>NC_134215.1:6035000-7285000 GCF_965140235.1 Caretta caretta
TCTGGTTCAGGATAGTAGTAGCTCAGTCGCTGCCCTTCCAGGGTTTTAAAGTCCAAGAAAACAAGGGCAAACTATAAACTCAAGATCGTGGCCAGAGGTTTGTGTGGCCGGTCTTCTTTGACTGTCTCCTGGATTCAGTTGTCTTCTCTACCAGGAGGCTTTTCTAGGTAGCAGGTTGTCCCAAGCTTCAGGCTCAAACCAGGCTTCCCTCCCTGAGAGCGAGGTGGAAATCTGAACTTGGCCCTGATCTGCCCTGAACTGGGCTAGACTTTCTCCTTTTACCTCCACTCTCCACACCTGACACTGGCTGCGGTTGTAGCATGGCAGGGTCAACTGTGTCCACAGGCTTTTTCCTTCTCCCTCTTGTCCACAGTGTGGCACTCACCTGCCTCATTAACCCTATCGCTGCCAGCGTGGGGTCTGTCAGCCCCATCATAGGCTCTCTTATTCCTTTACCTTAATAACACTCTTCTCCTTCAGTTCTGGTGCATTTATGTAAATGTTCTCAGCTAAATGGAATCTCAGTGCAGAGACACATTCACAGCTTCACATTAACAAGCACAAATACAAATTAAACACAGTCACATGAAGGGACAGATGGATCAGAAGCAACAGAGAGAGAGAGAGAAAAAAAGAAAGAGAACATAACTTCCTGCCATCTATTTTCTTGGAAAGCTGCACTAGATTCTCACATTTAATGTAGGGAAACCTAACTAGGAATGGATTGTATGTCAGAAACCTTCTTTGGCTGGGCCGGTGTGAAAAGATCTACTGCAGACAATGCCCCAGATTGATTATTCTACATAAACAGAATTCACTGGATGATGTCAAGCCCAAACTGGGCAAGCAGGCAGCAAAATTGTGTGTGTCCTGCCTGTACACATAAAATAACTCCAGGGGGATATAACATCCTGTACCTGAGCTGCTGGATGGAAAACAAATCAACCAACAATTCTGCTCTTGGGCCCCAATTCAGGAAAACATCCCTGTTCAGGGAGGGATGCATGCATTTAATTTTAAGCATATGTTCAATTCCTAGTAAAGTCAATGGGACTTAAGCATATGCTGATATACTTTCCAGAATCGGGACCTTACAGAACTTCTGCCAAAGACCAAAAGAATCTGTTGACCAGTGAGGCCCATATTTCCATTAGGTCTCTAAAAATATATTCCCAAGAAGAAGGGGCACATCTGTCATGTGTACAAACCGAGAAGCAAGGCATGAAGGGTCCAGATTTGGGCCCACAGGATTGTAACTGTGCAAAGAGATGGGCCTATAATTTTTGAGGATATATTAAAGGAGTCTGTTTGAAACTGTATCCCTGAATAGATAGAATGGGCCACTCTATATTCAACTGATGATTTCTGTTTTTCTGCGGTTGAATTTTTGTTCTAACAGCTAGTTTGTAAACTAGCATATTCTGAGTCCTCTACAAAAAAGGCAGCCCCAGGTACTTCTGTGCTTCTCGTATGAAGCTCCAAAAAGATTCCTGCCTCTCAGCTAATCAAATGGGTTCGCAAAGAGTGTAGCTTCTTTGTTGAGCTGCAAAAGGGGCCATTAAGCTTTGAAGCACTCTCCCCCAACAAATAGCCAGTCATGCACAAAACCAAGCAATTGGTCACACAATCAGAAAATATCATCTGCCATTTAACTGTAACTCAGCACTTTCTGATGGAAAAAATCTTAGGTGAAATTGCGTGAGAGTACGTTCAAAGCTTAAAATATGCGATATAGGCACAACTAACTTGAACTGGCCTACCTGTTTCATTTCAGGTTTGCTTAAAACTTTGATCTCCCTCTTTTATTGACAATAAGCATTTTTATTTTATTATGTATAGTTTGTGAGGACCAGCTGCATGCTCAGAGCACATGGGAGATCTGAGCCCAGCTCTCACTGTATTGTCAACATAAGGCCCTGATCCTGCAGTCAAATGCACACTTCCGTAGCATAGCAATACGCACAAATGGACAGATTCTCAGCGGGTAACATCGGCTTAGCTCCTCTGAAGCTTCTTGAACTATGCAAATTTATACCAGCTGAGGATCTGGACCAGCGAGCCGGAGTCTCCTTTTTCACCAATCGAAATAGGCTTCGAAGGATTTGATTTTTTATTGGTAAATGTTGATTTCAACGTACACACACAAACTGACAAAAATATTTCCGTCTACAATAATTGAAATGTACAGCTACACAAAATAAGAAAAACGCTGCTGGAGAACTATTATGAGCCATGCAATATCTGCTGCCTTTCTTAATGTCCAGCTCCTGGAGTCATGTTATTACAGGAGAACCTTCGCTTTTCATGTTATAACAAAGCAAAATTCGAACCCATGTCATGGCTGAGGAGAAAAAACTCAAAAAACAGAAGACAAAAAGAAGATCCTCACATTTAATTATTTTAAGTCAATCTCATGATATTCTGGGAGCCTGACTCATAATTTTGAATGTCTTGGGTTAGCAATACTGGTATTTGACAGATGTAGAAGCCCTGAGGACAATGTGATGTCTCTGCTGCTAGTAAAGATACTTATGAAAGGTCCTGCGCTTAAACATGGAGGGCGAAATTCTTGTCTTGCCAACCCTCTCAATGCAATTTGTCGCAGTTTTACTGTGAGTTGAGCATTGATTTTCTTTATTTAATTTAACTTCATTATATTTTTATGTACTACCTGCATACTATGATGACAAGCACCTTAGAAATGTGATAGACTGACAACATAGTGCATTCATTTAGATGATAGATAGGGAGAAAATGCAGTGTGTTTGTTTAGAAGAAAGAAAATAGAGTCGCTTATTTTACATAAGGCAGCATAGGACAAACACGGACCCTGCCTGAAAACACATGAATAAAAAGATTAAAGAGTTTAAAAGAGAAATTTTACTTCCCATAACAGCGTATTGGCAAAATGTTACATTTCCCTTTAAATTAAAACCATGTGCTAGCCCCAAAAGCACTGGTTGTAAGAAATATACTGAGCCCAAAGGTTATACAAGAATATAGACTTCATTTTTATATTGGCTCAACTCAACAGAAATTTGAAAAGACTGTACTGTTTTGGGGCATGTAGTCCCCTAGCTGGTTTAGATTTCACTTAAATAATCATTATTATGATGATTAGCATAGTTTTTTTAAAAGCAGTTGTGCCACAAACAAACGAAAGCACAAATCGTGCCATTCCAGCATTGATGAAAACACCGTTTAAAGTTTCGTTCCACCAGCCTCCCGTCTCTGAGGCCAAATGCGTTTGATTAGATAGTTCCGGGAGGTGATATCAGCCTGAGTGACAGCCATCTATTCCGGATTCTCACTATGTTGACTTTGAACTTCCATCAGCACTAGGAATTCTCACTCTCTCTTTTAAGAGATTCAATTTAATGGGGGCGCATTAGACAAATCATTTGAATTACAGTGTTTGGGCCGGTGGCTTGTAAGGAGTTCAGGGACTTTATCTCCACATATTTTATCAAAACCAGATGTGGCGACAGGCAAAAGTTAAACCGAACAAGCACAAGGATGGGCTGATGAGGAAAAGAAGAGGACCAGAAAATACAGCTTGCCTTACCTGTGTGACTCATTTGACTCTGGTATGATCGTGTAAGTAGTGAGCCAAGATTTCAGACCACGTGACAATGGTAAGCAAATACATCGCTGCTCACATAACACTGGGAACATCAAACTGACAATTCATTTTGGGGGGAAGCTTAGAGGTTGATGATAATTAGCAAAAATCACTGCATTCTCCTCTCCAGTCAGAGTCAAAGCTGTCACTTCCTCTGCAGCATTAGACAGATGATGTGCAATAACTGAGGGGCCCAAGATTCACTTTACACTAGCCCGTTCCAGGAGAAAATTGAACTGCAACTTCAGTCCAAAGCCTCTGATTTGGTATTTCCTGTGTTGGCAAAGAAGTTCTCTCAGTTTTATGCCATGCAGAAGAACTTAAAAGTGATAGCTGGCAAGTTCTTCTTCCAGAATCTGGCCTGGTAGACATGGCAGAGGGTTGCTAATATGTAACTGATACACTCTTTCAAGGGAAGAATATATTATTCTGCCATTTCCTTGCTATTTGGCTTCAAATCTTGAATCAGAGGAAGGGATTGGGGTAGCTATTATTTTACTTAAAATGGGAAGATAGGCAGGCTAGTGATTATGAGCCAGCTCCTCAGCCACTGAAAATCAGCCCCATTAAAGATTTACACCAGCTGAAGACAAAGCCCTGGCTGGGATGATTTAGTTGGGGATTGGTCCTGCTTTGAGCAGGGGGTTGGACTAGATGACCTCCTGAGGTCCCTTCCAACCCTGATATTCTATGATTTTATGATTCTATGACCCTATATTTATAGCAAGAATCTACATGAAAAGATACTGTCTCTTTAAAGCTTTCTCAGCTTTTGACTTTCAAATTCCATTTGGCTATTTTCTTTTGATATCATTTTATTTTTTTAGATTCCCCTGTGATCTTCCAGGCATCATCCTGATGTCTATTTTTAACACATGCCTTCCTTCTAAGAAATCAAACACCCCACACCTGGGAGTAGATCCCATTGGTAAGTGCGTGGGTAGGGGAGGAAAGTAGTGAATTTTTATGAAGTCTTTGAGTTTATGCTGAGTCTCCTTGCATGACTTGTCTTCCAGCATTAAAAAGATGGTGATATGTCACCTAGACCTAAAGGAATAATGAGTCAGACAGAATTATTTTTGCTTTCCAACAATTGCTATCAATCAGGGAAGAGGTGGGAGTGTGTCCTGTGCTTTTGCAGATCCTGGCATTGGGTTTATACTTGAAATGCTTACACTATTCTATTGAGCTCTTCTATAGAAAGCAAGCCCCATGCCATTTCTTTTATTCTACTTAAAGATGCCGCTTGTAGATAATCAGACAATTTATGGCCAGCCTTACAGAGCTTAGCAGCTGGCTGCTTAAAATGGAGGGGCTCTAAGAATCTTCCAACTAGCTTTTTATTGTTCTCCAGCTTCAGTCTGTGGACAAGGGGCCCTGGGCAAGGGCAGCCGTTTACAGTGCTGGCAAATTCCAAAGCTAACAGGAAAACAATCAATTTATCACCCAGGGCAGTTGGTTTCTTCACATGGAACTGAGAGTTTACTATGGTCTGGAACCACATAAATCAATTTTAGTCAGTTTTACGTTACTAGCTTTTTCCAACTTTGTAGCTGAAAATAAAGTCTGCTCAGTAGAGTTTAGGCCTGTTTCTGCAGCAGAAATTAGACTTCTGTAACTGAAGGAAAAGGCCAGGATGTTGTCGAGACAAATGGAAACCTATTTAGGATTTTGTCAGAAACAAAATAGGGCCTTGATCCCGCATTGTGAACCACACGGACAGACCCCCTCAAATGGCATAGAGCCCCACTGAAACCAGCATGAGCACAAGGGATGCAGGATTGGGATGTAGATTTGGAAACTTGAAAACGATCAATAGCTGCCCAGATAGCTTCTGTGCCTTGTTACTGACCATTTCAAAATCTGCACATATTTTTGTAAATCATTCATGATCTTAAGCACTTCTTAATTCTCCTTTAAGTCCTTTTTATGTTTTTGTTTTTTTCAGAACATTCTTGGAGATGAGCATGGCTAGTTAGAAATATGCAGTCTGAGTGATCCCCAGTCAGCTGTATGGCACCACAATGGCTGCTCTCTTTGTTGATCTACCAGGGATTGAACCGGGGAACCTCCAGAGCTGAAAGCAGGAAATGCTGCAGCCTGATCTAAATAGCCAACCTTCTGTAATAATTATATCCTCTAAAGACTGGCATAGAGGGGGAACTATAAAGCACATTGATTGGAGAAAGAAAAGGAGGATTTGTGGCACCTTAGAGACTAACAAATTTATTTGAGCATAAGCTTTCGTGAGCTACAGCTCACTTCATCGGATGCATTCAATATATGCATTCAATAACAAAATAAATTGGTTAGTCTCTAAGGTGCCACAAGTCCTCCTGTTCTTTTTGCGAATACAGACTAACACGGCTGCTACTCTGAAATCTGTCATTGATTGGAGAGTTACAGCAGCAAGCTCATTAACAGTAAAACAAGGGCAGGTAAAATGTGTGATGACTTGAGATAAAAGTTCTGTGCTTGGTTTTTTTTAACCCATTTATAGTTTGTAAATAGTTAAGAAATGTCCAGGCTTAATGCTTCCACGCCATTCCTTCGCTGAATCACAAGCAGAGGTGCTAGGCCTTGCCAACTACTGAATGCATATTTCAGAAGGCAAAGTGCTTTATTTTTGCATGATGTAAAATATGACCAAGTCCAGACGTGGCGATCTTTGCAAATGCAAGAGACAAATGATGATAAAAAAAACACCCCCACACCCCCACACCGCAGAGGTGAGCTTGAACACTGAGCAGCTAAATCCCATGGGAGGCCACGACAGAGCTTCCAAACGCGCAGACATCATGGACTCCAAAAGCAATGGAGATCCTCCAAAGCCGACTATGGGTGTGATTTCTTTTCAAAAGCCCTCAGCATTGACCTAACTCAGCTCCCACTGAAGTCAATGGGTGCTTTACCACTGACTTCGATGGGAAAAGAGTTCAGCTGATGATGAGCACTTCTGAAAATTCCATCCTAGATTTCCCTCGGGGAGAATGCCCTTTGAACAGCCCCATGTCCTAACTCTAGCCCCTCTTCTGAACACAGTTCAACAGCAGCGCATGGTAGAGAGAGGTGGTTCCTCAGACACGGGCCTTGAAAACTGGCGTTAAATTCTGCTTTATTTAGGTCACAAGTGAAACGCCATTTGTAGACGTTTCCCTTCGTCCCCAATGAACAATGACCTGCAGCACCAATCTGTGACAGGAGATAGGTATCTGAAGGGCATAAAGTGCTGCTCAGTAGAGAAATAATTTAGTGTGGCCGAAGGAGCTCTCACTAGGAGGGGGGGGGTGAAAGGAAGCAATGGAAGACGTTGGTTGTGGATGAGGGTAGATCTGCTGGTGAGACCAACTAGATTGTTCAACAGTTTCTCAAGGGAAGTTGTGGAGTCCTCAGTACAGTACTTCAGTTGTTTGAAACTGGACTGGATAAAGTCTGGGAGAATGTACTGAGAGGAGTGATCTTACGACCTCAGGAGGATCTATGAGGCATATTCTGTTTGCCCTGCTCCTATAAGTAGTCCCATCGACGATGGGTCAGTGGAGTGAGTGGATGAGTAAGGAAAGCAGGATTTGACCCTAGATGATGAACAGGTCTTTCCCATCCCTAATTTCTATGTCCCCGTTCTCTCCTGTCGGTCTTGGACACAAAGCAGCTTTTGATAATTCAGGCAGCACTAGTCGAAAGCATAATACTGTTTGCGAATTTCAGTTTCATACTGGGGAATGATTCAGAATGGGAAAAAGCCGATAATCTGTATCACACAGGCTTTCATCTGCGTCAGCACCATTTGATGAGTCACTTGGAAATTACTTTTGCTCAGATGCCACCCTTTGCAGAGATGTTGTTTGTGATTGGAAATGTACTGAGCACAAGCCCTGAGTGAACTGGCAGAAAACAAGTATCAGGCTGTGGGTAGAGTAAATCGATTTGGGTGTTAGCAAACTAAAATCTAGGGCCACACACTGTCACGACTCACGTGGCTATGAGGGGGGCATAGGAAGGGGGAAGAACCTGCAGGAGAACAGAGCACGATGTAACCTTAATGTTCCTTTGCATGATAGGTGAGGAGCCCAGTGGATGCACTTTGGGATTCATCGATTATAAGGTCAGAAGTAGGGTGACCAGACAGCAAGTGTGAAAAATTGGGCAGTGGGTGGGGAGTAATAGGAGCCTATATAAGAAAAAGACCCAAAAATCGGGACTGTCCCAATAAAATTGGGACATCTGGTCACCCTAGTCAGACGTGACCACTGTGGTCCCCTAGTGTGACCTGTACAACCCAAAGGGAAATGTCCCAAGGGGAATGAGACGTGCGTTATACTCTAAAACCAGGACACAGAGCACTTTACCAAACAACTTAGAAACATCAGTGGTTTGAGCATTGGCCTGCTAAACCCAGGGTTGTGAGTTCAATCCTTGAGGGGGCCATTTAAGGATCTGGGGCAAAAATTGGGGATTGGTCCTGCTTTGAGCAGGGGGTTGGACTAGATGATCTCCTGAGGTCCCTTCCAACCCTGATATTCTATGATTCTATGATTGCCGCATTGCAATACACTCATAATGAGTCGAACCAGAACTACGGGTACAAATCACCTCAAACCGAGAGTGTTGGATGAAAATTCATTCAGCTTGAGTCCATCTAAAATAATAACCCTTATAAGCACTACGCATGATACATACACTACCCAAGCACTGTACGTATATGCTAAGTATTTTATCTCAAATTAATTATATTAAATATTAAGAGAGACTGTCTAGGAAGTATTTGTGATCTGACTATAAGCAGGAGTTGATTATAGGAAGTAGGATATGTTATTGCAGGGGTCACCAGATGGCGCTGTTACACATAGACATGACCATTCTTTTTCTTAGTCTGCGAGCAAGTTTTTAGTCTTTGAGAAGCTGCAGAATTATGATTAATTTTATTAGTTTGCCCTCTGTCCTATTTTCTATATTTGGAGGCTACTATTGGGACAGAGATTCCTGGAAATTGGGCACTAGTGTGTGAGCTGAGATTTCTGAGTGAGGGGATTGGCTGTATGCTGTTTGTGATTGTCTCTGTTCCAGGACTGGTGTGTGTGTGTATGTGTGTAAAGAAAGCAAGTTATACTTAGAATATACTCAGGATATATTCCTCCACTGGGAAGCCAACCTACAAGACCCCAGACATCAGCAAAGGGTGAGACTGGTGTCAGAAAGAGAACATTGGTGACACTGGAAGAAGGCATGGCACCCACTCCTCATATGACTCCCGGCCTAGCTTTGTGCATGTGAATTTCAGAGCAACTTTGGTGCAGCTTCCAGAATTCAAGGTGCCCATCTGAACTGTACCACCGAACCTTCTGAAGTTTAGTCGTCACTAGCTGAACTTTCATCCTACTTTACAGATACAGAGCAGAGCTCTCAGCATGGAGAATGAAGCTGTAGTTCTTTGGTAGAAAAAAGAGATACAAGCAGAGAGCTGACTAGTGGGGAGTGAATAATTAAAAGGCAGAATGTAAAAATAAACAGAAATAAGAAAAGAGAATTTCTGAAATAAAATATAAATCCACAAACCAGATTTTTTTTTCTGGAAAAGCAAAGGGCTCTGACCCATGCTATCTCAGTGGATATTTCACTCTCCAGCCAGCGCTTTGCATGAAAATTCAATGGGAAAGGGTGGAAAGTCATTCTTTTCAGAGACACTGTGTGAAAGAGCATTGGAGGGAATAAAAACTTTAGCACTAATCAGTCAAAAACCTGACATAAACATGAATGCATTTTGTGAGTGATTGGTGTCTTCTGTTCTGGTAAATTCCTCCTTCATCAGAGTGCTTAACTGGCAGTCTCTGTTTTAATAGGTGAGCCTAGGGTAATATTGCAACATTGGGTCAAAGTTTTAAAGGACCCCCCACCTGTCCTCCATTCATATCCAGGCAAATCTACACAAACAGACACCTCCATGCTTCCTATTTAAGCACTTGTGCATTCAAATGATAGACTCCAACAGCAAAGAGAATTGTGCATGTAATTTTTTTCACCTGAGCACAGTTGATAATGTCTGAACAGTGAGTGGGCAGTATGTGTGTGTGTATAAATGAAGGCCGCTCTTTGAAACAGTTTTACATTATGTTCCCACTGTGTCTTGAGTGCCTTCTAGTGGTAGTCCTAATTACACTGCTTAGCTCAGCCAAATGATGAGGATAATCATACTTAACAATAATACTTAACAATAATATATCTTTGAAGGATGGGTCAGAGTTCAATCAACAAATTAATCCTCATCACACCTTTGTGAGGTAGATGGTTAAGTACTATCCACATTTTAAGGCGCAACAGATCAGAGCTGGTTGCTCTGAGTGATAGTGAGTAGGTGTATCCTTTTACGGTAAAACTTTCATTAATAGACCTTTTTCTGCAAATCTAGTCATTATTGCTACATATTTACTGAATAGCTTCACCAAATAGTTTTCAGCCTGTTTCTTCTGCATGGACTGAATAGTTGTTCATTATTCACATTGCATGATTGGGCAGCTGAGTTGCCTCGCATTGTTTCCATTCTCTGAGTTCATGACAAATGTTTTAAACAGATAAGCCTCTGGGACATATTTTTGGATGACAAAATATTACTTCTAAAAGTCTGGAAACTTGATGGGGTTTGTGAATATTTTCAGTGCCCTTCCAATAGTTGTGAAGAAAAAGTAATGTGGCCCCATGAAATGGCAAAGCAAATGGGGTGCATTTGCAAATCAGTTAATGATCAAGCAGCTCTAAAAAGGAGGCAAAGAGAGGTCAAGTTACTGACCAAATGCCTGTTTGACCACATCACCCAGAATTCTTAGGGGAAAGCTGGGTGTGTCTGTGTTGGGAGAGTGAAAAATTAAAGCGTGCTTGATTGTTAGCAGGAAACTTCAAGATCTCTGTCTTAAAAAAATACATGAACAGCATAACTCAGAATTGGTTGCTACTTGTCCAGAAAGTAGCATCCACTGGATGAGAAGGGTATTAGAGCTAATTGCAGTCCATCAGCATTGTCTGAGGTTACGTCATCAATTTTGAAAGTTGCTTCAGAGGTGGCATTTCTAGGAATGGTGCCGTTCCAGATTTCCAGCTGACTTTTGCAGACTCATGCGGCTCCAAGAGTTCAGAGAAGGTCTGGATAAGCTTCCAAACATTTGGGGGCTTACCAGGACACTTGGAACTTTTGGAGGCTCACCCATCACTAATCATGACAATTTAAGACAATCGGGTGGAGATGCTTTCAAAGAGCTCCGTTCACACTGTCAGCAATGTATTGTCACACCAGGAATAGAATTTAGGAATGTGTGAAGAGTTCAGACAACCAGGAACCCTCATGAAATTAGGATGGGTTCCTGATCTAACTTCTATTGTCTTCAGAATGGTCCTCAGCTGACATTCCTGAATGGCATACAAACCTAGACTGATGTTTTCTATCTTTTGCCCACACTTCTTCCAAACAACTTTCCATCAGCTAAACAGTTTTAGCTGTAGAGAGAAAATCCTCTGATTAGATTGAAAAGGGTTTTCTTGGAGGTTCAGTTTAATGAAGAATCCAAACTGAGATGCAGGGTATGCTTCTCTGGCAGCCCATAAGAATAGGCCATGGAGAGGACTCAGGTGGGTAAGGCACCGGTTCTGAAACCTACAGAGCTACACAGTGTCCTTTCAGTGGATTGCAGGCAGATTGTGCATTGAAGTAAAAGAAAATACTGGAGGCAGAGCAGCGGGTCATAGGAGGACACAGGCTGAAGGATATTGCTCTGGAAACATAACAACCTTGTAATGCTTTTAATGGATTTCATTTTCCATGACATGGGTGCAGTGATGTCCACATCTGAATAAGAGCAAGCGAAGGACCCCGTTCTGGACGAGTGCATTCAGCTGCTGACTAATCCTCACAGAGATTCTCTCTGTCCATGCAGGGGGAACATTGTCGAAGTGGAGTCTGAGGTTGTGGCTTTGTGCTTGTCTAACTTTCCTTATCAATGTCTCTTTCTTTCTCGTTGTAGTGAAAGGATTTCGGTCGCAGTGCTGTGAGCTCGAGTGATAGCAGCCTTCGTGTGTGGAGCAGGATGATCAGAGCTCTGTACTTGCTGCTACTGTGTTCCATGGAGCTACGCAGCTTCGCGACAATGGTGAGGTCACAAGCAACCACAGAATTATCCATTCCACTCCTTCTAGCTGCCTATGCAACAGGGTGAAGGCTGCCAATTCAGGCCATGGGGAGGAATCATGGATATAGCCTAATGCTGTTTTGGTTCAGTGGATGCATGCAGTCTTCACTGACCTGCTAGCCATGCCTCTGATCTGTAACCAATCCCACCTATGTGGGGAAGGGATGGAGACCCATCAAGGAGAGCTTCTCCAAGGTGGATAGGCACGTGTTGAGGCCTCTAGCATGAGGTCTTTTCTGCTGCCCCCATTGCACAGCTGACCTACAGCTTTTATGCTGCTGCTGGGTCTTCTGCTAGGGCTTAGGTCGTTGTAGGACTTACCACTTTGTGACATTGAGAATGTTTGTAATAGACGCAATTACAGTATCCTGTACAGAATGTCTGGTGGAAGGTGAGCAGCAGGCGCAGATGAACTCCGAGGAAACACAGACGATCTTTACATATAAATGGCCTTATTAATCAAGAATGAGGGATTCAGAATGCAGCAAATGTGATAGACCCAGGAAGATTCTGAAGGAGAATGCTTCCATCCTGGATAACACGTTGGGTATATATTGAAGGGAGGTCCTTCTCTGGCCCTCAACACTGTCGTATCTGGGGAATCAAGGCACAGAGAAATGAAGTGACATGCCAAGGTCACACAGGATGTGTGTGGCTGAAAGGAAATTCAACCCAGATCTCTGGAGGACAAGTCCATGACCGTTACCACCAGGCATCCTTCATCCCTAATGGCTCAATAAGGTAATATCCCACCAAAAGCTCAGCCGAATCAGACCATTTAGATGTTCCCTACAAAACATTTATTGCACCACCTGCTTTTCCCAGCAGTAAAGGAAGGGCTTAAAGAGATGCTTTAAACCTAAAAGATGGGCTTGCAAGTGTGGTGTGTTTTTTAAGATGTGGAAATAATTTTTCTTTGCTGAATCTTTGTCACGCAGAGAGAGAACCAGAAGCTGCTTCAGAGGAGAAGGATACACAGATCCAGTCTGGGATATATCTGTGACTTTCACCAACAGGAAGCATCCATGTTGGTGTCAGGCAGGCAGAAGATCCCCTGAGTCCGACTGCTGCCTAAATACGCTGTGTTTGATTTCTGTGCGCACCCCTAACTAGATTCTGGGCCTGAGGTTTTATTTATTGATCTGTAGCCTGCTCATCCTGAGTGAAATTCAGCCCAGTGCAATGCGTTTGCACAGCACCTGAGGTGCCTTCTAAACCCCCATAATGATGGGGCCTGGTAGAGCAGCCTGCTTACTCACTGCACAGTGTGGAAAGTGGCTTCATGCTGAAGAAACTGAGATGGAGAGGACAAGCTGAGGTAGAGGGGCCATTAGATATTCACGGTCAAGGACATTGTCTAGGTTTACTTGGTCCTACCTCAGAGCAAGGGGCTGGCCTAGATGACCAGAGATTCCTCCCAGGCCTACATTTCTATTTCTCTCTGACACCCACATAGAGGGAATGGTGGGACTGTGCCCAGGCTCTTAGTTGTTCAGTCCCATCCCCGGAAGCCCACATCGTTGCCCATTTACTCAGAGTTTATGCAGGGAGGGGTGGCACTAAAATCAATTGGTGTGTAACCTGAATAGGGAGCTCGGGTTGTTGGTCCAAGGCTCGAGTCCAGCTTGGTGATGGGCTGCAGGGTACTGGGTGGGTGTGTCCAGCAGCAAAGGAGAGGGCCCATTTCCACTTTGATTTTACAGGAGGGCCTCTCCCCGGAGAAACTCAGTTTAAAGGAATAAATCGTTGATTTTCTCCTCCTGGCTCGGGCTGGAGTGGGTGTCATGCTCATGATGATGGCTGGAACAGAACCTCGAAGGGCACATTTTTAGTCAGTGAAGTGGTGCCATGCAGTAGGTTGCAGCCCGTAGGGCCACAGTGCAACCCATTTAAAAGAGACATCTCTCTTTGTTTCAGTGAACTGAGCACTTGAATGGCACCAACAGATTCTCATCTCTCGCTGGACATTAAGGACCCCAGCTCCATAAGGAGTGCTCGGCGAAAGTGTGTGTATATGGGTGGGGGTGGGGGGAGATAGTTTGAGGACTCCTTTGTTCCCCACTATCTTAGCACAGTCTGGGTGCTGTGCTGGTCCCTGGTGAGTACTGAGAAGGCTGCTGTAATCTGTGGTGGCTACCAGTCGCCCTCCCAGAGATCAATTGTGGACGGAGACCTGGGGGCATGCCCTTCTTTCCCCAGCCACTCCCCCCTGCGTCAGTAACTGGGTGACAGAGGACCTGCGACAGCTGCTGTACGCCACCCGAATATCCCCTACGAAAGGGGAATCCTCCATCAGACAGTTAAGCTGTTTAATGGTGTTTTTGGACTGGCAGCACAGACCTACCCACCCTCAGGAACTGTTTTTCCCTGCATTTGGGCTGTTCTGACTGGCCCCAGTCTCTGCTTCCTTTAGTCAGCCTCACCTGCCCTGCCAGGATTAAATTAGGACAATTATCCCCTTTCTCTTCTGCTTCGTTGGTTAGGAAGGTGAGCCCCTATCGCAACATTTTGATCCAGGGGGAGATACAGTGGAGACCTGCAACACCATCTAGGCCGTTTGGAGGCCCTATTCCCCAACCGAGAGGGAAATGGAATGTCTAGATGCTTTAGGAAAGAAAGTACTTGTGGCACCTTAGAGACTAACAAATTTATTTGAACATAAGCTTTCGTGAGCTACAGTCTACTTCATCGGCTGCATTCAGTGGAAAATACAGTGGGGAGATTTTATATACATTCGTCGGACGCTTGCAGTGGAAAATACAGTGGGGAGATTTTATGTACACAGAGAACATGAAACAATGGGTGTTACCACACTGTAACACCCATTGTTTCATGTTCTCTGTGTATATAAAATCTCCCCACTGTATTTTTCACTGCATGCATCCAATGAATTGAGCTGTAGCTCACGAAAGCTTATGCTCAAATAAATTTGTTCATCTCTAAGGTGCCACAAGTCCTCCTGTTCTTTTTGCAGATACAGACTAACATGGCTGCTACTCTGAAACCTGTCATAGATGCTTTAGGTGATTCTGAAAATCTCAGTGTACAGCTTTCAGAAGCACAGGTTTGGTCGATATTCAGACTTCGGAGTACCAGGGGAGTTCTGAGAGCTGCAATCCTGTGCCACGCATTAGACTGGAAGGCCACGCTGAGGGCCATTGCATTGCTGCAGGGGTTGAGGAATAGGGCATGATGCCTAGCTCTGACCTTTCAGATCGCAGAGTAGGGGCTATGATGCTAGGAGGCAACTTCATCCTTATTGGTGAGTGGTGAGACTGCTCTAGTTTCAAGCCTGCTTACGCAATTCACTGGCCTCACATATTCCCCAGACTCTGTCTTATTATCATACCTGGCTCATTTTCTAGGACTGAGTCCAAAAATGTATCTGATCTTGACTGCTTAAGTATCAATTTAAATACAGAACCTTGTACTCCCTCCAAGAACAATCCCCAGTGGTTTTACCATGGTTAGCCCAATCGGTAGCATGGTATTAAAAAGTCCTCCACTATCCGTGGTCTGGCTTTTAGAAAGCCCTCTACATAAACAAGCCCTTGTTTGATTTCTGATTGTACCCTGGAGAATGATCTACAATAGCTTTCATGTTGTCTTCAAGAGAGGAGTCTGTCCAGTGGTTAGCACAGGGGCCTGGGAGTCACAGCTTGGGTTCTATTCCCAGCCTCGGCTACTGACTTGCAATGTGGCCTTGAGCATACTGTTCCGTTCACCCAGCTGCATAATGGGTATTTTAATTAGAGCTGGCTGAGAAATGTTTTTTTGTTGCTGCAGAAAATTTCATGAAAACAAAAAAAATAGTGTCATTTTCACTTACATTTTCTGTTGGAATTTTTGGATTTTGTTTGTTGAAAAAGTGAAGATAAATCTGATTTTTTTCAGCAATCAAAACCTGATGAAAAAAACATTTTTTTCCAGAAAGCAAACACTTTCTGCGACATGTTTGCCTCTTGCTAAAACATAATTTCCCACTGAAACAAATTTGACAGAAATGTTTGACCATCCCTAATTACAGTATTAACCCTCTGTGATGTGGAGCCTGCCCCACACTGGGCTCTAAGGGGTTAATAGAGCTCCAGGGAAATTGCCCAGGAGGCAGCCAATCACAGAAGGGTTTATAGGAGCAGCCAATCAGAGCCAGGCAGGCCCATATAAGAAGGGCTGCAGAAGAGAGCAGCCTCAGTCACTCCCTGGAGCTTGAGGAGGGTTTGCAGGCTGAAGGTAGCTATCACCCCAGACAGAGCAGTGCTTCTGGCAGAGACCTGGGGAGCTAAAGGCAGCTCCTGGCAGGCTGAAGGGATCTGTAGGCTGAGGCCCTCCGGAAAGGGCAAAAGAGTGCTGGGGACCACGGGGAAGTGGCCCAGGGAAAGGTACTGAAAGGTTGGAGGAGACGCAGCATCCGGCTGCCATCTACAGGGTCTGTGACCGGAGTAGTGGGTGGGCCTGAGTTCCACCCTTTCCTCCCCCCGCCTTGCCACTGAGTGGCCAGCCAGTTGGCTGCAGAAGCCACTGCGGGGCGTGGCTGCACAGTGGATTGTGATACTGACCCCAGAAGGGGGGAGCACAGAGTGCAGCACAGCAGAAGAGCTGTGTCGCGAAGAGGATGCTGTGGTCCTGGGAATGATGTAGGTCCCTGGAGAAGAAGTAACGGTGGCGAGATACTACCAGAAGAGGGTGCAGAGCTGATCCTGGCTAGCAGAGCTGATTCCCATGACGTCCAGCAGGGGGCGCCGCAGTGGTGAGTCACACCCTGTCACACTCTATATCATTAATAAGCGGGCGGTGAAGCATCCAGTAGCTAATCAATGTTCGTAAATCTTGTTTAGATCATATATTTGGTATAGAGGTGCAAACAACTATTACTTACCAGTTCTTCTTTGTTTAGTTACCAAGGCCAAGAGCAAATCTTTCTTTGAACCTCATCCATATTATACTGCTAGGTTAAATCTCCTCTCCTCTGCCTTGTCTAAATTATACAGCTACTTCACCTCATCTTTCTGGTTTGTGGCAGCTTTCTAGACTCATTCATTTTTCTATAGAAGATGACCCCCGTAAGCAATGAACAGGACGGATAGCCGGGAATGCATTACAGGATTTTCTTCATTTGAATGGACATGTGCCAAACAGACACTTCTCCTGGGGACACGTTCATGGGGACACTTTTCACTGTAAGATGTTCTAGCAGTCCTAAAGCATCACTTTTTTTTTTCCTTGTTAACATGGATGGTTAATTTACTGTTCCACATTTGATGCCAGATTTGCTTGATCTTTGTCTTCTTGCTCCTGTATTTACATTAATAATGGCCCAAAGTGACAATCCCACCCAGACAGGAGAGTAGATCGTCTGAGATTTCACACACACAGATGTGCCTGCAGCGTTTGGAAATGTTTGCCTTCCCTGGCTATTACGCTACCAACCTATTTGAGAGTGGGACAAGTATCTTTGCTCCATCTGATTCCGCAATATGGGGGATTCTGGTGTCTTTTAAAGAAACATCAGTCATTTACAAAGTATGTTTGTTCATTTCTGAAAGAGAGAAAGAGACTTAAGAACTGAGCGATCACCTGTATTAGCTCTTACCATAATGTGATTTGAGAAACCTCTTTTCAAAAGGTTTGATTGTATGAAGAAAGTTTTTCTATCAGAAGACTGTCCCTCTAGGGCAGAGCTTTGGAAAGTCTCCAATGCATCCAGCAGGATTATTATCTCCCCTGTCCCCCTAGGCATGTCTGCTTTTTCTTCTTTCTCTCCAACACCTTTCTCATCGTCTCATCTGTGGCAGGTCTCCATATGGCCGACCTCCCAACCTTTCAGCTGCTCTAAGGTAGGGGAGAAGTAGCAGAGAAATTTCATCTGTGCTGTCCAAGTGACAGCAGTCTGTGTGTTTTAAATTATTATCCTTCCTCTTCTTGCTGCTTTATATTACTGCACTGCTCATGGAATGAATTTAAAAGGCAAGAGTTTCTTCTGAATCTACACAGAAGCCAACCTCCAAGTTCCTCTAATTTCCCCCCCCCCCTCAATTTTGAAGCTGTGAATTCTACTGAACAGAGTTTCATTCAGTTTCTAATGATGGTTTGCTAAGACGCTCCAGTCTCTCGACACAATTTCTCAAAAAGTCCACCCTGAAATTATAGGGATTAATAACTAATAGGCCCTGTGGGAGGTGGAATATGATGGAGAGAAGGATAATTATTTTGCTAAAGAAAAACCTCTGCACAAGACAGGTACATTATCTTACAGGCAATGGCAGGACAAGTTTTCCCCACACCACTTGTCCAATGTGCTTCAACCTTCAGCTGAGGGAATGCTAAATCTAGGAGGAAAGGCTAGGTCAGCTTCCATGGCAAAGTCAGTTCTTGGCCTCTGCCGAAGCTGCCAAAATGGGTACCATTTTGTATAGTGCCAATTAATGACAAGTAGAGGGGCAATTTTTGTGTTGTTGCACACTGGGAATACCAGTAGACTCCCCAATGATGATTGCAGGCAGGGTTAGTCTCTTTCCCATGTGGGACCAAGTGGTCACTCAGACCACATTCGGTGACATCCATGGGGAAGGCTCTGTATCCTCTTATCAGAATCTATTCATGATTCACACCCCATTTTCAAAGCATTCACACTGGGATTTGAACTCTGCAAAGCAAAGGATCTCTCTGCTCTGGTCTACACTGGGGGCAGGGGGATCAATCTAAGTTACACAACTTCAGCTATGTGAGTACTTAGACCTACTCACGGTGGTGTCTTCACTACAGTGAGCAGACGGCTGCCGCTCCCCCGTCGACTCTGCCTGCGCCTCTCGTGGTGCTGGAGTACAGGAGTCGACGGGAGAGTGCTAGACTAGACACGATAAATCGACCCCCGCTGGATCGATCGCTGCCCGCCGATCCGACAGGTAGTGTAGACATACCCCCTTTGGGCACTAATAATTGCATTTAGTCGTGGAGTCAAATTCTGTTCTCAGTGATGCCTGTGTAAACCTGAAGGAACTTGAAAGTCAATGGAATTATTCCAGACTTAAGAAGGTCTTTCCTACCATTTAGGAACCATCCTCCACGTAAGACTTCAACAACCACACCCACCCAAACACATTCCCACCCACACAAGAAATCTTGGCATTATCGTAGATCATTCTCTGCAAACTTCTGCTCAATATGCATCAGCAGTCAAAAAAAGCGAACAGAATGTTAGGAACCATTAGGAAAGGGATAGATAATAAAACAAAATATCATAATGCTACTTTGTAAATCCATGGTATGCCCACACCTTGAATCCTGCATGCAGTTCTGGTCACCCCATCTCAAAAAAGCTATTAGAATTGGAAAAAGTTCAGAGAAGGAAAACAACAAATGATGAGGGGTATGGAACAGCTTTCGTAGAAGGAGAGATTAAAAAGACTGGAACTGTTCAGCTTAGAAAAGAGATGATTAAGGGGGATATGATAGAGGTCTATAGAATTGTGAATGGTGTGGAGAATGTGAATAGGAAGTATTATTTACCTCTTCACATAACACAAGAACTAGAGGTCACCCAATGAAATTAAGAGGCAGCCAGTTTAAAAATGAAGTACTTCTTCACACAGTGCACAGTCAGCCTATGGAACTTGTTGCTGGGGGATGTTGTGAAGGCCAAAAGTATAACTGGGTTAATGAATGAATTTGATACGTTCATAGAGGGTAGGTCCTTTGATGGCTGTCCGTCAAGCTGGTCAGGGACGCAACCCTGTGCTCTGGGTATCCCTGAACCTCCAACTTCCAGAAGCTGGGACTGGATGACAAGGAATTGGTCACTCAAAATTGCCCTGTTCTGTTTATTCTCTCTGAAGCATCTGCTCCTATCCACTGTTGGAATACTGGGCTAGATGGACCATTGATCTGACCCAGTCTGGCTGTTCTTATGTGATACCCAATCTTCATAATCCTCATCCCCAACTCTACCCCTGGAAATGCAGTTCCTTGAAAATTACCAGTAATTGTTTTACTCCTTTTAGTCTACTATGCGACTAAAATCATGGACCATCATGCAGCAGAGGCTGTTCCTCTTAGCTAGGATCTTAGCAGCAGCAGTTACATTACCAAGTCTCCGGGGAAATTTCAATAAATGTGTTCAAATGGAGCACTGTAAAACTGCCTATATTTGCTGTAAAAATGTTTTCACTATGTTTGTTCATTGGCTGCTTAGGGCACTTTTGTTTATTATTTTTACGGGAATCATGATGGGACAAAGAGAACCCAAGAAAAGATGCTTGCAACATGCTACCAAGCGATTCTCTGCAGCACTGAGAAGAGAGCAAAAGATTTCTGGATCCAAGAGGGTATTTGTCATAAAAATTGAAGCTGAAATGGACTCAGGATCGCTCATGATCCACTTCCCATGCAATTGTAGAAATGAGAGGTGCTTACACTGGGTCCTAAGCGGGGACTCCTCAGTGTCCCAAAGTGCCAGGAGGGTGAAAGTTGTCCCGATGTTCCTGTCAGTATCCCAGTGTGGAAGATTCCATTCTGTCCCCCAAACTGACAGTTAGTTCGTATGTTCAGATGGCAGATGTGCCTGGGTTCTATGTATACCCAA
The DNA here is from genome assembly GCF_965140235.1 of Caretta caretta. Classification (NCBI taxonomy): domain Eukaryota; kingdom Metazoa; phylum Chordata; order Testudines; family Cheloniidae; genus Caretta; species Caretta caretta. Next base: position 6,055,378 of record NC_134215.1, read on the forward strand.
AGATAGTATTGGTATCCAGGTAATTGTAATTGTCCAGTAGCTCCAAGGTCAGAAAGATATGTCCTGTCAAATCTAAATGAGAGCGAAATCCCAGTTCTCCAGTCCCCTCATTTAGATAATCAGGAAATTGGTAGTTTTCAGGCTCGAGGCTATAAACTCTACCGGACTAGAGATGCTACCTAAGGCAGGAACTTAATGGTGTCTCAGAATGGTCAGGCCTGCAGGACACTAAATGAGCAGCACCTCTCACCACATCAGCAGGCCTCGGGCACCCACTGGGATACGCCACTTAATAAGCCTGCTGCCACACGCTGCACCAGTTTGGCTTTCCTGAATGGATACGAGGTAGAGCATGTGGCAAGAGCCTAACCTTGCATTGTTGAAGGCATGGATGACCGTAGCAAGGTCCCTATCCATTGGAATGTGTCACACAGCCCCCTGGCCAGCCCCAGATGGAAAAAAGCCAGCCTGGTCGCCTCTCTAATCCGATTGCCTAAAAGCAACTGGGGATTTAAGAATGGCTCTAAGGCTGGAATGGGAGTGGCCATAGCAAAGGAGCTCCCTTGATCAAATGAGGTCGATATTGTCTCCATCATGTCTATTGGCTGCTTCAGTCTCCCCTGCACAGTCGGCAATAAATGTCCTACTCAGTGGGTGGTGTATGAGTTGTATCCATCTACCTGGCCATTGCCTAATCAAAAATAAGCGTAAGTACGCCAGCTGATGTCTTTTTCCCCCCACCCCACAACTGCATAACCCAAAATCATAATTCCTGCACTTGGCATCTTGCCATAAGCATCTGGAGCATGGCGTTTATAGACCCTGCTAGCTGACTGCTGCTTTGTACTTAATGATCTCATGAACATGGAAAGTAACGAACTATAATCCTCAGTGAAGACAGAGGGGCGGGGTTGGTGAGAAAGAAAAGATATTTTCTGTGTTTGATCTTTCAGTGGGCTGGGAATGAAGAAATGTAATTAAAGTCTAACTGGATGAGATCAGAAGGCTTTTAAAATTAATAAAATGTGTAATCAACATCAAAACCGATCATATTTAAGAGACAGGCTCTGGAGTGAGACAGTGTTCAAATCACGCGTACATTCTCTCTCTAATTAAGTGAGACTGGACCTGTGACTATATGGTACTGATGATAAATAATATAGGAATTAAGGACCTGTACCCACCCACAAACTCCATTAAGTCCCCGATTCAAATCTCACACTCTTTCGACTCTGCTCTAATGCCATTGACTAGAATGGAGTTACCCCAATTTACACTGGTTTAAAGTGAGATCAGGATCAGGCCCTATGAGAAAGGATTGTGGCAGAAGAAGATTGTGGGGATCCTAGTCCAGCTCTGTTGCTCACCCAACATTCAGTGATATTGGATCTAAAATGCTAGTTTGAGCCTATCTGTCTAGGAAATTTCACTTGTTAAAGACAGACTGCCTGCTCGAAATCTAATCAGTTTTACAAACCATAAGATTGTAGTTTCAGGTGCTTTACCTGCCCCACAGTCCAGACTCCTGGCCACCTTTTGGGGCTGTACAATCAAATTTTTCTAAAAGGATTTTTCTCTCTCCTGTTGCTTGGGGAAAGCCCCACATAAACAGTAGGGGAGGGAGGGAGTGACTTAGGCCCCAGTCCTGGAACTTCTTATGGCTGGATCCCTAGACCAATGGGGCTCAGTGATGACATGGAGCGTGCCCACCAGGAATCAGTTCCAGGATGAGGGAGTAACTAACCATACAGGGGAAACAGCAAAACTGACTAGGCACAAAATCCTGTAAATTCTGCAAAGTATTGCCTATCCCAAACGTTCAAAAATCATGAGTCAGCCCCCCAAAAAATCACAAGATTTGTCTTAAAATCCTGAAATTGAAAATACAATAATAATACATTTTGGGTTCTTTTCATTTGGTTTCCAGTTTCTGAGCCTTTAGGGTGAACTCTGGTCACATTTTTCAGCCTTTCTCCCCAACCACGAGTGCTAGAAACCTCCTTTTTGGTTTAGTTGATAGTCTCACATGCTTCCAGAAGCTGGGGCTTTAAGTAAAACATCAAATATCATGAGACTCACTATAACATTGTGGGAGCTGGCAACTCTCAAACACACTGAAAAAATAAAAACCAGAAAAGATTTTATTTCTCTCTCCCTTCTGGTCAAATTGATCAGACTACAGTGTGATTTTGAATTTGATGGTGTCCCTTTAAAAAAACAACTTATTTTAATAGTAGCCAGAACAACAATTGCACTAACCCCATTGCCAAATATTTTTAAAGGATACACCTTGGTCGAAAGCAGCTTTGAAACATTTTCATCGGTGAGCTATATTTTCCCGAGCCTATCCCAGTATACCCCCTGCTGGAGGAGTACACTGCTGTCTTATTAAAATCGTAGCTGCTATGGAGAGACATAATAGCTCTGTTTCTGGAAGAGAGGTGCTGAGGACTGTGACAGGCATTTCCAACACCTGCACTGACCCTTTATATTTTAATATACATATTTTTCCATGTTTAGGTTTTGAACATAAGAACATAAGAATGGCCCTACTGGGTCAGACCAAAGGTCCATCTAGCCCAGTATCCTGTCTACTGACAGTGGCCAATGCCACGTGCCCCAGAGGGAATGAACAGAACAGGGAATCATCAAGTGATCCATCCCCTGTCGCTCATTCCCAGCTTCTGGCAAACAGAGGCTAGGGAGGGGATAAGACAGGGATGCAACGCCCTAGGCCCCTCTAGGTCCCACTGTCCTTCATTTGCCCTCTTACTCTCCAGTGGCTGCACTTGGGGGGAGTTCTCTGGGGCAATCGCTCCCTGGCAGAGAGCTGGTTCTTCTTCCTCCCTTCCCCTTGCAAGAGAGGAGAGTCTGGCTGGGACAGGGGCCAGTCTCTCAGGGTATGTCTACACTACGAAATTAGGTCGAATTTATAGAAGTCGGTTTTTTAGAAATCATTTTTCTATATTCGAGTGTGTGTGTCCCCACAGAAAATGCTCTAAGTGCATTAACTCGGCGGAGTGCTTCCGCAGTACCGAGGCTAGAATCGACTTCCGGAGCGTTGCACTGTGGGTAGCTATCCCACAGTTCCCGCAGTCTCCGCTGCCCGTTGGAATTCTGGGTGGAGATCCCAATGCCTGATGGGGCTAAAACATTGTCGCGGGTGGTTCTGGGTACATATCGTCAGGCCCCCGTTCCCTCCCTCCCTCCGTGAAAGCAAGGGCAGACAATCGTTTCGCGCTTTTTTTCTTGAGTTACCTGTGCAGATGCCATACCACGGCAAGCATGGAGCCCGCTCAGGTAACCATCACTGTATGTCTCCTGGGTGCTGGCAGACGCGGTACTGCATTGCTACACAGCAGCAGCAACCCCTTGCCTTGTGGTAGCAGACGGTGCAGTAGGACTGGTAGCCATCATCGTCATGTCCGAGGTGCTCCTGGCCACGTCGGCCAGGAGCGCCTGGGCAGACATGGGTGCAGGGACTACATTAGAAGTGACTTGACCAGGTCATTCTCTTTAGTCCTGCAGTCAGTCCTATTGAACCATCTTATGGTGAGCAGGTAGGCAATATGGATTGCTAGCAGTCCTACTGTACCATCTTCTGCCAGGCAGGCAAGAGATGAGGATGGCTAGCAGTCCTACTGCACCATCTTCTGCTGAGCAGCCATGAGATGTGGATGGCATGCAGTCCTTCTGCACCGTCTGCTGCCAGCCAAAGATGTAAAAGATAGATGGAGTGGATCAAAACAAGAAATAGACCAGATTTGTTTTGTACTCATTTGTTTCCCCCCCTCCCCCGTCTAGGGGACTCATTCCTCTAGGTCACACTGCAGTCACTCACAGAGAAGGTGCAGCGAGGTAAATCTAGCCATGTATCAATCAGAGGCCAGACCAACCTGCTTGTTCCAATAAGAACAATTACTTAGGTGCACCATTTCTTATTGGAACCCTCCGTGAAGTCCTGCCTGAAATACTCATTGATGTAAAGCCACCCCCTTTGTTGATTTTAGCTCCCTGAAGCCAACCCTGTAAGCCGTGTCGTCAGTCGCCCCTCCCTCCGTCAGAGCAATGGCACACAATCGTTCTGCGCCTTTTTTCTGTGCGGACGCCATACCAAGGCAAGCATGGAGGCTGCTCAGCTCACTTTGGCAATTAGGAGCACATTAAACACCACATGCATTGTCCAGCAGTATATGCAACACCAGAACCTGGCAGAGCGATATTGGGTGAGGAGGCGACGTCAGCGCGGTCACGTGAGTGATCAGGATATGGACACAGATTTCTCTCAAAGCATGGGCCCTGCCAATGCATGCATCATGGTGCTAATGGGGCAGGTTCATGCCGTGGAATGCCGATTCTGGGCTCAGGAAACAAGCACAGATTGGTGGGACTGCATAGTGTTGCATGTCTGGGACGATTCCCAGTGGCTGCGAAACTTTCGCATGCGTAAGGGCACTTTCATGGAACTTTGTGACTTGCTTTCCCCTGCCCTGAAGCGCATGAATACCAAGATGAGAGCAGCCCTCACAGTTGAGAAGCGAGTGGCGATAGCCCTGTGGAAGCTTGCAACGTCAGACTACCCGACAGTTGGGAATCAATTTGGAGTGGACAAATCTACTGTGGGGGCTGCTGTGATGCAAGTAGCCCACGCAATCAAAGATCTCCTGATATCAAGGGTAGTGACCCTGGGAAATGTGCAGATCATAGTGGATGGCTTTGCTGCAATGGGATTCCCTAACTGTGGTGGGGCCATAGACGGAACCCATATCCCTATCTTGGCACCGGAGCACCAAGCCGGCGAGTACATAAACCGCAAGGGGTACTTTAAAATAGTGCTGCAAGCTCTGGTGGATCACAAGGGATGTTTCACCAACATCAACGTGGGATGGCCGGGAAAGGTACATGACGCTCGCATCTTCAGGAACTCTGGTCTGTTTCAAAAGCTGCAGGAAGGGACTTTATTCCCTGACCAGAAAATAACTGTTGGGGATGTTGAAATGCCTATAGTTATCCTTGGGGACCCAGCCTACCCCTTAAGGCCATGGCTCATGAAGCCGTACACAGGCAGCCTGGACAGTAGTCAGGAGCTGTTCAACTACAGGCTGAGCAAGTGCAGAATGGTGGTAGAATGTGCATTTGGACGTTTACAGGCACGCTGGCGCAGTTTACTGACTCACTTAGACCTCAGCGAAACCAATATTCCCACTGTTATTACTGCTTGCTGTGCGCTCCACAATATCTGTGAGAGTAAGGGGGAGACATTTATGCTGGGGTGGGAGGTTGAGGCAAATCGCCTGGCTGCTGGTTACACGCAGCCAGACACCAGGGCGGTTAGAAGAGCACAGGAGGGCGCGGTACGCATCAGAAAAGCTTTGAAAACCAGTTTCATGATTGGCCAGGCTACGGTGTGAAAGTTCTGTTTGTTTCTCCTTGATGAAACCCCCCGCCCCTTGGTTCACTCTACTTCCCTGTAAGCTAACCACCCTTCCCTCCTCCCTTCGATCACCACTTGCAGAGGCAGTAAAGTCATTGTTGCTTCACATTCATGCATTCTTTATTCATTCATCACACAAATAGGGGTATGACTACCAAGGTAGCCCAGGAGGGGTGGTGGAGGAGGGAAGGAAAATGCCACACAGCACTTTAAAAGTTTACAACTTTAAAATTTATTGAATGCCAGCCTTCTGGTTTTTGGGCAATCTTCTGTGGTGGAATGGCTGGTTGGCCGGAGGCCCCCGCACCGCGTTCTTGGGCGTCTGGGTGTGGAGGCTATGGAACTTGGGGAGGTGGGCGGTTGGTTACACAGGGGCTGTAGTGGCAGTCTGTGCTCCAGCTGCCTTTGCTGCAGCTCAACCATACACTGGAGCATACTGGTTTGGTCCTCCAGCAGCCTCAGCATTGAATCCTGCCTCCTCTCATCACGCTGCCGCCACATTTGAGCTTCAGCCCTGTCTTCAGCCCGCCACTTACTCTCTTCAGCCCGCCACCTCTCCTCCCGGTCATTTTGTGCTTTCCTGCACTCTGACATTATTTGCCTCCACGCATTCGTCTGTGCTCTGTCAGTGTGGGAGGACAGCATGAGCTCAGAGAACATTTAATCACGAGTGCATTTTTATTTCTTTCTAATCTTCACTAGCCTCTGGGAAGGAGAAGATCCTGTGCTCATTGAAACACATGCAGCTGGTGGAGAAAAAAAAAGGGACAGCGGTATTTAAAAAGACACATTTTATAAAACAGTGGCTACACTCTTTCAGGGTAAACCTTGCTGTTAACATTACATACATAGCATATGTGCTTTCATTACAAGGTCGCATTTTGCCTCCCCCCACCGCGTGGCTAGCCCCTCAACCCTTCCCCCGCCCCGTGGCTAACGGCGGGGAACATTTCTGTTCAGCCACAGGCAAACAGCCCAGCAGGAACAGGCACCTCTGAGTGTCCCCTGAAGAAAAGCACCCTATTTCAACCACATGACCATGAATGATATCTCACTCTCCTGAGGATAACACAGAGAGATAAAGAACGGATGTTGTTTGAATGCCAGCAAACATATACTGCAATGCTTTGTTGTACAATGATTCCCGAGTACATGTTACTGGCCTGGAGTGGTAGAGTGTCCTACCATGGAGGATGCAATAAGGCTGCCCTCCCCAGAAACCTTTTGCAAAGGCTTTGGGAGTACATCCAGGAGAGCCGCGAATGCCAGGGCAAATTAATCCTTTCACATGCTTGCTTTTAAACCATGTATAATATTTTAAAAGGTACACTCACCGGAGATCCCTTCTCCGCCTGCCGGGTCCAGGAGGCAGCCTTGGGTGGGTTCGGGGGGTACTGGCTCTAGGTCCAGGGTGAGAAACAGTTCCTGGCTGTCGGGAAAACCGGTTTCTCCGCTTGCTTGCTGTAAGCTATCTACAACCTCCTCCTCATCATCATCTTCTTCGTCCCCAAATCCTGCTTCCGTGTTGCCTCCGTTTCCATTGAAGGAGTCAAACAACACAGCTGGGGTAGTGGTGGCTGAACCCCCTAAAATGGCATGCAGCTCATCAGAGAAGCGGCATGTTTGGGGCTCTGACCCGGAGCGGCCGTTCGCCTCTCTGGTTTTCTGGTAGGCTTGCCTCAGCTCCTTAAGTTTCACGCAGCACTGCTTCGGGTCCCTGTTATCGCCTCTGTCCTTCATGCCCTGGGAGATTTTGACAAAGGTTTTGGCATTTCGAAAACTGGAACAGAGTTCTGATAGCACGGATTCCTCTCCCCAAACAGCGATCAGATCCCGTACCTCCCGTTCAGTCCATGCTGGAGCTCTTTTGTGATTCTGGGACTCCAGCATGGTCACCTCTGCTGATGAGCTCTGCATGGTCACCTGCAGCTTGCCACGCTGGCCAAACAGGAAACGAGATTCAAAAGTTCGCGGTTCTTTTCCTGTCTACCTGGCCAGTGCATCTGAGTTGAGAGTGCTGTCCAGAGCGGTCACAAAGGAGCACTCTGGGATAGCTCCCGGAGGCCAAGACCGTCGAATTGTGTCCACAGTACCCCAAATTCGACCTAGCAAGGCCGATTTAAGCGCTAGTCCAATTGTCAGGGGTGGAGTAAGGAAATCGATTTTAAGAGCCCTTTAAGTCGAAAAAAAGGGCTTCGTCGTGTGGACGGGTGCACGTTTACATCGATTTAACGCTGCTAAATTCGACCTAAAGTCCTAGTGTAGACCAGGGCTCAGACAGACCCTGGATATGACTTATGAGCTCAGTCTCTGAAAGTCTGTTGCCCTTTCACGGGCTTTACCTCCTACCTTTCTTCCCAGGGAGTGTTGCTTGGCTGTCCACCAGAGTGGATCTAGAAGCAGTGTGGTCTGGGGCTGTCTTCTCCTCTACTGGCTTGCCTCTGTAAGTAGCAATCACCGCATGGAGCAGCCTTCTTTCTGGTCACCACCCCTTCCTATAGTAAGCTTCCCCCTTCCAGGAGGAACAACCTGTGCCGGTGAGCCTCCTGAGTGCAGCAGAGGCCCAGAGAAGCTCATTAGCCACCTCCCAGCCAGTGGGCGGGCGTGGCCCTTCACAGATATACAGAGGAGTTTACTAAAAAGGGCCCGTGTCTGTGTATGCGCCCACAACGAGAGTCTTCGGTGCACAAGGAATCCAGGTCTGTGTCGCTAACGTATGACACCTGATCATCAGTGTTTTCTTTTAAACAGAAAATCTTCCATATTATTACTGCGATGACAGCACAGCTTGCCTATTTCCCCCCGCCTCGAGCTGGGGCCGGGGAGGCATATGACACTGGCAGCTTAGCTCAAGACTGCAGGTCGCTGGGATAGGTTGTCCAGTTTAAAGAAGCCTTGTCAATGGCTGACAGATCTTTCTTGTCTCTTTTCAAAGATCAGCGAGAAGGGCATGGGGGAAGACCCGCCCTGGAAGTCCCATCCCATCCTTTCACCCCGTGGCAGTAAATGGACACTTGAATTTAACCCTGAACAGAGCTTTGTCTGGCAGAGAAAGGATGGGACGCAGTTAGCTATGTTGACTGTCACCTGGTGGGTATACTGGGGGAGAGCGGGATGGAAGGGTATATTTTAGCCTCATTCCACAATTTTTTGTAATGACTAAGAAAAAGGGAATTAAAAAAACCCTGCTCCATGCTAAAGTGGCTATTAAAATGGATACTAAAATGTGTCTGAAAAGTGACAGCAAGGCCGATTTTTGCATTAACCAGCTGATTTTTTGCTACTGAGTCTGCAAATGAAGTCTCCATGGCTTTCTTTCCCGGTCTTTTTTTATAAAAAAACTCTTCTGCTGGGGAAATGCTTGTAAATGTCACCTCCTTTTGTCATGCATTTTCTAAGCCCTGATTTTATTTCTTAGTGGGAAATGGACTCGGATCATCTTTGGGTTTGAAGTTTTATTTATTTGGTGCAAGTTTTTTTAAACCCTTAGAACAATGCAGACTGTAGAGAGGGCCTTTTTCCTTCTGTGTTTGTACAGCATCTAGCGCCCCAGGGGCCTGGTCAATGACTGGGTTCCCAAAGTACTACTGCCATACAAATAATAATAATCATCATAGAATCATAGAACTGGAAGGGACCTTGAGAGGTCATCTAGTCCAGTCCCCTGCACTCAGGGCAGGACTAAGTATTATCTAGACCAGGGATCGGCAACCTTCGACACGTGGCCTGCCAGGGTAAGCCCCCTGGTGGGCCAGGCCAGTTTGTATACCTGCCGCATCCGCAGGTGTGGCTGATTGCAGCTCCGACTGGCCGTGGTTCGCTGCTCCAGGCCAACTGGGGCTGCGGGAAGTGGCGCGGGCCCCCCATTAGCCTGGAGCGGTGAACTGCGGCCAGTGGAAGCTGCAATTGGCCAACCCTTGGACGCGGCAGGTAAACAAATCGGCCCGGCCCACCAGGGGGCTTACTCTGGCAGGCCGCATGCCAAAGGTTGCCAGTCCCTGATCTAGACCATCCCTGACAGGTGTTTGCCCAACCTGCTTTTAAGAATCCCCAATGATAGATAATGATGATTAATGCATGCCCCCTCATCAAACTACACTGGCCCAACCCTGCAAGGAACCAAATTCCAGGAGACTTGACGGAACTCAGCACCTCTCAAGAGGTGATCAGCACCGTTGCAGAAAAGTCCTTGTGTTACTGCAGACAACTATAATAAACTGATCTTAAAGAAACTGTCCTCCCAACCTAACCTGCCTACAACACCCAGAACAAGCATTCTCTTCCCCTTCCCACTGTCCCCTGACAAGTATCCCACCTTCCTTCTATCTATTGAATGCTGGCCAGCACCTTGACCCACTCCTCCCCAGCCACTGTCCAGTCCTCCCACTCTGCACTGAAAATCATCCGGACTCCCTTCCACCTCCTGTCCTTGACATTCATTCTGCCCCCTCCCAACCCTGCCATCCCCTGAACCCCCGCTAGTGGCATTAAAGGGGTTACATGATCAATAGCAATTCTGGTCGACCAAAAATGAGCCGGCTCTCCTCCTCCTTGACAGTGCCACCACTAGTAACCTCGGAGGGAGGAGGTTTTGATTCTGCAGCTGCATCTATGCACTTCAGAGGTGGTGAGAGGGTCAGAAAGCCACAGATATTGTCATTTGCATTGGGCTCTATGTCTATAATCAATCCAGAGCCCCAGGAGGTGATTAAACAAGCGACAAGTGCATGGGCAAAACAAAGCTATCAGTGATTCGATGGCTCCAGCAAATCCAAAATGCTGTTACATTCTTCCAAGGCCTAGTTTCTTCTCTGGAAAGACAGAGCTACACTTATTGCTAATGCTGGCAGAGTAAGAGTCAGTCAAGGTTTATTTCAGAATTCACACTTTAGGAAAAACTGACTGAGGTTCCCCACCACTGCAGCAAACGAGATTTGTTGCAAACAGATTAATCCAAGTGGTTGTTTAGCTGCTAGATGAGATAATCTCAGATTTGCTGGTTTACGATGTTCAGCCACAGGCTGCACTGGGCGGGTGGGAGAGGGGAGATGAGGAAAACGGACACAAAAGTTAACAAATGAACAAACTCCTGTTAAAGTAAATGGAGATGTCCAGTGATTTCTGTGGGAATTGGATGGGACCCACAGTAATAGGAGGCAAGGAGCAGTCTGAGTTTCAATCGTAAACATTTATAAGACATCAGGCTCCAGGAAGGGTGGAGAGTGTTTTACTGCCATCACAGATCCTCCTTCAAGTCCCTTCTTACAATCCACCTTTTCCATAACGCAGTTACAAAACTGCCTTCTGGTAAAAGCTAGGCAAATGGCCAGGTGCGGTCACTGTGGCCATTGCAACTCATTGGCTGTGACTTGTGTTCCCAGCTGGCCTGTACTAAAACATCCTGTAACCTTTGGCATGTCGCCACCTGTCCATGTGTTTGTTTCCTCCACCTGTCCTGTCTCAGCTTTCAGGCACCCGCAAGCCCACCCATAATGCGAACTGTAGCGTGGCCACGCTCAAGCATTTCACAATCCCATGAGTCGATCACCAAAAGATCATGGGACTGGTTTAAAAATCATGAGAACTTGCTTAAAAATAATCGTTTTTGTTTTGGGGTTTTTTGGGGGGGGGGGAGTTGTTTTTAAATGTTGGGTTCTTTTTACTTGCCTTCTGATTTCTGTGCCTGTTCTTTATTCTTTTTTTTTAACAATGAAAACTGAGATTCTCATGTAATCCCTTGATTCCGGCAGCTGGCGCTTTAAGAAAAATACCAAATATCATGAGACTTACGACCTAATCACAAGAGCAGGCAGCAGTGTAACTGCTTTCTCTTGGCCATAGTTTCATTGCAGTGAATGGCTCTTGTCCCTTTCACTTAGACCCCTCAGCAGTACATTTCTGTGGGTCATTTCTGATGGTCACGAGCTCTGCACGGAAATGCTTGCCTCGCGCACTGTTGAAGGAACAGCCTTTGAAACCATCCATCTTTTTCTTCACGGTGTGAGTGCAGAGCTGAGCCAAGTGACTTAGACAAAAGTTCTTCATGTACATATGCCTGCAGTCAATTTCAAAGTGGTAATTAACATGTAATGTCTCAAAGGTGGCCACTTCACTGAAAAGCTTAGTCATAGCTTGGCAGGGTTTAGATAATTTGAGTTTGTATGAGCCAGACAGATCGAGTTTGTCTTACCATAGACTGTCTCAGCTTAGTCATTGTTGCTTAAAAGTTTTTAAGTTTTGCTATCCTATCTATCTATCTTGGATGTGTCTGCAAATATAATACAATGGATTTTTTTCTACATTTGGAAAAAAGTGAGAAAAAATATATACAGATTTGCTGTATATAAAAATATGGTTGCTAGATCTTGCTGAGGCCCTAAGTCATTGGCTCGAACCTCTTCAGAACAAATAAACAGGGAATCTGTGAATTAATAACCTCCACTGACCTCCAAGCCTTTACATGTGTAAACATCTGATGTGGGAGTGAATCTAGTAATCCACTTTACCAACTGGAAGGCACTGTGCTCTTTGATACCTGCAAATCTTTGGCCCAGGCCGAAATAATTAATTAAATGAAAAGAGGAGGAAAAGAAAACAAATCCCAGTGATGGGTGAAGAGCAAATTCACATGATTGAGGGGAAGAACAATGTCTTTAAAAACAACTGCTCTCATTTGCAATTATTGGCTGCATGACATATTTGGTTTATGCATTTCTGTGGAAGGGAGATTTTTTTTCCCTCTCCCCCACATGAGCTTTGTCAAAACAGTGACTCAGAGTTTCGCATTGTTGTGGGGCTCTCATTTTGTTCTCCATTCATCAGAGAGAACAATTTCCCCCCAGAGTGCAATCGGGTTTCTAGCTTTCATTTGCCAGCCCTTCTGAAGTTACTATGAAGCATCCACGGGTGTTGATGTATCTATCCATCTTGTCATGGAGCCTCTGAGTGCCTTAATGAGCCACAGAGTTGTGGAGCAATAATTATAGGCTGATCTGGTCATGTTGCCTATAGGTAAAGGTATTTCCATTATAAGACCTTGTTCTAACTGTTTGGGCTGAAATTTCCCATGCTGGGTCTCCTTTTCCCACCCCTGAAAGTTTAAGCTAAAACGGCTCAGCCGTTTCCAAGAACGAGGGGAGGGTAAAACAAACATTGTTTTGTCCATGTTAAAAAAAAATCATACAACTTTTTTTTTCCACTGAGCTATTCTAGCACCTCCATGCTTCGGAGCAGTGTCTTGACATTTGGCTTGAGGATCCCCTGATGTCAAGGATGTGCCTCTTGCTGCCCCCATGAAAATCTGCCCAAAGTTGGCTAAGTTATGAGCCTCTGGAAAATCTCAGGTCCCACATGGCTCAGTAGAGATTTATTAGAGACTGACAGTGAAATTCTCTGAAGATCCCATCTGCACTGAGCATGGTCCAGTCCAGGGCTGCAGGGGCTGAGCAGGATTTTCCCTGCAATTGCACCTCATGTCCGTCAGGCACCAGAACGGAGAGCAAGGGCTTTATCTCGCCAGTGCTCACAATGCTCCCACGCTGGCAACCAGGCAGTGAAGGAAAAGAAGGGAGTGCAATGATTTCAATACAGGGGGGTGAGGAAGTGGAGAGGGGATGGGACGAATAGAAGCAAGGGGTTGCAGGAGCCAGAGGATGGGAGGAAGCAGAGGGGCATAGGAGCAAGGGCCAGGGAGGTGACTGGGAGGGTGTACAGGTGCAGAGGTATACAGGTGCAAGAGCCAGAGTTTGGTGGAGGGGTTGGTTAGGCTGGAGAAGGGCAGAAGCTGTGGGGTTAGATGGGGAGTAGGAGTGAGGATTGAGTAGGAGGGGGGGGGGTGAGAGAAGCCAGTTGGTAGGGTTGGGGGGGTCTATAAGAGGAAAAGAGAATGGGCTCAGGGGAAGAAGTGTCTATAACCATGAGATAACACTCTCCTGGAGAATCTGGAACTGAACCCAGGAGTCCTGAGTCTCTGCATTACTCCATTGTCAGCAATATTGTGAAACCACTGGCACAGTGTGTGCCTCATCCCCTCTCAGGACTGGTCCACATAGAAGACAACAGCCTACTATTGCTACCAGTTACTTTGTTAGCTCAAGCGGTAGAGTTCTGCTGTGGATCTGAAAGCCCAATCCAGGAGTTGACCCAAACTGAGAGTCAATATGGTTTCATATGAGGAAATTTCATATTTTTCAGTCTGTATGTAAAAAAGAAAAGAAAAAGGAATGATATCCCCCAAACTACAGAAAGAGAACATTAGGGCTACAGAGTCATCCTCTCAGACGGTAGGAAATGCCATGTGATGAGGTGTACAAACCTTCGCCAGCTAGCTGAGGGTTAAGGATCTGCTCTGAGCTAAAGCAGCCCCACCCAGCCGAACCTGTAGGGCCTGCCTGGCCTGGAGGGAGGAGGTAAAAGGCAGCAGACCAGCTCTGTGGGTGGTAGGCTGGGGAGAGAACTGGCCTTTAGACTTTGGCTCCCGGGGAGGAGTTGGCAGAAGGCTGGAACTGCTCAGGAGACAGTTGGTCCCTTTCCGGAGAGCTCTGATGCTGAACCAGCGCACAGACTGTAATAGAGACTTAAAGAGGCACGGATCGAGGGTATGGCCCTGCAGGCTACATCTACACGGTGATAACAGACCTGTGGCATGGCCATGGCTGGCCCAGGTGAGCTGACTCGGGCCTTGGGGGCCTGGGCGGTGGGTCTATAAACTTGCAGTGTAGACGTTCAGCTCAGGCTGGGGTCAGGACTGTGGCTCCCCACAAGTGGAGAAGGTCTCAGAGCCAAGGCTCCGGCCTGAGCCTGAATGTCTGCACTGCAATTCTGAGCCCCGGGAGCTGACTCAGCTGACCCAGTCTTGCAGTTCTGCATGACTTCTGCAGACCGGGCTGGAGGGCTACAACCCCCAGGGGGCCCTGTGGGAGGCCAGCTCTGTGACCTGCCTGTATTAAAGTTACCTGTGCAACTTGAATTCGGCCGCTTGTGCGTATGCATTGCGATACAGTCTTCGATTACAAGATCCCATCCTTTCTTCGTACGTGATGCAACCACAGAACAAAAGATCCAAACATCTTCATTGGAAAATGACCTAAAATAAATGAAATTATTCAATAGAACAAATTATTTTCTTTGCATAAAAGAGAAAATATTCCCCTTATTTCCCAGCAATGAGATTTTGTTAATGAAATCTCATGGTAATAGGCTAGATAATGGCAGAGTTTAGCCTAAAGGTGCTATTTTCTAACTGGTAATGTCCGTGAGATTATACATAGTCAGGGCTGGTGATTAAATAATGAGACCTAATTTTGCATTATTTATGCTATTTCATCTAACAGTCATAGGTAGCAACAGCCATTCAGTCTGCCCTTACAGGTCTTTTATTGTATTAAGTATGTAATCCCCCCAGAGAAACCTTTCCATTTAAAGGTACGTTGACGTTTATGGCAGACAGTGTATGGAATACAGACACTGCACACCCAGCGAGCCCAGGTATCAATAGCAGCGAGGCACTGCTTATGTGAGTGGAGCAGAGTCGAGTGTGCTACACACCTGAACCCCAGGTTACACACCCTACAGAGCTCTCTACACATACAAGTTTTGCCTCCCACGTCTCCACTGCTCTTTGTAGCAGTGTAGTGGCCCACTGCCTTCCCCCCTGCTAGAGCCTTTCCTTGCCTCAGGGAAAGGTTTGCTGCCGGGGCCTTTCCCCGCTGCCGGAGCCTTTCCCTGCGGCGCGTAGCTACACACCTAGTGGTTGTGCTTTCAGCATAGACTTGGCCGTAGAAACCTCTTCTTGGTCAAACACAAAGGAGAGAGAGAGAGAGATCTCGTCAACTCGGCTCTTCTCAGCTTATGGCAGGACAAAGCCCAATGGGTTGCTGCTCTCCATTCCTTCAGGCTGAAGGGTTGAACCAGAGCCAGCCACATTTCAACAGAGCAGAACCTGAAGGAATAGCAAGGACCTCAGTGGGGTAGGGGCTCTCTTTTTAGTCTGTGTTTGTACATCATCTGTCACAATGGAGTCCTGGTCAATGGCTGTTAATTACTACTAATAATAATAATCATGATCTTACCGCCCAGAGCAATCCTGCCAGGACATTCATTCCTAAGAGTGTTGCTCAGAAATCCTTTGGCCAGATTCTCAACACATACACAGCTCCTCTTTACTGTTCTGGTGGCGCAAAGGGCCCAGGAAGCCAGTTTAACCAGCCAGTTGATAATCCTCCTGATGTAAGAGATTTCCTTCTAACTCTTACTTCTGTCTGTCTTATGTCTACTCCTTAGACGAACCACATATGCTGCCCCCCAGTAGAGAGAGATTTCCTCCAAAGTCTTTTTCAATAGAGAGACACTGCAGAACTTCCTCCTGCACTGGACACTTGTCTAATAGAGTGGATGGAAAAATACCAATTAATTTTGGGGGAAATTGTGAAACGTCCCAGGTTTTGGTTTTTGTTGCCATTTCCCTAATTTTTTTTCCAGGCCATCCCTGCCTCCCTCCCACCCCCAAACTAGGTTTTTAAAAAATGTTTTTGGATAAAAAAAATAAAAAAACTGTTAAAAAATGCCGATTAGTTGAAAAACTGGAAAATGTCATTGAAAGAGAATTTTTTCCATTACAATGTTTCATCTTGACTAACAGCCATTGTTTATCCAAATGACTTTTCTAATCATCCCCCCAATAGTCATAGCCACCGGCCTCTAAAGTGGTGACTGCTGTCATGTTTTATGGTGTTGGTTACAAAAAAGACCGAACAGAAGGATGGCCTTGTGTTCCAGGCCCAGACTGGAATTCAGGAGATTTAGGGTGACTTCCTGGCTCTGCCACTTCTTTCCTGTGTGACCTGGGGCAAGTCTCTTATGCCTAGAGTTGGGTGGGAAATGGGTTTCCTGTCCCACCAAAGTTTTAGAGATTTGAAAATTTTTCCCAGTCCAGAATCAGGATGAAAAATCGAAAACATTTCGAAATTAGCAAAACAACATCTTTCAATTCATGTGAAATGACTTTTTTTTTTTTTAAATTTGATTCACAACAATTTTGGAAATTTCATTTGGATTTTGAACTTTTCTGGTTTTTACTACATATTAACTTAAATTCGGAAACTCTAAATCATGCTGACTTGAAAAACACAACTTTTCACTTCAAAAATGTCAAAACAGGACCTTTGAACAATTTCAGAACTTAAAAGAAAAGAAAAGTCTAAGCGAGAAATCTGTTGCCACCTGGTCCTTTCCTGTGAAAAGTTTCAGCTCTGATGAATTGGCATTTTCCAACCAAAAAAAATTTTTAGTCAGAAATCTTCCAAATAGCTCTACTCAGGACCTGATTTTCAAAGATGCCAAGAACCTCTAGATTCCATTACAGTTAAGGAGACATTTTCAGAACCTCTGAAAATGGGGACATTGATCTCTCTGTGCCTTAATTCTCCACCTGTAAATGGGGGGTTGTGACAAAGTATTTGGGAGTTAACAGGTGAGCCTATCCTCTATGATACTAATTAACTTCCCCAGGGAGGACTGATTGGGGAATGAAATGTAACTGAGTAATCAGGATAACAGGTTGAGTGAGCTAAAGGATTAATTAGTTGTCAGCTGAGGACTGATTAAAAAAGGGGCACAGGAAAGACATGTAAGAGAGAGGAGCAGCTGAGCCCAGAGTCAGAGAGATCTCCAGGAAGGGAGACCTCTTCTCCTCTTGGGCCCTGGCAAAAGGGCTGAAGATACAAGGCATGTTATTGCTGCACAAATCTGCAAAGGAGGGAGGGATCTGAACTAAACAGCATGGAGTGGATATCCAACCAGTGGAGTCTGACAGGTTTTTGTAGTGCAAGAAGGCTGGATCGGAACATGCCCTGCTCCAGGGGTGTTGTAAGCACTGAGATACAATGGTGACGGGAGCTCTCGAAAGCCCTAAAATGCATGTATCCCCACAGTGTAGTACTTCCTGGAATGACATAGTGTTTGGACAGCCAGATAGCAGAATGAATGTTGGCCTGTCTTACATTGCAACTTGCAGAGAGGGGACATCTGGGGAATAACTTGAAAAGATGGCAGCTGTCTTCAGGTTGTGTTGCTCATTTATAAGAGCAGTAAGGGGGAAATAAACTCGAGCTAATCCATCTTTCTAGGGTCACTGCTCCTATTGGAAGTTCATAAAGTGTGGCAGAACTGCTTACTTACATTCTCTGCATAAAGCAACTTACTGAACATGCACTAAATGGCCCAGACCATGCCATATTACAGTTATTCATTTAAAAAACCCTAGTAAATATATTGATTTGGCCACAAACTGATAAATACATGAGTGGCTCTTACATCATGCACCTAGCTGGCTTCCTTTAAGGTGGACTTAAGCCAGTGTGCCGGGTAGCAACCTTCATTATTTTGATTTTGGGTCTGAGTACTGTTGAATTAAAGGTCCTGACTTTGAAATCCCATAGATCTAGATAAACAACTCCTCATTTTTGCAGATCATGTTGTTAGCCTATCGCTGCCCAACAGCCATATGTTATAAGCTGTCCATAAAGTGTCACAGCCAGTCAGCTTATATTGTGTTTTGTTGCTCCAAAATTAGAAATCTGCCATTGTGTGGACAACTGCATTTCAGCAATGTGATGCTATTTCACCAATAAGTCCTACCACTCCTCTCCCACACCTCCACTGGAATAAAGCTCCACCAAAATAATACACAGCCAGGTACCATTTCCATTTGTCCTTCACAAGCTCTTGTACTGAGTGATTACAACCGTAAAGGATGCATTTCAAAGCCAGAGGACTGAAGGTAATGCAATTAGTAGATTAATTTGCCCATTCTTCATCTCTCTAGGCCAGAGAGTTTTGCTCTAATGAAGGGTATCAAACAAGCATTTCATCATGATTTAATAGAACAGTTATTTATTCCATAGAGACATTGACAAATCATTAAAGGAGCACTTCTCGGGGATTCGTGGTGGACAGAGAAGGCAAATCACTGGGTTAGCGCACAAGACTTTCGTCATTAGTCTCACAGGTTCCAGCATGATAGAGATTATATGGAGGGCATATTAGATTCAGTCTAATCCAGAATGGGTATTTATTGCAGACTGGTGCAATGTTGCTCTTTGTCTTCCCTTAGTAGTTGGGCTACCTATAAGGGGAACTGCTTACCTCAGCTACAGCTAAGGGAGTTACTCCTCGAGTTATCCCAAATGGTAGAGACATATGCTTGCAGCACTGAAGGTCCCCAAGTTCAAACACAGCTGACAACTCAAGCAATGGATTGTTATATTTACATCACCACCCAGTTAGTTACAATGCAACACAGCTAGCCCTCTCTGAGTAGTGAAGAGCCAGGGCTGGAAAACTAGCATCATTGCATAGAACAACCTATAGAGCCTTCCATTTGGGGATCCCGAAGCACTTTGCCAACATTAATGAATTAAACCTCACAACAACACAGGGCGGTAGAGCACTATTGTTATCCCTATTTTTCCGATGGGGAAACGGAGGCATGGAGCAATAGTCACGGAAGTGACCTGCCCAAGATCGCACAGGAAGTCAGAGCTAGAACCCAGATCTCCAAATTTTCAGTCCTGCGCTTTAACAACCCCTTCCTCCTAGGTCATGGTGAAGGTGCATTGGCAGAGATGAATCTAGGGACACCATGATTCAACAAGCATGGAGATGAAGTCGAGGAGCAGAACTCTATGATGGCCCAGGACTGGGATGTGAGACTTAATGTTGAATGTGAGACTTAATGAGTATTAGTTGAGCTGTATGGGAGAAGCTTGTAGAACCCGTATCCCAACTAACCTGGCCCTAGACAGCGCTGGGATCTTATTTTCAGGAATATATTACTTGAACCCAGCCGACAAAAAATGAAAGAACAAAAGAGCATTTTCTAATGCAGTCAGAACTCTCTTGCCCATTTGTTTTGGCCATTAAAGGAGCTAATAACATGGTAACTGGTGAAGAAGTAATCTCTTGGGCACCATGACCGAAAGGAAGAGAGAATTTCTCAAAACAAAGTACAGAAAGGTGTTTTTAAATGGAGACAGAGTACGGTACCTTGGGCAATACCCACCTCCCTGTGTAGCTTCTCATTCTATCCCTGGACAATGAAAACCCTCCTCTTTTTGGCCGGGAGATTTTCTGAGAGATGATATTAGTCACTCTGTGCTGTGACGTCATGTAACAAACTCCCCCTGGAGTCATCCTCTCCCATCAGCATTGTTCTGGGAACCATGGGATCCTAAGACAATGAAAATCACTGAGAGTTAAAGGCGCATAAAACCAATTCCTCATCAGCAGTTCTCCATGGGCCTTGTCAAATTTTCTCGCACGGTCATCCATTTGGAAGAGGCAAACGCTGCCCTGCTTCCTGAATCACTTTAATTGTGCTCATCGAGTGGGTAGCCTCGGGGAATACATGTCTGGCAAGTCACCATTTGTCTTTTCCTTTGTCACACACAACACATGCTACTATATTCAATGCCTCTTGCACGGCAATTGCCTGAAGGGCTGTAGAGATTTCCAACATCTTCATAAAGAAGAAATGATGGTGCTGCAAAACTGGACCTTCCTAGGGAAATAATGGGAGATTAACAAAGGGAAGCATTTGTCTAGCCATGCGGCTGGGAAGGAATTGATGTTTTTAATGACTTTTTAGACTCATTGTACAAGGACAGCGTTGTCAGATATCCTCGCTGAAGCGTGTTTCCGCTGCGTTACCTAGGGAGGTGGTGGAATCTCCTTCCTTAGAAGTTTTTAAGGTCAGGCTTGACAAAGCCCTGGCTGGGATGATTTAATTGGGGATTGGTCCTGCTTAGATGACCTCCTGGGGTCCCTTCCAACCCTGATCTTCTATGATTCTATGCACTAGGCGACCCGTTTCAGATAATGGAATTGTAGGTGTGGAAAGGGTTTGCAAAAGAAAAGAAAAGTGAGGTGCAAGCTTTCTCGCATTTTGCTACAGGCTAAACTGTGACTTGGCCTACACACGCCTGGGGAAGAGCAAGACTCCCCCTGATGCCTCTGTGCAGGCTACTGGGACCTTGGGCCTGGGTATGTACAGCTGCCACAGGGTGGCTTGCCCTTAGGCTGGAGAGCCTGGGGCTAAAGCAACCCTGACTACAGGACGAGCCCCTCCTGTGAGGAATTAGGTGATGCCGGTAGAAAAGAAGCCAGGTCGCAATGCTGGCAGGGCCCAGCCGGGGAAAGAGACTGTGAGGGGAAGAGATGGCGGGAGTAAGAAGGAGAGTCAGAGCAGGAAAGGAAGCTCAGAACGGCGAAGAAAGCTCTCCATGTAGGGAGATCCTGATCCACCAGTGACGAGACCGGGAGACCTAGAGAGGACGTAAAGGGGTGAGGTAGGAAAACTTCCCTCTGAATAAAAGAGCAGGTCTAGCTGTGCAGTACAGGCTATTTGTTGGGCTATTAGACCTAGACCTTCCACAGACTGTGGGGAGCGGGTCCTCACGCCCGGGCCGCTAATTCGCAGGGCCCAAGGCCAGGATTGCATTTCATGCCTATGAAAGGCCCAAAGGAGAAAGTTTCCCCAGACTGATGTGCTACTAAATGGAGTCTGCCTCCTCCAGGACACACACCTCTGTATTGGAGGGTTAAAGTGCTCTCCATTTACTTGGGTTTTGAAAAATGGCATTTTAAATAATGCATGCAGAGTGCTTCTTGGAGAATGGAGAGAGGTTTTATTGCTTTGTTCTTTCGAATGGAGAAATGTGAGTACAAGCAAAGGGCCGGATAGTTTTTTAGATTGTATTTGATCCCTTCATTACCTTTTTTTCAGTCCTAGGAACAGGAAAGCCTCAAGGTATAGAAGCATAAATGTTCATTATACATTCATTATATCAGGTTTTTTATTAGTAACAAACGATAGAGGGTCTGAACTATGCTGGTTTATGTCACTTTGCAAAGTAGCTTGGAATCATTTGGGATGAAGGTGCTGTAGAATAGTAAATTGTTGTTTCATTAAACTCCCTGGCTTCACCCTACACAGTGCTTTCAAAGCACATCTCTTAAAGGTTAGATTCTGACACCAAGTAATATGTATATTACATTCCCGTGTGCCTTTTGTATTTGAAAACCGACCATTTCCATCTGAGAATGTGGGATTTAGACATGCTGATACTTTGACATTTAAATGTGAACAGTGAAAGATACACACTGCTTTGCCATATGGTAAATAGGGTGATATTGGGGAAAGTTAAAGTTCAAACATTCATTTTCCTGCTTCTCTCTGCTGTGCCAGTGTCTTCAAAAACAGAGTGTTTCTATGAATTAACTCGAGAAATTGGGACCTAATATATCAGGTCCATCCAACCTAATCACCTACTGTCGATCTCTCTGTGTGTCTGTCTATCTTGAGACATAATATATTCAAAGAACTGGACAAATATTATCTACTTAACCCTTTAAATTCTCCCAAAGTAGGCAAATGAGTATGGATATCCCAATGGATAGTAATGGAAAAATGGAAACGAGAGATTTAGGGCTTGACTTTCAACTCTAGTCTCACTTTTGTTCCTGCAAACAACTTTCCCGCAAAGTGCTGCATCTGCAATGAATAAGCAAGTGCAACTATTAAGAGTTAGCTGTGTCACTGTGGTACGTGGTTGCACTTGCAGATCAGCAGTTCGGTGCCCGGTTACTAACATTTGTCATGCAATTCACTGTGGAAGCAAACATCCAGGTGCAACTGTCAGGGTGTTTAAATGTGAGCCCATGAAAATGGAAGTTGGGTTGAGACCTGGATGAAAATCAGGCCCTCGGGCCCCGATTCAGCAAGACTCTTCAATACATGACTAACTTTAAGTACGCGCTCAGCCCCATTGAAATAAAGTCACTGCTGAAAGTTAGGCAGGTGCTTGCTGAATTGGGGCTGATGTGACCTGTCCAAATCCACCCAGCAAATCAGTAGAAGTCTAAGACGAGAACTCAGGAGATTCTGGCTGTCAGTTGCTTGCTTTGTCCACTGATCTGTATTTCCCCTTTGCCATGTGAGAAAAATAATAGGGGAAGAAGCCAGTGCTTTAACAAAAACCAGCTTTTTACCTCTTTGCTGCAGTACTGTTAATTGCTCTTAAGCCTTCTGCAGCAAAACTATACTAAGGAGACTCCTTTCTCCAGCAATGGGGAAATGACGGTGCCACCAAAGGCTTTGCCTTCCTGATACAAGCAGGTCCTGAATTTGAAGAAAAGGCCTAATAATTGTTCTTGCATCTCTGCAAATGGCACCACCTTCTATCCAAAATGAGATGAGTTTTCCAGGAGATCAGGATCTTGGTCCTCTTAAGGGTCAAGTTGGGATGCTGGCTCCATGCTCTCTCAGGGGAGGAATGGCAACTAAGGTCTTATTCCCCTATCCAGGCTACCTGCATTAGAAGAGAAAGCAGCCACTGCAGGGTTTTAGTATCCCGGGGTGAACAGAAACGTGGCTCCATTCCCAATGCGCTCACCAGCACATCTGAGCGGGTGCATTAGGGGAAGTAATCTGCACCTGATATACTGTGAGCATAGATTACATCCCCTGGTGCAAGGGAAAAACCAGACTGTCTCTCTCATCTGGCTCCTGATCTGCTCTGGGTGCAAAACAACAAGGCACCACGTCTGGGTTAGACTTGTAAAAAGGCCTGCAGGTGTGGAGATTTTAAAAACTCTGTCTCCTGCCGTAAATTGATCACAGTGTGACAGATACGGCAATTTCCTGCAATAGCCTCAGAAAACCATTTGGTGTTCAATGCAAAGGGTATGTGTTCTTGTGGGCTGGGATTGTGTGTATCCTCTCTAGAGGGAGATGGGGTGTGAGGCCTGGGTGTTCACAGGAGCATAATGAATTTGTGTCAGACGAGTATGGACTTTTGGGGCAATAAGTGTGACACGGATTTTCCAGGGAATTCCTAAGGAGAAGATAATGCAAATGTCCCACCTCCAATTATGCAAAAACTCAGCCCTTTGAAGCTATGCCCTGAGGAGAGGGTGATTGTCTGCTGATTACCTGTTCCTAGAAGCTGCAGATGGAAAATCTGAGCTGTGTAAAGAAACAGGATGGTCTGCTCACTCTGGGTTGTGGTTCTGAACTTGTCACTCCAGGGACAATCCCCGTTGTGAGTTTGGAAGAACTGATACCTGCCAGAGCTTGAAGTTGGAGTTGGGGACGATCTCTGCTAAGCTCGTTAGCATGTGTGTAGGTTCTTTTATTGTTTTTAATATGTTTCCTCTGTAATGCTTTCCCCTTAAGAATAAATGTGCTTGCTTAGAAAGATTGGTGTGGTAACTTGTAACTGGGCAATTACACTCTTCACGGGCCTTCAGAAAGAAAGCAAAGGGCAGACGTTGGCCTTTTAGGCAGTCTGGCTTGCTGGGAATATCACAGCGTTAGGCAGGGAACTGTGCAGTCTGGAAAAACCCTGGTGGGAAGGGAGAGAGTTGTAGCTCTCTGCCCAAGAGAGGTGACGGTCGGAAAGTGGGTGCCTTTGGTGGACCATGGAGGGGGAATACAGGTGCAGGTGCCCTGAACTGTGTCACCCACATACACCTGTCTGTGATGAGAGCTCTGTAGTATCTTGAGTTTCTCTTTAAAGCCCTAGGTGTGTGGGCAGGTTAAATAATGCAAGAGCAATGTAATTTATGTAGTGCAGCTTCTCTGGACACATTAGGAAAAATATTAGGGAATTGCTTTTATGTATTTATTGGAGGGGGTAAAAACAAATCTAATGGTTTAATAAGATCTGTGACAACATACCACATGAAAGCGATTTTTAGTGACTTTCATTACACAAACTCAATTAGTGGAGTAACCAGCCAGGCTTCTGCAGTGGGAAGAAGTGCAAAATGAAATGTGGTCAAGATGGGACAAGCAGAGAGAGATAAATGCATTGCAAATCCACACAAAGACACCGATTACACACACATAAAACAAAAGCACTTGATGAATAATGGAACATATAGATTGCAATATTAATGGCTTGTCATCTTTGTTTTCTCCTCTCTGAGCAAGCTAATAAAACTTAGTCTCTCAAACAATTGTTTTTAAACCACTTAATTTTATGTGGAGGCAAAAAATCTTGTTTTGGGTTTGTGGGTGGGTTGGTTTGTCTTTGTTGTTGTTTTTTGTCCCAGGACAAGGTTTCCTTCTTTCAATGGTCAAGACAATTCCTAGGAGTATAAGCTACTGTCCAGGTGTACATTAAACCAGACTCCTAAGTAGACACATAAAAGTGAAACACATTCATTCCCCAAAGTCAGATCCAGTACTCACATATTACAGTGATAGGTGATATAGAAAAAACATGGCTAGATTTACCCAAACTATATTTACAGCGCTTCAGGGGTGAGAGACTGGGCTGTAGCACAGAACTCTCAACCCAGAAGCAGAGGGAGGGAAGGTGGTTTTAAGTCACCTTTGCACCTTCATAGTCTTGGACAACCCTGGGGGCTGGAGAGTTAGCCAGCATAATATACACAGGCATGGGAGGCCTGTCCTCCCAGGGCTGCAGTATCCGTGGGAATCTCCACAGTGCTGCATGCTTCTGCCATACCCTTCCTGACCCCAGGCCTTGCCAGGGCATCCTCAGAAGGCAGCCCGTTGTCTGTCTCCTACAGTGCCTGCACCTAGGGTATCCTCCCCCCAGCCAGAACCAGGCCTTTTAGGGCCCCTTTACGCTGCTCTGGTACTTTTACCCAGCACAGAGGGTCCAGAGTGGGAGGTGAGAATTTAATGAACCATTAGGTTTACCCCACAATGGGGCAGTCTTTCTGATTTGTCAAGGGCACCCCCATAGATGTGGGAGCTGTGGTTCAAAAACCTCTGTCCCCCAGCTAGTGGAGAGCAAACACATCAACTGGACATGGATGTATCCGGGGAAAAAGCCTTGAAGAGACAAGTGGAGACTGAATTCCCTTAAGCAGCCCAGTTGCTGAGGATTATAGAAGCTGGGAGAAACTCAGATGTGCTGCTCATTTTCAAAGATAAACTCAATTAGCAAAACCCATTCATGCCTAAAACATAAATTTATTGACACTGATCATGCCATTCCACAGGCAGGAGGCTTCATTAGTGTTTATAGCACTGGCTCAGGTACCAACCAGAATGAGAGTGCTTGGAGATCATTTCCGATCTGTCCTTGTGTTGTTACTGCAGAAGGGCAACGGTATAGCACAGTGTTCTTTAGGGGCCTAGATTGTGATCTCCACTGTTCATTGTCTCCTGCCACAAAAAATGAGATGACCTATCCATTCCTGGGAAAGGGGATTACATTGCAATGTACAGTAAAGTTTCCAGGAGAGGTTGGATTTAATGCTGCCCAGATGCAGAAAGCAGACACTGCTGTATATTTTGCTTAAAAATGCCAAGCCACAGAACCAATCAAGCCCCCTCACACACAGCAAAACCTGTACAAGAGAACAGCCTTATGAGCTCATCTCCTGTCTTAAAATCCATCTCAAAGCATGCCCTATGGTTCCGAGTACAATTCTGCCAACCTGTTTTATGCTTTCCCCTTAAGAATACCCTTAAGGGTACCTCGTTTTTGGTGGGACCTTTGAGTGGTTGCTTTTGACAGGTGTCACTGTATAGATTCAATTAATTGTCGATGCAGACTTCCTCTACCCACCAAAATAAGGTCTGTTTATAAGCCATGGATGAAGTACATGAGCTACCTTAAATTGCATTACCTGCTACTGCTGACAACTGCCCAGCCAAAAAACATCAATGCACATTCCATCCAATCACTCAGTATCCAAGGAATGACTTCAACTTCCTCCACTAACGTATCCTGACAAGACAATTTAGACATTTTAGCAATTGTGACATGCACCAAGCATCGTGGGTTCATCTGACACAGTGATCTTCCTTCAGGACGTCTAATTCAATGAGCAACAACATTAAGGAATGGATTTGAAAGTGGAATGTGGCTACCCATTACACAGAGTGTTGGTGATAAATGTAGCAACATGAAGTAAAGTTAACATTGTCCATAACACTAGTCTTTATTAAATGGCTGCACCAGGAGCTTCTTCAGATGTAAGATATGAATGTTAGCTGTGTAATGCAGGTTTTTTGAAGTATTGCATGAAAATTATAACCATAAAACAATAGTGCTTTTGGGAATATAATAGTTGAAAGATCCATTCATTTGCATTAAATTTTCAATTGGTTTTACACTAACTAATGTACACTAGCAGATTGTGGGTGCTACTGGCAACAAATAATACATTGATGTTAACAATGTGCAGAAGTAACAATCAGTTATGATATTCCAAAATAAAGATTGCATCTTTAAAACGTCCTGATAGCGAAGAATCCTGAGGAGTGTGGTGGAAGCTCAACTGGACACCATACTGGGAAATGTACTGTAGGGCTGTTATAATGGTAGGAAGATGGAGGAGATGATCAAATAGGTCTTTTTCTTCTCTAGTAGTTGTGATTCTAGGATAAATGTTATCTAGGAAAGTGTAGTCATGATTGCCAAGTATTACTGTGGCTTCCACACTCAGAAAAGATCTGGATATTAACCATGCAAGGAAGAGCTCTCCACAATGTGTCATTTCAAGATGGTGAGCTCCCATGAGTCTCTTGGGTGTTAAAGGGACCGCAGGTCTGGAAAGGCCACCTGAAGACTTTGAGCCTACCACTGCAAGTTAAAGGGAAAGCAGGCAGCTCCCAAGCAGATGCTAAACCAGGAATTTCCCAGGCTCTGCTGGCTTTTGAGAAGAAAGATATACCAGAACTTTTGCTCAGAATTAGTTAACATGCAATGATCTTATGATCCCAGGCACTTATTTCTAAACTGATAGCTTAGTGGCAAACCTGGCATCTGGTTGCTGGTACTGATTATTGCACAATGAAGCCTCTTTCGAGAGGTGACAGGAAATTTATTTCCCAGCAGCTCATCAAATGGAGCATAATTCCTGACTGCATTCCAAATGTGAAGTGCCTTGCAGGATGGTCTATGTGCATAGTGTGTGTGAATTATGAATTACTGTCGGTTGGAGTTAGATAGAAGTTGATTAAATCCTTGCAGAGAGGAGCTCAACTGAGCTGCCAAGAAAGGGCAGTGCTGGGTCTATTAACCCATCTAGTTTGTTACCTATGTGACATATACACTCTCTGTACATTGAGCATCTGTATTATGCCTTTGCATTGCCAAATGCAATCCAATTGGTTATGTTTATGAATTTCCCTTGGGTTTTCTGCTCTAAACAAGTATTGTACTATTCCTTTCTTGGCTGCTCAAAAAGCCTATAGAAAAGTTAACATTCTCTAGGGCGCTGTACAGGCCTTTTCCATAATGGATCCAAAATTGGGAAATGTTCAGGAATACCTAATTGGAATGCTGAGCTCTCTGCTCCTTACCTTGTAGCCCAAAGCAGGGGCCAGACACGGACCCAGTCCTTGCAATGAGGGAGTTCAAAAGATTACTCAAGACTAGAGCTGAGAGCAATGCTACCAGCTCCAGTGAGGGCAGGACGGGGCACAGTAAGGACAGAAGGACAGCCAGGCATGTGTCAGCACAACTGCGCTCTGAAGGGAAAGAAGCACACACTTAACAGAGCCAAGACATTTGTGCATGCGGTCACCCAATTTTTGCGTGCAAGCCTGGTACCTCAAGCCCAAATAGGCACTTTTAATGCCTAGCTGCCTGGCTAACTCACGTCACAATCTGGCACAAATTTTTTATCAGTTTTCCAGAATACAGAAGTTCCATTTAAATGAATGTATATGCAGGGGTGTGGGTGTGTGCATGCACTCATGTAATACATATATGGGTGGGTGGCTATATGTGTTAATACATATATAATATGAATATATATGCGTGTGTATTTGTATGTAACGTGTATATGAATGGGTGTGTGTCTATGTGTGTGTTGTCCAGAGTTATACATTCCATTGTCACCCTTAAGGTTTGGCAGAATTATTCTTACAGGGCTTGATCCAACTTTCCTGAGCATCCATGCGAGTGCTTCCATTGACTTCAGTGGCAGCTGGACTGAGACCTGTGTGACAAATACCCAAGAAATAATCACGAGATATTTCATTTTGTGTTTGGCTGGATGGCAAAGCGCACACAGAGTTCTATGAAGACTGTCACATTTTTGGCTTCAGCAGTGCCAAAAATGCGTTCATTTGTGGCTTGCTTTTTGGATGGGAAACATATTCCATTTCAGAAGGAGGCAAAACCAAACAGGAAATACGGTATGCTGAAAATAGCTGATATTTTTAACAGCCACCTGAACAGCTTTAAAGTCACACACAAATATCCAGCGAAATGTTGATATAAGACGTCAAAAGAATTTGATTTCTAGTCAGCCCCCTTAAAACTGTTTAGAGTGAGCTAGTTGGCTTAGCCAACACTAGAGGGGGACAGACTGCCATACTGAGTGGACACGGCTTACATTACATAAGGGAATGGAGTATTTTCCAGTGGGTAGGGTACTGTCTCAGGATTCATATGCCCTAGATGCTATTCCTGGCTCTGCCACACTACTGCTGGAATCACTTTACTTCTCTCTGCTTTTGTTTGCTCTCCTACTCTTTGTCTTGTCTATTTACACTGTAAGCTATTCAGGGGTAGGGGCGTTCTCTTCCCATGAGTATGTACCACTCGGTTGTGTCCCCGGGACACTACTCCATTACGAATAACAGTGATATCGAAAGCTGTTTTGGCAACTAAAGACAGGACGCTGTGTAGATCTGGCCCTCTATGAGATCTGGGCTGGGCAATGCTCGCTTTGCTTCTATATCTCCTTCAGTAACAGAGCAACCAGCACAGGTAAATACCTCCATGGCCTTGTGTGGATAATGGTACGAGATGCTCACCTTTCCTCTCAGCACACTAGCTGAGTCAAAGCTACTCCAGAGAGGAGAATCTCCGTGCCCTTGAAAGATTAGCTTTGGGAAGTCTGGCTGTTCCCGCACTTTCGCGTTATGTTATGCCTGTGGTCACAATTTAAAAAATATATGTATTATTTCCAACTGGGCAGGCTGGAAACATACTTTCTTGATTTGTATATTTCACCCTCATTTGTACTGCCTCCCAGCCTTGCGCCTCTTCACTCGATTACAGCAGTCGCTGCTACCATTCCAACCAATATATGCTTACTTAAAACCACCCGATCCAGATACTCAGCTGCTGTAAATCAGACACTGGAGACTCACCTAAGATCTGGCTCTCTTAGGACTGTATTAATGGCTTGACAATAACACACCGATAACCCCTTCCATCGAAGTGTTTACAGAAGTTTTGTGGGGTTTCATAGATCACTGGTCAAAATGCTGTAGGCTATCGCAATGAACGGTGCTACTCACAGTTGCTGCCATTAAAATGTCCCATGTACTGACAGTTACTACACCATAGTATCTGAAAATACCACCTTGATTTCCCAGTCTAAATATATCCCCATGTGGCATCTACATTGGCACTTAGACGTTGTAGTAATAGTCACATGATAAATGTAA
Organism: Caretta caretta; assembly: GCF_965140235.1. Classification (NCBI taxonomy): domain Eukaryota; kingdom Metazoa; phylum Chordata; order Testudines; family Cheloniidae; genus Caretta; species Caretta caretta. Next base: position 6,085,263 of record NC_134215.1, read on the forward strand.
CAGATTAAATTAGATGAGAGGCAGATTAAATTAAACTGATGAATGATAGATAGATGTCAGAAGGTAGATGACTTTTCTTTTCTCTAATAGCTACCATTGTCACGGTCAAATGTTATTAATATAATTTTAAACCTATGGGTGTAGCAATCAGTAGAAAGTAAATGTGCAACAGTCAGTTGCTGTCCCTTTAAACGCATCTAACGTTCTTTTTTCTCTGTTTTGAATATATGCACAGTTTTAAGAAATAGAGAATGAGGGCGTAATTAAGTGACTTGGATATAATAATGAGAGTAAATTCTGAAGAAGCAAGAACTAGCCATGAAAACATGCCAGGTGAAGGGCTAGTATATTCTGGCCCATAATGCCAACCAGTTCCCATCCCAACGCATATTCTCTAGGCACAAGAGTCAGCAAGCCTTGTGATTAATATCTTCCTTCCCTTTGGAGGCTGATGAAAATCTGTAATGCTCAGATGAAATGTGTGAAAAAGCTACCTGCCGAGTCTGACGAAGAAGGATCACAAAGGTAAATGATTCTGAAGAAAAATGGCTGCGGAAAATGTACAGAGTTGGCAAAATGTCACCATCAATAACTTTTAAGGGTCTTCCGTCTAGCCAAGAGAAGAAAACATTTCCATGCTGTAGAAGAAGAAGGTTAGTAACAGACTCAAGTTGCTGCTTAAAGGTGATGGAATGTGGGAACTAGTTATGAATCATATTCACAGATATTTTCCCTCTCATCTTCAAGCAGAAGAGGGTAAAGGATAGGTCTTTGCCAGTGTCTCTCCATTGTACTCCCATTCAGTCACTTCTACTCCATTTGGGAGGAGTTAAAGGCCATGCTCATCAGTCGGCTAGTCTGTTGCCAAGACCAATTGGCTTGGCGATATAGCTACAAAGGACAGAAGAGCTAGCAAGTCAAGTCGATAACTATTGCAGCGTGATTGCTCCAAAGTTAATTTAAAAGATCATAACTGCATCAGGTAATGTGTGAGAGAGGAGCGCACATATTTATTAGGCATACCATTACATCTGCTAGAAAGGATTCCCCAGCACAGAGCAGAAAGACAAGACCTTCCTGCCTTGGGTATGGAAAAGATTTCATTCTCACTTTCTAAAGAATACTTACCAGGGGAATAGAGGATTTGCTGTTTCATTTCCAGCATTATTAAAGCAGAGAAACCTTTCACAGGGATAGAGAGGCTGCATTTTTGCATTAAAATTATCACAGATTTTTCCAGTGGAGACTAATACAAAGTGACATACCTCCTAGTACTATCATAAATATATACAGAGAGCAAAGCATGGCGAGCGAAAAATGAAGGTTACACTTTACATTAAGGATATGTTTATAAAGAACATAAGAACGGCCATACTGGGTCAGACCAGAGGTCCATCTAGCCCAGTATCCTGTCGTCTGACAGTGGCCAATGCCAGGTGCCCCAGAGGGAATGAACAGAACAGGTAATCATCAAGTGATCCATCCCCTGGCAAACAGAGGCTAGGAATACCATCCCTTCTGGCAGAGGCTTCTGGCAAACAGAGGCTAGGAATACCATCCCTGCCCATTTGGGCTAATAGCCATTGATGGACCTTTCCTCCATTAATTTATCTAGTTCTTTTTTGAATGCTGTTATGGTCTTGGCCTTCACAACATCATGTGGCAAGGAGTTCCACAGGTTGGCTGTGCGTTGTGTAAAAAAACCACTTCCTTTTGTTTGTTTTAAACCTGCTGCCTATTAATTTCATTTGATGGCCCCTAGTTCTTGTGTTCTGAGAAGGAGTAAATAACACTTTCTTATTTACTTTCTCCACACCAATCATGATTTTATAGACCTTTATCATAACCCCCCTCTGTCGTCTCTTTTCCAAGCTGAAAAGTCCCAGTCTTACTAATCTCTTCACATCCGGCAGCCGTTCCATACCCCTATTTATTTTTGTTGCCCTTTTCTGAACCTTTTCAAAGTCCAATGTATCTTTTTTGAGATGGGGTGACCACATCTACATGCAGTATTCAAGATGTGGGCGTACCATAGGTTTATATAGAGGCAATATGGCATTTTCTGTCTTATTATCTATCCCTTTCTTAATGATTCTCAACATTCTGTTTGCTTTTTTGGGCTGCCACTGCACATTGAGTGGATGTTTTCAGAGAACTATCCACAATGACTCCAAGAGCTCTCTCTCACGTGGTAACAGGTAATTTAGACCCCATCATTTTATATGTATAGTTGGGATTATGTTTTCCAATGTGCATTACTTTGCATTTATCCACACTGAATTTCATCTGCCATTTTGTTGCCCAATCACCCAGTTTTGTGAGATCCTTTTGTAGCTCTCCGCATGCTGCTTGGGACTTAACTATTTTGAGTAGTTTTGTATCATCTGCAAATTTTGCCACCTCACTGTTTACCCCTTTTTCCAGATCATTTATGAATATGTTAAATAGGACTGGGCCCAGTACAGACCCCTGGGGGACTCCACTATTTACCTCTCTCCATTCTGAAAACTGACCATTTATTCCTATCCTTTGTTTCCTATCTTTTAAGTACAAAGGGTTAATAAATGCTTAACAGATATAGATTAAAACATGAAATAACTTGACATTTTAGCCTGGGAATTGCAAACCTTGTTATTAGCATGTAGCAAACATCAATAAGCTATCTAAAAACCATGACAGAGCCAGAATTTACAGATTGCTAGAACATCATCTATCAGGCATTTTTCGTCATTTACTCACATTAGCATCAAATAATCTATAGCAGTTAATTAACCATTTATTAAAATATCCATTTATCATTTATAAACAAACACTTCATAGACGTATTTGCAAACATTGTCACCACGTAATCCACAACAATTTGCAATTGATTATCCATTTATTATGTCTGTTAATCTTTTGTTAACCCTTTATAAACTGTCAATAAATGTCATCCTTAATATAAAGCAACCCTTAACGTGTGATCAAAATGAAATTTTTAAACAAGGCCATAAAGCTACAAATTGTAAGAATAAGTAACTACACATTACAGTTGAAAGAAAGATGAAAACAGTGGCCTCAGAGTTTGGCGTCTGGGCAGGCATATGCTGTGCTGATTCCAGGATCAGAGTTTATGTGGGGTTTTTTTGTTTGTTTGTTTGTTTGTTTTTAATGGTTAGGTGATATTGAGACTCTCATCCAGAGGTCACTGGTTCAAATCCAATCTAGGTTGTTATCCATCAAAATATACTACAATCTGAAAGTTGCTTGATAGCCTTTAGCAGGTGGTATGAATTTAGTTACTAGAGGAAAGATATCCATCTCATGAAATCAGCATGAAAAACAATGCTCTTGCTCATAACATCAACAATCTATGTGGGACAACAGAGGGTGACATACCTTCCTTTTCCCTCCAAAACACAAGAAACGCCTAAGGGAGGCAGTGTGGTCTAGTGGTTATATTACTGGACTGGGAATCAGGAGACTTGGGTTTTATTCATGTCAGAAACAAGGATGGAGATAGTCAAGCCTAGTGGCTGGAGCTGGAACAGTCAGGCCCAGTGGTTGGAGACAGAATCAGAAGTCCAGGGTGGGATTGGATCAGGACTAGGAAAAAGGCGGGAGCAAGACCAAGGCTGGAGCAGGCTAAGTCCTGTGAAGTCTGTTGCCACAATCAGGCAGGAGAGAATTCCATGCCCCAGAGTGGTGTCGAGTAGACTGAGCTGCTGTTCCTCCTGTGAGGCTTATATACTTGGTTGGGGAGTCACACAACCAGTTCCTGGCTTGTGGATTGGCTGGAACTGAGCACAAGAGAGATTCATCACCTTGTGCTTCCCACCTCTGCCGTTGGCCTGCTGGGTGACCTTGGGCAAGTTATCGGCCTTCTCTGTGCCTCAGTTTCCCCATCTGTAAAATGGGGATAATGTTACTGACCAGCTGTGTAAAGAGCTGTCAGATCTGCAGATATATATATAGAAGAGCTGTCAGATCTGTCAGATATATATATAGAAGGTAGGTATTATTATGATTGATCCATGATATACCTGAGCTGGGGATAAACTGAGAATTCCATTTTCCAGAGCTGTCAATCTAGCGAGCCCTAAATTAATTTTTTAAAATTATATAGATGAAAAAGGGGAATTGGTTATAACTGATACCTGACCTCCCTTGTTATTTTAAGGTTCTTGATATCTCAGCAGGCAATACGAGAGACACCCACTACCTTAGACAGAGCAAGTGGATATCCAATAATCCTTAAACATGCTAGTTGACTACTGCTATTTCATTAGAGGTTTTTTTGGTTTGTTTTTATTAAGAGGATTTATATTAAAAATAAGATGTACGATCCAGTTCTATTGTGATATGCCATGACACAATTAAATTCAGTGTAACACAAAGAGAGGATTTATACAGTGGCATAATACAATCTAGAAAAATAGCATTAAATTAAAAACCGGGTGGAGCTCGCTCCCCTCTGAGATGTTGAGAGATAACATCGAAGCCTAATAACACTGGATATCTTACTTTTCACCGGAATCATGATGGGATCTTATTGCATTTTTTCTTTACAGTGGAGATAGAAAGAAGAAGGAATCACACAATGAATATTCAGTTGAATTAATGGAATTCAGTTGATCCAAGGGAGATGAAGAGACTTTTGGCAAGTTGATGCAGCGGGGAAAGCTCTTGGAATTACTAAAGAATAAAGCCCCAACAAAGAGGTGACCTGTAGATTCAGCTGGACAAAAGCAGGTGAGCTTTCAGAAATGTCTGTCTGCTTTTGGTATGTAGGAAACTGAATAATTCTATGGATTCTGTCGGGGTGCCTACCCCACACAAGCATAGAAGGGGTTAATCATGCTGGAGCAATGGAGGTGAGTCCTCCTAAGGCGCAAAGAGACTGTCTGAAGCTCAGCCAATCAGGAAGGAGTTGTAGAGATTAACCAATCTGGGCCCAGCAGGCTCAGATAAAACGGAGCTGCAGGGTAGAGTAGAGTCAGTGGCTGCTAGTAGCCCAGGGAGTAAGGACTGCATCCTTGGAGGGCTGAGAGAATTGTAAGTACCTTGGACAGAGCAGTGGCTGGGACTGAACAGGTGAGTGACCTGAGATGAGGGCAGAAAGAAGGTGCGAGAGCCCTGGAAGTGACCCAAGGAAACAGAGCAGCATTGACAGAGGTTACAGAGGAACAGCAAGATCCTGTTATCTATGGGTTTCCTGGGTTGGGACCTGGAGTAGTGAGCAGGCCTAAGTTCCACCCCACTTGCCACTGGGGAAGTGGCTGGACTGGTGGATAGAGATCCCTCTGACCCCTGGAAGGGGGAAGCACAGATGGTGACCTAGCTGAGGGCTGAGAAGAGAATGCTGTGGCCCTGGGAACCGAGAGTGGAGCTGTAGGCGGGAACAGAGACAAAGTGCTGATCTGCAGACCTGGGTGTTGGCCTTGAGCTAACTGGGATGGGAGGCTTGAGGGTGTCTTTTAGGTTAATAGCTTGATGTTTTGTAGCTGAGTGAGGCTTCATTCATAGGATTAATTGTATTCAGTTAAGCTACTGGTGCACCTCTAGTATCACTCCCTTCAGCATTAGCCGATACCTGGGGACAGTTCTTCATCTGGGGTAAAATGAAGCTATGCTGTAAAGCGATGACAGTGTGGCCCATTGGTGCATGTAACTGGTCCCTCTCTGCGCCTGATCTGTTGAGGATGTGAATTATCACAACCACAGACAGGGAAAGTTGGCTCTCTAGCTCAGTGGTTCTCAACCAGGGGTACACAGAGGTCTTCCAGGAGGTACATCAACACATCTCGATATTGGCCTAGTTTTACAACAGGCTACGTAAAAAGCACTAGCGAAGTCAGTACAAACTAAAACTTCAGTCAGACAATGACTTGTGTATACTACCCTATGTACTATACACTGAAATGTAAGTACAATATTTATATTAAAATTGATTTATTCTATAATTATGTGCTAGAAATGAGTCTGCAATTGCTCAGTAATAGTGAGCTGGGACACTTCTGTATTTTAATGTCCAATTTTGTAAGTAAGCACTTTTTAAGGGAGGTGAAAATTGGGGTACTCAAGACAAATCAGACTCCTGAAAGGGGTGCAGTAGTCTGGAATGGTTGAGAACAGCTGCTCTAGCTCATGCTGTAGCAGCTCATGTGTTAGATCTGGTGGTCACTAGTTCAAGTCAGTGTGTGACCCAAAATGGTAGCCATCGCTTATGCCCCACTTGAACCCTAGAGATGATCAGACTTGAATTTGCATTCCCCAAGGTAATGGGTGTCCCTAGTAGTGTCTGCTTATTCCTCAAGTTCTGAGGGCTTAGGTAGGACTTCAGCAGGGCAGAGACCTTGTGTGGAGCCTTCTGCATAGGAATGAATTTCTGCTTCCAGTGCAGAGAACAAACCTGAAGTCCTCTTCCCTGTTTAAGACCCATGAATTTCCCTACCTGAAGGGTGCAGGGGGCTGTGCACCATGTCTCTGCACTGGGATGAACTTCACCCTTCGACAAATGAGCAATGCTGCCTACTCTTCTAGTGTGAAATTTGCCCCCCTGTGTAGACGCAGGCCAGGTATTTAGAATGGGTGGTTCTTGCACACAATGAATTGTGGTGCATTTAAATGTATCCAATTACATACCTATCTTATCACTGTGTCCTTGTCTCTTTAAAATTATAATTTTAGTTGTTTTTTTTAAGGAAAACACTGTTTCCTGGAGAGAAACTAATTAAGAGGAGTTTCGTAGCTCATTTTTAATTTCAAGCACACAAGCCCTCTAACCCCAGCCATCTCTCTTCTTGAAGAGGACGGAGGAGGCTGAGAAGCAGAGATTCCCATGTTCATTCACACTCTGAAATGTGTGAAACGAAACCTCTCCTAATTAGGTTTAGTTAGGCTCTTGCAATAACCTAGCATTTGCCAGGAGCCAATTTAAATAAGCTACCGCTTGCTTTTCCTTCCCGATTGAATGAACAACCCTATTAACAGCTACAACATAGGGGTACGTGTTCATAACCTCAGATATGAACCAAAAAATAACAATAACAACATAAACCCCTAGCTCATTTTTTCCCCTCCACAGCAAATATAAATTAATACCAGCCAGTAAGCTACGCTACAACCTAGCATTCCTCAGACCTGCCATTTTTTATGTGTAATAGATTTGCCAATATGCTGTAGAGATGGGGCATCTCTAATGAGGACTCAGCCTCTAACTCACCTGCTGTTGAGAGTTTCCTCTGTTAAAAAAATAAGTTGAGGGAATTGTATTGTCCCCCTAAATCAGGATAACCGTGAAATGCATTGCAGACAGGCAGGTGTGGCCTGCGAATCTGATTGCACTCTTACCAACTCTTCAGCAGTAGGACTCCATTCAGTGGAGTTACTCTTTGTTTCCACCAGTCTCCGCATCAGGTCTCCTGCTCTTTGCTAACCCTTTGAGAGCCACACTGGTTATGGGACAGGCAAGGAGACTTCAGTTGCTTGGAGCTAGGTTGTGACTTTACGCGCTACCCTGAACGGGGCCTGACGGGTCCGCTGCACCAACTCGGAAGTAGCTCCTGATGAATACACTGGGACAGGAAGACCACTTTCCAAGTGGCAATTCCTCTCCTGCTTGCTCCTGGGAAGTACTAATTTACTGCTGGCCTAGACTGTCAGTAAATTACTACCCCTTTCACCCCAGCTCCCCTCCAGAGGCCAGCAAGTTGGGCGGCTGGGGTCAAGCCCTGCCCATTCCCTGCTCCTGCCCACCCATTCCTTGCCCACCTGCTCCAGGAAAGCCATTAGCCAATGAGCAGCCCCACCTAATCCTATGACCCTGGATCAAAGGATTGATCATGTATAGAGGCGTAAGGGGGTGGGGGGAGTCCTTACTGTCTTGTGAAAGTCCATAGTCTAAATCAGAATCCAGCCCTTAATGTGTAAGCAAGCACCTTTTAAAACTATTATTTCACATTTGTAATGTGAAAGCGCCGAGAGGGTCAGGACTCCATTGTGCTGGACTGCATATATCTAACACAGAGGTGGTTCCTGCCCCCAAAGAGTTTATGATCCAAGTCGGAGATGAGATCACAAACCGGCAGGGTACAAGGCACAAGGTAACAGTGTGACTATTATGATCAGGGCATTAAGTAACAGTTAAATCTTTTCTTTCTTTTGATTGGAAAGTGTCCCTTGGGTACATGAGCCCAGACAGTAAGTCAGCAAGTGGCATTGAGGGTAGTTACTTCAGAACATGCATACACACAGAATTCCTGCAGGTGGGCTGTAACTTGCTGGGGGGGATGTTTCCTTTTCAACTTGTGGCCTTTGGACACCTAGCGGTCTGCAGACTGTCTAAGATTTCCAAAGGAGTCTGCACCTCCATTTGACATTTTTTAGGGGTCCGCAAATGAAAAATGGCTGAAAACCACTGCCCTGCAGTTTTAAAAAATGTTTAGGTTTCTACTGCCAACTCCCCACCCCCAACCCCTGGTGTATCATATGCCTCAATTCCCCCACTCCCCCCATGTTACTGCTATCCCATGATGCCTGTTCCCTCAATGTCATTATCTCGCAGTCTGACATTACATAGGTAAATGCTAGGCCTAGCACAGAATGACCTTTCATCAGAAGGTTCTCTTTCAGGTTTTTATCTTTTTAATTATTCTGTAATCGCTATCCAAAAATAATTTGGAAATAGTTAGAGGTGGAGATTTAATGGGCTGGTATTACAATTTACATATGAAATAGTCAACAGTTCTTGTAGGTAAGAAGAGAGGAAGACACATAAAGAGATCAAACATAAATGAAGTGAAGACAAGTCTCAGACAGTCTTGTTTTAGATAGTCCAGTGCCTTAGTTATTATTAACAAGAACTTGCATTTCTGTAGTGCCTTTCGTCCTAAAGGCTCGCAAACTGCATTACAAACTATAACCTTTGTCCTAAATCAGGAAAAATCCTATTGAATTCAATGGGAATATTGCCTGAATAAGAAATTTAGGATGTGCATGGATAGTGACTTCTCCAAATGCTAAAATGCAGCCATTTCTAGGGTGGAGTGCAGCAGTAGTGTGACAGCACACTACAACACTGTGCAATAATTTAATTGGATTTGACCAGCTCTCTCCAGGATACTTGAGAAAAATCTTTAGATTCCCTTTCCATCTATCAGATTCTCAGGCCAAAGAGTAAAATGTAACTTCACGTGAAAACTTCATGCAAAAAGTTTATGGCATGCATAATCTTATTACATAATTACTACAACGTGTCAGACAACCCAGCAGATGAGATTTTTTTTATCTTAAACAAAAGAAAAGGGAAAATTAGCCCAAGAGTTAAATTCTGCCCTCATTGACCTTTTATAGATTGGGAAAAGAGATTGCGATTAGCGCTAGGAAAAATTGGGGGGGGGGGGGGTTGGCAAAAAATGGAGATTTGGCAACACACACGAATTTTGTCAATTTGTGTCAGTTTTAGTAAATTGTTGGTTTCAGGAGGGGAAAAATCGAACAAAACCAAAAATACTTTTCAAAATGAAACATTTAAATTTTTTGGGTTCAAAACGACTTCTTGATGCCAAATCTCTTACCATTGTATTTGAAGAAATGATTGATTTGACCTGAAATGATTTTTCAATTTGCTGAAAACTTTTTAAAAAGTCAGTTCAACCCGACACCATTTTTTTCATAATTGCCAACAAACCAAAAAATCCATTATTTACCCAACTCTAGTTATCCTCAACATAGTTTGCTAAGATTATTTCAACCATCGCTTTGCCTGTAGAGAGAATTTACAATGTGATCACTGATTATGTTGAACTCGGGCATGAGGAAGCCTAGAGTTGATAGAGTAAATCCAGGTAAAAAGTATTTTACTCTTTGTCTAGGCTATTGGCAAAGTTGTGGCTGGCATCATGCTAGCGAAACAAAGCCATCCACTCACACACAACTCAGGCTAGCTTCACAAATGGAGTATCAGGGGGCAGAACGTGATAAAATTCTCCTGATAAATGAGCAAAATCATACACTGATCCTTCATATGAATGATAATTTATGTAAATGCATATTAATGTATGCAGCTAAAGCTGACATTTCCCCCCATACTGTTTATCTCCAGAATTCCCTGACAGAATGATCAGATTATAACTATGAATAGTAAGAATGTTCCTCCTTTCAACCTCAAAGTGCAAATATTTGTTCTCTTATCTGTGTGGGCAATTTGATTACCGATTCCCACAGCCAATATACTGTATCAAGCTATTCCACTGCATTGTACCACACTTACCGAACAAGATTACATGTGATTTTTTTATTTAATTTCAACCCCATTTCTAATTTTGATGTGACAAAATTACCTGGCCGAACATAACTATGGATTTTATCTTCAGTGTTTGTACAAGACTCAGCCGCTACTAGTTATCCCTCTGCCTCAGTCTACAGCTCCCTGATTCCAGTGCCACACAGATCTTCAGGTAAACATTTGTTAATTGATGTTCTTTGTCTATCCAAGGATAGAATGAGGCTTCTTAGTCAATCATTTCACAGCTAATTAAACGAGGGAACATACACAAGGGGATTTAATCTTTTTGTCCCCATGCCATTCCACGTCCTTTGTCCTGAAATGCTTATTCAGAGAAAGCATCAAGTAGTCTGAGGTTTAGAAGTGGTGTTTAAAAAAAGGGCGTTGCAAACCTGACTACAGATACAAATGTCGCCATGACACTCAAAAAAAAAAAAATTAATTGAAACCTTTCAGGCACTGAGCTGGGACTCAGGACATCTGAGTTAAATTCCTGGCTCTGTCCCAGTCACCCTGTTTGACATTAGGCAAGTCACTGAGGGTAAAATTTTCAAAAGCTTATAAATGACCTAAGGCTTGTCTCAGAGGTATTTAGGCACCTACCTCCCATTGAAGATCTGGGCCCTCGGTGGCAAAGTCACTTTTGAAAATGGGACTTAAGTTCCAAAGGCTACATCTACACCAATCTGCAGTTCAGACTAGGGGTGTGTGAAGAGCAGTGTGCACTAAAATGCTGCTCTGTAACACCTCCATGTTGACACTGCGGGTGTGACCTAAAAGGTTCCTACTTTGCATCATTGTAGCCTACTTTAATGCAAACTTCACACCTTGATGAAACTAGCTCACTCAGAGGTAAGCAGAGAACATAGGGGAAAAATGAAGTAAAGCTAATCTTCTGAAAACTCAGCACTGTCTAGGAGGCCATGGATGAGAAGCTCATGCAGATTCAGGCCCTCAGACTTTCGGGTCTCATGATGTTTACAATGCTGTTAGTAACCTGGTAAGTAATATGTATTGGCCAAATCCTCAGTTATCACTTAGTTCCTTTCTCGGATAAATTTCCCCATTGACGTCAGCTCTGGGGCCATTATTTTTGTCTTATCAGTGTGTCTTTAAATACATGTTGCTTCCAATCTTCCATGCTAGGTAAAGTGTCTCCACTGGATTGGCCGTTGCCTTAAAAGGGAGCAGGTAGCTCATTTGCTGAAAATGCTGATTAGATTTGCAATAATAACATGATCTTTATAGCTATGCTAAGCATTAAAAGATATTTCACAAATACTGTACTTGAGCAGAAAGCCTTTTAAAGTCCCCAGCCAAGCCATTTGCAATTAGAACATGGTAATGTGTGCTAATTTGGTATGTCAGCCAAGCTCACAAAAAAACCTCTTTTTTTTTTTTTTTGGTCCATTAACAAACCACGGTATCCCTATGATCAAGTTCTCTTAATCTCCACAGTGCATATTCTGTGATATTATACTTAGAAATGGTGTGTGATGTGATTCCGTTCTAAAGGAAACAACAAGAGCTGCGGAGTCTAATAACTAGCACCAATTTCAGGAGCCAACTATTTGATTGCTGTTGAAGGTAGAATTCAGAGAGCAATGTGACATACTTGGGTCTCAATGTTTCAAGTTGCAAGGGGCTCAAAATTCTCCTGCTCCTGTGTGTGTATGTATGGAAGTTATGCAAGAGCACGGATCAGATGAAAGGAGTTTGTACTAGTGGTCAAAAGTCTAGTGAGTCTCAAGATGTTAGGCATCTGCTCACTTACTCTCAAGCACATGGTAAAATAGGTGCAGGGTAAGTGGAGAATGATGGGGGGGGGGAGGTGTGGCCTAGTGGATAGAGCACTGGACTGGGACTCAGGAGATCTAGCTTTATTTCCAGGCTCTGCCACTGTCTGCATGCATGACCTTGGGCACGTCACATCCCCTGACTGTGCCTCAGTTTCCTCAGATGTATCATGGGGATAATAAGCTGTGAAGTGCTTTGAGATCTATGGATTAGCTAGTTATACTTAGTCCTCTCTGAGGCCAGGAAGATGCACTAGAATCTACATCACCATATTTGGAGTCAGGAAGGCATTTCCCCTGAGTCATATTGGCAGAGACCAAGGGGTGGGAGGGTCACCTTCCTCTGCAGCATGGGGGCATGTGTCACTTGCAGGTTTAAACTAGTGTAAATGGTGGAATCTCTGTAACTTGACATCTTTAAACCATGATTTGAGGACTTCAGTAACTCAGCCAGAGGTTATGGGTCTATTACAGGAGTGGGTGGGTGAGGTTTTGTGGCCTGCAATGTACATGGTTGGTCCTGCTTTGATCAGGAGGTTGGACTAGATGAACTCCTGGGGTCTCTTCCAACCCTAATCTTTTATGATCATGATGGTCCCTAAAGTCCATAAGATGAGCTTGCAAGCTCCTTTCTGGCCTAATCGCCTATGATGATTATTATATATTATCTGACAAGACATAAGCACACTTCTCACTTCATTCTCTCCCTCTGTCTGATCGCTTATCAAACTGGGCTAATACTTAAGATACTCATTGGGATGTTGCTGGGAATGAGCGACAGGGGATGGATCACTTGATTACCTGTTCTGTTCATTCCCTCTGGGCACCTGTCACTGGCCACTGTTGGAAGACAGGATACTGGGCTAGATGGACCTTTGGTCTAACCCAGTAGGGCCATTCTTATGTTGTGAAGATACATTAGTTAATATCTACTTGCTAGTGCAAAGTGCTGCCTAAGTTCTAAGTATTCCCAGTATACCTGCACATTAGTATTCCTCTGGCTAAAATGCTTTGCATCAGTCACTAACATACTACATCTTTTGTCAGCCAGGAAAATATGTACAGGCCCTTTTAACAGAGAAAAATACCAGAGAAGCCATATGTATATTACCAGCAAAGTAAATGGGAGGTATACACCAAGATAAGCATGGGGTATTCATATGTGATTTCAATCAGGATTGAAAATACTATCTTAATATGATTTATATGCCTATCACCTGATGATGCAAGGGAAAAGATTATGTAGAGTAACTATCTTACAGCTCTGTTATACTTGTCTATACCACGTGGCCCAGATGCCTGGAACTTATCATAGATTGACTCTGAAGTATTGTTTGCTGTAAACAGCTCTACAACTTCCAAAACAAACCCACAAGGAGAGAGAGCAAGGGAAGAGGTAACAGAAAACATACTCATTAGTTGTTTTTATGCTGAGAGTGGAGATTTCCTGGCCTAGTGTGACCAGAAAAAGAAACAAAACACCAAGATCAGCAGACAAGACAGGGGGGAATGCTTCACATAGAACATCAATCCAAGTTAGTGTTGAGATGACTCATAACACTGAGGTCTGAAGATTCAGGGAGAATGGTGACTGTGAAGGGCAAAGAGTAACCTAAATAGCCTTGAGTTACATTTTTTTAACACAGCGTGGCCCCAGCTCCTGGACCGCACCTGAGACTAACCTTGAAGTATACACTAAGAGAGACTATTCTGCAACTTTGGAAACAAGCCGGCAAGGACAGAAAGCAAAGGATGGTGAAGAAACTGACGCATTCACTTCCCCAAATGAAAGATCTCCCCCACTATATTCAGTTAAAGATAAGTTCTTACTTTTGAACAGGAGATTTCAAGAGCAAGCACCTAGTGGGGGAGGGAAGGCTGTCAGCTCCATTAAGATATTGTTAGGCTGGGACTTGCTCAGTGAATTTATGGGAAGAGATGGAATAGAATGATTAAGGTCTTGTCTCGAGTACAAATGCTCTGCAGTGTAGCTATATGAACAGAGCCCTTAGTGTAGATGGAGCATGTGCTGAGAGAGGGAGTTTTTCTGTCGGCATAGTAACACCATCTCCGCCAAACGAATTAGCCATGTGGCCAGAAGCACTATTCTGCTGGCAAAGCTGCAGCTACACTGGAGGTTTTGCTGGCATTTGTTAGCCTTGGGAGTGGCTTTTTTTCCACACCCTGACTGACAGCTTTGTAATGTGGACCTGGCCTTATTAACCTTAGGCACACAGTCTGAAATGTGTGGTGTGCCGGTTCCTCTTGCTGCCTCATCTTACAGGTATCCCAGGTACTTTACGTGCCCAATCAGCCCGAATCCCTCTTGCGAATACACTTGCTATTACCTGTGGAAGCACCATTCTCAAACACTATTGTAATGCATCACTCCTTAGCCAGTCCTCATACAGGGCGTTGTGGGAACCCTGGTGATACCTGAGGTTATGCCCCGATTCTGATCTGTTGCACTAGTATACATCTGGAATGACCTCAAACAGATCTGGAATCTGGCCATTAGACTGTCCTTCAGAGAAGACTGAAAGAGGGCAAGTATTGTCTGCTAAAATTGGTAAAGAAACAGGAAATTCACATTAAAAAGTGTGCATGATTTTTTTTTTTCAAGAAAGCTGAAAAGTTTTGGGGGTTTCATCCTTCCGCCTATTTTTATTCCACTGAGAAGTGGAGAAAAAGAAATAGTTTCCCTTATTTCCTGAAATCTGAAATGTTCATAGAAAAACAAGTGAATTGCAGCTCAATTATAAAAAAAAAATTTTCAGGAAAAAGCCGGTTTTCAGAGAGAATGTTTCTCCAAACAAATTTAGAGCCATTCTAGCTCCTACATAAGGCGTTTTTTACAAAAAGCTCATCTGTGGCCATTAGTATAGCCACTACACTGCTATAGGCACAAAAATAAGAAAATCAGAGTCAATATATAGTTATCTTCCCATTTGTGGTTCAGAAATATTAACTGAAGAGGGGCCCAGACTGCAAAATCAGAGCTGAACTTCCCTAATGATCCGGGTGTTAGATCCAGGGGTTTTGCTTGCAGCCTACCTCTTACATTAATATTACAGAGCAACTCTTCCCGATGGGGACCCTCTCTCACATTTTACAGTCCCTTCATGCATATTGAAGTAGGTGGCTTCAAAGCAGAATCATCATCAAGACATCGTTGAATAGACCAGAAACCACAGCGGATCACTGAGCAGCACTTCCAACCATTCACTTAATTAAATGAGCATAGGTGTAGCTATTGCAAAATATATAAGTTCAGCTAGCTCAAGCTAAAATTCTAACCTAGAGCTGACCCTGATATTAACAGACCTCCTGATAAGTATATTTGGGCCCAGTCCTTTCTAATCATGCGACTTCAACCAGCCTTTTCACTGGAACCAGAATGTTGGCTTTATTGTTTTAATTCAATGCCAAACTTAAGAATCTCCTCAAGTCGCAGCGAGCAGGAGAAAGTGCAAGGTTTCCAGTTACATTTATGCAGCAAGGGAGGGGATTTTAAAGGGCCACACGGGTTGGGTAGCTCAATTTTGAACGAATGGTGCTATACCCTGTCACCTGCTGAGTTAACAATCTGTGACCATTATAGTAATTATTCTGCTACAGTAGCCATGCCATTGCCCAAATGTGTCTGAAGAGCGGTTTAACTGAAATGAACAAGAATACCCTGAATCTATGATACTGAATCATTTAATTTTCTGATTCTGGTAATTTACAGTGTTGCAAACACAGATAACTGTTCATTAAGGAGTAGTTAAAAAGGTAAGTGGAGTAAATAATTTACCTCATGCCACAGGAACAAACAGTTTGTAACCACACTGGGAGAACTCAGTCACACAATATGGGAATACTCCTCTTTCCCTGAGCTGGAAATTGTCACACACTGAGGCCTTGTCTACACTGGCAAGTTTCGGCGCAGTAAAGCAGCTTTCTGCGGAGTAACTCCCAAGGTGAACACACTTCGTGCGCAGAAACTGCACAGTTGCAGCGCTGTAAAAAACCGCCCCAATGAGAGGCGTCGAGCTTTCTGCACCAGGGCTACAGCACCGCCGTGCCAGTGTGGACACCCTGGTCGATTACAGCACTGCAGTTAGCCTCTGAGAGGTGTCCCACCATGCCTGTTCTCGCCTCCCTGGTCATCGGTTTGAACTCTACTGCTCTGCCCTCAGGTGACCAACCGTCATCCCCACCCCTAAAATTCCTTTGCAATATTGACAGTCCCTTTCCTCTTTGCTCGGTGAAGTGTGCAGTGGTCTCAGCGCATCTTTCCAAGCGACCATGCCTGCTCCACGCACCAGGCAATCCCCCGCTTGGAGCAATTCCGAGCTGCTGGACCTCATCAGCATTTGAGGAGAGGAGGCTGTCCAGTCCCAGCTGCGCTCCAGCCATAGGATACCTATGGACAGATGTCACAATGCATGACAGAAAGGGGCCATGACCAGGACACATTGCAGTGTAGGGTCAAAGCGAAGGAGCTGCAGAGTACCTACTACAAGGTGCAGGAGGCAAACCGCCTGCTCCGGTGCTGTGCCCATGAGCTGCTGGTTCTACAAAGAGCTGGATGCGATACTCAGTGGTGGCCCCACCTCCACTGTGAAGGCCACTGTGGATACTTCGGTGGCTCGCGTGCCAGTCGAGCGTGGAAGGAAATCTTGGATGAGGAGGGGGACCTAGAGGCAGAGGATGACTCGGAGGTCAGAGATGCATGCAGCCCAGAGCTCTTCTCTACCCTGTAGGAGGCTAGCCAGTCACAGCTGTCAGATCTTGGCAAAGCACAAACAGGAGAGGAGGCCCCTGGTAAGTGGCTTTGATTTGGGGAATCTCTGAAGCAAGTTGTGGGCAGAAGGGTTGGAGAAAGCAGGCTTGTGTCTGTATGATAAACGTACCACCACATGCCTAGTCTGAGCAGCAGAACAGAGTGACTCCCTCACTTCATGGGAATCTGCCTCAGGTCTCCAGGAAACTCTCATGGAGATACTAGGCAATCTGCTGCGACAGTTCCTTGGCAGAGCTGCTTTGTTTCTTGCCCCATTAAGGGTAACTTTCCCATGCCACTCTGTCACTTTGGGGGGACCATTGCCGCACATAGGCGAGCCACATAAGGGCCGGGGCAGAAGCCGCAGTCTTGGAGAAGACCCTCCCTTGTTTCCCTGATCACCCTCAGCAGCAAGATCTTCCATAATGAACAAAGCCTTTGGAAAATGTGGGGACAGGAATGATAAGGCCCCTCTACAGTGCTGGCTCTCTCCAAGAGCCACATGCCCAGTGTACAGAACATTCCTGGAACACTGACTTCCCCTGCCCCTGTGGGTACTCCCCATTTTGGGGGTCTTGTGGCTTGTGTGCTTGCCTGGGGACAGTGAGTTAGTGACAGGTATGTGAATAGTGGCTGTATTTTCAAATCACTGGTCTGTTTGTTGCAGACACTAATGCTTCTGCAAAATGTTGCATTTTGGCTTCACGGATATGACCTTGGGAGCCCAGCCTCCCTCTTTGTTATCGCTGGCTGAATGGCTGTGCAGAATTAGAAAGCGGCCGAGAAGAACTAAAGAGGACTTTCTGTGTGAGGCCATGATGCACTGTGTGTCCGAAAAACAAGAACTGAAGGAGTGGCAGGACAGCAAGAAGAGGGACCGAAAGGAGAGCACAGCACGCCAGAACAAAGCCATGGACACGCTCCAGGCGATACTAGCTCTTCAAACCGAGCAGCTCCGTGCCCACCCTCCCCTGCAGTCGCTGTTGCAAAACTCTTTCCCATGCGCCCCCCAGACACTGCCAAGACACTCTTATCAACCTTCTGGCTGCAGTCTGTACCCACTGCATTCCACTCCTCCCAGTCCAGCCCTGCGGACTCCCAGTACCCACTGCACTCAACACCCATCCCTCTGTAGTTTGGCCCTGGTTGGATATGATACTTGGACATACACAAATCTTTAACTGCCCCACCATGCCCACCTTTTCCTGGGACCCTCCCTTCCCCCATCCTCCCTCAGTGCTGATGAGGTTTGTTTGTTTTGTCTCTCTCCTCCGGTGGTTTTTTTTTTTTAAATAAAAGAATTGTTTTGGTGTGAAAGCAATCTTTATTCCATTAATTAAAAGCAAACAGAGCCCTGCAAAGCAACCGGCAATTTTCTTACACCTTCCTTGTGATTGGTGCAGCCAATGCACTATCACCACCTAGCATTACAAGCACTGTACTCCCGAGCATAGCAACAAATATTAGTGGCTTTCAGCTTCAAATTGCTGCCTCAAGGCATCCCTGATCCTTATGGCCCTGCACTGTACTCCTCTAATAGCCCTGGTCTCTGGCTGTTCAAATTCAGCCTCCAGGTGCTGAGACTCTGTGGTCTAGCCCTGAGTGACGCTTTCACCCTTCCCTTCACAAATATTATGGAGTATACAGCATGTGGCTATAAGTATAGGAATATTATCATTGGTCAGGTCCAACCTTCCAGATAGGCAGCGCCAACAGGCCTTTAAACAGCCAAAAGCACACTCAACAGCCATTCTGCACTTGCTCAGCCTTTTGAACTGCTCCTTCCTGTTGTCAAGGTGTATCGCTTCATAAGTCACAGCATTAAGGGGTAGGCAGGGTCTCCCAGGATCACAATGGGCATTTCGACTTCCCCTATGTCCAGAAAGAAAGTCCCTGCTTGCAGCTTCCTGAACAGGCCAGTGTTCCAAAAGATGCATGCGTCATGTACCTTTCTGGGCTAGCCTGCATTAATGTCTGTGAAATGCCCACAGTGATCCACAAGCACCTGGAGAACCATTGAGAAATACCCCTGGAAATAAGGCCTCACCCATGTCCGATTACTTATGTCAAGCCAGGCCTACAGAGAGGGGAGACACTGTTTGGACGAAGAGAGAGACCTGAAGGGTACACACCCTGTGGTTCTGGCATGTCTTTATTCACCTAAGCCGTGTCTCACTGTCACTGCCACTCATGTCTGTGCTAGAAGAACATGCTGTGTATGTACTCTACACATCACTGTAGGCTTAGACATAGCCTTAGTCACTTGAGGCAGCTGTCCAAATGGGAGCTGCACTCTTTGGAAATCCTGGCCCATATTGTCATGATTTTTTTTTTTTAATTCTGGGTGGGGTTTTCAAGAGCAGTTGAAGTGACTTAGGAGCATAAGTCCCATTGGCTCCCATGGATTTCCAGTAGGACTTGCACTCCTAGGTCACTTAGGTCCAGGTCCTCAATGGTATTTAGGTGCCTAACTCCATAGGAGGTGCCTAAATGTCTTTGAGGTTCTGGGCCTCAGATCTTTTGTAAAGCCCTCCCTTTGGCTCATCCTATTGAGAAGGGAAACTTAGTTCTTTGGACTGGTGCTCCCTACACATGTGATATTTCCACAATATTTCTGCTCTAGTTAGACACTGGAGATGCATCACACCCAAATAAAGCCATTGTCTACAAAAGTAGTAGAAGAGTACAGCTCTTAATAATAAAATCCCTATAATTGCTAATGCTTTTATTTCATGAGCTAAACGTTCCAGTCTCCCCCTCCGATGGATATTTATCTTGGAGATCACAAGCTTTAGTCAGTTTTTCCCATGAGGCTCCTTTTCTTCCCATGCTCCTTCCCCCCCCCCCCCCCCCCCCCGTGATGACCACTGTATTTTAACAAACAGTAACTGAAAGAACTAGAGAGAGAATGATGCCGTGTACTCTACTTAATAAATGGAAATTTTGCAAGGGCATCAGAGGATAGGGTTAGTTTTTTATTTCCAAATGATGTTGGATGAGAAGCAAGAAGATTAGTCTGTATGGGGCCACTTAATTCCCTTCCAAGGTCAAGCCCATGGCTTTCTGATGAGGAGATGGCTGGCTGAATAGCTCCATCAACTATTTGCTTTTGGTTTAGTGACATCTCAGTGCTATTTTCCTCTGTGTTCTCCGGTCATTTGATATTTATCATTCCACTGCTGCTATGGAGGTCACCCATGTAATTATACGAAAAGGAACATATCCATAGTTCTGTGAACACTGTGTCATGCTCCGGCTTTTTATCTGGAATAATATTTCTTTGTGATTTAAAAATAATTATTTCACACCCTCTATTTCAGTAGCACCGGCTCTCTTATTCCTCATAGCCCTGCTGCATTTGCTCATTTATCATCTGCATGGCTCCAGCTCAGAAGGGAAACACACACTTCCCTCAAGAATGTTTAAGTTCTTTATTTTAGAGCTTCATTCTTTTTCTGTCCAGTGGTTAGAGGCATCAGCATGGAAATAACAATTTGTGGGGTCTGTGTCCCACTCCACCACTGAGTCCTCATGGGACTTGAGTAAGCCACTTAACTTCTGTGTGCCTCAGTTTCCTCCTCTATAAAATATATAATCAGATAAAAATGTGGGTGTCACCTTTACTTTTAAATTAGATTTTAGGCAGAGCCTCATCTGCTTTACCTCTCCGGTTAAGTCCAGTGTTGCCAACTCTTGCAATTTTATCCTGAGTCTTGTGATATTTGGAGTTTTTATTTAAAGCTCCAGCTCCTGGATTCATGGATTACATAAGAAGCTCAGCTTTATTTATTTATTTTTTGAAAAAGCATGTTTTTAGCCCTCGTGGTTGCAGGGAAAATCTGGAAAACCCTAAAAGCTCAAAAACCAGCTGACACACAAAAAAACCTCTCAAATGTATTTTTTAATCTCATCATTTTAAAGCTGGTTTCATGATTTTTGCTCAGGGTTTGGTGCTGACAATTCTGAAATTTGTTTTCTAAGGCACTTTGTTGTTCAATTTTTGGAAGAAGAAATGTAAGGCAGGTAGCATATGATTTTAGATAGCTGGATTTTAATAAAAGTAGATCATATGAAAAGGCTTTGCTGCTGTTCTGTGGCTAGAAGACCTTGGAGCTCTCCTAATGATTCAACAGTATAACACTGTTGCAAAAAAAAAAAGCAAACATCATTCTGGGATGTATTAGCAGGAGTGTTGACATGAGCAAGACATGAGAAGTAATTCTCCTATTCTACTCCACGCTGATTGGAGTATTGTGTCCAGTTCTGGGCACCACATTTCAGGAAAGATGTGGACAAATTGGAGAAAGTCCAGAGAAGAGCAACAAAAATTATTAAAGGTCTAGAAAACCTGATCTATGAAAGAAGATTGAAAAAACTGGGTTGTTTAGTCTGGAGAAGAGATGACTGAGAGGGGACGTGATAACAGTTTTCAAGTAAAGTTTTCATAAAAGGTTGTTACAAGGAGGAGGGAGAAAAATTGTTCTCCTTAACCTCTGAGGAGAGGAGTAGAAGCAATGGGCTTAAACTGCAGCAAGGGCAATTTAGGTTGGACATTATAAAAACTTCCTAATTGTCAGGGTAGTTAAGCACTGGCATAATTACCTATGGAGGTTGTGGAATCTCTGCCATTGGAGATTTTTAAGAGCAGGTCAGATGAACACCTGTGGGGGATGGTCTAGAGAATACTTAGTCCTGTCATGAATGCAGGGGACTAGATTAGATGACGTCTTGAGGTCCCTTCCAGTCCTACGATTCTATGATTCTATGCATGCTGAGATATTCAAGCAAGTCCAGTGCCTAAATCCCAATCAGTGGGAATTGGGTGCTGAGCTCCCTTAAGCTCCTTTTGAAAATCTCATCCTAGCCCTTTGCCCTTTGCCAGGCCTTAGAAATACTGTCTACATGCTCTTCCTGTCTTTGAATTTGCTAACATCTCTCAAGGAGGAGGGACGGTGGGTTGAATGGCACTAATACCGTTTCATCTAAAATTCCACCGGCTTCTGGGTTTTCCTCCGTTCAACATCAGTGAAAATTCATTGATAGGGAAACACAAAACTTGACATAAATAAGCTAGGCAAAGAACCCCCAGTGATGTACTTCTAAAGTCTGGGGCATTGTCTTGTTCTAGCTGGCTACTTAAGAGGTAAAAGTCCATTGTAACAAACCAAGAGGTATTTACTGCCATATTCAGCCTGCTGAGTTTATATCAGGACTTAATAAAATCTTCCAGGCTCCCTAACCCCCGGAGTGCCTAGCATTGCCAGCAGAATGCTATGTTACTGTAACCAGTAAGCTTGTGTTTTAGCAGTTAGTGGTGCAAATAAGAAGGAAAAACAGTGAGGAAGATACACAGTTTCTTGTTTTAAGGACTCTGTGTGTCTGCAAACTGCCAGAGCTAGGTGAGGACATTCCACTGGATGAGCCAGAATCATCCAGAAATTGGGTGTGGCAAACCCTAAACTTGCTCATGAGCTGTTTGAAGCTACTTGGATGATTTCCATTATGGGCAAGCAGCTTGGAAGGGCACACTCAGAGCCAATCTCTGATAGTGGAACCAATGGGAGCTCAAGAGGGTGGGGAAGAGTTGATAAAAGGGAGGAGTGGGAGTAAGACTAAAGAGCTCAGCAGTGTGAAGATGACAAAAGTCTGCTCTAATGATTGTTTGCCAGGCACTTACCACTTACCAGTTTGTGGGATTTAGACAGCAAGCTCCCTCACCCCACTGGAGATGACAAGGAGAAGGATTTTTTGCAGTCTGTCCTTGAAGACACTCAAGAGAAGTTTGAAGGAAACTGTGGGACTATCACTTGTTTCTCTGCTCATGTGCTCTACAGAGCAGTTGGACACTATTCCACAGAGACTGGCAAGGGTAAATCCACCCAGAGAAGAGCCCTAGGGAAGTACCTCTAAGTTTGTGCATATAATTATATTTTGTATTTGAACTTGTGGTAGTAACAAGTACTAACTTGTGTCTTTTAAAAGAGTTGCTATTGACAATATTTACATTTGTTTCAAGGGTTATAAGTAAACATGAATACAGATAGGTAGGTAGGAAGGTACACACACAGAGATTAAATATATAGATTTAGAGTTTTTGTGTGGCTCTCTTATCAGCTTAAACTCATGTTTGTGTGTGTGTGTGTAAAGTCTCAACTCTTGTGTGTACCCCAGCAGAACAATAAGCTGCGGTACAGAAAGGTATCTGACATAAATGCATCACCTTCCTCAAACCCGGTTACATTATCACATGGGGTCTCAGCGTGCCTTGGCCTGTGTTCCCTGTAAGCTGCGTGGTTGGGCTGCCGCCCAGGAGAGATTCAAGTGCTGCCCAGTAGATTAGCAGAGCATGCACATCCAGCAGCATGTGTTCAGGTGCCCTCCCCCTGTTGCTTTGCAGCCACGTTGCTCCATCCTGCATCTGCTCCTGGGACCCTCCTGCTGGCTGTGCAGAGCGCGGGGGTGGGAGAAGGGTGATGATGTCAGGGTATCCCCTTCCCCCGACCCCTGTACCCCATCTCTGTAGAACAGGGGAGAGGGAACAGCCTGGCTCAGGACTTGGAGCTGCTGAGGTCTGAACGGTGAGTGAATGAGTGCCTTTCTTAGAGAGACAGCGTACTGTTCTGAGGACAAGTATTTAAGAAAGCATACTATATTTAAAGGGTGGTGGGAGGCGGTTGAGTAGGCAGATCGTTGCTTCTTACATTGGCATCTAGCCAGGAGACTGGAATGAGGATTTTTGAGCACCAGAGTGGTCAGTAGCATCATCTTCCATCTCTTCCAAAAAGCTGCATGTCCAGGACATTGATTCCAAACTGACTCAGACAGCAGTGCTTCCTACTAAAACATCCACAGGACTCCCAACACCACATTGTTTTCTTTAGCGGTCACTTATCCAAGCACCAGCCAACCCTGACGCTGCTTATCTTGCGAAACATTACAACAGCACACTACTCTATGGATGCAGACAACATGTAGTTGCTTTTCCAGTGCTAAATATATGCACCCCTCTCTGAGGTTGTTCATTAATAAAGAAACAGAAGATGCTATACTCAGGGCGTATCTGCTGCTAACTCACCCTGTCTCTCCCATGCTCTCTTTATATAACTCTGCCTGCTTCGACCCTGTATTACTGCAAATTGCTGAGAGGTGAAAAAGGAGGCAAAACAAAGCCTGTGCTCAGAGAAGGAAGAAGGCTAATTTGGGGCTATGGATTAGGAGCCAATCCTGGATAAATAAACTTCCCTGAGCAGAGTGTGCTTGTAAGTACCGCCTTATTATTCCAACTGAAAGTGAATGATAGAAAATATGATCTGAGTTATCTTATTAGCAGCAGAAAAATTTATAGAGTCATAGATTTTAAGGTGAGAAAAGGACCATTATGTCCAGCTAGTCTGACCTCCTGTATAACACAGGCTGTAGAATGTCCCCAAGTGGTTCCTTCATCAAACCCCTTACATGTGACTGAGCCCGAGCATGTCTTTTGGAAAGGCCCCCACACGCATTAGAGCCAGCTGGCCAACAGAGACTCTTTCTTCTGCAGTGAAGTGGAGTTAAGGGACATGGAGAAGAAGAAGACCTCTCGTTGGGCTGTGACCAAATTTAGAGCCAAGAGGCCAGGATAATCAAACCGAGGGCCCAGGACTGGCAATCAGAAGAGCTGCCGTTTTCTATCCTGGCTTTGTGACCATGAGCAAGTCTCTTCACCTCTGTGTGCCTTTGTTTCCTCAACTATAAAAGAGAGAGAATCAAGGTTTTATTTATTTATCCCCATTTTACAGGGCGGGAGACCGAGATGAAGTTGGGGCCTGTCTACACTACAGGACTGTAGCGTAGTTATAAGCTGCCGACCCGCATGTTGTTCAGAGCCTATGGATAACACAGCTCCGAAGCATGTGTTTGTTCTGTGCTTAGTCCCTATCTAACGGTAGGGCTGGATGGTCTTTTCCCGCTGTGCTGTAGGGAGCAGGTATTTGTTACTAGGGGTCTGAAGAGGCTCTCAAGAACTAATTTTTGAAAATAATTATCAATGAACTGGAAGAAAGTGTAAAATCACTACTGATAAAATTTGTGGGTGACAAAATACTGGCAGAGTGGCAAATAATGATGAGGCCAGGGCAGTTATACGGAGCGATCTGGATCTCTTGGTAATCTGGACCATTCAAACAAAACAAGTTTTAACAGAGCCAACTGCAAGGTTCTATACCTAGCAACAAAGCAGGCTGGCCACACCTACATGATGGGGAACTGTATCCAGGAAATCAGTGACTCTGAGAAGGATTTAGGAGTCAGACTGGGAAAGCTGCTCAACATGAGCTTCCAGTGTGATGCTGTGGTGAATAGGACTAAAACCCTCATTAGACCTAAAAGCAGAGTAGTGAGTAGGGTAGGGAGGTGATACAGCATCAGGGAGGCAGAGATTGGAATCCTGCCTCCAATTCCGGGGTCCACATTTTTAAAAGGTGTTGAAAAATTGGAGATGGGGCAGCAAAAGGCATAAAACATAAAATGTTTGGACGGCTGGAGAAAAATGCTTTCTTGCAAGCTATTGAAAGAGCTCTGTCTGTTTAGCTTATAGAAAAGAAGGTTGAGAGGTGAACTTCTTCGAAGTGTTTTAAGTGCCTTCCTGGAGAGAGAAATCTGAGTATTAAAGGGCTCTTTAATCTCACAGAGAAAGGCGTAAAAAAACCAAGTGGCTGGAAGATGAAAACAGACAAATTCATATTAGAAATAAGGCACAAGTATTAATAGTGTGGATGATTCACCATTGGAACAAACTACCAAGGGACGTAGTGGATTCTCCATCTCTTGATGTCTTCTAGTGAAGACTAGGGGCCTTTCTGGTACATGCTTTGGTCAAAAACTAGCTATTGTGCGATACAGGAGACGTGTGATATGCAGGGGGGCAGACTAGATGCTTCAGTGGTCCCTTCTGGCCTAAAGTCTACTAAATTTATGAAAAACTGAGTGTGGCTGGGAGAGCAGCCTCTGATGCTTAACTGTGTAGTCTGCTTGATCCCCAGACTCAATAATCATTGAATGGGATGATCAAGGGGAAGGTACTAAAATATTCAAAGAGGCTGGCCAGGAGCAGAACATCTGTCTTGCAGGGGAGGGGTGGGCGTGGCAGTGACATCACAAAGGCCATTTGCAGGACCTCAGCCTATTGGGCAAAGGTGGTGGGGAGGCGGTGACCTCACAGAGAGACCCTGACATCAGCCAGGCCGGACAGATGTGCAGGGCAAGGGCAACCTCAGAGGTCCCTGTGGCTTTGCTGCAGCAAGTCTCCTTCTCAAGGTCTCTCCTTGAGGACGGAGAGAGAATTAGGATTCACGTATGTGAGCATGAGGAGGAACATCTTCGGCATTTTCTCCTTTCCTGTTATTGATTTTGCTAGAAAACGAAGGTCCTTTTTAGAAGGTAAGCGCCTCAGAGAGGTTTGGAACCTGTTCAGTCTGATCCACCTGCTGCTAGCTGAATTTTAGGTGCAGAAATCACTAGATTAAGATGGCAGAATTTTATTTCCAGCCTAAGATTTTGTCCAATTGAATCACTGGCTACATTGGGGTTTGTCCTTTTAGGTTTCCTTTTCCTCTTTCTCTCTCTCCTTTCTGTTCTTCGTGTGCTTCTTTGTCCCCGTTTCCCTGCTTCCCTCCCTCCACCAAGGAAGTCTGTGATATGTGTGTGTGTGTGGGGGGGGGGGGAGTTGCTCTCATTGTGGGAGGCCCTCACAAAGAGGTGGGGCTGGAATAGTGCTCTGAGAGGGATCCCCTGTGGTAGGGACCTGGGCCATCCTTTGGGACTTCTGGTGAGACCCCTCAGCCTCCCACCTCTAAGGGCCTCAGTGCTGATTGGCTGAGAAGGGGGCTATTGACAGGGAGGACTCAGATCCTTTTGTTCTCTTTTGAGACCAAGCAAATAAGGCATAACCAATCACATAGTTGATTAATCTTGCTGCTTCCCTCCGATAATTGTCTCTGAGCTGTTCATGATTCTCTCTAATGTTCTAGTTCTTGTAAAATACTTCCTGAATAAGGACTATGAACAGTTTTGGTCTGAAGCTCACTTGAGATCATTTTATTCGCACCAATTCGTGTACTCAAAGAGGTTGGCCAGGGGCAGGATGTCAGCCTTGCAGGGGAGGGGTGGGCGTGGCAGTGACATCACAAAGGCCATTTGCAGGACCTCAGCCTATTGGACAAAGGCGGTGTGGAGGCGGTGACCTCACAGAGAGACCCTGACATCAGCCAGGCCGGACAGATGTGCAGGGCAAGGGCAACCTCAGAGATCCCTATGGCTTTGCTGCAGCAAGGTCTCCTTCTCAAGGTCTCTCCTTGAGGACGGAGAGAGAATTAGGACTCACTTCAAGCTTATGCTCAAATAAATTGGTTAGTCTCTAAGGTGCCACAAGTCCTCCTTTTCTTTTTGCGGATACAGACTAACACGGCTGCTACTCTGAAACCTGTCAGAGCAGCAGTGACTCACTCAATGTCACACAGAAGGTCGGTCGGTGTCACAACTGCGAATATCACCCAGGTCTTCTAAGGGCTCGGCCATTGCTTTACCCACTAGACCATGCTGCTTTTCTAGTCAGACCTTTTTGCTTGTAATGAAATTAATCAGGTTGCTTAATTTCACAACAAGAAAAGGGCTGACATGCTAAACTAGTCCCAGGCAGGGTCCCTTACTCATCTGTAGTACATTATTCCTGTGTATTTTCACTGGTATTATTATCTGCCTCCATAATTGAAATGGCTCTCTGGAGAAGTTGCTCTGGGTGCTGATAGCTTCATGATTAATTGCAGTAGCAGCTTAGTCTCTGTTGTGTACAATGGCAGGGAAGGTTTGCTCTACTTTTGTTTCCCTTCTGCCTGACTCCTCCATTGCTTCCGTGGAAATCTGCCCATCATGTCATGCAACCAGCAAGGAAACTCCGGGTAACTGAATTTCCAACTCACCTGTGGCAGAAAATTCATCAGTGCAGTCTATAATAGGCTGGTTTTCTTTTTAATGCAGTAAATATCCACCCAGAGACCTGCTGTGCATGCCGAACCCTGAGATATGTAAGGAAAAGTAGGAGGGAGCCTGTGAGAAGCAGCCAATCCTGGCCCAGTAGGCCCATATAAGAAGAGCTGCAGGGCAGAGCAGGGTCAGTGGCTGCTGGGAGGTTGAGGAGAGAAGACTGTGTGCCCAGTAGGCTGCAGCCCTGTAGTACCTTGGACAAAAGAGTGCAGGCAGGGACCTGGGCAGTAGAGAAGGAGATCCAGGACTGAGTTAGGGTGCTGTGGCCGTGAGGAAGTGGCTCAGGGAAGTGCAGCCGTAGTCAAAGCACAGGAACACAGTAGTTGACTGAGGTTCAGAGGGTCCCTGAGCAAGCCTGGGTTCCCTCCGCTCCAGCCACTGGGTAGTGGCTAAGGGCATGGGAGACACCAAGCAGACAGCAGGGTTAGGAAAGATTGTGATTCCCTGGAAGGAGAGGACTGAAGTGACCTGGCTGGATTGCCAAGCCACGAGGAGAGAACTGAAAATCCCGGAGAGAACAGAGCAGCAGATTGAGTCAAGATAGGGGAAAGCAAATGCGAAAGGAAGGAGAGCCTCTACCCTGAGCTAATCCCCAACGTGGTGAGGAAAAGGTGCCAGTCAGCAGTGGGTGATGTGCCCCATGACAGGTTGCTTTTGAGGTCTTCAGATTTAGCAGTATGGGAAGTCTATGAAACAACCTGAAGAGAGAATCATCATAAGAATTAATAATCCTTTCCACTTGTAGAGCACCTTCCCTCAGCAGGTACCAAAGTGCTTTGGGAACATCAAGAAGTTAAGCTTTGCAGCACCCCATGAGAGGCAGGTCTGTGTTGCTCCAGTTTTACAGCGAACATGAGACACTGGGTGGTGACGTGGCAGTAGATCAGTGGCAGAGTTCTGAAGAGAATCCGGATATCCTGACTCCCCGTTCCCCACCCTCATGTCTAAGTCCTGGGGGATGTTTTCTCCTTCACAGGACAACAGATCAAGCCATTAATACCATGGGGTAAAGGTGAAGAGAAAAGTACAGTCATTCCCCCAAGAGTCAAGCTGAAGTGTCTCTGCTCCTCTGGAAACAGGAGATGAGATCAGAAAAACAGAAGCCTGAACTCAGATCTTGGCTAAATTAAAGGAGGAAAAGAAGGTCTAAAAAGAGGCAAATGAAGCAGTCAACCCACATCCTTCCTTCATCAAGGGGAGGTACTCGGCCACTTCTCAACCCCTTTTCCCCCTCTCCGTATCTGAAGAGCAGAAGGGAGATACCAGGCCTGCTTCAGGAGAAGGGTCTTTAAGTTACTGCGTTTGCTTAGAGGCTGACAGGGAGTTTTCAGGTATGCTTGGATCCTAAATGGTGAGCAAACTTTGGAGAGCTGAAGTCATCGATCTGAGTCCATGAAAGCCAGAGGTGAACCGGGCGAAGAGGGAAGACTCCAAACAGCTGTATCTCCACATGAAATGGCTCAAAGGAAACATCAGCATTGCATTCACAGTGGGGTGGCCCAGCTGAACTTCAGGAACATAGTTGGAGTCCAGCGTTAAGCAGCCTTCCACTGGAATGACTGAAAAATAGAGGCTACCAAGAGGAAGCCAAGGTCCACTGAAAAGGATGAATCTTGTAGCGATTTATATGCTATGGCAAATACCCTTATAGGCTAGGAGTGTATGAAGTTTGAGCCAGGCCATACAAATCCCCTCTAGATGGAAAGCTTTAGCACAGCTTTGAGAGAATTAGACTCAATAGGGTATATCCTGCAAGCAAAATACCAAGTAGTACTTTTTCCTAGCTCCATGAGCCAATAGCTCCCTGATCAAGGCTGGCTCCAAGCAGGTGCCTGGGGCGGCAAATGTAAGGGGGCAGCAGGACGTCGGGCTCTGGGGCGGCAATCCGCCCTCGGCGGCAGCGGGAATTCCTCTTCTTCAGTCGCCGGCGGCAATTCGGCAGCCGCACCATCACTCCGCCTCCGTGTTCGGCGGCAAGGTTTGGTTTTGGTTTGTTTTTTTTGCCACTTGGGGTGGCAAAAACGCTGGAGCCGGCCCTGTCCCTGATCCTTTGCCATCTCATAAATAGAGGGAAACGAAATCAATTTAATCCAATCCCAGTGTGTATTGGATCATAACCTATCTAAAGCACCCCCGAAAGCCCAAGAATAAATCAGCAAGGAAAGAAATCACCTCCTGCCCTGCACCGTCTGCTACGTCTTCCAGCTCTTTGGAGCACAGTATTTTCTCTCTCTCTCTCACTCTCTCTTTGGATCTGTTTGTTCATTTCAGTTTTTACATGCAACCACATTACACTAACGCCTGGTCTTGTCTCCCAGTAACCTTTAGCAATAAACAACGGGTGCCAGGGTAAGCGTGAAAGGAATAACGTAGCTGGATTGGAAGGAAGTTGATTGAAAGGCTCCTGCAAAGCTGATCAGAAAATGGATTGTGTAATTGTGTGCTCTTTGCCCCCGCTGCTCGGTGGAGTCATTGAACCAGTGGGAAGATGAATAATATTAGAGACAGCGTTTTTTTGTATTGGCCAAAATCTTCAAACTGTGGGTGGCCTAAGTTAGGCCTCTAAAATCCATGTCTGGGTACTTAACTAAGTGGCCTGATTTTCAGCGGTGCTGAGCTTCAGTGGGAGCTGCCACCTCTTAAATTGAGGCTCAGGAAAGCCTAAAGTCTTGACACCCAATCCACATGTAGGTAGTACGACAAAGTCAGGCTGACGGCTGCAAGAGGGTGGGCCTGTTGAGTACCAAGAAGTGGGTGGGCGCAAGCCTGCCCACAGCTAAAGGCCCCTCCCCTGGCCTAAGGGGAGAAGATACTGAGCCCGGGACACTCGAGTATGGGGGACAATAAAGGAAAAAACAAGGACAAGTGTGGGGGTCAAAGGGTCAAAATTAGGGAACCTGAAGGGGACACCTAGCAGAGAACCCCGGACAGCACCCACTGCTCCTCAAAGGTGTCAAGGGAGCCAGCAGACATGGCCCAGAGGAACTCTGCCCAGATATATGAACGGAGAGAGGAACGGAAATAGGCCCCACAGTGGCAGAGCACCCCCTCGACCAACACCAGAGGGGGAAGTGCTAAGTCTGGCGAGAGGGAGGAGGTGCCTTGCCACAGTAGTTAACCATGCAGCCTGATTCTTACCACTTTGCCTGGGCAGTTCCTACTGAGGGCTTGTACACACTGGCGCTTACTTTGGTATAACATAAGTCGCTCAGGGGTGTGGAAAAGCCACTTCCCTAACCGATGTAATTTACACCAGCCAAAGCGCTGGTGTGGACAGCATCATGTGAGCGGGAGAAGCCCTGACACTGAGCGCTTCTGAAAATACAAATACCAAGCCATGGATTTAGATGCCTGCGTTTGGCCCCCCCACAATTGGCCACAATTGCTCTCCCTGTGTACAAGATCTCATTTATTTTTAGAAAATATGGTGAAGACTCAAACTGCGATTCACTGGGCTCTACAAAACTTTGTGTTCATTCAAAATGCCTTCATGCCCCCCAGGTGGACAGCGGTAGGATGACCAGACAGGAAATGTGAAAAATTGGGACACTTTTTTTCAGGGGAGAGGGGTACAGTTGTCCATATAAGACAAAGTCCCTAATATTGGACAGCTGATCACCCTAGGACAGTGGGGTTTTGTACATTCCCCCTATTTTATAAATCCTGCATTTCACAAACATTTTGGTTCTCCATCCCTGTATGTTGTTTTTCCCAGCACTGCTGCAGCTTTGTTTCCATAGCTGACGGGGCTTGGGGCTAGCAATCGGCATAACATAGGGGTTGCCATGCCAGGTCAGACCTAAGATTCGAGTGGTCCAGTGTGTTGTAATGAGTTGTACCAGATGCTTCAGAGGAAGGTGTCAGACCCCATGGTAGACAGAGATGTGATAATCTGCCCCCTATGTAAAGTCTCATCCTGATCTCTAATAGCTACAGATTGGATAAAGCCCTAAAACATGAATTTGAACAGCCCTTCCACAAAACGTTGTTATCATTACGATAACTTTGGGAATTCTTGACATCCACATAAACGTCCAATATCTTTTCTGAATCTTGGCCATCTGCCTATCCTGCTGCCTGGTGAAGTCTTCAGTGGAGTGATTTGCCCCGAAACTTTAGACCAGGGACTTACCTCTGGTTTCTAACTTGGGTTAGATCCAACGCTTCAGGGCATGGGTCCAGTTCTGGTGCCCTGAATCAGAACACCCATGAGGAAGATCAGTTGGGGGTCTATCTCTAAATCTGTCTCCAATATGTACATCATACACATGTGCATATAGTATATAAGGTCTGTATTCGTAATTGGTCTCTTCCTCATTTACATGAAGGCCTCTTTACACCACTTTGGCAACGTAAAGGGGCTTTAAAGCAGGCAGAAATGTAATTTACATCCATTCTGAGGCCAGAGTGATGTAATGTGGCCTAAAGGTAAAGGAGAACTCAGGCCAATGTGTATATAGTATGTGCTAATGTTAGCATATATTCTCTAATTCAGAATAGCTACTGATCAGCAGCATAACCAAAGTGCACAGGAAACCCTGGTTTTCAACAGCATGTTAAAGAAAACCCAGGAGCAACAATAAACAGCGAAAGCAAAGTGATGTACTGCAGGAGCTGAGTAGCATCGTATTTCCATACTGGGAAGAAATAAAACAGAGAATGTGGGACAAGATATCAGTGCAGCCACCAGAGCTATCAAGGTCAGTGTAAGTGGGCTGCATTTGATAAAGGGATGCTACCAAAAGCCCCATTCAATGTGGGAATGCTTCACTGGCTGTTCTCTTTGAGCTTGAATGAAGGCAAAATTACTGTTAATTAATGCTTCACATTGCAGTTAAATCAGCCTTTGCCATGGCAAATAGAGATTCGCAAGCAGCCAATTATCTGTGAAAGTAAACTGTCTGTGGATAATTGCAAATGCCCCTTTAACATGGGATTGAAGATCTGTCTTCTGAGTGTGTGCCTTATTAACGTATTTGCCCCATGCCTAGTCCACCCCATGGATCAAGGTCAGTGACTTCAGTAAGTTACACAAGCAGTGTATATGGCCCAATGCATTGTGGCGGTTCTGCTGTTACACAACACAGACCCTCAACATCAGCAACTCTATGGTCACTGTGAATGTTTACATACATGGGATCAGGAGAAAGGGTTTTCTGTTTAGGCTACATCTACACTCCACACCACTGTCAGCGGCATGTAGGGTACATGTAGCTACACACTGCAGGGAAAAGCAGGCTGTGTCCACACTGCTGTGTGTGGCTGTGTGCCAGCGAAAGGCTCAGGAAGTGAGAAGACAGCAGGGAAATGCTCTGGCACCAGGGAGGCAGCGGGACGCAACACGGCTCAAAATAGCAAGAGTAGAGAGCCATTTAGGGTGTGTACTCCAGTTTATACCCCTCCCCTTCCGGTGTGTCTTTGCTCTATTAATCTAAGCCAGGCCTTATGTTGTTTATACCTGTGCTGGGGGGCAGCTATACATGTAAAAGAGGCATGCAGCAGTGTAGACGTACTCTTCATCAAGCAAATCGACATTCAGATCTTTGTTAGTCTCCTAAAGCTGGGTGACATTTTTCAGCCAAAACTGTTTTTCAGTGAAAAACCCAGATGCTGCAATTCTGAACTGGTTTGCGAATTTGTCAGTTTTGCTGAAATGTCTGGGGTAAGAAGAAAATCTGAATTTAAATATTTTGAGTCTTTTTGGGTGGCAATTCATTTTTCATTTCAACCTGCCCTAAAAAAATCAAAAATATGTAAAAATGGCCAAAATTGAAATGAAATGTTTTGATTTTGCCGTAAGAAGACTTTTCATTCAACCAGCAGTGACATTTTTCTTTCAACTCTTCAGTGTGCCAGAAATTTTGAAAAAATTGAGTTTGGTTCGACCCAAAACAATTCGTTTGATTATTTTTTGGAATTGCTGCTGAGCCCCATAAAATCTGTTATTCACATAGCTCCATTCCTGCCTCCTGACTCGGTTAGCAGGCAGCTACAGTGGGGCTGAAAATGGCTTCACTAAAGCAATGTACTGTGGTGAATTTGGCCAGAGTTTCCAGATTCAATAGTAACGATACAATGAACTAATGACATAGGAAACTTCTCTCCCTGACTCAGCTCCATTCACATTACATGGCCAATCTACTTAAGTGCAACATGACACCAAGTGATCGAGCATACCAGATGCTAGAATGTAATGCTGACCCGTATTCCTGAGGAGAATCAGAGATCTTAGAGTCCTTAAGGGAATTGTGTATATTACTGTTGTGTGGGTCTTACAAGCACTTACTGAACATGCTATTTAACACACACCATCTTTCAGCTGGGTTTTGTTGACCCAGGCAAGTCTTGCTAAAGCTAAAAGTTTTGGCATCATGCTCCTTGAATTCTGCCCATCATGTAATTAATCCCGCCGAGACAAGAATAAAACATGCAACTGCCTACAGAGCAGTCAGATGAAGCTGCTGCCCAAGGGATCTTACAATTACCAAACTCTGTCCTCTTCCTACTCCTCTCCCCTGTTGATTTGGGTATCTCTCTTACTTTTGCCCCTTATTCTGTTTAAATCTACGTAACATTGTCCTTGGGAAAAGAACACAGAAAGCCAGTACATCAGATTAAAGCAATGGATCATCATCTGTGTTGTGCTGTATTTCCAATGTTTTGTCCTACTCAAAGCACCGAGCCATTCAAAAGGTGGGAGGACATTAACAGGACTCAAAAGTAGCTGAGGACTAAGAAGAACCCTGTAAAAATAACTATTGAGAGAAAGCAGGGGAGAGAATGCTTGCAAGATGTGAACAGGCACAAATAGGCCAGTGTGTGTGATTTGCATCTCAGGGTATTAATTTAATTAGCTCAGAAAATTACTCTGAGCCAGTGGTTCAATTATTTATGAAATGGGATGGACATCTAGAGCAGTACCAGGTGAAAGGAGAAAAGCAAAGGGGGTGCTGATCTTCCCTAAAGGAAAAAAGGGCTCTCCTGGCAATTACTGCCCCGGGAGTCTGATTTCTGTCCCCAGGGAAATAATGGGACTAATATGAAGGTAGAAAGTAGCTTGTCTCTGGTTGTGTCTGGCCCTTACATGGCTGTGAAGTGGGGCAGGAAGGCACATGGAGCCTCCCCCACATCCCACCCTAGTGTGGCAGGTATAAAATTGCAGGCACTGCTCACTCCATATTTCCCCCATGGTGCCTCAAAGGGGTTAAAATGGAGTAGGAAGTAGATGTGTTTGTGAAGGGATCAGTGCACACGGAGGGGTAAGCTAATTCCCATAAAGGCATGGGGCAGTCTGTCATTCCCCTTGCACAGGGAGATCGGGAAGGTATTGTGCCTCTCTTAGGAAGAAAGCCTTGTGGTGCTCCCTGTCACTCAACTCAGGACAAAACCATGTCTTAAAGGCACAATCCAGCCCCAGATATTTAGGATTTGATCCTACAACCCCTGCTCACATGAGTGCTCCCATGGGTTGAGTCACACAAGTGAAGCCCTAGCCTTTGACTTGAGAGACCTGGATTTAATTCCCTGCTCTGCCATGGACTTCCTGTGAACTTGGGCAAGTCACTTCCACTGTGCCTCAGTTTCCCATCTGTCAATGGGGATAACAGCACTGCCTAATCTCACAGGGGTATCTGAGTAAAGCTTGTGAGGTGCTCAGATACTACAATAATGGTACCTTAGACAGACCTGAGAAAGTGTTAGAATATCAGGGTTGGAAGGGACCTCAGGAGATCATCTAGTCCAACTCCCTGCTCAAAGCAGGACCAATCCCCAATTTTTGCCCCAGATCCCTAAATGGCCCCCTCAAGGATTGAACTCACAACCCTGGGTTTAGCAGGCCAATGCTCAAACCACTGAGCTATTCCCCTGCCTCTCCCCCACTCCCACCTCCCGCAAATGTTGCAGGATTGGACCCCAGGCAGATAAAGCCACATACATTTTCAGAGACTAAATCTTACCAGGAAAACTTGATTGCTTTCATGTGATGTAATTACAGAGTGGATGGATGAAAGGAAGAGAGCAGCTGTAATTGGGAATGTGCTGAGATTTTAGTAGAGCACTTGATACCTTGTCTCACAAATAATAGTACATTCAAATTCAGTACCAGTTAAGTACTAGCTACTTTGTTATAAGAAGCCCTTCTAAGCATGGCCAGGGGAGAGTCCAGGTCGGATGAAGCTCTGTTGTTCTCTGAGAGGATGTACTATGTAATTATCTCATCTCCACCAAACGCACAGCAGGAGATCAGGAGAGGAGATCACTTATCATCATGTGTTGACTAAAACCCTTGCTGCTGTTTTCACCAGGGCTGGAATTAAAGGCCATCAGTCTCCTTAAGGAAAACTTCAGGCCAACTGGTGTAAATCATCATTGTTCCTCGGAAGCCAGTGGAGTGACACTGATTTAGACTGGCTGAGGATTGGCCCTTTTAAATTTTCTCTACATTTGCCACTTGGATGTTCATTTCTGGCTGATCCAGGATTGTGTATGTAGTCCATTGGGATCCACCCACTTATCTCCAAATAGTTTTCAAATGCCAAAGGTTCTGTTTGTGTTGTGAGATTGATATCTTGCTGACATTCTGATTCAAGTTTCCAGCAGCAGGTATGAGGTTTTGCTGTAGGAAATGAGCTTATTTTTAGCTGATGCATTCACTGGAGCCTTCTGCTTTGAGCACATGGATTTGTGTCCGGGATCCTGTTTCTCAGACAATTGAATGTAAGATTTTAACTCTTGCTTTTAATACTGTACTTGGTTTGCTGAAGTATTGAATGGACCTCAATAAGTGCCGGTCTTCCATTTGTATTAGATAACTACTCACAATTTTGCTTATCCAAAGTGCTCTCGGACTCCTTAACCCCTTGGATTTGAAGTCCTCACACTTCCATTGAACCTCTCCCGCCTTTCCCTTGCATAAACCAATTTATCCCGGGACCATGTCATGTTGCATGGTATGCAACCAAGTTGGTGAGCTCCTTGAGGCAGGGTCCTTGTTTTAGGTTTTCTAAAATGGGTTCCTAAAGATAAGCTCCTAAAGTCAAATTTAGACACTTAAACCAATGGCAACCATTTTTTTGAAAGTCTTGGAAACCATCCCCTCTCCTAGGGCTGCACTCTGGTTTAGACAGGACATGACCCAGGAAGAAATAAGATCAAAGGAGAGAAGAAGGGATTGCTTGGGACTAGGTAGGACATCTGTGGGTAAATTGCATAACTAAAGTGACCAGGATTTAATCTACAAAGAGCTCATTGAGACCCTACATTAGAACTAGGTAAAAATCAGAATTTCCATCCCACGGATCTTTCAGTATTTTAAAATTTGTTTTTGTCCCAGACTGGGATGTAAAGGGGAAGTACCAACGTTTTTTTTTTTTCAAGGAACAGAAAGTTCCAACAGATTTTTATTAGGAAATGTCAGAAAGTTTCATCATTTCCAAATTGAAATATTCCATTTAATGTTGGTTCTACAGTAGTCTGTTTCCCTGCATGGGCTCCCCAGATGAATTATGACTCTCATGATGCCCTGTGGAGGTGTGACTCCCATGATGCACCATGTGATTCAACCTCAGGTGAGCATAATGGGAAATGTAGTCCAGCCAGGGAGTCTGGCCCATTGAGGAGAATGGAGGTGTGAAAAACCCAAATGACAAGTCACATGAGGCATTATGGCAGCTCGGGGGGGGGGGCAGAGATTAATGTCAAACTGACCCAAAACTCAACATTTTGATTCAGTTCGACCTCACCCAAAAGAAATATTCTGTTTTGATTTTCCTGATGGAAAAATCAAATAATGCTGGCAAAATTGAAAGTTTCCTGCAGAAAATTCTGATTTTGTGGAAACTGCGTTTTCAATCAAAAAAAAAAATGTTGACCGAAAATTCCCATCCAGCTTTAGTTAATGTACACATGCATCAGGACACTCATGTCTGATTTAGGTACGAGTGGAAATGAGGAAGCTGGTCTCATCCTACTCCCTCTTAGGGCACATCAAAAGAACTACCCCTTAGCTGCTGGTTTTCCTCTGCTTCTTTTTCTGTGGGAGCTTGTGTGAATTTCCTGTAGGTGAAAGATGCCAGAAGGCCGATCCTGACATCCTCTCCTTCATCTCAGAACAGGTTCTCTAACTTCAGGCAGAATCAATGCAAGCTTCCCCCATCAAGCCCCTCATCCCTGAATGGGAGATGCTGCCTCAAATTAGTCCCCCTGCTTATTCTATTGAGTATTTTTATTATAGAAGTGCCCAGAGGGCCCAGCGGAGATTGCAGCCCCATTGTGCTAGGCGCTGCATATGATAGGAAGAGACAGTGCTTACCCGAAAGAGCCTACATCTAAAAGACGAGACAAAGGGACAAGAAAGGCATAGACAGGCGAAGAGATTTGCTTGAGATAACTCCGTAAGCACAACCAGAGTAGAACGTAGGCCTTCTAAGTGCCACTCCCATACCCTATCGGCTACACCACCTTGCCACTATTCACACATCATCCTGTTTTCTGATAATGTCCCTTTGTGACATGGATGTTTGTCCACCGGGGAAAGGCCTGAGACCTGCCACACTTGTTTCACACAGGCTGCTCAGGAGCTGGGTAATCTTCCCATGCTGTCCAAGCAGGAAGAGATGCAGGTCAGCATTCAGTCTGTCCTCTGCAGGGGTCTGTCCTCAGCAGGTCTGTTCTCTGCTCTTTGTGGGGGAGCTTGCAGATAGTTCGTATGGCACCTGGCTTAACCCAGCGCTTTAAATTCCTCATTTCAATGAGCACTAACCTAACTCCTAAATCCTTTCCACAACTTACTCCTAACACCCTGTCCCCGTGGACAATGAGGCAGGCAACATGCTTTTTCCATCCCCTTTCTTTTCCTATGCATCTCCTGAACAAGGAGGGTTAAAGGCTGAACTCTGTCAAGCTCCTTTCTAAGACAAGCAAACCAATCAAAGAAGGGGAAGAGACAGACCCACTTGCTTTCTGCACAAATATTCCAGCGTGCAAATGGCTAATAAAGTGGATAATGTATTGATTTAACCTTTAAGCAAGAAGGGATTTGCTGTGCTTCATCAGCGTTGAGCCCCACTACTCAGTCTGAGAGCATCCGGTGTGCGCACACACACACACACACACACACACACACACAATGGTACTCCAGTCACATGCCTCAATCCATGTGAGGGTAGTTCTGACACAGTGCAGGAGACATTCGCCCACGCAGATCTCATTAGTTGTCTAGAACAGGGAAGGAAATTAACATGGCTGACTGGAAAAGTCTCAACCCTGGTTTCTCCCCCCAGCTCTCCCCACACACACACAAATTGGGGGAGGGAAAAAAGCTTTCAATAGAGGAAAATAATGAGGGACAGTGATGAATTTTTAATCTGGCCTGGAATATGTTTGTAATGCATGGATTAGTGCTTTGGGTTATATGTATATTTTAAGTCATGTTTCTTCGGGGGATACAAGGCTAGGCAAGTTCTTTTGCTGAGCGGCGTTTAGGAGGGTAAGTGGGCAAGAGAAGGGTCACTCGAATGTAATCTGAGTGCAGGAAAGGGAAGATTTTTCAAATGCATCAGTGTTAGGCAAGTGCCTAATTCACACTGATTTTCTCATTAGGTGACTAACTGCCTTTGAAATCACCCCCAGAGGGCTTTTAGGGAGTGACTTGTGCAGCTGCACTGCACAATGTGGGAGCTCCAGGGGAATTCTGTCTCTGGGGTGGGGGGGGTGCTTCTTGGTGTCCCCCAGCGTGCAAGAGCAATGTTCCCC
Organism: Caretta caretta; assembly: GCF_965140235.1. NCBI lineage: Eukaryota > Metazoa > Chordata > Testudines > Cheloniidae > Caretta > Caretta caretta. The sequence continues at coordinate 6,124,867 of NC_134215.1, forward strand.
CGCTACACCCCTTCAGGAGGTAAAGCCTGTAGTAGCTTCTTCTGGAAGCCCAGTCAGCTCTGCTGGCTGGCATGGAATGGGCAGGGGGAGGGACATGCTCTGTACTCTGCTCTTCTCTTTAGTGTCTCTCCCATTCTAGGAGAGCAAATCTCAGCAGTGCAAGGTGTTTTAACTGCACTGGGCTGTTGCACAGGGGAGGTTCCTTGCACCATCCCCCCTCACTCACATGGTCCTGGCACAGCAGGGCACAAGCTGGCCCACACTGTGTGTGCATGTGGGTGGAGAGGCATCAGGGGTGACTCCAGAGTTAAGGCTGCATTGAATGTTCACAAAAAATGGGATTGAAATTCACTTTTTTACACTTAAATGACTGAATTTGATCTCTAAATTTGGCCCAATACCTCTTCTGAGAGTTAGATTTTCCCCATGATTTTTCTTTTCTGCCCCAGAAAAAATATTTACTAACTTTTGCTGCGGAATTTTTTTGTTAAATGCTCCCTCTGATTTTTAGCCTGTTGCCTTCACATTTCTTCGGGTAACTCGAACTAAAGAACAACCGTCCCCACAAACGCCCCTTAATTTGACAGACCTTGCCCATGTTTCACCAAGATGAATTCCTGGACCATCTCGGGTCCATCCGCTACTTTTCTCACCCTCCCAGCACGGACACCTGATTAAAAGCAAAATGTCAACCAGAAAACTGAGCACATTTTTCCAAAATCCTGAACCATCAGTGTTGGTATCGGTGTTCTTAAGAATGAGATGGAGCTAGATACATTTATGGATGGGATTATATTATTATTTTTATTTATTCGTATAATTGTAGTGCCTGGGAGCCCCAGTCTTGGAGGAAGGCCCCATTGTGCTAGGTGTGATACAAACACAGAACAAAAAGGCAGTCCCTGCTCCAAAGAGTTTACAGTCCAATGACGAGGTTGCCTGTATAGGAGGGGCTGGACTCGATGAGCCAGGAGGTCATTTCCCACCCTTTGTCCTCCGTTCCTACAAAGAGAATCCTTCCAAGAACAAGAGTCATTTGGGAGCATCAGCTGCATGTGTGTGTGTTACTTGTGGGGTTGGGACTCTGCCCATCCATACTGACTGTACTGTGTACGGTAATTTGTTACAATCCTTGATGTGCAGAGTAGTGAGACACACAAAGGTCTCAAAGCTTCAATAAGGGCCCAGATTCATAGAATCATAGAATATCAGGTTTGGAAAGGACCTCAGGAGGTCATCTAGTCCAACCCCCTGCTCAAAGCAGGACCAATCCCCAATTAAATCATCCCAGCCAGGGCTTTGTCAAGCCTGACCTTAAAAACTTCTAAGGAAGGAGATTCTACCACATGGAGATTCCATGTGTTCCATTCCATATATCAGCTCAGGAATGGGAGGACATTAGGCAACAAAGTGGATTGAAGCCATCTTTGTGCATCCCTCATTCTGGGCTATGCAAGGAACCTCCATGCTACTCTAAATGGCACCTCTTTATAATGGCCTCCTATGGGTCACTTGGTGCACTTTGGCCAGGCACCCTTCTCATCCTGTCCTTCCCCCACCTCCCGACATCTGCACACCTGCTGAGACAGGGAGGCAAGCGAGTGCAGAGCAATTATGTTGGCTCCGCACTTGCTAGAGAGCTCCCCTACGATGGGAGGTGTTCTCTGAGGGCTTTTTAACCCTTCTACATGTCTGTTTTACATTGCTACTGCAGCAGGAGAGTAAGGAAGAATCTGGGTCAAGGTGAAGAACATATCGGAGCATCTAGCAAATGGTAATGGATATCATGGAGAAACATATAGCTGATGAGTGTGGGGGGGAGATCCCTTCTCTGGGCTGGGTGGTAGTGAATACTTAAAGCCAGGGAAGAAAGAGTAGATGGTATAAAGATGGGAATGCTGCCTTTGATTCCCCTCTTTTAATGTGTGTGTCCACACAGCAGAGCAGAATGTTTTGCAGTCAGATGCCGCTCTCCCCGATTACTGAGACCTCTTCAATACTGTGCAGAAATCTATACCGTAAACCTATAGGAGTTTATATGGATTCAGTGTGCATACTCAGATCAGCTCTTTTCTTTGCTTTGTAACTCAGAGCTTTCCAATCTCCTTCACAGTATAAAAGCACACTATACTGAGCAAATGTCCCCAGCCAAAGGGGGAAAGCACATTTAAAAAAAAAATCCTGTTAAAAATTCAGTGGGGATTTTCTGAGGCTGGGGAAATGTTACATCTCAGTCAGAGAGTTCTTTTGATTAACCAGATTTTAAGAGGAATGGAATACTGTAAATATTCCCCCGACAAAGAGATTGGTCCAAATGTTGATCAATAAATCACCCTATTTTCCTTTAAAAAAAAAGAACAACAGAAAAATCTCCTTTTATTGCATTAAAAAGGTGAGGTATTGTCAGAAATTGCTGAAACTGTTCGTTTCTTCAAGGCAGGGTTGTAAAAGGGGAATCACCTGAACTTCAGATGATAAAAGAATATTTCAGACTCTGGGGTGGAGGGGGGTGTATGTCTCACCAGGCCTGGGGCTTCATTTAATGAATGTCAGATTTACACAGATCATTTCAGGAGCATCAAAGGTATTTGGCTAAACAAGACCAGTGGAAAATGGCATACAAAGTCCATGGTTTGGGTAAGAGGGTACTTCAGTCCGAGACAGCTGCATTCGGTTCTTTTTGTGTTAAAACATTGATTTTTATACACAGCCCATCCACCTGACCGTCCCTAGAGTCTGTGGGTTTAATGTGGCTGCTTCGACTGGTGTAGTCAGTCAGCTGCTGGGCGTGGAAGAATTCTCATTTGCTTGGGACGCTCTGGTAGGGCCTGGGGTCACTGCCATTTGCTAAGGCACAAGGCAGGTGGGGCCACCCCACACCTGCTGTTGACTTCAACAGGGCGAGGGTTTCACCCTTGGTCTGTGCAGATGAAACTCCTGTTTTTGTTGTAATGCAGACTGCAGGGCCCAATCCTGCTCCCACTGGAGCCGGTGTTAAAACTCCCGCTGATCTCACTAGTGCAGGATCGGGCTCTTAAATAGAAACTGGGAACAATGCCCTGTGGTGGCGAGTTGATTTACTGTTCTCTGAAGGGTTAAATTCTGCCTATTTCCCTCCCCCCCCTTCAAAGCCATCAAGGACCCAGCGTGCAGTGGAATGATGCTGTGCTTTTGCAATGGAAGGGGGTGAGGGGGTGTGTGTGTGAAGATTTAGGGAGCCTTGTGTGCCATGGGGGCTCCTTCCACATCCCCAGTGTTTGGTGTAGGGGTAAGTTGGGGATTGGAAGGAGAGGATGGAGGACAGATGGATTCACCACAGTGCCAATCTACTAGCAATCATCCCATGCACCATGGAGGCAATTATAGGAGTGGCTATTGCAACCTTAGGACTGATGTTTTGACCATGGGGTAACCCTACTGCCACTCCATGGCCTAGAAAACAGAGAGAGGAAGAGAGGAGGGGGAAGAGCTATTCCCTGACTCGGTGGCTAGTGAATGTTTAGAGCCAGGGAATAGAGAATAGATTGAGTCAGGGTGAGGAAATTTTCTTGGCAACTTGGGGGAGAAGAGAATGTCTTCTGCACCCCAGAAGGACTGCGTGTGTTTGCATGTGCACACCCACGTCTGCCCCTGGGCCTTGATGTCAGAGCTGGATTTGTCCTGGGAGGTATTGTTCGGGGGCATGCCAAAGTACCGATTTATTTCCAGTGCTTTGGGTTAGATGGTCACAAGCCTTTATTTTTCATTGATAATGGATGGGTCTGAAATAAGTACCCACACTATCCTTTGCCTCCCTATGCACATAAATTTCCTGCACCGTTCTGTTCCTCATTAGGACTGTATTATAAAGACTGGCCTTTTGGCATGGTTAGATCCTGGCCTTTTGTATTAGTTCTGCTAATGCATTTTGTATTATTATAAACCTTGCTTTTGAAAAAAGAGGCTTACATTGCATCAGTGTAATTGGAAAGTCAGAGCAGCTTAAATATTTTAAAACCATTTTTGTAGGGTTTGTAGGGGTGGGTTGCTTTTTCATAGATATATATTTTTTCCTTTGGTCTATGACTCAGCAGAAAGCCAGTTCCTTTTACCCCTTGTATCACCAGTTATGCATGATAACTGTCCAGGAGGCATGGACAGGATAAGAGTGGCTCAGATACTCGCAATAGAAAGCACGGTCTGTGTAAAGCAGCCAAGAGACAGGAGGGCTGAGATTCTCAGTAATGGGAGCAGGAGCCTTTCACTTGACTGCGGGGTATCAGTTAGAATCTAGCCCAAGCTGGTAGTCACTGACTGTTCCCCCCACTCAGATAGCAGTCTGATGGTCTTTGTGACATTCTCCAGGAGCAGAAAAGGGGGGGACAATTGTCCTGGGGCCCCAACCACAGGGCCCCCCCAAAACATCTGTATCGGCTGTGTAAATAAAGTGAAATGGGAGGGGGTGGGGCCCCAACAAACATGACGGGGCACCAAATTTCTCTCAACGGACCTGGCTGTGGGAAGGTCAAGACGAACAATAGCCAGGATTCTGGCAGCCCACTGTGTAGCATGGGGAAAGTATCCTTGCACCATCTCCCCTCTCGTACACCTTCCAGGAGCACTATGTATATTATCCCTGGCAGCGGCACTGTGTGTTTTAATGGCACCATAGTTAACACTGAGGAGCGACTTTCCATTCTAAACCCTGATTTTTCAGTTCATCATTTATTTTTCCTTCCTTTCCCCGCAAATCTTCATCTGCGGCTTACCTTTCTTCCTTTGAAGGTGAATTGTTTTGAACCTCTTCTTGGGGGGGAAAAAAATCCATTTTTGAGCTAAGCAATAATGAAAATTTTTAAACATCCATTTTCTCAGGTTAAAAAATTGTTCGTTTGGATTTTTTAAATACACAGAATGAGGTTCATTATGGCAAACAAGGACCTGTGCCGAGGACCATCATAAGACCCGTGCACTGCTTAGGTCCCACTTAAACCCACAAAATCCAAGCTTAAGTGGTGATCCTTGCTCAGGGGCAAATTTTGCCCAGGAATAACAATACCAAGGGTTGTTTTGAATTGCCCTTGGAACTGTGTAATGCATGATTTTTTTTAAAAAAAATCTATTTTACCTGTTTAATGGAGCATGAAGAACATAATCCAATTCATGTCCAGCTGATCGCCTCGTGATCAATAAGTACGCTGCATTCTCTACAGCAGTCTCCATATTCTGCTTTTTAACCTTCCTTAACAATCTCTTGTGTGTTCTTTGCTGTCACCAAAAGCTGAAGTTAAGAACAACAAGGAATAAAAAAACCTGGATATCCCAAGCAGATGTGTACCAGTGCTACCAGGCAAAAACAGCACACAATTTAAGGATCTGTTCCTGCAGCCCGTATTTGCATGAATAATCCTCATGGGGAAAATCTAATTGACAGTGAGACTATTATGTGATCAGGTACCGTGGTGATGGGCATGGCATATAGACCTGAATAGAGCTTGTGTAAGAAATGAGGCTCACTCATGTGAATATAGGCACAGGGACAGGCCCTTCCTTAGATTCAGGAGGTGGGTTAGTACTGAGGATAAATCCTAGAACTTAGGCAACAGTCAAAGGAGTTGATCTCTAAAACACCAGACTAAATCATCAGCATCTAGGTCACTGCTCCCCATCCCCAAGAGAGGTACACCTATCCCGCTGCCACTCCTGCATTGTTCCCTACCATGGACTTTTTGGGGCACTGTCCAATTTAGTTTTAAAAGTCCCATGCAATTAGGCTTCCATCACTTCCATTCGGAGACTGTTCCACAGCTTAGTAGAAATCCATGTCAACTGGCCAAACTCAGAAGTGAATTAAGTGTAGAGAGAGTCTAAACCGGGGTAGGCAACCTATGGCACGCGAGCTGATTTTCAGTGGTACTCACACTGCCCGGGCCCTGGCCACCGGTCCGGGGGGCCCTGCATTTTCATTTAATTTTAAATGAAGCTTCTTAAACACTTTAAAAACCTTATTTACTTTACATACAACAATAGTTTAGTTATATATTTATAGACTTATAGAAAGAGACCTTCTAAAAATGTTAAAATGGATTACTGGCATGCGAAACCTTAAATTAGAGTGAATAAATGAATACTCGGCACACCACTTCTGAAAGGTTGTCAACCCCTGGTCTAAACCAGTGTAACAATACACCTACTCCTGGCTCCCCAGTGTGTAACTTGGCTTATCCTAGACTCCTTTACACTCATGGGCATATCAGTAAGTGGGTGTAAGTAAATCTAGGAGGAAAGAAGTCACACTGAAGACATGTCAGTTGTGAGACTTTTCCCATAAATTCCCCACCACCCAGTTGAGCTGCTCTGATGGTTACAGCGGTGGAAATGCAAGCGAAGACTAGACATTAACACTCATCAGCATGTCATATAGATTTGCTCGGATAGAATTAGATGACATACTTAAAATGCTACCCTGTCTACACTAGAGCTCCCCCTGGCTGCTAACGTCAGTGGAGCTGAACTGATGGTTGGCAGGATGGGAAATTCTTTAGACATCCCCGGAGCACAAAGGAATCTGACTTCTGCCACTTTACAGTTGACGGTTGAACGTGCCCCAAGAAGTCTTTTTCCTAATATTTGTCCTCAATTTCCCTTACTTTATTTATTTATTTTTAAACCTAAAGAAACTCCTTTAACAAATGTCTTTCCTTCTGGTGACACCATAGCTTCCTTATGGAAGGTCAGTTTAAAAATGAAATATCTGGGGTCTGAAAAGTGCCGGCTGAAGACTTATTTGATTGAGATTTTTTTTAAAAAAGTTTTAAGCAAGTAACTATTTTATAAAACTGGAACTTGCTAGAAGTATGTAATGTATTTTTCACTAGTGCTGGGCAAGAAAGTCACTGAAGACTTCCAAGAGTATTAAATAACATATGGGGAGTGATGCACTGTTTCACTTAGAACCAGTTAAACATGGGGTATTTTTTGGCAGGTAATTGGATGGCAAAGATTTATTGATGCTTAGGAAGATGTTGATTCTCCTCCTCTTTCATTGCAATTGGGATTTGGGGAGGGAGTTGAATGGTGTCAGTGGCTGATATAGGCAATGGCTAACCAATGCTTCTCAGGAGATAACAGCCAGCTTGGTCCACCCTGATTACTCACGGGCACTGCAGCAACCCTAAGCAAAAATCTTCATATATTTCACGGTGAGGATCAATTCTAGTCCCGCCCTTGTGGTGCTAGGTCACATGTCTTTTCTCCCAAGTAAAATGAGGCAACTGAGCAACATAAATTTTCTTCTTCTAGCAAGTTGGCAGGGGAAATAATATGGCCTGGCAAGCCATTATGTATTTTTTATTAGCAAGATAGTAAAATATTGAAATGACAAAGTGAGGAGCAAAGGAAAACACCCAGGAGAGAGGATTTTATCTCAAAGGCTTTAATTGAGTGGTTTAAAACATTTTTATGGGGAAAGAAAGATGGTTTATTTTGCTCCTGTAATTATCTATACTAAATAAGAATGCCTCCTTTGAAAAGTGTACTTACTTTGAACTGCATCCTTATTAATGTGTATTTACTTGGGGTTGTATATTTTGTGGTTTTAACTGTGTAGAGGAGCACTAGATGTGTATCTGACTCTTTCATGTCCTGTTCTTTCTTTCTTTTTTCTCCTTTTGTTTTCTTTTCTGCCCCTTTAAGATTTTATTGACCATGGAATAATTTCATAACATAACACACCACATGAGAATATATTTGTCACAACACGTTCATTAGCCAAATGCACTGGGCTCTGCTGATCTTACTTATTTTGGTGTGTAAATCAGAAGTCTAAACACGCTGTGGGCCTGATCCAGTGCCTATTTAAGCCTATTAAATGACTCCCATTGACTTCATTAGGCTTTAGATTGAGCCGCTAATGAATTCATCTCCCACTCTCTTCACACAAGAAGCAGAACCCCTGATAGAGACACTCACTCAGGTGTTTTTGGTTTTGTTTGTTTGTTTTCATAACGTTCCGTAAGCTGCCAGGTGAACATTTTCAGTGGTGACAGTTCTTTCCGTGATTTGATTTCTTTTCCTGGAGAGTCAGAGATACTGTAATTTAGAAAAATATTATTGCAAAAGAGTCATGTAGGCCTCTTCCACCCTCCACCCCCCTCAAACCTGGGTGGAAATGCCTAGTGATGGAAAACATGTTTTATTTTGAGGTTTGGTGTATTTTGTACTTATTTAGAATGTTTTGTGTATATGTTCTCCTCTTTTCTAAGATAGTGTTCTTGCAACCACAATAAGGATATGATACTAACAATGAGATGAGGAAGCAGAATAGCTTGAACAAGGAGGCTACATTTACTGACAACTGTAGATTTTAGAATCTAGGAACACAGGGCCAAGTTGGGGTTAGAATGACCTGGGGGCAAATGAGAGGGGGAAAATGCTTTATGAGAAGATGGCAGAGAACTGCTATGCATTGAGAAAGCTTTACACCCTCATATTATCTTTAAAAGTAAGAGCAGAAGGCCCCATCTGCACTACTCCGTGCACGAGGGTGCAGATGAGTATAAAGGGACATGATTTGGTGGAATTGACGCAAGAAGTGAACATGAGCCACACGAAATCCAGCACAAGCTAGTCGTTGCTAACTGACACTGAGTGTCCTGTTCATATACCAGAAAAACATGTTCCCCCAGTGGGATGGACTCTGTTAGGCACATGTACATGCATAACTGTTTTGCGAGGCCAGATGAGATGTGCCTGAACTTTCGGGTGACCAGATGTTCTGATTTTGTAGGGACAGTCTTGATATTTGGGGCTTTGTTTTATATAGGTGCCTATTACCCCCTCACCCCCGTCCAGATTTTTCACACTTGCTGTCTGATCACCCTCCTGAACTCTGAGACTGCCAGTTTTGTTGAGACCGATGCCAGACTGGCTTTTGGCAGATTGTCTCGCACCCCCAGTTTGGGGGAATATCCAGACCTGGTAGTCGGAGGCAGCGTCCACAATCATGAGACAGGATTCAAGAGGCCGCTGGTTCAGGATACTGGGAGGTCAGAAGCGCAAGTCGGGAATCAGAGTCAGGCCGGGTCAGGGTACCAGGGGTCAGAGGAAGACAAACTGGAGTCAGGAATCACAAACCAGATACCAGGATATCAGACCAGGGTATCAGGAAGCATACAGCCTCGAGCAGGGCAGAGCCCAATTGTTCAGACAGTTTCTGGTCCTGCTGCTGTTTAAGTAGGGTCAGAGGGCCAATCAGCCACTCTGGGACACTGCCAATCAGACTTCAGGGGTGGAGCCTCACAATAGGGCTGGGCTTCATGTGTCTCAGCTAAGCTAGTGCAAACAAGGTGGAGGGTTGAAGCATGACTGCTCCCGTGAACCTTATGGGCCTGGGTTCAAGACCTGTGGGTCATAACAGCTAACATAGTCTGGATCTTCTTCCATTTCTGGTCGGGCTCATTTGCTGTCACTTTTAAAGCAGACAGCTGCTCATCCTTTTCTGAAGCAATCTCCCTAGTGCTAAGGAAAGATGATTGTGTATCAGACCTTCCTGTTTCTAATTTACACTTCTTGGGGAAGATGATGGGATGAGTTACATCAGAGCAGCTGCAATCTCACGGTGGTGAACAATCTATTTCTTTTAAGTCATTTTAGTGCCACTCTGACCTCTCTGAACCTTGAACATCTCTGTCAACCGACATAGATACATTATAGGTGGTAATGGTGCAAGATTTCCTCGCTCCACTTTAGCGGCATCCGGGCATAACAGAGTGTGAGGAAGAAATTTCCCCTGCTGGGTAAATTTATCCCACAATTCCCTACTTCAAGGTTTCTTGCATCTTCTTCTGAAGCATCTGTTACTGGTCACTGTTAGAGAGAGGATACTGGACCAGAAGGACCACTAGTCTGATCCAGTATAGCTGTTCCTAGGTTCACAAGGGGTCCTGTTGTGGAGGGACCACAGCTCTTTGAGTAATTGGACTGTTTGGTCTCTCTGGCCAATTCAGGACTTGGCTTCTCAGCTGAGACTCCATCTAATACAAAGACAGTTTCAGTTCTATCATCTTACCTGGCTGAAGTGCAAATATGGATCCTATGGATGGTTTTCTTAATAGCCTTTTATAGATTAGTCCTTCCAGGACCAAAAAAATATCTGGCAGTGAAATTATAAAAATGGATGCTGAGAATATGCACATTGAATACTAGACAACACCCTTGTACTTCCTGCTGCTGCTGCCTAACCAGCCGCTCAAGTTGATTGATTTTTTTTGAGAGAGAGAGAGACTGGATCCCTCTTAGTAACACCCTCCCTGTTGGCCCTCTCCTGCTTGGATAATATAAGAGGTAAGGATTGCACTTAAAGGTATTTTATGATAAGTAATGAACCCAGCTCTGTTATAAATGCTTTTGGATCAGTTCCCCTCCGTCCATATGCCTCTCTTCTGGATCTTGGCCCTGCAACCTTGCTAGTGTGAAAAGTCCTTATTTGCAAGAGTAGTTCCATGGAAGTCAACAAATGGATCATGCTTTGGTGCTACGGTCACAGGTACTAGAGGGAAACCATAAATAGATAGATCATGTGAGTGTCTCACTTTATTTCTACTGCTCTGTTAGACACTGACATTGAAAGCTGTCCAGATTAAAAATGGACCATTTTGTTTGTAAAAGCCAGTGTGAGATCAGAATCTGGCACTGTGTTTCTGTGAATACAATCTAGCCAGTACATTATGGCTTGACTATTCTCTGGAAGGTCTTGTCAAAGGTTTCCTTTACAGCAGCTATCTAACCTGTGTGTCCATACAGTTATCTTTGTGCTCGACATCTCTGAATCCTACATCCCATGTAGTTGCTGCCCATCTTTCATCATATATTTCTATTCACACTTGTTGGATTCTGTCTGCTATCCCGCACCAGGATCCGGTAGACTGGAAGTACTTCCAGCATAAAAGTCCTGGCTTACATTTACTGTAGCAAATCACTCCTGTTGTCACCATGCAGGTCTGCACTTCATTTTTTCTTCTGACAGCTCTTTGCCATTTACTTGCTGAAGGAAAACCAGTCACTTAAAATGCTCCAGAATGAATTACCATTTAAATATTACACTTGAGGATTCACGTGCACACATTATATGCTCAATAAAAAGAGAATCCCCTTGACTACATTTGACTTCCATGTGTAAATTTGCACATTTTGTGAGTACTCTGCCTCCTAATTTCCAGGAAGCATCTGCATAAATCATACACTTCTATTTTTACCGGGCTAGGCATAACACACTTCAGTGGGGTGTTTTCTTGCAACCACATTGTCCAAACTGACAGCTGTTCACACAGCACCCAGGGCTTTTCCAATCAGGGAGCTCACATGGTTTTTCCCCTGTCAATTACAAGTGTTATTCTTTTGCTTAGGCACTGTTTATCCTGGTGGACAAATGTCCAAGGGTCTTCAGCCTTTGGGTGTGTCTAAGTCCAAAGTCTTTCTCATCTCTCAAATAGAGCTGGATGAGGATAATTCAGGGCCCTTGGTGCACCTCACATAAGGGCTCCCGTGACCTCCACCCCAGCAGAAGGTGGATTGGTGGCTCCCCTTCCTACCCCCACACAGTGTTGAGAGCAGCCATTGTGTCTCCCCTCTTCCCACAAGTAGCAGGAGGTGGGTGGGGAGGGAGAGAGAAGAAGAGGTCTGCTCTGCTCTGCTCTGGTGAGGGTGTGGGGCCAGTACCTTCTTCCCTGACTCTAGTGGCTGTCACTTTTCACGCTGCTGGAGGCTGTCTGCAGACTCAGACTGACAGATGTCACTGGATCGATCGACGCTTGTTTCACATTTTCAGGCTTCTCTTCATGACCGTGGAGAGCTAGAGGGCTAGAGACACAGAACCAGATCCAACAGAGGAGTAGGATCCCTAAGCACAGTATTGTGCCTCTGCATGGCCCTGCCCTTAGGATGCAGGTGATTTATTCCTTCTTCCTTCTTATCTTCTCTCCCTCCCTGTCATGTGTGCTGCTTCTGCTCCTCCCTGGGATCAGAAAGGAAAGGGCTAAAACACTGAGAGAGGCTGGTACCAATCTCTTGTTCCGCCCCATCAGAAAATCTGTTCTCGTGAGATCTCCAGCTCTGCTCTCCGGACCCAAGGAATCCTGAGAGTTGATGTAACCTTTGGATGACCGTCCAAGATGTCGAGTGGTTTTCTGAACTCAGGCCAAAGCCCATTCCTTTGGAGATTCACCCATCACACTCAGGCATGCCATGGTACTATGTAAATCCACAATATCTGCCTCTCCTGACATTACAGCTTCTCTTTTCTCTTGGATTTTCCCTTGTTCTCGGTATTGTCATTAAAATAATGAGGAGCACGAAGACTGAAGCTTGCAGGCCAGACAGTTTCTCCATTCATGTGTCAATCATTCTGACTTTCTCCTATCCCCCAATATTTCATAATTTAGCTGCTTCTTCTAAAGCAAGGTATTTTTCCAAAGATCATCACAGAGGGCAAAATAAAGGGCAGCATCTCTTTCAAAATGATTGCAATGTTGTTTCCCCATTAGCCCGAGTGGTAAGCCAATACGTGGGGCCATGCAGGATTGTTTCCATTAGGAGGAAAAATTGATGATAGGAGTCAGGTCTATATTTGGGTGCAATCCTGATTATTTACAAAGAATGACCACAGTCCTGTTTCCCTGAACATGGTAGAAACAAACCACAGCAGGTAATTTCCTTGCACTCACAGTTTCTAAGCCTTCCTGCAGCCCATCCTGTGCCTCAAGGACCTCTATCTGCCTGCAGGTCTGGCCCCCCTTTATCTCGCTCTCAGATACGCACAGACAGAGCTTGCCACACAGTCCCCGGCTCAGACATTGCCATGTGGCCAATTTTGCCTTGGGCGGTAGCTTCTGTTGTCTCCAGCTATCTCACATAATAAATTGCTCCTTCCATTTCTCCTGAAAGAATGATGGTAGCACACCCATCAGTTTTAATCAGGGACTAGAACTAGCCTTTAGCACCATCACATATGTAATAGGCAGTGGGGATCGAACTTGGGACCATGTGATCTTAACACATGAGCCTCCACTGCTGGGACTAATAGACCCTGTTCTCTCAACCAAGCTCGTAGCAGGTACATTAATCTCTAGTTGGCTTAGCCATCACTAGAAGGGGCACAGCAGCACACCGAGCAGGCCTGGCTTTACAAGTAGCAAGAATATTTGCACTCCAAGAGTGCCGAAAAGTAGCCTTTTGAGTGTGTACTCTGTACTGCAGGAGGATCAGCTTCAATTTCGAGTTCCTCAGTGTCTGGGCAGGTAGGCTAAGAGCAATGTGAGCAAACAATGCTTGAGGGAAAGGTGAGAAAGGAATGGATCCCTCATGCAGCTGAACCACACCTTTCCAGCCCTGTAAGGAGCAGTGCTCCCGAGTAGTGATGCAAAACTCACTGGGTTTGCTGTGCAGGTGGTTTCTTTGTTTATTTTTGCGAGAAAAGAATGTTGACTTTGGTTAAAATTTTGCAAAAGCAATAGCTGTGACCTTGGGCAACTTGAGGTCATCTTGTCTCTACCCCCTAGCTCCCCTCCACCCCCGACTTTAGCCATGCAATTTGGACCGGAATTATTCTGCAGTGTTTGTCAAAAACAACTGCACAAGGTCATCATTCTTACTGGGTCTTCCTAATTAATAGCCCAGCAGCCTGGACCTTCAAAAGGAGTAAGGTAGGACTAAGGTTGTATTGATATGTAGTCCTGTTGGGGCTTGGGTTCCTATACCTCTCTGTGTCTCTAACGTTGCCTCTGTTACATTCCACGAGAAAAGAACAATATCTCCTCCCAACCCATTTTAACAGGCAAGACGATTTGGTGGGGGGGCACCCTTCTACTTTTAGGGTTCAGGGAAAATAGGGAATGGATAACAAGGAATAAAAAGGAACTAACAGTAAAGCAAGGGAGAGGATTATCATCTGAAAGGGAGAGTTACCAATGGAAATCTTATAAGAAGTAGAACCTTCTTCCACTTTCCCATTCTGCTATTTAAAGAAAGAATAGTAAAGGCAGGGGTGACCAACCTGAGGCTCCGGAGCCCCATGCGGCTCTTCAGAAGTTAAGATGCGGCGCCTTGTACAGGCACCAACTCTGGGGCTGGAGCGACAACTTCCCAGTGTGCTGGGGGGGCGGGGGCCTCACTGCTGAACCCCTGGCTCTTCCACAGGCCCTGCCCCCACTCCACTCCTTCCCGCGCCTTCCCCTGAGCCTGCCGTGCCCTGGCTCCCCCCCCCAGAGCCTCCTGCATGCCACGAAACAGCTGATCGGGAGGTGCAGGGAGGGAGGGGGAGGTGCTGATCGGCCGGTGAGCAGAAGGTGCTGGGAGTGGGGCGGGGGAGCTGATGGGGGGCTGCTGACTTATTACTGTGGCTCTTTGGCAATGTCCATTGGTAAATTCTGGCTCCTTCTCAGGCTCAGGTGGGTCACTCCCGAATAAAGGGCTTTGTTCCATTTTAATGGAACATATGAAAATAATACAAGCAGACGGGCATCCGGAGCAATCGCAAACACAGTACAACATTGAGATCAATAACAACTCAGCCATTGTTCGAAGACATTCAAATGACCTTCCAGAAGAAGAAGGCAGCACTATGTATAGTATACCCAATTTGAAAAGACAGTTAATGTGCCAAGCAAATGTGAGTAGGTTGGTAAGGTTGATTTAGTTGTCTTGTTGTGAGTTACCTCTACAGATCAGAGAATAACAGAACAAATGACACCAACAACATCAGAACAGAAAGCACATGCAAAACCTACCAGGGGCAGGCCGTGGGGGGAGAAATAATTAAAGAATGGAAGGAAAGAATGAGCACATAATACATGAATCAATAAGTAAAATAAAAGTTCTGCAACACCTAGGCTATCTAAGTACTAATACAGTAACTTGACCGTGTACCACAGCAAATCATTCACCATCAAAGAACATTACAGTTGTCACTCTGCTTCACGTGTGACTTCATGCTGACAGCCAGAATACAACTTCTATTGGTCCAAAAGCACAGGTCCCCATCACTTGAGCTAAAAGAGAATCTCCATTTATTCTTAGCTGTATAGGGCTTATGATAAACAAATGAGCAACTGTAATTCCATTCAGCAGAGGGCATTGCCCTTCCTAACTAACCTACTTATTACAATATTCTGTATCATGTAATATGCATGTGAGTAGTACCCACAAATCCTCCAGTATTAATCATCCTTACCTCTAAATATAAAGCTGGAGTCACCCCAAATGCCTCTCTATTTCTTTGGATTCAGCTCCTGGTCTGTAAGATGCAAAATTCTGGTCCTCTTCCCATTGACTCAGATGGGACCAGGATTAGGCTCTAGGAGCTGAAAAGAGCAAAGCATCATTGCATCACTCAGTACTGAAGATGTCTGCTATTTCAGCAGCTGTGGCCAGTGGATATGCTTGAGTTTAGCATAATACTTTGGGTGCAAAAATATTTACTAAGCATCTGGCTTTGGAACACATGGATGGTGCTTGATGTGACTTGAAAACTAGACTTAGAAGGGGATGAAGGAAATCAGCACCATGAGTAGGATAAAAGTGGGATTGAAATTGTAGAATTCAAATAACTCAACCATGAAGTGAAAAATAAACAATTCAAGGAAAGAGGCTTTTAATAATCAAGTGGTGACTTAGAAATAAAGCTCTTTTGCAGTAATTTAAGATTACATCATCCTACAACTACTATATTAGATCTAAAGAGTTGACTGTGTCTATTGTAACATAGAGAGTTGCATACACATATTGTATGGTATGTTAGTAGCTTTGCTGAAGTCAAAGTTACATCACAGACAAGTTTTTGCTCACAATTATGAAACCATAATTTAAAAGATTTCTGGACTGAGTCTTTCTCTCTTGGCCATGAGAAATATATAGTGTCTCTTTCTTAGCTTCCAAACACAACTTACAACAAATGTCCTCATTAGAACACACAGCTCACCACGACCTTCGCAGGAACAAATCTGGGTTCCCTTGAATTGCCTTTCAAAGCAAGTTTGACAGGGAATGTCACTTAACCATCAAGCTAAACCAGATGGCATTATGCTCCATGGGTGCATAACTTGACCTGAACTGTATTGCTTGAAAATTTCTGGGATCTTAGTCACAAAAAGATATTTTTGTTTCCTCCGTGCAGCCAATGCAGCTGTGGAAATGCTGCAAAATTAACATGTTGTCACATTTGCACATGCAAGAACGCTTTGAAATGTTCTCCTCAGTATGCCCCATGCTAGCAGCAAATGCTAACAGGAGTAAACAACCAAATACATTTTGCCCACATTCCACCAATTGCGCTGTATCAAAATATGTCAGCCCAGCGCCATCTCCCTCCATTCATTTCCAATTTCCTAGACTCACAGTGCAGGACTCCAGCAAGCAGCAAATGCTCTATAGGAAATAAAGGTTTACACAAGATAGTCCATTAGATCTGAACATATGCACTTGTATTTTTATAGTTTCAAAACAGATAGCTACAAGTCAAATTGCTAAGATCTGGGACTGCAATTCAGTATGTGGGAGCAAATTTTGTACCTGCAAAGAAAGATATTTTGGAAATTTCCCATCGTACGTTTGATTACTACACCCTGTGAAGAAAAGTCTACCTATGGACTTGCATCATTAGGTGTGTTATGGGAAAGGATGGAGCTATTTCTACTGCTGAAGCACCTGGTGTAGTAGACCCCAGTCAGTACTGCCTGATCCTGCTGCCCTTGTATGGAGAAGCAAAGCTGGAAAAGCAGTGGAAATATTGCTGTATTGTGCAGGAGGCACAAGCTATGCCAGGTGGATCATGCCTTACGTGCCATGGAGCTGAGTTCCATGGTGGCACTCTGTGGCGGCACCATTGGGATGTGGGGAAAATGGAGGAGAGGGAAAGCCTGGGAGTACGCAACTGTATGCGTCCCAAACCTCCATGTTGGGTACTTGTATTTGGAGTGGATCTGTTATACTTATAAGAAGCACACGGGATCTTTATAGGGAAGAAGGCAGCATGCCACATTTATTGAGAATACAATAGTTAGCATATGCTTTTCAATCTCACACACACACACACAGTCCTGCCAGTTGATGTTTACAGTTACCAGTCCAGAGTCTGGATCAATCTAGTGTCCATCCAGATTTGTCGCAGAGGGGAGCAGGGCTCTGTCGGTCGCGATCCAATGCTCCTGGAGTGTGGCAAGATGAACCCAAAGTCCCATGGCAAAGCACCCTGTTCTTATAGTCCTTTTTCTCTGTTGAAGTCTATAGATTTTGCTGTGTCAGTTTCTGACCGGTTACTCCTTGATTGGTGTTAACTTTCTAAAACACCTCTGAGAGGGTCATCTTGTCCTGGTTTCAGTTTAATCGATTGTCTTTAGGGGTGCCAGCCTTCACCTCAGGGTTGTCATTTTGCCCTTCCTCAATCATGGATACGTGTTGATGGTTCTTTGGCATCAACAAATCTCGATAAGTGTCTTCGCCGCTCCTTTCTTGACCATCTGGTGAACAATGGCCTTCACGCCTTATCTTTTCCTGATGCATGCATTCCTCATTCACAGAAGCAGTCTCTTACAGAGACCAAACAGTCTTTTACAGAGACTTTGAGAGTACAAACAGTAGTATTTTATATCAAGCAAAAAGGCATTGCAAATTAAACCTTGCTAAGTTTTACAATCAATAACCAAGACAATTTACATTGAGACCCAGGCCTTCAATGTTCCTCTAATCTACTTAACAAAGACACAATACAGAATCCTGTCTCTTACTAACTAAACCTTAAAACAAAGAACTCAAGAGGGCCCAATTTGTAATGCATATGGGAAAACAGAATCTCATAGTCCCAGAGGGTCATTCCTTTCTGCTATTCAAATGGGGTGGCTAGGAGAATGAAATCAAATTATACATTAATTCTTATAGTGCAATTCTAAAATCCTGCCCCTACAGGTCTGTTGGTACTCTGTGCCTATGTATGGGTTAGGGGGTGACTAGAATATGCTCTACTGATGCATACCACTATAAGAACTTAGATGGATAGAATTTTCTCATCTCAGCCCTCAGGTAGTTCCCCTGGGCAATGCCTGAATCATTATGTGAGAAACCAGGAAATGGCCATGAGATAGGTTTGGTGTAGGAAGGATGGTGCATTGGTTAGAGAGCTAGTCTGGAACTCTGAAGACCCAGTTCACTTCTTTGGTCTCCTGCAGACTTGAGCAAGTCCTTTAGCCGCTCTGTGCTTCAGTTCTTCACCCGCACCATAGAAAATAATACTTCCCTGCCTTGCAGGGACATGGTGGGGGTTAATAGATGGGCTGAGAGGCGCTCCAGATACAGTGATAAATACTGCAGCAGAGCAGTATTTCTGTTCCCAAAGGATGGGGATGCCATTTAACCATGCCACCAATGTTTGCGCAAAGAATTCAGACAGTATCAATGAGCATTTTACATAAGAACTTATGAATCATCTATATTTGATCACTCTGCCTTGAGCCATCATGTTTCCATGGCAGTCTTTCATAGCAGCAAATGCATTTGACAAGTCAGAATTACTAGTGAGGTCAGGATAGTCCTGAAGAAGCTGAGAAATTACAGCCCAGATATTTATCACCTTGTAGCTGAAGAATGCTGGGTTTGGGACCTCTGTTCCAATCAAGAAGCTGAATGAAGCCAAAGCAGTAGTGATTAGAGCAAGGACAATACCTCCTCTTCGGAAATCTTGCTGCTCATCCACTCATTAGAACAAAGAGGCTTCAAGAGGCTGTCAGCGTCATGCCACAGTGCTCACTGTATAACAAACAAGCAAACCCTACAAATGCCGTTCAAAGGGCAAAACCATGTCATATTTTCAGGAGGGAGGGAGAGGCCAGGAATGCCTCTCCAGACGGTTAATAAAGAAGCTCTCTGGTAAACATAAGCAAAAACCTGGTCTTCCCCATATACTGATCCAGACGTTAAAGCCATTACACTCCAAGAATCAACTTCACTCATAGAAGTCTGGGGATTTCACTAGACCAGTAGAGGCAAAAACAGTAACCAATATTATTTTTAACCTACTGGGGTTGCCAGAACCCAAACCAGTCCCTAGTGCTGGCCACAACAGCCACTAATTTGTGTGGCTAGAATGACCCCTGTGGGCCATTGACCTTGCTGCTCACGTGCCCCATCAAACCTCTATTCAGGGAGGGAAGCGGGTGACATACAGCCAGCTGTATAGATTTTACACTTCCCATGACCAGAATCCCCAGGCAGTGGAGTGATGCACAATGGGACTAAACGTCAGCCGAGGATCTGACCCAGTGTAGCGTACTAGGTAAATAAAGCCTTGTCTTTCACAGCTGATAATGCATCAAGGTTCAGTTGTGCTACCATCATCGGGCTGAATCTCCATTCTAAGGAGACGTACTCAGGACGTTACTCGGACAAAGCTCTCGCTTGACATCACTGTACCTGCTTACACCAGTGGTGAATATGGGCCTTTGTCTCCTCCTCCTCCTCCTCCTCTCAGCTTGGTGCCTTCATTCAAGCTACCTCCTTACTCTTGGAGCCAGCTGCTTCTTATGCACCAAGCAGCTCCTCCCTTTCTTAAAGCCCGTTCCTTCTAACAATTCAGAGGACACGATTACCTGGTCATAGTGGACTATTTTTCTGGTATATTAGAAATAATGTACTAGAAAGACCTAACATGATGGGAAGACAACTCAGAACTACCATTACAACTTTGGAAAAGAACCTATTTCCAATACGGCCAGACATGTAGAGAGTAGCCAAATCGGACACAAGGGCTAAGAGCTGATGAACACGGTTACAACAGATGTCACTCAGAGAACTGCCAAGCCTAGAACCTGGTGACCACCTTCATGTCAAATTGGATGGAGGAAAACAGATGGACAATTCCACCTGTTGTAAGCAAAAAGGATTAGTTGCCCAGATCGTATGTGATGAAGACCGACAGTGGAGAGTTTAATGGAAACAGTCAATATCTACAGTCTGTTCCTCAGAAAGAACAATCAACCAGCAAACTCTTCAGATGACAGGTGCAGAACAAGAAGATGAAAACTCAAGGACTTCAAACCAAACACAGCCAGGCACTGCAACTAATGAACAACCAGATGACCAAGTGTGATGCGTTCCTGTCACGTAACTAGAAAACCAGTATGATTCAGAGACACCTAACGGACTGATACCTACTGAACTTCAAAGACAGCGTGATGGTATAAATATTGTAATTGTTTGGAACGTAGGACTTAAAGGGGAAGATGGAATGGAATGCTAAACTGGAGTATACTGTTCCACCACTAGGTGGCACTATGTGTAAAATACGTTATTTAAAGGAACCCCAGACATACCCAACAGAGCATTAAAGGATCTTACACTGAGCACATCTGGTTTGTCTAAGCAAGCTCTGGGACCAGTCCAAATCTGGTACAGAAGTACATGACACTTATAGCTCATACACCAGCAAGGATAGCAGCTACAGTTAAACCAGAAAGGATAAAAATTGTCTCTTTTTATTGAAATTTACTAAGCTTTTGGCCTGAATGCCATCCTGGGACAGAGAGTTCCCTTTTATCTTTTTTTAAAATTTGTTGCCATTTAATTTCATCCAGTGACCTCTTCCGCTGTCAGATAAGCTTTTTGATTAAAAAAAGGATTAATCAAAGAGGTTGTGATAGAAAGATATTTATTCATTTTTTCTAAATGCTCATTAAAAGTGAACCGTATGATTACCAGGGAACGGTTTGCATGTTGATTACTGAATATCATCTTGAAAACTACCACTAGTTACAACTGTTTGTTATTTGAATTGTGGCAGAATCCAAAATTTGACAGATGCTTTTGAAAAACAGAGGAAGACACGAAGAAAGTGCGCGATCTGAAAAGAAAAGGACAGATATGGGATGGGGAAAGGAGGTTACAATACAGGCAAAGTGATGAGTGGGAGAAAAGGCCCAGATCTTGTCAGCTGCAAGTTGCTCATAACCATCAATATTTATAAAATCCTACCACATCTCAAATGTAAAATTGTTATCTCCTTATGCACAGACTTTCTAGCCACATATAAGAACCCTTTAAATCCGTTCATTTATTTCCCCCATAATCAAAGCACCATCTTAAGAGCTCATCTTCATTTTCCTTTTCTCATTACTACAGAACAATACAAAAACCCCAACTAATGCTAGATTCTGCTCTTTGGGGTTTCATTTTTCCATCCCCTTGCCTGCTGGAATGCAGCCTCCACAACTCCAGGGCTTTGTCTTTGTCCCTGTAACTTAGGTGATTCATTTCTTTTCTCTTCTGCAAGATAAAACCATGTCTTTTACCTTAAGGATCTACCATCTTTGCCTGGGATGCTGTGGTTCCCTGGAATTGCAGCTCCCAGGAGTGGAACTACATGGGTGACAGGAGAGTGGCCGCCAAAGCCTCTGCTTTAGTTTTTCAAATCAGCATTTCTGCAACTGCAATCTTTCAGGAATGGCTTTAAAAGATGCTATGGGCCTGATTTATCCTCTAGCAGTGGGGTAAAACAGGAGTAACCCCGCTGAAGTCGAGAGAGCTCCATCAGTGTAAAACCATTGTACAGAAGGGAGAGAACTAAGCCCTGGGTGTCTAGCACTTCCTGTTACCTGCAAGCAGATAAAAAACTTGGTGGCTTTGCACATGGCCAATCATTTTTGTGAATTTCAGGAAAACCTGCAGATCTGCCCTGTACACTTTGTGATGCAGAAGATGTATCTGTTTCCAGTTATCTAAGGCTAATATCACTCTGGGGTGTATTAACAGGAGTGTCATATGTAAGACACTCTCTCTCTGCTTGGTCCCGGTGAGGTCTCTGCTGGAGTCCGGCATCCATTTGGGGCACCACGCTTTAGGAAAGACATGGACAAACTGGAGAGAGCCCGGAGGAGAGCAACAAAAATGGTAAAAGGTTTAGAAAACCTGACCTATGAGGAAAGATTAAAAAACTGGGGATGTTTCATCTTGATAAAAGAAGACTGAGGTGGGACCTGACAACAGTCTTCCAATATGTTAAGGGCTGTTCTAAAGAGGATGGGGATCAATTGTTCTCCATGGGCTTAATCTGCAGAGAGGGAGATTTCGGTTAGATACCAGGGAAAATGTTCCAACTCTAAGAGTAGTTAAGCTCTAGACTAGGTTTCCAAAGGAATCCCCATCCCTGGAGGCTTTTAAGAACAAGTTGGACGTGCACCTGCCAGGGATGGTCTAAGTTTGCTTGGCTCTACCTCAGCACAAGGAGCTGGACTTGACTTTGTGTGGTCCCTTCCAGCCTCACCACATTTCGATGAGTCTGTGCTCTACACTGGTAAAAACTCCAGGCAGATGGCTGTTAACTAGAATGATCTCTCATTTTCTGGCAACCCCACGACCTTTAGGGCCGTGCCATACAGCTTGTGCTGTTTCTGTGCAGCACTGGTCAGCCTTTCTTCGCAGGAACAGATCTGGTTTTACTGGCATCCCTGTCCTTACTTTATCAAGGTTTGTCAACAGCCTGAAGAAATGCCTTAATAAATAGTGATACATAAATATTGAAACCCTGTATTTATCACATTCAGTGTGCATTACTGAGCTGCTCATCGAACGTTACTCAAGTTGCATAGCAACCAGTGTTTAAAGGTTTGCTGACTCAAAGAGGCTCTGTACTTTAGTGTATTTATTTGACAGTCTCCAACTTCAAAGGGTCTTTCTTCATCTTTATGTGTAGCTGACATTTATAATGACTACAAAAACAATTTAATTTCAGTTTCCATAAACCCATGTGTACAGAATCTTCTTTTTTAAGCATGTCAACAGAGTGGACTGAGTTTGTTTGCCACTTTGAGTCTATTTTAAATCAACCCTCATAGCAGTGCATCGAGTCGAAACATGCCCTTATATGGAGACCCTGGCTCTACGGTCACAAAAGAGCAATGGCCGCAGGCTGCTATTGGTTTGCAAGCAGTTTCCTTACTATAGTTTCCTTACTGCTGTCCCACCTCTTCAGGCCCTTTAGATCATCGGTAGAGTAAATTAATAATTAAAGGCAGCATATAGCAGCTGCATATTTTCAGGGCTGCTTTCCCAGACGCCCCATGATGCTCTTCTGCAAACAAATAGAGCCATAAAGCAGCCTGTGGCCAATGCAAAACAAATTGTAAATCACTTTTTAAAGATGCTGCAAATGAAGTGTGATGCTACCAATTAGAGGTTTATGGTGACTGGAGGAGTAAGCAGACGAGAACGAATGACTCAAGATTGCAGAGGTACCTGCTTCCTCACCCATTCGTTATTCTGACATCATTTAATACGTTTTCCTGGGCTGCTGGAAGTTCTGAGTCAAACCAAACATAGTGCACGAGGGGCAATAAGCAGGTTTTCACATCCATTGGGAGTTTGGATTTCAAGCCTATTGGTCAAGAAACTGTGGGAACCTAGGGTGTTTCAGCTCAGTTCATGGAAACTTTGCTGTAGATGAGAGATGTGCCTTAGAGTTCAGATCCAAATCCAAACTTCCCCAGAGTTCATGGTGGTTCTGACCTAGGGCCAGGGTTTTGGTTTGAGATCCAGCTCCAGTCTGAGTTGGATGAGTTGCCCTTTGTGTCTGGGGTCTGAAAAACCTCCAAAATTCAGTTGAAATCTCCAAGTTTCAGTTGATTTTTTTTCTTCCAAACTGAAATGGTTTGGGGGTTTTGCTCCAAATGAAGCAATGGCTGACGCGATAGGTCTGTGAGGGAATGTCTACACTACGAAATTAGGTCAATTTTATAGAAGTCGATTTTTAGGAAGCGATTTTATACAGTCGATTGTGTATGTCCCCACTAAGTGCATTAAATCGGCGGAGTGTGTCCTCAATACCGTGGCTCGCATCGACTTACGGAGCGGCGCACTGTGGGAATCTATCCCACAGTTCCCGCAGTCTCCGCTGTTCATTGGAATTCTGGGTTGAGCTCCCAGTGCCTGATGGGGCAAAAACATTGTCGCGGGTGGTTCTGGGTACATGTCGTCAGTCACCCCTCCCTCTCTCCATGAAAGCAACGGCAGACAATCATTTCGCGCCCTTTTTCCTGGATTGCCCGTGCAGACGCCATAGAACGGCAAGCAAGGAGCCTGCTCAGATCACTGCTGCAGTTGTGAGCGTTGTAAACACCTTGCGCATTATCCTGCAGTATGGGCAGAACCTGCAAAAGCAGGCCAGCAGAGCAGGATCTAAAGCCTGCAGTAGGGGGCAGAAATCCCACTCTTCAGTCTCAGGAGCTGCAGAAAGAGTTGTCTTTCTTGAGTAGGTCTCAAAGAGCTGGACATTGTCATAGCAAGTCCTAGACCAAGGATTCAGCAGGAGCAGGTTGAGAGCCCTCCACTCCTGGGAAGTTTCACTCTGAGCCCCTAGTGCTATACAAGAAGCTGCAGGTGTTTTCTCACTCCTTTTTCCCCTCTGTCCCCTTCCCCCACTTTCTTTACCTCCCTTCTCCCCATCTCTTACTCTCTGTAAGAATCCTACAAGGACCATGGTTAAAAAGTGAAAGGAAAAGTCAGCGAAACCAATATTCCCATTGTTATTGCTGCTTGCTGTGTGCTCCACCATATCTGTGAGAGTAAGGGGGAGACGTTTAAGGCTGGGTGAGAGGTTGAGGCAAATCGCCTGGCGGCCAATTACGCACAGCCAGATACCAGGGCTGGGTGCGCTGCGCATCAGAGAAGCTTTGAGAACCAGTTTCATGGCTGGCCAGGCTACAGTGTGACAGTTCTGTTTGTTTCTCCTTGATGAAAACCCACCCCCCTTGGTTGACTCTACTTCCCTGTAAGCCACCCGCCCTCCCCCCTTCGATCACCACTTTCAGAGGCAATAAAGTCGTTATTGTTTCAGAATCATACATTCTTTATTAATTCATCACACAAATAGGGAGAAAACTCGCAAGGTAGCCCGGGAGGGGTGGGTGAGGAGGGAAGCATCGGGTGGGGTGGTGGATGAGGGGAGGAGGGAAGGACAAGGCCACACTACAGTTCAAAACTTCTTGAATGCCAGCCTTCTGTTGCTTGGGTAGTCCTCTAGGGTAGAGTGGCTGGGTGCCCAGAGCCTCCCCCACCGCGCGTTCTTGGGCGTCTGGATGAGGAGAATATGGAACTTGGGGAGGAGGATAGGCGGTTATACAATGAATGCAGCGGGGGTCTGTGCTCCTGCTGCCTTTCCTGCCGCTCCACCAGATGCCTGAGCATGTCAGTTTGCCTCCCCATTAGCCTCAGCATTGCTTCCTGCCTCCTCTCATCACACTCATTTAACGCAGGGGTCGGCAACCTGCGGCACGTGTGCCGATTTTTGTTCCGTTCATCCAGGCTGGCAGCGGGCTGAGTGGGGCCGGCGGCTGGAACCCCAGACCGGCAGCAGTCTCAGCAGCTCAGCCCAGAGCCGCCCGGGGGGAGTGGGGGGGGGCAAGTGGGCCAATTTGCCCCAGGTCCTGGGCCCCACAGGGGCCCCCACGAGAATGTCTGAGGTCTGAGACAGGGAAGGGGCCAGGAGCATAGCTGGCGGGGAGCGGGGCAGCGGCCGCTCTCCCACTGAGCACAAGTGGTGCCTTTTTAATTTTTACTCACCCGGCGGTGCTCCGGGTCTTCGGCAGCATTTCGGCAGCCAGTCCTTCAGTGCCGCCAAAGAGCCGGAGCGAGTAAAGGACCCGCCGCCGAAGACCCAGAGCGCCGCCCGGTGAGTACAAGTGGCTGGCACCCTTTTTTATGTCCACTCCCCCTGTTCACTCCACCTGGCTACGCCACTGGAAGGGGCCCCCGAAATTGCTTTGCCCCAGGCCCCCTGAATCCTCTGGGCAGCCCTGGCTCAGCCCGCTGCCGGTCTGGGGTTCCGGCCACCCGCTCCTGCCAGCCGAGGTCCTGGCCACCAGCCTCGCTCGGCCCAGCCCAGGGTTCCGTCCATGCCCTTGGAGCCTTTGGCATACATATTGTCATTTCGTCTTTTGGAACGGAGTTTTGCCTGCACGGATTCTTCTCCCCATACAGCGATCAGATCCAGAACCTCCCGTTCCATCCATGCTGATGAGCTCGCCACGCTGGCCAAACAAGAAATGAAATTCAAAAGTTCCTGGGGCTTTTCCTGACTACCTGGCTAGTGCATCTGAGTTGAAAGTGTTGTCCAGAGCAGTCACAATGGAGCATTCTGGGATAGCTCCCGGAGGCCAATACCGTTGAATTGCATCCACAGTACCTCAAATCCGGAACAGCCATGTCGATTTTAGCACTACTCCCCCTTGCCGAGGTGGAGTACAAAAATTAGTTTTAAGAGCCCTTTAAGTCAACAAAACCGGGTGGGCTGTGTGGACGGATTTAGTTTTAATTCGACCTAACGCAGCTAAATTCGACATAATCGCGTACTGTAGACCAGGCCTGAGCCTGGGCTGAGTTTCGAGGTTGTAATTAAACCCCAACCCAGGTGCCTTTTAATGAGTTTGGGATTTCATAGCGTAAGTTTTGCACGAGTGAAAGGAGTGTTGAACATCATATGAGATTTCTGATTCACAATGCAAAAGGCACCAAAATATTTCTTTGTAACATCAGGGCATTTTCCAGTATGCTACCACACAGGGCTCTGCCAATTCAGGGTGTGCAGCACTGTAGGTATATTCTTCACTTGGCAGCCACTTTATTTCAGTGTATTACATTATATTATTAAATGCCAAAACACTCTGCCGAGGAACACACTTATTTATATCTATTAATGGAATGAATATTTGATTGATACTTATTTCTTAAGCTGATTTGTCCTGCATTGCTTTGTTTCCGCCAAAGGGTGTATGCCAAGGGTTTGCTGTCTACATATTAAGAGAGAGTTAAAGGGCCTCAATGAGTCTTTATTTACTCATCCCTCTGCTTTGAGTGCCTATGTTCAACCTGCAGTGGGAGTATTTCTATTGACTGCAGCAGGATTTAGAGCAGGCTGAGAGCAGCAATAAACTCTACCAGGAGGAGGATCCTCACCATGAGACATGAACATGGGGTAACATGCTGCACCCTACCATTACAAAAAGAAAAGGAGTACTTGCATCCGATGAAGTGAGCTGTAGCTCACGAAAGCTCATGCTCAAATAAATTGGTTAGTCTCTAAGGTGCCACAAGTCCTCCTGTTCTTTTTGCGAATACAGACTAACACGGCTGTTACTCTGAAACCTACCATTACAGTGTCTGCTCGCCGAGGAAAATACTTTGCATCTAATTGTTTTTTTCAGTTTTCAAAAAATTGTGTGGGGACTTAGTGCTGGTGAAGGCGTCGGCTTGAGAGCCCCAGTGAACGAGATCTTCTCTTTATCTACAGGGCAGCAGCAGGCCAAGCTTCCTCAACGCACTCCCCTGCCAACGTGCCTCAACCCTGATCTGAGGAAGGATGTCCATCGAGAGGGAACAAAGGTAATTCCCTCTCCATGGCCCATGCAGTTTCTGCTGAGCTAATTAGTGAAAAGAGGGGGGAGGTGAGTTTGTAATGAGGGAGCTGGAACTGAGATCCACAAGACTCATCTTGTATGGGGGCCACCAAACATCTGTTAGATGTGAATGGCCTTCAGTCTGTGCTGAACTGGGCTGCTTTCACACACAGGACTTTTAGAACTAGAGGAGCAACTGCCAGCAGAAGTAAACTGTTCTCCTATATGTGGACACACATTTTGCCAGTGGGTGACTGCTAGAAAGCAGTCAAATGCTGGTTATTGGGATTCCTGGGTTCTCGTCCTGGCCTTGGCACAGGAGAGTGGCCTAGTGGTTACAGTCAGGCTAGCCAAGCCCATAGATTTGGCAATTTCTTTAGGAAAAGTCGAGCGGGCAAGATTTGGACCTGCCATACCAGAGATGTTCTCTATTTCCAGCTTTGGCAAAAGTTACTTTAATCTGTCAACGGGAGGACTGATACTTGCCTTCCTTGCAGAGAGGGGGAGAATCACTGAAGACTTATTCCATAATAAGCGTTGGGAAATTAACAGCAGTTAGTGGAAGAGGAAGAGAGGAAATGAACTCAGTCCCTGGAAAAATCATGGAGCAGGTCCTCAAGGAATCAATTCTGAAGCACTTAGAGGAGAGGAAAGTGATCAGGAACAGTCAGCATGGATTCACCAAGGGCAAGTCATGCCTGACTAATCTAATTGCCTTCTATGACGAGATAACTGGTTCTGTGGATGAAGGGAAAGCAGTGGACATGTTGTTCCTTGACTTTAGCAAAGCTTTTGACACGGTCTCCGACAGTATTCTTGCCAGTAAGTTAAAGAAGTATGGGCTGGATGAATGGACTATAAGATGGCGAGAAAGCTGGCTAGATTGTCAGGCTCAACGGGTAGTGATCAATGGCTCCATGTCTAGTTGGCAACCGGTGTCAACTGGAGTGCCCCAAGGGTCAGTCCTGGGGCCAGTTTTGTTCAATATCTTCATTGATGATCTGGAGGATGGTGTGGATTGCACCCTCAGTAAGTTTGCAGATGACACTAAACTGGGAGGAGAGGTAGATACGCTGGAGGGTAGGGATAGGATACAGAGGGACCTAGACAAATTAGAGGATTGGGCCAAAAGAAATCTGATGAGGTTCAACAAGGACAAGCGCAGAGTCCTGCACTTAGGACGGAAGAATCCCATGCACTGCTACAGACTAGGGACCGAATGGCTAGGCAGCAGTTCTGCGGAAAAGGACCTAGGGGTGACAGTGGACGAGAAGCTGGATATGAGTCAACAGTGTGCCCTTGTTGCCAAGAAGGCCAATGGCATTTTGGGCTTTATAAGTAGGGGCATTGCCAGCAGATCGAGGGACGTGATCGTTCCCCTCTATTCGACATTGGTGAGGCCTCATCTGGAGTACTGTGTCCAGTTTTGGACCCCACACTATAAGAAGGATGTGGAAAAATTGGAAAACATCCAGCAGAGGGCAACAAAAATGATTAGGGGACTGGAACACATGAGTTATGAGGAGAGGCTGAGGGAACTGGGATTGTTTAGTCTGCGGAAGAGAAGAATGAGAGGGGATTTGATAGCTGCTTTCAACTTCCTAAAAGGGGGTTCCAAAGAGGATGGATCTAGACTGTTCTCAGTGGTAGCAGATGACAGAACAAGGACTAATGGTCTCAAGTTGCAGTGGGGGAGGTTTAGGTGGATATTAAGAAAAACTTTTTCACTAGGAGGGTGGTGAAACACTGGAATAGGTTACCTAGGGAGGTGGTGGAATCTCCTTCCTTAGAAGTTTTTAAGGTCAGGCTTGACAAAGCCCTGGCTGGGATGATTTAGTTGGGGATTGGTCCTGCTTTGAGCAGGGGGTTGGACTAGATGACCTCCTGAGGTCCCTTCCAACCCTGATATTCTATGATTCATTGACTGCTAGCTCATTGCACCATCCTCTAGGTATTTTGTGGGGGAGTTTTACTTTTACTCCAACTCTCTGTGCATTTGTTCGACTCAGACTGGAGTGGTAATGTAGGATTTTGTCTGTCCCAGAATGCAGTCTCCAGAGGGTACTAGCAGAGGACTACATTGGCCTGCAAATTTACTTGGCCTGCATGAAGTACCTTGGAAAAAAGGGGAGATGGTTCTGGCCGGCAGCGGGGTGTCAGTAACTCAAGGGCGGGGGCTGGAGAGGCAGTTGTTTTCTTTGGGGTTGATTTGTTTCTGTTAAGTTTTCGAAAGGCCCCCAGGAGACAGAGGAGGGAATGAACAGACCAGTCCAATCTGGTGACCCAGGAAAGATTTTGTTTGGACCTTCATTACCCTGGAAGGGTTGAGCTCAAATTTAGCTGAAGGGTGAAATGAAACCACCCAACAAGCGAGAGGAAAAGTACTTCCTAGAAGGGAAACTGAGGCAGCAGTCCACCTGACACCAGAGAAGCAAGAGACCTGATGCCACCTGGATGTTAATATGTTTTTATAAAGATCATCAGGTGCCTACTGCAGTGTACAAGAATAGGGTAGTATCCCTTTAAATAGTAAGTGAGCCCTCTGGCGAAGCTCACCATGTTCTATGTTGAGAAGCAGCCAGAAGCCAGCCAAAGCAGCAGTGTGTCTATAGCTAGGCCTTAAATACTTGCACAGTATATAGTTAATACCGATATTTGGGAATCAGCTGTACTCGTGTGATTTCTTCACATTGTTTTGTTGCATGAAGAGCAAAAGACACAACACCTGGAATTCTAGACTGGTGCTTCTAAGTAGCCACTAGAGAGAGTGTTTGCTGGGGAAGGCATAGGCAGGAAGTGAAAAACTGCGGAGACAGTGAACAGTCCTGACTGAGGTGAAAGAAAAGCCCTTTCACGCTTTATGCATTTGGGAAGTTGTTGGAGGCTGTTAATCCGGAAGTTAACTTTGCCCCTCCAAAGCAGCCAAGGTCATTGAGATTTATGGTAATCTACTGAGTAAGGAATGGTGGTGCCCCAGCAAACTGCCTCCAGGCATCTTTAGCTGACACAGCCAATTATTCCCATGAAGTGGCACTTTTCATTTCAAATTTTACAGAAGTCTGAGATATGCGCAGGAAGAGAGAGGGCAGAAACGAAGCCTAAAATGTGTCTCCGATGACTTCCTTTGTAGTCTGGCACTCCTGTCCCAGCTACAGTAAGTGAGGTCGACACCTGTCCCATTTTTAATTGGTCAAGTGAGATTTGTAAACTCCATTTTGCTTCCCGAAACACAGAGAGAGCTCATTTTGAGCAGCACCAGGTTTGGTTTTTTTTCTGGGATAAAGGGGATCTTCTCTCCGGGAAAGCTGTACCAGCTCTGCAGGGTTGCAAAGCACAGCCCATGTGCCATTCCTGTTGGCCTAAAAGAACTGAGCCAGTCATTGATGTAATAACCAGTAGCTTCTCCTTGAAATGACACTGGGGGAAATGATACAATGGACAGAGATCTGTGGTGTCTATGTGCGAAACCTCTGCTAGTGCTTTGCCATAGCAATCATGAAATCTAAATTGTGAGGCTGAAACCTGTTCTTATACCTCCCTTTTTGCTCTGAACTGCAGTATGGTCTTGAGGAAAGGGTCATTGAGGACCCTGTCACTAAGATACCTGACTCTGCACTAGCCTTCTGAATCTGTACTACAGAAACATGGGATAATCGGTCACTTACATGTATTCTTTGCTTCATTTGAAAATGAAGTAGCCCATTGCATTATTTTTCTGTGTCTTTGATTTGTAATCTAGGTCTCAGCATCAAAGTCCTGAGAATCTGTGGCCACTGGGAAGATTGATGTGTTCAATTCATGCATTTTAGGGGCACATTTTGCCTCATGCTGTTAGCTTAAAGGCATTGTCAAAGAATGCCATGTTTAATTAATATTATATGCAAAGGTTACTGGAGAGGACAGTGTGAGTTTTGCTTATTAAAGAAGATTAATGTATCAAAGCAGTTATATTTTAATTAAAGGGAAGAATGTGTCCCCTACGTTTCAAGCCAGCATCTCCCATCAGCAGAAGGAAGTGGTTTCATTTGTATATTTTATGTGGATTTTGACAGACCTATTTCTCCATGCTTCTGCCTCAGTTCTCAGCCCTAACATGGATTGTGCATATTTGAAGTGTTAGTTTACTTGTTAAAGTCCTGAAGGGCTGGTTGTGTTATTTTACAATCCATGAGAAATGGTTAATGCTTTACTTCCAGATACTCTTATCATAGAAATGTAGGGCTGGAAAGGACCTCAAGAAGTCATCAACTCCAGCTCCCTGTGCTGAGGCTGGACCAGGTGAACCCAGACCATCCCTAACAGGTGTTTGTCCAACCTGTTCTTAAAAACCTCCAGTGATGGGGATTCCACAACCTCCCTTGGAAACCTATCCCAGCGCTTAACTACCCTGAGAGTAAGAAAGTTTTTCCTACCATCTAACCTAAATCTCCCTTGCTGCAGATTAAACCCGTTACTCCTTGCCATACTTCCAGTGGACATGGAGAACAATTGATCACCCTCCTCTTTATAACAGAAACATAACTGAAGACTGTTGTCAGGTCCCTCCTCAGTCTTTTTTCTCAAGACTAAACATGCCCAGATTTTTTTAACCTTTCCTCAGAAATCAGGGTTTCTAAACCTTTAATCATTTTTGTTGCTCTCCTCTGCACTCTCTCCAGTTTGTCCACATCTTTCCTAAAGTGTGGTGCCCAGAACTGGACACAGTACTCCAGCTGAGGCCTCTCCAGTGCTAAGTAGAGAGGGACAATTATCTCCCCTGTCTTACAGACGATACTCCTGTTAATATAACCCAGAATGATATTAGCCTTTTTCACAACTTTATCACGTTGTTGAAACAAACCCAATTTGTGACTCACTATAACCCCCAGATCCTTTTCAATGCTGCAGTATGTCTTTTGGGGACTGCAACACTTACTGACATAAGAGAGAAGCAGAGCTGAAGATTAACAGGCATCTACAAGGAAATATTTGAGCAGCATGGGCCTGATGCAAAGTATGTTGCTGAAATCTATTGATTGGTTTCAGGGGGCTTTGGAGAACGCCTCAAGTTTATTGCAACCATGAGAGGTTACTGGAGGCCAGGTTGGTCAGAGAGGAAGGATGGTCCAGTGGTTAGTGCACTGGCCTATGAGTTGGGAGACTTAGGTTCAACTTCTTGCTCAGCCACAGACTTCCTCGGGCAAGTCACTTAGGGGCAGATTTTTATAGTACTATAGTATTTTTATAGGTGCCTAACTCCCACTGAAGTCATAAATATATCAAAGATTTGTGAGTTGCTGAGATTAAGACCTAGCCAGATAATTGGTTGCTTTGATCCTCCATTGTTTGGGTCTCTGTAGTAACTGCAGAAACTCCTGTCTTGGTAGAGACAGGGGACAAGGCTGTAGGATCCTCCATGGCTCAGAACATCTGTTCTTTTCACCCCATGAAGGTACGAATGTTAAGCCTGGAGGGCCTAAATCCCTGGCCTCACAAACTTCCCCATCACTCAAACCAAGTACTCTGATGACTGGGAAGAGGATTGGGCTCTACAAACACCATTGAACATGGGTAATAATACAATTGTTTACTTGTTTGCCATCAACATGATTCTAGATGCCCAGTTGTATTGGCAAATTAATGGAGCCAGGTTTGTCGTTAACATGTGCTCTCTCTGCTGGTTGGCTCTGCAGCAGTAGAAGAAAAATATTGTCAACTCATGGCCTTGTGCATAAAAAGTGACTTTTGACTTTCTGATTTTTCATTGCCTGAGTGGTGGGTTGACATATAAATATTTAGGATCTAAGTAGATTGCTGGGAGAGGATAAAAGTTGTAACACATTGTAAGTTACATTTTTGGGCCTCCATGTAACTGCTTCTTATTGAAATGACTTCTCCTCTGTAAAAGCAGATGTTGCTACATCACGCAATGGCAAGGTGCCTTTTGCAAGGAGGTGAAGCAGTGGTATAAACAGGAGAAAATTGAGAGAAAGAGATCATGGGTCAATAATCCACCTAGCAGGTTCACCTTCATTATTTCCCTCTTCAAACACAACATTAGTCATTTTTGAAAGGAGAAAATGAGTTCTAATTATGCTGCATTCTAACATATAATACTTCCACGTCCTATCTACACTTTGATAATACTCTTTTGCTGGCCCACATAAAGGTGCTCTGGCAAGTGAAAATGTTGCCATTGGCAGTCTCCACTTGACACCGCAATATTATTGCAAAACTTCTTGAGAGGACCTGGGATTTCCTACCCATTGATTAACCCAACTGAAAAGGAGTCGAAACAGTGAGAATTAAGGAGTACACCGAACTTTGCCATCACGTGGTAATAAAAAAGCCCATACATTAACTGTTGCAAATCAAAACTGACTTTAATTGTGAGAGGATTTTTTTTTCTGTAATGCAGTGAAACTGATGGAAACAATAATTGAACAGATGAATTCTGATGGAGAGAATTGATAGTAAAAATCCCCATTAGTTTTATTTTAACCCACAACTGTAAACATTTTTTGATTACTACCATAAAGGTGCTATTAATAATATTTCATGATTGTTAATCTAGGTCATTTTCTCATCCCCAAAAATGCGTCTGTTCATTCAGTGTAAATAAATTAAACTTAGCAATGATTGAGTTTTCTAATTGAGTTTATTCTTGTAAATTAATCAGATTCTAGCAAATCTATGCAAAAAAATCATCTTTAAGCAGATCATTAATAACACAGTTCATGAACTATTCACTAATTAAAACTGTAGAACTAAATTCATAATAGCACTTACCATAATAAATAATTCCACTCTAATTTGTACTTAAGGCCTTGAGTGGGGTGGGTGAATTTCACACTAAGGCCCCAAACCTGCAGTGAATGCCATGTTTCCCCAAATAATTCCATTTGAACTACAGCATATATTTTAGAAAAACTTCCAATCTTCATTTAAAAATTGCCAGTGATGGCTAATCCACCACAACCCATTGTAAATTGTTCCAGTGGTTAATTACGCTTTATTTCCAGTCTGAATTTGTTTAGCTTCAGCTTCCAGCCATTGGATCATTGGCTCGATTGAATGGTCTGTCTGCTCGATTGAATGGTCCATTATCAAATATTTGTTCCCCATATAGGTAGTTTAGACTGTGATCAAGTCACCCCTTAACCTCTTTATTAAGCTGAATCAATTGAGCAATTTGAGTCTATCGTTATAAGGTATGTTTTCCAATCCTTTATTCATTTTCATGGCTCTTCTCTGAACTCTCTCCAATTTATCAACATTCTTCTTGAACTGTGGACATCAGAACTGGACAAAGTATTCCTGCACCAGTGCCAAATATAGAGATAAAATAACTTCTGTTTCTACTTGACATTCTTCTGTTTGTGCATCCCTTTGGCAACAGCATAGCACTGGAACTCATGTTCAGCTGATTATCCACCACAATTGCCAAATCTTTTTCAGAGTCACTGCTTCCCAGGAAAGAGTCCTCCATCTTGTAAGAATGGTCAGCATTCTTTGTTCCTAGATGAATACATCTAGATTTGGGAAAGGAATCTGCATCTTCAACTTGAAATGCTAGAAGAGAGGGACAGGACTCAGGGTTGCTTTCCATAAACTATATTTCTCTTGTGCTCCTGGTCTGGTGTTTAACCTTTGACCTTCTGTATTTGGGTTTAGTCATGTTGCCTATGGCTTTTTGAGTTTCTCCTTGTATGGTTCCAACTCTGTTTGTTAGATCAAGCCAGATAAGACTGCTGAGACTTTGACAGTCGTGTTGTCCGTCTTTGATCTGGCAAGTCCCTCTGAAACTCCTTTAGATTTTTCAGAACCCTGGTGACAGGCCCCATTTTTTGCATAGTTGGCATTAGTCCCAACTCCTTTAAGGAGCATCAATCTGGACTGGACTAATTCTGTACTGGCTACCAGTTCTGAGCCTAAATAATAGCACATTGAAATCCAGGGAACTTGTGGACATATCCAGGCATTTAAAGAGGTAAATGTACTTTTGTGCCTGCAGTGATTATAAAGGCCGTGTTAAAAACATGTGACCCTCAGTTTGCTCTCCCTTAGGGGCACATTATTGCGGTTAGGCCATGCCCCAAAGAGCTTGCAATCTATGGCTTGTTGAGACCTTTCTATGGTGGGGTGAGTTTCAACCTTTTAGAACTTATCCTTGTCCAAATGGAAATTCAACACAATTCCTCAATGGAAACCTCAGAGGAAATCTGCACAACACCTTCAAAAGACGAGCCTGGGAGCTTAAATTCATACTTTTGCTAGACACTAAATATTATGGACTGAATAGAGACACTGGATTTATGGCTTAATTACATCAATCTATAATCCACTAACCACACCCCAGAGTTCTATTTTTTTCTCCTCCCCCGACCTTGTCCCCTTTGGCTGGAGAGTCTTAACCGATCCCTTGAAACATATTTTAACTATTCATGCTAAGCTGTCTGTTGGACCTTGTATTTAGCTGTGATACTCTGAGTACATTTCCCAGACCTGACAAAGAGCTCTGTGTAGCTTAAAAGTATGCCTCTCTCCCCAACAGAAGTTGGTCCAATAACAGATATTGCCTCACCCACCTGCCTCTCTAATTAAAATGTAATTAATTTTACTGGAATTAAAATTAAGGCTTTTTTTTCCCTCCTGACTATGATAGTTCTGGAATAAGGACACCCATATGTCTGTTCTTAACATTATGCTAAATTTTAAACCTTTTTTCCTGTTAGTGCTCTCCAGTTTTAATTAAAAGATTTTCAAAGAAAGAAGTGGTTTGGGGGTCCAGTACGCTGTAAAAGAGACTGTTATGTGTGGCAATCTAAAAAACAAACAGCCATACAGGGAATGTTATTAGAGTCCACTTCTGTCCTTCCTGTTGTTAACCATTTAAGCTACATGTGGCTGTCTGATGTCTACCCACAAATGCACAAGCGGAACTTTCGTATCTATCCAATAGGTGGCATGAGAATCAGCTTCTTATACCAAAATGAACATCTTAAACTATTAATAATTTGGGGGTGGGGTTGTGAAAGGGGAATTGTTGCACTTTTTGTTTCCTCCAATGTGCAAAATCAAAATTCTGCATCTGGTCCAAAACCGAACCCCAAGGATAACCCTACCCTAGGACCTCAAGCAGACCCCAGACCTAACTCTTACCAGCCCCAACCCTAATTCTAGCCTGGTTAAACCAACCAGCCACAAAAATGTAACATGGAGAAACCTCCTGGCCTCAATGCTCACTGGTCAGATACTGGCCCCAACTCCTAGCCCAATAAAACTACCCACAACCACAGTAACCCTACCTTCAGGCCTCCTGCTGGGTCTCCTAATTCTAACCCAAGCCTGGAGCAACCATCCTGGCCCAAAACTAATCCAATCCCAGTGTCAGTTTCAGTGTAACTGCATCTGTGTTCCCCCTCTGTGGTCCACCAAGAGCACCCACTAGTTGTCAAGAATCTTGGGTGGAGACCTCCATCTCTCTCTCGACAGGGTTTTTTTAAGGCTGCTGCATTGCTCCATGATTTACACTGTGATATCCCCAGCAAGTCAGACTGCCTAAAAGGCCAGCGTCTGCACTTTGCTTTCTCTGAGAGCTGTGACTAGTGTATTGCCTGCCATTATACATCACTACACAGCTCCTTCTAAGCAAGCACATTTGTTCTTAAGGAAAAAGCATTTACTGAGAACATATTAAAACAATAAAAGAAACTGCACACATGGTAAAAAGCTTACCAGAGGTCACCCCACCTCCAACCTAACTCTCTGGTGGGTTTTAGTCCTTCAACACCCACAACTGGGTTTCCCCTGTGGTTTCAAGTTTATCTTAAAACCAGAATCCCAAGTGGGCAGATCATCTTCTTTACACAGCTCGGGTCTTTGATCTTGGCCTTCTCTCACAGGTAATCAGCTGACGATAACTCTTCCTCAGGGCATAGCTTCCAGAGACTGGGTTTTTGCATAATCAGAGTTGGGGGATTTGCATTAATTATTTTATAGGGATTCCCCAGGAAATGCACTTCAGACTTATTGTCCCAAAAGTCCATACTTGTCTGGCATATTTTCACTATAGTCTTTTGAGTTCCCGGCTCTTACCTCTGTCATATCACACTCCCCCCCAAGGTTACATACGATTTCCAGCCCATAATAATACATACAAATAATGCAATAAAGTCTTTCAAGGATATTGCAGGAAATTGCCATACCTATCACAACAACATCTTAGTCTGATACTATCTTCTTTTATTCTGTTTGTTTCCTTCTTAACACAATACAGTCCTGATTTTGTATTTGGTTCTTATGGGCTACTGGACTACCTGTGCTAATAGTATGCACTACTGGGAAACAACAGGTAAAAGGGTCCATCTCCTCCTCCCTTTCAATGTTTTTCAAATTGGAAACAGTGTATATTAATATAGATCATTTTCATGACATAGAAACTCTCTGCTGCATGGAACATTGTAGACATTTTCTGGGTAGCAAAGCATCCCAGTTTGCTGGTCCAGTTTCAAACCCAGTGCACTGAGTGGCACAGACCAGTCTAGCTCCTTTGGTATCAGTCCTCAGAACTCAGTTTTAGTTGGTGCCATCCAATGTGATAGCCCAGCATAGACGAATTGACTGACCTAGGAAGTGTGTTTCCAGCCCCATATCATGTATCATACTTAAATTCAGCTTCACTTAAAATCAGGAACATTAAAAGAATGCAAAGTCATTCCCCGAAAGCTGTTTTAAAATCTTGATTTTATTATAAGCTTCTTGGGATTCAAGCTGGAAAAATGCCATTGATTAAATCTTTAAATCAAAATGTGAATCAAAATTAAAGCCCCTATTTAAGGCTTCATCATCAATTAGTCTTTGAGAGATATTGAACTAAGACCAAGAGATTGATTGTGGACTCTTTCTTTTTTATGTGTTACCAGTTGATAACATCTAGACATTAACAGTTATAAACTTTTGCAAACTAAGGCCAATTTAAGCAATTGTAACAAAGCTCTGTCCTTCTCTGCATGGGTCCCACATTTCCTGGCGGATTTCACTAGACTCAGAAGCTCACTGTGACCCTCCACGTAACCCTTCTCTCTCTAGAGACAAGGGTCACAGTCTACTGAGCCATTTTCATCATAAGCCAGCAAGGGAGGTGAGGAGAAGCTATCCTCCCTTGCAGTCTCTGTTCTCTCCCAGTCCTGGTGATTAATTGGTGGGGGGGGGGGGCAAAGGGAGGAGCCCGGGCCCGCCCTCTACTCTGGGCTCCAGCCCAGCGACCCTAATAGTATCAGCTATGGTAGCTGACCTTTTAGAAACATGACACGTACAATTCCCTGGGCTACTTCCCCACAGCAGCCCCAACTTCCTCAGGCTCCACTTCACCCTTACCTCCTTCCTTGTGCCTGATACGGTGTGTACTGCTCAGTCTCTCCAACAGCACAACTTCCTCCCACAGCTCCTGACATCCATCCCCACCTGACTAACTGGGAGGCTTTTAACTAGTTTCAGCCAGCCCCTGACTGGCTTCAGGTGTCCCAATCAACCTAGCATTCTTCCTGCCTTCTGGAAAGTTCTTAATTGTCCCCAGGTGTCTTAATTGACCTGGAGCAGCTGCCATTTAACTTATCCTGGTACCAGGGATTTGTTTAGCCTGGAGCTACTATATCTATCTCCCACTACTTTTCTATAGCCTTGCCCCATCATGCAATGTGTTATGCATTTCTCAGGTAGGATCTTGCTGCATGAATTATTTCATTGAGGGTAATGGGAATGCTTGCAGAATAAGGTACTAAACCAGTGTTAGTAAGTGTGGCAGAATATGGTTCTTATTTACATCTGTGCAGCTATTCACTTGAGGATGACTCTCAGGATTTTGGCTAGATAGGCAGATGCATTCAAATGTGCATGGGGATGCGTCTATCATGTCAACGTTGCCGGAGCAGAAAGTAGCAACCCCTCTGCAGCAACTACAGCAATAATTTAGGAGGACCTGGAAAATATTTTGTCCAGTTGAATGATAGCAAGGAAGCATTTACTAAAAGCTAATGTACTCAATGCTTTTTTTGCCTCTGTCTTCACGAACAAGGTCAGCTCCCAGACTACTGCACTGGGCAGCACAGCATGGGGAGGAGGTGACCAGCCCTCTCTGGAGAAAGAAGTGGTTCAGGACTATTTAGAAAAGCTGGATGTGCACAAGTCCATGGGGCTGGATGCGCTGCATCTGAGAGTGCTAAAGGAGTTGGCGGGTGTGATTGCAGAGTCATTGGCCATTATCTTTGAAAACTCATGGCGAGCGGGGGAGGTCCCATGACTGGAAAAAGACTAATGTAGTGCCCATCTTTAAAAAAGGGAAGAAGGAGGATCCTGGGAACTACAGGCCAGTCAGCCTCACCTCAGTCCCTGGAAAAATCATGGAGCAGGTCCTCAAGGAATTAATTCTGAAGCACTTAGAGGAGAGGAAAGTGATCAAGAACAGTCAGCATGGATTCACCAAGGGCAAGTCATGCCTGACTAATCTAATTGCCTTCTATGACGAGATAACTGGTTCTGTGGATGAAGGGAAAGCAGTGGATGTGTTGTTCCTTGACTTTAGCAAAGCTTTTGACACTGTCTCCCACAGTATTCTTTCCAGCAAGTTAAAGAAGTATGGGCTGGGTGAATGGACTATAAGGTGGATAGAAAGCTGGCTAGATTGTCGGGCTCAACGGGTAGTTATCAATGGCTCCATGTCTAGTTGGCAGCCGGTATCAAGTGGAGTGCCCCAAGGGTCGATCCTGGGGCCGGTTTTGTTCAATATCTTCATAAATGCGGTAGGAATGTAGGTAGGAATGATTTAGTGGCTGATTTAGAACAACGCTTCCTCAGCTCTCGTCCCCTAAAGCCCCTACTCTACTTGTGCTATATTGATGACATGTTCATCATCTGGACCCATGGAAAAAAAGCCCTTGAGGAATTCCACCATGATTTCAACAATTTCCATCCCACCAGCAACCTCAGCCTGGTCCAGTCCACACAAGAGATCCACTTCCTGGACACTACAGTGCTAAAATACAATGGTCACATAAACACCACCCTATACTGGAAACCTACTGACCGCTATTCCTACCTACATGCCTCCAGCTTTCACCCTGACCACACCACACGATCCATCGTCTACAGCCAAGCTCTGCGATACAACCGCATTCGCTCCAACCCCTCAGACAGAGACAAACACCTACAAGATCTCTATCAAGCATTCTTACAACTACAATACCCACCTGCGGAAGTGAAGAAACAGATTGATAGAGCCAGAAGAGTTCCCAGAAGTCACCTACTACAGGACAGGCCTAACAAAGAAAATAACAGAACGCCACTAGCCGTCACCTTCAGCCCCCAACTAAAACCCCTCCAACGCATTATTAAGGATCTACAACCTATCCTGAAGGATGACCCAACACTCTCACAAATCTTGGGAGACAGGCCAGTCCTTGCCTACAGACAGCCCCCCAACCTGAAGCAAATACTCACCAGCAACCACATACCACACAACAGAACCACTAACCCAGGAACCTATCCTTGCAACAAAGCCCGTTGCCAACTGTGCCCACATATCTATTCAGGGGACACCATCACAGGGCCTAATCACATCAGCCACACTATCAGAGGCTCGTTCACCTGCACATCCACCAATGTGATATATGCCATCATGTGCCAGCAATGCCCCTCTGCCATGTACATTGGTCAAACTGGACAGTCTCTACGTAAAAGAATAAATGGACACAAATCAGATGTCAAGAATTATAACATTCATAAACCAGTCGGAGAACACTTCAATCTCTCTGGTCACGCAATTACAGACATGAAGGTCGCTATCTTAAAACAAAAAAACTTCGAATCCAGACTCCAGCGAGAAACTGCTGAATTGGAATTCATTTGCAAATTGGATACTATTAATTTAGGCTTAAATAGAGACTGGGAGTGGCTAAGTCATTATGCAAGGTAGCCTATATCCCCTTGTTTTTTCCTACCCTCCCCCCCCCCCGACGTTCTGGTTAAACTTGGATTTCTGCTGGAAATGGCCCACCTTGATTATCATGCACATTGTAGGGAGAGTGGTCACTTTGGATGAACTATTACCAGCAGGAGAGTGAGTTTGTGGGGGGGGGAAGTGAGAGAACCTGGATTTGTGCTGGAAATGGCCCACCTTGATTATCATGCACCTTGTAGGGAGAGTGGTCACTTTGGATGGGCTATTACCAACAGGAGAGTGAGTTTGGAGGGGGAGGGGGGGCGGAGGGTGAGAAAACCTGGATTTGTGCTGGAAATGGCCCAACTTGATTATCATACACATTGTAAGGAGAGTGATCACTTTAGATAAGCTATTACCAGCAGGAGAGTGGGGTGGGAGGAGGTATTGTTTCTGTGTATATAATGTCTTCTGCAGTTTCCACAGTATGCATCCGATGAAGTGAGCTGTAGCTCATGAAAGCTTATGCTCAAATAAATTGGTTAGTCTCTAAGGTGCCACAAGTACTCCTTTTCTTTTTTCATAAATGATCTGGAGGATGGTGTGGATTGCACCCTCAGCAAGTTTGCAGACGACACTAAACTGGGAGGAGAGGTAGATACGCTGGAGGGTAGGGATAGGATACAGAGGGACCTAGACAAATTGGAGGATTGGGCCAAAAGAAATCTGATGAGGTTCAACAAGGACAAGTGCAGAGTCCTGCACTTAGGACGGAAGAATCCCATGCTCTGCTACAGACTAGGGACCGAATGGCTCGGCAGCAGTTCTGCAGAAAAGGACCTAGGAGTTACAGTGGACGAGAAGCTGGATATGAGTCAACAGTGTGCCCTTGTTGCCAAGAAGGCCAATGGCATTTTGGGCTGTATAAGTAGGGGCATTGCCAGCAGATCGAGGGACGTGATCGTTCCCCTCTATTCGACATTGGTGAGGCCTCATCTGGAGTACTGTGTCCAGTTTTGGACCCCACACTACAAGAAGGATGTGGAAAAATTGGAAAGGGTCCAGTGGAGGGCAACAAAAATGATTAGGGGACTGGAACACATGACTTATGAGGAGAGGCTGAGGGAACTGGGGATGTTTAGTCTACGGAAGAGAAGAATGAGGGGGGATTTGATAGCTGCTTTCAACTACCTGAAAGGGGGTTCAAAAGAGGATGGATCTAGACTGTTCTCAGTGGTAGCAGAAGACAGAACAAGGAGTAATGGTCTCAAGTTGCAGTGGGGGAGATTTAGGTTGGATATTAGGAAAAACTTTTTCACTAAGAGGGTGGTGAAACACTGGAATGCGTTACCTAGGGAGGTGGTGGAATCTCCTTCCTTAGAAGTTTTTAAGGTCAGGCTTGACAAAGCCCTGGCTGGGATGATTTAACTGGGGATCGGTCCTGCTTTGAGCAGGGGGTTGGACTAGATGACCTCCTGAGGTCCCTTCGAACCCTGATAGTCTATGATTCTATGATTCAGGGTTAGACAGGGCAGCTGTTACTCATGTTGTTTCTTGTATTATTTATTACCCTAGAACCTGGGGGCCCCAGCATGGATCAGAACCCCATTGTGCAAGGTGCTGTACAAACAGAAAGAGCTTACAGTCTGTTGTTTGTATTACTATAGTACGTAGGGGCCACGGGCCATCATGCTAGGAACTGTATAAATATATAACACAGTCAGTTCCCTGCCCTGCAGAGTTTACAGTCTATACACATGCTCATCTGAGTAGTTCCATTTAATTCACTAGCCATGGGCTAGTGCTTGCCAGCGTGAGTAAGGATTATATTAGAGATGGCTAGAAAATGGATTGAAATTATTTGTGGACATTTTTTTGTTCTTGTTGAAAAAATAAAAAACAATTTTTTTCTGTTTTGCAGCAACCAAAAACTGCTGGAAAAAGATTTTTGGGGGGATTTTTGTGAAATTATTTTGGAGTTTTGGTTTCCCAGTGAAAAGGTAAGAAAAAAAAGGTTGAGGAAAGTGAAAATTTTCCTTTTTTGTCAAAAACCCAGTTTTCCATTGCAAGGAAGTTTCAGTGGAAAAAAGTTTCACAGCTTACTGTTGTGAAAATTGCCACTGGATCTTTAATGACCACAGGGGTGGGGAGTTCAGATTTAAGTTTCACCCAACAGGTGGTCCCAGGAAGAGCAGAGCTCACCCAGAAGCCTGTAGAGGGCGTTCCTCAACTCCTTGCCATGTGTTCTTTGGATCCTCTCTTTTTTGTTCGGTTTGCAGCCATTCCGGTCTGTTAGATGGAAATGCTAATGAAAGAGGGAGGGGGAAAAGAATCTTGATAAAATCCACATAATGAAATATGACTGAACTAAATGTGAGTCGCCACCAATTTCCAAACTTAATACCCGTGAACGGCCTAATACAGCACATCTGCTGGCTGTGCTATATTAAGTGTTAATTCTCCAATTCATGCAGCAAAGGGACTTGTCACTTTCGTTTGCTTCACAAGCACAATATTTGCTTAATAATCACATCCAATAAGGAAAGCATTTTTTTATTTGATTCTTGTTTTTTATTATCTTTCTGATTATGCAGCATATGACAGGGTTTGCACCAGGGTCCAGATTTATGGGGAAATGAGGCAGAAGGTTGAAGATACGTGCAGAGCGCGCACACTTACATACAGGTACTCACACAGTGGCTACCTCCTGGCAGGGTTTGCTGTTTCTGTGGAAAAACTAGTTAAGATGCAGCAGGGATGGATTTAGCGGTCTAGTGAAGACCTTCTAAATCAATGGCAGAGCGCATCGACGCAGCGCAGTGAAGACATCGGGGTAAGTCGACCTAAGCTACGTCGGCTCCAGTTACATTATTCACATAGCTGGAGTATCGTAACTTAAGTCGACTTACCCCCGTAGTGAAGCCAAGCCCAAACTTTTGATACAGCCATTCAAAACTGAGGAATAGGCTCGGTCTATCCACTGCATCAAAGTTGGTCTTTTGCTAGCAAATACTGCATTGCACATGGACCTGCACTGATAGTCTTCAACTTCTGCATGCTTCTTATTGCTTCAAGCCTACAACTCTGCATTATTGTCATTTACATGGAATCATGTGGTTTTGACTTTTGTTTATATAATATTGAAAACCAAACCAAAATATATACAGACGTTCCAACGCTCAATATTATAATTACATATATTAGTATGCCCACTGCAATTTTACTTTTTATTTGTACGACCCTAAAGTGACCTACAAATCTACTCCCTTATGTGACCACAATTTGAATATGTGACTAAAACTAAGTGTAATGCAGTGTGCACTAACAAAACAGCTTGTAAAATAAAAAATACCTCAAAGTGGACTCAGT
Organism: Caretta caretta; assembly: GCF_965140235.1. Taxonomy (NCBI): domain Eukaryota; kingdom Metazoa; phylum Chordata; order Testudines; family Cheloniidae; genus Caretta; species Caretta caretta. Next base: position 6,169,555 of record NC_134215.1, read on the forward strand.
AGTTTTTCCCGGGGTGGTAAAAAACACCTCTGGTAAACATCATGCCATCCTTGCCTTCCAGCATGTTACTACCCAGTGCAAACTTGACGAATTGTTTTTTCACTTGTGCGAAATTCCCTGCCTGCAGGATTGCAGGCTTTGCAGCGGGAGGAGGGATAGAATCAGTTTAGACAGGTCAGCTAGGTAGTTGCAAAGAGCCCAGCTTTTTAAAATTTGCTTTGCAAGGGGCCTGGGAAATCACCCTGGCTCTCTCTGCCCTGCAACCCATTGATGTATGCAAGTAGAGAGTGCTCTGCTACCTACAGAATAGCACATGCACTATCTGCTGCTGATTGGTTCATTGCCATGTTAGTGTGTATGTCTAGGGAGAAAAGCTTTACTGTGCAGGTCTCTGTGTGTCACCAGTTTCTGTGTTCAGCCTTGTACACATTCGATGTCTGAGCCTATGTTCCGCCTTGATGAAAGAACGAAAGTGCTTTCATTTCCCATGAACCGCTGTCTAAGACACATTGTCTGTATCAGCCCTTTGAACCCGTTTCCTGGCTTTTCCCTCTTTTGAAAGCACAGTTGCCAACTTTCATGCGGTAAAAAACCACCCCGACTTTCACAATAAGCCAAAAATCAAGCTAATCCCATTTCAAAATAAGGCCAAAACAAGCCAATCCCTAAGAACCCCAACACTCTATGTAACTAGATCCCCCAGGTGTGCAGTCTGGGACTGTGGTAGGCCTGCTGTGCACCCCTGACTCTCTTCCCCCCCCCCTTGCCCCTGCTTGCTGTGAGCCAAACAAAAAAAAAGCAACAAGCTACAACAAGCCAAAAATTAGCCAACAAGCAACTCACAAGCCAATTAAGCTATAAACAAGCCCAATTTCTGGGTTTTTTTTTCCACAGGTTTGGCATGTCTGTTCGAAAGCCATTGCAATTAGAAAGCTGTTGGAACAAAGCTCTCTTAGTGTGCCAGAATGGGGAAATATTGCAAAGGGATGGGATTTAAAGTAAGGGCAATGAGCTGAATGTTGGGATCATGTGAGGTAGCGTCAAGTGAATGGAACAGGAAACTCCAGGCCAGGAATTCTGAAATTCTAATCTCTGTTCTAACACTGATTAACCCATCAATTTGGCCAAGTTATGGAATCCCCCTGCCTCCCCATCTGAAGAATGGGTGTAATAATAGTGACTTAGCACTTGATATCTTCAACAATTAATCCTTATCCCAACAATTAATCCTGGAAAGAAGTGTTTTTATTATACATAAGAAGGGAATGATTAATCTGAATACTTAGACAAGACTTGAACCAAAATGAAACTTCTATGCATCTTGAGAAAGTTTGGATAACTTTATATTCTATCTACATCTATTAATATGTCCCTCACTTCCATGCTCTTTTTTGGCATGAGCAAGACAGAGAAGCACCAAAGTGCCTTTAGAAAGGCTGTTTATATGATGACATCTCCAGCCTGACCAGGTGCAAAAGCCCTAGGGTTTCCACCAGAAATCCTGTTTTCCTGCCTGATCTGCAGACTCAAGAGCCTCCATTCACAGACTGCAAAAAGAAAAGGAGTACTTGTGGCACCTTAGAGACTACTTATGCTCAGATAAATTTGTTAGTTTCTAAGGTGCCACAAGTACTCCTTTTCTTTTTGCGGATTCAGACTAACACGGCTGCTACTCTGAAACCATTCACAGACTGTTGGCTAGCATGGTTGCCGAGCTCATCTGCCCAGGGAGGTGATGAGCACAGGGATAGATCTGCATTACTAATTTATATTGCAGGAGCAGCCAGAGACCCCAGTCAGGAGTAGGAGGATATAGTACCAGGCACTGTACACATACTGAGGACCAGATTCATCCTGGGGGAGATGCTAGTGCAGGTTCAAAGGAGAGACAGCTTGTGCCTCCCTTATTCACAGGGTCAGCATTTGGCCCCTGGTGCAATTTTCAGGCTGCTCTAACCTGCACCCTGCTTCAATAGCCTCTGCGGGACTTTGCAAGAGTGCAGGGTTGCTTGTGCCTAGGAATGCCCTGCTGCGCCTCCATCCCATCCCCTGTCCCTGAACTGGGGAGTGCTAGGAGTGCATAGAATACACGTTATATGCAGTGTTGTTGTCGCCATGTCTGTCTCAGAATATTAGAGAGACAAGCTCAGGGAGGTAATGTCTTTTATTGGACCAACTTCTGTTGGGTTTGTGGGTTAAATCCCCATTTTTGTCCCAAGATTACAGGATGTTAATGGGCCACTTCACCTTGAATGGTCTCTTTAAAATATGGGCTAACTACTTATGCTAAACTCTCTATTGGACATGGTATTCTGCTGTGACTGCTCAGCTTACCTTTCCCAGACCTGAGGAAGAGCTCTGTGTAGCTCGAAAGCTTGTCTCTCTCACCAAGAGAAGTTGGTCCAATAAAAGAGAAAAGGAGGACTTGTGGCACCTTAGAGACTAACCAATTTATTTGAGCATGAGCTTTCGTGAGCTACAGCTCACTTCATCGGATGCATACCGTGGAAACTGCAGCAGACATTATATACACACAGAGATCATGAAACAATACCTCCTCCCACCCCACTGTCCTGCTGGTAATAGCTTATCTAAAGTGATCATCAAGTTGGGCCATTTCCAGCACAACTCCAGGTTTTCTCACCCCCCCCCACCCCCCTCTAAAAACCACACACACAAACTCACTCTCCTGCTGGTAATAGCTCATCCAAAGTGACCACTCTCCCTACAATGTGCATGGTAATCAAGGTGGGCTATGTCCAGCACAAATCCAGGCTTTCTCACCCCCCCCCCTTTTTCCCGGGGACACACACACACACACAAACTCACTCTCCTGCTGGTAATAGCTCATCCAAACTGACCACTCTCCAAGTTTAAATCCAAGTTTAACCAGAACGTCTGGGGGGGTGGGGTAGGAAAAAACAAGGGGAAATAGGCTACCTTGCATAATGACTTAGCCACTCCCAGTCTCTATTTAAGCCTAAATTAATAGTATCCAATTTGCAAATGAATTCCAATTCAGCAGTTTCTCGCTGGAGTCTGGATTCGAAGTTTTTTTGTTTTAAGATAGCGACCTTCATGTCTGTGATTGCGTGACCAGAGAGATTGAAGTTTTCTCCGACTGGTTTATGAATGTTATAATTCTTGACATCTGATTTGTGTCCATTTATTCTTTTACATAGAGACTGTCCAGTTTGACCAATGTACATGGCAGAGGGGCATTGCTGGCACATGATGGCATATATCACATTGGTGAATGTGCAGGTGAACGAGCCTCTGATAGTGTGGCTGATGTGATTAGGCCCTGTGATGGTGTCCCCTGAATAGATATGTGGGCACAGTTGGCAACGGGCTTTGTTGCAAGGATAAGTTCCTGGTTTAGTGGTTCTGTTGTGTGGTATGTGGTTGCTGGTGAGTATTTGCTTCAGGTTGCGGGGCTATCTGTAGGCAAGGACTGGCCTGTCTCCCAAGATTTGTGAGAGTGTTGGGTCATCCTTTAGGATAGGTTGTAGATCCTTAATAATGCGTTGGAGGGGTTTTAGTTGGGGGCTGAAGGTGACAGCTAGTGGCATTCTGTTATTTTCTTTGTTAGGCCTGTCCTGTAGTAGGTGACTTCTGGGAACTCTTCTGGCTCTATCAATCTGTTTCTTCACTTCCGCAGGTGGGTATTGTAGTTGTAAGAAAGCTTGACAGAGATCTTGTAGGTGTTTGTCTCTGTCTGAGGGGTTGGAGCAAATGCGGTTGTATCGCAGAGCTTGGCTGTAGACGATGGATCGTGTGGTGTGGTCAGGGTGAAAGCTGGAGGTATTTAGGTAGGAATAGCGGTCAGTAGGTTTCTGGTATAGGGTGGTGTTTATGTGACCATTGTTTATTAGCACTGTAGTGTCCAGGAAGTGGATCTCTTGTGTGGACTGGACCAGGCTGAGGTTGATGGTGGGATGGAAATTGTTGAAATCATGGTGGAATTCCTCAAGGGCTTCTTTTCCATGGGTCCAGATGATGATGATGTCATCAATATAGCACAAGTAGAGTAGGGGCTTTAGGGGACGAGAGCTGAGGAAGCGTTGTTCTAAATCAGCCATAAAAATGTTGGCATACTGTGGGGCCATGCGGGTACCCATAGCAGTGCCGCTGATCTGAAGGTATACATTGTCCCCAAATGTAAAATAGTTATGGGTAAGGACAAAGTCACAAAGTTCAGCCACCAGGTTAGCCGTGACATTATCGGGGATAGTGTTCTTGACGGCTTGTAGTCCATCTTTGTGTGGAATGTTGGTGTAGAGGGCTTCTACATCCATAGTGGCCAGGATGGTGTTATCAGGAAGATCACCGATGGATTGAAGTTTCCTCAGGAAGTCAGTGGTGTCTCGAAGGTAGCTGGGAGTTAACGTTCTGGTTAAACTTGGATTTAAACTTGGAGAGTGGTCAGTTTGGATGAGCTATTACCAGCAGGAGAGTGAGTTTGTGTGTGTGTGTGTGTGTCCAGGAAAAAGTGGGGGGGGGTGTGAGAAAGCCTGGATTTGTGCTGGACATGGCCCACCTTGATTATCATGCACATTGTAGGGAGAGTGGTCACTTTGGATGAGCTATTACCAGCAGGATAGTGAGTTTGTGTGTGTGGTTTTTGGAGGAGGTGAGGGGGTGAGAGAACCTGGATTTGTGCAGGAAATGGCCCACCTTGATTATCATGCACATTGTGAAGAGAGTTGTCACTTTGGATGGGCTATTACCAGCAGGAGAGTGAGTTTGTGTGTGGGGGGGTGGAGGGTGAGAAAACCTGGATTTGTGCTGGAAATGGCCCAACTTGATGATCACTTTAGATAAGCTATTACCAGCAGGACAGTGGGGTGGGAGGAGGTATTGTTTCATGATCTCTGTGTGTATATAATATCTGCTGCAGTTTCCACGGTATGCATCCGATGAAGTGAGCTGTAGCTCACGAAAGCTCATGCTCAAATAAATTGGTTAGTCTCTAAGGTGCCACAAGTACTCCTTTTCTTTTTGCGAATACAGACTAACACGGCTGTTACTCTGAAACCTGTCAATAAAAGAGAGTACCTCACCCACCTTGTCTCTAGAATACAGGTTGAAAGCCCTGAATGACAGGGAGGCTTGTTTTTTCAACAGTGACAGAGAAGGGGACGAACGGAGAAAGTTTGGGATGAACAGATAGTGCAAAGCTGCAGTAGATCCCCCCAAACCTGTGTCAGACCAATGTATTACATAGTTTAAGTATGGTAACAAACTTCCTCACACACAACACCTGCTTTCTCATTTCCACCAGCTTTACAGTCCGCTGATTTCAGTAAAGTTACTCCTGTGTCCCTGAGAGCAGAATCCCAGTACAGTTTGAGAACCTCTGTCCTACGCTGGTCACTTATGAGACACTGGAAACCTTGACGTATATGCAACCTATCTTCCAACAGACATTAAATATTTTAGAGTCACAAGTAAGTAAAAATTTCCAGTTTCTGCCCTTCCTAGCTGACTCGGAAGCTATGTTGGCCCGAATGCTGTGGAATCTGTATCAATGCCAATTGCTCTCTCCCAGCCCTGTCACAGTCTTTGTTTGTCTAAACAGATGCAAAAGCATTCGGCAGAAAACTCTGATCTCGAAGGGCTCCCCATGATGGATTGCTCAGGAGGGGTGGAGAAGGGTTAGCCCTTTCCATTAACAAGGAATGGCAAATGGAAATGTGGATCATAAATAGTCTGAAATAATCTGCCTACTGATTCACTGATCTAAACATTTGGAAAGTTGTCATTTTTTATTCTTTTGATATTGCAGCTTCACAGCTCAGGTGCTTTTTCTTTCTGGGTCTGAAATTTCAAATTTGTGGGCGAGCTTTTCAGCTGGTATAAATCAGTGCAGCTTCAGTGGAGAAAGTGGGGATGTGAGGATTTACATCAGCTGAGGGTCTGACCCTGTATTTTTAAGTAACTCACCACCTCAAGCCAAAGTCGTTAATTTCCTGTCGAGGTCATTGTACTATTTATGTTTCCTTTATCGTTTTTGGTTAATGTAGATTAGCTTGCTCTCCGCAGAACTCCCCCCCCCCCAACTCTCCAGATTGCAAACGGAGAGACTACAATGTAGTTTAGAAAGCTGGGCCTTTCGTTTTGGAACAGCCTCGTAGGGGAAAGAAAAAGGGCTTACACTGAGCTGTTGTGAATGCTACCAGCAAAGAGAAGCATCTTATTTCATACTCAGTTATCTTCCACCAGCCACACTTAATCAGGCTGCTGTGTGCGGAGAGCGGGGCCAGAGCGATAACTTGCAGTTTGTTGAACCTACAAATAACCAAGAATGCAGGTCAATAAAAGATGCAAACATCAGCCAACCCCACACTACCATTTGTGTGGTGGTGAGAAGGTAGTCCACATATTCAAACAGGCAAAACAAACTGAGTGGCTGGGACATAAAACTAGCTGGTTTAGTGCTGTCTCTTGATAACCTAGAATTGAGAATGGATTTCCTAGTAGACATTAAGGGACCCAGATCCTCTAGGCACTTCATGCCCAGAATTCCCAGTGACTTCTAAAGGAAGTTCCATGTGCAACGAATACGTGTAGGGTCAGATCCGTAGTTGGCAGCTAGCATAATAACGAGATGGAAGTAATATCAAGTGGCTCCCTCCTGTGAACTGCCATGAACATTGCACCTATGCAGCAATATATGCCACAAACCTTTAGCCCTTTAAAACTGTAGGGCCCAAGCCAGAACTGGTGTAAACTGGTGTAGCTTCAGGGGAGCTACATCAATTTTACACCAGCTCAGGATCTTGACCTGCGTGGCTTATTTTTTAATATTTCAGTGAAAAGAAACACAGGAACAGCCATCTAAGGCACAGTGTGATAATGACATACAGCAGCTGCCAGTGCCTTTGAATTTAACGTTCTGCAAGCATTGAAAGCATAACTTAAGATATACTGTAAGCTATTGACTTACAGACAAAATGAATAGCATTTATACTAATTTACAACTGCTTGATTGATGCCTTGATGCGTGTAACATAAAATTAAATTGCCCATCATTATCTCTTGTAGTATGACTGTGTAGCCTGGAAAAGTGCCTTCCATTGCAACTTTGTTGGCCTGTGGGAAGTGATTGGGGCTTCTGGCTCCATAAGTTCTCCTAGCTGAATCATGCCTTCTTTTATGGCTGCTTTATCTTTTGCTGTGCGAACCTTGAGGCCCTCAAGCATTTGTTTTAAACTCTTCAAAATATGATTGTGATTAACAGTCTCCCATTTACTTCTTCAACCAATGTAGCTGCTTGTCAGGAGAATTGCCGTGACCAAATTACCTTATATAACTGACTTTCTGGCATCACATATTGTTAACCCTTAGGACACTGGTATTTTCCAGCCTGCCAGCCAACTGCATGGCCTAAGAAGTTTCATAAGTACATGCCCACTGCCTTCAAAGGGTTATCCAACACTGGGCCCAAAGGTAAATACTGATAGGAATACATTTGTGCCCCATTTCAATATATTCAATAGTATGGATAACAGTGAAGCCAGGCAGGGTTTTATAATGGAAACATAGACATGTTGGTATCTTCTGCTTTTAATTTCTCCCTATCTCCCTGGGAGGTTGAGGTGTCTTGAAATTTTAATTGTCAAACCCATTGACCCATTTGTTTTTTGCATCCTTGGGTGGCAGCACAGAACAGCGACACTAGCAGGAGAAGACATGTCATTTGGGGGCTGGAGGCATAGGGCCACCGCAAAAGCAGATAATTTTGAGAGAAAGTATCTAAACAGATGACCGTGGGGCTCCCATCTTGCCAATAATTGTGGTGCTAAAAGGCCTGAAGCAGCAACCTGCAGTTTCCTTAAACTCAGAACACTAGGGAGATAGGACAATCTGAGAACTACTGTATTGAGATAAGTACATGCTTAACTTGACTCACATGCTTTCCCCCTTGAAATCAATGGGGCTCTTCACCTAATTAAAATTAGGCACATGCTTAAATATTTTCAGGCTTGAGGCAGGGATCCTTAGATCCTGGGATGGGGCCTTCTATCCCCCTGCTTCCTGACCATGTTCCCCTATTTATGGTTGGCATCATATGTCTTGTAGGATGGATGTCTGCATGGAGGGTCACAGCCTATTTGTACTACTGAGTGACCCTCAGAAGGGGCTGATGGAACATGGGATCCAATCCATATTCTTCAGGGAATTTAATGCCTCAGCTTTCATTAAAACTCTTGCAGTAACTTCCATTATAGTATCACAGAAGATTAGGGTTGGAAGAGACCTCAGGAGGTCATCTAGTCCAACCCCCAGCTCAAAGAAGGACCAACCCCAACTAAATCACCCCACCCAGGGCTTTGTCAAGCTGGGCCTTAAAAACCTCTAAGGATGGAGATTCCATCACCGCCTTAGGTAACCCATTCCAGTGCTTCACCATCCTCCTAGTGAAATAGTTTTTCCTAATATCCACCCTAGATCTCCCCCACTGCAACTTGAGACCATTGCTCCTTGTTCCGTCGTCTGCCACCACTGAGAACAGCCGAGCTCCATCCTCTTTGGAACCCCCCCTTCAGGTAGTTGAAAGCTGATATCAAATCCCCCCTCACTCTTCTCTTCTGCGGACTAACTAAGCCCAGTTCCCTCAGCCTCTCTCCTCGTAAGTCATGTGCCCCATGCTGGACTCTCTCCAATTTGTCCACATCTCTTCTGTCGTGGGGGGCCCAAAACTAGACACAATACTCCAGATATGGCTTCACCAATGCTGAATAGAGGGGAATAATCTCTTCCCTCGATCTGCTGGCAATGCTCCTACTAAGGCAGCCCGATATGTCGTTAGCCTTCTTGGCAACAAGGGCACACTGCTGACTCATATCCAGCTTCGTGTCCGCTGTAATCCCCAGGTCCAGTTCTGCAGCACTGCCGCTTAGCCAGTCAGTCCCCAGCCTGTCGCGGTGCCTGGGATTCTTCCATCCTAAGTGCAGGACCCTGCACTTCTCAGTGCAGTGACACTATTACAGGATGCAGCAGGTTGGATTATTACAATGAAATATTCTAGTATATTTTTAAAATCAGGAGATTTAGAAGCGGAACACTGAGCCTCGCCCCAAATAATGGAGAAGATCCCATTCACTCATGATTCTTTTGGCTTGGGTTCCTCTGTAGTGCACAGAGTTGTTTTTCTTTGGATGAGCTCTCAAAAGTTGAGATGCTTCTTGTAACTTTATCTGAGATCCAAATCCTCTTGAGTTCATGAAATTGGGCTGGCACTCTCCCAGGAAGAGACTCTCCCTTGGAATTTCTCATTCTTCCAATCAAGCAGAAGCCAAGAGATGTCAGAAGAAGAGCCTTTTTGGTGGTATTGTGGCACTTCTGTTCCTAGTCCAGGCTGCATCCTGGAAGTGAGGAGAAGAGTGAAAGTGAAAAATCTTGGGGATGGAAAGCGATTTAACCTGTGTGTGTATTCCATAAAGGTTCAATTCAGGTTTGGTTCAGCTTTTGGACAGAAGTTCTAGGGCTGTATCCACAGCTGGTCTAAATCAGCGTAGCTCCACTGAAGTTAGTTCATGCCACCTCAGGATCTGCCCCCTGCCAAATAGTTTAATCTAAGCAGTTGTTTGAAAGAAAGACTTTTGCCGTTTTCACAGCTTACCCAGAAGCAGGAAGTCCCAGAAATCCTTGTGTGTGGTGGGGGTGGGCTTATAAATCTTGGCGCTCAAGACTCCCATACTTGTTTTACTGATCCAAGATTTTCAAATAGCTCTGATAAACACAAGAAACTCATGACTTTGTCTCATGCAAAGTGACCGGGATTACTCTGTGTGAAGATTGCTCAGAACAAGTGATTTTATGATGCATAAAATAAAATATTTACAGTGAAATCAGTACAAAATTCCATCCTACTTTGGCAATCTCTTACCTAAGAGAGAAACTCAAAATACTCCCAAATGTGCAATTCTGCATTACTTCTATTTAGAAGATCCTCTGTGTTGAGTGAGCTAGATTTGTCTCTCCCTTGAGTGGTTGCTTACAGCGGGTTTCACTGCATTTCAAAATGAAAGATACAGTTGGGTTACAGCTTCCCAAAATCTTGTCTCTGATTGTTCTATCTCCCTACATCTGTCAGTTTAAGTAAACTCCAGATTGCTGATTCAGGCCTTTTATGCAGCAGAATTAGCAGCCTGAATTTCTGCACTGTCTGCTTACTCCTGCTCCAGCGACTCTTTAAATTAGCTACAGTGTTAGCAGCCACTGCTACAGAAGGGCTTATTACTTAGGAAATCCAGAATTTCTCTAGATGAAGCAACAGCAATGCCCTTGTCACCTAAGTTAGCATCTACATCTATGTGATAATTGAATGAGGAGGGACAAGGAGAGAGAGAGAGAGAGAGAGAGAGAGAAAGTAAAGAAGTTAAGTCCAGAGATGAGTTTAAGTAGCAAGGTTTGGAATCCATATTCAAATAGTCTGGAACTCCGGCCAGCTGAGATCCTGGGGGTGAAATCCTGGCCTTATTTGAAGTCAATCGGAGTTTTGCCCTTCACTTCAATGGGGCCAGGAGCTGAGCTTAGGTTCTGGGCCATTACAGGGACCATTTGCAGAATTTGATTTCCTAGATTCTGGGGTATTTGAATTCAAGGCTTTGTTTATGGTTCACCTCTTGTTAAATACTAGTCATGCTGTTCGCTCATATCTCATGCATGTGAATTTGTGTTCCCTATAATTGCCCCATTATGCTAGGAAAACTGTGCTAGCTCTTGACATCTTGTGAGTGCTTCATTTTCACATACCATGTAATGCGGTTTAGGAATGGCTAAAATTCTTGGAGAAAGAGATTGTTTTTGGTTTTCTGAGTGACAATCTCCCCCACAGTGTTGAAATCCTGCTATAGATAAATACAAATTCAGATCCATATATAAAAAAAAATACTTGTCAATCAGAAATCTCGTTATAGATAGAAATTTCACATCCCATGCTGCATAACAGAAAAAACTAACTAAATGACAGATTGTATGGAAGGCTTTCGGAAACAGAAATGCCAAGCTTTAAAATTCAGTTGGCCAGACAAGATATCCGACAGCATTTAGCTATGATCTCAACATTTATATATTTTAAGTTTTATTTATAAAGAAAACAACTTGCTTTCTTACCCATTTTGTGGGGTTGGGGTTTTTTTTGTTTTTTGCAAAGATATCATTAACTTTGGGATATAATGATGTCATCTGGCACCTGTTGACACCCACACCTCACCTAACACAGAGAAAGCAGCCAGAGAAATCCACTTAAAGATGAAATGCTTTTTCTTTTTAAAACAGTTGCGATTGGATATTTGTGTGTGATATATAACTGGTAATATACACAGGCCATTCAATAAATGGCAACACACAGTGTTTGAAAATAACACCCTCCAGCAGCAATGCAGGGGATACACGCAGATCAATCCAGAGGAATATGTATACTACCCAAGACCATAATAGTGAAGTGCAGTATGCCGGCTATGAGGGGCAGCTGGGAACAATATTCAAAGGGCCAGTGCTGTCATGTGTTGCATGGAGGTATCAACGGGAAAAAGAGAGTGGTGGGCTTCTTAGAACCTGTACAGCTATAGAGCAAGATTCCAACTTAGCCCTTGTTCACCTTTGCCAGAGAACCAAGGCCGCTTCCAGCCAAGTTGCATATACACTGCAGGCATGCCAGCTGGGGTCACCTGTTGCTCCTTTCAAAGAGAGCAGCAATGCATGCTCCCTCATCTCCTCTCTAAGGAGCCCTGTCCAGCTAAGTGATGAGTACCCCATCTCCCGTAGCACAATCCAACTGCATTCAGGATAGTCTATAGGGAGATGCCAGTTTCAGAACTTGTGCCACTTCTACAATCCAACTTGACATGCTAACATTCTGCATTCTTGCCCGTGACTAGTTTTGAACAAGGATTCAGTATAGATTCAATAGGGTAGTTACTTTATGCCAGTTAAAAACTAGTTAATTATTCAAAATATATCAGAGAGCAAACTATGTACAAGTCAGCTGGCATTTGTGTAATATGCAATAACGACAGCGATTATTTGCCAGTCGATGTGTCTCTTTAGATTTAAAATGACAAGCTCACTCCTTCTGTATTAAATACCATTTGAGATTATTAAAAACATTTATTGAAGCTTTAGCATCTCTGCAGTAAAATATGCCTCCCTTATGTGCTTGTAAGGACTTGATACAGTAGATATATTTTGAATAATCAGTTGGCATTTTAAAATACCATAACAATCCAGTTAGACTCAAATTAAATGTAAATGTCCCAAATAAATTAACTGCACTTAACGTATTAATTGAATAAAAGAATATACTGCCCTGAAATATTTGGGGTGGGGGGGTTGTTTTCAATTTTCTGTGGAACAAAGGAATGCCACCACACTGCGGGAAGCTTTGGTTTAAACATCCATTCTTTCTGCACGGGTTTGTCTTGTGCTCTTCCATAAACTTGGTGAAAAACAAAATTAAAGGGCCATTGCCACATGCCAGAAAACTTTTATTTTTGTTTGCAACTGAAAACCTAATTGAAGGCCTTATTCTGCAATTTGCCAGACTACTCATGCTTCATTGCTTCTGAGCACCTTGCTGAAGGAACTCAGTAGCTAGCCAGATCAGACCTTCTTCAGCACGCTAGTGCCAATGTGCTCCTTGTTATAGCCCTAGTCTCTGATAGTGGGCCAGGGAACCTTTCAACTCTAGGACGATAATTTCTAGTCATTACTGAGCCAACGTTGATACCATCTGATGGCTCTTTGGTGGCTTCCAGAAAAGGAGATCGGTGGGTCTCTAATTCCCATGGAATTAGCAAAAGTCCACCTCCTAGAAAGCTCCCCACCACAACTGGCACTAATTGACACCCTTGTTGGCAAGCTCATCCTTAAGACAACGAGCAAATGGGCTGGGAAGACTAAATACCTCTCTCACCCTTAGAGCGGGCTTTCAAAGTCAAGCTTCATGCACATTTCTGGGAAGGCAGCTTGAATTGTCACTGCCTGTAAGATGATACCTTTTCAGTGGATAAACAGAGGGTTTTACACCCCAGGACTCTCAATCTGACATCCTTGCACAGCACTAGATACTAACCAAACAGAATTAAACTGCTTAAGCTTCATTTCGTGTTCCCTTTCACATAGCTAGTATGTGTTGAGAGAAGCTATGCAGACCTCTCAACGCTTCATGATTCTGAGACACATCCCTCATTTTAGGGCAATACCTACTTCCATCCCTTGCAAATTTGGCACTTTTTCAAGTTCTCTAAATGGTTGATACAATCCCCCCAAATGCCCTTTTCCATCTGTAGCTGGCAAGAAGACCCCATCTATGCCTTTTGTTCAATGAACACACAGCAGTTCACGTATTTGTCTCCTCTGGGCATCTTGGAGACCCCCCCCTCTTTTCTGGTTCCTGCCTGGTCTCTGCAATCGTCCTGCTCACTGGGACCAATGGAGCCCAGATATTAACTTGAGGGAGTTGGTGATAGAACTCCATGCTTTGGAATGATCTCCCAAAGGAGATCCAAGATCCAGCCTTAAGAAGCATCTCTTCGCCATCGCATTCCCGAAAGAAACTAAGCAGAAGAAAATTCAGCAACGCACTCAAAGCCGTGCCTCAGCCAGAAGCAGGACAGGGAAGTGACTACCCTTTTGGACAGTCATCGTTAGTTTATAGTCATTGCAGAGACAGGCACTTAAGAAATGCTGACAGACAGATATAAACTATACATAGAATATAAGGGTTGGAAGGGACCCCAGAAGGTCATCTATTCTTGAGACTGAAGTTGTAATAAGCATCATTTATGCTAAAGAAATTAATCCAGACTCATTTTCTTCTCTAAAAAAGAAAAGGAGTACGAGTGGCACCTTAGAGACTAACCAATTTATTTGAGCATGAGCTTTCGTGAGCTACAGCTCACTTCATCGGATGCATTCAGTGGAGAATACACATCTTATGCTCAAATAAATTGGTTAGTCTCTAAGGTGTCACTAGTACTCCTTTTCTTTTTGCGAATACAGACTAACACGGCTGCTACTCTGAAACCTGTCATTTTCTTCTCTGCGGTTCTGCGAGCTTCCGTTTAAGTCTTTGTCACACATTTTAAAAGCTTCATAGAAATAAGATATGAAAAAGACCTACTAAGTCATCCAACCCATCTCACTGACATGAGCCAACACAGCACCATTCCCTAAAGTGCATTTTCATCCTGTCTAGTTTCAAACATCCCAAGCAATGAGGCTTCCGCCATGTCGCTTGAGAGACTATTCCATAGTCAAATAGCTTTTTGAGAGAATCATTCAGCATGGGCCTTTGTAATGAGCCATTCCTCTTCTGTGCACCCGATCCATGCAATTACCACATAGTACGTCACGAGCCCAGAGTTGGGTGCCGCCAGACTGCAACCGATCCCAAACATGACAAGTACTGACCTTTATCATCAGTTAAAGAATCCGGCAAGAAGTTTAAGCCAGTTACCAAAAAAGAGAAGAGAGGGCAGCTTCTGTTAAAATAAAGGTACCTTGGGTAAATAAGCAATGAAAGGGAAGGCCGGGATGACAGCTAGAGTGGAGCATAGACGATTTGGTTTTGTTCTATATGGTTTGCTAGGATAGGAAAGTGACCTCTAACCATAGTTTCATAAGAACATAAGAACAGCCATACTGGGCCAGACCAGTGGCCCATCTGGCCCAGTGAGCTGTAGCTCACGAAAGCTTATGCTCAAATAAATTTGTTAGTCTCTAAGGTGCCACAAGTACTCCTTTTCTTTTTGCGGATACAGACTAACACAGCTGCTACTCTGAAACCTGTCTTCTGACAGTATCCCATGCCAGATGCTTCATAAAGAATTAACAGAACAGGGCAATTTCTTGAGTGATCCATCCCCAGTCATCCAGTCCCAGCTTCTGGCAATCAGCTTCTGTCCAGACACAGTATGAACATGGCTAGTAAGGGATGACAAATGCTTGCAATTTTATTGCCAGATTCTCTGCCCTCAATACTTTCCTGAATGGGGGGATTGCTCACTGCTGACACTGCCGGGACTGTTAGCCATCGAAAGGAACGGTGCTATAGTGGGTACATTCCTTCTCTAGGCACCTATGTGAGGTTCTGTGGGCCAGTGTGATTCTAAACTCCCCGCTAGTGGGAGCATACTCAGCAGGCATAATCAGTCTTTAGCATCCTAACAATCCATTCAATTTATTTATTCATCCTTGGGCCTTTGACACAATCAGCATGCTGGGAAACTGCAGCACGTCCTTCAACGACTCTGTTTGTGGGAATGGAATGGAATGGAATGCGAGTTGTTGTGAAAGAAGATCTTTTTATCTCTATCACCCTGTTCTGTAACTAGCCATCCCAGAAGTGAGTTGTCTCTGTTAACAGCAGGTGATGGGAAAGGCTGCTAGATAGTTCTGTTTGCAGGTAGGCATGACTGTATTCCATTTGGTCTGGTTAGAAAGGGGCGGCCTTTTGAATGAAAGGCAAAAGGAGATGAAAGGGAAACCCACAGCCAAACAAAATACAAAACAATAAAAGAAATCTTAAGGGTCAAAATGACTTTTAAGTAACAAAGTGTTTGAAAAAAAAGAGAGTGAGAGACAGCTAGCACAGGATCACCATTCTAAGATTTGCTATAAAGCAGAACAGTAGGTCTGGAAGGGAAATAAGAGAGAGAGACAGAGGGAGCACATGTGAGATGGGATTCCCTTTGAAACAATGATCAAGGCGTCCAGCGTCGTATCAAAGCAGAATGTGATCAAACATTTTCCTCTTAGAAAGATGGTGTCTTAACTGAGGCAATGTGGTCAGGAAAGGAAACATTCTGCATTGGGTTCAGTTATTGTGAAAATGGGGGGAAATTTTGTGGGTTGGTCTTATTTATTTTTCTCTGGTTTCCACAAAGAGCTAGGGCTGGCTGAAAATTTTCCATCCAAGCTCTTTCTGATGGAAAATTGGGTTTTCAGCTAAATGAAATTTTTTGCAAAGAAGCATCTGCTTTCTGTGGTAATTTTGAGTTTTTGTTGGGAAACCAAAAACATTTTTTTTTTCAGTTTTCTGATGAACAGTTGAAATTTTTCACAGTGGGGAGGGGGAAACATTTTCCACGCAGCTGTAGAAAGAATCTCAAAAGGGCAATTTATGCAGGTTAGAAATGGCCATTTTGCAAGTCAGAAAACCTGAGGACTTGTGGGGTCAGAGCAGAAGACTGATCTACACTGGTCTACACTGAGGGGTGGGGGAATCGATCTAAGTTACGCAACTTCAGCTACGTGAATAACGTAGCTGAAGTCGACGTACTGAGATCGACTTACCAGGGTGTCTTCACCGCAGTGAGACGACTGCTGCCACTCCCCCGCCGACTCTGCCTGTGCCTCTCGCAGCGCTGGAGTACAGGAGTGGACGGGAGAGCGCGTGGGGGTCGATTTATTGCGTCTAGACTAGACGCGATAAATCAGTCCCCTCTGGATCGATTGCTGCCCGCCAATCCAGCAGGTAGTGAAGACATACCCAGGTCAAGACTCCTGGGGTCTGAGTCTCAGTTCTCCCGTTTGTCTGCTTGGGAGGCTTAAAAATGGCTTTAAGTGCTCTTCCCATGTTCTGGGCACAATCATAGGGTGTAAGTTGGGGTAGATATGACGGGATTGGCACCTTAGAAATATATGCTTAGGACAGACTGGAGCCAGGTATACTAGTAGGAGCAGGTATCTCTGAAGAGGAGATCTTTGATGCGAGGCGAAATGAAAGAAGTGAGTTTTAAGGAGGGGGTTGAAAGAGGAGTAAGAAGGTTGCTTGTGGTTCAGTTCTCAGAGGTGTTGGGCATTGATATCTGTGGGTGAAATCCTGGCCCCATTAAAGTCAATGGCAAACTCCTGTTGACTTCAGAGGAACCAGGATTTCACCCCATGACTTCTGTGGGAGCAAGAGCAAGCCTATAGGGAGCAGCATTATATTTACCTTCCTCACAAGAAAGTCTTAATTAATGTGTATAACATTCTCTGAGATACTCAGAAGGAAGGGGCAACAGAAGGACAAGGACATAGCTACTCGTTAAATAAATGGTGCAGTTTTCTGGGTGACAAATGACCCAGTGACACCTGGATGCAGTTTTGGGAAGTTCATGATTCCTCCACATCTGAGTCCAATTCAGACACTACAATTGAACGCAGCTCAGAAAAGTATCAACCCCAAGTAGCCTTTTGGGTTGTTAAAGCATAAAATACATAAAAATGGGGGCCATATTCCCCTGGCAGTACAGTGCTCTGCGCTAGTCAGACCCTCGCTGATAAGAACGGTAGCTTTGTGATCAGAACTGTTTAGTCCTTGTCAGGTGAGACCGATAACATTATTTTAAATTAGTTTTTGCATCTTATCTTTTACATTTAATAGCCTTAGAGTCCAGCTTGGGTTGCTAGGCAACCTTCCCACTAGGTCTTGTATTTCTTTCTTCTTACAAATGTGAAACAACAATAAAAAAATCCCTTCCTGTTCACAAAGATGAGGCAAAAGGTTCAGGTTTACGGATCTTAATTGCATTCTCACTTCAAAGGGCTTGATCCTGCTGATAAGGGAATAAGATATGTAACTCCCATCAGAGATAGCAGGAGTTTCAAGCATTGAAATTAGACAATATCGCTGATACTGAAAGTACAGCATAAAATAGCATAACATTTTCTGTCACTAATGTAAATAAATAGATACACCGACACAAACGTGCCATGGAATAACCAGACAGTTATGATTTATCCATAATACTGCTGTTGCCCCAGGTTGAATTAAACTGCTTTTAAAAAACACATTCGATTTTTTTTTTCCATTTCCAATTCCCATTTCTGCAGGGCAGGATTAAAGTTGTTTGGGTGCCTTAAATCTACATTTTTGTACCTTAACATATTTGGGTTTTTTAAAGTTAACTTTAACTCTCAATATCTTGGATTTATAATGTCTGTTTCTGGTATAATTACAACTTCCGTGTCATGTATTTTACCCTGAATTATGTGCTCTCAACCGTAACTCTATCTTAACGTCATTTTTATTTGGAATTTTCTTGTTTTGTTCAACCATGAACAGAAATAATGACTTGAAGATCCGTATGAGTGTTACACAAATTAGTCCGTGTCTATATCTCTCTGTCCATTAAAGTCAATGCCAAAAATTTCAGAAGTGGTCTCTAATTTTGGATGCCATGGTTCTTCCATGCTCAATGTTCTTCATGCCTGGTTTTCCAGTCATTGAGCACCTGCAGCTCCTACTGACTGCAGTCAGAATAATGGGTGCTCAACACTTCCGAAAATTAGGCCCAAGTCTTCTTAAGCTGGACATTCAAAAACAGAAGCACTCAAAATCAGAAGCCACTTTCTGAAAGTGGTGGCCCAAATGCCTGAATCAGCGAGTCCAGCTGTATGCGTCTCAGAGGAAGAAAAGGTGTCTCTTAACTCTTCTCTAAAACTGACCTAAAATAGTTCTTCTGTACAAATAAATGTCAAAACCAACCAGTCTGATGTGTCAGCGTTAGAAGCAAGTGCTGGAGTGGAAAATTAGGGATCTCTTCTTTCCAGTGATATAATGTTTGAATTCCTAACCCTGAACCATCATTTAATATCGGACCTTAATCCCATCTTTAGTACAGGACAGAGCAGTACACTGGGCTGGAGCCCAACCAACCAAAAACCTAACTCAAACCAAAAAACAAAAACAAAATACACTGAAGTCTCTTGGTGCCAAAATTTTAACGGTGTATTTAGGCCCCTAAAGATGCAGATACACACACAGTGCTTTTGAAAGTCCAACTAGGAAAATGCATCTCTAAGTGCCTAAATCCCTTTAAAAAGTTGGCCTTGATCTGCTACAATGATGGGAGACTGTATAACCGTAAGATAGACGGGTAATTTTTTTGGAGGGAAGTCCCCTTTTCAGAGAGAATGGAAATATTTTTGTGGCAGGTTGCGTTTTACAAAATGGCGGCTCTTTGCTGAGAGCCTTGGAGTTTTAGAAGTAGACACAATAAATCCTGCACCTTGGCAAAGCGTTAGCCTTGGGGTCCCTTCTAACCCTGTGATTCTAGTCCTGGTGGAGATGGATAACTGGGCAGAGTAGTGTGTGGAGGCCAAAGGTACAAGATGACTGCAATTTATCACATGGCTCTGCAGCTCATTATGTAGCTATCACATCCCCATACATAGTGTGTAGTCAAAGAGAGAGGGGAAGCAGTTATGACACAGAGATTTCAAAATAAGAGAGAAAATCCATTTGCAGCTCTGATTGCGGTCTTTATATGGTGTCTTCAATGTACCACCCACCCACACGCTGGTCTTGGGTCCAGGAGTTGCAAAGACGTTCCAGATAGGGAGGCGGGGGAGGAGCCAAGAGGTTTTGTTTTTGTTTTTCTGCAGTTCTGTTTGCTGCCCACGGAAGAGAAAACCTTTGAGGGATACCTTTGATGAAGCAGCTTTATAAGTAAAACATTATGCAATACCAGCTTAGTTTGGGATATTAGCATGAAACAATTGTCCTTGCTGAGAATATGGAATTATTCCTGGGCTCCCAACTGGCTGAGGATAATGAGAAGGCAGAAGTTAAGCATTTAATGGCCCAAAGTGTTTGGGGATTGCCCCCCCCCCCAGCTAAACAAGATGTTTTTTTACAAAGAAAGCCGTTTTAATTACTGCAAGCAGAAAGAGCTGCCAGTTTCAAAGGTGTCCTAGTTTTGAAATCGGAGAAGCCTCTGTGCTCAAATGCTGCTTCTGTTCTGATCAGCAGCCCCAATCCAGAAAAACTCTAGAGCACGTCCTTAAATCCATCCCTATTCAGGACAGCATTTAAGCATGTAATAAACTTTAACCATTTCTCTTTGCCTTTACTAGGACTTAAGCATGTGCTTATGTGCTGCCCTGAATAGGAATGTTTTCCTGAGATGGGCTGGTGTTCTGAACATTTGCATCAAAGCTAAGCTGAAAAAGATATTATTACTCATTGCTTGTTCTAGGACCTAGGAGCCTGGGATATGGACCAGGACCTCATTGTGCTAGGCGCTGTACAAACATAGAACAAAAAAAGACAGTCCACGCCCCAGACAGCCTACAATCTAAGTATAAGACGAGACAACAAATGGACACGGACAGACAGACGAGAGAGCCAAAGGAAGTAATGAGACAATATTGGTCAAACATGAGAGGCAATGGTCTCAACACACTAGCAGTCTAATGGTTACCAAATATTTTATAGACATCACAGAAAAGGGGATTTATAAGGAGGGATTTAGAGGAGGAAAATGAAGGAGCTTTGTGGATGTTTATGGGGAGCTCCTCTCAAGCGTGAGGGGCAGCACGGAAGAAAGTATGAAAATGCTTGTTTGAAAATGTAACGTGGGCAAACCATTTGCCAATCAGAGGCAGGAGTTGACATCTCAATAGCGTATGACAAATGAGAGGTCGCATGGGACTAAGCCATGAAGGCCCGTGAAAGTGAAGGCAAGTAGCTCGAAGTGTTTAAGTCCAATGTATGGAGAAATGCATGAATTATCCCTTCAGTTTAGCCTGTGTCAAAACATTTCTCTCTCGGTGCAGCAGATCTTGGGAACAGACCCTTAGCAGGGATCTCTCCCTTGACCTGAGTGCTGATGATCTGACTGGGGGTATTTACCGCAGTGTAAGTAAATATAAAGTTTTATGCCACACACATGTTGAGATGACTAAAAACTGGAAAGCTACCCCAAATCCTTTGAGAAGTAGGTGATGAATAATCATGGCTACTTTTAATGATGGTAATTAATTTTACTTAGTGACATTTTCAATAATTGTGTGGCATACATAATCTCTTTCCCTCTCAGTCAGTTGGGATTTCTGCTGCTGGCCTCATTATTTTCAGGTGCCTTTCATTTTTTCTGTATAAATAATGAAGATGCTATCAAAATAATTTCTGTATCGAAGAAGGATCTTGGCAGCACATGATTTAATAAAATACACAGTTTAAAGAGACAGAGTCAAGGCTGGCAGGTCCCTAAAGTCAAGGACTGTGGTCAGGCACATTTGGCCCAATGTTTAAGTTATGGTAAAACAAGCATTTTCAGCACCTTGGACCAAGAAAAACGTTTCCATAGCATTTGAACCACAAAGAAAATCCAACGATTTTTTTTTCTAAACCAATAAGTATGGCCCTTCTTGGCTTGCACATGAGACTTGCAACCTCATTCTAGGTTTCAGAGTAACAGCCGTGTTAATCTGTATTGGGTGCAAATGCCATTGGATTGAAACCAAAGAAAATGCTCGCGCAAACTGAAGTTGTGTGGCCTCTCCGTGGCTTGGAGCCACTCCCTTCCCAGCACTCCCCCACAGCAGGATCGTAGTGGTTCTCCTGAATTAGGGCCTTCTGCAACTATGTTCAGAGGCTGCATGATGTGACCCTAAGTGATTTCAGTGCTTAGAAAAAGTCCCAGTTTGACATCTCAGGGAACTGAAGTCACTTCTTGTTGAGTCTGGTGCAAGTTTATTTCTCCAACGCTGCACTGGGGCACCTTACCTCGTTCTGGGTCTGCATAACCAATCAGTTCCCGGTCTTCCTGCTGCGAGTGCCGGAGAGGCATGATGGTGGGTTTGGGGATGTGCCATCTGTCCGCTAGGGACTGATTTGAGAACAGTGGCTCATTCCTCCAAGACCTCCATGCGGGAATCACATGGCAATGACTTTGCTAACTATTCACATAGATCCAGATCATCAATTAACATTATTCACAGCTAGAGGTTTTGGGTATTGACTGTAAGGTGAAGGAAACCAGCTTCATGTTACGTGTCAACCTTCTTTTTAAAAGTCCCCAGAGCTAAATGCTAATCTTAACACAACCTTGGGTCCATTAAAAATCTTCCTATGCAAGCAGCACCAACAATGCATATATCATGCAGAATTTTATTCTTTTGATTACAGGCAGTATCATTCCTGAACAAAGAGAAATATGTTTATATTGTGTTGTGTTGTCATGAGAGCATGCATTAACCTTGAGAATGGCTAGATATCTGCTAAAACAAGTATTGAATGGATGCTGGCTTGAAATAGAAAGGATAGAGATTGGGAAGGTAGCTGCAAGAGGAGCGGAGTGCACTGGTAATGTCTTGCATTGCACCTAATTGTGTCTTGTTATGTGTTTGATTTCACAGCAGTTGCATAACATTTTTGTTTTATTTATTGCTAAAATTGTTCTGCAGGTTTAAAACACATCACTTTGTGCAATAGATAGTATTCATAGAGATGGGCATGGCCTAGGGGTTAAACTGACAGCTGCCTGCTGGGAATTTGGGAGTTCTATTCCTGTTTTGTACCACTGACCTTATGCAAGCCATTTAGCCTTTATTCATTAATGCTTGACCTTGTGAAGCTGAGATGTGGTTATTTAAGGCATTTACAGCAGGATCAAGTATTGTTAATATTAACCTAATACCAATGAGAAAAATCTGTGATAAAAAAAAGTACCATGAAGGTTCTCTGTTGGTCCAGTATTGGGGCTCATAGGCACTACCATCATGTAAATAATAATAATAATACATTCCGCCTTAATGTCAAGTTGACTGAAAAGAACCTATTGAGAGAAACGTTTGTTACAATGCTTTTAAGGCTCCTGTTGTTTCTAGGAAGGCTGTGTGATTGAGTGGGGCAAACAGGAGAGGGGAATTCAGGAGTCCTCTGTTCTGTTCTCAGCTTTGCCACTGTCACAGGGCCAAATTTTCAAAAGGGCTCACTGATTTTGGTTGCCTTCATTTTTGCTTGTCTAACTGAAGACATGTTAAGCCTGCTTTCCATAGGTGCTGAGTCCCCACAGCTCAGTTGACTTCAGTTGGATTTGGGAGCGTCCAGCACTCCTGAAAAACAGGCCCTACATGTCTCAAATTGGGAACGCAAAAAAGGGGAGTATCCAGAATCAGTGGCCTTAGACCTGTCTGTTCCCGAGTTGGTCTGTACAATGCAGATAATGATACCAACCTA
The DNA here is from genome assembly GCF_965140235.1 of Caretta caretta. Lineage (NCBI taxonomy): Eukaryota > Metazoa > Chordata > Testudines > Cheloniidae > Caretta > Caretta caretta. The sequence goes on from NC_134215.1 coordinate 6,192,521, forward strand.
CCTTCCAAAATCCCTAATATGGGAAAGCATTGCAACTCAGGGTACCACTAAGGTCCATATCTAAATCCCATTAAAGTCAGTGGGGCTTAATGATTGAGGGGCTCAATTTATTAATGCATATAAAGTGAGGAGACATATATATGTTGAAAGTGATAGATAAGGGCAAAGTTTCATTAGTAGTAGGGATGGGCAAACATGCTGTCTAATTTATACCCCCCCCCCCCCGACTATGGTTGCTTCAAAAGGTTGACTTGAACTGGAATCCTTTGGGATTCATGTTCCACTTGGGGAAATACTGCAAAAGAATGATATCATATAACAAACATATGGCACCCACTACACCCAGACAACTTTTGAGGTGGGTTCTCGTAAATGTAATGCCTAAAACATTCCTATTAGCTAGAAAAACATGATTTCAAAATATGGATCAGATTCTCCACTGGTATGAATTCAGAATTGATTATACCATCTGAAAATCTTGTTCATAAACTGAAAATTGCAGGACAGGTCCATGCACATAAGTACGAACAATGGTGCTAATTCAAATAGTTTGTGGTTTGCAAAGCCGCAAACTAGACAAGGTATGTCTGTCCCTAGTTATTATTGACAGAGGAAGGTCTCTCACCTGGAATCTGTCACTGCAAGGAGTTTTGTGCCCCCTTCCTCAGCATATACCATTCCCTGTCCCTGCCAGTGTGGAGGATGATTACATTTAAAACCAATAAATAATTTTTTAGGTCTTGATTCTACGCAGGGCAGAATTGTGTAATCTTTGCACCTTGTCCTATAAGTTGTGTGGTCATTCACACTTGGGCAAAGTGGCTGTAAAACACTAACAGGCTGGACTGATGGTTTTGCAGCCACTTTGCACAGGTCAAATTCTGACACAAGGTAATGCTAGGTAATGCAGAATGAACCCCTTAGTATTGCTCAAATAAATTTTTTTGTCTCTAAGGTGCCACAAGTACTCCTTTTCTTTTTGCGAATACAGACTAACACGGCTGCTACTCTGAAACTTTGTATTTATATACTCTGTTGTTCCCATGGATTCTTCAGGTCTAGTATGATATCATTCTCTAATGTAAGTACAATATTTAGGCAACAGAGAGAACAGAGGGGATTCTGGTGTATATGAACGACTCTGTTCCCAATGTTTTATACTTACATTGGCGATGATTCTCCAAACACAGGGGATCAGGTTTTTAAGTTAAGGACAGGGAGTCAGGACTCCAGGGTTCTACCCTAGCTTTGCCACAGACTCGCTGTGCGACCTTGGGCAGCACTTTGTGCCTCTGTTTCCCTGTTGGTATAATGGAGATGATACATAACAGCCTTTGTAAAGCCCTTTGAGACATGTAGTTGCAAAGTACGCCACATGTGTGCCTATTATGATTCTGTACTATTTATTATCCCTATACCAGTTTGTTCCACAGCCTAAATACATCTCAGTGTTAGAAACCTCTTCTTGATACTCAACTTCAATTTTTTCCTGGCCTAATTTCATCCCATCTCTCATACTCATCCTCCTCTTGTTTACTTTCCCAAGGGAAAAGAGGAGGGCTGCATTTTCAAGAAGCCAACAACATTCTCTGGCTTGTTGTGGTGCCCGATAACCCTTTTATTGACACAAACATTGGAGCTTCAGTGGCCTCGAAAACAGCAGTAACCCTGTTCTGTGAAAGCTACCGTGTTACCAGATTGGCTGGGAAAAGTAATTAATTTAAGGGATTAGTAAGGAACACAATGTGCAAAAATCCACTTGCTTTTTTCTTGCTTTTGTTCAAATAAAAAAAACGATCAACCTCAAAGGTCCTCCAGACTAATGGTTATTACACATCCTCATTCTTCTGCAAAAAAAAAAAAAAAAAAGAACACCACCTCACTATCAGCAAGACTTAATAGGAAGTGTTAATGCTGCTTTTTATTTAAAAAATTAAAAATAAACTCTAATGTATTAATTAAAACTAACCCTCAACTGTTTCCCATTCTGTTATCTTTTCTAACACATTTTCCAGCCATGTCCACAGAGCCTGGCTCCTCCAATGTTCATCTTGTAAAATTATGTCTGTGATATCACCAACATTTATGGCATTTATTGCTTTCCAGGACAGTCCATTGATACCAGGAGCACCTGCCAAACTGTGCACAGTGGAGGCAGATCCATGAGGCACAAAATATGCCCTTTATGGGGCGGGGAGGAAGATGGCACAAACAGAATGAAATTGACATACTGAACGGAATCATAGAAAATTAGGGTTGGAAGAGACCTCAGGAGGTCATCTAGTCCAATCCCCTGCTCAAAGCAGGACCAGAATGTGTTGTGCTTTTCTCTCATCAGTCTCCACTACCTAAAGAGACTTGAACTTAAAGGCTCCAGTCCTGCAATGTTTTTTATGCAGATAGACCCCTGAATCCCATCTATGTCAGTGGAGGTCTGGCTGTGCAGTTTATTGTGGTAACCAGTGAGGCTTTTGACTGAAGATCATGAAAGGCTGCTAAAATTTCAGAACTTATCAATAATTACCTCACAGAAAGTAGAGGGACAGGGAAATACTCTGGTATCTTACAGGACACTGTGTTCATAACTGTTGACTTTTTGATGGTGACTTAGTGACTGCTTTGTATTCCCACTTTTACCACTCGTCAGTAAGCATGTCGTTAACCATTGGAAGCTTTGGTTTGCTCATTCAATAGTTCCTGAGTGTGGTGTATTAATGACTGTGTTGGAATTTCAAACTATTGCTTTAAAGGGGGGGTAAGAGGTTGTGGTCCTGCTGTCAGGCTAGTAGGCGTTTTACTGAAACCTGCGATCATCTGAGATCCACCAGTCAGCCTGCAAGGAGCCAGCCTAGAACTTTGATTATTCATGTTTCTTTGTCTCTCCCTCCACATGGGAGGAGGGTTATGTACTTTGTGATTGGTAACTTGGCAAGAACTGTACAGCTGCCGAAACCATCATATACCAGCAACCTGCAAGCTCCTACAATTGTCCAGCTCTTATCAGGATATATGCAGGTGAGGAAAATGAAAAGCACCTGCCAGCTGTTGATCTACCTGGGTAACACAATTAGCTGCAGTAATGATGCCAAACTTATTTTCTGGCACCTGCAAAAGAGCCTCTTACCCTAGGACAATCTTGATCAAACAGCAAACTAATATCAGAATGTCCTTTAATCTGGCACCCAGACAGTCACTGTTCATCCTCCCTATCTGCTGTACTTGTGGAATTAAGAAATGTAGGCCAGGTTTGCAAAATTGGTCCCCAAGAGTTGTGAACCTTTCTGCAAGCTTGGGATGAATTTAGAGAGGACCAGGGGTAGATTTTTTTAAGTGAACCTGAGTCAAGCTATAAATGTCTGGGGATCTTTCTAACCTAGCCTGGGTTGATTTGTGACTTTAGGTAGAAAAGCATGTGAACCCAAAACTGAAATAAACTGTTCACCATTTAGATTCCTGAGGTTTGTAGAGCTCTACGCAAATCATTTGAGGCAAGAACCAAGGATTATAGAAATGCAACTCAAAATACTTCTTTGGTCCCTTCTAGTACCGTACGTCGCTCTGCCAGAGGGTTATTCTCTACCGTATGTGCATCAGGGTTTTATCAGCTCACTTTTAAATGTCTCAAGCATTTGACCGTCTACCACTTCCCCAGGGAGTATTATCAAATAAGCCTCACTGATCCATAAGCTGAGCCTTTTACCAGCTGTGGATTCTAACTTGTTCTTGTTCCCTAGCCTGACATTGTGATATAGCTTCATGGGTTGCTTCTTCATCATCAGAAACAAAACAATCACTCCAGAGTGTGGCAGGGGCACACTGGGGGTTATAGGAGAGAAATAAATATCATCTGTACTTAGGGACCGCTGGTTATGCACCTGATCTTTCCCCAGGACAGGAACATTCTCTGCCGGGCAGGGATCTGTATAAAGTGACACAAACCAAGCAAGAGGCACATCCCACCAGCTTTAGTCCATGGGGAGGAACGTTAGCAGTGTATTGGAAATGAGAGGAGAAAGCCCCAAGGACTCACTGAAGAACTCTTGCTGGAAATGTTGTTCAGAGGACTAGGTCTGAGTCACACATTTCAGCCCTAGATCTGGATTTACATTTGAAAATTCTCCACAGTGGGGGTGAATTGTGCAGGAAAGGGTTCCGTTCAGGCTTTTAGTTAGGATTTGGCTCTAAAATATAGTCAGAATTCAAAGGAACCCAGTTCTCTCTATTTAAAAAAAAGATGAAATGGTTGGACGAGGAGTGCAGTATTGTTATTTTTTATCTTATAAGAGTAGCACCTAGCTGCCCCAGTGGAGATTGGGACTCCATTGTGTTAGGTGGTGTGCATACACCGAGTGAGAGACACTCCCTGCCGAGAGCAGCTTCCGAGCTAAGTAGACAAGGGAGACCAAAGATGGGTCAAATTCTGCTCCCCGTTACCCTGGAGTAAATCTGGAGTAAGTTCATTTCAGCCAGTGAATTTCTCCTGGTTAACACAAGTGTCACTGAGAGCCAAATGCAGAGATCCAGTGTCAGGCCAAGTCATGGTCTGGGTTTCTTTGTAGGGAAACCTGGGGGAAAGACATACTTCCTTTAGGTCACAGAACAACAGTAGAGCAGCTGTACCCAAGATGCCTCTTTTGGTCCTGCTCCTCCCTTTGCCTACCTAACCGCTGCACTGCCATTCTGAGAATTCCCATACATCTGGCGCTATCCAGACTGGGGGTGCCCACCATCACTCTAGCCCAGCCCCCTGGCACAGTGGACCAGGCTGGATTTTCCCTTGAGGGTAGAACTTTTCCCGCCATTAATAATATACTGCCAGTCTTCCCAGCAGGAGTTTCCTTTTATTGTAGAGACTGATGGGTTTGTAATAAATGATGGTGTTTAAAGAGATTGAAAGTGTTTATGTGGAATCCAAATGTTAATTGTGTCTCGGTTAAAAGCAACGTGGCATTTTATTAATGGATTTGCCTTCTCTTTCCTACATACAATGAGACTGTGGCAGGCTGTGATTATATTAACTGAGTAATGTGCACGGACATTCCTTCATTCTGGCGGGCTAACAAGGGGCCTCAAGTCAGCAAATTAGTCTGGAAATACATGGGGACACTTGTGTGCCATATTAGTATTCTCCAAACAACTCCAGAGGGAGGTGGTGGGGATGGGGGAATAATGCTCCTTTGAAACAGCAAACAAAATTAAAATGGAAATGCAGACAGAAGTTGAACAGTCAGCTGCTAATGTGGTACAACTAAATGCTGTTAAATATTTAATTTTCACAATCAAGCACATTTTTGTTTATTAGAAAGCAAAAGAGCGAGAGAAACAGCCCAGGAGGAATCCTTGGTTGAGTCATAAAGTGAGGCATTGACATTTCTGCATTCTTCTTCCCTTTTGGAAATAACTATAAATGGATTATTTGACGTGGAGGAATTTAAATCACAACCCAGGAATAGTGCAGTTATGTGGAAGGCAGTTTTTCCTTGACAGCTGTGATAATGCACCTTGATTTGCAACAACAGCAATATCTAGTATGTATAAGGCCAAATTCAGATCAAATTCAGTGAGTACAGCTTCACAAAGACAAGGCACTAAGTGCTTGTCTACGCAAAGAGCTGCACCGTTTCAGTGCAAGGTGTGAATTTAAACTGGTTTAGTTAAACCAGTGCAAATCCTTGTGGCTGATTTAAGTTTTAGTTTAGGATGAGGTTTAAACTAAACTAATATAAGCCAATCTGAATCCAAAATAGAAGTACCCACGTAGGGATTTGCACTGGATAAACAAAACAAGTTTACTTAAACTGGTTGAATTTGCACCTTAATCTTCAATGTTCTTTATAGACACTCACACCTACTTAATCTTCACAAATGCCCTGTAAGGTAGGCAAAAAAGTATTATCACCGTATCACAGATGGGGAAACTGACACAGAGATTAAGACTCAAATGTTTAAGAGTGGTTTTCCATTTTGGTTACCTATTTTTCCTGTGACTTCAATGGACTTTGGACCTGGTCCAAAATGGGGACTGAGTTGATTTCAAAGTCATTTACTTTTGAGACTTGAGCAATAGTGGAAGAAGTGAAAGGCTAGTGCACTCACTCACTTTACCTCTTCTATGGCTAATGCTCCCTGCATGATCTGTGTGCTGCATGATCTAAATCTCCCTGCATGATCTGTGCTCTGTTGGTCTCTGTTCAGCAGACCCTAAAGGCACAAAAGGGAAAATGCCTTTGGGATTTTCATTGGCGACAGGAACAACTCTCCAGAGTTCAGAGGGCCAGTAACAAAGCCAGTGCACCAATTAATCCCTTAAAGCTTTAAGCCCTGAAGATTGGAAATATAGTGACAAGATAGGCCTTAAACTGGCTCCTGGACCAGTCCATAATGAGAATATTACTAACATTTCAGTTCCCTCCCTGATTTTTTTATCAAACAAGGGTAAAAGGTGTCAAAGAGAACTCCCCACAACAGTTTTTTAGATCATTCTGTATTACACCGGTTACATTTTCTTCTTATTGATTTTTGCATTTTAAATTCTCAAAACATTGATATTCTCAGCAGACATAATCCTTGCAGAAGCTCCAAATAATGACTGTTACAAGCAGTGCTGCACTCCCAACCATTTTGAAAGGAAAATGTTCATACTGACACCTGGATAAGTGGAATCCACAACTGTTTGACACTGAACAAAGAGGAACAGTATGGGATTTGTTCTAATTTAGGTTAGCACAATTATGGGTATATGTTAGCGCATGCATGATTTACATGTGCATATACCCAATACACACACAAATTAGGTCTCTTCTCATGTCAAGTGGTCATGTCAGATTCAAAAGTTTTGGATTAGGACTAAATTTTGTCAGATTAAGCATGGCATTTTCAAAAGCACTTAATCTTGTCCAAATTGCTCCAAATCAATGGGAGTTTTACCCTTGACTTCAGCAGGAACAGAGGTAGGACAACATGACACATCTTTGAAAATCTCCGTGTTTGAAAATGTTGAACAATTAAAAAGAGATGGGCCCCAATCAAAATCCTAGCTCCAAATGCTACCAGAGTCTGGAGAAGTTTGGTTCTGAGTCTGAACTTTGCTTCTTAGACCCATAACTACTCAGACATTTAGACCAGAAGTAAACATTCCAGATTTCATCTGATTCTTGCAATGTGAATTCTCATCTACTGGATATATTTAGGGTTTTTTTTATGTTTCATTTTATTTCCCTTGTAGTCCAAGATACAGGGTGAGAATTACTTTAAAACAATCATCATTTATTGTTTGTATATCACACGCTACCCGTTCATTGAAAACATCATTTTCAAATTTAGGGCATGTCTACATTGCCCTGCAGTTTGGACTGTGGGCTGGGAATAGCCGTGTGTACCGACGTGCTGCTCTGTGGCTGCCCCCACGTGGATGCTGTGGACATGAACTAAATGTTCCTACTTCACATTGACGAAGACCTGTTTGAAGAGGGCTCCGTTAATGCAAACAAGGAACCTTTGACTTCGTGCCCACAGTGTCCGCGCTGGACAGTTACAGCACAGGGCATGCTGATATTCACACACCCCCGTGGTCTGACCTGTGGAGCAGTGTAGACACACGTAAAATTTCACATACAAATAATTATTTAAATGAAGGGGAAAATGCTTCATGAAAAGAACAGGAGGACTTGTGGCACCTTAGAGACTAACAAAATTTATTTGAGCATAAGTTGTTAGTCTCTAAGGTGCCACAAGTCCTCCTTTTCTTTTTGCAGATACAGACTAACACGGCTGCTATTCTGAAACCTGCTTCATGGAAGTTATTTCAAAAAACTTATGCAAAACCTTTATATTATAAAATATTATACAGGAAGCCTTTTATATTATTGTTATTATATTGATGACATGTCAGTAGTCGGTAGTAGTAGAATACTGCTTATCTTATTTTCTTGTGGGAAGAGTCAGCCAAATTGTTTCATCATAACACAAACAGGAGACACTTGGATTTAGGAAATAAGATGGTTCCATTTTTTCTAAATACCAGCTGCCCTTAATGAATTTAAAAATAAAATATTAGAAGTGTTTGATCATTCCATTGTCTTAATATCATCTCATATCTTGCACTGCTCCTATTCACATGTCCCAAGACACACCTATCTCCTGCCAGACAATACATGCATTTAAACAGTACCAAGATGTGTGCCCAATAATCCATTGCTCTCCCATGCTAATGAGCCGAGAAAAGAGATAAAACCGCAGTAAACATTCAAGATGTCTCCTCTGCACCAATATTTAAAAGGATCTGAACCAAAACAGAGAGACGCGGTGGGGGGGGAGTTATTACTGCTTTCAAGTGTTTTACTTTTGCTTCTTAGAGCATCCCCCTCACACTTCATAAACATGAGAACATTGCCTACCCCGGGGGAGGGAAATCAGATCTGAAGATTACAGTAATGATGTCTTAAACCATATCAGATGATATCAAATGCTAAAAGTCACAGATTATGGAGGTTCTGTGTTCACTCTCTGGGGGGTCTCCGAGCTCAGATGTATCCTGGCAGCTGTTTGCTTTGAATTTTGTCCCAAAAAGCACATGGCAAATTCTTTACCCCAAAACAGCCTATTCAACAAGGATGAGTGACCCTTGAAAAGTTCACAGCTTTGATTCACTCCAAATATGTGCTGTGGGTGAAATTTTCAAAAGTGCCTAAGGGATTCAGACACCCAGCTCCCATTGACTTTACATGGTAAGTGGGTTCCTAACTTCCTGAGGTGCTTTTTGAGATCCTACGCTGTGCCTTTTTCCTGTCCTGAAAGTACCTAGCAAATCTGGGTCAAGACCAGAGAATAAATAGGGTTAGATTTATAAAGATACAAAAGCAAGTTAGGTACCAGGTCCTCAAAGATATTTAGATGCCTAACTCTCATTAAAAACCAATGGGATTTGGGCACCAAAATACATACATCTATGGAAGTCAATGGGAATTAAGTACCTAACTGCCTTTTGTGCCTTTGAAAATCCCCGCCCCTCCCCCCGCCAGCCCATAAATAAAGCTTACCGTGGAGCAAGCAAGGGGCAGAGGAAACCAGGCGGTCCTAGAGATGCAAGGGCTCTGTGCTGCTGGAGCTGGTCTCTGCAGATCCCACGGCTTTGCAGAACCGAGTCCCCTTTGTCCATATCTCTAGTATGTTTCCCAAGTGCATTTCTGAGTGTTAATGCCATTGTTGGTGCTTGATCCGGAAAATGTAACCAGCTCTGTTTACAGACATTTGATCAGTCACAATGCTGGTGGACATTAGTTTGTTGTGACGGGCAGTTGGATGGTGCAGAGAGAGAACGTTTGGTTAGCAATATACTTGTTCCCTCTGCTTACACAGGACAAAATCAAACCAGGAGGTTGTACAGCGATCTGAGTGGTTCATGAATTCATTTGTTCCAGTCTCTTGACCGCATTGCTCCCAGAGGCAATATTTTATTTTCCGCATGGAAAACGCTTCCATCTTTGCAGAGGATCCGGTGTCCAATGTAGCGCCATCACTCCGCTAAGGGCTGGCGAGAATTGCCTATAGGGGGTCAACACAGTGATCGATAAGCGAGTGACTTCATCCCATGAGGCGACTGAGAGAAGCATTGGGGACCCTGTGACACAGAATATGTTTCGCGCCCCTAGGCCTGGACACACAAGCCGGGATTTTCATTTAGGGCCGCCTGGAGAGCCGGTTGAAAAATTGTGTCTACAAAGAGTTCCAGGCAAACGTAATTTTTTTTCCGGGTACAATTTTTATGAAACATTCTTTCCATTTTCTGACCAGCGTTAGCATCCAATTGGCTGATATTTCACTGGTAAAGTGAATTAATTACCTTGGCCCTTAGCACATGACAAAGAGTCCTCAGCTCTTTTTCTCCCTCAGCTTCTGAGTCATTTCTTTGCTAGCCTGCAATAGGCTCAACCCATTCCCTCCTTCCTGGCCTTTTTGTAACCCCATTACAACCCTTTTCCCAGGAGCAACCAACCAGCCCTGTTCCGGAGAAGGGCCCGGCAAGCAGGTGTTAGGCATCATCTGACCCAGCTGGGCAGCATCAGATGATTGGTTCTGATGATTACCAGCTAGGGGCTTATCCTTGGTGTCTGAGACCAGGAGAGGGCTGGGAGAACACTGTCTTGGCACTGCCATGGAGGACTGCAAGGAGGACCAAGGAGAACTGCAGAACTCCTTAGTCTGCGGGGAGTTACTAACCACTAAGCTGCTGGAGGCCACAGAGCTGATTATTGTTTCTCAAGCTGGTGACTGAGTCCACCGGCCTACACTGCTTCTCACTCTGCTACCTCCTCCTGCCTTTCCGTTCACCCTCCCCTGCTGCACGCTCCTGTTTCTACCTGGATCTCTTCCCCACCCCCTCAGACACACTGCTTGTGTAACAGCCTGGCTACATGTGTCCTATCGCCATCTCCAAGCCGAGCCACAAAGAGGACAAGAGCCTGCTGCAGCTGCCAACTGTTGGCGTTATTCCTTTAGCTCTCATGACAGAGGCCAGTAGTGAAGGACCCTGTTTCAGTCCCCCTTGATGATGTGTGGTGGCAACCGAGACATTTGCTGTCAGATGACATGACTCTAAATTCTTCATTCCAGGCCTAGTGGTCACGTTGGGACTGATCAGTTGAAAGACAGCTCCAGTGCTCAATTTGTAATGAAAGAGGTGCCGGGGCTCAATCAATTATTGTTTTTTAGTTTAATAATTGATGCACCAAGCCTACAGTTGCCGAGGCTATGAATTGCCAAGCCCAGAGTTGCAGGGGCTCAGTGCTGGCAAGCCCTGGCACAAATTAAGCACTGGACAGGTCATAATGGTGAGGATCTTTTGAGAGATTTGTTGGGTCGCCCTCAAAGTTATATAAGTATGATAGAATTATAATTATGTAGTAGTAGAAATAAAGATAGACAAAAGAGTATATAGGTATTGTAAAAAGGTATGAACATCAGTTCCATGCTGTTGAATTTCACTCTGTAACAAATGCAAGGCCAAAGTGCTAATTATTTCAGGCCGGTACAGGACAAAGAGTCTGTGCTGGAAAGTGATAAGAACTTTGAGGAAACAATGCTGTTCTTTAAAACAACACCCTGATGCTCTTGCCCTGTGAGGGCCCCCTTGTTATGCCTTTGTAAATCTTGGTATCCAAAGAGGGAAAAATAGATAGTGGGATAAAACTTGTTAAATGAATCAAGAGTTATAGATTGCATTGTTAAGTAAAAGAATGAATGATGAGTGAATGGAATTGAGAGCCTGAAGCAGGGAAATAATTGGTTAGTAAATGGTGCCCGCCTAATCCTAAGAATTTCAACCTTGATATCGATGGGCCGAAGAATATGCAAAGTGGAGATAACCGGATGACCCCCAGCAGGCAAACCGGAATCCACCCAAAACGCATCAAGGAAGAACAAGTAGATAACACCTAGCCATCATGGAGCCATCATGGATGTACCACCTGCTGATTGAGCTGATTGATGGTCATCTCAATTGTAAATTCAGCATGATGAAGCAACTTCCATAGACTTGTATTGAACCAGAGACCTATAAAAATTGGGTCCAGGGACTGTGTTCTTTGAGTCTGGTTCTACGACCACCCTCCAGGAGCATCGGATGCGCATCTGACAAGGACTCGGCTCCACTCTCCTGTCCAGGCCAGTGATTTGGCATGAGCAACATCTAGGCTGGTGTCACGGAGTGTGGGGGAGTCCAGGCTCTGCACCCCTCTTCCTGGGATTCACTGAGACTCTCAGCCAGCCAGTAAAACAGAAGGTTTATTGGACAACAGGAACACAGTCCAAAACAGAGCTTGTGGGTATACCCAGGACCCCTCAGTCAAGTCCTTCTGGGGGAGCAGGGAGCTTAGACCCCAGCCCTGGGGTTCCCTGCATTTCTCCACCCAGCCACAAACTGAACCCCCCCCCCCCCCAGCAGGCTCTCTCCTGCAGCCTGTCTTCACATTCCTGGGCAGAGGTGTTACCTCCCCCTCCTGGCTGAAGTTACAGGCTTTCAGGTCTCCCATCCCCAGGGCACATTCCCAGGTCAACACTCCCCCCTCCCTGCTGCGTCACGTCATCACAGCTGGTAACTATAACAACCTTTATGTAGAACCTGTGTGTGAATGTCTGTGTGTGTGAATGGATCTATATAGAAATTGCATATAGGAATATTTTGTTGTATTTACAATAAACGTGGCAATTTGCCTTGTCCCTCTTACAAGATCCTGTTGGTATCATTTTTATTAGTGTAACAGTTTCTCAGAGCAGGAAATGGGGTTCATTCCAGGCCAGATTCCAGACCGTCGCCTACCCCACGTGTCAGCTGCCAGAAACCTTCTCAAGTTCTCAGATCAGTGCTTCCTGTTTGACATGTCTAAATCTGCCCATTTCCTCAAGCTCCTGTAGTTCGACCACAGTGCATCTGACACCATGTGTCTCTGAAAAGAGGAGATCCCATTTGCTATAGGCTGTGGACTACTACAGGCAGACACAGGATGTGTGGGGGCGATTCTAATTTCATTAATCCTCACTATTATCAGAAAATGCCCAGCTTGTTATAATTTCTTGGGCAAAGGTGGTAGAAAGAGACACTATCAAATAACAAAAGGAAAGGTTTAGAAAGACAAAAAAATTCAAAATAGAAAAAGCTTCTTTGGTTTTTCTTCCGGTGGGGGAATCCACAACAGTTTCTCCTCTAAAGCCATAGAAATCTAGCTACTGGCGCTGAGTGAATAGTGCAATCAGTTTCTCACAAATATATATATTAATTCAAACTCCTGGGGCTTATAAATAACTATCCCTGTGTGACAGGCCCTGGTTTCTTAAGTCTGTATTTGTTTAAACTCTTCCCTCAAGCTGGTAGAGCTCAGAGTTTCCATCTTTGAATCGTATGTGCAATAACATCCCTGCTATATCAAGTTCCTTAGAAGAAAGTGCAGGCATGTGGTATGCTGGGTATGACCCACTCAAAGAATTACTATACATGCCAAGAATGGGACTTGGTCTGGCTGTTTGTTCACCCCACGGAAGCCAGTTCTAATCCCAACTCTGACAACATGTCTCCAGGTGTGTTGTCTCTTTAACAGAAGGCCCAGGTACAGCACATCACTGTTCTGAGTCCAACCCTTTAAGGACAGGCATTCTGGGAGTTGTAGTTCCCCAGGGACCATGTGACAGTAGGCTGGACACATGGCCTGCTGGGAAAGGGGGCAGGACTATATAAAGTCAGTTTCCCCTGGAGCATGGAGGGAAACCAGTGATAAGGGCAAGATCTGGCCTGGGCTTCTGCAGTAAGGGAGAGCTGGGTGTGGTTTGCTAGTGGAAGCTCTTGGGGGACCATGGGTCTAGACTGAGACAGGTGTTTCCCCACTGGGAAAGAGCTTGTAAAGGGTTGTGTCGCAAGAAGCCTGTGTGGCATCTCAGGACTGGGAAGCCAACCTGCAAGGCTCTATCCTTTGTGTACTAGCTTGATCAGAGCTAGAGCGAGTATGTCTCCTTGAGCTGGAATTTATACCACCTGCTTGAAGCATAGACACAGCCACAGAAGGATCTTGGCTTAATAGGAGAACATAAGGGCTTGCCTGTACATAGAGCTACTCCTGTATAACTCTACCTGTGTATATTTATTTCAGAGTAAGAGTACCTTATTCTGGTTTAGCTTAATCCACTTTCAAATGCACTCATATTTCAGAATAAGCATGTCCACACATGGAGTTATTCAGGGACAGCTGTTGCTCTTTTAACTCAAACCCTACCTTAATCTGAATTAATGTTCAAGTTTAGACAAGCTCTTTAAATTGGTTCAGTTGTGTTCCTATGACTTACAAGAAAATCCTCTCTAATTTATCTTGTAGTGAAGCATACGTTTCGAGGAGGCTAAGTATGCATGCAGGCCATCTGTCATCCTAAAATCTCCTTTTCTCTAATGCTTTGTTCCAAATGCTAAATACAAACCATTTTGTTTTAAGAAGACAATTTGGTCACAGGTTCCTGAAAAGAGGAAACACAGGTGCCTGACACCCAGTCAGGCCTGTAAGGTGATAGGCAGTTGCTATACACAGGCCAGTGTGCCCAGGTCCCAGTTTAAAAATGGAAGAATTGTGAGATTCCACCCCCGAGGCCGGTGATGCAAGAGGCCAAACATTGGCTGGGTTTGCACTCAGAGACCAGAAAGAGGTTAGAGACGGAGATCACCCTGAAACAGAAACAACAGATTCTTCTCTGCTGTTTGTGCAGCCAATGCTGCAACTCCAAAAGGAAAACACCGGGTCAGTGGTGGACTAGTGTCATATTGCATCCAGGGCAAGCTTTAATTGCAACCAGGGCAGAGCCAAAATTTACATCATCTGTGTCAGGCCTCTTCTGTCAGAAGAAAGACAGACTTTTAGATTTAGTGTTTGAAAACAGACATTTAAACTAGATGGAACACCAAAGCAGAGGAATGCCCATCAAGGCATGTACTTTTCCATTCTAGATTAACAACCATATAGCCTGTGACCAAGGGATGTTGGGTGGGGTGGGTCAGCGCTATGAAGTGGCACCGAGCATTCTCTGTCTCAGGCACTTGGCTGGCTGGGTCTTGCTCACATGCTCAGGGTCTAACTGATCACCATATGCGAAGATCAGGAATGAATTTTCCCCCAGGTCAGACTGGCAGTGATGGTGGGTTTTTTTCCCACCTTCCTCTGCAGGCTGTGGATGCAGATCTCTTGCCAGAATCATCTGGGACTCTCTCACTTAATTATTTCCTGTCCATTGTAGGGGCCTCGAGCACTGGTGAACCTCAGTCCCTCCTAGTATCTGCCTGGGGCACATAATAATCTAGTCTCCTTGGGTGTCATTTCCATTGTTGGGTTTAGTGTGCAGGGGCTGGATGGAGTTAGTAGCCTGCGAAACACAGGAGCTCAGACAACACAATCAAGTGGTTCCTTCTGGCCTTAAACACTATGCCTCTAAGATATGTCTCTAACAACCAACGTGAGACACTGGTCACATATAAGTAATCTACTTGTTTTAATGTGCCTGGGGAGAGTTAACCACCAACAAATATTTACATTGGCTGGAAAAGTCATCAGCAACCTGAACAAAACCATTATTCAAACACTGAACAGAGATATACAGTACAGTCTCTGATCTCCACCCCACCCCCCCAAT
Organism: Caretta caretta; assembly: GCF_965140235.1. NCBI lineage: Eukaryota > Metazoa > Chordata > Testudines > Cheloniidae > Caretta > Caretta caretta. Next base: position 6,207,680 of record NC_134215.1, read on the forward strand.
CTGGCACAAAATCAGTTGGCAGATGGGAGGAAAACCTGTTGCAAAAACGCAACAATTTGAGTTTCTTGTGCTTGTGGGAGCCCCTAAATGAAGACATTTTCATTGTGACCAACAGAGAAATCAGAGGTAAGCAAGACAGACTCAGAAAAGTGTCTGATACCTGTGACAATGGTGGCTCATGGACAGAAAGGGCTTGTGCTATGGTGATCAGGTTCACTCAGGAGTAGATTCCATGACTCTGAGAGTACTGCCACATGATGCAAAGTCACACACTGGAACTCATTTGCCTTCGTCAGCATGGGGAAACCTGGAGGGCTAGACTCATCTCCGACTCAGAGCATCCCCAGTGAAGTCAATGGAACTACACCAGAGATGAGTTAGTGCAGCGGTTCTCAAATCGTGGATCAGGACCCCAAAGTGGGTTGTGACCCCCATTTTAATGGGGATGCCAGGGCTGGCATTTGACTGGCATTCCTCCCTGGGCAGCAGGGCTCAGGTTACAGGCCCATCACCCAGGGCTGAAGCCCACAGGCTTTGGGCCCTCTGCCCAGGGTGGTGGGGCTCGGGCTGGGCTTTGGCCCCTCCACTCAGGACGGTGGGGCTGGGACTGGCTCAGACTTTAGCCCCCCTCCTGGGGTCGTGTAGTAATTTTTGTTGTCAGAAGGGGGTTGTGGTGCAATGAAGTTTGAGAACCTCTGAGGTAGTGATTTGCAGTTGCCTCCATTTTTGCATGCTGAACCCTTAACGGGACCTGATATGCAGACAGGGCTGAGCACCCACTCTCAAAATATAAGGCCCCTATAGGTGTTGTCATAAATATAAAGGGAAGGGTAACCACCTTTCTGTGTACAGTGCTATAAAATCCCTCCTGGCCAGAAGCAAAACCCTTTCACATATAAAGAGTTAAGAAGCTAAGATAACCTCGCTGGCACCTGACCCAAAATGACCAATGAGGGGACAAGATATTTTCAAATCTGGAGGGGGGAGGGAACAAAGGGTTTGTCTGTCTGTGTGATGCTTTTGCTGGGAACAGATCAGGAATGCAGCCTTACAACTCCTGTTAAGTTAGTAAGTAATCTAGCTAGAAATGCGTTAGATTTCCTTTTGTTTAATGGCTGGTAAAATAAACTGTGCTGGATGGAATGTATATTTCTGTTTTTGTGTCTTTTTGTAGCTTAAGGTTTTGCCTAGAGGGATTCTCTATGTTTTGAATCTGATTACCCTGTAAGGTATTTACCATCCTGATTTTACAGAGGTGATTCTTTTACCTTTTCTTTAATTAAAATTCTTCTTTTAAGAACCTGATTGATTTTTCATCGTTCTTAAGATCCAAGGGTTTGGGTCTGTGTTCACCTGTACCAGTTGGTGAGGATTCTTATCAAGCGTTCCCCAGGAAAGGGGGTATAGGGCTTGGGGGGATATTTTGGGAGAAGACGTCTCTAAGTGGCCCTTTCCCTGTTCTTTGTTTAAAACGCTTGGTGGTGGCAGCATACGGTTCAAGGACAAGGCAAAGTTTGTACCTTGGGAAAGTTTTTAAACCCTAGAGTTCAGAGGGGGGAAGGAACCTTGACAGGTGTAAAGCTGAGGAGCCAAAAAACCAAGGCAGCCCCAGTCACTATTCATGTCTGAAGATCTTGGCCTGTGTTTTTGGAATCTGAGGTCATTATAATAATTGTTCTTGTGCTTTACTGACTCAAAGCACCATACCAGCATTAGCTTGTTAGTACTCCCCACAGCATGGTGAGGTAGGTAAATATTATCACCCTTTTAGAGTTCAGAGACATCAAGGCACAGAGAGGTTCAACATCACAGAAAGCATCACTGTGCAACATGGATGGCTTACCTGCTGAGCATCAGGTACACCTTTGCCTTTGCTTCCCTTTGCCTCAGGAACAGGGCATACTGGCAAATTGCTCCTCCTATTCCACAGTAGATAAAAGTCCAACACTAAGGGCTTCCACAAATAATCCTTCACATTCCCGCTGGCTAGGTTCTTCCCCTGGACTGCAGAGATTCCATACCAGAATTTAGCCACAGTTTTGCAGGCCTCAGTAGCCCATTACCCTCCTCCGGCTCTGCACCGGTCTCACCCCTTGAAGCATGGCTTCTTCCCATCCTCCCTATAAATTTCAACCACTAAACAAGAACAGGTGCCCATTCCAGGCCTCCAATCCCACACTGCTGCCCCAGGCCTTTTCCTTCACCTGCTTCCAGGGTCCTTCTGCATTTTGCCTTTAAGCCCCCGGAGAAGCGCTCTTGCTGAATTTACTTACCTGTACATTCCTGGACTGAAATGGTCAAACAGTATGTGAGGCAACTCCTTCTTCCAAGAATCTCAGCTCAACACCAGTGCTAGGTTCCTACGCATGAACTCTTCCTGAATAACTTGATCAGAGCCCAACGCAGAAAGAAAGCTCTCCTGTAGCTTGCACCGTTCTCTCTTACCTGAAGCTGCCTCTGTACACCTCTTTCATAACTCAAAACTAACAACGGAACATGTGTTCCCGAGAGTCAAAAAATCATTCACATACTGGGAAACTTGGAAGACTGTAACGGCACCTCCTGGTGATGTAGACTACAAAATTGTACGGGGCTTTAGGAGAAAACTTTCTCTGGGGACAGAGGTTATCCCATAACTGTTTGCTGCAAGGTTTCTTGTACCTTCCACTGGAGTAGGGGAGAGTGACCACTGTCACTGACAGGACACCATACTATATGGAGCATTGGCCTTATACAATATGGTAATTCCAGGCATACTGCAACTATATGCAGACTGTTACTCGGGGTTCGTAGCAAAGTGACAATTCAGCCCTAAGAGGAATGTTCTGATGCCCTTATTCATATTGAATCGTACTCTGCCCCAGGATAGTTCCCTTTAAATCTATCAACTTAAATATGTTGAATATCAGAAACTGGCCCTTAATTAGTCATACATGTCACACAGAGCCAGGTTCCAATATTCTGACTCACGTCAAGCAGTAACTTGATGTCAATGTGACTAGATGTGGAGCAAGGAGCAACTGAAAGGAGTAAAGCCTTTGGAATTCGGCCCATCCATAGCCTGAAACTGAATAGCTGAAAATAAATTGTGTATCCCAAATATGACATCTCTTGGCTAACTGTGCAACTCCAGACTTGGTGAATAGCCAAGCATTAACGCTTTTTTAGGGGTTTTATGCCAATAATTTTTTCTGGAATATCAGAGGATAGTGAGCACGAAGGGATACAAACCTAGTACAAGTGAACATCTGGAATATTAGTTCACCTTTTTAGTGTTTTTTTCTCCCCAGCATTTTCCCACTTTGGCTATTAAAAACTTCTTGGTCTCTTTATTTTATTGGTTGAAGCTATATTACTATTTCAAATACGAATGTCAATGGAAGAGGAATACACAAGAACCTAATTTCTTTCTTCAGTTCTGGACAGGCAGTCTGTAATTAGAGGCAATTGAATTGAGGACATGAAATAACGTCCTCTAGAGTGAATGAGTTCTTCTATCACAGCATCATATAAACTAGATGATCTGGACTCTACTAGTGAGTAATTAGGTTTCTCTTTTTCTTTTCATTGCATCGTCATGTCACTATTTCAAAAGAGACTTCTTTTTCTCTTACAACTTTAAAACCAATTTACTGCATCTGAATGAAGCTCAATGCAGCATTAAAAGAGGTTTAAAGGACGGAAAAATGCAAAATTAAGTCTAATCCCTGCCTAGTATATATAAATATTTTTAAGTAGTATAGCATTTCAGTAAATTGCTTCCCTAGAGATTTTCTCCCAAGACCATAACCACATATACATTTCAACGATATTTTTAAAATGTCAGTAGAGTATTAGAAATAGAGAACACCAATTTGAGGGAGACACAGCATGGTGCTCAATATAGAGTGGTTGTACTGAAATAGTTTCTACCGGTTTGAAGGGTTTTTATCTGTTAGAGAGATTTCCTCTACCTATAAGGCCTGATTACTCCTTTTATGCTGGTGTAACTCCTCTGGAGTCCATAGAGTAACACTACTATAAGGCCAGGGTAACAGAGTGCTAATCGAGCTCATAATGAGGAATTCTGGTTCAAACTGATCAAATTATTTGTTCAGATGAGATTAGACAAGGTGTAAACACTATAAATATTAAGAGAAAATAAGTTGACAGAATGTTGAAGGGATTAAGGGTAAAATTTTCAGAGATGCCTAGGTGATTTTAGTCCTTTTTGAAAATGGAACTTTGGTGCCTTTGAAAATTTTTACCCCTAGCCTTTACTGACCACTAGTTGTCCATATCACTGGTATGCCAGAAGATAGCACCCCAGCTACAGTGTTCCTTAGCTACATTTGAGGACATCACACATGTTGCATAATCCAGCAGCAGCTTTCCTTCCGAATCAAGAGAGCCCAAGAATGCTATGACTTGATTATTTTGCTTCGAGAGCTATCATGCCATAGCCCCATTCCCTCAGAGTGTTGCAGCCTAATATAGCTGAAGAACCATGTTTTTAAATCTTTCAGGGGATCAGGGTTCCTTAAAAGCCCAAAACAGGTCCTTTCTAACCTGCCACTAGCTCTTCCTGTCATCTGCTCCACTATCTGCTGAGATACATGTGGAAGAGACATGCATCTTTTCAGCAAAAACAGGGAGGAGCAGCTCAAATGAGAATGGCTGAGACTTTCCTGTTATTCCAATCTGAATGTGTAATAGTGCATCATAGGAGAGAGTAAATGGCATCTTTAAAAAACAATGCATACTGAACTGAGATTGAACCAGAAGAACAGATCTTGAGAAGCCACTTTAAAAAGATGTGGCTTTTAGAACTTACTTACTGATATGAAGAAATCAGTAAGTTCTAAATACTTGATGTGGGACCAACATGCAACGAAGATCTAGGATGTTTCAAACCCTGATATGCGAAAGGAAGATTGAATAAGCCAATTCTGTTTTTGGGATTGCGTCAAGCTGTTGGTTTCACTTTTCACACACATTTTGAGGGCTGCTCATTATGTGACTTCTCTTTATCTTGAAGATAAGACCATCAAGAACTAAGATCCAAGGATGTTGTAATGTTCTCTTGTTCTTGTACTTACCTGACCAGATTTTAGTTTGTTCATCAAAGAGGTCTCACGGGGGGACAATTTCCATCAGTCCAGAAAAAGTTTCTTCACCCTCTAAAGAAATCCATTGTTCTTGTGGCTGCTGAATCTTGGAATCCTACCGGCACATGAAATATAAGAAAATCAAGAGTCTAATGAATGGAAGTTACCAGGGAAGAACGGGAGTTGGCAGGCATTCTGCCTGCTTCTGTCTTCTCAGCCACCATCTGCCTTCTCTGTGGGAACTCACTTGGAGGCAGTTCATTTCAAGAGAATTTTCAAGTGAAGTGTGAGAAAAGCAGCTAGTCATAAATATTTAACTCCTAAGATTTTAGGCATTAGAGATTAAATATGAAGGCGAAGATAAAAATACAATCTCAAATTTTATTAAGGCAAGAAGTCCTAATGTAGATTTTTTTTTGTACAAGAACACTTCTATAAATGGTAAAATAAACACATTCTCTGCTGGTTCAAATGGGTGACACACCAAAGGAGACAAGCGCAATTGTCTTCAGTGGGGATCTACCCATTCAGAGTAGCAGAGAAATTGGCCCATTGTTCTAAGGTCCTCTAAGTGAGTGTAGTCCCTATGAAATCTGTCCCATTGACAGCCCGGGAACTGAGATACTTCTTGCATCAAGAACTATTCCAGACGAGCAGCACAAATGTAACTTACTGTCTGAGTGTGTGAGGTGTCCCCATCTTTATCGGATTTACAGAGGATGTGAGTTTATTACAACCCTTAGCTGAGCTTGACTCTTTAGCCCAAACTCCGGAGACTTATCATGCTTTTGGCTCTGGAAGTTCCAGCTTCAATCCTGGTCATCCAAGATGGCAGCCATGGCATAAGTGTCTCCAAAACTGCCCTGCTAGTATGTCTCAACCACGAGTGGGAAAGGGACATAGACTGATCTCGTTGTCCAACCAGTCTCTAGCTGCTGAGCTGGCTGCCATGAAAAAGGTCACTTGGAATATGATGTGGACACTTGTCCATTTGCAACAAATCAGGAGCCTCCACCTCACTTCAGACAGGACAATGAATTGGCAATCGATGATGACTGTTATTACTGGGTTTGGTGTGGTGTCCCATCTGGTGGCACAGAGGAGAGAGAGAGTGATTGATTAGAGTGATTATGCTCTATAGCCATAGCTAACACCCAGTTGGCTTTTAGCTCATGCTGTAGAGGCTTATGCACTTCGCTCCAGAGGTCCCAGGTTTGAGTCCGCCTGCTGACAACCAGGGTCTGTCAGTGCTACATCAGGACCAGTGGTCTAGAGATGTGAGAGCCTGTGGCTCACTACCAAGTCCTTCAGCAATCTATTCCACCATTTGAGTTTGGTCTGCCTACAAGAACACTTTGCCCTGAAACTGTTAACTAACATTCTAACTGTGCACTGATGACTTTACAAAGCACTCTGGGATCCCTCCATGTGTGCTTTATTAAATGTATATTAATATAATACATGCCATATTATTCATAACACTGTAATTTCTGTAATTGTTCCTTCTGGGTTTGAGTTGAGCTTGCAAGAGACAACTTTACTTCACAGCCTGCCTTTGTTCTCATAGGCCACAATAGCTATGGAAGAAGCTTATTAGACCATCTAATCCATCATTTACCTGCCAGGGTGGGATAAAGTCCCTCGATGGAGACTGTTTATGGGAGCTGATGCGCCCTACAGGATTGTAGGGCACTGAATTGAGTCAGGATGTGCAGATTCTATTCTTGTCTCTGTCACTGATTTCATGTGTGAATTTTTGGACCAGTCATTTAATCTCTCTGGGAGGGAAACTGAGGCACAATCTGTAACCTGAGGATCATAGTTCTAGTTTCTCATCTCACACTTTGAGATCTACAGACCAAATTGCGCCTGAAGTGCTGAGTATTATTTACTATTCTGTTAAACTAAGACTAAACCTGATCTCTTTCTCTCTGATCTCTTTCTCTCCATTTTATAGTCTTTCAGATTACAAAGAGAATTCAGGAACGACTTGATAGCTTAGGCTCTCCCTGCACCAGGAACAAAGGATAAGCAGCTATCTGTTTCACAAGCCTAGCGAGACTTCTAGCCAGAACTGTGAGAGCTTAAGAAAATCTACCTGGCAGGCAAGTTCTCTCTTTTTAAAACAACATTTAAGCTCAGGCAACAAGGGAGAGCTGAATTTAAAGTCAAATAGGAAATCTTTGAGGAAAACAAAGAACTGAAATGTGTCCCCCTTGTTGTGAGTGTAACAGACGTATGATCTTTTTCTTTCTTCCCTTCATCAAGTTTGATAATTGAATCTCCCAATCTGGTATAAGGCAACATATTAATGTTGGCAATCCTCAGGATCGCTCTTTATCTCAGCCCTTACAGAAGGCTCTGGCATGGAGTTCACAGCCTTTCTAAGCAAGCCTAAAGGTGCTTGTTAGCTATAGCTCATATTCCTTGCCTTTTCTGCACCCAAACCAATGCATAATTGGCTTAGGGTGAGGCCAGCACAAACTTTAGCCCCACCACTTAAGCCCCAGTGACCAAGGATGGGATTTTTCAAAGTGCCTAAGTGACTTAGGTGTACAAGTCCCATCCAGTTTCAATGGGCCTCGTGCACCTAACTCTCTTAGGTGCTTTTGAAAAATCCATCCAGAGACTACAGCTGGTCTCTAATGGATCTGAGTGGTGGTCACTCTGTGCTGGCCCCCCACACACAGGTGAATTTCACCCTGGGTATTGAAACTGGTCAGAACATGGGGTTTTGGGGGGAAAAAATCTGATTTCTTTTGGTGGGAAAATAAAAAATCTTAGGTAAAAAAACAAAATAAGTTGATTTGGAAATACCACTGGGGTACCTCATGCCCCCATTCTCCTTTATGGCCCAGGATTCACGGCAGGACTATGCTTCCCATGATGCACTATGATCTCCCCTCCTGGCGAGCCACTGTGGTGGACCATAGGAATCCCATGGCTGTGGTTCATCCTGGGAGATGTAGTCCTGCTGAGGCGTTGGAAATATATAATAACAGGAAGGTAAGTAGCTATAGATAAAACTTCATCTATAACTTAATTTACAATGGTGTGACTGGTTACTCTTCCTATTCGCCTTGCTCTGTTTTCCTAGTATACAGTACCTAAATCCTGTGCTTCTCAATAGAGATGGGTCAATTAGTTTTGGATAAAATACTGACCTGAGCTTTCACTCAAAACTCAAAAGATCTTGAAATGAGGCATTCTTGGAGTTTAAGACACTGTGGATATGCTTTTTAAAGCCTATTCCTGAACCTCTAGTCTTTTCCTGGGACCAGAAGTGCAAGAATACTCTGGGGGAGTATGATGGGGTGGCTGCCCCTCACTGGCAGAAAAGGGAGGCAGCCCTAGGGAGGCTGTGCTGGAGACAGACAATCAGAAGAGGGCTGAAGGGAGCAGTCAATCAGGGCCAGGCAGGCCCATATGAAAAAGGGAGCTGCACTGTAGAGGAGGGCAGTTCTCTGCTGGGAGCCCAGGGAGGAAGGACTGTGTCCCTGAAGGGCCAAGAGAACTGCCAGCACCCTGGACAGAGCAGTGCTGCAAACAGGGGCTGAGGAAGCCAGAGACAGCTCCTTGCTGGCTGCTGGGGAGTTGCAGGCTGAGGCCCTGATACAAGGGTAAAGAGGGTACCAGAGCCACACAGGAAGTGACTAGACCATGGACTGCAGTTTGCCGCTGGCGGGAAGTGGCTGAATAGCGGTCTGCAGGTCCCCCGGAAGTGGGGAGCACAGTGCGTGGCATGTCCAGAGGGCTGTCTTGCTGAAGAGGACACCATGGTCCTTGGAGAGATGTGGGTCTAAGAGTGGGAGTCATGGTGGCAATGAAGGGGGCGCACTCCACTGCAGAGCTCATTCCCAAGACAGGCTGAGGAGGCACCAGAGCAGTGAGTGAACCCATTACAGGGGGAAATGCTGCTCCTATGCGATCTTCGGCCTAACAAGAAGCATGGTTCCACACAACCTTGTTCCTTTGAGATTCCCAGCCCAGTGCTGTTGATCCAAAAGGTTATCCTGTTCTTTATTGGCTGAGCAAATGACGTCTAACGCCGCTGGATGGTGCCTGTCCATCTGGAATGTGATAACTTTGGAATGCCACATCCAATCAGTTCCAAATCTTCAGAGAATGGTCTAGACATCAGTGGGCACTAGCCTGTTGATTTTTTTGTTCAAATCAGAATTCCAGGAAAAGCCTGATTTGTCAGAGAAATCAAGGCCTCCAGGCTGCCTGGTGGTGCAGGCAAAGGAATCTCTCCAGTGCCCTTTGTTGTTGCCCAAACAGAGCAGAGGCAGCAGATTAACTTGCTGTGGAGGAAACCTGTGTGTGGCCTGGACTCTAGCAGAAATAAGGCAGCCTTACGGGGAGAGTTGTAGGGGGGAAGATGGGGATTTGGGGAGGGGAAAGCAGAGTGTTGGGTGAAAATTGGGGGGGGGGAGTGTGAGGAAGCAGCAGGAACCAGAAGGATGGCACATTGATTGTGGGGGGAGGGGAGGAGCAGGGACCCACAGTGGGTGATTGGAGGGAGGGAGGGCACAGAGCCTCTGGCATGGGGGAGTAAATGGCACCCAATGGTATGGAAGAGGGAATCGTTGCAGGCGGAACCCTTGGCATGGGGTGGGAGAACTTGCAGGGAGTCCTGAAATAGAGAGGGATGGGAGAGTGGCACACAAGGGGACTGTGGAGGGATGCAAGGAGGCCCTGCTTGGCTTATAGGAGCTGCAAAGTGTAACCCCCTTCACCCCCAGTATTATGGTGTTATGTGGAGACCCGGATTGGGGATTGAGACCCCCATGGCCCTAGGCAACCTACAATCACACAATAGAGACCCTGCCTTAAAGAGGTAATCTAAGTGCCCACAATTCAAGACGGGTGTTGATAACTTGGAGAGGGCTCAGAGAAGAGCCATGAGAATGATTAAAGGATTAGAAAACATGTTTTATAGTGATAGACTCCAAGAGCTCAATCTATTTACTTTAACAAAGAGAAGCTCAAGGTGTGACTTGATTAGTATATAAGTACCTACATAGGAAACAAATATTTAATAATGGACTCTTCAATCTACCAGAGACAGGTATAATCTGTTCCAATGTCTGGAAGCTGAAGCTAGACAAATTCAGACAGGAAATAAGATGCAATTTTTTTACAGTGAGGATAATTAACCATTGGAAGAATATACCACGGGTCATGGTGGATCCTCCATCACTGACAACTTTTAAATCAAGATTGGATGTGTTTTTTCTAAAAGATCTGCTCTAGGAATTATTTTGAGGAAGTTCTCTGGCCTGGGTTCTACAAGTCAGACCAGATGATCACAATGGTTCCTTCTGGCCTTGGAATCTAAAGAAAAGAAACCACATGCGGAGGAAACATTCAAATGGATGGTTGTGGTGTAGCAAGGTGAGGACAAGGTAAAAATAACAGGTTTTTTTTTTTTTTTGGCCTAGATTACCTGTGTGCACAAGATGGATACAGTTTGACTAGGCATCCCATTCTCTGATTCTAGCCCAAAGCTGATGGAGACGCAGCAGCCTTACACAGAATCCCATGACCATCAAAACCACTTAATAACCTCTTATTCTGACATGCACAAGTTTTGGATCCTCGGGATGGCTTTATAATGAGTGGGAAGGAACATGGAGAAAAGGGGATCAGGGTGAAGAGCTGAGGGCTAAGGCAGCTCAAAGCCAAGAGAGTTACCATTTCATGCTGTTATGCCTCGCACAAATGCGGCTGTACAAAGCACTGTGCTATCCTAACTTCATGGAGTGCATCAGACAGATGCTGCAAGATTAAATAGACTCAGAAATCCTAAGTATGGACAGAGGTTTTGCCTTAAGGTGGTGCATTATTTCCCCTCCCCATGGTCTACTGTATCTGATTCTTTCTGTGTCCTGGGCTGACCCTAATCTGATTATTACTGTGGATTTTACATAACCATGCAATGTTTTTGTTTTTGTTTTTTGGGGTTTTTTTTTTTGTTTTTTTTGGACAATTTCTTGATTTGTAACAAAACACTCATTTGCTGCCCATTAGTGTTTCTGAAAACAAGCTGTGCCAAGACTCAGTGTACCAATGATCTTTCAGCAGGCTGTAATTGCCTGTTGTATTCAAATGCTAGAGAACAGTGTAGTATTTTATTTATAGAATTACTGTAACTTGAGAAAGCTATAATAGACTACTCTCTCTCCTAACCCATCTATTGTAGCAAGGAAGAAAGTGCCCTCTCTACCCTAAAGTTCATGCCAAAAAAAAACAATAATATTGAAGGTTTTGGTGATGTGAGCAACTGTCCAGTAAGAATTTGACCACAGTTGCGCCCTCTGTATACCCATGGTCAAAGAGCCATCAGTGACCTGATCATTCGTGACCTGGGTTGGAGTTGAATCAAAATTATGCTAAGCTAAGACTCTATATCCCAGTTCTCTTTTCTCCCGAGTGACCCACTCCCATCTCCTTCATCTATCTGCTTTAACAAAAAAGAACCGTCATGAATGTATACATTGGTGCAGCCTTACAGAGTGTCTATATGGGTGCATTAGGGTCTGAAGACCCTACCAGAAGGTCCACTGGGACGTGCGGGGCCATATCTTTGTTGGCTGAAATTATTTCAATAGTTGCTGGGTAGCTGTGGAAAAACTTCAAAAAAGCATGTTTAATTTTCTTTGTTATTCCCTCATTTGAAAAGTTTCAATCCTCCATTGAAGAAACCTTATAATTTAGACAACCAATCGTACAATAAACTCAAAGTTGACGTTGAAGTAAATAGTTCATCCACAAGCCCATAAGCTGAACATTGTTTGGTGAATATTTATAATAAATCCCTGTAAAGAATTCATATTGAAGAAGCACCCAAAGACCCCGGTCCTAGTTGGAGTCCCTTTGTACAGGGTGCTGTACAAACTTCCAGGAAGACAAGCTCCCTGCCATAAAGAGCAATCAGATTAGATTGGTTCATGAATGATTCTCTAGCCAAAAATGGGATACTATTTGTATTGTATACTATTAAAAATGAGGAGAGTTGGTTGAATGATTAATAAGTGTGCAGGGGTTTTAATTTCTAACTTTCACAATCGTAGGCTGTAGACTTAAAGTCTCCAGTGCCTAGTGACATGTGAGGCAACCCATTTCCCCACTGATTTCTGTCCAGAGCAGGATGTTTAATTCCACCGTAATTCATTTCCGTGATGGCAGCATCCTTTGTAATCACCCTGCAATAGGTCATTTTTATTTATCCTCTGTCATCTCTTCCCTAGAGGTAGAAGACAGATGTGCTTTCTATTTCTTTCTCAGGGCAGCTTACTAGCATGTTCAACCAATGAGGCTGGTTGGGTCAATCTTTCCAGTTGATTCCCAAGATTCTTCTTACACAAAGCTAGTGAAATGAGTTCTGATTCCTATTGTGTAATTCCATCATCTGCCACACTTAAGCAGCAGACAGTAGTGTCAGGAAGACAATAGCCTTGTAGAATCTCATTTTGGTATGTAGATGCATCATGTTGCTCTTCCAGATGTTTGACAAATGAGAAAATGACCCACTGGCTTTGCCGATTCTTGCCTTCACTACCTTAGTGAGCTGGCTATTAGCAGATATTGTACTTCCAAGATAGACAGTCATCAGTTCTTCCATTCCTCTCCTTGCCAGTGCTGACAGCATTCTTTCCTTTCTCCATGATCTTGGTCTTCTGCATACTGATACTAAATCCCACTTTAGCAGCTTCTGCTTCTATACTCATAAGGTCGTTTGACTCTGTCATAAATATAAAGGGAAGGGTAACCACCTTTCTGTACACAGTGCTATAAAATCCCTCCTGGCCAGAGGCAAAACCCTTTCACCTGTAAAGGGTTAAGAAGTTAAGTTAACCTCGCTGGCACCTGACCCAAAATGACCAATGAGGGGACAAGATACTTTCAAATCTGGAGTTGGGGGACAAAGGGTTTTTGTCTGTATGTGTGATACCTTTGCCAGGAACAGATCGAGGATGCGAGTTCTCCAACTCCTGTAAAGTTAGTAAGTAATCTAGCTAGAAAATACATTAGGTTTTCTTTGTTTAATGGCTTGTAAATTTGCTGTGCTGGATGGAATGTATATTCCTGTTTTTGTGTCTTTTTGTAACTTAAGGTTTTGCCTAGAGGGATTCTCTGTGTATTGAGAAAAGGAGATTTTTACCTTCAGTCCTTCTGGTATGATGTCCATCTGTTTGCATCTGGAAAGGAAGATGATGTCTGTCTATCTGTATGTGTACGAGTTTTTTCATGAAGTTGATAGATTTCCACTCCATACAACTATACGGATACAGACTAACACGGCTGCTACTCTGAAATCTGTGTATTGAATCTGATTACCCTGTAAAGTATTTACCGTCCTGATTTTACAGAGGTGATTCTTTTACCTTTTCTTTAAATAAAATTCTTCTTTTAAGAATCTGATTGATGTTTCATTGTTCTTCAGATCCAAGGGTTTGGGTCTGTGTTCACCTGTACCAATTGGTGAGGATATTACTATCAAGCCTTCCCCAGGAAGGGGGGTGTAGGGCTTGGGGGAATAGGACTCCAAGTGGTCCATCCCTGTTCTTTGTCTAAAACACTTGGTGGTGGCAGTGTTTTACCTAAATCCAAGGGCAAAGACTTTGTGCCTTGGAGAAGTTTTAACCTAAGCTGGTAGAAATAAGCTTAGGGGGTCTTTCATGCAGGTCCCCACATCTGTACCCTAGAGTTCAAAGTGAGGAAGAAACCTTGACAGACTCCATCCAAGTTTTTATCTGGCATAACTAGAACATCTTGCAGCTTATCTTTGCCCAGACAATACTAGTGTCTTTGGCAACAGCTCGTCTTCTTATCACAAAGTCTGACAATCTTAGAGAATTAGAAGTGTTTCATTTCCATCTATCTTCTCTTCAGTATAAAAGCACTATATAGTCTTGGTTCTTTCAAAGCTTCCGGCACTCTGCTGAGACATTCGTTATTCATGCCTTGCTGCTTCCCCCTCACCCCGCTCCCACCCTTTCGAGGAACTTGTAATTTCAATGCTTGCTTCATTGCCTTTTTGAAATGCTGACTCAGTGGAGGAGGGAATCCCACTCATCAGAGAGGGACTTGAAATAGCACAGCTGCTAGCTACAGCACTAGTCCCAGCCCATAGAATCATCATTCCTAGACTAATTTTTGTAGGCTTAAATAAGGATCTGAGGTGGAGATGACCTGAGATTGAGAGATACTTTTCTTGGCTGTCCCTTTTGCTTTTTGAAAAGATCCTTAGCACCAGAACTGTTTTTTCTTGTAGAAGATCTGGACTCTTGTCATTTAAGTTCTGGCAGAATGCAAATGGAGGAGATGTGAATTACACTCTTACTTCATTTTTTAGCACGCTTTCATATTTCCACTGCCTTGGCCATTGGAGGCTGGGAGCAGCAAACTCAGCCCATGGCAGTGGGAAAAGGAGTGTCTGTAGAGCAGCAATGATGAGCTTTGAAGGGAGTTACATCTCCTCATCAGCTGGTAGGATATCAGCTGTGCCTTAAGGCAACCAGGATGCTGGGGCTGATGAGAGGGAAACAGAGGAGAATTCTTGGGGCTCAATGAGAAATGCTCCTGGGGAGGAGAATATAGTAAAACATATTATGTAGCACCATTCTTCCATACAGACGCTAAAAAGTTTTGTCAAGTATGTTATTGGGTCATTTGCCAGTCACTGAAATGCAGTGATATCTGGGCTGGAATGCAGCAGCCATTCTGCATCAGCAATTCTACACTGCACTTCCATAGCAGAGGGAGATCAAGAATTACCTCTCTAATGCTCACAGACTGAATGGTCAAGTGAACTCACGACTCATGAACTTCAAGTGTACCCTTTGCCTACTCTCATCTACTTTTGTCTTCCCTCATGTCATGTGTTAATCCCTCCTCCTTCAAAGAATTATACAAATGCTTAACTTCATGAATAATCCCCTGAAGTCAGTGGAGCTAGTGAAAGTTATGGGGCTAGCTGCACCTCTGTGTCCTTTCTGGTTCTAAGTGCACCCAGCTGAGGTATTGAGCCTCCTGCCATTACCTGCCTAAGAGTAGAATAATGTGATTCTTCTAGTCTTAGACTGGAACGTGGCTACAGTAATCTGAATACACCAACTGCCTAGCATCGAGCAAGTCCAACTGGGTTTGAGGCACCTGTTTCCTCCTTTTGGGGAACCTGTTGTCACAATGTGGCCCATTCCCCCTCTAGACAGACACCAGTCTGTTGTGAACTGACCCAATCACTGGATTCCATGTGCTTCTAAACCCCCTGGTGTGGGTAGTGATTCTTTCCTCTTAGACGCACTCATAGGTGCAGACTCTGATCCTGAAACCCTCTTGAGCAGTGGGACCCTGTAGTCTGACCGCCTTGAAGCAGTTTCCCCCATCCCTCCTGACCTCCTAATTGCTTACACAAGTTTCGCCCTGAGTCCACTGCTCTGTGGGAGCACCGATTTTTTTCCTACTACCCCTTGGGGACAATGTGGCAAGAAAGTAAAGCGTACAGACTGACCAAAGGAATTTCTTAACCACAGGCACTTTACTTTTAACAAAGCACCGGAGTTACAGATCTTCGAGAAAACAACTAAATCCTGAGTGCATTTTCCTCTGTCACACCTGTGACCAGTGACAGCGACCAACAGCCTTTGTAAAAACAAGTTACCTGTTTAGAGTCATCTGAACTTAAATTTCATTGCAAGCTGTTTTTTTAATATAGGCTTTCCTCTTACAAAGAACAGAACCAACTTACATTCTTTATGGAAGCCAAAAAGCTCTGGGGATCCAGGCTGGTCTGTCTGTATTTCAGAGCCTGTCTCTGCAGTCCATTTCCCTGCTTTTTCCTCAGGGAAGCTGTGGGTTTTGAAAGCCCCCACCCTCATGTTGTGTTGTGGCCCAGATGATAATATATAGCTCAACGCCTTTATTACAGTACCAAGATATGAAGTCTTCCTCCAACTATTTTTGTGTGTGGTTCCTTTTTCCCCTGCCTGCCCCCCTCACCATCCACCCAGTCTCTCTAGGAGAATGCCCCTGTTACGGTTCCTCCCTTGTTTGGCAATTTGACCCATTCAGCAAATAAAGGCTTGAGCTCTCTGGTCTTGTGACTGTATCTAGTTGTGGGGAATGGGTGCTTCCCTCTGACAGTCTCACACACCATCTCTGAAATCAGTCGATAAACTGCACTTTGGTATGCAGCTCAATAATCATTAGAGTAGGCCTGTGATGAATGTAGGGGTGCTCACAGATCTAAATAAGAACACATGTGTTTGTGGGGGCATTGAACTGTAAATTCGTAAGGCAGGGACCATCACCATGATTGTCCGTAAAGCTCCTAAGATACTATGTTAAACAAAATAATTGCAGCCATTATAAGGCAAATACTTTATTTTTGGTAGCATACGAATAACCCTGCACATGAATGTTCAAGCATTTTAAAAACGTACTCCAACATCTGGGGGGAAAAAGATTATTATATTAATTACTTCCTCCAAGTTAGTCAAAGGCATCATTAGGAAAGCCTAATGATCTCCCTACTCTGTTTGCATAGAAACCAAACCTCAGAGTTGAGTGGCCAGTATAGTGCATTGTTTACATGCTGTGTGACTGTTATTGAGTGAGAGGTATCCTACCTATGTTCTGAACTGTCAGCAGACAGGGAGTTTAAAAAGGATATTAAACCTTAATGCTCTCATGAACTGGTAACAAATTTAGGAAGCAGTGTTGATGTTACCTCTCCTGTTCTCTGCCTACTAGCCCCTTGGTGAGTTTCATTGTAGTATTATGATATTTCAGGTTCCCAAAAAGAGGACACTGCTGCTGGAAGTGGGTACAGTTGGGGATATTGGAGGGGATACCTGTGATTTGGGGTGGGGAGAGCTACTCACTGGAAGGTGAGAGGCAGTGTTGCTCCCTGTCCCAGTGGCTGGGCAGCTGGCCCTGTGGGACCCCTTGCCAAGACCTGTGTGGGCAGGATCTGGCAGCTGTGGTTGCAAGGGAATGGACCAATCACATGCAGGGGAGGGACCAGTTGGGAAGTAGACCAATCGGGGCTCTTTCTGAGCTGCATCTTATGTACTCTTCAAAAACCCTGGATGTTGCCTGTTACTTTTTAAATTCCCCACCGGACAGAGAGAGAATGCTCAAAAAAGAGGCTTTGTCCGGGAAAACTTGGATATGTGTTAACCCTAGTTTATGTTAACAACCTGTGGCTGGAGGCCCTGAATTAAAGATGTGTCAGGACCCGGGAAGCTGGAAGAGGAACTGATTTAACGAAGCTTGTTTCAATATTTGAACAGTTAAATATTAAACCTGTTCAAATATTGGCGCCAATTTACAATGGAACAGATTTTTACATATGTCCATTTGTTCTCCTAGGCCAGAGTCCCCTGAGACAGATTCTCAGTGCAGTCAAGTTACAACCTGCTTGCTATTGTTAATATCAATCCTAAATAAACACTGCCCCATCAGCTGTGCCTAAAAACAACCCCCCACCAATCTATACCATGGTTGGAGCTAGTCAGAAAAATGGAATTTCTGTGGGAAATTCTGACAGAACAGAAATTGTGGAAAAATTTTGATTGGGAACCATTGAGTGGTTTGACTGCGTTTGAATCATTTCAATATTCTATTAAATAGAAGTCTAAACTAAATGGATCAAATCAAGTCAAAATGATTTGTTTCAACTTTTTTCCTGTCACACTTTAAAATCAGTGTGTTCCTGTGAAACATTTAGACTTCAACAAAACTGCAATTTTTCCCCATGGAAAATGATGCAGTCAAACTTTTCAATCAGCTCTAATCATGCTTTCAGACAAAATATTTGGCAATCGCTTCCTCTCCTCTGTGTTGAACAATGACTCAGGTGTTGGTATGTGGAAACAAGTCTTTTGGTTTACTACTGGAATTGATTTAGTTGAGGAAATGGGCCTGAATCAAGCCCTGTGTCCACAGAACCCTAAAATATACTGGTGTGTTTGAAAGCATAACCCAGATCCACATTGCTCATGACTCCCTGTCCTTTTACAATGGGCTGATCCAAAACCCCTGGTCTGAGTGGCCCAAATCTTTGGCATCTGTACTTGGAGATTGGCATCCAAGTTCTGCACCTTGCGCTCATCTCTGATTTATTTATAAGTTTTAAAATTACATATGCATTCTGTTCAGGGCCAGTCTCTCCCCTCCATCATAGGTACAGAGGGCCAGGTGGCAGCAGGAATGAACGGGGTCCTACTATGTGGCTCTAGGAGAGGACTTGGAAATTTGTCCATCACTAGAGCAGCACTGAGCTCAGGCCTGCAGCAGTTATCTGCACACGCATGCACGTTGGGCAGATGGACCTGTGCTGGGACCAGAGGACCACAAACCTTTCCGGGGGCGGGGGACAGTGTTTAGGAGGTTCTAGCTATAATAGCAGCCATGGAATACCTCCATGGCCTCTCAGAGGCGTAGGTGAGAAGGAAGCCTGACCCTACTCCCAGGAGAAATCGCCATAGCACAGCCTATTATCAGATTTGTTAAACCCAAGTATTCCAAAATCATGAATCTGGGACAAAAAAATCATGAGATTTTAAAGCATTGGGTTCCTTTTCTTTGCCTTCAGGCGTCACATCATTTAGGATTCATGTTTTCAAGCCTCTGAAACTTAGAAGGCTAAAAGTTCTTTGTTGTTTTTTTTAAGTTGAAACTCTCTGGTAATCACCTAATTCCAGCAAACTGAGGCTTTAAGACCCTTTCCCACCCCCCCAAAAAAATTACAATTCATGTTAAAATTGTGGGAGTTGGCAACACCAGATTTCAGGCTATGAACTGGCTGTGGAGACTTGTACCTTCATGATTTAAGAGCTTAATCTCTTTATTTTTTTTATTGTTTTTGTATTAAAAAGCATTTCATTTCACTTGGAAAATTAAAAACAAAACCCCAAAAACTTACGATCACTGAAATGCAAAGAGAGCTTCTGGAAACCATTTCTTGCTATATCAAAACACTTTTTGGCCTCTAAAACCAAAGTTTGGGGCCTGAATTACTTGACTGACCAAACTTGTTTTAAAGGAAACCAAATGTAACTGAGAATTACACAGAATGATGACAATATGATAGCAAGGTGGGGATCAGCTTGTGGCTCAAATTACACGCCTGCTGATGATGGGATGATGAATCAGGGACAGATCAGTTACTTTCTTCCAAACACAAGCCTGTTATTAAAGACCATCAGGTGGCTCTTTCAACACTTAACTCTTCTTCATATACAGAAAAAGGATAGCAATCTACTGAGCTGAAGCCTGATTCTGAAAAATCCTAGAGCCTGATTCCTTGCACCTTCTGTAGTCACTTACACTTGTGCAAAAGGCTTAAAATGCTACCATTCACATTTGGTTGCATTTCACACTCATTTTGCAGCGTGCTATGCTATATTCACAGCAGATAAACAGAAGTTAGATAAAATAATAAAATATTCTTGCTAGAAGTTTGCAACATAACATAAGAGTGAGGGGGCATTTGATAGCAGCCTTCAACTACCTGAAAGGGGGTTCCAAAGACGATGAATCTAGACTGTTCTCAGTGGTGGCAGACGACAGAACAAGGAGCAATGATCTCAAGTTGCAGTGGGGGAGGTCTAGATAGGATATTAGGAAAAACTATTTCACTAGGAGGGCGGTGAAGCACTGGAATGGGTTAACTAGGGAGGTGGTGGAATCTCTACCCTTGGAGGTTTTTAAGGCCCAGCTTGACAGAGCCCTGGCTGGGATGATTTAGTTGGGATTGGTCCTGCTTTGAGCAGGGGGTTGGACTAGATGACCTCCTGAGGTTTCTTCCAACCCTAATCTTCCATGATTCTTTACTTTATTTCTTAGCATTCAGAGTGGTAAGACCAAAGAACTCTAAAACAGAGAGAGAAAGCAGGCTGCTTTCTGAAACAGAAAGAGTAAAGTGTGGTGAATTGTGCCTAAGTGCGCTGGATGAAGAATAACTCTGATCACACATTTCCCTACAGAGCCCTCTAGCCTGCAAGCAGAACCAGGAAACCCCTTACAACTTAAAGTGATGGTCTATAATTTTAACACAGTTTCAATACACCACAGTGTAGATGTCCACATGAGGAGCTGGGTTGAGGCAAATCTGAACTTTATTAAGTAGATAAACTTGTGCCCCTGTGCTCACTTTCCCTTATGATTTTCATCGTATGGAAAATCACACAAGCTGGACCTTTCTGATCCAACATTCAGGACACTATGTGCACCTCTTGTTTGATTTAATTAAGACAGGGAAACAATCCACTATTTTGTTTTTGTTTTTTATTCCCATTCCACAGGGAGCTCTCCTATTTGAAATCTCTTGCTACTATAAGACTTGGCTGAAAATGCAAATGCTGTTATATGGTCCATTTGCTGCTCTCAGCATATTTGTTATTCATTACAATTTCAGGGGCCTCAGAAATGCTTCTTAGTTTTTGATTCTATTTTTCTATGAGAATATTAGCCAGTTAGTAAACCCTAGGGTGAGATTTACCCTGCTGTAATGCAAATGTTAATGGTCTCTAACGAGCTTCCATTCAGCCCCAAGACTACAAAGGGAGCATTTGCGCTGGCAGGGCGGATAGCTAAGAAATAAACTTTCTGTTGATATCTTATTCCCTCTTGCAGCTGGAGGCAGAAGCTGGAAAGAGAAGAACTTCAAAGGGAGAAAACTCCAAATTACACACAATTGCAGCCCATGCTTTGAAATAAGCAAACAAAACAAAATCCCTTCCTGGCTATTATAGTTTAGATGTAAGCAGATTTTTCAAGGTCAGCTCTCTCCGTTCCTGGCTCTCTTTTGTTTTACGGGTGTCACAAGCAAAGCTGGAAAAACAGTGGAGTATGGTGCAATGGCCATCACACTTACAATTCCATAACCCTGGAGGACTCCAGATATGGGTGGGCTTAGACTAGGCCCATCTGAAAGTAGAAAGGATCTGATTCTGCCACATTGCTCACATCAAGCAGTGCCCTACTCTCTAGGTACCTCCATCCATTTCAATGGGGCTACCCTCCTGAGCATGTGTAAGAGGGCAGAATAATGCTCACCTGAATGAAACTTTGTATCTACTCCACTTTCGATGGGCTGGGCTGAGACAACCTTATTCGTGCTAGATAGAACTTTACACCACAAGTACCGTAGTCCCATAGATTTCACTGAAGTCATTGGGACCACTCATGGAGTGAAGAGCTACTCACTATGAATAAAGGCACCAGAAGTTGGTCCTTGTGGCCATGGATAGGACAACTTACTTTCCTGAACATTTGTCAAGGGTGAAAATCACTCGTGTGCTGAAAGCCGGCACAAGGTCTAAATCCTACTTAATCCTTTAAAATAGGGTTCAAATGTTACGCAGGCCTCTTCAGGTCTTCCATCCAGGGGTAAATTTCATCCTAAATGATAACTAAAAGAGCAACATAATTTTTCTTCAATCCTGTGTCTTATATGTGCTCCTTCTTGGGGGTTTCATGTCTATGGCAGATCCTCAGCTCCATGGAAGTCCATGGGGTAATGACCATTTACGTAAGCTGAGGGTCTACCCCTATAAGTTTAACATGTTGGCTAAGGGCTTGTCTAAACACAGCTTGTACCAGTTTAACTATACCAGTATAGCTAGAGCAGTAAACACCCTCCGGTGTCGATGCAGTTATATAAAGGTGTTTTATATCAGTCTAGCTATTGTCATACAGGTAGGAGAATAAGCGACACAGCTATATGACACCTTTAAACTGAAAGACCTGTGTGTGCAGTAGGAGTTGTATCACCATAACTACTAGTAAAAATTACACCCCCTAACCCAAATAGTTATACAGGTACAAAATCTGTGTAGACTAGGCCTCCAGGTATACTTGTCCTCTGCCTTCACCCCACCCTGTGACTGGACCATCTAAGAGGATAAAAACTTGGAAGGCCTGAAGGGGTTTGGGTCTTTCTGGCTGTTGGTTTTTAACCTTGGAGATCTCAGAATTGTCTTGTCTTCCCTTTTTTGCAGGAGGACTTCTTCAGCACTTTGCTCTTGAAATCAATCCGTTGCGCCTCCGTGTACAGCCCATTCTCTAACAACTGTCTGCCAAGTTCTCACTTCCCATTTACTGTTCCTCCATTTCCCTAGGGACTGGAGTGGGCCATTAATCATGTTACAATTCCTTAGTAACTGTGAGGTCACAAACCTACTAGTTCTCCAGTCCTCTACATAATATTCCAGGGTCATTAAGAACCAAAAGCCATATCCTCAGTGTTGCGCCATTGATTCCAAGCAGGAAAACCAAACAAGCCAATTTTTCCAGACCTCCTTAGTACATCTTAAAACTGCAGAGAAGGGCACAAAGCTAGTTTGATTTTCCTTTGCATGTCACCGTCAAAAATATATATACATATTGTCACTGCCCCAGTCAGCCAACGAGATTGATCCTTTAGAAGACAGGAAAGCCTTTATGCCCTGCTGTTAATAAATTGCTTTGTTGACATGACAGAAGCTTCTTCCTGTGAACATCTTGTTTATAAGATGAATGGCGAATCTGAAGAAGGTTGTGTGATATGGGAAGAACTTATCTTGTATCTAAAAGAGGAAACATATGTGCAAATGAGAGGTGTGGGAGACTGGTAGGAAGCTGCTGAGGTGTTGAGTAGCAGTAGAATGGTTTTCTGCTTTCCGTAGTTTTTGTTTCAATGGTATTTAAAGATACTAGTTCTCTTTGGATTAGTTATAAATCAGAGATTTAAACTATGCCAGAAGCAGGATCTGGAAAGGGAGGAGAAGGCTCTAAGTCAAGAAGCAAAGGAAAAATGATGACAGATGACAGTTCCCTACTGGCATGGACATCTACTGTAGTGCATCATCATCCTCAGAGAAGCTGAAAGCCATTCTTTCCCACAGAAAAAAATATGATAGTGACAACTCCCATGGCGTTGCAGGAGCAGGGATGCTTCTATGGTCTGGATGATGCACATGCTGCCACGTGCATTACCACTCTCACCGAACTCGAGTAGAAAATCCTTGGAGGCCTGTTGATCAATCCATAAAGGTTTAACTTACTTGCTGAGTGACCTCTGTTAGTTTGGGAGATTAATCAGTGAATTTAGCTGAAAGCTACACAAGCCAGGAAGACAATTAGGCTATTGATTCAAAAACCTGTCCTTGTTAAGAACCTACAGTCAGGCTACGCTAATAAAGCTTTTTGGATTGATCAGTGTTTTCCGTAATTTCGGTTTACTCAGGCTCATTATTTTCTATTCAAGTAAACTCCATTTCAGAGAGAATAATAATACTGTTATACACCTGAAGCGAAATGCCTCTCTGGGCAGGAGAGGCATACGTTTCCCATTGAGCTGTCCTCAGACAAGAGTGTTTATATAATTAAAATACAAACCTATATCTCAGGACTCCCCTATGTGAATGTGGTCTGTATTGATGCTGCATGGGCTCAGACCTCCCTCAAACTGCTGGCTGATATATATATATTTTTCAATATACATGGGTAAATTAGGTTGTGTGACGGGGCAAGGCCAGATGGCTATAGAAAAGTAGTGGGAGATAGATATATTAGCTTCAGGCTAAACAAATCCCTGGTACCAGGATAAGTTAAATGGCAGCTGCTCCAGGTCAATTAAGACACCTGGGGCCAATTAAGAACTTTCCAGAAGGCAGGAAAAAAGCTAGGTTGATCGGGACACCTGAAGCCAATCAGGGACTGGCTGAAACTAGTCAAAGGCCTCCCAGTTAGTCAGGTGGGGGTGGATGTCAGGAGCTGTGGGAGGAAGTTGTGCTGTTGGAGAGACTGAGCAGTACACACCATATCAGGCACAAGGAAGGAGGCCCTGAGGTAAGGGTGAAGTGGAGCCTGAGGAAGTGGGGGCTGCTGTGGGGAAGTAGCCCAGGGAATTGTACGTGTCATGTTTCTAAAAGGTCAGCTACCATAGCTGATACTATTAGGGTCCCTGGGCTGGAGCCCAGAATAGAGGGCGGGCCCGGGCTCCCTCCTTCCCCCGAACCCCCTCCCCAATTAATCACTGAAACTGGGAGACAACAGAGACTGTGCAAGGGATGACAGCTTTTCCTCACCTCCCTCGCTGGCTTATGATGAAAATGGCTCAGTAGACAGTGACCCTTGTCTCTAGAGAGAGGAGGGTTACATGCAGGATCACAGTGAGCCTCTGAGGCTAGCGAAATCAGTCAGGAAACGTGGGACCCACGGAGACAAGGACAGAGCTTTGTCACAACTGTTAATTCTTTTTGGGGGCAGGGACTGTGTGTGTGTGCGTGCGCACACACACTCAGCACCCAGCACAGTGGGGACCCAATCCTGATAGGGACCTAAAGGCCACAATAACCCCAACATCATAAATCCACGAATATGTTCTAAATCCCCATTCTCGCAAACTGTCTAAGATGGACAACAACAGCCCCCGATGACTTTATTTTTAAACCTTGCACAACACATTTGGCAGCTCATTGTCAGAATAGGCTGTCTATTCCACAGAGATCTGGGTCTTATCCATTCTGAGTTCTGTTGCTGAGTTCTGTTCTACAAGTTTGGCTAAGGGGAGATGACTAAGTCGAGCTGGTGCTTGTATGTCACTCTGAGGTGGTGGTATGGTGATGAAGCGGACAATCATACCACACAAACACACACCTGATGGATGGGGAGCTCTACTGATTGGTTAATTCTACTCAGGTGTCCAGCCAGATGTCTGGCACACCTATTGCCTGATCTTAAGAATGGCTATGCTGGGTCACATGAATAGTCCATGTAGCCTTGTATTGTCTTCTGGCACTGGCCACTGTCAGATGCTTCAGAGGGAATGAACAGAATAGGGCAGTTATCGATCAATCCATCCCCTGCTGCCCCATCCCAGCTTCTGGCAGTCAGAGGTTTAGTGACACTTGAAGTAGGGGGTTTCATCCCTGACTGTCTTGGCTAATAGCCATTGATGGACCTATCCTCCACGACCTTCTCTAATTCTTTTACAGCCCACTTATATTTTTAGCCTTGACAACATCCCTAGGCATAAAAGCAAAAACCAAGAGCAAAATGGGACTAAAGTAACCACCAGAAGCCAAATCAGGAATCTTGCAGCAGAAGGCAACCAGAAAATTTGGCGTGAGCATCAGAATTTCCAAAAGAACCAGCAGTAGAAAGTGAGCCTGCTCAGATATTGGCACTATTTAGATGTTGACAATTAGTTAAATTAAGTTTTACCATGTAGTAGGATGGTCCTAATAAATAAGCTTGGCAGCCGTTCCATTTGTATGCAGACACTCATCTCAGACGTGGTGATAGGCAGTAGGGAAATTGCAGTTCATTGCACCAAAAACTACTCAGGCAAAAGCGCAGATGACAAATAAAGGATAATTTTCTCCCTTTGTCACTGGGACTTCTATGAGTGGCATGTATGAAGATATACACTCAGTTATGTGTCTATGGGCATATAAGAGATTTTCATTTTATTTCTAGCTGCTGAGTATTTTTCAATCGCATTGGGAGGCTTTTTGGCCACGTTGCATTTTAGAAGTCGTGGGCCTGATTTTGAAACACATTATTATACTGAAAGATGCTAGTGGCTGCCAGCAGCTGGATCTTGGATCCAAACACTATCACAAACCACCCTACAGCCAGAGGGTGTTCCAGGTACTCTTTCAGGCTCAACAGAAGAAGCAATCAGCCTCTTTTCCCGCTATGTCTACACTTAAACCGCTATAACGGCGTTGCTGTAGTACTTCACTGTAGGCACTCACTACAGCAATGGAACAGGGTCTCCCATCACTGTGGTTAATCCAGCTCTCCAAGAGGTGGGGTAGCTAAGTCAACAGAAGAATTCTTCCATCAACCTAGGCCCTGTCTACACTGGCAAGTTTCGGCACAGTAAAGCAGCTTTCTGCGGTGTAACTCCCGAGGCACTTAGTGCGCAGAAACTGCACATTTGCAGCGCTGTAGAAAAAAACACCCTGATGAGAGGCGTCAAGCTTTCTGTGCCGGGGTACAGCACCACGGTACCAGTGTAGACACCCGGGTTGATTACAGTGGTTCCTCCATGCCTGTTCTTGCCTCTCTGGTCATCGGTTTGAACTCTACTGCTCTGCGCTCAGGTGACCAACCATCATCCCATCCCGTAAATTCCTTTGGAATTTTGCAAGTCCCCTTCCTGTTTGCTCGGTGGCGCATGCAGAGGTCTCAGTGCATCTTTCCAGGTGGCCATACCTGCTCCACGCAACAGGCGATCCCCCGCTTGGAGCAATGCCGAGCTGCTGGACCTCATCAGCATTTGAGGAGAGGAGGCTGTCCAGTCCCAGCTGCGCTCCAGCCATAGGATACCTATGGACAGATGTCACGATGCATGACAGAAAGGGACCATGACCAGGACACATTGCAGTGCAGGGTCAAAGTGAAGGAGCTGTGGAACGCCTACCACAAGGTGCAGGAGGCAAACCGCCGCTCCGGTGCTGCGCCCATGAGCTGCCGGTTCTACAAAGAGCTGGATGCGATACTCTGTGGCGACCCCACCTCCACTGCGAAGGCCACTGTGGATACTTCGGTGGCTCGCGTGCCACTCGAGAGTGGACCGAGCCAGGAGGAGGAAATCTTGAACAAGGATGTGCAGGGGGAGGGGGACCCAGAGGCAGAGGATGACTCGGAGGTCAGAGATGCGTGCAGCCTGGAGCTCTTCTCTACCCTGTAGGAGGCTAGCCAGTCACAGCTGTCAGATCTTGGCAAAGCGCAAACAGGAGAGGAGGCCCCTGGTAAGTGGCTTTGATTTTTGGGAATCGCTGAAGCAAGTTGTTGGGAGCAGGAGGGTTTCAGAAACCAGGCTTGTGTCTGTATGATGTGCATACCACCACATGCCTGAGATACTGGGCAATCTGCTGCCAAAGGTTCTTTGGCCGAACTGCTTTGTTTCTTGTCCCATTAAGGATAATTTTCCCATGCCACTCTGTCGTCACGAGGGGGGACCATTGCTGCACACAGGCAAGCTGCATAAGCGCCAGGGTGGAAGCCACAGTCTTGGAGAAGACCCTCCCTTGATTCCCTGCTCACCCTCAGCAGCGAGATCTTCCATAATGAACACAGCCAGTGGAAAATATGGGGACAGGAATGATTATAAGGCCCCCGCTCTACCGTGCTGGCTCTCCCCAAGAGCCATGTGCCCCATGTACAGTATGGTCCTGGAACACTGATTTCCCGTGACCCCATGGTTACTCACCATTTTGGGGGTATTGTGGCTCATGTGTGCTTGCCTGGGATCAGCCAGTTAGTGACAGGAATGTGAATAGTGGCTGTATTTTAAATCACTGGTCATAGAATCATAGAATCATAGAATATAAGGGTTGGAAGGGACCCCAGAAGGTCATCTAGTCCAACCCCCTGCTCGAAGCAGGACCAATTCCCAGTTAAATCATCCCAGCCAGGGCTTTGTCAAGCCTGACCTTAAAAACCTCTAAGGAAGGAGATTCTACCACCTCCCTAGGTAACGCATTCCAGTGTTTCACCACCCTCTTAGTGAAAAAGTTTTTCCTAATATCCAATCTAAACCTCCCCCACTGCAGCTTGAGACCATTACTCCTCGTTCTGTCATCTGCTACCATTGAGAACAGTCTAGAGCCATCCTCTTTGGAACCCCCTTTCAGGTAGTTGAAAGCAGCTATCAAATCCCCCCTCATTCTTCTCTTCTGCAGGCTAAACAATCCCAGCTCCCTCAGCCTCTCCTCATAAATCATGTGTTCCAGACCCCTAATCATTTTTGTTGCCCTTCGCTGGACTCTCTCCAATTTATCCACATCCTTCTTGAAGTGTGGGGCCCAAAACTGGACACAGTACTCCAGATGAGGCCTCACCAATGTCGAATAGAGGGGAACGATCACGTCCCTCGATCTGCTTGCTATGCCCCTACTTATACATCCCAAAATGCCATTGGCCTTCTTGGCAACAAGGGCACACTGCTGACTCATATCCAGCTTCTCGTCCACTGTCACCCCTAGGTCCTTTTCCGCAGAACTGCTGCCTAGCCATTCGGTCCCTAGTCTGTAGCTGTGCATGGGATTCTTCCGTCCTAAGTGCAGGACCCTGCACTTATCCTTATTGAACCTCATCAGATTTCTTTTGGCCCAATCCTCCAATTTGTCTAGGTCCTTCTGTATCCTATCCCTCCCCTCCAGCGTATCTACCACTCCTCCCAGTTTAGTATCATCCGCAAATTTGCTGAGAGTGCAATCCACACCATCCTCCAGATCATTTATGAAGATATTGAACAAAACCGGCCCCAGGACCGACCCTTGGGGCACTCCACTTGATACCGGCTGCCAACTAGACATGGAGCCATTGATAACTACCCGTTGAGCCCGACAATCTAGCCAGCTTTCTACCCACCTTATAGTGCATTCTTCCAGCCCATACTTCCTTAACTTGCTGACAAGAATACTGTGGGAGACCGTGTCAAAAGCTTTGCTAAAGTCAAGAAACAATACATCAATACATCCACTGCTTTCCCTTCATCCACAGAACCAGTAATCTCATCATAAAAGGTGATTAGATTAGTCAGGCATGACCTTCCCTTGGTGAATCCATGCTGGCTGTTCCTGATCACTTTCCTCTCATGCAAGTGCTTCAGGATTGATTCTTTGAGGACCTGCTCCATGATTTTTCCAGGGACTGAGGTGAGGCTGACTGGCCTGTAGTTCCCAGGATCCTCCTTCTTCCCTTTTTTAAAGATTGGCACTACATTAGCCTTTTTCCAGTCATCCGGGACTTCCCCCGTTCGCCACGAGTTTTCAAAGATAATGGCCAATGGCTCTGCAATCACAGCTGCCAATTCCTTCAGCACTCTCGGATGCAACGCATCCGGCCCCATGGACTTGTGCACGTCCAGCTTTTCTAAATAGTCCCTAACCACCTCTATCTCCACAGAGGGCTGGCCATCTCTTCCCCATTTTGCGATGCCCAGCGCAGCAGTCTGGGAGCTGACCTTGTTAGTGAAAACAGAGGCAAAAAAAGCATTGAGTACATTAGCTTTTTCCACATCCTCTGTCACTAGGTTGCCTCCCTCATTCAGTAAGGGGCCCACACTTTCCTTGGCTTTCTTCTTGTTGCCAACATACCTGAAGAAACCCTTCTTGTTACTCTTGACATCTCTGGCTAGCTGCAGCTCTAGGTGCGATTTGGCCCTCCTGATATCATTCCTACATGCCCGAGCAATATTTTTATACTCTTCCCTGGTCATATGTCCAACCTTCCAGTTCTTGTAAGCCTCTTTTTTATGTTTAAGATCCGCTAGGATTTCACCATTAAGCCAAGCTGGTCGCCTGCCATATTTACTATTCTTTCGACTCATCGGAATGGTTTGTCCCTGTAACCTCAACAGGGATTCCTTGAAATACAGCCAGCTCTCCTGGACTCCTTTCCCCTTCAAGTTAGTCCCCCATCTGAGGAAGGGGTAGAAATGGGATTTTCTGAGCAAAGGAATTATTTGCTGTTTATTTCTACTGGACTTTGTGTGCACTTATTGTAAATAAACAAGCTATTCTGAGAATATGCCTGACGTAAGCCCTTTCTCATCCTACTGGAAACAACCCTGCAGGGACTGAGTTTGGCTCATCCCTCCAGCCAAAGAGGCAACAATAACATTGGATTTAATATCTGAAGACAGGTGTGAGTTCAGTTTTACCGATGCAGATAATTTAGGGTGCATTTTATGGCACTAAGACAGCTAGCTATCTGACTGAATCTGTAAATCACTTGAAGATACCTGCATTTATTTCTGGGTTCAATCCCTAGGCCAATTTGAGGCTCTTCTAAAATGAGCCTGGTTCATTCCTTTATCAAAAACATTCTCAGGATCACCATTTGTGGGATGCGGTGGGGGATGTTGTAACTTCCAGCCATGCCACACAGAATGGTGTGTTTGGGATGCAAATGCCTGCCATGGCTAGTGCAGAAGAGTGTCTTGTATTGTTAGTTTTGGGACTCATCAGTTGTGTATCCTGGAGCATGTTACTAAATCTGTGCCTCAACTTCTTGGTCTGTGAAGTGGGTATAATCTTGCGGATCTACATTCCAGGGCCAATATGTGATTGAATTAGCTGACTATGTTTGAGATCCAGGGCTGATAGACCTTATAGAGCTTGCAGACTTTTAGTATCAATCAAACTGGCATTTTTAATGAACACAATTTAATTTTAGAACTACTGAGGTGCTCAAGTCTCCTGCATTGTCAACAGAGCTCTGGTACTCATGTCATGTTTTGTTTTCACTGCAATTCCTTCTAATGAATGAATGACTCCACTCAGCTAAATCACTCTCCTAATATATTATGAGACTCTTCTCCAGCGTTGCCTGTGGCCCTGAAAATTTAACTCTATGCCTGTAGAAGACAGAGAGTGGTCAGAATCCAACAGGTCACAGTGGTGCTGTTCATTAAAACTGCCTACAGATCACAGATGGTAAAATTGGAGACCTCAGCTTAAGGGGTCCTCTGAGCACATCATTAATGCTAGAGCTGGTCAAAACATTTCTGATGGCATGGTTTTCCATTGGGGAAAATACTTAGTGACATCAAAACACTTTGCAGGAATGTATTGATTTTTGGTGACATTTTTGATAAATATCAAGGTGCTTCCTTCCTTTGGACTGTTTCCTCTTTTATATTATAATGCAAATATTAAATGAAGTGCATTGCCCCCGTCAAAATGAAAATGTTCAGAAGCTTTGTTTTGCAGGGAATGTTGACTTTTTTCCTTCCGATTGGGATGAAGGGAAATCTCAATGTCAGGATTTCCTGTGGAATTGAAATCCCGAGTTCCAACCAGCTCTAATTAACACTTCCTTTTGCTGTTAACACAAGGCCATTACCTAGGCTGTGTTCTTTCAGCATTCATGTGGATGTAATATGCATTATTGTAAAGCTAATCCCATGGCTACTCAAGATAATGTGTCCCACTTTCTCCTGCTTTTGTACCCCTGCTTGAAAAGGGAAACTGCACCACTGACCTAAATAACAGATTCACTTATAAAAGGCTCTTGGGTGAAATCTTGGTCCCGTTGAAATCAATGGCAGTATTCTCACCGACGTCAGTGGAGGCAGGATTTCACCCCATGTATTCAAATGCAAGTGTGATCCAATTAAAGATAATAGGGATGGTGAATTTATATTATCAGTCACGAAGAATAAGTCTCAAAAAGTTTCAGATGCTTCTTAGAATGGCTTGTGTCTGGGCTGGGAATCTGATGAGAACAGAGTTTCTTGTGGGGCTTCCTGATCTGAGACAGAACCAACCCCAAAAACAGATGCAATGTTATAGCTTTCTGGTTTGAGCTGCAACTGGAACGAATGAAGTGGTGAAGGGAAATCTAAAAATAAGAGACCTGTAGAGTAGGTGGAAAAAATAAAGATGGGGGGGGGCGGGAAATTTCAATGAAAATCTTCTGTGAAACTTTTTTTTTAAGAAGCTGTAGCAAAACTAATCAGTTTTCCCCCATCCTCTCCCACCCTGCAAAAGAAAAAGAAAAGATAAGTTTAGTTTTGGGAAGGAATTTCTAGGCAGCAGGTTCTTGTTTGGGCAGAGAGATAATCCATTCCAAATTCTTAGTCTGCTGTTCTGAGCCCAGAACTAAGAGACAGGACTTCTAGGTTCAATCCCTAGCTCTGCCACCCACTCCTTCAACAAAAAAACTTCAAAAACAGACTCCAAGGAGAGACTGCTGAATTGGAATTAATTTGCAAACTGGATACAATTAACTTAGGCTTGAATAGAGACTGGGAGTGGATGGGTCATTACACAAAGTAAAACTATTCCCCCATGTTTATCCCCACCCTCCACCCCCCATTGTTCCTCAGACATTCTTGTCAACTGCTGGAAATGGCCCACCTTGATTATCACGACAAAAGCTTCCCTTCCCCCCTGCCCCCGCACTCCTGCTGGTAATAGCTCACCTTAAGTGAAAAGAAAAGGAATACTAGTGGCACTAGTGGAATGCATCCGATGAAGTGAGCTGTAGCTCACGAAAGCTTATGCTCAAATAAATTGGTTAGTCTCTAAGGTGCCACAAGTCCTCCTGTTCTTTTTGCAAATACAGACTAACATGGCTGCTACTCTGGAACTCCTTCTATGATGCTGGGCTAATAATCTTAGGGCTGGTCTACACTGAAAAGGCCTAGCTACATCTCTCGGGTGTGTGGGGGGCAGGAGGTGAAAAATCCACACCCTTGAGAGACATAGTTAAGTTGACATAAACTCCGGTGTAAACTGCAGTAGCTGAACAGAGGAACTTGTCCTTCAACCTAGCTACCACAGCTTGGGGAGATGGATTACCAGCAATGTCTATGTAGCATCTACACTGCAATGGTACAGCTGTGCCCCGGTAGCATTTTAAGGGCAGACCTAGCTTAGGCTATTTGTGTTTCAATATCCTCCTCTGTCAAACTGGGATGACCATACTTACCTGCTTGAGAGGAGTAGAGTAAGAAAAACTAATGACGGTTTCTAGAGCTCTTTGAAAAATGAAAAGTGATGGGAGGAGGGCAACGGGATAAGGAAATTTTCAGAAAATTTCATGGCTGTTTTATTATTAGTTCAGTGCTGAGCAGTTTTATTTTCATGGGGAAACCATCCCCCTGCTGCCTGAAAACAACTTTTTGTAGTCCTATAGTAAGAGCGCCAGCTTTCCCTTAAAGCAATACAGAGAGAAAGGGAGCTTTTTTTTTTCAATATAACACTTCATAGGAACGCTGGGAGGGGAAAAAGAAGCCGTGGTGGACTAGATCCTAAACCCCAAATCTTAACATTGCAGAGATCACAGGACGTCTGGATCCATGTCTTTGCAGCCCAGGCTTGTCTCTGAAGGTAAGAGATCCTGTCTCTTACACCTGGAAGTTGGGCATTAATGAGTTAAGGTGGTTTTGGCCAAATTTTTTTTTAGCAAAAAATGCAAATTCAGGTTGGCCAGTACACTTTGCAAAATACATGGGGGAGATTTTTCCCAAATTGCTTTGGTCAATATTTTTTTTTTTAATATCTTAGATTTTTTTTCATGGTGATGTTTTTGAAATGAAACGTTCTGATTTTTCTTTTATTTTAAATTACTTTTTGTTTAGAAATTTCCTTCAATTTGTATTAAAGAAAATGTACAAACATAAAGGTCATTTGAAACACTTAAGAAAAAATTTTGGAATGAAATTTCAGAAAATTTTTGTTTGGGGTTGACTCAAAACAAACTTTTTTGGGGAGGGAAGGGGGGTGGAACAGCCAGTAAACCAGAAAAATCAATCATTTGCATAACTCTGTTGTTGTTATTTTATTGTATTATTTGTATGCCCATATCACATAAGAGCCTAGTTATGAACCAGGACCCTACAGTGCAAAGGGCTGTACAAAGCGTATGGCCATTCCTAGAAAACCTCCTTCTTACGTTCCCTTTCTGCTCTATGGAGAGGAAAAGCCAATTGCCACTCACAGTCCATGTAGAAGACACCGATCCTCATGGAAGGTCTAACTTAGATGACTTTCAGATCCTTTTTTCAAGGAGTGGTATACGCTCCTACAAGTCTGGGGACATGAAAGAAATAAATGAAGGGCATGTAAACTTTAACAAAGAGGATGGCTAGGAAGGAAAACAACAAGTGTTTCTCTCTTTATGTGAAAGAAAGGGGCCCGGAATACAAAACAGCCTTTATCTCAACACCTTTTAATGTGCAGAAAACTTGTTATTATTCCAACCAAAGTACGTTGAGATTCTTTACATTTCCTGTGAAGAACACTTTGACTGTTGAAAGATGATTAATTAATAAAAGATTTTTAAAAATGTTAAGAATTGGAAAGGACTCAAAACAAGGCAAAGGACTGTGGAGAAGGGAGGAAGGATCTAAATGTGATGTTTTATTGCATAAGCATTTCACCCTAAGTATATTTATGAGGCCTGTTATATAAGGCCCCTGTGTACCACACTGACAGAGTAAATGGGACTTAAAGTGGGTGGAAATACACTCTCTGATACTCCCTGTATAAAAGGGCTCCCCAGATGGTATAGAGTTTGCATAGGGGGTGGATTCGGGGTTATAGCTAGAGTCTTCTACACTACTTTTCTGCTTTCCAAGGATTATGGCTAACGGAGCCTAAGAGCAGCTTTGTGATTTATAGAGCGGGGCTGGGCAATGTCTTGCATAGCCCCTGAATATGGGAGAAACAAAAGTGGCTTAACACTGCCTTTACTCCTCACTCACTCCATTCACACCCCAAGTGAGGGGACCTTTTTAAAGGTATCAGGCTTTGCAGCATTGAGTGGAGCAATGTCTAAATACCTTTTAAAATTTGGGCCATGGTTACTGAGAATCAGGCCCGTATGCTGCATATGCGTGTGCTCGCTCATTTGCATTCTCTACACACACACACCCCCGCCACCAGAGCACATAAGTGTATATTAGAGATGGAGTCGGGGGGGACCCAGGGAGCCTGCAGTTTTGCAAATCCCTCAAACAATTTTCAGGAAAGGTCACAAAACGAGATTAATTTGAGTAAACCTTTCTTCCTCCGTAATTTAGAGAGTCGGATAGGCATTTCAGTTCATTTACCCGTAGTCCTGATGTAGTTTCTGCTCATGCAGCATTTCCTATGTCTTTCCTAGTATCTCAGAAGAAATGGTAACAGGCCAAAAGAAGAGGAAAAAGAACTTGCTGGCCTGCAAAGAGAAGTTTAAATATTTATTCACACTGGGCCATTGTGGAGTTTCGTTTACAAAAGAGAGGGCAGGAGAGAGGCTACTGTAAAATTTACATAAAAGCTGGTTACTAATGAGCTTTGGAGCTATAGGAAGCTGCCTATATGACATTAAATTTGTGGAAGTGTTAGTTGCATTTAGCCCCATGTATTTTATATTTCTTTGAAGACCTTTTTCTGCCCTAGCACATCATGGAACGAGGACTGCAGTATTTACAAACCAACAAACTCATTTGCCAGTGCTTTCTTCGGTGCTGACTGTATGCAACCCAGAAGGTGATACTTCCCACCATTACAATGTGAAACATAGGGCCAGCTTTTGTAAGTCTCCTGCATCAGATCCTCAGCTGGTGTAAATCAGCCTCTCTGATGCTAAGCCCATTCACACCAATGGAGGATCTGTCCTATTGACTCCTCTGGAGAGAATTCTCATTTTCACTGGGGCAGGTGAGCACAATTGCCCCATGAGGTGTAATGTCATTGAAGCTAAAGGTGGTACACATGGGGTTAATCTGGTGCACAGAGTCAAAGTTTGATGCTAGGCAAAGTAATGGTACCCTGACATTGTAGATCTGACATGATGCCAATGGGAAAAGAACTGGCCATAACTCTAACAGAAATAGTAGAGAAAATCATACCCATATTTCAAGATAATGAGGATAAATCAGAGCATTTGGGGATGTTTTTTTCTTTACTTTTTTTCAAACGATCAACTGCTAATTCTGCTTTTATTTTGTGTTTCTCTTCTGCTCCATTTTATGCTCACACTCTCGTCTTCTATTCCACTGTAACTTCTCTTTGAACTTCCAGCTTCAGTTGGATAAAGTTAATCAAAATCACAGATGTTAGAGTAATGAAAGACCTCTGGGGTCATTGTGTCCTTCTCTCTGCCTGGGACGGTTTTTATTTCTGCAAACGTGTTTTGTTCGGTTGAAGTTTTTAAATAGAGCTGGCTGAATTATTCATTGTGAATAAATTAACCAATGAATTTAGACCTTCATTTCTTTTCAGGAATGGGTTAGGGTGGAAAAGAAAATCTGGCTTCTCCCAACTGTGACCGGGTCGGGCCAGATGGCTACAGGAGAGTAATAAAAGGCAGATATATTAGCCCCAGGTTAAGTAGGTCCCTTTTCCCTGGGTAAGGTAACAGGGAAGGTTCCAGAACAATCAGGAACCTTCTGGAGACAATTAAGACAGACAGGCTGATCAGAACACCTGCAGCCAATCAAGAAGCTGCTAGAATCAATTAAGGCAGGCTAATAAGGGCACCTGGGTTTTAAAAAGGAGCTCACTTCAGTTTGTGGTGTGCATGTGAGGAGCTGGGAGCAAGAGGCACTAGGAGCTGAGAGTGAGAACGCGGACTGTTTGAGGACTGAGGTGTACAAGCATTATCAGACACCAGGAGGAAGGTCCTGTGGTGAGGATAAAGAAGGTGTGGGGAGGAGGCCATGGGGAAGTAGCCCAGGGAGTTGTAGCTGTTGCACAACTGTTCCAGGAGGCACTCTAGACAGCTGCATTCCACAGGGCCCTGGGCTGGAACCCAGAGTAGAGGGCGGGCCCGGATTCCCCCCAAACCTCCCAACTTCTGGTCAGACACAGGAGGAGTTGACCTGGACTGTGCGTTCATGAAAATGGCCAAACTGAGGGCTGCGGTGAAGCTCCAAGATGAGCAAATCCGCCAATAAGCGCAAGACCCATCAAGGTAGAGGAGGAACTTTGTCACACAACGTATTCACTACCTGCAAACTTTTGTCAAATAAGTTCTGCTGACAAATTTCATCCAGTGGGTGTTTGAGAGTTGTTTGTTTTGATTTGATGTTGTTTAATTGGTCACCTAAGTCACATGATAGGGCTTCCACTCCCTGCCTGGATGACTGATACTTCTTAAACTGGAGAATAGGAGGTAGCAATTTACTCTTCCCACAGGTGTAGTCTTGTCTTCATGCAAACACCTCAGTCGTAGAAGGAACAGCTATTCACTAGACAGTCTTGTAAACAAAAACCTATTTACACAAATATCTGCGGATAACCAATGCTAAGGGGTACTGAATAGAGGGGAATAATCACTTCCCTCAATCTGCTGGCAATGCTCCTACTAATGCAGCCCAATATTCAGTGTAGACTGAAAGCTCTTCAGGGCAGGGATTGACTCACTCTGATTTTTGGACAGTTCCTAGCACAAGGAGGCCCTGCCCCCAGCTGGGACCCTAAGTGCTACCATAATACCAAAAAAAAAAAGGTCCTGCCTTGTTTCTGCAGTAACCCGCTGGCATTAGTTTTAAATGCCAAGCAATGGGGCTTTCACCCTTCCCTCTGGAGGTAATTCACAGTCTAATTTGTCTTGCTGTCAAGAGTATCTTTCTGATATTCAGCCAACATTTTCTTTCTCCTGATTTAATTCCATTGCTCCTAATTATACCCCCTCTATCCTACCGCATAAATTCTCTCCCTCCTTTCTGTTTGCACTCTTCAGAGAGCTGTCAGCTGTTACCATGTCTCCTAATTAGCTATCTCTTAGTCAAGATCTACATGTTTCTCTTTTTAATTTGTCCTTTTAAATCACCCCCTGCCCCCACCCGCAGCTCTTTGTTTCTCTTCTCTAAATCCCTCTTCAGTTTGTCTACATCTTTCTGGCCCTGAGGTGCCCCAAATTCACCCAGGATTCCTGGGGCAGTCTGCTCAGAGCTGTGCAGAGATGCTGAGCATTGTGACACTTCAGCATTTGCAGCTCAGATTGCATTGACATTTTGGTGTTTTGGTTTTGCCTCCTGGCATTGTTGTAAACTCTCCAGGGTGGGCTGATCACGTGAGGTTTTTGAGCACCCTCCCATCCCATTGACTTCAGCAGGGATTGGTGGCTTGCTGCTCCTTGCAGGCCTGGGTCCTTGATGAGCTTTCTGACAGCACTGGGTTTCTTTCAGCCATTGCTACTCCCTTGCATTGAGTCTTGTGTTAAGTGTCCTTTTTTTTTTTGAGTGACTTATAATTTTGTCTTTCCTGCCCATGCTTGTTAATGGTCACAGAACAAATGGTACAACATCTTGTCTCAGAGTTCCTGCTTGTGCTACACATTTGCTTTTCGTTCAGTTTTAGACCGAACAGAATGCTGAGACAGGCTTCTGCTCCATGTCCCTCCTTTGTAATCTCTTGTCTAAAACAATGCCCTTTGTCAATCCCAACAATTCTTGCTGCTTTCTAATGTCCCCTTCTAATAGGAAATGTTTTTGGAGACCAGCTGTCTTCTGAATGGTTATCCAGGCTCGCTCTGCCACTGGTTTGAATGGAAAAAAGGCTTCCACGGAATAGACTGGGAAGGAAATTTGTAAACTCATTTTTGTGTCGGAGGAGAAGATGGCGAAATACCAAGATAAACCTTATTTGCTTTGCAATACAGCTACAAATAACACCTTGGTAGTTGCTGATTTTTATTTTTTTTTTTTTTTTTGAGTGAACCCAACAAACAGAAAATTCTTTTCAACCATTTAAAGGCCAGAAAGTGGCAAAATGGCATTAGCACCGTAGCCCAGGGCAGCTTTGCTCAGATGGGCATGAGTCTTCTGTATCTCCTTTCAAAATACCTGTCTCTTGCTTTCCCCACTGCTCCTCCCCTCACACTTATTTCACACTTATTTCATATGTAAATGAGCACCGTCCCTAGAAAAGGGAGGGCTTGTCTAATCGATAGTAGGATCGATAGTCCACTGGATGGACTCGAGATCTTGTTCTGTTCCTGCTTCTGCTGCAGACTCGCTGTCTGACTTCAGGCAAACCACTTCAGGTCTGATTCCTCCCTCTCCCCTCCCCCCTCTCCCCCGCCACCGAAGAGCTTGACTGAAGGTCAATGGGCCTGATTCCTTGAATACTGGAGGAGTCATGTAGGCCAGTGCAAAGTTGGTATCAAAGGCTACACCCACAGTTCTGAACTCACTTCACACCATTTTGATGATTACACAAGGCTTAGTGCACTAGAGAATCGTACCCAGTGGGTGCTTGGTATTTGGAAAATCAGATTCTGAGAGCCAGATCCTCAGCTGGTATGAATAGAAATCAATGGAGATCTACGCCATCTGGCCCTTAACCTCTTTGTATCTCATTCCTCAGGCTGATGATGATTTCCCTCCCTCGTGGAGTCCTGAGGATAAATCCACTGATGTTTGTCAGGAATTCAGATGCTATGGTGATATGCACCTTCTCCTAGCTCCTAATTAAATAAGACAGACGAATGGATGTGTCATAATCGCTTCTCTCTGCTTCAATCCAGTAGGGATCTCTGAGGTTTCACAGGGCCAAAGAACCATTCTAAAAAGTTTTGTGGGGAAAAATTCTAATGCCTCTGCTCATCTGCCTCGATTTATTTTTTCACTATGTTCAGAAACTTTTCTCCCCCTGATGATTCGTGTTAATGAACATGGCAAGTTTACAATAAGGAGGACAACTGCCAGCCAATTTAGACTGTAATAGAGGAATTTTGTCAGGAATCTCTGGGATGGGGTGTTTAGCAGTAGTTATTTGGGCTATGCCTTCCCTTTGAAAAGGTGAGTTTTTACATCGACACAGCTCTCTTTGTAAAATCCTAGCAGAGACAAAGCACAGGCAGGTTCTACCTTTGCTGTAGCGAATTTAAAGTCAACTCTGTCTCTTCCTGCCTGCGGTTCATGTCGACTAGCTACATCCAGGTAGAAACTACAGTGCCTTGCCTCCACTAGGATTGTCCCCAAAGAGAGCAAGCTCTCGCCATGTAAAAAGACAACTTTCTTTTTTCACAGTGAAGACAGCCATGAACGCGGTTAACTGAATGCCTGGGCTGAGGTTGAGAGAGAGTTTTGTCTTAGGGCCCCTTTCTGAAGGGATTGTGGGTTGGCTGCTTGTTCAGACCATCTTCTGGAATGCTGAGTGGGGATCGTAGGTTAGGATCTGGTCATCCCACTTCCTGTGTTATGAGTTATAGGTGGAGGGTGGTGAGGTTTTGACCTTGATCATCCTTTTCTCTTTCTCCTGTTTCCAAACTGATGGGGGTGGGGGGTTAGCACAGTATAGACCCTCTCCTCTGTGGTCAGCCGTGATCTGCTTGCAGTGGAACCAACATGGTTCTGCTATATGTGATATGACCAGATGCCAAGAGCCCATGCCAGCAGCTGGACCATGCATCATCCCTCTACCTACTCACGTACACACCAGATTCCAACTCCTCTGAGGATCCTAACATGTTGCTTCAGTGCAGGGGGTTGAGAGCTGAACCAGCAGGGGGCCAGCAAACCTATGAGAATCTTCATTTCCAAAATGGGGGTGGGGCAGGGGCGGGGCCTGCAGAACAGTGCCATTGCAATAACAGGTGCAAAGTGGCTCCATTCCCTCAAAGCAACGGTGCTGGAACTGGGAAGCAGCATTCACCCTTGGGTGTGTTTTTTAAATAAACCGTCTTGGGAACCGGAAGCGTATTTTACTAAGAAGTGCTCTCCGTGGTTTTGCTTAATGCGGACAGAGTCTGTGAAAGCAAGGCAGTGAGACAGACCAAGGAGCTTCTGATGTGGGCTTTGCCATCTGACCTGAGCACTTGTTAGAAGAACCTTTCTTTTCTTGAGTAGCTGGAGCAGCACACGGGAGCCTCTGGGAATCTGTGTTGGATTTTAATTAGATGCAAAGGGGGCCTGGATTGTTGGAAAAGAACAGAAACTGTTTTCGAGAAGAATTTAAAAGATTCAGAGAAAAAAGTGCAATTTGAGAAGGGAAACAAACCAACCCTCCAATTGGTTCACCGTATCCTAAAGCATGAGGAAAATCTGCAACTTCTCATTCAATGAGCATACAGGGAAGTAAAATGCAATTGCACAAGGGTTTGTGGAGAGCAAATGCACAAGGGTGTGAATGGGGCTGGCATAAACTCATTTGGAAATATCAATGTTTACTGGTAACTGCACGCAGTATTTACCCAGCTTTACTCAAGGGATGCATTTCATCAGTGGCGTTTTCACCTGGTTTGGGTCCCATTCATCACATAGGGGATGGTTTGGGGTGCCACCTGCCTAGAGCTTTGTACATGTCATCTGCTATCTCCCGGTTTGATTTATATTCTAATGACACATCTAGGTATGAATGGCAATGCATACCACAGGGATTAACGGTGAGTAAAACGCCAAAGCTTTGACACAATCAAATCTCATGCCCAGGGCAATCCATTCACACTCTGCCAGTTCAGATGTGTGTTCTGCTGTGAATGGTTATAATGTACAATGGCACCTGAAAGATAATGATTCACTTTTTTAAAATAAAAGGGAAGGGTATGTAGGAAATAACCCAAATTGAACTGGGAGACGAATGGGTATTGCTTAGCATCACATAGCAGCTTTAACTCTCTCGTTAAACCTCCATTTACTCTAAAGACCATATATGCAGGCATATTAGAACTGTGTCACTTGGAAGCAAAATTGGCAGCTTTCTGTCCACTGCCTTCAAGTCAAACTGGATGTAATCGCATTGTACGTTCTCTGGGGTAGGGACTGTGAATCGTTTTTGTTCATCCAGCACCTAGCACATTGTCAACACGATCAGAAAATAAGCAGCATTCCATCTTTGACTGTGCAGCATGTAGAAGAAGAAAAGCTGATTATTTCTCTTACTAAGCTGCTGTTAGTGTTGTAATGTGGGGGTTTTTTTCAATTTTTGCTGCTATTGTGGTTCTTCCTCTCCTCCTCCCCACCCTTCACTGCTTTTTTCTCAGCCCTCTGCAATCCGTCACTCAGTCCTAACATCCTGTGGAGCAAGAAAAAGGGCTGCTTAACCATTGCACAAATGGAACGACTGGTGCCAGAGAGCATCTGAACTAACTGCATCTTGGGGTGAGCTCAGTACGCCAAGTGTTTGTAAATTCTGGCTGCTTAACTTTAAATCCGTCATTCTGTCCCACGCTTTTGTTTAAATGCCCACATGACCCACGACTATTTTTTCTTTGCTGTGCTCTTGCAGAGCCAGACCGCCAGCAGAGGGCACACATTCTATTAATAAGGATATGTCCGTCCCCAATAGGACTTGATGGATCACTAACATCCCTGTGTTCCTTTGATCTTTGTTTTACAAACGGGGACACCGAGGAACAGTTTGTGAATTGTTCAAGGGCACAGAGGTTGTGAGGGTCAGAACAAAGAACAGAAATCAGGTCTAACTCTGGCTCCCAGTCCTGTACTCAAACACACTCACCCTTTACACACACCCATGCATGAGTCTATATAGTGCACATGCTCTGTTTTGCTAACTCTCTCTCTTACTCTACACTGAATTTTGCAGAGATTACAGTTTTGTGACATTCCCCACCACTATTTGCTTCATTTCCTGCTGCTCACTGCCTGTTTCCTCTGACCCAAACCATTAAGGGCCGACATTTCCAAAAACAATTCATGATTTTTGATGGACAACTCGAGACACCTAAGGTAACATTTGGTTTTTCACAGAGCTTGTGTAACTGCCTCTTAACTAAGGCTGTAGAGCAGACTCATTTAACTGTCTCTCTCTCTCTAAGTGGTCTGGTGCCACTAGATGGGACAGACCACACCCAGAAGATGTATGGGTTACACTTGCAGCCCAGAGGAACAGAAGGCTAAGGTGGCTTGAAGCTACCTTTGCCTCCTCTTCATCCTGGGCTGATCTGAGGGCTGGAGCATCCCCAGGTGTTATTTAGACAGCTCTGAGGGGCTAAGTTGCAGTGGCCTCCCTGGGCTGCCCAATGGACTGTAGCACTGGTCAGAATTACTGGAGCACTGTGTTGCAGTCCCACCCCCAGAAGCCACCTCCCTTCCCCAGTAAGACCCCTTCACCAGGGCTTTTGAGGTGCTTTTGGAAGGCTGCCTGTAATTATCCTCACAGTGCTGTGGTATGGAAATTCTCCAGCCCTAAGCTGGGCTTCTGGAGCTCCTCTCCCCAGCCTACTGGGGCTGGTGCGGCTTGCACCCCTAGAAGGGCCATGACATTCAGAATGTGGATGCTCTGCCGTCTCTGAAAACTGGACCCTTCAAAGTGCCCATATATTGATGACCCAAAAATGGAGGTGCCGCCAATCACGAGTCACTTTGAAAATGGAGGCTTTGCCATTTAAAGGGGAGATGCCCATATATGCTGCTACAACATCAGCATCCCCCACTTTCCGTGCAGCTTCAGCACACAATGCGTTGTGGGTCTCAGCAACCTTAGCAAACAGAAACTTCTTCGCTCCATTTCTTAGTCTTTTCACGTCAAGACTTTATAAACAGCAAGTGTTCCTTTGAAAATGCTTAGCAAATCGCAAATCACAATTCAGTCAGTAGCTCCTGACTAGCCTAAGATAGCAACGTTGCAGCAGGTTTGTTTTCTCGGTATCATCTTTAACATCCTCATCCAGAAAGGCTCTGGAGACATCATTAGGCACAGCTCTCTCTTTGTAGATCCAGGCTAACAACTGCTGATTGGTTGCTTTGTGTAAATCATTTGTCACTGAACGTGTGGCATAAGCTGGGGACGGTGCATGGCACAAGGATGAGTCAGTGGAAGAGATGAGGTTTCTAACTATTTCAGAGGGCACTAAGAAGCCATTGTTCCTTTAAAGGCAAGCGCACGCTTACTGGCAGGGTGAAACTTGATTCCAGGTGTGCAAGGCCT
Source organism: Caretta caretta (assembly GCF_965140235.1). Lineage (NCBI taxonomy): Eukaryota > Metazoa > Chordata > Testudines > Cheloniidae > Caretta > Caretta caretta. Next base: position 6,251,115 of record NC_134215.1, read on the forward strand.
GGGGTTGGCCCCATCATAACACATGAGTCCCATACCAGCTTGGGAGTTGTAAAGCAGAGGGGGAAACCTCTTCATCCTCCCATTGAGGATAACTTCAAGAGTGAGCTAGGGGAAGAGTCCTATGATTGTGCAGAATGCAGTAGCTCCAGCACCCAAGTGGCCCAGAGGGATAGGGGCTGGAGTAGTGGCTGGAGAAGGACTGATATTTCTACTGTCCTGCTCGTTGGGTTAAGCATTGGATTTGACCTACCCATCCAGTGTACTAGACTGACGTTCAATCTGATTACCCTGATCCTATGTGGAAAGGTGTCTTGCGCTGGCCCTTCCAGACGTGGATTGAGAGAGTCTGTCAGGCCAACTTCAGGGAAGACTCACTGTTCCGTGGCTAAATAGATGGCTGAATTCCCCAGTGCTGGCAATGTGACCAGTGCCTTTCTCTGAAGCTGGATTCTAATGGTGACAGGAGAGGGAGGCAATAAGGATGTTTACAGCTTACCCAGACATCAGACCTACCCCTGAAGATGATGCCTGGTGCGTTCTTTAATGGAGACTTGTATTCATTCTCTGCAGTTAATACAGGTTTCAGAGTAACAGCCGTGTTAGTCTGTATTCGCAAAAAGAAAAGGAGTACTTGTGGCACCTTAGAGACTAACCAATTTATTTGAGCATAAGCTTTCGTGAGCTACAGAAGTGAGCTGTAGCTCACGAAATAAATTGGTTAGTCTCTAAGGTGCCACAAGTACTCCTTTTCTTTTTGCAGTTAATACAGTAAGTCCTGAACACCAAAAAGACACAATGCTAGCGTAGTAATTAATTCCACAGCATGTTTCAGTGGAATAATTGGAGCCCATTATTAACATTTGTTCTTTCCTTTATCAAGAATCTCTGAACAGGTTTTTTTTCTCTCCACCCCCTCCCTCTTTCCCATACATGTTGCATTATAAATTAATCTCACCAAATATGAGTAGAGACTAAGCCTAAAAAATTGCAACAACTTCTAAAAAGAAAAGGAACAAATCCTGCAAAGTGCCTTTATACCTGTTACAAAGAGAATTCATTTACAAAAAGAATATTTGTGTGCAAATTAGCTTCCATTCATGCCCTAGGCCTTGCATAATAAATCCTAGTGGACAATAGCTGATTGAAAAACTCTGGTCCTTTTGATAGATTGTTTTAAATAAGTGTGCTCTGTCTCAAGGGACCTGGTAATGCAAGAGGGGTCAGTGGTGGATCGCTTTTGGAATGAAATATGAGCAGGGCTGGAAAAACCAGAAGCTTAATGTTTTGCATTAGAGCCTCAGGGGACACGAAACACTGACTTATAGACCAAGTAGGAAGTGTTAACTAATGAAAATGTCTCCATCTGCGAATCTTCAGTCCTGCCTCCTCAAGGTGTCTTTTAAATTGCTCTAATATGAATGTGACATCTGCTATGTGGAAAGATCATTCATGCCAAAATCAGCAGACCACCTCACCGCACCATTAGCCTGGCTCTCCAGCTTGGAACCAGATTCAGAGGTGATGTGTAAGGTGCTGGAAGGTATTGGTCGGTGGATGTAAGTTTAAGGATATGTCTACGCTAGGAGTGATTTATCGGTATACTAACACCGGTATATTGTAACAGCGAAGCACTCCTCATGCAAATACAGCACACCAGCAAAACTGTGGTTTTTACCAGAATAGTAAAATCACACACACACACATCCATCGAGCAAAACAAGCTACACAGTAAAAGTGCATCTGCATTCGGGGCTTCAGCCAGCAGAGCCCTGATTCACACTTCTTCAGAGCCCTGACCAGCATAGCTATGCCAGCAGCAGTATGTAGTTTAGACATGGTCTAATGGAGTCTTAATCAGTGTAAAAGTATGTCTACATTTGAATGTTTAGTTGTGTTGGTTCACATGTTAAAACCCAATTATAAATTCAAGGGTAGACACTTCGCAAATGTTCATTCCTAGTCGGGTTTAACTCTAAGCTGAAGCAAACTGTCTCTGGATTGGCCACAAACATTTATTTGTACGGTTGTATTCACAGTCATGCTAGTTAACACAAGTTCGGACACATTGAAACCTACAGGTTCTGCTGTACTGTCAGGGGAGTTAAAGCGATTGTAACTCCCAGGATGAGGTCACAAAGAAGGTATCAACACAGAATGGGAGCTACTGTACTTGACTTTCATGACTGAACCAGGATCATTTCAGGTGGAAGCAAATGTCACACATAAAGATTAGCTTTGCGACTGTTTGTGAAATGATTTTTTTTTTTAACAAAAGACTTTTTGGTGACATTTCCATTTTGTCAAAGTCATTTTGTGCCAAGAAAAACCTACCCCTATTTTGATGGAAAATCTTTGACACACTCCAGTTTGCTTATACAATCAGTGAACAGAAACCCTAGCATGTGACCCGCCTGACCAACTTCACACCTCAGATGTAGAATCACAGCTAGAAACTACCCAAAGGAATACTTGCAGCAAATCTTTTGCAAGCAATTTACAGACTGAGAGACGTTTCCAAACATTGTTCACTGAACAAATAAGAACAAACAAATTTGGAAAAGGTCTGTTAATGGACAATTTGTGAATGGGGAAAAATGCGTTGTTAGTTGAAAATCGGCCACTTGCAGTGTAGTTACTAGGAGTTCTGTGAGCCAAGACTCTGAGGCTCAATCGTGAGCTGTATTGATTATGAGTAAAATTCTCAAAAGTGCTTGAAAATTTTCCCAGGTCTGTGCTGCAATAGCAAATGGTAATAACATTAAGGAACAACTCAAACTATAAGGTGGAGCTGGTTGGTAATGCCAGAGAGAGACAGCTACTGCAGGAAAGCCACAATGACTTGCGGTGATTCAAGATGCCGCTATTTCCTGATGTCCTGACAGGAGGATGTCAGGAAATAAACAGTGAGGTGGTGAAGTTTGAAGATAATACAAAACTACTGAAGACAGTTAAGTTCAAAGCTGACTGTGAAGAGTTACAAAGGGATCTCACAAAACTGGGTGGCTGGGCAACAAAATGACAGATGAAATTCAGCATGGATAAATGCAAAGTAATGCACATTGGAAAATATAATCCCAACTATACCTACAAAATGAAAGACTATAAATTAGCTGTTATCAGTCAAGAAAGAGAGCTTGGAGTCGTTGTGTATAGTTCTCTGAAAACATCTGCTCAATGTGCAGCAGCAGTCAAAAAAGCGAACAGGATGTTAGGAACCATTAAGAAAGGAACAGGTAATAAAACAGAAGATATCATAATGCCACTATATAAATCAGTTCAGCTCTGGTTGCCCCATCTCCAAAAAGATATGTTAGAATTGAAAAAAAATACACAGAGAGGGAACAAAAATTATTAGAGGTATGGAACAGCTTCCATATGAGGAAAGATTAAAAAACCTTGGGACTGTTCTGCTTAGAAAAGAGACAACTAAGGAAGGATATTATAGAGCTAGGAGATCATGAATGGTGTGGAGAAAGTGAATAGGGAAGTGTTATTAACCCTTTCACATAACACGAGAACCAGGGTGCACCCAATGAAATTAACAGGCAGCAGGTTTAAAACAAACGTAAGGAAGTATTTCTTCACACAATGCACAGCCAACCTGTGGAACTCAGTGCTACAGGACATTTTGACAGCCAATAATATACCTGGGTTCAAAAAAGAATTAGCTAAGTCCATGGAGGATAGGCCCATCAATGGCTATTAGCCAAGATGGTCAGGGATTCAACCCTATGCTCTGAGTGTCCCTAAGCCTCTGATTGCCAGAAGCTGAGACAGGATGATGGGATGGATAACTCAAATTGCCCTGTTCTGTTCATTCCTTCTGAAGCATCTGGCACTAGCCACTGTCGGAAGACAGGATACTGGGCTAGATGGACCTTTGGTCTGACCCAATCTGGCCATTTTTATGTTCTTATGTTCAGCTTCTCCTGGCTTGGTGGAATATGCAGCCTAACCCTCAATTGACCTTATCCTCTTCAGCCAATATTCGGTGCCTATTCCTGAATACAGTGAGGCAGAGTGGCCTCCCCCTGGACCTGAGAGGGAGAAACCATTACACTCCCCTGATGGATGCAACTAACCTCACCGCGCCCTCCTCTCAGAAAGTGCAGGGGCAAGGCAGGAAGTATAAAAGTAGGGCCCTGCAGCTTAGTTGCACGCAGACCAAGGAAGGAGGCAGATGTCCCCACCAGAGAGCTGAGCCCTCTGTTAAATCCAGGACAGGCTGTGGAGCAGACCAGTGCCCTGCTGGCCCAGGAAATGGAAGGCCTCAGGGAGATACCGGAAGAAGCATCGCCCGACTGTGAGCCAGAGCCCGGTGGCGATGGAGCAACGCCAGCAGCGTCAGGTAGGAAGTAGCCCAGGGAAACCAGACAGTTGTGCTTCCGGGATGTGAGGCCGTGATCTTACATTTCTTCACTGACCCAGTAGTGGAACCACCTGCCACTGTCAGGGCTCTGGGCTGGGACCCTGTGGAGTAGGGTGGGTCCAGGTCCCCCTGCCGCTGCCCCACACCTGAGGCTGGCTGCATATTCACCACAGGCCAGAAGGCCTGCACCAGACTGTTTGTTGCCTGCCCTAGCAAGGAGGCTGTGGGACAAAGACTGTGTGTAATAAAGCAGAGCGGCCTGCCTCTGGACCCGAGACAGAGAAACCATTACACTGGAGATAAATGTGCCAACCTTAAACCATATTCGTTGCTCCATACCTGTTAACATTGGTATCTACACTGTTGTTTTAAACTTTTCAGCCTCCTGATATCTATTTAGCTTCTTCCATCCATCTGTTCTCTGTCCAGAAGTTGTCATACTTAGCCCATTGCTGCTAGCTTACCTGGTCTTTTATTTACTTGCTTCTTAGGGCTATAAATAACTACAGCTTGACTTAGAGGTGAGGTGAAAGGGGACAAGGATGAGCTGGAGCTAGATTTGTAATATTCATCTGTCTTTAATTTGCGGAAACTTATGGTACCTCTAAATCTTCAGTGCAGATTCAGCTGCGTGGGCTTCCATTCAAGTCAGAGGGAGTTGGCTATAAATCTGCACAGTGTTTCAGAATGTGTACCCCTTTTAGTGAACTGGCCTTCTCAGCTGTCTGCAAAGTTGTCACAGCAATGGCTATTCATAGCTATTAGATGTTGGAAAAGTCCAAGTGCATCAGCTCCTCCGTGTGCTTTGCCAATGCAGGATTGTTCCTTTATAGGTATATTCTTGAGTGCTATCTTCAATCTACTTCTAAATTACCCAAGCAATGGTGCTTATGCTGCTTTCCCTGGGGAAGCTCTTCCACTGTCTAGTACATCTCACCTGTAGCTAAGAGTAATGGGATGAAAGAGAGCAATGAATAATGCAGGCTCAGCAAAAGCTCTCCATTTCCACTTGGATCACCCTAAACAATTCCATTTTTCCAATGCAGTGCCATTCAAACACTGGTGAGATGGTTCTCCTCTGTATCCATCCACTAGCTTAATCATTTTATAATTGTGTGGTCCAGCAGCAGATCAGTCTGGGTTTGGTCGAGCAGCAGCTTCTAAGTCTGCTTAGCTTGCCTAGCCCTATCTTGTTTTTCCAAAAGCCAGATGCTATGAGTTAAATGATCACTATACTGATGGAAATTTTGCAGACAGTAGACATGGATGGGGCTGCTTCAGAGCCAGTTCTATAGTTTTAGGTTTCCTTCATGGCAAGATTGTGCGCCACCCCACATGGATGCACAAGTGAAGGAAGATAGTACGAGGAGCATCCTGCCACTTGTGCATGAGCTGATCACACATGCAGTCCTGTTGGTGCAAGGACCACATCAGGTTAATGTTGCTGCTGGTGGCTGGCTCCCCAAAATGGGGTAGGGAAAGGCAGAGCTATTAGGAAATGCTGCATCTTTTTCCATGTTGTCACAGAACTCCCACTTCCCCAGACCTCCCCAGAAGCCTATGAGATCTGAACTTGGTTCAAGCACAATGTGTCCTAGAGCTTCCACTAGGATGTTCTATTGCTTCTGCAGGGCTATGCATTAAACTCACAGTGTGGCCCTAAAACTCTCTTCCATTCCATTTCTGGTGCAGTAGGATAGCTGTGACAGTCTATACTATTATGGTTACCACTTTTACAAGACTATGATAAATTTTGTTCAAAATATGACTTGTGATGAATCAATTGAATCCTGCCTTGAGCAGGGGGTTGGACTAGATGACCTCCTGAGGTCCCTTCCAACCCTGAGATTCTATGATTCTATGATTCTATGATTTGGAAACTCATAATCTGCTGAATATTATTGTCCTGATAAAATATGTGTATCAACATTATATTTAAAGAAATACGTTTCTGCTATATGCATTTCTGTAACATATTCCAGAATTAGAAAGACAGGTTCAAACCAGCTTTTAAGAGACAAAGAGAGTCTAGCACCCTAGCCAGATGTTAAAGAGCAATCACCGGCTTAAGCAGCCATTCTTTAGCACTGGGAAAGTGTAAACAAGAAATTTACATTTCATCTCAGGGACAGTTTGAACCTCATGCACACAAGAGATTGTTTGTCTGCATCTCGATAGGGGGTAATCCTCAAAGAACGGAGAGGGTATAAGAATGAGAGACAATGACCTCTACCTTACCTCTCCTCCTCCCATCTCTCTGCTTTTAACATCAACAACTCTCAAAGAACAGAACTAAGGCTGAAAGGACACCTGCCTATGAAATTTACAACAGCATATGGTGAGACAAAACCTTTGCTTTTAAGTTCACTTAGCTTGGGAAATTAGGTATTAAATTGCGTGTTTATCTTTTATTACTTTCATAGCCAATTCTGACTTTTATACCTTATTACTTGTAATCACTTAAAATCTATCTTTCTGCAGCTAATAAACTTATCTTATCATTTTATCTTAATCAGTGTGTCTGGATTAGAGTGTGTGGGGAAACTCCATCTGGGATAAAAAGGCTGGTGTATATATCATTTTCCTTTGATGAAATGATGGATTTACTATGAGCTTGTAATATCCAGGAGAGTACTTGTGCAGTACAAGATGCACATTTCTGGGGTCAAGGCTGGGACTAAAAACATGCAGGTGTTGCGCTGTAAGTAATTTATGAGTAGCTAGCTAGTAGCACTCAACACTGTGTAGCGGGGAGCAAGTTACATGCTGGAGGCTGTGTGCATGAGCACAACCTGAAGAGGTGGTAGCTCTCAAGCCTGGAATGTTTCTTATACTGCTTTGCTGGTGAACAAAGGGGACACAGCTGTTCAACAGTCCACCTTGTTCCCTGGGGACTGACATGATAGTCAATCATTCCATTTTCATGTGTCCGTGTCCTCCCACCCCAACCCTTTGTTCAGGGAATAGTTTTCCTAGGTTTCTGTGACAGGATTCCCTTTGGATTTGCGATCCCAAGGGCGATGAGGGTTTTACCTGGATGTTCTTCATCCTGTTTTCCTTAGGATATGAACTAGATGAGAGTGAGATTGCACTGGGCGAGTGTTCACAATCAAGTATGTCTCATTTTTGCTTGTTTTCTAGATTGTTTCACTTTACTAAGGATATTTAATAGGGCTGGGCCAACAGGAATCTAACTGAACTGAAGCAAATCACCCCTTTTGCGTTTGTGGGTTAGGAGATGTAGAGAATCCGGGGGTAGCCGTGTTAGTCTGTATCCACAAAAACAACAAGGAATCTGGTGGCACCTTAAAGACTAACAAATTTATTTGGGCATAAGCTTTTATGGGTAAAACACTACTTCTTCAGATGCATGGAGTGAAAATTAGAAATGCAGGCATTATATAATGACACATGAAGGGAAGGGAGTTACCTCACAAGTGGAGAACCTGTGTTGACAGGGCCAATTCGATCAGGGTGGATGTAGTCCACTCCCAATAATAGATGAGGAGGTATCAATTCCAGGAGAGGCAAAGCTCCTTTTGTAATGAGCCAGCTACTCCCAGTCCCTATTCAAGCTCAAATTAATGCTGTTAAATTTGCAAATGAATTTTAGTTCTGCTGTTTCTCTTTGAAGTCTGTTTCTGAAGTTTTTTTGTTCAAATATAGCTACTTTTAAATCTGCTATAGAATGTCCAGGAAGATTGAAGTGTTCTCCTACTGGCTTTTATATGTTACCATTCCTGATGTCCGATTTGTGTCCATTTATTCTTTTACGTAGGGACTGTCTGGTTTGGCCAATGTACATTGCTGGCACATGATGGCATATATCACATTAGTAGATGTGCAGGTGAATGAGCCTCTGATGGTGTGGCTGATGTGATTGGGTCCTCTGATGGTGTCGCTAGAACACTGGTTCTCTACTTGTGAGGTAAAGCCCTTTCTTTCATGTGTCATTATATAATGCCTGCATCTGTAATTTTCACTCCATGCATCTGAAAAAGTGGTGGTTTACCCACGAAAGCTTATGCCCAAATAAATCTGTTAGTCTTTGAAATGTAGAGAAGTGTTGAGGTGTGTTGCCATATAATTATATTCATGTCATGATACAAACAACATCACATGGCACTCAGAGGGCACAAGGGTGGCTGAGTCTGGACTTAAGTGAGGTCTTAAGTCTCTGCACCTGCCTCTCAGCCTTTGTGTTGGAGAGGGATAAAATGCTCCCAGTGCACATGCAGCTCTAGAAATTGCATATGCAAAGGTAGCTGCACAAATGCACTTGGGCCTCATGTCTTACTTTATGAATATCTGGCTTTTGATGGTCACTGAAAAGCAGTTTAGCTCCTGTCCAAATTCTGGGTATATTCTGGTTCTTAATACGGAAGCATTAAGATGTATAAGTAGTTATGTCACTGACTGATAGGATCTGTTCTGGCCCGAGTTATGGCACCTTCTTCCTGGATATATAAGTACCCTTGAGGGCTAGTTTTACAACCATTGTTCTTTCATCTTTGTGTTTAGTGAGTTACAGTTCTGTCAGAATGGTTCACATTATTGCTATATGCTTGGTATGACCCAATTATTCATTTGACTACAACTGTATAAAAAGATTTTGATAGAATGAAGTATTGGTCTCACAATAATAAAATTCTTGTAAGTGCTAAGGTATTTATTTTTGGTTTGCTTAGCTGTCTGAAGCGATGCAAGGATTCTTTGAGGCAGATGTTGCTGTATGTCTTGTAAAGTCAGCTACTCCACTTGAAAACGGTCCACATGGCTTCCAAATGCTTTTCATGGGCTTGCTTTAACTTGCTTTAACTTTTGCGCTGGGGGATCCAGAAGATGATGTAAATGTCACCAGGTTAGACTTCCTCAGACTCCCCTCTAAATATGTCACTGTGAATTAAGAGAGGAAGATTGTTCTTGTAACTAAGGGTTGGGACTCAGGAGACCTGGGTTCCATTCCTGGCTTTGCCACAGATTCCCTATGCAGCCTTGACCAAGTCACTTAATCTATGTCTACACTTTTGGCAGCATGTAGAATACAGGCACTTAGTGAAAGGCTCTGGCAGCAGGGAGATGCTGGAGACTTGCACTGAAGTGAGGAAAGGCTCTGGCAGGGGGAGGCGGCAGGGAAGGGCAGCCGCAGGGAGATGCCAGAGCCTTTCCCCACTACTGGAGCCTTTCCCCAAAGGTCCCCTTCCCCCGTCCACCGTCCACCATCCCCCACAAGAGCCTTTCCCTATGTCAGGGAAAGGCTCCGTCAGTGGGACATCTGTCGACATGGGAAACACTACTTGGGCATGTAGAGAGCTGTACACAGTATAGACCATGGGTGTTTAGGATTGTGGGGCACTCTGGTGTACTTGCTTAAGCCATGCCTCACCATCTATACTGCTGTTTAGGCCCAGGCTAAGGGTCTGTGCGGTGTGTGTACTCTACGATCTGCCTCAAATGTAGACCTACCTTTAGGGCAAAATGGGAATATTAATATTTCCTTCTCCGACCCTTTGTCTGGTCTGGAATGTAGGCGAGGGACTCTATCCTGGGAAGCCATTACTCTGAAAAGATCTGGGGGATCATGGTGGATCATCAGCTGAACCGACCGGAAATAGGACATACATTTCTCCATCACTGACCATTTTAAAATCAGGATTGAATGTTTGTCTAACAGATCTGCTCTAGGAATTATTTTGGGGCATTCTCTGGCCTGTGTTATACTGGAGGTCAGACTAGTCGATCATGATGGAATCTATGAATAACACTACAGGGCAGGAATCCCATTGTACTATTTAATGTTTTGGTAACTTTCCTAAGTCATTTTGTCATTAGCCTGATATCATTCTCTGTTTCTCAAAAGACAATCATTAAGAGTGTATAATATTACTACTTACCTGTCTGTGTGTAGAATGACAACATAAAGATCTCAAACAAAATTAATTGCTTCCTGTACAAAACATTATTTAATATAGCCAACCAGTCTGTTCCTTTTAACCATCATCTTCCTAGGTAATTGGTTAAAACTAATAGCAGCTATTGAAAAGATTTTTCTCCCATAAGATTTTGTTCTTGGTACAACAAAGGTCAGCTCATCCAGCAAATATAATTGAACTGCACCATCAGCACTCTGCCTCAATGATTTCAAATTTTCTCTGGTGGCATCATAACTGCATTTACAAAGACGAATGAAATCAGTTACAATAATTTCTCCTCTTAAAGGGACTGACCCAGAATGAAAACCTTTGAAACACACAGCTAGGTTTAAAATTCTGTACAAGTTGCTTCTTTATTTTTATTCATTTTATTTCTCCTTAGAAAAGAGATGGAAAAGAGGACTTGATACATGTATTTAAAAGAATGAATGGTCTAGAGAAGGTTGATCAGGAGCTTCTGTTCTTCCTGTCTCATAACACAAGAACAAAGGAACAGTCAATGAAATCGAAAGGTAGGAAATTCAAAATTGATAAAAGGAAATACTTTCCCACACAATGCATAATTAGACTGTGGAACTCATTGCCACAGGAAGTCGTTGAGGCAAAGAACTTATGATTCCAAAAGGGATTGGATATTTGTATGGATATCAAGAATATCCAGAATTATCACAATTATAACAAATGTTGTGGAAAGGATTTTAAACCTCTTAAGCCAGTCTTTAACTATTAGAGATCAGGATGAAAGCTAATGTAGGAGACAGAGTATCCCACATATCTCTTCTTTTAAACCTTCTGTTGAAGCATCTGGTACTGGACACTGTCAGAAATAGGTTACTGGACTAAAGAGACCTCAGGTCTGGTACAGTTTGACAGTCTGTGTTCCTATGTTAAGTGACTATTTTGATACACTTCTAAACCACTTTCTATATTTCTTCACATTGCAAATAAATAATAAACCTTTGTGCAGACAAGAGAGACTAAAGGCATATTTACACTGCCCTACAGTTGGGACTACAGGGGTGTGAATAGCTGTGCGCACCAAAGTGTTTCACTGTACCTCCCCCATGTGGACACTGTGGGCGTGAACTTAAAGAGATCGAGTTTGCACTAATGTAGTTCTCTTCAAAGACTCAGGACCTTTAAGTTCACACCACAGCATCCACATGGGGCAATTACTGCATAACACTTTGATGCATGCTGCTATTCACACACTCTTTTGTCCCAAACAGTGGAGACATACCCTTAGATCCTAATCCTGCAACCTATGAAATTGACAAGAGCCTTCCAAACAGGCTGCCAGAGGTTAAATGCCATTGCATTCAGCCTCCCCACCACTGCCCCAGCCCATGGCTGCGGAAGCTGAAATTGACAATGGCCTCCAAGATGAGCTGCCAGCGAGCCATCATTCTGATATTACTGCAGAAAATTTTGATTTTTTTTTGTGAAAGGAACAATTTCCATCAGAATGATTGTTGGACAGAAAATTCCTGGCCAGCTCTAGTCAATAGTATCAAAGAGCTGATGGCTTTTTGATGCCCTATAAGAAATGAATGGATGCGTCTTTGATTGTAAGCTCTTGGGGGCAGGAGATGTCTGTTTGTACAGTGCCTAGCACAATGGGGTCTTGGTCCCTGGCTGAGCTTTCAAGGCATTACAATAATATGTTCTGGGGAACCTTGAGGAGTAGTATGGGAAAGCTTGATCTGTCACTACTCAGACTGTACCTGTACTGGGGGTAAACAGATGATTTCACTCTGCGAGGCTGTTTGCCCCGTAATGTTGGTGAGCATTAAATTCACACAGCAATCCTTTTTAGCAAATAGTTATCAAAAATAATGTATGGTACGGTATGTGCTAAAACTGTAATACATAAGAATGTAAAGCTGAGAGCTTAGAGTGTTTTATGACTTATTCTGCGCACTTTTTATATTTAGCAATTCAGAACATGATAAGAAAAGTAAATAAATTATTGGAGTGAACTCAAGGAAGGAGGAGAAAGCTGTGAAGCAATGTTCAATCCTGCCCGCATCTTGTGGGCTTTAAATACACTTATTCAGAGGGATGTATCTGAAATGTTGTATGTTCAAATTAAAGAATATAAGCGGTCCTTTTATGTGATGGGTGGATCCAGCTCTTAAAGATGGCAGAGTTTGGGCTTTGCCAACACACACCTCTGAAAATTGCTAAAGGAAGGCACCTACTGAAGAAAGAACTTCTTCCACAGGATAGGAAACTCAAATGGTGAAATTTGACCCCATGCATCACTTAAATCTCATTTAAGCCCTATTTTAGGGGGTCAGGTGAGACTTCAGGTCTCTGCACTGCTCATGTGAATTTCACACACACTACCTACTGAAGTCAAAGCTCCTTTCCCAGCAGCGTTAGCTGTCTGAAAATCTGTAGCCTGCTCCATAAGGGCATCGAAGACTGATATGAAACTTAATGGGGTAGAAAAAATTACTCAATAAAAATGCTGTAGGTGAGGAAAGGGAGTCAGGTCTCCTGTTACCAATGGATGTGGACATAAGTAGTCTAAGTAGTCCTCTTCACTCCAAATGCTGGGAATACACAGGTAGGACAACGTTCGAAAGCACCTTCGAGTGAGCAGTGTAGTTAATTGTGCTAGGAACTTTATTCCATGGCTATGGAATCAAGGATTTGGAAATAAACTATGAAGAAATTCGTCACAGGGGCAGTGAAGAGGCTGCAGGTCAAGGTCTCTCAGCCATGGAGAAGCAGATTCATCGGCTAATCATTCAGTCTATGTGGGAGGAGAGTTTCTTCCCGGTGATTTTAACAGCAGTGAGAAGGATTTCTTGCCAGCCACTATAACATGGGTTTCTACTTACTGCTGATTCATGTGTGCTCATGCTGCAAAGAGGGATAAACCATTCTGACAATTTGCAAGTGGCTACAGTATTTGCGATTGTACAATCAGCTAAACCAGTCATGGCATAACTGGCAGAAAAGCTAAACCACTGAGAGGTGAAAGTGCAGAGTGTGGGGCTACATCAGTGAAGTGCATTTTGATGTTGCTGTGTGTTATTAAACAGCTACCACATTCCTCACCAGAATAGAGAACAATTTCAGTAGTCCAACAAGGAAGTGACACTTGTACACATCTATGGAGCAAAATTCTATGAGCTGTCCTGTAGATCTATTTACCATAATGCAGACTGTAGCCCATAAATTAATTTGGGTGCACATCTGTCACTCACATTGAAGGAAGTTTGACATAGAAGGGGTGATATAAATTGACCTAGCTCCATTCAGATCAACAGAGTTATGAAAATTTACACCAGCTGAGAATCTTCCCCATGGAATGAGTGGGGTATGTAATAGAAATCTGCTGTCTGGATAAGAAATCTACACTGTAGATTGGAGAGAAGAGATTTAGCCTCAATTTGTAAAGCAATCTGAGATTAAACGGTTTTATATGTATGGAAGATTGTAACTCTACTGTGTTCAGAGGAGTTAATCTGGATTCAGGAAGCAAAGGGCACCCTTGCGAGAATTGCTTCACTGACTACTGAAATTCACCCACCCCTATTGGGCGGCTGTTGGAGAGGTGGTTTTGCCCAGTAGACGGAGCACTGGATTGGAACTCAGGAGTTCATGGTCCTATTCCTGGCTGTGCCTCTGGCTTCCTGGGTGACCTTGGGCAAGTCACAGCCCTGCTCTATGCCTCAGTTTCCCCAAAATGGGGATAATGATGCTTACCTCTTTTGTAAAATGCTTTGAGATCTACTCAGAAAAAGTTTTATATAAGAGCTAAATATTAGTATTAATAGTCACAGCAGCATTGAAATGTGCTCCTCCAGAATTCAAGGGCACTCAATATCTCATAGGACATGCTCAGCATCTTGCAGGTTCAGGACCTAATTCTGTAGAAAAGTCCTGCTTCTATTCAAGTCAATAGGTGGTTTGCCATTGATTTCAAAGGGAGGAGGAGCAGAGTCTGAGTGAGAACAGCATTTACCCTGTTTAGCTTATTGAAGTGATAGACAAGTTGTTCTTGATGGTACAGCCAATACATTTAATGAAACAGAAGAAATATCCCTGAGGATATTCTTTTCTGACAGAAGAAATGGCAGATTAGTGTTGAATCGAAAAAGTGAATGTTAGAGAAGTAAAAGTCTAACTTCTTCAGGGCACCTCATAGACTCATAGATATTAAGGTCAGAAGGGACCATTATGATCATCTAGTCTGACCTCCTGCGCAATGCAGGGCACAGAATCTCACCCCCCCACTCCTGCAATAAACCTCTCACCTATGTCTGAGCTATTGAAGTCCTCAGATCATGGTTTAAGGACTTCAAGGTGCAGAGAATCCTCCAGCAAGTGACCCATGCCCCATGCTGCAGAAGAAGGTGAAAAACCCCCAGGGCCTCTTCCAGTCTGCCCTGGAGGAAAATTCCTTCACGACCCCAAATATGGCAATCAGCTGAACCCTGAGCATGTGGACAAGATTCACCAGCCAGATACCCAGGAAAGAATTCTCTGTAGTAACTCAGATCCCACCGCATCTAACATCCCATCACAGGCCATTGGGCCTATTTACCATGAATAGTTAAAGACCAATTAATTGCCAAAATCATGTTATCCCACCTATTTATCTATCTATTTTTAAATGCATTTTAACATATTGTGTCGTTTAATTAAAAATACATTTCGGCACCAGCGCAGCCAAATTATCGTGTTGCCAATCTTCTTTTTCTAAAAAAAATTCTGCTCAACATTTTGAATTTATTACAAATTCATTGTTTCTAATAAAACTTTCCCTTCTCTCATCAATGTATTCTGTTTTTCATTTCCCTTCTCTTTTGTTAATCTTTCCAAATAACTGTTAAGTAGTCCTCCATCTATTTAGCTAAATGAATTCATTCCACAGATACTCATTATTTTGAGAATGATTTATGCGAGTACTATTAGCTAGATTGTCCCTTGTTTGAAGGCTTTTCTGCAGTCAGAAAAACCCAGATTTGAGTTAGCTAGAATTAGATCCAGTAAAAATAATATTATATAAAGCACTCAGGACCTTCTATCTGACTGAATATCTATGATGCCAGCTTAATAGGCATAAAAGTATAGAGAATCTGTCAAACTATGGGAATGGCCTCATGATCTCATTTTGGCTTCAGAAAAGTGGCAGTGTCCAACCCTGAAGTCAAATGCAGAATGGTTTTTCTTCAGATTTTTTGAACCAACCTTTGCAACTCTATGAGATGAGGTTGCGAAATCATGTACATTCAAAGAACAAGGCATAAACTCCACTACACCGGTTGATCTGCTATCTGGATTTCAGTGGACAAAACCAATCTACTGGCATCCAGCACATTTTGTAGATTTAAGAAAATACTCCTTTTTGTAATGGCTGTAGTAGCAGAGGACATGTGGTATAGTGGTAAGAACAGGGGACTGGGAATCAGAATGATTGGGTCCAGTCCTCAGCTTGCTGTAAGACCTCAGGGAAGTCTGCTTGATTCTTATCTGATCACGGTGTTAGTTCTGATTAAAATTATCGTAACAGAGCAGAACTCAGCCGTGTGTGCCTTAGCCTATCAGTCTGGATAGATTTCTTCTTACTTTAAAATCTGCAGGGTTGCTATGAAGCTCAGATGATGTTTAATATCCTTGGATGAAAGGTGCTGGGCAAGGTCACAGCAGGAAAGCTAAATATGATTTTTCCTTAAGGAAAATCCCAGAGACAATTGACAATTTGGTTACAAAGTTCTACCCTATCCTTAGCTTTAAAAAGGGAAAATACGACTGTGCAAACTTTAATTCCAAATAATGGCAGTATAGTGCCAGAGGTGGGGTTAAGTGACTGCAACTAATATATTGGATGTAGTCATAGGAATAGAGGGCTGGATCCTTGGCTGTTGCAAATCAGCTCCCCTCCATCCCCAGTGATGCCAATTTCCACTACCTGAGCTTCTAGCCCAACGTTTTTGCCGATAACTGTACCAAGGGCTGACTGCTTCGTTCCCCTGAGATGGTTTATTTTCCACATGGTGGAGCCTGGTGCCACTGTCTTCTTGACATTCATGCACCTCAAACACCAGCAAGGACAGAATCCACCCGAACTCTCTCTCAGAACAATGCTGCTTTTGCAGGGGTGCCTATGACAGTGCTGTGTAAGTTTCTCATCCTCACACTGCATTGCACACAGACTGAAACTGACTTGCACGAATGCCAGCCTGTGACTGTTTATTAAGACCAGCTAAGAGCATTACACATCTCATTGAGTTCAGCCATCATCTTGCAAGCCAACTGCCCATCCATTTTGTACATGTGTATCCTAAATTCAGTATCAATCTGTACAAGCCTAGCAGTTCATTAATGAAACACCAGAAGCCAACCTCTGCTCTCAGTTGCACTGCTGTAAATCTAGAGTGATTTGATTGTAGTCAATAGTTACAGTGGGGGTAAATCTGGAGTAAATGAAGGGAGAATTTGGCCTGCTCTTTCTCCCCACTGTGTGTGGATTAAAGTTTGAGGAAGCAAACCATTTTGCCACCAACACCAAAAGATCTCTTTTTGTCAGCAACTGAATTTGGTACTTAGCCTTCTCCCTTTTTGAGTCAAAGGCAAAAATCCCCTTTGGATGAGGATTGGGTCCATTATTCACAAGGCTTATTCAGCTCCTCCAGGTACACATAATAGTACATAACCATTACCATTGGTGTATAGAGTTTATTAGTCTTTCAGTAAGGTGACATGTTAAAACCCTTAATATGTCAAACTCAACATCCTCTGTCTGGCTATGGAAACGATTTCTAAAGGCTTGTGATAGTGATCTGACATGCAGTCCCTGCATGACAAAGGACAGGGGGAAGCTGTTTGGGCTGTGGACAGCTGGTCAGGGAATACCTTTGCAGATGGATCTGTGAGTTGTTGCGAGCTGGCACTCATGCTTTCCCAGAAGATGCACTTAAAAAAAAAAAAAGTCAATGAAATGGAAAAGGGTTTTCCTGCGGGAGACCATCATGAATAGCTTAAGCTACTCCGCCCCTTCAGAGTGGTCTTCATTTCTCCATATTTCCCCTTTAGTAAACCTCTCTTGATTCAGGGGAGGCCGTTTTCTTGCACAAAAAGCAGCATCCAAATCAAATGCAACTCTTCCCTTCTAGGTGACAGTTTGTTTGCCCTAATCAGCTTGTAAAAATGTGGGGGACATCCAAGTGCAATCTCTTTCTCGCAGAGTTCATGTTTGTTTTTACAGACAGTGCCATTTATGTCAGAGCATTGTTTGCTCAATAATAAAGTCACCACCTGCTGTTAATCACAACCTGCAAACGCCTAATAAAACAGCCCTTGAAAAGCAGGCCTGTGTGTGTATAAAACCAACTCTTGCTCGCTCCAGTACAGTTGGCTCTTTCTGCTTTGAAGCCTTCATGACCTCCCTTTTCAATCAATCCCCAGTTGTTAACCATGAAGAATAGCACCGGGAACTGCATTTGCAAATTGAATGTGGTGGTATATAATGAACTCATCCTTTAAAAGATTCCAGGTGAGGGGAGTACATCAGGCGAAGATCTTTTTATTTACCCTGCCCCCCTCTTTACAGCTACCTATTATTCATGCAATTTGAAGTAACTCAAAAGAATAAAACTTCCTAGGCAGAGTGTATAAGGGGCAGTGCCTCTTACAACTTCTTATCTGTTTATTCTGATCCCTGGAAGCTAAGCCCCTGGAGAAGATTAGCTACTTAGCTAGAAGCCCTGCAATTTATTGAAACGCCTAGGCCTCCAACTTCAGTTGATATATTTATTTTTTAAAAAACATCTACTGAATTAATTCCCAGCTTGGTATGAGAGCTGTAAAACAAGGGGCTGTGAATTCCTTGCATCTATTCAACTGACAGGATTTAAAAATAAAATAAAATACAAGCCTCCCCCTTTATATATATATATATATATATATATATATATATATATATATATACAAACAACCACCGGCTCTAAGCTATGAAATGAAGCAGGAACCATCTTTATGGAAACCCAGACACGCTGATTAAAAACATGACGTGACCGAATGACCTCCTTCAGGGAGAGGGGAGAAGATGCCGTGTTATGGTGCACAGATCTCAAGCCCAGCGTGCCAGGAAAGTAAAAAATCCCAACAGCCACTAGTGCTGGAAATATCTCCTAGGAATATCAGTAAGTAGCACAAGGAACAAGTACAGCCTGATCTAATGATAGCAGCATTAATATGACTATCTGCTGTGGCCTCTCCAGAATTGTGCTTGGCTTTCCATGAACGGGGCCTGATTTGTCCTCTCCCTTGCACCGGTCCCGAGTGGGAGCAACTGTTCCGAAGTCAACCGAGTTACACGGCTGCGAAACTGGCCTAAGTCGGAGGAGAAGGACGCCAGGCGGTCCGAAGTTGAGCGCTATGAAGCGCTGGGCATCCCCCGGCTGAGGACCCGGCGGGCGCACGGTGCCGGAGCGCGGGGGAGCTCGCGGCAGCCCCGGCTCGCCCCCAGCCCCAGCCGGGAGCGGGGCCGCTCCTGAAAGGCGAGCAGCCGCGATGAAGCGGCAGCCCCGAGGCATCGCCCGCTCCACGTGTCCCGGCGCCGGGGGAACAAAGGGCGGCGGCGGCGAGGCGGGGATGGAGAGACGCGGGGAGCGAGGCGAAGGGGGCCGCTAGCCGCACCTGGAGCCGCCCGCTCCGCGTCCCCCGGCCCGGGCAGCCAGACGCCGGGCTCAGGGGGCGCCGCCGGGGAAGCAGAGGGCCGGGGGATCCCCGCTCCGCTGGATCCTTGTCTCTGCCCGGCCCATCCCTCCGGCTGGAAGAGACACGGTCCCCCCCTCCACGCTGCCATCCCCGCCCCTCTGGGATCCCAGCTCCCCCCCCACACACACACACCTCCCCCTTTCTCCTCCCCGCCAGCTCAATCCGAAGTTTCCTGTTCGCACGGGCGAAGCTTCGCAAAGAAGCGGCGGGGCTGGGCTGCTTTCTGCTTGGGATTATTCTTGCACGAGGATCCGCCCGGGAAGACCCCCCCCCTCGCCTGCCCCCCGCTCCCCTCCCCAGCCCCCTTTCGCCGAGGGGCCGCCGCGCCAGGGGAGAGGGAGAAGTCGCCCGCCTCTGCCCAGGACCCCGCGCCCCGCCTTCCCCTGCTCCGCGGCCGGATTTACAAAGGTGCCGTCTCCCCAGGGCAAAGCCCCGCTCCTGCCTGGCCTCCTGTGAACTGGGAGTCCCGGCTATGCTGCTGGGAAACCGCCCGTCCGCCAAACGAAGGTAAGCGGCGGCCCCCGACCCACAAAGAGACGCACCTGAGCGCCCACCAGCGATCCCTGCGGGCCCCCTCCCCAGCCCGCCGCTGGTGGACGCTGGCCAGGCAGGGCTGGCTGCCCTGTGGTGTGTCTGTCTTGGGGGGGGGTCACTCCTCCGCCGCTCAGGACCCTGGCAAAGTTGGCTCCAGCAGGCTGGGCGGGGGGGGGGGGGATGGGAGGCTGCCCGCTGCTCCGGGTCCATCGCTGGGATCAGCCACCCCCCGACCCCCCGGGCGGGGGGGGGGGTGTCTTTAGCTCCCGCAGACCCTGCCCGGGGTGAGTTCAGTTGGGGGACCCCATTTCCCCCTTTCTTCTGTTTTCATCAGCGGGGAGGCTGAAACCATGGGCAGTCCAGGTCTCCTCTAGCCTCCCCCTCCGTCCCCTTCTAGCTTCTTTCTTCTCTCCCCCTACTCTTCTTCTTTTTTTTTCTTTTCCTTCTTCTATCTATTTGCTCCCCCCTCCCCTTTCTCTCCCTTGGATTTACCAGTGCTTGGCCCCCCCCTCCCCCAGCGCTTCTCTCATCCAGGTGGAGGGTGTGCCCCACCCTGGCGCTGGGGTCTCCCGCGATGCCTGAGTGACCCTTGCCCCCTGCTCCTTGCCCCGCAGGTCCCGGCTGCTATCATGACTGATGGCGAGAGGAGAGAGCCCTTCCAGCCACTGGCGAGTGACGAAGTCCGGGTGCCCATAGCCTCCCTCCCCAGCCAGGCAGCCCAGCCGGGAGAGGACGAGGATGTGCTCAGCCCTTGCAAGTCGATCCAGGGCAGCCTGGGCTCTGGAGGCTCCTCTGCCCGGGATCCAGCCCAAGAGGACGAGGAACAGGTCCCTTACCCGGCCCTGGCACCCACTGTCTTCTTCTGCCTCAAGCAAACCACCCGGCCACGCAGCTGGTGCCTCAGACTGGTTTGTAACCCATATCCTTTCCCAGGAGAGGCTGCCCCATGCCAGCTTGGGGTGTGGGGTGTCCTGCTGCATGGTGTTGCTGGGTGTTTCCCTCTGCCCCCCACCCCTGAGGGCCATCTGTGTCCAGCACCTGGCCGTTGAGTTTCAGGCAGTGCTGGGGGAGCGCCGCTTCGTTTGTTTTGTTTCTCTGGATGGGTCAGGTTCCATGCTTGGAGTAACTCATCTAAGTCCATACAGTCAGGGTTGATCATGGCAGACAAAGAAGCCTGGCAGGCTGCAGTCTTTAAAGCCACTTGGTTTGTGAATCCTTGAGGAAGAGACTTGGTTGGTTCTAGCAGGAGTTGGTTTGAGGATCAGGTCCTAGCCTCTTTGACCTAGAATTGAACGCAGCTGTTAAAGGTGCACCTTTCAGAGCAAACTGATGTGACACCTTGTGCTAACCGGAGTGGCCTTTGCTACCTCCCAGGGAAAGATGAGCAACAGTGGCTCGCATCAGCAGTGGGATTTTAGTGTCTCTTCTGTTATTCTGATTATTATTTATTGTACTGCCATAGAACCCAAAAGCCTCCAGCAGGATTAGCATGTGTGTCTTGGTTAATAGGTTTGGTATTCAATTAAAGTTCTCCCAGTCCTGCTACTGTATAGGAAGCATTAAAGTATACTTCAAGCTACAAATGAATAAAGCCCTGATAAAGTTCAAGAAAAACCATCAAAGAAAACATACCTGGTCTTGTGCACTTTAAGTCTTTTCTTGGCTGCAAATAGAAAACCAGCATAATAGGGGGAAACGACTGAAAGCAAATTCATTTTAAGACCTACAAGGAAACAATAAAATCAAATTCCTTAAACTTTACTTATTTGTCCAGGGGGGTGGAAAAGAGTAAAGTTTAAAGATATCTCCTTATTTGTGTTAAAAACTGTGGGGAATTTGAGACCAGCAGTAACCCTTTAACTGTTTATATAAGAGATCTGTGAGTGCGTGTGTTACTTCACATTGGAAAATGAAACATATTAGAATTGCTTTTGAGAAGCTGAGTTCACGCCTGCGTTTTCATTCCGGGTTCTGAAAGCTCCTGTTTGATTTTTATTCTTTTTATTCTTTATTTTATTCACAGCTAGGGATGGAGAAAGTGCAAACAGTCTTTCTAACTCCCCTTTTCTTTCCCAATTGCACCCCTCCAAATCCATTCCCCCTCCCCCCCGCAAATTAAAAAAAGCAACGTGTTCTTAGTTGTGACAATTAGAAAACTGAATTTCAGGAAAATGCAAGAGACGTCTTGTATGAAAGGAGAGTTGTTAGTCTGTCTTGATGATCTTCAGAATTGAGCTTTTAGCTTTGCTGCACATGTAAACGTGTCATGTAGGTGTAGCACTGACATTCTGCAGATAATTAATGCTTACATTTCCTTGATATGTGCCAGTTGGTTGCTGTCTGTATCCTGCCATTGCTATTATAAGCATTATTTATTAATATGGTTTTTATTGATTTAGCTTTAGTTAACCAGTGTGCAATTGAGATCACTTTTCCCCTCAGTATCAGCACCAACTTGTATGCTGTCATTAGAAGGAATTACACAATCCTTCTTAGAAAACTGCTGTAATCCATTATTACGAGAAATCCTTGGAGAGAAAACCCACAAACTTTATACCCCTGATTCTCCCCTCACTTAAAGTAGCTTTACTCCAACTAGGGTGAGAGCAGAATTAGGCCATGTAGCTATTAAAATAGAATAGAGAAGAAAAGTGAAAATAGAACAAAGTAATGGCTCTTTTCATGTTGATTCTATACCAAAAATGTAATATAACCTATGGTCAAGGGTAGCTTTTTATATCTAAGCAGTACAGTGAGTCGAGAGATTCTTCCCCATGTCCCCCGAGTTGATTATCATGTTTCAATTTTATGGGGAGAAGGGGGCAATAAGCCCCCTCTTCAGATTCAAGGAATATTTTTGCCCTTCATATTACATATCAGATTGATAATCCCCAAATCCCGAAAATAGCCTTGACAAATTAACCTGTAGCTGTAAAAAAAAGAGAAACCAACATCTACCTTATGGGAGTGAGACTTATGTAGCAGTGTTTTGTCTGGCACAGTAATTGCATCCGAGCCATTGTGTAGCATTACTGTACTTTATTCTTCAATGGAGCTTGATTTTTTTTTTTTTTTTTGCAACTTTTCTCTAATCTTTCAATTGTATTTACAGGAAACAAAATTCCCTTAGCAAATTATCTGTATGACAAAAATAGTAGACTTAGATGGACAATTGTGATGTTTGGTTACTAATGAGGCAGATCTAATCAAAACAATGTAAGCTTTATGCTATAGTGGAATTGCCAGTTGAGTTGGTGAGGGGGGGGGAATTTTATTTTAACAGAACGATTTTTACAACGTATACAATGGTAACGAGCGTACCTAGTATAAATCTGGACTGGAATTTTTCTAGTTTTCACTATTTCCAATCGCTGGCAGTTTCATTCTATGTAGTGAAATTAATCTGTAAATCCTGAGTGTAACTTTCTTAAAGATAGAGGGAGGAATAACATTTATTGATTACCATGTCTCTGAAGATATTTGGCGAGGCTTTGTCAAGCACCGTAAAAGTTAGTAAAGAGATCTTCATCTTGCCCGTGAAATAATGCTCAGTCCAAATTACTGTACTGAAGTCTAAGGATTGCATGCATTTCAAATCACATTCAGTTGAAGGTCAAGCAGCTTTGGAAGGAATGCAACCAAAGCATTTTTGTGAAACTTAAAAAGCAGCCAGACGGAAAGACAGATAGATGAGGGGAGTGGATGGGTAGATGGAACAAGGGCCAGCACTCGATGAGCACCTGTCTTGGAAAAACTTAGCTTGAAAGAAATGTCAAGATTCACAAAGGTGGTTTCTAAACAGTTATGCAATGTATGTGACTCTCCTTGCCTAGCAAAGCATGAATCCATAAACCACAGTACTGAGCAGCTTTGCGTTAAAAGTTCCCTTTATTATGAAAAGAAGAGAAGCATCTTTACATTCTTTTAATGGCCGAGTGAGAATAGCTCTATGGAAGTGCCATGTCACCTGGGATGCACTATCCCCTTAAGCAAAGGAGTACATTTCATAATTGTTATGCTTTTCCTTAAAGCAAATGTAGTTCTTTGTTCAATTTGACTTAGACAATGATTTATTTGTAGGGAGAAAAACTAGGGAAGTCCTTTCCCTGCTAAATTATCTGTTTGTCGATTCTAAATATTTAATGACCCAGGGAATTTATGTGCCCATCCAAGCAGGCAGTGCACCTTCCCATCCTCTGTATTTTTATGTAGTTTGCATTATCATTTGCTGAATATGTTCTGCTAAGAGTTCTTTGTCCAGGCCTGCAGCTCGGAGACCTGTGTGTGGCTCCCTGCACTACTCAGCAAAGGAATTTCACCAACGTGCAGTTCTTTTTAAATTGAAGGAATCTTATTATATTTTAATGTTCATTTCCTCTGCAAATGAACCAACCACCTTCTTCTATTACAGAGCAGACCTTTCCTTTCTTGCAGTGCAGGCTTGACTTCCTCTCAAAAGGCCCAATATAGTGCCCACCAAAGTCAGCAGGAATCCTTCCACTAATATCAAGTGAGCGCTCAGTCAAGCACCATATGAACAGTGTATTCTATGTATATATTTGGATCTGTACTGAAAACACCAAATGCTTCTGCAGATCAAGAAAATTTAATGAGTCCAAAGTGTGGGTAGGCTTCTGACTTATTGAAACCTTTATCAGTCTAGCTCAATTTAGCTGTGAAACTAGCCCAATGGCTCTAAATATTTGTGGATAGCGTGGATCTATGACCGTCAGCAGGTGTAAGTCCTAAGTATATGGGCCAAAAGCATGGCTTGTTTCTGTGGCTTAAGCAGAGGGGGTTACCACGAGGCTTACCAATAGCTAAAAAAAGCTTTTGCATGGTTTTCATGTCAGACAGGTGTGCACAGGATCAGTTACTGCAGGGGTTAAAGGTCAGGCATTCTGAACATGTCTGGCAGGAGGCATGTGTCCCCTGGAAATGTTTGTGAATTGTATAAAAATTGGGGTAATGTGTAGAGTGCAGTTAAGAGATGCCACATTTGTAGGGTTTTTTTCTTTGTTTTGTTTTTTTTTCCAGTGGTTGCTTTTGATTCTGCAAGGAAACAGCAGCTAGGAAGACCCTGCACAGATTCCCCTAAAAGCTTGAATGTTTATCTGTTAATACGTGCTTTGAAGCCTTACGAAATTATGGAATGCAAAAGATCTGCAAATGAACTCTTATTCCTATATAAAAGACTTAGTCAAACTGCTCTGTGCGTTAAAGTTTCACCAAAAGCGGAAAAAACATCCTGACTAGATTTATGTTTGATTAATTGTGTGTTCCAATATGGTTACTTTGTCAGGCTATTGCTTAATAGCATCCTTCTTGTCCTATAGTTTAGTAAGTTATGTTTTGAATAGAGTCCTTTTAAAAAAAAAAACCCTCCAGTGTTACCTTTCAAACTCTATTTCAACAATAAATTCATCATCTATGATAGCAGAAAACTAATAAACAGCCTGAAAGTAGTTTTTGTGAGTCTGAGCATTGGTTTAAATTTAATCCTTCACTATCAGGTCTAAAGAGTTTTTCCCCTCTGTCATTATTGATTTACTTAGTTTTGCTTTTTTAAAAATATAATTGGGAGCAAACTTATTTCTCTCAGTACTGGATCTCCTACACAGGTTTATTTATAGAGGTCTGTGGGTAGGACTTTGTGTATGGTCGCATGTTCTCTGGTATCGCCTTGGGTTTGCTTTTGAGTTTTTGTTTTTTTTTCCTGGTTCTTACTTACAATAAATGACAGCTCGATAGAAATAATCTGAGTTTGCTTTTTAATGTAGATTTTACGACTGGTCCCATTTCAGTAAAAGATGTGCTGTGTCACTTTTTGTCAATCTGTGGGTATTTCTGCACTCTGTATCTGAGTGTGGATTTTGATTGTTTGAGCTATTGGCCGACAAACATATAATAGATGGACCAGTTTGTGTTGCTAATTTGCAGTCAACGTGGGCAAAGTAGGTGATGGACTGCAGTTTAATTTGCTGGAATGTGGAACGCTGATTTTATGGCAATCGCTGTTGTCTGTGCATCTGAACAGAATACTTGCTCTATCATTGGCTGTAGGAACATACGGTCAACGTATAATCCCCAGTAGTAATTAAATCTGTTAATTTTGACAGAAACCGGTCTTAGCTTTGTGGTTCATATGGGTCTGGTGAGATGAGAACAACTTTTGACAACTAAATAGCTACTGTCAAAGGCCCAATTCTGCATTCCTAAATCAGAGAGAACCCCCATTGACTTCATCTCACAAGTGACTAGGAGTGTGATCTAAAGCCCATTGAAGTCAAATGGACTTCAGTGGGCTTTGGGTCAGTCTGTCTGTCTGTCTAGGGCAGCTATATGGACTCATTATCTTCAAATCTGAGCACCCCACTATCTTTAATGTCTTTTCTCTCACAACACTTGGTTCAAGCCCTGAAAAAGAACACCAGTGGGAGATTTCCATATAGGCATTACAGGATCTGGGCCAAAGACTGCAGTGCTATTCTGTCTGTTACTTCAGTGCATCCCCTAGCATCTAATTCCTAATGCTACTAATGCAGGAGGGATGCAGATCAAATTGCTTCAGGCACTTTTTGGCTAGATGCTTTGTTGGGTCTATTTTGCGAAAAGAAAAAGTGACAGAATTAAGAACGTAATCAGTTTTGGATGGGGGGAACAGTATGTTTCATTCAACAAGGTTCATTTCTTTCACTCATGAAAGACTCAAGGCTTGGCCTCCCCCATCCTCACAACCGCAGCCGATTGTTTGGGTTTGTTTAAGAAGTTTGCTGCTAGGCCAAGTTCACGAGTGGTTTCTGACAGGTGCCTTGAATTTGTGTTTCTTGAGTTCCTTGTCCCACTGTTACCATGAACAGTGGTTACTTTGGACTCTATGATATACAATCATGTACACATGTTCTAACTACGACATTGTTTAGCCTGCATGTCACCTTTTAGTTGAGGCACGAAGAGAAAGAATTGTCAATTTTCAGGAATTTAATCCCAAACTTCAGTGGAGCGTACATGTGTGTTTGCTTTTTAGCGAATGTCCTATCAGCCTTCATGGGCCGTATCATTAAATCTTTACTCCACTTTTAGTCTGTGCTTGCCAAGTCTAAACTCCTGCTGACTCAATGGGCGTTCTGCCTGAATAACACCTGAATCAGAATTTGCCTAATAAATATTTTATTTAAATGACATGTACATATTTATAAGGTGGACTAGAAGAAACTATCATATAACGAATGTATTGACAGGCCTAATCCCGAGAGCCAGTGAGCATCCACAGCTCCTGTTGAATTCAACAAGAGGTGCAGGTACCACACCCTTAGTGAAATCTTCCACTGGATTACAAGCAATTACAAAACACCAATGGGAAAAAAATAAATCCCATGTAAATTACAACTCTTCTAAAAATATGTCGGCCACATGAATCTCTGTTTTTTAAATTCATTTAATTTCAGTGGTTTTATATCAAGAAAGGATGGACTCTATATAATTAATCAACGAAGTACATTTTTTAATATCAAAGAGAAGTGCATTTTAATATGCCTAAATGTAAATGTATACACCTGGGAACAAACAATATAGGTCATACTTACAGGATTGGGGACTCTAGGGTGACCAGACAGCAAGTGTGAAAAATCTGGATGGGGCTGGGGGGTAATAGCCCCAAATATGGGGACTGTCCATCTAAAATCGGGATATCTGGTCACCCTAGGGCAGTGGTTTTCAAACTGCAGGTCTTGACTCAGTACTGGGTTGTGGAATGTGAGGCACTGGGTCGCGGCAGCTCTGGTCAGCACCGCCGACCGGGCCATTAAAAGTCCCATCGGTGGTGCTGCCCAGCTAAGGCAGGCTAGTCCCTACCTGTTCTGACACCGTGCTGTGCCCCGGAAGTGGCCAGCAGCAGGTCCAGCTCCTAGGCGGGAGGGCCATGGGGCTCTGTGCACTGCCCCTGCCCTGGGCACCGGCTTCGCACTCCCAGTGGCTGGGAACTGGCCAATGGGAGCTGGGGTCGGGGTGTCTGTGGGCAAGAGCCGCGTGGAGACGCTTGCGTGCCTCCATCTAGGAGCCGGACCTGCTGCTGGCTGCTTCCAGGGCACAGCGCAATCCACAGTGCCAGGAAGCCTGACTTAGCACGCCCACTGTGCCACTGACCGTGAGCCACCCAAGGTAAGCCCATGCCCCAACTCCGCCCCCTCATCCCTGGCCCCACCCCAGAGTCTGCACCCCCAGCCCAGAGCCCTGATTCCCTCCTGCACCCCAACCCCCTGCCCCAGTCCAGAACCCCCTCCCTCACCCTGAACCCCTCATTCCTGGCCCCACCCTGCAGCCCTCAGCCCTGCACCCCAATCCTCTGCCCCAGCCCTGAGCCCCTCATCCCCAGCTCTGTTGGGTCGCAGGCATCAACAATTTTCTTCAACTAGGTCTCCAGAAAAAAAGTTTGAAAACCACTGCCCTAGGGAACTGTATCCTGGAAGCAGCGACTCTGAAAAAGATGTGGGGATTGTGGTGCACAGCACACGCTCCCAGTGTGATGCTGTGGCCAAAATAGCTAATGCGACCATGGGAAGCATAAACAGGAGCAGCTCGAATAGGTGTACCTCTGTGTTTTGGTGCCTGTCTGACCACTGCTGAATCATTGTTCAGCCACCTCTCAGAACCATTGTTTTAGGCTCTTTGCAGATTCACACAGGCATCAGTTTAAATTCAGCTCCTATTCTGAGGTGTTATTTGCACCCATAAGGGCTAGGAACTTTTTTTTTTTAAATGAAAGCTGAGATTCTGGATCATAGCTTTGTAGCAAAGAGTGAAGTTCTGCGGTAAATTTTGTGATCGTAGAATATGCTGGACCATATGTATGTCGTGAACCCAGATATCACAGTGTTTGTGCTAGCCCATAAGAATAAGAAAGTGAAATTTATTATTAGAAAAGGTGAAACTGACGAGACAGTTTTGTTTACCTAAGCTGAGTGAAGCGCACAAAGTAAACCAAGGGCCTAAATAATGAAAATGAAATGAGAGCTTTAACATTATTTTGGTGTTAAACACAAAAGTTGTTGTTAATAACACAAATAAAGTTTTTATTTCAAATATATGGGCCCAAATTCATTCCTGGTAGAACCTCATTTGTTTACACCAACAATGAAGATGATCATGAATTTTATGACCTTGACAGTCGTCTCTTCTCTGTCCCTAGTGGATGTTTAATTTCATTACAAAGCCACCGCGCAGTTCACCACAGTTATTCATCTTTGGTCAGTAAAGGCCTAAACCCAAATTGCAAGAGGTGCTGCTGATTAGTATTCATTGGGAAATGCAAGTAAGAAACTTCTACAAATTTCCCCAGCATGCCTTAATCTAGTTACCAGTGTTATTTCCATAAAGACCAATTCACGCAATGGTTAAAACGCATGGCACAATATTCACAATTTATATTATCTCATCAGAGAAATTAAATTTAATCTTTTACATGTATTTTTCATTATTGTCCTAGCTTTTGAAATGGCTCTCTACTGAATTACCTACCCAAAGACGTTTTAAAGAGAATTGACTGTTACTCCAGTATCTTTTTCAAGGTTACTCCTAATCTCCTCGCTGTAATTGTTCCATACTTGTGTTTTGTTTTGTTTTTTCAGTGCATCTGTAATATTTCACATCACTAAACCACAGAAAATTTAACTGCCTTCTTGTCAGCCCATGTAGAAAACTAATCCTAAAGGATCTTGTTAAAGTTTGCAATAGCCTTTGGTTTTTCTGCCTCTCTGACTCGGTAGGAACCAATAAATGCAATCAAGTTTGTTTACAACTGGCTGACATGGGTATGTTTGCTTTTTCCATTGTGTTCATGGGGCCGATTCTGAGATGGTATAAATCGGCATAGCATAGTCAATGGGACTGCACAGATTTATACCACCTGTGGATCTGTACCCCTACATCTACTTTGTGTGTGTATATTACGTATAGTAGTTATACCTTAAGAAGTTAGTCTAAATATTGTTTTTACAAATGGATTTTATGCAGTACCATCCCAGATTGGGTATAGATCTTTTGCTGAGCATCATACGTTAATTTAATTTAATTCTTTTTTCTTAGATTTTTTTTTAACAGGGTTGGGGAGCATCACGGAGAATTTTTTTTAAAATGAAGATTAGTTTTAAAGTTATTCTCATTGAACTTAGCCAAGGAATCATTAAGTCATCTATCCACATGGAGATTGCTATAGGTCTTATTGCACTATTTTACTCTGTAGTTCACTATTTAAAGGCTGAAGTCCAAAAGCTATGCTCATAAAGGTCAGTTAGCAATATTCTGATAGACCTCATTGGAAGCAGGACCATAAATTCAGCTGCCATGTGCTATCTAAACTGTAAGCCTGATTCACTGCTCATGTTGGAGTTACTCCACCGTGGTAACTGGAGTTATATTGGTTTATGATCTGCAGTGAGTTAGTTCTGAATCAGTCCTCTTGGTTTTTAAACTACTCCGAAAGCCAAGGATGATCGGCTACTCTCCATCTCCCGTGCCCAAGCTTGCTGGCTTTCTACTGGATTGTAACTGTGACTCTTGCATCTCCATTCACTTACGCTGGTGCAAATCAGGAGTAGCCCCATTGAAATCAATGGGAGCCGTGGATGCTCAGTTTTTTTTTTCACCGCTAAAGAGAAGCCGTGACACATTCCAAGGCTGAATTCAAACCAGGAGTGCCTCCAAACCATGCAGCGAAAACCTTTGCCACTAGCATTAAAACTCATGTAAAAAATATGTTAGCTCTGTTTACACAGATGTTCTAAAAGAACATTGGTCCAGATTTTGCCATTAATTCTTAAGGTAGCATCTGGCATTACATCTAATCCTGTAATCCAGCTGTAGCAGCAGCTTTGTGTTTTAAGTAAGATCATATTTGCCTTTACTTTTAAGTGAATATTTAGCTCCATGAGATGGAAGGGAAGTTATCTTCCTCCCCTAATAGTTAATTTTGTGATAACTTGGAACAACTTAAAATCATCAGGGTACATACTGTATTTCTGAACCGGCAATTAGAAGTCATCAGCCTGCATAGAGACAAATTTAAAGTGAATTATTTGCTGATTAGCTCAGTACAGACTTCCACAACTATTCAGAGCCTCCTGTTGCATGAAATTTTATACTGGTCACTCTGGAACTGATCTTCCTTGGGTAGAGTTTTGACAAGATGCAGCTGTACAAGACCATTTCTCTTTCTCCTTCTTAATACAATCTGTTTTGAGCACTATACCAATCTGACTGGTTTGACAATGGTCTAAATGCTCAGATTCAAGATCTAATTTTGCCAATTTCAATTGACAGATGGAAACTGTGTGCTTTCACAAAGCTAGTAGTGTCTAGTAATTTCACTCAGAAGTAGTGCTGATGAAAGCAGTCCAAAAAAGATGTATTTGGATTTTTTTTTTAAGAAGGTGAATACAAGTTGCATGTGCACGTCTCGCCTACTCTTTCCATCGTTGCTGTCCAAACGAGGAGAATGTTTGCTTGAATATCTCACATTCTGGCAAATTTTGCTGCCGGAAAAGTAAACCACAAGATTTCTGGTTCATGGTTGTTGACAGATGTTGCAAAGTTCCAGAAGGATGAAGATTTGGAGTAGCAATGATGTTTGATGAATGTTACAAATAGATAAGAGTAGGATAATTCTTCCACCCTCCCACCCCCTTGCCCCTGAGAAGCTACTGTGCTGAACCTTTTGATTCCACCACACTTGTCTTCATCCACACATTTGCTACAGTTGTTCAAATGGGCATAGATTAAACTCCAGGAGCTTCTAATGGATACACAGGTTTTTGCATTTGAATCTGTTCCTTTCTTGGATGTAGTGTGTAAATATGTTTCGGGACCACCGACCAGGCCCACAGGTTACCTTACAAACCTAGCAAAGCAGACCCACACCTTTTGCAGTAGCAGACAAAACCACTACTAACTCTGAGTTCAGATCCAAGGAACAGGTTTATTTCAGCACAGGCACAGAATGCCACACTACAGTGACCAGATGGGATATGCCAGACCAATGGTTTGGCTACATTGACATGGAATAAAATTTCAATCCACTCTTTTTATACCCAAGATGACACCATACTTTTTATCAACACCCCCTCCTCTGATTCGTTACATAATAAATGTCTGTGTCTGAATATAAACTTCCACGTTACAGACCAGATTATGTAATATGCTTACCTATTTCTTAGCAATAATAAAACTATTGGCAGGGACTTCTGGGACTTCTCTTGTTTATTCGGATTATATTTGGTGGGGTTTCCATAACCTCGTTGTAACTTTCTCCTTGTCCCGTACCCAAATCAGGGACATTTGAAGAATTGAATAACAGGATACTTGGCTTTGTTTGCACACCTTCCCAATGGGCTTTTTTCAAAGGCCACACTGAAAACTAGGCCAGCCGTTGTATTGGTTATGTACGTGCTTGTCTATTACTTGCTAATATGTTTACATCTATATAATCTATTAAATGCAGGATTAAATACGCTTAAGCCCTTCCATTTTACATGAGATAAGTTCACCTAGTCACTGTCTCACCTAATTATACCCTGCTGGTCAGATTTCATCAGGATGGCATTGGGGAAGGAAACCATAAACTGACACCTTTTTCATTGAAGATGACAGATGAGGAAAAGGCTGGAAAAGTAGCTGTGAAACGAACTAAACCCAGCGGTTTGAATATCGTGTCCTTCCCCAGGAGGAAGAAAGAGGGACATGCCTTGGGACTTGGGTTTCAAGCACAGCTGATGAAAAGCAAACAGTAAAACACAGTACTAAGTGCAATCCGATAGACACACAGCCACCCTGCTCCTAGGGCCATAGGGGTTTGTACCGCAGGGAGGCCCACTCCCCAAGCAGCCTGGTATGTAAGAGGGTTGCACAGCCTTCACTGTGATTCATTCTGTGGGCTGGTGTTGAGGGGGAGCAGCTGTGGTCCGAGCACAGTGAAGGAGGAGCCCTTGTGTTCCTCAAGTCCTGACATGCTCCTTGGATGTTCCCTCCCCTTCACCTCTGCACACCCATATCACAGTCTGGCACTTTCTCTATTTTAGGGTTCTATACAGCCATACGTCACTGTAGTATCGGAGCACCTGCCATGTACAATTGATAGCAACAGCAAAGTCCCTCCTGCATTTCATGCAGTCTCTAGACCACCCTCCTTCCTTAGAGCACTGGACAACCTTGAACTCCATGCAGGGGAGTAAACCCTCCTGTAAACCCTTACTTGTGAGGAATCCTTCCTCCCTGAGTCATCTCAGTGATGTCAGCAAGATCAATGGGACAATTCAATGAGGAAGGGCTACTCTCCCCACGGGTAAGGGTTGGCAGGTGGAGGCTGTAAACTAAAGAAGCAGCAACAGGTTTTGTTTTGCATCTGCCCTGATATTTCTGGAAACAGTCCCATCTAGAAGGCTGGGTTGTTTGCACCTCACACTTGGTTTATAAAGACGTCTAAGCACTTTTCACGCAGGAGGTTATCAACCAGTTTTATTTCTTAATTCACTTTTTAATTAAGGCTGCTAGTCCTAGGGTGAAATCCTGGCCCTATTGAAGTCAGAGAATTTTGTCATTGACTCCCGTGGAGCCAGGATTTCACCCCTGAAGTATAGGTTCTTATACAGAAGTAATGAGCAGTTTTGATTTATTAAAATCAGGACCCTATTCTTCCTTTGGCTGCACACGCCTAGGTCCTGTTTACTTTCATACGACCCGTGCCTACGGTTCCACAATCAGGATTTAGCCCTAAATACATTGTGTATCACCAACCTCTTATAAGTGTGTTTGTCTGGAGTCTCTAACTGTATATTGCACACTGTAATTTTGTTTTTTAAGATAGATCAACTGTGCTGTCAGTGGGGACTCGGAAGATTGGAGCGTATCTGTTCATTAGGATCATTTAATTTCATAGCCTGGAGGCATCAGTGACACTGAGCAACGGCTGGAAAAATTATCCCCTCTTCTTCTGCTCCTAAGCCTCTTATTTTTAGGAAGATAACAATTTTGTTCTTGTTCAACAGCCTCAGACTTATAGACCTATGCAGGGGGCTGGGGAAGGCTAGCAATGAGGAGAAGCACACCACGGACGAGTACCTTTAGTTTTATGTGTGTTTGCCTATTCAGAATTTCCCATCCATTCCCCAGAGGACCGGTTAAATGCCGAGGTCTGTAAAAAAAGTGCTGGAAATTCCTGCATCTCACTTTTCAATAAAGGATTCAATTTCGGCTCTCTCAAAACCAGTAACGGAAGAAATGAAGCCAAAAGGGCCTTTTGTTTGAAATATACTTATGTCATTTTTTTCCTCTTTATCCATGATGTTGAACATTGTTTCTGCAATTTCAAGCGTATGCCTTTCCTGTAAACACGTCTATTAAAGTAGCTACAGCTCGCATCGTTATGCTGGAGCTAAGGGTCTCTCAGCCATTCCATTATAAACCTCTATTTCCTACTGGTTTTTAAGGCTGCAGTAAAAACTTGCTCCATGCTGAATCATATTTCTTTTATGTGAATATAGAGTTTGTGAAAGGTGCCAGATTAACGGCCCTGGAGAGTTAAAGCTCTTATGAAGGCACAAAAGACGTGCAATGCCAGTTTCACTACACTGCCCTCCCAGTGTTTCCTCAGATCTACTCTTCAGTCACTATGGACCATTCAGTCCTTTGTGTCTGTGCTGAGGCCTCCAACATCGTGCCCTATTGTGTTAATAGCATTTTTGTGGCGTGGTCCCTATCTGCCCTGTAGGAACTGGACTGAGAAACCAATTCATTTCATGGAAGCTGTTAAGTAGTTTTCTGATGGTAATAGCTTTTGGTCACCACTGACCAGGACCGTGTTTGAACTGGTCACTTGGAAATCAGAGTGAAATCCTGGCCCCTGTAAAGTCCAATGGAAATTTTGTCGTTGCCTATAATGAAGCTAGAATTTCACCCTCTAATTCTGAGTCTGATTCTCCTCTTGTTTACACTGGTTTAATTCCATGGACTTCAGTAGAGTCACTCCTGACTTACACTGGTGTAAATGAGATAAGAATCAAGCCCTGCATATCACCATTCCCAACCCCGTGGCATGCAGTTCCTACATCAAGTTTCAACTTTGACATACAAGGTTACAGGCTGGGATCCCTTTTATTATATTTTGCAGAACTGGTGGAAGTGGGATGCATTGTGATGGGAGAAAATCAGATTCTGCACTAAGTTCAGTAAAATCAAAATATAGTGGTTTCCTACGTTTCTTTTTTTGCATCATTATTGTTCAGTAATTTTGTTTCTCATTGACTGAAATTTCCCAGACGCTGCTGAATCACGACTATATGACTCTGTCTGGGATTTTATTTTAGCTGAACGGTGCACTTGCTGCTGGAGTATTTGCTTCCCCACCCCCCAAATGCATATTGTAAGGGGATTTACTACAGAGATTGGGTTTTCGTGTATTGACAATCAGTTATGGAACTAATTAGCCTTTCATATGATTATTATTTATTTAGTTGTAATCGTGCCTCAGGCCCTATCCCAGATCAGAGCTCCATTGTGCCAGGCACTGTACAGGTACATAGTAAGACAATCCCAGCGCCAAAGAGTTTACAATCTGAACAGAGAAGACAGATAAAAAAGGGAAAGAAAGGTACAGAGAGATGAAGAAACTTGATCATGCACACGGGATTAGAACCACGGTTGCCTGACGTCTAGCCTAGTGCACTATTCACTGGACCTAGGGTGACCAGATGTCCCAATTTTATAGGGACAGTCCCAATTTTTGGGTCCTTTTCTTATATAGGCTCCTATTAACCCCCACCCCCATCCCGATTTTTCACACTTGCTGTCTGGTCACCCTAACTGGGCCACAGTGCTGCTTCAATTTTTCTAGCTGTCTCCAATTCTCTGCGCTTGCTGTATGCTATTTTAAAACATTTTGTATCGATATGAGCAAAGAGAAATGTGGTCTTCCAAATAGGCACCAGTTATTACTATTATTTATTGGCAGTTGTATCCACTGTGTTCCAGGCACTTTCCAAACGCTCAAGAAGGGCAGTCTCTACCTGGGAAGCTTACAGTCTGAAGCTGGACAAGCAGACAGAGGTTATGGACAAGGGAACAGAAACAACAATAGGCAAACTGTATATATAAATAGTATATAAACTATAGCTATTATATATTGTGTATAGCTTACACATGTGCCATCTTGACTCACTGCCGACTTATCTTAGCATTGCTTTTCTGGGAACAGTTGTATGCCCACCTATTACAGTTACATAATACTTCTGCCATCTGAAGACCAGATGCTTCTGCACGTCCTCATTAGAACAGTCCCACCGCAAGCCAAAGGGACTACTCAGTTGAGTAAGGGGTGTGGGATCCGACCTCCCCGAAGACAGGAAGGCAAAATGATGCAGACGCAGGTGCCTGTTTCTTATCACTTTGTTCTGATAGCTGCCAGTTTAGTTCTCAATAGGGGTGTCACCAAGATACATTTAAAGACGTCTGTATATGTTTCTGGTTATGCAGAATGGGTCAGAATCATCCTTGGTCCAACAATGTCGGTGGAGTTATACCAGGGACCAATTTAGCCCAATGTTTGACTCACGAATCTATCAAAGGGATGGGGAAATCACACTCGGAACCACTGGCTGACAATCTTTGATCGTACTCAGGTAGGAAAGAAATTTACACAGGAGGACAGACTGCCCAGAAATAATTTCATCAAGCCAGCCCTGCAGTCTAGTGTCCGTGCAAATGTCAGATCAGACTGTGGATCGCATGCTCACTGAACCTCGGAGCTAACAGGAGCTGGGCGTGTGCTATAGACAGAGCTCCTGTTGGGTAAGGCTGGATAGTACTTTGTTACTATCTAGAGGTCACTGCTGTTCATCTGATGGCAACTTGCATAGCCTTCCTCGCCAGAGGGAGGGGTGCCATAACGGGATGGGAAGGGTTAAAAGTGGGAAACGGGAGCCCTCAGAAAACCCCTCTGGAATCTCATCTTGTGTAAGAGAGCAAATAGTAAACATTAAGTCATCCTGTTGAAGCCTGAGGTATTGCAGCAGACCTGGCATCTTAAGAACACATATCACCATGGGGTGACTTAAGGACCAAGCTCAAGTCAGCCTTAACCCTGCATTTCCTGGCTCCGGCTGATATAAGCCAGACCCATCATGTTGTTTGAACACTGCCTTTGTGGTGCGGGTGATGAATTGAAACATAGGCTTCCTCACCCTTCATCGCCGCTTCCTGTGCTCCTTCCACCCGTTACATTTCGTTCCGTCAGTTTATTGTAAATAAAATGTAGATGCCGTGGTGAACCATGCATGCCACGTGTCTTTCCCTTTGCCGTAGCCAAGCACGAATCAGCTTCGAGGCAACTGAGGCATTTTAATGTGAGTTTTAAAACTCGTATCTCTACAAAATGTGACTTGTGTTTACGGGAGTGGGCATTTAACAGTCTCTTATCAAAACATGGACAGTGATTGCTCTGTGCAGGTGCATTCCAGCTAACAATATATATTGTATTGTCCTACAATGTCTGTAGACCTACTTAAGTCCCGTTGTTCTGTTGACGTAGCCTTGTTTTTATGTGTCTACCAAGCTGCACTTTCTTCACTTTCCTCCAACCAGCTCTGCAGCTCTTCGCAACTTCTTATCACTTTAATTCCTCCTTTCACTGGCATACGTTCTTGGCAGGCAGAGCAATTTCATGATACCGAAAAGTACATCATGCCAAATAGATAAGATGTCGGCGAAACAAAGTGACTGGGTTTGTTAGCTTTATGTTTGGGAGCAGCCAGTAGCAAATGGGATGGTTGAAACTCTAAAGATACTGGCCAAATTCATTCCCGGTGTGCCTTACTGATTGGAATTACTCCAGAAATTATTAGGTATTATGTTGCGGTAGTAACTGGAGGCTGCAATCAGGGATTCAGGCCTAGGCACAAATACAATGACCCAAAGAGCTTACAATGTAAGTAAAGTGTGTATTTGGTTCATGGAGTGTGTCCTGAATCTGATCCAATCGTGTGCTGGATCCTGTCCAGGTTTCATGCAATTTTTAGATGCCTCTTGGAGAACAACGCCTTATGAGACGGACTGACTGGTAAGGTTAGCCATTGCCTCTCGCGGCAAAGGGATCAGACCTGTTCCTTATGAATTAACTCTTCATCCTGAAGCATTGCTTTATTTGGTGCATCTTAGCCCGCAGTTGCTTGGAGGGTTGGACAACCTTCCAAAAGTTCTTGCTGCTTCTTCAAAACTTTTCCAAACTTCCCCAAGCTTTTTTGGCCTATAAATTGGAGTGGAAGGCCAAGGCACAAAATGAGCTCAAACAAAGTAGAGACAATAAAGGCTAACAAGAAAACATTCTACAAATACATTATAATAATTAGATAATTAGTCCTGCCACAAGTGCAAGGGACTGGACTA
The DNA here is from genome assembly GCF_965140235.1 of Caretta caretta. Taxonomy (NCBI): domain Eukaryota; kingdom Metazoa; phylum Chordata; order Testudines; family Cheloniidae; genus Caretta; species Caretta caretta. The sequence continues at coordinate 6,289,116 of NC_134215.1, forward strand.
GATGACCTTTTGATGGGGGGTGGAGGGTGAGAAAACCTGGATTTGTGCTGGAAATGACCCACCTGCTGATCACTTTAGATAAGCTATTACCAGCAGGACAGTGGGGTGGGAGGAGGTATTGTTTCATATTCTCTGTGTGTATATAAAGTCTGCTGCAGTTTCCACGGTACACATCTGATGAAGTGAGCTGTGGCTCACGAAAGCTCATGCTCAAATAAATTGGTTAGTCTCTAAGGTGCCACAAGTACTCCTTTTCTTTTTGCGAATACAGACTAACACGGCTGTTCCTCTGAAACCTTCCAGTTCTATGATTCTAACAAGAACTTCTAATGAAAGCTCCAGTATTCTCCAGTACATCACATTTAAAGGGAATTAGGCATTCAACCCCCCTCCTAGGCAACTTTGCAAATCTCAGCCCTTAGCCGGGTCTGAAATTAATCACAATTATTCAAGCCTCAAAGAAGGTTCTTCATTTAGCCGGTTATTTGGGATGGCACTTTAAGCGCTCATTTTTATGTCATATTCCTTGTTTGGTTCTAGCATGACTGAGTGACTTGTTTATTTAAAAACATTGTTTAGAGAGTATTGTGGCTTGCTGAGGAGCGATATAGCTCTATGGTTAAACCGCTTTCAACTAAATTAATACTCTGGTGGTTTTGACATTGGGCAGAATCCAGTTTGCCTTACTCTTGAGAGTAGCCCTATTGACACCAATGGGAATGACTCATATGAATTAGGGGATCAGAGTTTGGCCAATTTGCATTCATCACGGTCAGGATTTGGCACTAGTCGCACATACCTTTTAAATGACTCTCAGGATCTGGGCCCCAAACGTCCAGGCCTTTTTGGGTCTGCTCAACCCCTACTCTTAGCATTTGGCGCTCTTTCATAAAGCCATGAAGAGACAATTCCAGCCTGTGATTATTTTTTGGCAGGCAGACCTATGAAATTATTCAGAAGGATACTTCCCCTGATTTATGACAATACCCCAAGCAACACCATGTAAATGGCTTTTAAATGGAATGTTTCAGCTGCTTTATAAGAATTCCTCATGCGAGGAAAATAAACACTTTGTCATTTTCCAGACTCTATTTGATTATCAGATTTGTTGCTATAAACATTAAGCTACGCTACCTTAAAGCGAAGCCACCTGAGATGTATGACTTAGAGAACTGTACCATTAAATAAAAATGAGCCCAACATGGGAAATCCGTGCATGATTGATCCTACCCATTCTCCCTTTGAGTAGATTCTTGATGGCCCACAATGAATACCTGAAACTTTTGATTAATGTGGAGCTAGTTTTTCACATCTCATTCATAGCACAGCGGGGATGTGAAATGAAACACATGCAGTTTAGGCATCCTAGGTGCTTTTTATTAAAATGTGATGATGTTTCTATCTCAACAGCGCTTAGCAATGTCATTCTCTTCCCTTCCGCATTCATGGACTTACGAGTGAATTGTATTGGGGATGGAATTCATTCCTTAGCATGTCTATCTGTTACACTCGTGATACTCCAAATATATGGCTAGCAGCTAATCTATGCGGGCTACTGATCTCCTCTGGTGCTTTCAGCAGTCAGCATGGAGTAAAACAACAATGAAATCAATAAACAGCGAGTGAAAATCTGAACCCTGTCGCTTGCATTCGTGGGGAAACAACGGGAAAGTGAAGGCCTGGCTCTGACTTATGCTTTATATTTACTTTACATGGCTCCAGCAATGAAATGGGATCTTAATTGGAGAAGTATAATTTATGCCCACTTCAGTGAGCCTTTACATTGCCAGAGCAGCGTAAAGGGGTCTTGGTGTCAATGAGGATCAGGCCTTGAGAGTCGCACAGGCTACTGCAAAGACAAGCAGGACAAGCTACCAGCAGGGGTTTGTAAGGGTTTCCATTATCTGGGAGTTTGACTTCATCTTCCTTCCTTCAGTTAAAGTTATTAAGATTACGAAAGCTGGGAATGAGGCTAGAAGCAGCTCATGAGAGACAATAATGCCAAGGGATGCCTGGGTCCTAAGAACCAGGGAAAACTTGCAGAAAATGAGTGAGCTGCTAATTTTGCTATGCAGGGTGTAATGCGATGACATTTGGGGGACATTTGGTGGGGGACATTTGGTGGCTTTGAATGGCTGCGTACACAGCCTGATGCTCAATGCGCCAAAAGGATGACGCCGTCGGATCTGCCAATGAATGGCACGGGGCGCTCTGCAGCACGCTTGAAAGGAAATGACTGGGGGGTGCTGAGCGGAGCAAACTGCAGGGATATTTCCATCGTAATGAAGAAAGACCTTGTGTAGCTTGAGACTATTTCAAAGTCCCTGGCACAGCGTGCTCTTCTCCGGCACAGAATATGTGAACAGGTGGGGAAGACTCGAGTTAGAGGCAGAGAAGAGCAAAGAGGAAAATCAACCATGAAATTGGTAATTTTATGAGCTTCACAAGGGAGGGCAAAGCTTGTTGTTCGACACCGTGTAATTGTGTCTCGGTGCCCTGGGTTATAGAATCTAGACGGTGTCAGTTTATCCAAGTACTGAGGCTTTTTAACATAGATTTGCAAAGCATTTGGAAAGACTACAGTTAATAGGAAGAGAGGCTCTGCCATCCTGGAACAGGCCAATGGCCCACCTAGACAAGCATGCTGTCTCCAGTGGTGATATGGAGTTGATGCGTCTTAGTAAGGTTTAAAATTCATGTGTATAAAGTAAAGGAAAAGTCAGTTTCATTCTCCTTATTTGGGGATCAGTGTGTACCCTGAAAGCCAAGGACTGATCCCCTTTGAGATTGTCCTACTTGGTATCACTGCAGGGGTTTGTATTCATAGAATCATAGAGATGTCGGGCTGGAAGGGACCTTGAGAAGTCCTCCAGTCCAGCCCCCTGTGCTGAGGCAGGACCAAGTAAACCAAGGCCAGCCCTGACCGGTGTTTGTCCAACCTGTGCTTAGAAATTCCCAGTGACGGGGTTTCCACAACCTCCCTAGGCGGCCTGTTCCAGTGCTTAACTATGCTTATAGTTAGAAAGTTTTTCCTAATATCTAACCTCAATCTCCGTTGCAGATTAAGCCCATTTCTTCTTGTCCTACCTTCAGTGGACATGGAAAGCAGTTGATCACCGTCTTCATAACGGCCATTAACATATTTGAAGACTGTTTTCAGGTCCCCTCCCTCCCCCCCCGTTTTGTTTTCTCAAGACTAAACATGCCCAGTTTTAACCTTTTCTTATGTCAGGTTTTCTAAACTTTTCTATAAGGGTCTAGTTCTGTCGTCCCGTCCCCCCACCACCCACCCACCCACCCACCCACCCACCCACACACACACACACACACACACACACACACACCCCCCTGTAAAACTAGTTGAACTCTGTTGACTTCAGGGGTTGAACTGGGCTGTTTTGTAGTAGTTCCGGGAATTAATACTTTTTTTATGGCAGCTGCCCTTCTGTTTTCCAGGATCTCAGCTTTAATAAAAATACACAAAATGTCTTTAGCCCTTTTGGTTTCAAAGCAAACCTGTGGAACGTGACCCAAGTGTAAACTGATGCAGCTATGTCTGCCCGAGTCTGCCTACAGCCTGAAACAATCGTTCTGAACGGTGTGAAATGCCCGTATTAATTTCAAGCGATTGTTAACACTTATGTGGGGTAGGGGCTGCCTTTTGTGGTGTGTTTGTACTGCATAAAATGGCCTCCAGTGCAGTCTAGGGCCGAAAGTATCTAATCCTTTCCCCTCACCTAACAATATGTTGAGGATGGAAAGGGCATAAGCCAATACAGCGTGTCATGCTATATCCTCAGATATGGGAATTACACCAGAATTAGTGGCAGAATTGAATGGTATGTGCTTTTTTGGATTCCCAAGGAAATTCTTCCCTGAATGTCTGGTGTGGGTCTGGCACTCTGCCCTGTAACTGTCACAGTGGTAGACCCATTGTATGGGTTGATCAGAGACAGGATTATTTGGCTCCAGAGTGAGACCCACACTGAAAAGGAAGCTGCTCTTCTATACCATCTCTCTAGGAATAGGCAGGTTCAGGGGTGATCTGGGAGGAGCAATGCCTCTGATACTGTCTTATAGAAATGGGAAGTCAAAAGGCACCTACTGCCTAAGGGTAGGTCTACCCAGAATTCCCATGCATCCTTCATCCCATGTGCTTGCTCAGCTTCTGTTACAGTAACAGGACTCCATACGTGAAAGAACTAAAGGGTTTTTGTTGTCCAGTATATCACTAAATCAGCATCTTCCCTCCCCAACTCTTAGAGGACTCTGCCACATTACAGGGGTATGCTCGCTTAGTGGGCTAGTTCTTATAGGAGGCAATGTGTCTTAGTGGCTAGAGCACTGGACTGGGACTTAGGAGCCCTGGGTTCCGTTCCTAGTTCTGCCATTGGACAAGTCACATGCCTGCTATGTGCCTCAGTTTCCACATCTCTAAAATCATTCCTCCTTTGAAAAGTGCTTTGAGATCTATGGATGAAAAGTGATACAGTATATAAGTGAGAGGTGTATTGTTAGCATTTAGACAGATAAGGATTCCCATCTTATGGAGCAGCACTGTCGACATACACTGGCAGCTGACATCCGGTCCCCCCTAACATTCCCCTCCAACTACTGTGGGGATTTAGTCCCTGTTGACACAGGTCTGCTTGTGGGGATCAAGTGGGAGTATACGTCCTGACTTTACCAGTTTGTTTTTTCTCCTCCATGTAGAGCTAAGGCTGTCTGTGTTGTAAAATAAATCCGTGGCCTTTGCTTTCTGAACAGTGAAGGGCCAGCATCTTAATATGAGTTCTGGAAGGGAAGGCGGCCGTGGCGGTTTGCCAGTACGATGTACTTATTCCCTGATGTTCTTCTTGCTAAAATAATGTGAGCCCAACTCCAATAAAGGTTTCCTATGGTTACAAATTATATCTTGACTGAGTTTAGTCAGTTGCAAGTTAATAACAAACAATCCTTCTCCCCAAACTCCGAATGAGTTATTGCAAGGGGGGTGACGTTTGCCCGGCGGGGCGAAGGAGGCAGTTAGTGCAACAGTCCTGTCTCTGTAGGGTGCTTGCAATCATGTTCGCATCCTGGTCGCAAATCAGAGACCACCTGCCTTTGCCCTTAGGCACTTCCCAGCGATATCCCACCTGGCGCCCTCGCAAAAGAGATGGGTGGACCTATCTCTCTCCTCTGTGTCACATATAAGCTTATGGAGAGACTGCTTATGATGTGCACCAATGAGGTTATTGAGCCCTTTGTTCAGGCTGGCTTCAGGTGAGGATGGTGTACCCAAGATCAAGTCACCCACCTAACACAAGACATTGAAGATGCCTTTGAGGTGGACAGGAAGGGCAGCGCCATTCTTGTCGATGTGTCAGCTGCATGTGATGCTGTCTGGTACGTGGGGCCAACCAGGAAGGTGTTGCCGGCCAGTCTCTGTAAACCCGTGCGACAGTGGATCATGGAAATAGTAACAAACTGGTGTCTCATCTTGGAGACAAAGTCAGCCAGCATAGGCACTTCTGTAACAGACTCCCGCAAGGATCTGTTCCAGCTCCTCTCCTTTTCAACGTATAAGCTGACGACCTACAGCACCGAGCCGAACAACCTGAAGGCCAGAAACTCCTTCCTCTACAACGGGCTGATCCATCGCAAGACGGTGGGCGTGGAGCCCGCGGCGGACGGGAAGAGGATCATGGTGGTGGTGAAGAAACAGGCAGGCCAGCGCAGCCCAGCCACATCCTATGAGAAGACGACCGTTAACAAGAACGCCCGGGCTACGCTCAGCAGCCTGCGCCACGTCATCCGCAAGAACAACTACCGCAGGGATCTGCGCAAGGCCGCTCTGCGCCACGCCATCCTGCGGAGCCAGAAGCCAGTGGTGGTGAAGAAGAAGAGAACCCGGGCTACCAAGACGGCGTGAATGGCTAGCATGTCCCAATAAAGGGTTCAAACCAGAAAAACAAAACAAAAAAACCAGCTCAGTACATGTATGCAGATGTGAGTAATGAGCGGCACGACAGTGCAGGGTCACTCAGCCAGGACATGAATTCTCTGGCCACTTACCTTTAGACTCAGTGCAAGTCAGTGGCCACAGCTTTTCACCTGCACAGTCACCTGGCCACTCAACCCCTGTGTTTGTCAGGGAGCCAGGTCAGTCTCCTCTCTGCACATCGCTGACCCCGCAGCGCGGGCCGGGGCTGCCTGAGTGGTAGAGGGGCAGAGCTCAGCTACTTCTGGAGCCAGCAGCAGCCAGAGCTCAGCAGCTGCTCAACGCTTCCACACCCGATCCCGTTTCCTACCCACTCTGCTCTTGTGCCCACTTCAGTTCCTGCCTTCCCCTTCCTTGACACCCTTGGCTCCGTGCCTGGTTCCACTTCCCAACCCCAGCTCCAGCTCACTCGTTGGCTCTGGCATTCGGCTTCTGATCCCTGGCTCTGACCCTCACCTCTGCTCTTGGCTAAGCCCCGGGGCGTCCTGTGGTCCTGATTCTTGATTCCATCTTGGCTCAGCTCCTCTTTAACCTCCAAGTCTGGCCACCCCCATGGCTCCGACTATTAGGCCTGACTGCCCACATCCTGGTCGTGATGCTGACAACGTTGAGGATTGTCTATTCTCTTTCCAGCCAGTTGTCACTTATTTAGGAATCAGACTGGACCACAGTCTAACATACTGGTCCCATGTAGAATACTTTAAAAGATCACTTTCTACACTGTCTTGATCCAGAGGCGAGCAGGAGCAGAAGCAAGCGTTGTGCAGTCCTGGGGGTGGTGTTCGCTCCGGCGAAATATTATGCAGCAGTTTGGGGCAGAGAACGGCATGCGTATCTCCTTGATTTGGAGGTGAACACAGCCACCCGTATCATTAGTGGTTGCCTTAGCCGCACATTAACCTTTAATTTATGTGTGTTGACTCAGAACAGCTCCCCCCAGACTTTGATGGGGTGCCATGACCCTTATAACTCCATGGAGCGCTGTGACGGATGAAAACAAGCTGCGGCACGCAAGGCTGACAGTGGTTCCGATATGTGCAAATAAGTAGCCCACACTTCCTACAGGAAGTTCTGCCCGCCTCCGGAAGAAAACACCTCCACCTGCAGCTCCTGCTGACTCGCCACGACTGACTGTATGCTACCCTTTTGCAGCAGCTGTTCGCGCACTGATATCCTGCACTGCTGAATCTCGGGTGAAGAGTGGCATCTCAGTGCCAACAGCTATGTCCCCACAGAGGGATAGCAGCTCTGGGATAGGTTTCAGAGTAGCAGCCGTGTTAGTCTGTATTCGCAAAAAGAAAAGGAGGACTTGTGGCACCTTAGAGACTAACCAATTTATTTGAGCATAAGCTTTCGTGAGCTACAGCTCCGATGAAGTGAGCTGTAGCTCACGAAAGCTTATGCTCAAATAAATTGGTTAGTCTCTAAGGTGCCACAAGCTCTGGGATAGAGAGGCAGGCGTGCTGATGAATTTCACAAGCCCTAACTTACATCCACCTGTTTGCAGCCTGGGACGCAGATCCTGGACTAGATTTAACAAGCTGCTGACTGGAATGGCAGAGCAGCTGCCAGAATGCGGAAATTTGGCTTAGCCCATCTTCACAGTGTGACTGCGGGGCAGCAACGCAGATGATCTAACATGGTGGTGGCAATTAGAATATTGAAAGGTGAACTGCAACACCTTCCTATCCCCAATGAAGGAGCAGTCAGAGGGCTGGTGATCTAGATATCGACTTGTGATGCATATGAAAGAAGAAGTCTTGCTCAGAAAGAAGAGGGTTTTTTTCTAACCACAATTTTATTTTTCAAAAATGAAAATTTTCATTGACTTTTTTCAATGGTTTCCATTTCTCAAAAAAACCCCAAACCCTGAAAATGTATTTTTAAAATTTGTTTCCATTTTTCTCTTTTCTTTCCCATCCATTTCCCCCCCGCCACCACCACCCCGGTTTTCCATTTTTCCAGTGAAAAGGGGGAGAGGAGAAAAAAACACAAACTGAAAAACTTTTTTTTTCCAGTTTTGAATTTTTTATTTTGTCCAACTGAAGAATTTTTCAACTAACTCTCAACTTTCAGATCTGTTTTTAAGGCTTCAGGGACTGAGGGTCTTATTTTAAAATACATTGAAGTTAATGGGAGTCTTTCCATTCACTCTCATGGGTTTTGGATCAATCTCAAAGAGATTCCATTGCTGTTCAATGCACTGTCTCAAAAGATCTTCTGCAGATGTTGGTGGGTACATGCTTCATGATAAGCAGTTGCCCCATGAATTCATTCAGACGTGTCTGAACACATTTGCAGAACTCTTCAAATTAATTTGTAATGACCCATTAAAGGAGGGGATTATTAAATATTGGTTTAACACAAACAACAAAGATGTTATAATCCCGCTAATGCCTCTTTAAGAGTCGTTCATTTCAACACCATTACTGTAGGGCTCAGATTAATCGTTATGCAGGTGGTAAAGTGGAATGATGTTACCTGTTTTCACAGGGAGGCATACAAATCACTTTTCACCTCATTAGTTTGCTGCCCAAAAAGGCACTCTCCTAATTCTCCCAGACTTCAAGTGCTTTCTGAATTTCAAGCTGCATTCGCTCATGTTTTAACCCTGATCTGAGCAACTATAACATTTCTAAACAAGATAAATCTTTGCAGTAACCTAAAGTGGAGCTTCTCTTTTCCCATAGGCTATTTCTTGTGCAGTAGGCGGATTGCAATCGCTAGCCTTTACTCCCCTCCTGGGAGTGCAGAACAGAAATAGGCCAGGGCCTCTTTTCAGATTGCTCCATTTGAACACACTTATGCTTTAGAAACTCTCTCTCACTTCAGGAATAATGTTCCAGTGTGGGTGTATTAAGAGATCCTCAGAAGTGGTCATTTACTGATTTGGGTCACTATTACCCCTCATCCTCTTTGTCTGAAAATGTGTAACTGGTGTGGGAAGGACTACCAGGAAAATCTATATATTGACATTGGGAAAAAGATAAGGATGAAAGATGGAACCTATTTAATGCACGGCTATCATCTGTTATCTCCCGTTCCCCAACTGTTTTAAAAACAAAATACAGAAGTTCTTATACTCCAAGGACCACTTTCTGCAACACAGCTGTGCCAGATATAAAATGCAGTACATGTTCATGCTCAGAAACCCAATAAAACTGGTAATTAGCCTCTGAAACAAATTAAAACAGAAGATACAATTTTATTCAGTGTAGTTTGTCTTTCCTGCAAACTGTACCTCGAAACATATTGGAGAGTTAAGTAACGTAGAGCTTAAATAATAGGAGCACAGGGAGAGCGAATTAAGAGGAAAAGATGTGTCTCGTGATGCACTTAAGAAAGAACCAAAAGATTGTTAAAATGGGGAGGAGTAGAAGGAATGATCTTGGTTATTGTCTTGGCTCTTCCACATGCTGCTTGTTTGTATTTGAACAGACCATTTAGCTTGCGTGCGCCTCAGTTTCCCCCATCTTTCGAAATCAGATAATTGGCCCATGGAGATGGGTGCGTGATAAATGCATACAGGCTGTTCTAAGTGATAGATCCTGCAGAGAAAGAGGCTTTCTCATCCAAAGAGGCTAGACCATGTGAAGTGGTTCAGGAGTTCGAGGCTGCGTAAGCAGAGCAGGTAGAGTCCAGAGTAAGGCAAGGTGTGAAGGGACAGGCTATAAATACAAGAAGGGCGATTTTGAACCAATCTGTTCCTCTTTCCCTTTTGTGGTTGGAAACAGGGTAGCTACTGCACAAGGGCACTTCATTCCACTCTCGCTTCCCCCTCATCAATGCTCCAATTCACTTTAGAGCTCAGCTGAAAGCATAAATTTTCCTCCTTCCCTCTAACTCTTGGTTTCTCTCTCGCTTCCTCTGCTATTATTTTGAAATTTCAGAGCTGTGTTTATTTAACTCTGGGCAGTGCGGCAGGGATGCAGTGTGTGAGGAATAAATCTGTACTGCAGCGATGGAACTCTGGTGGGTGGTTTCAGATGTTTCCTTACCTCCTTCCTTGCTGATGTGCCCACAAAACTGGTGGGTCGCCAGGGCCACTTGTGAATCAATAAGGGGTTAATTTTAATGCCTCGTAGAAACACGAATGCTGGGTGGAAAACCAGGGGCGGTTCACACGTTTTTATCTGAGCTCTTGTGGGTTAAATCTTGTGCTCCTGCAAATCAGGGGAAGCTTTGCCCTCAATGGAAACATGATTGAAACTTGTGTTTCTAATAAAAAAGGCCAGACTTGTCCCTGGTATAACCCAAAGATTAGGGTCCTTGCCACTAGCAACCCTGCCGGCCCTAGGAGAGTGGGCAGAGGAATGTGGCCGTGGAAGGCAGCTGTCACCCCTCCTCTCGGAGGTAGCCTGTACCTGACTGGCTCTGGTTGGGGTAGGAGCATGACTTGAGTTTGTACAGTCATGGTGATCCCCCTTCATGTGGGTGGTTCCTACAGAGACCCACATGGAAGCTGCTGTCCCTTGGTGGAGTCCCCAAGGGAGGATTGCAGTATAAACACCACCTGTCTCTCTAGGGGTGAATCCCATCTGCAGGGCAGTGGCATACATTCATCAGGAGAGAATTTAGCCCAAGATGTTTATTATTGAGTTTAATAACTGTGTGGGAAGCTCTGTAGTCCTAGAACCCAGATCTCCTAGTTCCTGGGCAGCTGCCCTGTCCACACTGCCAAAGCAAGGAACAACAGCATATGGGCCGTAAAGTTTCAAGCACCACCGGCTGTCCCGCCCACAGAGGTCCTGACTGGCAGTGCCTAGGGCATTCCCTGGTTGTCCCAAGAATGCTGTTTAAGGTGTGGGGAAAACACCTAGAGGTTGTCTGTGCAACTAGACAGGTACCTGGCTTGGTTCTTTAAACAGACCCTGCTGCACACTCCTGATACCTTGCCAGGCTCCCGGTTTCTGGCCCCAGCCCTGCTTTCATACCTGGCCTCTCTCCTGGTCCTCTGCTCTGCTCCTGACTCTTCGCCCTGCCTCAGTTCCACTAACTCAACTTTGGCTGACTCACTTAGCGTTGGCCTGGTGTGGCTCATTGACCTTGACTCTGACCTGATCCTATGGTGTGACACTAGTACGGAGAGCTGCTCTTGGTCTTGACCCTCCAGACAGAACTCGGATCATGTCCCCCCCAACCCAGGCCCTGGCCTCAATCTGTGGTCCATATGCCCTTCCTCTAGGATCGCAAAGAGAGGAGCTATTATTATGGCCATCTTATTGTTGGGGAAAGTGAGCCAAGGAGAATTGAAGTGACTTGCTTAAGGTCACACAGTAGGCCGGTGGCAGAGCCAGGAATGGACCCACATCTCTCAATTTGGCCAGGAGTGAATTCATCCCTGTTATAAACAGGGTGGAACTCTCTTTGAAGCTTAAGTTGAACCTGGTTTTTATTAATCAGGTAATATCTATTTGTAAGTGACTCTCCCTTACCATTTTGCAATTCAAGGGATCACTGAGAAAGAGCAAAGCCAATAGAAGACAAAAAGAAGACTCCGAACTCTAATTCCCATAATCCCGTAGGGTGGAATAAAACTTTGGCAGATCTCCACCATTTTGGAGGTTATCCCGACAGATTTCCTGTAGGGCCTCCCTAATGGTCCACTAGGCTACTCTCCTCTTTGTGAGCACTCATATTCATAGTTCTGTCAATGCCTGACATGAACTCACAAGCCTTGAGTAGCAGTACAGCAACCAGACTGAACCTAATCTGGATTGATGTGCTCTCTTTATAGCCTCATTACAGAGCAAATCAATGTAGAACAATGTTAAATGCAAAGCAACTCGGCTTAAAATAACTTCAAGGGATTGACTGGAATGGGAAGAAGGGCTGGGGAATGTAGCATAAACGCTGCTACCTCCTTGGAACTTCACCATAAGGGGCAAGAGTCTCTCTTATGTCCCTTTTCACTAGCACCAGCAGCTTAATCAGCCTGTAGAACAGCCAGTTTCCCTGCTGAGAGAAAGGTCCTGATACAGAGGGAATCCTCAGGTGATGTACAGGCAACATACCACCTCTATGCCCCCACCATAGCCCTCACCGCACGCCGTCAGGGCCTCCTGTTGCAGAAATGGCCATAGGCAGCCGGATTTAAATTTGAGTAGCCCTGACTCTTATTTAACTTGCATTAGGGCCTGGGTGGTCAAAACATGCCATTTCAGAGAAAACCCAAACATTTTGCAGAAAAGTTATCGGTTTCGATAGAAGTTTGGCTGGGCCGTTTCTCCAGGTTTCTGATGGAATTTCTAGGGGTGGGGGTGGGGATGAGAGTGAGCACCCAGTTTAGAATAACCAATCCCTGGTGATTAGGGCACTCACCTGGGATGTGGAATCAGGTAGACCAGGGACTTGAGCCTGGGTCTCCTGCATCCCAGTTGAGCGTCCTGGCTATTCTGGGGGGCAGATCTGGCTCTCACTTTTCACACAATATTTTGGAAGGCCTTGTGTTCGCTGAGCTTTGGAACAAAAGCAACTTTTGAAACCTCATCAGCATCCACGAAATGGAATTGTTTTCCGGACAGTCTTGTTGGTGAGATCCCCGTCCAGCTTGCGACCTGGGAAGATCAAAGGGGGTTTATTCACTGTACTGCTTGTTAAGGGTCCCAGACTGAGAGGCACAGACAGTGGTAATCCCGATTTCACCCACACTGCGCACTGCCAGTGTGTCTCTGCATTGCAGATTGCCTGCTTTAGTGCAAAACCCGAGTACAGACAGGCAAAGCCACAATTTTTACCAGTTGAGGGAACCACTTGCTTGAAACCAGGGTAAGCTCAACTGGTACAAATTGCATCTGTCCTTGTCTACAGTAAGTGTTTTTATCAGTGTAGCTATACCAGTTGCTGGCCACCAGTGGCTGAAATAAGGCTAATCCCAAGTGCAGAGAAAACAAGAGGAAAGCTTTCATGACGTTCAGAGCAGTGTATTCAGCCTGTCTGGTGGACGTGTTGGCAAAACGAAGCATGATACAATAATTGATTTTTCTTGAACAGTTAGTTATACAAGGTGTTTAAAGCGGACACCAGCAAAACCGCAGAGCAATCTGCATTATAGCTTTGACTTCCAAGCGCATCGTAGTACGTGCAATTTTCTTTAACTATCACTGCATCTGCGAGTTTGCCAGTTTGTGGATTTACTATATAGTAAAAGTGCATTGATTGAAATGTTGCTTGATGCTTGGAGAGAGAAGCATGCTATCGTTCTTGGTGTCAGTTTTCATTTGAACAGGGTATGGTTGTCTTGCTTTTGAAGAGAACAAGTGCCCATTAACACAAAAGGTTATAATTTTGTCTTGATGCTTGGGGAACGGTATGAGCTTGTGCATTTAAATTGGCAAGCCTCCTTGGAGTAAATGTGCCTGGCACCTGAAGCTAACCCAGGTATTGCAGAATATTAAAAGCTTCAATCTGAGCCAATTTACAACAGGTGTAGAAATCTTAGACCGCACTAGTGCATGGCTGTTCCATTCTTATGGCCAAATTCAACTCTGTTTACCCAGTACAAGTCTGGAGTGACTCCAGTGACATCAGTAATTACTGTTATTGTTTGTGTCAGTAGTGCCCAGAGGATCTAGTCATCAAGGGTCCATTGAACAAACACATTGGAAGAGACAGTCCCTGCCTCAAAGATCTGAAAATCTCAGTTAAGGCCAGATGCAACAAACTGGTGTAACAACCAAGCAGGAGGAGAAAGTGGGTGATAGTAGGTACATCTACACACTGCACAACTCTTCCAGTCTCATGTAGAGTACACTGCACATCCCGCTAGCATGGGTATCAATAGCAGTTGAAGGAGGTCAGGCACTGCTTAGGTAAGCAGAGGAAAGATGCCTGAACCCTGTGGGTATATACCCGACATGGCTCTCTACACACCTAAGCAGTGTCCCCCAAGTCTACACTGCTGTTTTTAGCAATGTCATCTCCCGCTGCCTCGCTGTTGCCAGAGCCTTTCCCTGTCAGAGCCTTTCACTAATGTGTGTAGCCATGCGCCCGCAATGTAGACACAGCTTGCTTTTTACTGCAGCGTGTAGTTACACATACCCTATATGCCTACAACTGCTTGTGCTGTGCAGTTGTGGACATAGCCAGAGAAAGGAGCATATGATTTTGGAGACTGGCTTTGTGCAGATTTTGAAGGACCGAAGGATTTTTCTGGCTGGAAATAAGGCAGAGACAGTAAGAGCAAAATTTTCAATGGGGCTAGTGACCTTTGGGTGTGTTTCTTGGGTGCCAGATTGATTCTTTTCCCCAGAAGTGCTGAGTACCCACAGTTCCTGTTAATTTCAGCAGAAGTTGGGCTGCTCAGAACTTCTGACAATCAGGTGCAGGGTGTCTGAAACTGGGCACCTTAAAGTCACTGGTCACTTTTGAAAATTCTGGTCTAATGATGGTCAGTAATCCTGACTGGTTTAACTGGTTCAACCCTGTTTTTAGTGGGACTAGCTAAAGAGATTCAGAGACCAATCCTACATTATCACTAGAGTGAAATTCTGCTCTTGGTGCCAGTGGTGAGGGTCTTGAATCCCTCCTTTGTGCAATCAGTTCACATGCATGATGAGTTGGGCCGTTGAAAGCAATTTATGAAATTGCACAAAGTGAAAGAGAAATGGGAATATTTAGTTTAAAACTAAAAAGTTCAATTTTAAAGGTAATGCAATTCACTGAACCAGTCTTTCCCTAGAGCAATCTTTATTCTTTGCATGGAGATAAGGAATCTTGCCAATTCTTCAAAACCTTATTTAAACTTAGTTGGTGTTGGTCCTGCTTTGAGCAGGGGATTGGACTAGATGACCTCCTGAGGTCTCTTCCTACCTTACCCTAATATTCTATGATTCCCATTCTTCTGGTGTTCTAAAAAAACCTCCGCAATACAGAGCATTAACAAAGCCAGATACAAGACTGCTCATAAGGGGCCAAGCCCTGTCTCTGTTTTTGGCTATGGATGTCTATAGACCTGTCAGATACTGAGCAATTAAACTGTCTCCTGTAGCCACATGGTGGAGATACAGAGTGGTTTGGGTTGTTTGCACAGCACTTTTAACTCTTGCTTTAGTCTGATGGGATTTCTTCATCTCGTTAGACAGCAGATAAAATTCCTGCCCTTGAGGAAAGGAAAAGGAACCACTTTCTTAGACAAGGACTTAAAATACGTAGGCTTATAAAGAAAATGTAAGAGGACTGTTGCCTCCTTACTAACATTCAGTGGGGGTGTTTTGGTTGGCTAGCTCCCACTATTAAAAGGGGAAGGGTCTATGGGAAACCAGGACTCTGAGACTGATAGACACCAGGAACAATGGGGAGAGGCCAATGCTCCAGCTCAGCCTGAATGACAGGGTGGGCAGGCTAATCAGAGAGTCAGGAGGCCAGGGAGGTCCCATCCTCCGTGTGAGCTGGAATTGCCTGGGTCAGACAGAGTGGGGCCGAGCTAAGGAGAAAGCAGGGGCCCGAGCTGAGCTGGGGAGCAGAGCTGTGCCAGATCCAGAGAGACCAGAAAAGCAGCCCAGAGAGAGCAGACCCTGTCTTGGGAGCAGATCTGCAGCCCCAAAGCCAGAGGCACAGCCCAAAGAGAGCAGACTTGCCCTGGGAGGAGAGCTGCAGCAACCAGAGCCAGAGGGGTCAGAAAAGCAGCCCACGAAGCAGGTCAGTGCTGGGTGCAGAGACACAGAAGCAGCCTGCAGAGCAGACCTGTCCTGGGAGCAGAGCTGCAGCAACCAGAGGCAGAGGGGCCAAAGAAGCAGCCCAGGGAGCTGGAGGCAGAGCAGCAGCAGCAGTGCAGAGACCGAGTGGTGCAGCTGGGGCTGGAGCAGTCCGGAGCTGGGTGCGGTGAGCAGCAGGGGAGAGCGAGGGGGACCCTGGGCAGTGGGCCCAGCACAGTTAGACACCTCAGCCAAGGGGCTCTGCAGGCCAGGCTTGGATCGTAACCCCGACAGGGCGGGGGCAACACTGGGCAGAAGGGTCCTACCACTTAGAGCCTGAGAGCGTGTGGCCACCACCAGAGCAAGTGTCCAACCCACAGCCTACCTGCAGCACAGCCAGGGCCTGAGAAGAAGGCCTGGGACTTACAAGGAGCAGACTGTGAACTGCCCTGACGTTCCAGAGACACTGTTTGTGATGTTCCCTGCCACAGAGCGGGGTGATGTGTTTCCTTTAACCTTTCCTATTTTTCCTGATTCTTTTTAAAATTAATTGTTGATTAAATAACTTGCATTTGCTTTAAATTGTACGTAATGGTCAGTGGGTCAGAGAGGTGCCCAGTGCAGAGAGAGTACCCCGGAGTGGGGACACCCTAGCCCCTGTCCGAGGTGGCCGCAGCAGGGTTGGGGCTCGAGCCCCCCAGGAATCCTGGGCCCAGCCCTGTTGGGGTTCCGAGGACTCTGCCAGACAGGAGAGTGGAAGGGGAGTCCTCAAGGGCAGGGAGGCCACTGGGTAAAGGAAGTGGGAGCGAGGACTCAGATCCTTTCGCTAGCCCACTTCACCAGGGTCGTACAGAAGCCAGGAAAGTTCCCCACAATAGCGGGACTATTCCCCCGATTACAAAAAGAAAAATCAATGTGTTTCACGTGAATTTGGCTCTGGTGGCAGGTGCCAGACTGACAGTCCTGGAGACGGAAATCCTTACAGAACAAGTGCAGCCTGGGTAGATACTGCCTCACCCACCTAACGCACTCCAACCAGGCTTTGAGGGACCATTTGAAGAGGGTCAGGGACCAATCCTGCTCTTGTTGCAGTGAGTGCATGTTTGGTTATTGATGTCAGTGGCAGCACAAATGGGCCAATTAAGGGCCTGACCCACTGACTGACTGAGTACCTGAAGCTCCTGCTGAAGTCCGTGGCGGCTGTAGGGGCTGAGCGTCTGTCAGAATCAGGGCCTGTCTCTCTCAGGCCTCAGCAACACTGCCAAAGAGGGTGCTAATTAATGCTGCTGCTTTGTTTTGAATGTTAAAAACCTATCCAGGGACAGAACTGCTACCACTAATTTATTTCACCAAGGTAACCAAATGGCCTTGAGAGTAGAGCTGGTTGAAATTTGTGTTCAAAACAGGGATTTTCTTTAAAACCCCCCCCCGACTTAATCAAAATGGGCATTTCGCCAGGAAACATCCACTTATGATGTATTCTTTGGGGTTTTGTCAAAAAATATCCTCCCCGGCCAAACTTTTTTGATTTTTTTCAGCTGCAGAGAACAGACACGTTTTAGCTAAAACCTCCCCAAAATTCAGGGTGGTTTTTTGTTTTGTTTTTACAAAAACCTGAGAACGTTTGAAGAGAAAAAATCAACAAAAACACAAAAGCTCTTTTGTTTCCCTTGAAATGTTTTTACAAGAACAAAGACCAACCAGTTTTACTTGGGCTCTGTCCATATTAGGTTCTTATCTGGTCCCCTTCACAGTTGTCTCTGAGACCCTACAGTCATTTAATCTTTGTATGTCTCCTCACAACACCCCTGTGAGGCAGGACATGGCTGCTATCCCCATTGAACAGATGGGGAACTTAGGCGCAGAGAATTGAAGGCCCAAGGGTATTTAGGTGTTGCTGGGCTCAGTACTGCAGTGGCTAACAGATTTAGGAGCCTAAATCTCACTTTCAAAAGGGATTTAAGCGGTTAGGAGCCAAAACCCGACTGACAGTTGAGTGCTGGCACAGCAATACCTAAATGCCTTTAACAGTGTAGGTATAACTGACTTGTCCAAGGTCACACAGGAAGTCTTTGGCAGAACAAGGAATTGAGCCTGGAGCTGCTCAGACCTAGGTTCGCGTCCTAGCCACTGGATCATCCTTCCCCTCTGGTAGTAATGATATTCCCAAATTGGGTTGAATTTGTACCAGTAACCCTAAGGAGAAAAGACCCTATAATAGTCTGTCCTGTTCATATAGTCTATTTGTTGTCTTGTGCAATCTGTCTCTGTGTCACACCCTCCCTTCAACCCGCAAATTTCTTTGTTAAACCAAAAAGTGGCTTTGGGGCCTTTGTGCTGCTCCTTTTAAAACAGTGGTCTAAAATCAGCATACTTCAGTTAGTTGAGGTCAGCATAACATTTCCCCTTTGAATTTAGCAAAGCAGGCCATTAAGGTAAATGATCATGTATGACAAATATTGCCTCCTAAAAAATTTAGCTCTCTAAAACCCCAGTTGCATAACGACAACGTTTTTTTTTTTTTTTAAAGGACAGTATTAACCTAATAGCGGTGTTTAATGGGACATAATAAGTAGTGTTAATATATCCTAGTTTAATCCTACACAGGCTAAATTACTTTTAATGCTGCTTGTTATGCCAGTTAAACACCCCTGTTAGATTAATACTTTGGGCTAAGGCTGCCCTTTTAAAACATGTGTCCTGCAATTACAGCACGCATGCTTCTGTGAAGGCCACATTTTAGGAGACAATAGTCACAATGCATCCATAATTGGATCAGTGTATAGGGAAGCTGAAGAAGACTCAGCAACTTTATTGACACTGATTTGTCACCTCTTTATAGTTTCTTTTAAAAACCAGAATCTGGGTCATTTCGGGCCTGATCCTGGGTAGTGTTTGGAACCTCTCTCAAAGTGGGATGCACACCCTGTTTCAGTGATGTCAAAAATAGTGATCTCCTTTCTTTCAGGTCTTTTAAAAATGGAACTATTTCAAAACAGCTCAGCACAAATCGACCCCTGTGTTTATTGGGCATAGGCAGAGTGGGACTCATAATAACCAAAACCACTGATTACTTCAAAGTAAAAAGTGTCAGTTTGAACAACTTTTCCATGAAACGTTTCAACTTTGATATCCGTCTTCAAAAGCAGCCCTTTTCTGCAGCCCTAAAGTTTAGAGAAGTTAGAGGTGGAACATGACTAACATCAAATCCTCTCTGCAGTGTAGGATCTAATCCCTTGCAGAAGGATCTCTCTGGTACTGATGATCTTTAACAAGATGTTCTTTGTGCTGAAATGTTTTGGCTGCCACAACACGCTTTGGGATGCACCTTGTTACATTAAACTTGATGCTGTAATAATAAAAATAGCATCTTGCACTTATCAAGTCAATGTAGATTTGTATGTTTAGAGAAATCAGTGGGATTGTAAAAGGGCTTTGCAGACCATACAGCCCTAGTTATCAGAAGCTCTTGGTGGGGCCGGTGCCTAAAAACTCAGACAATTGAGGATCCACTCTAGCAGACTTTGAAGTCCTGGTGAGCTGGCCAGCCTTGATGAAGCCCGATGACTGACAAAACGGAGGTGCTCTTGCTAGATCCATTGGTAGCAACCAAGCGCAGGAAACAACATCTATTGAGCATCAATAGAAAGCTGCATGTGTAGGCATGAATATCCAGATCTCTGGGAACTTAACTGACGCCCCTGTTTGATTAGAGGTGATTCAGAATCACTGTGCTGTTTCTGGGGTCTAACATGGCGCTATTTGATAGCAGCCAGGAACACACACAACAAAGAAAGGAGAGGACCATTGTACTCCCATGTCACTGTGTCAGCCAACCAGGGCGAAGAAACTCTGCTTCAAGCTACCTCTTCTCCCAGAGCCACTGCTTCAAGGACGAGCTTATGAGGAGAGGCCAGATGAAAGGAAATCGGGATCCTCTTGGTTCTGACAAGTAGATTCTAATTATGGGTCTGTCCTGTGGCGTTGCCCCTCCCAGTAGAGCGGCGTAAGTGCAGGACAGCATGTCAGCGTCTTTTCCTCACTTCCCGCACATCCCTCACGCAGACACAATTTTTCCAGACTCACCATTGGGAAACCCTGCAGTGCAGCTTGTGAAGGAGCAATAAATAAATTAAATCAGTCAGGCTCGGGGGGTGGGGGTGGGGTGGGGGCTCCTTTAACACTGCAGCTAATGGGATTGTGGGAGGCCCCAGGCCTTCTGGTAGGTGTTCCCAGTGCACGGAAGCTAAGGGCACTGAGCACTTTCCAGTGGTGCTTAGCATCACCATGGGCTCAGCCCAGTGACTCACGCTCCCTCCCTCTGAGCACAGTATGGAGGGGCAAAACTCAGCGAGCTCTCTGACCATGAGCCTGTTCTTGCTAGGTGTTGAGTGCCTCCGGGGCGCTGAGCATTCTCCACTTGGTATCTTACAGGCCTGTGCCCCGGGCCACAGATGGCTTTTACACTGATCAGCTGGACTGGACTGTGTTGAGCCAAGCAGCTCCCTGCTGAGTACTGTTAATATCTTTCTGTTACGAGCTTCACAGGCTTATTATGGTGAATAATGAAAGCCTTATCCCCAACCTTTGCCCTTTCTACCCAAATCCCATTCTAACAAGTATATTTCCCCCCCTCTTCCCCCCCCCCCCCCCCCCCCCGCCAGGGCCACTTGATGGAAAAAGGCTCCCTCCTGTTAAAATAGTGAAAAATATAGGACTTCAGTATTTAGCAACAAGCAGGATTTCCTGTTTGTGCCTTTGTGATTGGCTGTTCTCTCCCTTTCCACTCCCTGTGTTCTATCGAGTAACATTGTAAGCAGTCGTAATAAAAGGGGGATCTGAAGATGTTTCTTTCCTTTGTCATCTAATCGCTAGAAAAATACTTAAGACGAAGCCAACTTTGATAGTGTCTGATGTGATATTTATTTGCACCAAAATATCAAGCAATTAATTTGAAATGATGTATTAGATGGTAAAATCTCTGGGGCAGGGACTGTGTATTTGTTCTGTGCTTGTACAGCACCTGGCACAATGGTGTCCTGGTCCAGGACTTGAACTTGTAAATGCCAGTGCAATGCCAATAATACATCACAATAATACGTATACAATCTTCAATATAAGTCAGTTAATTTGCTGGGGGCTGTTTTTGGTCATAGCAATTGAAACATTGTAATATAAAGGGTTTTATTTAATATTTTGGAAACCTGGCGATACAGACATACTCTCTCGTAGTGAGCAGATATTAACGCCGTTGAGTTGAACTTTAAGATTTATTGACTGTGTAATGGGGTTTGGCTGCCTCCATAGTGTCCCCTCCCCCTTGTGGCCAGGGTCACTTTGCTACATTCTGCCTCAGTTTCCACCTCGTCGGGGCCCCTTAAGAACTTCACACGCGCTTCTCTCTGGGTTAACACCACCCCTGCCTGGGGCCAGTTGAATAACAGAAATTGTTCTTACCAGTTCACAGGGTCCCAGAATGAAGTCCATGACCACACAACAGTCCATACTTAGCTCTGGTATCATCTCTCACACCCAGAGCTCGTCTTCTGTCCTATTCTGTTCTCGCAGCTCATCCTCCCAGCTCTTCCTACCTGGAGCTTATCCTTCTGGCATCTAGGCGCCCAGATTTCTGGGCTCAAACTCTGTCTGGGTTTCCTCACAGGAGCCTCCTCTCTGTCATAGCTCCCTTGGTCTCAGCATCTTCCCTGCAGGAGCCTTACACACACTCTTCTGCAGTCTCCACAATTATCTGAGCTAGTACGGGCTGGATGAATGCACTATAAGGTGGGTAGAAAGTTGGCTAGATTGTCGGGCTCAACGGGTAGTGATCAATGGCTCCATGTCTAGTTGGCAGCCGGTGTCAAGTGGAGTGCCCCAGGGGTCGGTCCTGGGGTCGGTTTTGTTCAATATCTTCATAAATGATCTGGAGGATGGTATGGATTGCACTCTCAGCAAATTTGCAGATGATACTAAACTGGGAGGAGTGGTAGATACGTTGGAGGGCAGAGATAGGATACAGAGGGACCTAGACAAATTGGAGGATTGGGCCAAAAGAAATCTGATGAGGTTCAATAAGGATAAGTGCAGGGTCCTGCACTTAGGACGGAAGAACCCAATGCACAGCTACAGACTAGGGACCGAATGGCTAGGCAGCAGTTCTGCGGGAAAGGACCTAGGGGTGACAGTGGACGAGAAGCTGGATATGAGCCAGCAGTGTGCCCTTGTTGCCAAGAAGGCCAATGGCATTTTGGGATGTATAAGTAGGGCCATAGCGAGCAGATCGAGGGACGTGATCGTCCCCCTCTATTCGACATTGGTGAGGCCTCATCTGGAGTACTGTGTCCAGTTTTGGGCCCCACACTACAAGAAGGATGTGGATAAATTGGAGAGAGTCCAGCGAAGGGCAACAAAAATGATTAGGGGTCTGGAACACATGAGTTCTGAGGAGAGGCTGAGGGAACTGGGATTGTTTAGTCTGCAGAAGAGAAGAATGAGGGGGGATTTGATAGCTGCTTTCAACTACCTGAGAGGTAGTTCCAGAGAGGATGGTTCTAGACTATTCTCAGTGGTGGAAGAGGACAGGACGAGGAGTAATGGTCTCAAGTTGCAGTGGGGGAGGTTTAGGTTGGATATTAGGAAAAACTTTTTCACTAGGAGGGTGGTGAAACACTGGAATGCGTTGCCTAGGGAGGTGGTAGAATCTCCTTCCTTAGATGTTTTTAAGGTCAGGCTTGACAAAGCCCTGGCTGGGATGATTTAGTTGGGTATGGGTCCTGCTTTTGAGCAGGGGGTTGGACTAGATGACCTCCTGAGGTCCCTTCCAACCCTGATATTCTATGATTCTGTTCCCCCACTTCAGTGCAGTGTCCTTCTGCTCTTTATAGAGCAATCACCCTAGTCTCTCCCAGGCGTGCCTCATTCTGTAATCAGGGTTGGCTAGCCCCAGCCCTTAAGGGACAAGCCACCCTGTTACAGACTTAATGGATACATTTGTCAACCTTTACCTCAACAGCAACTAAATGTTGATATTTATGTAAACAAGAAGTCACTTTATCCATTACGTATCCACATCGTGAATGTTTGTCCATATTATTATTAATGGAGAGATTACATACCTCTCTCATTAATAATAATAATGCGGACAATATTTTCAATAGTGTATCAGTTTTTCCACTTGGAACTTAAGTGGGAGGAGATTAGAGGTGTAGGAAATAAAATCCTTCCAATAGCCTTTACTGAGCTTGGGAGCACCCAATCAGGATGCAACATTCACATATGGGCTAACCCTAAATCAATTCCCTGCCACGTGTAAGGACTCCAGGCACTGGTGCACCTGTTTGTGGCCTGTGATACACATTTGTTAAGTCTCCTCATGGCTGTAATACTTTGATCTGATACTGATTGTTGGTTTGGTGTACAGATGCTGGATGATGTTTAGTGGCCTGTGATACACAGGCGATCAGACTAGATGGTCTGGCAGGCGATCCTTTCTGCCATAAGCTTTCTGACTTGAACAACACTCTTGGCTTTCATTTAACCTCGGAAAAGGAAAGCTGTAGAAGCATGTTGACTTGCTCCATGACTATTTTAGCTGACCATCAGAGAATACACCTCATGTATGTAAAAATCAAATATAGAATCCAAACACTTTTTCCCATGGGGTGCTTTGTTGGGACAACTGTAGTTTGGCACGAATAGTTATAGTTTGCATAATACTCCAAAATGTTGTGAGCCCAATTTTTACTCTTGCTGAATAATACTGACATACTCCATGAGTACTCTCAATGAAATCAATGAGTAAGGCTGGTAGTATCAGGCCCTGTATTAACTTTATTGCAAACTGTAGTTTGTAGACTATTACTCAAAGGCGATAGCAATCCACAACAGTATTCTCGCAGGGGTTCTCGCAACAAATTTTTTGGTGGCCTCAGAGTGCGGCCACCAAATCTTGTTGGTGGCTGCTCTGATAATTTTTCCTAAAATACTTAATAAACTTTAGGAAAAACAAATCAGTATGCAGATATGCATGTCCAAATCACTGTAATTTATTTAAGTAGGATTTTTTTGCAGTCTCAATAATAAAAATAATGTACAGTTGTCTGTAGTCTTTACTGAACCTAAACAGAATAGAAACACAAATAAAGTGATTTGCACATTCTTGTCTTTTTTCTTGTTGTTTCTTTTATGGTTTTGGTTGCTTTTTTTTTTTTTTTTAAGATACTAAGTCTGTGAAAAGTGATACTAACAAACATACAAATATGACTTTTCACAGTAGACTTACTCAGCCCTCGCCCTGGAGGGCTGGAGTGGGTACGGCGGCAGCGGGGGCTAGGGGCGAAGGGGCAGTGGGGATCTGGGGTGATCAGAGGGTAGGTGAGCTTGGGGCCAGAGCCCACCACTGTGTGGCTGGGGAATGGAGCCCAAAGCCCAGTGGCTGGAGCCTGCCACCGCAGGGCTGACGCCTGACCCCACCGCCCCCAGTGGCTGCCTGCTTTTGTGTCTTCAGAGGGGGGCAGGGCCCAACCTCTGCTGGTGGCCCCAGGAGAGGGGCCGTTGCTTTGGCCCCACCCCCAATTAACTTCCCAGGAGCCTGTGGTGCAAGAATAGCCCCTGGTGGCCACGCTGGCCGCTTTTGAGAAACGCTGTTCTAAGAGTAGATGGAGACTGCAATGTTCCCTGCAGTGGAGGAAATAATTCTACAATGTCTGATGTTTCTTCTTCTATGCAAAAGATCAAACCCGACATCTTGAGCTGAGCCGGTATGCAAATAGTGTTAACGAAAGGATATGCTTGACTTCTGAAAGAGAGTTCTCTCTATGCATGCTGCTCATGTGTAGCACTTCTTGGTTTTTCTGACATAATCTAAACATATAATCTAAACACACTTGGCAAAAATAAGTTGCATGACTGATCAGTTTTTGCTCAAGATAAAATCTGTTGTGATATTTGGAATGGCTCTCCATGCTGGCAAGAAATGTAGGGTTTCATTTTGTCTTGAACTGAGAGGCAGTGTCATCCAGTGGTTAGAGCAGGGGATTGGGAGTCAAGTTTTCTGGGTTCTTTTATTTGCTGTGTGAATTAGTTGGGTCTTTATTCAGAAGTTGGATGTTTTGAATATTAAGGATTTAGTTTTATTACCAGGACAGCAAAGAGGTCTTTTAAAAATATATACTCATCCATTTTACCATCCCCTCCCACCAGAGGATTTTGACACCCACGCTCAGAGTTAAGTTGGAGTGGGGGGGGGGGGGAATTATTAATGAGTTTAGAGCGGTTGCTATGGGAACCTCTTGCTAATGAATCTCTGGGGTTTCCTTTCTGCCTTGTCAGAGCTGCTAAAGGCAGGCACTCCATGCCGGCAAGTTTCCTAGTAATAAGGTTTCCATGGTAACCAAAGTCACTAATACACAGCCTGGCTCCTATGCCTCACCCACATAGAATCATAGAATCATAGAATATAAGGGTTGGAAGGGACCCCAGAAGGTCATCTAGTCCAACCCCCTGCTCAAAGCAGGACCAATTCCCAGTTAAATCATCCCAGCCAGGGCTTTGTCAAGCCTGACCTTAAAAACCTCTAAGGAAGGAGATTCTACCACCTCCCTAGGTAACGCATTCCAGTGTTTCACCACCCTCATAGTGAAAAAGTTTTTCCTAATATCCAATCTAAACCTCCCCCACTGTAACTTGAGACCATTACTCCTCGTTCTGTCATCTGATACCATTGAGAACAGTCTAGAGCCATCCTCTTTGGAACCCCCTTTCAGGTAGTTGAAAACAGCTATCAAATCCCCCCTCATTCTTCTCTTCTGCAGGCTAAACAATCCCAGCTCCCTCAGCCTCTCCTCATAACTCATATGTTCCAGACCCCTAATCATTTTTGTTGCCCTTCGCTGGACTCTCTCCAATTTATCCACATCCTTCTTGTGGTGTGGGGCCCAAAACTGGACACAGTACTCCAGATGAGGCCTCACCAATGTCGAATAGAGGGGAACGATCACGTCCCTCGATCTGCTCGCTATGCCCCTACTTATACATCCCAAAATGCCATTGGCCTTCTTGGCAACAAGGGCACACTGCTGACTCATATCCAGCTTCTCGTCCACTGTCACCCCTAGGTCCTTTTCCGCAGAACTGCTGCCTAGCCATTCGGTCCCTAGTCTGTAGCTGTGCATTGGGTTCTTCCGTCCTAAGTGCAGGACCCTGCACTTATCCTTATTGAACCTCATCAGATTTCTTTTGGCCCAATCCTCCAATTTGTCTAGGTCCCTCTGTATCCTATCCCTCCCCTCCAGCGTATCTACCACTCCTCCCAGTTTAGTATCATCCGCAAATTTGCTGAGAGTGCAATCCACACCATCCTCCAGATCATTTATGAAGATATTGAACAAAACCGGCCCCAGGACCGACCCTTGGGGCACACCACTTGATACCGGCTGCCAACTAGACATGGAGCCATTGATCACTACCCGTTGAGCCCGACAATCTAGCCAGCTTTCTACCCACCTTGTAGTGCATTCATCCAGCCCATACTTCCTTAACTTGCTGACAAGAATACTGTGGGAGACCGTGTCAAAAGCTTTGCTAAAGTCAAGTCATATGGACAGATAAAACTCCTCGTTATGTTAAACATGTTTGGAGATTAAAACACATGACTCCCCCTTCCCCACATAGGAGTTTGGAGACTTTTACCTCTCTTCCATTTCCCACAAAGAATAAAACCAGGTCCCAGTCTTTTGCTCTCTCCCTAATGTGGCACCTGAAGACCTGTTGATGCGTTTTCGACACAGGCACCATTTACTGCTTACATCTGCACCTGTGACTTGGCTTTCCCCCTGCTCACCCCTCCTCGACTGAGTCAGTGTTTAGTCCTAGACTCTTGACAAGACGGCTCTGTGAGCACTATGGGTTTGGGTGGAAAGCCTAGGAAATATATGGGAATTTCCACTGAGTTCTTTGTATCCGGCTCCACCTCGCAGAGTGTAGGAGCTGCCGGATAATTAGCCGCAAAGTAATTAATTCACTTCCTTGCATTTTCAAAGGGCCATGTAACTAGCTCTGTGGCTACATTTCCCATCTGCACTTCTTAGAGCATTGAGTGGAATCTGTCTGATACAGGTGGAAGAGTTTAAATATGCCTTGAATTAATGGTGGGCCAAACAGTTCTGGAGGAATATGGGGCCAGCTCCTCATCTGGGATAAACTGGCAGAGCTCCATTGATTTCAGCCTGGCCTCCCGGGAGGGTCCGGTACATGAATTCTTCATTTCACATGTGTGGGCCGAACCTGTGACTCCTAAGTTCACCATATTTAGCCTCCCTTTTTATACTAGGGTCTCCTTATACATGCACAGACCCCGTATTTTTTAAACCCATTTTTGCATGACAGATTAGGGCACTGGTTCATAAATCAACAGGAAGCAGCGAGGGTGTGATCCTGTGAGGTGATATGCACCTCTTAGAAAGTCCTGGGCACCTTCAACTCCCTTTGTCTTTGCCTGGAGTCGAAGGCTCTCTACGCCTTGGAAGACATCAGTGTCAAAGGACAGGGCGCTTAGAATTGTGGGTATTTTTATTTCGGTTTTAGAAATTGGTAAACTGAGGCTTTGATTGGTTAAGTGGCCTGCCAAGGTGACACAGCAACGTGCTGGCAGAATCATTAGCAAACCACGTATTGCCTGACCTCCAGTCATCTGCTTCCACTGACTCCTTGTATGATTACAGGGCCAGATTCACCAGTACACTCTGGGTGCTTTATGCTGTTCCAGTAAAGAAAATCTGGTTTAGCTGGTCGAAATAAACAGGATTTACAACTGCTTTGGATCATTGGTGGCTTCTGGTGAATATGGTCCACATTGTTTCTCCATGAACACAGACAGTAAAATTATGATAGGGTCATGGATAAATGAAACAGGTTCTAGTTGTCTGTATCCGTGAGGTTTCTCTTGCTCTCCAGGGCACCCTGTATACAGCAGTGCTCTTGAGTTATAGGAAGGTTTACAACTTTGCCCCATAACTGAAGTCTTTTCTGATGCACCATATCCCTGGGTGGGTATCAGCTGTAACAAAGTCACAAGCAGGAAAATCCAAGTTCCTTTCTCATGGCAGACTTGTTATTCATAAGCGTTGCAGTAGCCAGATCCTGTATCAACATCTATAAATACACTTGTGGGGAATATTGAGCATCCACAAACTCCTACTGCTGGTAAGTCTGAGCCCTTGTATAACAGATGGTTTCCGTATGGAACGCAAAATCATCGTCGAGTTCTTGCTTTTTATTTTTTCCCCAGTGTCCCCTTCTCCGATGCCTCGCTTGACTCCTGAAACCTTCCAGTTCCCCTTATGACATCAACTGAGAGAGAACTAAGGCAGCTGGGAGCTGTATGGAGAAGCACTGGGAGTAGCAGAAGAAAATGAGCTGGCAAGGAGGAACTGGCAGAAAAAGTCTCAACACTCTGGGCTCATCCTCCATTAATCTGAGGTTCCTTGGCACCATTCTGGCAGCATAAAGGGGGACACAAGCCCCTGGAGAATCCCCTCTGTTCCAGCTGCTGGCACAAGACTAAAAATCAGCCTTGCTCCTAGTTCCTGGGTAGGGGCAGAAAGAAGCATTATGGGTTTGAGAGGGGGTGTGGCCAGGGCCTACTGAGCTATCGCTGTTTTCTGCTTCCCAACACCCTGCTGCAGATATTGGAGCCAGTTGTTCAGATTCAGATTTGGACTCTACTTGCCCTGAGTTTTTGGGGTGTGCTGATTTGGGGTTCTGATTGGGCTAATATCTCATCCAATCTAAACCTCTTCATATTTGCCTGGCTGTGCAGTTGGAAACATTTGTAATTGTAAGGTGTCTAAACTCCTTGAGTTAGGGATTGCCTTTTTGTTCTGTGTTTGTACAGCCCCTATCACAATGGGATCCTGCTCCATGACTGGGGCTCCTAGGGGCTACCACAATGCAATTAATAATAATAATAATAATAATAATAGGCTACCAGTACTTGCCTCAAGCATCCCACTCTGTTAGCAGATATTGATCCTGTTGGTAAAAGGTTATGTTGACTCACTGGGATAGGTGGTTCATTTACCCCAAGGGGATATAAGGGAAGTGGGTGTGGCTCTCTGAGTATAGAGGATCCCATGTGTGGGCTGAGCAGTCCTGAAGGAGGATCTATGGGAACAGTCATGCCCAGAGAGAAGGTTTGCATTGAACTTTATGAACTTTATGGTTAATTCTTTTGTTAATGTTAAACCCCAGGAAGGGAGCAAGTCCGGCATCTGCATTGTATGTGGAATGTGCTTCAGAGCAGATTTGGAAAGGCCACCTGCTCACACTGCCTTTGTCTCTGTGCATTTCTGTAGTCTGGTTTACTGTGTTGAACATCCTCTAATTCAGAGAGGAAGTGACATTTGATTTATTTTTTATGTTGGGTTTCTGAAGCCTTTCCATCCTTACTGTCTGATTCCTGCAGCATCATTGTCACAAGCTGGTTCCGACGTTGCTGAAGTCCTGCAAGGTTTCTTTTTGTTCTTGCTTTAGACAGCTCAAACCATTTTTTTTCCTTCCAGAGGAGGAAAATGTTGAAGCGGAGACAAAGATTTTAAGTGGACCAAACGGTATATTTCTCCCCACTTCTTTGGGATTCAAAGACATCCCTGGCCTTTAGATGATCCACTGGCCTTCACCGTTCAAAAAGTACTGTGGTGTTAAAACAACTCTGTGTGTGGGTGGATGTGTGTGGGTGTGTACACATCACAGACATTTTATAGGTGTATTTGTGTGAATTGTACGCAAGTGGTATTGTTTTA
Source organism: Caretta caretta (assembly GCF_965140235.1). Lineage (NCBI taxonomy): Eukaryota > Metazoa > Chordata > Testudines > Cheloniidae > Caretta > Caretta caretta. Next base: position 6,318,530 of record NC_134215.1, read on the forward strand.
CTCTAGATAAAACAGTTTCCTTTATAACCCCCCTGTTTTCATAGGCTTTCAGTTTACCAATAAATAAATAAAATCCATATCTTGGCTGAAATTTTTCATGTTTTGGTCTCTGGCCAAAAAAATGCAGTTTTTCTTAAATCTCGAATAAAAATTGTTCAATAGAAAATGAGGCACTTTTCCCTCCTGTTTTCAAAATGGATAAATAAATAAAATGTGACCACGTCCTCTTGGGAGTGTCTGTTAAACAAACAATCAAACAAACAACAGTTGCACTTTGACATGTCCCACTTGACACAGACGTAGTTCCCAAGGAAAAGTATGACATTTCATAAGCTATTTGGGGGAAATGGTTTTAAAATAAGATTTAGAATCATTTGAATTAGCTGGAGAGTTGCTTTGATAGAGGTGCTCTTAACAATGGGCATGGTAGGAGCAGGTGTGCCCTGGGGTGAGGTGAGGTCAGGATAGTTCTTCAGGTGAAGCCAGAGGATGTCATCTGTTATGCAGTTAGCCTTACTCTGAAAACTGCCTCGTTCTGCTGCTGTAACCCACTGAGGAGTGTGTTTTACAAGTCTCCTGCCAGTGTGTTACAATCCCAGCTAAGAGGCCCATTGTTTTGGCTACGTTTCCCCTTTCTTTGGATCCCTCCACTGTCTCCCACTTCTCTATAACATCAAACATAGGCTAATTTCACGGCTCTTTATGATCAGTCCCCACTCAACCTATAGTTTCTCATGTGCTATCAAAATGTCAACTCCTGCGTCTGATCAGCCCCCGACACCAGCTTCCATTGCTCGCTGGTTACGTTTTCAGACAAGCCCCTTAATGTTTTCTCCCAGGCTGCCCCTCATGCTTGGGAGGTGCGCCCTGGAAATATCTGAAAAGCGATCTCATTCTCCTCCTTGAGATCCATCCTTAAACCTCTCTCTTTTGTGGTGATGCCTACTTGAAATCAGTCAGGATGCTGATGCCCTGCTCCCACTGCTTATCATGCTGCCCAGTATTGTCTCCTTGTTTCTCCGTGCTCCCCCGTGGGCCTCTCTCTATCCATCAAGATTGTAAACTCTTTGGGGCAGGGACTGCCTTTTCATTCTGGGTTTTTACAGTGCCTAGTACAGTGGGGACCTGGCTCATGACATGCTACAGTAATGCAAATAGTACATAATATAAGAATAAAGCATTAGCTTTCTATCTCAAATTGTAGCAGCTCATGCTTTTAGCACTTGAAGTCACTCATTCAATCCCTGGTCTGTTGGCCAAAATAGGAGCCATCATGCTGGAAAGTCAATGGAGTCTTGCACCCTTGGAGCTGATGGGTCTCCTTTTCCCCTGCCATTTGTAAATGTTTTTTTTTCCTTTTCCCTTTTCTGAAAAACAACCCAGGAAGTTAAAAGAAGTAGATGTTAATGCGATGTCTGCGTGTAACCAAGAGCAGGGCTTGAACCTGGGTCCTTCAGCACTTAAGGCCAGATTTTCAGAAGAGCTCAAAACTCTATTGTTCAGATGCTCAGCCTGCTCAGTTAAGATTTTCAAAAGATCTCAACCAACCTGCTGAATTCTTTTGAAAATATGGCCATTTATTTTGGTGCCTAAATGGGAGCTGAGAAGTTCTGAAAATCTGACCTTACTAGCATGTTTCTCTGCCTTTGAGCTAAAGGATTACTTGTGCTAGCTAGAACAATAATACTGTGGACCAGTCACTAAAGAGGGACAAAGACCTAACTATCCTAGTATGGGTTACATGTGTAGCCTCTAACACCACAAGATTCCTAAATTTGTTAGTCTCTAAGGTGCCACAGGTACTCCTTTTCTTTTTGCGGATACAGACTAACACGGCTGCTACTCTGAAACCTGACCTAGTAGGGCTTTCTAGGTGCCATCGCAAATCAAATAATAACAAGGTTGCTCAGGTAAGCAATCAGACTAGAGAAAGGGAATGTTTTATGCATGGTCACATGTCATCTTACATACATGTGTATGTAAGGTGGTAGGAAAAATGTTCTGTATTTCTATGTGATTACTCAACTGAAGATAGTCATGATGCATGCACAGAAGGAGGAAAAGTGAAAGCTGTGCAATCAGTCTTAACTTCCTTATATCTCATCTTCCATTTTTAACTATGTAATATTAATGCAACGGTAGAGGCTTTTCTGCATTTAAAATACACACACACAGTTACCATATAATTCTGTTCCTTTTATGTTCCTAGAAGAACGTATAAAGCACTTTTTTGTGTGCCAGCTAATATTTATATATATTTTAATTCATAGCATAGTAGGACTGGAAGGGACCTGTATTAGTAGGGATCGTAGTAGTCTATGCAAATTTATGTTACCTAGGGAGGTGGTAGAATCTCCTTCCTTAGAGGTTTTTAAGGTCAGGCTTGACAAAGCCCTGGCTGGGATGATTTAACTGGGAATTGGTCCTGCTTCGAGCAGGGGGTTGGACTAGATGACCTTCTGGGGTCCCTTCCAACCCTTATATTCTATGATTCTATGTAGCTGGCATATAGTAGCAAGATTAATAATTAGCTCTAGATTCATTTTCAAGCAACACCATCTTTATACAGACTGTAGATGTGACTGAAGAGGTAGAGAGAAGGAAGAACACACTTGCATTTGTGTTTAATACAAACTTTCTGGGAACAATGGTAAATGAAATGCATTTCATTAATAGGCAATGTGCTTCTGTAGATGTTGTAGTTACCTTGTAGCTTCTGTCTGACACAGAGAGCCAGCAAAAGCCGGAGCCATGAACACATGCAATGCTCATTCATTAAGATAGGCCACCTCTTGTTCTGAGGCCAAGATATATGGTATTTTGTGTGTCAGTCTTACGGCTGGTCCAAACTTTTCCACGTAAAAAACATTTTTGATGGAAAATTGGGGGGTTTGATTGAACAATTTTTTCATGGAGAGTATCTGCTTCCCATGGAAAAAATTGACTTTTTGTTGAAGAAACAAACACCAAAAAGTTTTGGTTTTTGTTGGGAAACTTTGTCGTTTTCAGGGCAAAATTTTCCATGGTGGGCAGGGGGAAACAACCAGCTATAGTAAATATTCAATTCCGTCAAAAATGTAAAATCAAGAACTTTCTCAGTTAAATGTTACTATATATGAACAGGAAACTGTATCAACTGAAGTTTAATCATGGGGGAGGAACGGGGTCCGTGAAGAGGATCCAATAATGAGACTGTAAGGTGGCTTTCCCCCCACCCCATGTATGATCAGTACAACGGGGAAAATCTCAACAACTCCAGCCATCTATCATTGCCAAACAATGGAAGGATGTGTAATAGAGTATTAGTTTGTTAGAGGGCTGACAGCTATAGCATAGCCATCGGCACTGATTGTAGACTGTCTACAAGCAGAGAAGCAGAATACCTAAGAACAGCTTCTGCTACTGCTGGCATAATGTACAGTGAAATCCATCACAGTGTATATTGTTTCACTGGGCAGCGTTTACAGATTGGTTAAAAAGCCAAGCCACCTCTAACCATGGAGTTTGGGTATGATAATATTTTCCCCTTTTATAGCAGCTCTGATCGGAGCATCTTATAGCACTTTACAGACCTCAAAGTATCAGACCGGATATGCTGCAGATATTATCTTGATTTTACAGATGGGATGGACTGAGTTACAGAGAGGTTAAGTAACTTACCCACAGTGAAACTATGGCAGTGCGAGGAATAGAACACAAGTCCAGAATCCTGGCTCTGTGATCTAAACTTTAAACTATCGTAACACCTGTGTAGCATAGCAATTCTCAAAGGACCCCTCATTTGCTGTGGTTTAGTTTAGTAAGAAGACGGGTGGTATTATTATTTCATGTCTCTTATGTAGCACTCCTCATCAGCAGATCTCAAAGTGCGTTACAATCCTTAATGTGTTTATCCTCTCAACGTCTCTGTGAGGTAGGGCAGGGCTAGGCTGTTATCCCCCTTCTTACAGCTGGGAAGCTGAGACACAGAGAAGCTAAGTGACTCGCCCAAGGTCACACAGGAAGTCGGTGGCAGGGCAGGGAATTGAAGTCTCCCAAATCCCAGGCTAGTGCCCCTGAGCAAGAAAGCTATCAAGCATTAATGATGACTGTAGAAAAACTGTGTGTGTGTGTATACACACATGTCCGACTCTGAACTGTATGAAATTGCTGTGGAGTAGACGGCAATAAAAAAAACAGACCTGAAGCCCAGCAGGCAACTGGCAAGATTCCCTTGACTTTGGTAGAAGTTCTTGAGCCAAAGGAAATCAATCCTTGCTCAAAGTCTTTCCAGATTCTGCAAATGAAGAGGACAGGAGTCTGCTTATGGTAATTGTGTGACATGTAATTGTATGGTGACAAGGTGTACAGATAATCAAAGGAAGTGAAAGAGAAAAATGCCTTGTGTAAAAGGCACACTCCATTTCAATGTGTGATCTGTCCTAATTTGTACCCAGTTAAAACAATCATTTAAAAACCATTTGCTGCCCATACCGTCCACTACAAAACAGGTCTATTTTTTCCCCCTTGCATCTCTCGTAATGGTACATGAGACGTCATGGGGATGATTCTCAGAGGTGCCGGCTGAACGCCTGAACTCCCGTTGTCTTCAGTGTGACTTGTAGGTGCTCAGCACTTCTGAAAACCGGGTCCTCAGCAAATTGAAAGTACTGTAGCAGTAATGATTGAACCTGCTTTTCTTTATGGGCTTAATCCTGCAAGATGCTGAGCCACTTCCTGGGAACTGCTGAGAGCTCAGAGATCCCTTTGATGTCCCTAAGAATTGAGGGGCTCAGCACCTCACAGGATTAGGCCCTGTCTGTATGGACAAGGTTTGCGTTTATCAGCTTAACCTTCCTTGACTTCAGCCCTGCGTGAAAGAAGCTTCATTCTCTAGTGAGTTAGAGAGACCAGGCCCTGTAACAATTCGGCAAGCAGTGCCAAATGTGAGAGAGACTGTGGAGGGTGCTGGCTTGTTGAGCTAAGAACAGGAAACTTGTGTCTAAGGGGACTGTGGAGAAACTGGCGTGGCTGCTTTTTTCCCTCCCATCAAGTCACTTTGTTGTTCTCCCCTTCACAATTTGCATGAGGCTGTTTATCCTTGAAGATATCGCTTGGCTCATGTCGATTCTTTGAAGTACGAAAAATCTAATCGAATCTCATTGTTAAACAGATGTCAGGTTATTATGGGAGTCATTTCATCTGCTTTAATGTACCTAATGAATACAACGCATTGGAAGCGATAAGAATCAGATTGGTAGCTCTCAAAACTGTCCCCAAACAAAACCTTCTGGCTTTCAATGAGAGTAGCGTATGTGATTGCTCTCTTTGCCATACCAGACTTTCCCCTCAACGTTTCCACATGCTATCAGATATAGGCAACGACAGCTGCACATTCTTAATGAATGGGCTGGACCACTGTTGGCTGGCTCTCAATCTGTCTTCCCAACCACTCTTGTTAAATGTTGTCCTTTAAGGTGATTTTTGTTGTTGTTCCTCGGAGCTACCCCATGCCACAAAGCCCATTAGAAAACTTCTCCTTTTTTCCCCTTTTGTCTTGTGTGATAAATATTTCATCAAACACTGGTTTTCTGCTCTCTCGAGGCGCTTTTCAGTGCAGTATGTACAGTGGATCTAAATTTATTATTTAGATTTGAAACCAATAGGGGAGTTAATGATTTTTCTCAAGGTAGCTTGAGCTTTGAGGTGGGTCCATCCATATATACAGTAGCTTTCCCAGACCGGTAGGGAGGTGGCAGGCAAATCTAGAATTGTTTCATTGGTAAAAGGCAATCTGGAGTCATGGTGCAGTGTTTTGGTCTACAACATTCCTCCTCAGTAGATGCCTTGCTTTTATAAAGGGCTTATTTTGAAATATGCGCCTTTGCTAGTGAGCTTGGAATGTTTTGATTCTTAATTTAGAATGTTTATCTCAAGGGGTTCTAAAGTTCCAAGTATGAAAGATACAAAGACTTTTTCCCCCGGCTTTTCCCAGCAGCCAGTCTTTTCTGCTGCAGTAATCCATGCTACGCACTGTAATGTTATCGCTGGGGCACCCAGCTGCACTGAATTATTTTACACCATTCACGACAGGCTAACGTTGTTCTTCCCATACCATAAACCAATTTGATAAATGCCTATTTTTCTTTGCAGAGGAGCCTTCCACTGTATCACTCTGGCGACAAACGGGCTCCTTTAAAGACGCCCAAGCCAAAATGATGTTCCATTGGTGTAAATCTAGAGCAGAGTTGAACCCAATAGGCCAGATGCCCCCTCATGGGTGCAGGGATTGCAAAATACACCCTGCAGCATCATTCATTTCTGAGGGAGGGCAGCTTTAAAATCCAATCAGGATCCGTAGAAGCCTTATCAATGGAACATCCCTGAGAGATGTGCTGATTCTGAGTGCCTCTCCTGTCTCCCCCATTCCTGGGCCAGAACCATTCATTTTGGGGGATGCACCAGCTAGCTCTAGGCCAGCTCCCGCTCCGTGGAGCCAGGGGTTGAGGGCAGTTGGCACTCCTGTAGCCCCAGTTCCCTGGAGGTGGATTCACCACCTCCAGGGAACTGCAGTCTGGGTTGCCCTGTCTTAGACCAACCTGATGAGTCAATCTGGCCCAAAGGAATCACTCCTGATTTACACCAGCATTGCTGAGAGCCAGATTCTTCCCTGCCTCTCTAAAGGACCCCTAGAGAAAAGCACCCAAAACTACAGTTTGTGAATGATCTTCTGCATTTCTCAACCATTTCCATCAGGTAGCTCACCATCCCAGCTAGCAATACACCTGCGGATTCTTTGTGAGGGGGACAAGCCTGCATTGCCACAGCTTACACTGTACAGAGCCTTTTCCATCTCCAGTTTCTGTGGGGTAGGTTTAATTCCTTTGTTCTGCCACCTCATAAGAACCCATACCGGGTCAGACCAAAGGTCCATCCAGCCTAGTATTCTGTCTACCGACTGTGGCCAATGCCAGGTGCCCCAGAGGGAGTGAACCTAACAGGTAATGATCATGATCTCTCTCCTGCCATCCATCTCCACCCTCTGACAAACAGAGGTTAGGGACACCATTCCTTACCCATCCTGGCTAATAGCCCATTAATGGACTTAACCTCCATGAATTTATCAAGTTCTCTTTTAAATCCTGTTATAGTCCTAGTCTTCACAACCTCCTCAGGCAAGGAGTTTCTCAGGTTGACTGTGCACTGAGTGAAGAAGAACTTCCTTTTTAAAAAAAAATCTGCTCCCCATTAATTTCATTTGGTGGCCCCTAGTTCTTATATTATGGGAACAAGTAAATAACTTTTCCTTATTCACTTTCTCCACTTATTCACTTTCACCTCCATTGAAACCTGCTATGACACTCGCCAGTCTTTGAAATCCAGAACCTGAGTCCATCCCGTAATGTCCAGGAAAACAGGACGACAGTTTGATTTTAGCTTCCTGATGGGGTTATTCAGAATGGCCTGATCCTGCTTTCCTTGCACAAACCGCTTCCATTGCTTTGGGGTGTTGTTGACATCCATAGCCGATCTGGGTGCATGAGAAGTACAGCATGGTGTGATGGGTTGGATCACAGAAACCCCTTGGGGGTTTCCAACTGATGTGCCAAGACTACTTCTGCCCCTGCTTTCCCTGCCAGCCTGGGACTTCAGTGCCCTGCCTGTTTTGAGCCAGATCTGTTAGCCTGCTGCAAAACCATACCCAGGTCTGAACCACTTCCCCTAACAGCTCTAGGCTTAATTGAAAGCAGCTTAGGAAGTGTTCCTGTCCTTGACACTCAGATGCCCAACTCCCAATGGGGCCAAACCCTAAATAAATCTGTTTTACCCTGTATAAAGCTTCTAGAGGGTAAACTCATAAATTGTTCGCCCTCTATAACACCGATGGAGAGATATGCACAGCTGTTTGCCCCTCCCCCCAGGTATTAATATATATTCTTAGTTAATTAATAAGTAAAAAGTGATTTTATTAAATACAGAAAGTAGGATTTAAGTGGTTCCAAGTAGTAACCACCAGAAAAAAGTGAATTACCAAGCAAAATAAAATAAAACACGCAAGTCTATGTCTAGTACAGTAATAAAACTGAATACAGATAAAAACCTCACCAGTTCCAGTAAGCTTTCTTTTACAGACTAGTCTCCTTCTAGTCTGGGTCCAGCAATCACTCACACCCCCTGTAGTTACTGTCCTTTGTTCCAGTTTCTTTCAGGTATCTTTGGGGGTGGAGAGGCTCTCTCTTAAACCAGCTGAAGACAAAATGGAGGGGTCTCCCTGTGTTTTCAATAGACTTTCTCTTGTGGGTGGAGACCCCTTCCTCTTTCCTATAAAAAGTCCAGCTACAAAATGGAGTTTGGAGTCACCTGGGCAAGTCACATATCCATGCTTGACTGAGTTCTTTACCAGCCAAGCCACATTCCTGGGAAAGCCCAGATGTGGATTGGCATCTCCAAGTTCATTGTTGGCTTAAAGGCTTCTTGATTGGGCACTTACTGAGAACAGTCTTTTCTCAGGAAGCTGACCAACTGCTTCACTAAAACCTACTCAGAATCAAACAAGTATGCAGCCAATGTTCATAACTTCGAATACAAAAATTATACATGCATACAAATAGGATTAATAGATTCAGTAGATCATAACCTTTACAGAGATATGTTACATGGCATATGTAACATAAAACACATTCTAGTTATGTCATATATACATTCATAAGTATGTTTCCATAAAGCCTTGGGGGGGCACCATCACACATGGATTCCAACAAGATTTATCAAATACAAAATACCTTTCCCCAACATTTCTGCTCTGCGTCTGATTCTGCCTCCCTTCGCCATATTGATTAACACCTGATTTAATGGAGCTAACTGTTATTCTACAGGGCTCCTGATGGTCACAGATTAGACCATAGGCATGAAATCCTGACCCCAATGAAATCAATAGTAATTTTGCCATTGACTTCAGTGGCACCAGGATTTCTATGCCAGTGGGCTTGATCTCTTCTCACTTGCACTGTGATAAATCAAGAGTGATGCCACTGATGTCAAGAGAATTAATATATTAATAATAATGAGAGGCCAATAATATAAATGAGAGGCCAATGAGGCCAAGATTTCTTTATCTTGGCGAGGGGAGAGGGGGGGTTTAGTAGGCACCAATTAAGTTTTTTTATTCCTGACTCTTTTTCACATCACTGTAGTAAAAGACCCAAATTCTGCTCAATTAAAAGAGAATTCATATATTTCAGTTAGATCAAAGCCAAACTATTATTAAATACTTCAATGGTAAGAAATAGCCATTTCTGCAGCAAGATGTTAAATGGTCATCTTATGATAAATGCCACCTGGTATGAATTTAATTAGAAAATATGTATTTTATGGAGTCTAATAATCTTTGACCAGTCTTTAGTCTAATACTGGACCATGATTCCTGTTGCTATGCCAACCCAATTTTTTTAACCTCTCAGATGTCATTTTTGATCAGATCATTTTGAAAGGAGATTTTATTTTTTTAGAAATCCAGGCTACTCCGATCGGAGTGCAGGCTTTTAAGCTAATAGAGTTTGCAGAGTTCTTGAAAAGCCCCTCTGCATTTCCATCTGCCCTCTGAAGAAAGTCACAGCATGGTGAATGGAGAACATCAGAGATAATGAAGACAAATGCTGTAAAATCACAGCAGAAACAAACAAGCTTCCAGTCTCCGTTTCTTCCTATGAATACACCTTTCCTGCAAATTTCAGTCTTGAAACCCTGAAAGACCTTGAACTGTCTGCTCAGGTTAGTTTTGTGACATGTGATTATATAACAATGCTGCAAAGACAGCCAACATAGAGATTTCAGTGTGTGCCTTTGTTATTAAGGCCAGCTCTTTAGGCACAAAAGAACCCCTTCAATTGCAGAACCAGGAAATGATAGACAATACTAATGCAGAACTAGAATAGTGTATTCTTGATTCAAGTCAGGCTTTGGGAGAATCTCTCTCTTTCTACATAATAGTCTGAATTTCAGGTAGCAATTTATTTTACTGAGAATTTTCAGTGTAAAACACACAAAGCTTGGATTTCCTAATTAAGTCTTATTAAGCCAAAACAGTTGTCTTAGAGCAATTTGGTATTGCCCGTAATGATAGCTCAAACCCATCTGAAGTGCTATAGGTGGCAGTTCTCTGTGTAAAGGTCATGTGAAGTAGAGTAACTATGGGGTGGTTTAATAAAAGATTCCCTTATAGAATATAGATTAATTTTAAATCCTTAGTACAGCTATTCTAACCTATAGGTACAAGTCCTGACGTCTTCACTTAGTTCTCACTGAGACAAAACTTGCATTAAATGTTTCATTCGATAATCTTGAATTTATAGAGTACTCCTTAGGATCTCTGCATGCTTCACAAAAGATAGGTTTGCCCATCAGTGAAATGCAGCCACCTCTAGGGTGAAGCACAGCATGCGTTTAACAGCACACAGTTCCGCACATTAATTTCGGGCAAGAAGTGAAGCATATTGCATCCAAATGAACCCACCCAGGGAAGCTGGTAGGTGGGGTTACTTACATCGGAATTTGGGCCGAAGACCCCTACTCTTGTGGAAAAAAGGAGTATGAGATCTTCACAGGTCATCAGGACATCTCTTTGCACTCTGAAACATTGGTGCCTAGCACTATGCCAGGCCACTAGTTCTGCTCTGACTTAGGGCCAGATCCTTCTTCAGTTGAAGCCAGCGGTAAAACTCCTATTGATTTTAGTGGAACAGGATCAGACCCTTCAAAGGGCTGTCTTTTAAATCACCAACACTACATCCTTCAGTATCTACATTTCCCCCCTGAAGTCTCCCATACCAGCACAGTCCCAGCCTTGAGGCAGTAGCAGCGTCAGAAGAATTCCTCCCCTGCTGCAGGCAGTAGAAAACACGACATTAATATGCATGTGGCACAGTGTCAGTGCTAATGATTTTTTATTTTAATGTGAAGTGCTCACGCGCACCCATTTCAGATGGAAACGTCCTAACTTTATATATAAATGCAACAACATAATGCATGGAGATTCCATTTTAGGTCTGCTCTTGTGATTTTTTTTTTTTTAATGTCACCTTGATGGAATTATTGCTTTGGGTTTCGTAGCTGCTTGTCAGTTGCTCTGTCTAGACAGCCAGAGAGAAAGGGAATAAGCTATAGAGTACATAAAAGAATTATAGGTGCTCCAAGTACTCCTTTTCTTTTTGCGGATACAGACTACAACACAGTTGCTACCTTGAAACCTGTCAGCTATGCTGCAGTGATTTATAAAGAAATAATTCCATCGATTGCTTTTGGTGATGCTCCCATGCTTTTCAGTGTCCTCTGAATCCCTGGATGGAGTCATCTCAGTGGTGGATTTGAGTTGCTTTTCAATAATGTTTGGATGAAGTGGCTGAGGGTATGTCTACACTACGAAATTAGGTCGATTTTATAGAAGTCAATTTTTAGAAACCGATTTTATACAGTCAATTGCATATGTCCACACTAAGTCAGTGGAATGCATCCTCACTACCATGGCTAGCATCGACTTACAGAGCGGTGCACCGTGGGTAGCTACCTCACAGTTCCCGCAGTCTCCACTGCCCATTGGAATTCTGGGTTAAATTCCCAATGCCTGACGGGGCAAAAACATTGTCACAGGTGGTTTTGGGTACATGTCATCCAGCCCCCCTGTGTCCCTCCCTCTGTGAAGGCAACGGCAGGCAATTGTTTTGCACCTTTTTTCCTGGGTTACCCGTGCAGATGCCATACCACAGCAAGCAGGGAGCCCGCTCAGCTCACTGTCACCGTATGTCTCCTGGGTGCTGCTGGCAGATGCAGTACTGTATTGCTACACAGCAGCAGCTCCTTGCCTTCGTGGCAGACAGTGCAATAGGACCTATAGCCGTCGTACGTCTCCTGGGTGCTCCTAGCAGACCTTAGTGAGGTCGATCAGGGTTGTTTGGCCAGATATGGCTATTCTCCTCTTAGAGCACTGAATGGGAGCCAGAGACTCCAGGTCATTCTCTTCTTTAAGTTTTGTCTCATGGAGATTCAGTCCTGCCTCGAATATCATGCGAGCTGGAGGCTTCTGCCTCAGGCTGCTCTCCCAGCTGGCAGCACCATGCAGTTGCACCCACCCCTTGATTCCATGGCTTATGAAGCCTGGACAGTAGTAAGGAGCAGTTCAACTATAGACTGAACAAGTGCAGAATGGTGGTAGAATGGTGCCTTTGGATGTTTAAAAGCTCGCTGGTGCTGTTTGGTGACTAGGTCAGAGCTCAGCGCAACCAACATTCCCATTGTTATTGCTACTTGCTGTGTGCTTCATAATATCTGTGAGAGTAAGGAGGGAGACGTTTATGGAAGGGTGGGAGGTTGAGGCAAATAGCCTGTCATCCAATTTCGAGCAGCCAGACACCAGGGCGATTAGAAGAGCACAGCAAGGCATACTGTGCATCAGAGAGGCTTTGAAAACCAGTTTCATGACTGGCCAGGCTTCGGTGTGACAGCTGTGTGTGTTTCTCCTTGATTAAAACCTGCCCCCTTTGTTGATTTTAATTCCCTGTAAGCCAATCACCCTCCCCCCTTCAAAATAAAGAAACTATTGTTTTGAAACCATGCATTCTTTCTTTATTAATAAAAAAAATGAGATAACGGACAAGGTAGCCTAGGTGGGGTGGGGGAGGAAGGAAGGACAAGGCCACATTGCTTATTGTAGCCACACCAAAAATCAAACTGTTTGAATGACAGCCTTCTGTTGCTTGGGCAGTCCTCTGGAGTGGAGTGGCTGGGTGCCCGGAGCCTCGCTCCTCCCGCGTTCTTGGGCATCTGGGTGAGGAGGATATGGAACTTGGGGAGGAGGGCAGGTGATTATACAATGGATGCAGTGGGGGGCTGTGTTCTTGTTGGCTTTCCTGCAGCTCCAACAGATGCTTCATCATGTCCATTTGCTCCCCCATTAGCCTCAGCATCGTGTCCTGCCTCCGCTCTTCGTGCTCACTTAATTCTTTCCTGGCCTCTCCCACTGAATGCCTCCACTCATTAAGCTGTGCCCTATCAGTGCGGGAGGACTGCATGAGCTCGGAAAACATGTCATCGCGAGTGCGGTTTTTTTGCCTTCTAGTCTGCGATAACCTCAGGGACGGAGATGATAGGGGGAGTGTAGAAACATTCTACGCTCTACGATTCTGGGGGGACTGCATGGTCACCTGTGCTGCTGAGTTCGCCACGCTGACCAAACAGGAAATGAAATTCAAAAGTTCCCGGGACTTTTCTGTGTACCTGGCTAATGCATCGGAGTTCAAAGTGCTGTCCAGAGCGGTCGCAATGGAGCACTCTGGGATAGCTCCTGGAGGCCAATACCATCGATTTGCGTCTGCACTACCCCAAATTCGACCCCGCAAGGTCAATTTTAGCACTACTCCCCTCATCGGGGAGGAGTACAGAAGTCGATTTTAAGAGCCCTTTAGGTCGACGGAACGGGGTTAGTTGTGTGGACGCAGTCATTTTTAAATTGACCTAATGTGGCTAAATTCGACCTAACCCTGTAGCTTTGACCAGGCCTGAGTCTGATCATGTTTCTTCTGTAGCACCTTCAGCCATCCCCCACCCAAATTCAGAAGTTGGACTGGAATATTATTCAGGCATCGGATTTTTAAAAAGCACCTAAATCCATTGAAAGTCCATAGGAGTTAGGCACCTAATTCACATAGGCACTTTTGAAGTTCTCACCCAAGCTCTTTTTTACACCTGTGTTACAATCTCTCTCTATCTTTCTGGATGCCAACTGACCAGGGCGCCTTTCACCCTTCCAGTCAGCAGTTCGTTCTTTGCAAACCATTAGCATTGTTGCATGATCTTTGATAATGGTACAGAGTTGTGTTACAGAAACCCTGTCATCTCAAAGACCCTTTTTTCCATCTGAATCCTTTGTATTCACCATTGTTCCAAGTAACCCCTGAGATGACAATAGAGGAAGGGGATTAGAGTGGGGAAAATACCTGTTTGTTCACTTTCTGCATTTATTATTATTTAGACATTTGGCATCTCTCCATGTGTGGTCAGTTTCAGCGTTTTGCTTTGTCCATTACACATCTTGTTTCATGCATTAATTACAATGATGACATTGCTGTCATGCTTTGGATTAGGGGAGCTCCCATACCTGCTTCTCCCCAGTCCCTGCAGGAGGGTGCTCACCAGTATCAGCAGCAGCAAGGATGAAACTGAAGCGAAAGCAAGGGGAAGGATGTTGGTCTGAGCTGTTTGGTGGTTGCTCTCAGGCCCACCTGAAAGACCCTTCTGAACGTCACTTTGTTCTGTCTTTTGTGTGTGTAAAATAAATTAAATAATTTTTTAAAGGAACTGGGAGAAAATCAGAACACAGGCCCTGATCCTCAAAGATATTTAGGTGCCTGTTGTCAGGGTTGGCATGACCAGGATGGTAGGTGGTCCGGCCAAATGGTCAGAGCCATGGGGGGTGGTCAGGCCTGTAGGCTGGAGTGGAGCCAAGGTGGAATCAAGAGAGTCTATGGGACTATGCTACAGGTCTATGGGACACCCGGGGGCGAAGTCGAGAGCAGAGCTGAACCAGGAATAAGAAGCCAAATGCCAAGGCCCTGGGTGAGCTGGAGGCGTGGTTGGGAAGTGGAGCTGCAGGCCAGGGGTGTCAAGGATGGGGAACAGCGAGCACAGGAGCTGGCTGTGCAGGAGCAGATACAGGAATCAGGATCAAGTGCGGGCGTGGTGTGGAATGCATCGAGCAGCTGGCAGGGTTGCCAAAAAAACGCCCAGCTGGTGAGTTCTGTCTGTTGCTGGGTCAAGTAGTAGCTTAGTTCTGCCCCCACACCAGTCAGGAAATGCAGTCATTCAGGCAGCCCCTGCCAGGGTCAGCTACACCCATGGTGTTGCTAGGAGACTGACCCGGCTGCAGCTGGCTCCCTGATTTCAATGGGTGCCTAAATGCCATTTGAGGATCTGACCCTGACTGTTTAAAGGGTGTGCTACCAAAAAATCTTTTTTTTAGACAAACTAGTAAAGAAAACCAAAAAGTCAGATTGGCAGCGTCCTTTTAAAATGCAAGGCCGTGCGACAGCCAGGGGTCCATGAATCAAAGACACTAGCGATGGAAAAGCCTGAGTATCAGTAGCAAGGAGCTTTAGCCTTTAGAGCTGTGAACCAGGAGTCAGAAGACCTGAGTTTTCATACTGCTTCTGCCACAGACTTGATGTATGATCTTGAGCATGTAACTTACTAAACCTCTCTATACTTCACCCTCCCCATCCATTAAAGTACTTTGAGATCTTCAGATACAAAGTATTAATAATTAGGATGATCATTGTTAAATTTCGTCGTCTCCAAATGGACCAGTGCAAGACTATCCCCTCCGCTGCGTGATTATCTACACTGCTTACTGTGGACCAAGTATCTTATCTGGACACTGCACAGATCCTATGAGAAACTATTTGAAAGCTCAGAGCCCTCCTGAAGCAGCAATGGCCTGCTGGAGGAGAATAAGAGACTGGGATAAGATAAGAGTTGCCACAGGAGACTGAATGACACTTTGAAGAGCTGAAAGTGGTGGTGGAGGAGCTGGGGCTGGAAACAGTTGAAAGGCAGTGCAAGACCGCCTATCAGGCGTCAGGAGGGGGGAGGGATGCAGCTGGGCAAAGATGGAAGGCAGCGGGCTGAACGGAGCCAACCAGTGGCGGTAGTGGGGGCTAAACATCCTGCAGTGGAAGTCGAGTGATGCTGGTGCAAGACGCAGGGGTGCTAGAAAGGGAACTGGAGCAGGAAGTGTAAGAAGCCAAAATCCCAAGGCTTATGGAGCAGGAGGGGTGAGGAGTCTCTGCGCAAAGAGACAAGTTGCACACCAGGCTGCTTAGTCCTGGACAAAAAGAGCAGGACACCCACACCTGCTTTGGTAGTTAGGAATCTGAAGCTGTTAAAGGAACAGAACTCATGCAGATGAGCAACTTTTGGTTTGTTTTTTTATGTTTTTTTCTGAAGCTGCAAGGATTAGTCCATAGTGGGTGGATGGTCTTGAAGTTAAAGCACTGGGCTAGAAAGCAGCAGATTGGGGTTCAATTCCCAAACTCCCTGTGTGACCTTGGGCAAGTTGCTTAAACACGCTCTTCCTCATCTCTAAAATGGGGTAATGTGTGGTTTCCCACACACC
This sequence comes from Caretta caretta, assembly GCF_965140235.1. Classification (NCBI taxonomy): domain Eukaryota; kingdom Metazoa; phylum Chordata; order Testudines; family Cheloniidae; genus Caretta; species Caretta caretta. The sequence continues at coordinate 6,334,671 of NC_134215.1, forward strand.
TCCTCTATGTGGACAGAGGGAAGGTGTGGTAATATATGTATGTATAGCATCTAACACAACTGGACTTGATCTCAGTGGATGTTGTTGTAATACAAATAATACAGACACTAGTTGGAACCAGAAATACTCACTGTGTCACAGAGAAAGATACCTGATGTATTCAAATGGCAGAGCACACAATGGATTTCCCCCTCACCTTTACAAAGAACACCACCCACAGCTGGAAAGATTAACACATTCAGCCATTGAAACATGAGACAGACTCACTGCATCATCAGAACAGCCACCTGGATTGATCAGTGATTTTTGCACTGCTGAGCAGATGATAAACCCGTTTGTGGTGTGAGATACATAGAATTTCTGCATTTGAAGTGAAACCCATTAGAAACCCTACTGATGTAAATACTTAAGGACAGATTTTTTAAATCAAATTTGCACCAAGAACATCCAAAATGATCCATATACTAACTGCAGCTTTGAAAAGTCTTTCCAGGGATGAGGTGGAATGGGGGGCCTGTTGGCAGAATTCCCAAAAGCAAAGAGCACCTGTTCTCTCTGGTAGCTTGTCCCTAAAAATGTAGGGGTTCAGAGCAGGGCTAGATTTTGAGAGAATGGCAATAAATGGCCCAAGTCCCATGCTAATCAGAAGCAGAACCTGGGTTCCCCAAGGTCTAATCTCCAAAAACCATGTTGTGATAGGCTCACTCATACTGATTTGCATATGACGTCATATGAAATCCCATTGAATCAAGAGCACTATTCATGGAGTGAGTTATTACCAATCTGGCCCCAAACCACTTAGACGTTTCAGTTCATGTTCCTAGATTGAACATTATACTATAGGTTTGCATGAGGGGAACATGTATTTCATTTGTGGGTCAACAAAATGGCCAGAGTCAATTTGGGTAAAAATAGTCCAGCTCTCACTGGTCATTCAATGAAATAACCTCCGCTCAAAACATGTGAAATGAGTCCGAGCTCCGATCATTTCTCCCCAAATGTGGAAAATGAAAAGAATAAAGGTCTTTGCCTGTTTTTGTCAGAATATTGAAATTCTTCCGGCTTGTATGCATTTAATTTCAAAATTAATAGCACTGATTTGGTGAAATGAAAGATGTGTTTATTCCTTGATGAGGCAAACATGTTAATGGATTTCATAAATTGATTTTTGTATTATACTTTCTCTAATCAAACAAAAGTGTCTGGAAAACACTGCAAGAAATTTCTGTCCAGCCAGGGTTTGCATTAGTGGCACACACTCATGTGTGCTAGACCCTACATGTCTTACTAAATACGAGAGAGAAATCATTAAACTGCTATTAATAAAAATGTGTTCATGAAGTTGTAATTTCAATGAAACCTCCTTCCCCACTAAAATCAAGGGTTGTTGGTTTTTTTTGTTGGTAAACAGCATGTTTTCAGCTGAAACATTGCAGCATTGTGCTGGGACATGAGAGCCAGAAAGTGAAATTGAAGCTCTTTATTAATTATTATTATCGAAATTGTAATTGATTAGTTTATTTTTATTAATCACATCAGTGGAATGGAAAAAGTAAAGTACAAAAATGATGAACAGTATGTTGGATTTTCTGTATGTGTGCGAGTCATGGTCCCTTACAGCAGAACTTGAACAGAAAATACAGGTAGTAGAGATGAGATACTGCCGTAAAATCGTGGGCATCTCCTACTTCGACCACGTCACTAATGAAGAGGTCCGCAACATCATCACCCAATGCGCTGGATCATATGAAGACCTCCTGATGACTGAAGAACCACAAGCTGAAGTGGTATGACCATGTAACAAGATCATCTGGCCTACCCAAGATCATCCTCCAAGGGACAGTACAAGGGAAGAGAAGAAGAGGTAGACAAAAGAAGAGATGGATTGACAACATAAAAGAGTGGACAAGAATGGACTTCGTGGAGACTCAAGCATTGACACACAATCGTCAGGGTGGAGACAATTGGTTGATTGCTCATCAGTGATGGTGCCCCAACGACCAATGCAGGTATGGCAGTGATGATGACGATGTTGGATTTAAAGTTCTTTTAGTTGTAATATTCGCAGATGTGACTTGTAAATGTGTTTACAGCACTTGAAAATCATGAGTCAGTCCCCCAAAATCACGAGATTAGTTTAAAAATCGTGAGATTAAAAAAACCACCAATGTGGAGTCATTATTATTTGGTTTCTGATTTCTAAGCCTATGGGATGCAATCAGATCACATTTTCAGGCTTTTCTCTATAACTATGAGGACTAAAAATTTTAAAAAAGAAAGAAAAGAAACTTTCCAGAATCTGGGTGTCACAAGCTGGCTGACCCTTTAAGGCTAGCCATGCTCAGCCTTGCCTGTGACTAGATCTATTCTCACAGCCAGCTGTGATGGAGACTTAATTATAATGTCTCACCCCAGCTGAGGAGGATCAGAGAGAGGACTACTTAACCAGAGCTGTGAGCTCATTCAAGGCTGAGAAGCCCCAGAGAGCAGAGTCAGGTGAGTTCCCTCTCTCTGGGACAGGTCTGGTGAAAGGCAGCTGGAGAGAACCAGGGGGAGCAGGGCAGGCAGCTGCGGGTAGCCTTGTAGATAGCAGCAAGTTCCCCAAGAAAAGCTGCTGGAGTCTCCAGGGAGGGGAGGCAGTGGGGAAGCTCTGAGAAGGATCTGTGGGGAGAGGCACAAATAGCCCAAGAGGGCTAAAAGCAGGATTTGTTGTGGGATGTGTAGTTTAACTACTGGACTTGTTACCCCAGAAGGGGACGGAACTAATCTTAGAGGTGATCAGGCTGGAGGGCCAGGACATGGAAGATGCAGACAGAGACAAGGCATCATCGGGCTAAGGAAGTGGCCACCAGCAGGAGCAAGAGCCAAGGAACCCTGCAACGCCATGACTGGACTCAAGGAGATGCTACGGCAGGGATGGCAAGGGGTTTTTAAGACAAATGTCAAAAGTGGCCAGATGCGTGATAAAATCGTGACCAGTGGCAGTGCCTGCTGTGATTTGTTGAAATCTCAGCCCACTGCAAGCAGGTACTGATCCTGCTGGAAAAAATATTCCATGTGTTTTGCTGATTCTTTGTTGAAGGTGGCTCATTACCCCACCTGGATGTAAAGGAAGTAGGATTGTTATTTTAGAGAGAGGATCTAGAGTATGGGCTGAGCACTTCCCTTGGAGGAACCCTGGGGACACCAAAGCCTGGAGCATTGAAGCAGGCTGGATTTTATGGTCTGCTCTTAGTTCCTTCGGTGCATAAAGCCAAACCCCAGAAAGGAGGTAAGTTGTGAGCTGATGCAACTTGTTGGGACCCTCTGCTCGCGTATATGGGGCTAAATGTGTATCCTTTCATAGAAATACCAACCAGAAGCAAATAAAGGGGAACTCAGATCTGCTTTCTGTGCCGGGAGAAGTTTGGAGGGCTGCTGAGGTGGCAGGGGCTATGTCATCCTTGGATCTGGAGGGGGAAAATAGTGTTAGTCCCACTGTGGTCACCCCTTCTCTCACTGTCCTCATTATAAGTAGCCTTATAAGCCAGGAATGAACAAACCCACCTGTGGTTGGGATGGTTTAGTAGGTTCCAGAGAATGAGGTGAAGTCCAGCAGAGACAGAGAAATTCTTCCTTTCGCCTCCTGTTCAAACACTCTGCCCACCTGACAATTCATGAGGGTTCTTTGCTTACTGGGGGAAGTAGAAGCTTCTAACAGCACCTGATTGCCTTAGACCAGGTTTCTGGCTTTCAAGAGACATGTTTTAGTAAGAGATCTGGGAGGGGGGGACCAACTGGGATACATTTTATTCAACAGAGAACTGGCCGCTTATGGTACCTAGCATTGAAATGCATACAGCTAACCAGCAGTGCCGCCGTCCAAACCAGCTGCAGAACCCACCTCCAGATGGTTCTTCCAAGCTCTCCAGCCTCTTCAGAATCAAATCAGCTATTGATTTGCTAATTTTGCCTGCAATCAATTTTACCTCCGATTTGTTTACTGTTACCTGCTGCCTGGGGTAGCGCTGACATGCTGTCTGTTTGGATGCTATCTGGCACCATGCTATACACTCTGTTGTAGACCATTAGTCTGGGCTTCTTTTTTTTTTTTTTTTTAATCTTTCCAGCAGCATAATCCCCATTTCAGTTGACTCAGCTGCTTCCGCACAGAGAGGCAGTGGGCTCCTGTTTGTAGATGTCATCTAGTATTAAACTTCCCCCTGCCTTGGACTTTATTTATCTGTTGATTCCTGTTCTGTAATCACTGGACCGAAGATATAGCAGTTGACATGTATGCTGATCTGATTCTGTTTCAGTTTCCTCAGCTCCACGAGGGCATTCGTTTATTGTTAAAAGGTCGCTGTGTGTGGCTAGATCCCAGCAAACCTTGTACTGTGCGTTGCTTCTCTTCCCCGCCCTTGTATTTCCTTAGCCCTCCCTTCCCTAAATCCACATCTCTGGGAAATAAGAAAAAGGAAAAACAAGGGGATGGGGAATCAACAGAGCTTCTGCCGCGGTCGTTCGCCAAATCTGAGAAATGGTAAGTAACAGAAAACAAGCAGCTGACTGCTTTCCTGCTGGGAGGTTTCTGTCCACTCCAAGAAAACCATCTGGCCTGACAGTTCACCTTTAGCTGTTCATCATGCATACCCGCGGTAAGGAGAATCATCAACAAAGATGATCAGACACTGACTGACCTCCTCCTGCAGACAGGAGCTTGGCATGAACAGAAAGGATCTAAGTCCTATTTGCACTAAGGCCATTTTGAGCCCCTTTTATGGGTAAAGCAGCCTTGACGTCTTTTGGATCCCAGCGTCTGGCTGAGAGTATTGACATCAAATCAGGTACCCAGGCCTATCGCAAAAGGCCATTGATTATCAAGATGTGACTGAACAACGTCACCCATGAGAGTGGGTGGGAAGGGAAGCTAGGGAAGCAGGCTAGGGAAGCTAGATCTTTGAGGTTCCGCTCCCCCAGCTTTCCTTGTATGGTTGCGATGGGGGGAGGGGAAGAAAGAGGGTTTAGGAGGTTCATTGCCTGCAGCAAATGCTCAGGGATATCAGGAACCCTGCAAGTTCTGGGGCCCTGCTTCCTTCTTCATTTCATATGGGGCAGAGAAAGGGTTAAATCCTAAAAAAGGAAACAAAAAATAAACAATTATTCATACAAGGTTCTGTCATAGTGTGCCACACGCCTTCCTACCTCTTTCTTTTACAAAAGCTCCACTTGAGGCTGAAACTATTTTGACACTGTCCATTCAGTCTTAACCTGTGGAGCAGGCTTAGAGGGCAAATGGGGAGAAAGAAGTTTGTGGCAAGAAAGAGGATTAAAGTTCTCCTCCCTTGTCCCTGGGAAATTCTAAGTGGCCTTGGTGCACATCAGAGTGACTGATAATGTGAAGTTCCTAAATAGCTGCAGATTTGATGTATATAATATATGGGATTACCTCTGTTTTCTGTCACCTGTGTCTTTGAGTCTAAACTGAAGCATAAATCTTGTACCATAAATAAGTCGTCCCTTGAAAAGCTGCTTACCCATTTCCCTGATACACTCCCAAAGTTCTCCCAGGGGTTTCAGAAAAACACTGGCTTTTCAAACTTCAGTGGGGCTGCTTTGCCTTAAAGGTTCAGTGAGACTAAATAAGTAAATACAGTGGCTGCAGGAGCAAGGTTCACTAGAGCTCTCAGAAATGAAATTGTACGCCATGCCATTTGAACACTCCCCATTCTAATAGCAGAATGCTGAGGGCATCCTATCTTCTGCAAGTCTGCTCCTGAATGCCCCTCTGAGAAAGAAACCCTGAGTAACTGCAGTAGCCTAATATCTCTCCATATACACCCACACGTGAGAGCCCAGCGGTCCAGTGGGGACAAACCCAGGATTCTGATCTTTGAAACAGAACATTCATGTTGTCACTGATGTGAGGGAAGACCCACTAGAAATGGAGGATTCCTAATGGAAAAGATGAAGAGGTGAACATGAAAATATTCTCTTCCATGATGTCAAGATTTTTTGTTTGTTTGATTCCCTAACTCAGAAGCTGATTGTCTGACTGACCTCAATTCAGACTCTGCCATAAAACCAGTTGTTAATCTTCTGTTTCCTTTAGGAAACAAATAAAATGAAGACCAAGGGCCACCTCTGCAGCTGGTGCAAATTAAGTTGATGGAGCCACATGGATTTACACCGGCTACGGCTCAGATTGTTATGTCCAGAAGCACTGATCATCCTATTGTTAATCTGGAGAGACATTTAGTAGTTTTATTGTGAATTACTTATTTAATCAACAGCTGGTTAGCGCACTCTCTGTCTCTTCGTCTTTTGCTCTCGCCTCTTGAAGAGGCATCTTCTGAGTCTGAAGGGAAAAAAATCTTTTGTATTTCATTTTTTGACGGAGAGTTGTTATCCAATTCAATTGTACAAAACAGGTTGGCGAAAGAGACAGGAAGCCTTCAACGTGCTCAAAAGTAACGAAGAAGGTGGTAATGTTTTATAGCCTGCTTCAAATTAGATTAGCAATTCCTGCTGCTTTTTTTGCACTGACAGTTGTCCTTAATCTTAATCAATAGGATTGATTGTCTTGTAATGCTGTGTGCAGTCACCTAGCCTAGAACATGATGATTTTGGCCAGAAAGACAGTGGTAGCAAACACTGTTTTTTCCATCACTAATTTTTCCATGTGTGAGGGAGGGGGAGGTATAGAACAATGCTGCTCATAAAGGGATTGCAGAGCCCATTCTGTATAATCATGGAGATTATTAGCTTTCCGGTGCATGGAAGGCAACAGGGAGAGGTCGGGGAGAAGGGGGCAGCTCTGACCTGAGCTTGTTTGGGTGGATATGCTGGAAGAGGTCTCCTGAGGGGATAGGCTGACCATATCCGACTACAAAAGGGGCTGAGGAAGGTGGAGACAGTCAGAGGGTGACTGTCTGGAAATGTAATAATGATTTGATGAAGTGTTTGGATGCATATCAAGAGAGTGCAACCAACGGCTCTCCAGCTAGTCAGGTAACTCAATTGGCTGTACCTCTGGCACTGCTGTTATTGCTATCTCGCAGGAAAGCTTTGGAAGCTGATGGTGCAAAGCCATATTCTGCATAGCCTTCTGGGCTTGATGCAATCATGCCCGTGCAGTGTAGACGTTGGAGATGGGAAGAGATCAGTTCCCTACGGGGCATGTAGATTGCAAACCCCAGCCATGGCAGAAATGCTTACTTCAGAATACTTTCTAATGTTGTTGTCCAGACTAGTATCAGTGGGTTACTGCCAGTTCCTTTGGGAGACTGTTCCGCAGCCTAATATATCTCTGTGTCAGGAATCTCTTCCAGGTATTCATCCTAATTATTTTTGTTTGCTTCCATCTCATTGCTCCTGTGGAACTCACTGCCACAGGATGGTCATTGGGGCCAAGAATTTAGTAAGATTCAAAGAGATTTGGACTCCTTTATGGATAACAAGAATATCCAGAGAAATAGTAGTTTGTGCAAAAGAAGAGTTTTGGAAGGGATTTTAAAGTGCCTGCTTTATGTTTTAAACCAATCTCTAATTATTAGGGATCAGGATGAGAATGGGGGGGGGGCAGATTATCCCACTTCTGCCTATTTTGAGGCATCTGGTGCTGGCTACTGTTTGCCACAGGGTAATGGACTATATAGACATGGGTCTGATCCAGTCTAGCAGTTCCTATGCTCCTGAACCACCCTTAAGTAACTCCTCTCCTTTGGTGGTCATAACCTTCAGATGTTTGTGGACAGTTCCCACATCCTTAGTTGTCACTTAGCCAAACTATTTATTTTCAATAAAGCACCAAGTGTGAATGGTGCTTTATAGACCAAAGAAGAAGGAAAAGATCTCACACCTGAGGAACTTAGTCTTTCAGCTTGTAACAGGGTGGGACTCACCACCACGGTGCCTCCTACTGGCTGTCCTGTGAATTAGCTCTCACCAGAGCGCCCTCGTCTAGTGGTGTCTCGCCCGTCATCACTCTCGCCTCCACCTCTAGGACCCACGTGGCTCCCCAGATGGCATCCTCATCTTCTGGGCACAGCCCTCCAGCTGCGCCCCACTCGGTTCTCTCCCCACTTCCGGGGGACCCGACAGTCCTCAGTCCAGCCACTCGCCTCAGTGGCAAACTGCAGTCTCTGGTCTAGCCACTTGCCTCAATGGCAAGTGGGGGGGCAAAGAGGGGGGACCCGGGCCCGCCCACTACTCTGGGTCCCGGCCCAGGGACCCTGTAGCCAGCAGCCACCTCCTGCTCCTACTCCGCCATCTGTTTACTTGGGCCACTTCCCCGCAGCCCTAGCACCTTCTCCGCCCTTGCACCAGGGCCTCAGTCTGGCAGCCCTCAGGCTGCAGATCCCTCTTGCTCCCCTGACCCTGCCCAGCACTGCTCTGTCCGAGGTGCTGTCTCACTCAGTCCTCCTCCCTCTGTTCTGCTCAGCAGCCCTTCTTATATGGGCCAGCCTGGCCCTAATTGGCTGCTCCACTAAGTCTTCTCCCTATTGGCTGTCTCAATAAGCCCTCTTCTAATTGGCTGGATTCTGCGCAGTCTCCCCAAGGCTGCTTTAACCCTTCTTCTTCCTGTGTGGGGCAGCTGCCCCACCACACAGCTTGATCCTGCAAACCCTTGACTCACATGATTAGTTCCACTGATGTCAATAGGAGGTACTTGCATAAGGACCACGTGGTGTAAGTTCCTTGGGGCAGGGACTGTGTTTTCATTATACATGTACAGTACCTAGCACAATGGGGCTCCAGTCCCTAATAGCATCTAGCCAATACTACAATTCAAATATTAAATAATATAATCAAGCGGGTGTGATCAACTACCCAATTAGAGTCAATTCCACGGTGGATGGCAACCAGAACCTGATGGAGAGGGGATATGAGAAGAGGAGGCATTGAGACTGTGTGCACACCTTTTAAAAATATTTAGTATATTAAAATTTGAGAAAATATCCAGATTTGTGTCTGGGGGTGAAACAGGTCATGACTGGGACTTTATCACTGAACACGGACAATCCCTATATTTAACTCTTGGCAGTGGAATTAATGGAGTGGGCAGGGGTGAGAGGCAGAAAGATTTTAACACTGACATTCAATTGATAGTCACATTGAATTGTATTGGCATTCTACAAGTTAATTTTATAGGTTTTAGTTGCAAATGCAGTCCCAGCCTCTGTCTCTTCTCCCCTGTGCCTTTGCCTTATTTTGTTTAGCTGAATGCTTCCCACGGAGAGATGCTTTTTGAACTATGTCTTGACTGTTGACAAGAAACTTTCCAGAGATCTGAATATCAGGTAACATGCCCATGTGCACCTTACCGTGTGCTTGTTTCTTCAATGGGGCTCTAAAGAGATTTTCTAATTAAATTATGATTAAAGAAGCGAGAACCTAGGGCACTTCCTATCTGTCCATAGCAACCACTTGTTCCTGTGGTTTGCTCTGTAACTGAGACATAGATGCACTTCTCTGATATCTCAGAATGAAAGTCCTTAAATAAGAGATGGCTTGTTAGCTACATACCTACTGAGGGTTGTATTGTGGCTTCTAATTGTGGGGTCCAAGGGGCCAGAGGCTTATAGTTCTGAAAGCAACTCCTAAAGCGATGTCTGGCCAGGGACAACAGCTGGCCAGACATACCTTTCTCTGCCTCTTTGGTCCCTGCTTCCTCTTTCCCTCACTCCCGAATCCTGTATGTTCCTGAACTGGAGCCACAGAGAAGAAGACAATGAGGCACGGAGTGTCTCCTCTGGTGCAGGGGTGTCTCAAGCTTTTTTACTTTTGCTCTGTACCTGCAGTAGACTTTTTCCGACTGAACCAGAGCTTCGGAAGAAGTTGACCAGAACTCAGGGGCATTTGGCAGAATGGTGGAGGGCTGGAGGGCAGGGCTGGTCCAAACGTTCCCAATTTTAATTTTTCTCAATGACAATTTGTCAATTTTTTGACAAAATTTTCACAGTTTTCCCTCATATTTTTTTTCCCCAACCAGCTCCATTTGTGAGGGGCATCCCCGTAACACGCTGCAGTAGTCCCAGTATCTGAGCTTTAACTGGGCTAAAAAATGACCCAACCCTCAGTGTGAAAATGAAACCGAGACTGGGCCCTTTTGAGGCAAAGTAGCTCCATCCCTTCCTGGGGGCCCCAACACCCTCCCATGTTTAATTCTGTCCCGATTTGCTCTTTGTGGTTCTGGTCGGTGCCGGGATTGGAAGGGTTTGTAATAAGAGATTTTCCTAAAAAAAAAGTTTGGCCTCTGTGGAAATTTCAAGAGAGCCTGTTCTTGTGAGATTTCCAGCCAAGCGTGCAGACTTGGGAAGTCTGGACAGGCAGCCAAACTTTCAGGTGTTTTGTTTTAACTCTGGAGAGTTTAACATTCATTCAGCTCATCTGTGTTTGTGTCTGTTTCTGGGTTGAGGATCTTCATATACATCTCCCCCAGCAGGGATTGTGGGAGGAAGCTGTTGAATGCTAAACAGTGTAAGACCATGAAATTCCCAGGGTGTGTCTATCCAAAGTAGTGGCAAGTGGCCCCACACAGTGCTGTGTGGTCTCACAGAATTAGGAGCCAAAAGATACTGAATTTGAATCCCAGCTCTGCCACTGATTCCTTGTGTAGCCTCAGACGTGTTGCTCAATCTATATCTCAGTGACACCATCTGTTTAAAAAAACCTGGTATAATGTTTAGTCCCTTCCTCAGGATCTTGTAAGTGAAATGACTATCTTCTTGGGACATTAGCAGGGATTGAACCCAGGTCCTGTGAATCTAAAAGAATGAACCTCTGTTTTGTCAGATAAAAGACCAAGCCCATTCACTAATGGGTAGTACACATAATCCCCTTACATGGCCCAGACATTAGAAGGGGACAGAGACCCACACCAGGTTAACGTGGATTACATGGGGGTTGATTACCTCACCTTTCCATATTACCTTTTGAATATAAGTGCTAAGTACTAAGTGTTTCCAGAGTTTTCCAACTATGCTATTGTGGCGCACGTTGAACATCCTGTACTATTTGTGCTGAGAAAGGAGATAAATCTACTTACTTCATTCCAGTCTCTGATTCATTATTTATACCTCACCGTTTACTTTGTAAAATATCTTACTGTAGTCACTACATTGCCAACTGCCAGAAACAAACAGACCTTTTGATCTACAATTTCAGTTTTGTCTGTTAACTTGATCTTTTGGAGGAGATGTGGGGGGGGAGAAATATTAAATTAACCAGCTCATCCTTACTTCATTTTCCACTGCTGTCAGTTGTTCCACGTTATGGAGATGATATCCTTACAAAGAGAGAGAAAGGGAAATCAAAGCTAGAGGAAAAATAAATATATGCTTACATACATAGTGCTGCGGTGTAATTGACATTTGTTGGTTCTTCTCCTTTGAGACGTATAAATTGAAACCTGTCTATTCTGCATGCTAATTATCTATTGTTTAGCTATTTTCTGTAATAAGGAAAATAGGGCAGACTTCAAAAATACATTTAAAACTTCTTCATGGCACATTAAATTGGTTAGCATAGCATGTACAATTCCTAGGCCTGACATCTCCATTGGGAAGGTCATAGCAGAGTTTCTGGAATGACACTGGCATGTTAATCCATCTACTAAATGGAAAAGTTTCTCATAGCTCTTGGCCCAAAGAGAGGCTAACTGCATAAAAAAGATTAGAATGACTCAGCCTGGTGTGTACACGAGACTTTTCCCTCTGTTGCACAGATGTTGCTCCATAGGTGATAACAATAATGGAAACATTGGTGCAGCCAGCCCATGAGTGTTCGAACCACTGTGTTGCCCATCCCAGTTTCATGACGTCTGACATATATAATTGTCAATGGTGAGATGTAGCCGGGCTAACCGCATCTCATTCTAAAGAGCTTAAGTTGGTCATTGTAGTGGTCAGGAGGGAATGTTTTCACCCATGTACCAGTATTGGTTTGGGACACTATAGGTGTTTTGATGACCAATAATCTAATCTGCTGAATGCATGTTTCCTACAACCAGCAGCCAGATAAATACTTAGAAGAATATAAGGAGTGTGTGTGTGTGTAAGGAATGTAGGACTGGAGGGATCTCCTGGGTTATCTCATCCAGTCCCCTGCTGTTGCAGGCAAACCCAGGATACAGTCCTGTTCAATCACTTTTCAAGTTTCATTTTAAAGTTAGTTAGGTTGTTTCCCCCTCTTCTCCTGTGGGGAGCGCTGTTCCAGAACCTCACTCCCCTGATGATCAGCAACCTTCTCATTTCCAGCCTAAATTTGCTGGAAGCTTGATGCAGGAATTACTAGGTCAAATTCTACAGCCTTTAGTATGTAGGAGGTCAGATTAGATGATCATAACGGTCCCTTTTGGAATATGTCAATCTTTGAATCAGTGTACAGTATGGATACATAGAGTAAAGATGGCCAAGTCCCATGGAATTTATTTTGCAGACCTCAAATGCTCTAGTTTGGATTTGCAAAACTAGAGTAATTCGATTTCACGTACTTCTATCATTTAAACCCAAGGAGTTTCCAGGACGATTCAGGAGTTTTGATTCCCCCCACCCCCGAACTAAAGTGTGGCCTGCATTATGAATTAGGGAGAAGAGAGCTCCTCAAAAGCTAGGCTGTAAGTTGGGGATATATGCATACTTTTTTTCATTAGATTTTTGTTCTTCTCCCCCCATCTTCCTTCCATTTTTAAGCCTGTTTTTATTGGACTATTTATTTCTCCCCATTTCTATTCTCTCTTCCCATCTCTCTCTCTCCCACCCACCCACCCCAGAGTGGGTTGAAAATCAGGCAAAATCAGTTTGCAGACCGTAATGATCTGCAAAGGATTCCAATTTCTCTTTTCTGCTTCCATGGGAATGAGCAAACAATCCAAACTCTCATCAGGAGCATTGTGACATGGCACAGATTTCATTTGCATCCTGAAAGGAAGCGAAAAATCTGAAATGAATGCAGACACAGACCTTCATTGTCTCTATGATCATCTGGGGATGCGGCTTGCCATTTGCAGTGAATCAACAAAATCTTAAGAGCATGGATTGGAATATGCACAAACTTCACCATGATGCTAGTTCCCATCAATAAAGTACCATTGGCTGAGATCATTTGGTAATTGTTCTGAGAGCCAAAGCGCAAGTCCCGTGCCACTTTGTATTACATTTAGGTACCAACTTGGAATGTCTTGGATAGCCTCCAGTGGTATGTAGGTGTTGATCTTGAGTATCAAGACTTCTATATGAGTTGTATTTTGTGACAGCACCAATTGCCTCTTTTTACTGCATTAATTTAATTTACAGATTTGTATTTTTGGTTCATTAATTTTTATGATTGCAAGATACATTCTCTCGAGTAGCAAGCGTGAAAGATTTATGTTGAAATAAACGGATTGGCTCAGGATATACAGTGATTGTACAAATTTCTACTTTTTTAAGCTACATGGAGAGAATTAAAAATAACCGCACGCACATTATCAAAACAATTGTCCAAATGCAGCTCCACTTGCATTTGCTCAGTCGCACGGAATTCTCTGGGCCTGTGTTACTGTCACAGAGCAGAATCCTAGCCATTATATGAGCTCTTACTTCATACTAATTGTTCCAGTTATCCAACCCATGGAAGCACTTGCAGATGTGGCTAAAATAAGACTGAAATTAAGGAAGAAGAATTTAAAGCTAAGATTCAGGTAAATTGTCCTGAGATAATTAAAGATATCTTGAATATTAAAATAAGTACGGTGATCTAGAAGAATGTAAAAAGAATTAATGGGAAAGAAACAAAACAAAAGAAATTTTATCTTGAATGTTGGGCAAATTTCCTATCAGTGACAGCAGGGAAATGATGGAAACCCCAATTACTTGAAATGATTCTAACTAGACTGATCAAATCAATGGAGAACTAATTGAAAGGAACAATACAACACTGACTGTGGATAGACAAGATGGCATAACAGATCTCTTTCATCTCTGCTTTCTATAATTTTTGGGAAAAAAGACATAAATCATGGAAGACTGAAATAAAGTTTAGTGTCTTTCACTCTGAATTCAGATTTCACCTGGTTATAAAATAAGTTTCTAAATCCCAATTTCCCTATATATAGTGAAACGTGAAAAGCTTTGAACAAAAAGGTCCCCATGGCTTAATTCAGTCTGAAGTGAATGTTTTGTCTCTTCTTAACATCTGATCTCTTTCTATAATGTAAAACACCCCGCTCTCAAACCATACTTTTGAATATTCCTTTGTTAGTTTTCTGGTCATGTTAATTGTCCAAAGGCTCTGCTCACATTCATTTCATACTGAAGAAAGTTCCATGTTCATATTCATCAACTTCTGCAGTTCTGTGCTCCCAGCCCCCTGGAGGCTATGCTGCACTGGAATCTAGCCTTGCCATGAGCAGGATGTAGGAATACACCAGTCACCCAGAAGGAGGTCAGGACATGCAATAAGCATTGTGCCTTAAAACAATCCAGGGGTATTTTAAATAAATAATCCATGTTTTTAACCATTGAATTAAAAAAAATCAGATAATTTCTTTTAAAATCCTTTTTCATTAGACTCCCAAGGATTCTTTGTCTTAAGCACAGCATAAGCAAGTGATGGCAGATACCTTGCCCCACTCCAGGCGCAGCTCCCCGTCTGAGTCACAATTCTTCTCCTCTTTCCCATTGCATGAAGAGGATAGCAATTCAGTGCTGGTCTATGACAGGGCTCTCACTGTTGCCTGCCAACCTGGTCCATATGGGGATTAAGTGTGCCTGCAAAATCTGCTTCCTCTTGTATACCTGGCCTAGTAGCCCATGGAGGAGTCTAGGGGGGAAGTCTGAGTACCCCTTATTCCTTTGTACAGGAGTCACGGTTGCCATCTTTGGTGACATACTAGGGATTGAACTGGGAAACCTCTAGAGGCACTGCTACTGCTTAAGCTAAACTGTCCGTGCACTGCTATAAATAGGAACATTGATCTTGGCTTTGGCTGAGACCTGTTCCACCATGTCATCCATCCTGGGCCAGTGTTGGAATGGACAAGCCTTGTACAGTTGCTGCACTTCAGAAACTTTTGAATTCCCCAGAGACTATGAGGGAAGATACTTTCCTTTGGGATTATTCTTTGTCTTGCAGTGTGGGTAGTACTTGTCACTACACTGCCTTAAAGTGTTGACTTAATATAACCCAGGAATCATCCAGAAAAGGAATAACCTTTCTCCTTATAATATGAACAATAAAAATGAAGCTTTTTTAAAAGAAGGGACATAATTATTTATTTTTAAATGGTGTACCAGAGCTTTACCTTTTTAATAGCTCACAGTAGATTCTCAAATAAGCTTCTCTTTGAAATGAGGAGTTGTCTCGTTTCGATGTGCAGATGATCATGATTCTTTTAAGAGCAAAGACTTTTCGTACCACTAGAATTTCTATTAATCAGTAGTAAGGCTCAGCAGAGGTCATTTTATTTATCTGTTGTAGTGGCTGGATGAGTGAACTGGTTTGGAGGTAAGAATTTACCCAAATCTTCACCTTGAAGCCAGGCAAACTTCCTTGAGCTTCACAAAAAGTTGTTAGAACTCTTGTGTTGTCTTTCCTTCCTTGAAACAGCCACGGTGGGGAAAGGAAGTGGTGAAATACTGCTAATCATCATGGTATTTCTAGCAGGACAAACAGCCAAGAAGTACAGAAAATCGGATGGGATCAGGATTTCTCTCTATTTCCAGCCCAGTTGTGCAGAATCAAGCAACCAAATCCTGGTTGCCTAAAGCCTGGGTAATCCTATTGATTCAGTGGAACTATTTGCATGAGTAAAGTAAGCAGGATTTGGTCCAAGGGGCTCATCTATCTTAAGGTTCTGTATAAAACCTTTCACCATTGTACCTAAGCTCTTATCAGGAAGAAGATGACATAAGGCAGTAGGAAAGAGTGAAATCTATATTCTTGGCTAGAACAACAGAAATAAGCTGGACTCGCAAGGTATCATAATTATTAAATCCTCCTTTTTTTTTTTGAAGCCAGATTTGGGGATAGACATATAAGTAGCACTTTCACTAAAGCTTTTCCTGAGGTCCTGCTGACCGTGGATTTTCTGAGATTGCTGTCATTTGAGTCCCCTGTGCTTAATGGATTCTAAATACTGTATTTTTTTGTTGTTGCGTTTCTGCAAGTCATAATGGCATAATAACTCTGCAGGGTTCCTCCAACAGGAGCTTCAAGTATTTCACCCCCTTAACAAAAATGATATGGCGTTTGTCGTATTTGCACGGGCGCTGCTTGCACTAAACATTCAGACGCTCAGAGTTGTAATTAACACCTGATTGGAAATGAGAATCAGTTGATCGAACGTCTTGTGAAATTAAAAGAGTTTTACCTAATCCTTTACCTCTAACGTTTCATGCTATGATCCTGGCAAACAGTCATCAAGATTGTAGGAGAGAGACTCTTTCTTAACACTAGACTTGAGAGGTGCATGTATCTTTGAGTGTTACCATTCTATACAATACAACGTTTTCTGCCAATGTAATGTGTTATATTGATTTAGGAGTGACTTGTGAACTACTTAAGGGCCAGCACTGGCTCCATGACCTTCACAAGTCTGTTAACTCCCCTTATCTCAGTTAATTTATAAAACCGGTGGAATCAGTAGTGCCAACCCCAAGCATTCAAAACCCCCTGAGTCAAGTCCTGATAAAGATGTGATTTTAAAAAATACATTTGGATTATTTTTATTTGCCTTCTGGCTTTTGAGCCCTTGAGGTCGACATTTTCAGGCTTCCCTCCACCCATGACTCCAGAAACTGGGGCTTTTACAAATCACACCACCAGGACCATCAGAGCCTGAATAAAATTGTGAGAGTTGGCAATGCCTCAAAGAAAGGGAAAGCTTGGTATTTATCAAGTGCTTTTGTAACACTGACGGACTGCAGTCATCAGCAGTCGGGATCGAACTGGGGACCTCTGGAGCGTATTGCATGAGCCTCTCACACGTGAGCTAAAAACCAACTGCTTGTTAGCTAAGGCTGTGGAGCAGGCTCACTTTATCTCTCTCTCTAAGTGATGTCGGTGCCACTAGATAGGACAGACCACCACACCCAGCAGGTGGGTGGGTTACACTTTGATATCCTGGGATGAATAGGTTCACATAAATAAAAGTATCATTATATAATTATTAAAAAGAAAAGGAGTACTTGTGGCACCTTAGAGACTAACCAATTTATTTGAGCATGAGCTTTTGTGAGCTACAGCTCACTTCATCAGATGTATACCGTGGAAACTGCAGCAGACTTTATATACACACAGAGAATATGAAACAATACCTCCTCCCACCCCACTGTCCTGCTGGTAATAGCTTATCTAAAGTGATCAACAGGTGGGCCATTTCCAGCACAAATCCAGGTTTTCTCACCCTCCACCCCCCCACACAAATTCACTCTCCTGCTGGTGCTAGCCCATCCAAAGTGACAACTCTTTACATAATCAAGTCGGGCTATTTCCTGCATAGATTTGGTTCTAGAAAGTTGATGAGATAGCGGGAGTAGAGAGTAGAATAGACCAGCGAGGACTGAAAGAGACAAAAAAAACCAAACCCCCATCTTTGTTTCAGAGATATTTGAAGGGAAATGCCACTTTCTTTTGCTGAGAAGCCTGGCGCTTTAAAATTAAACGAGATAAAAGCAAAGCAAGCTCTAAAGAAACCACTTGAGTTGAGCTCATGGGTCACAGCCAGTGGTGAAGCCTTGAACTTAGCTGTTGGTGCAGAACTGACAGTGTTCCTGCTACACCAGTCCCCTTTCAGCTAATGAGCTGCGCCTAACCCTGCTCTTTGTGTGACAGCAGCAGCGTCCACGTGTCCAGCTTGTTGACAAGCACATGCGGCAAACAAATCATACAAACAACTCCCCCAGTGCCCAACTGATTTTAAGACCTCTGCTTAAGGGAATTTTTTTGTAGGCACAGAAATCAGACAATGCACTTGTCACCTGTGGGCACACTGGAGCAAAAACAGTTTGGGAAGGATTGTCTTCTCAAGACTCTCACACCCCAGAGATGGAAGGGCCGGTTCCATTTGCTTGACCTTTTGTAACTGAGCAAATGCATAAATCAAGATGAGGACTGTATATATAGCAGGAGACTAGAATATATATGACAGAGAAAGAAAAGATTTATACAGTAGATGATTTTGTCCATGCCCTACAGCCAATAAAAGAATCCATTGTACTTATCAAGAATAGAAAATTTTAATTAAAGAACCTCCATAAATAAATAAAATTAACTTACATTTCAGCAATAACATTCATTTCCTGTAGGTATTTTTCCTTAAGGCACAGTTTTAAGCATAAGAGAGCCCATCAGCTACTTATATGGCCTCATCACCATGGTCCTGGAGTGTCTCACAGTCTCGAATCTTTGCAGCACCCATTGGAGGTATGAAAGGGCTATCATTCCTATTTTGCAGATTGGGAGCTGGTAGACTAGGGTTTGAGCTACACTTGAACTTTATATCAGCAGAGCCGTGTCGGTCAGGGGGACTGCAGAGATTCACGACTGTGAGACATTCAGGTGGTAATGGGGGCCATATAAGGAGTTGATGGGCTCTATTGTGCTTAAAAATGGGGCTGAAGGAAGAGTATCTACAGCATAGGAATGTTTTTACTGAAATATTGTTAGTCAAATTTATTTTATAGAGGTTCTTAAAGTAAGTTTCCAATTCTTGATAAGTACAATGGACTCTAGGCTGGCATAGTCTTTGTTGTATAAGTGGAACCCATGCCTGCTGGATGTGGTGCTCTGTCCCTGTCTAGTTTCAGAGGAACAGCCGTGTTAGTCTGTATTCGCAAAAAGAAAAGGAGGACTTGTGGCACCTTAGAGACTAACCAATTTATTTGAGCATGAGCTTTCGTGAGCTACAGCTCACTTCATCAGATGTATACCGTGGAAACTGCAGCAGACTTTATATACACACAGAGAATATGAAACAATACCTCCTCCCACCCCACTGTCCTGCTGGTAATAGCTTATCTAAAGTGATCAACAGGTGGGCCATTTCCAGCACAAATCCAGGTTTTCTCACCCTCCACCCCCCACACAAATTCACTCTCCTGCTGGTGCTAGCCCATCCAAAGTGACAACTCTTTACATAATCAAGTCGGGCTATTTCCTGCATAGATCAAGGTTTTCTCACATCCCCCCCACCCCCATACACACACAAACTCACTCTCCTGCTGGTAATAGCTCATCTAAACTGACCACTCTCCAAGTTTAAATCCAAGTTAAACCAGAACATCTGGGGGGGGGGGGTAGGAAAAAACAAGAAGAAACAGGCTACCTTGCATAATGACTTAGCCACTCCCAGTCTCTATTTAAGCCTAAATTAATAGTATCCAATTTGCAAATGAATTCCAATTCAGCAGTTTCTCGCTGGAGTCTGGATTTGAAGTTTTTTTGTTTTAAGATTGTTTCATATTCATATTGTTTCATATTCTCTGTGTGTATATAAAGTCTGCTGCAGTTTCCACGGTAAACATCTGATGAAGTGAGCTGTAGCTCACGAAAGCTCATGCTCAAATAAATTGGTTAGTCTCTAAGGTGCCACAAGTACTCCTTTTCTTTTGTCCCTGTCTAGTGGCACCTAGACATCAGTGAGTCTGCTGCAGCCTTAACTGAGAGCCATGTGGCTTTCGGCTCATGCATTTAGCTCCTGTGGTCCCAGGTTTAATCCCACCTGCTGACAACTGGGGGCTTTTGGCATTATCTAACCATACCCTAAGTGATTTACCCAACTTCACACAGGCTGTCTGGAGCTAGGGACTGAACTAAGGTTCCCCTACTCTCACCACCAGACCACTTTTCCTTGCTAGGCAGAGGTGCAACTAATATATAGTACTCCCCTGAACCAACCCATGGCTCTGGAAACTAGTTTTATAGTGCCTACGCTCAACCTCCCTTTTGCCCCTGCCAATCAGCTTCCTCTTCCTTGTCATGCTGTTTGTCCCTCACATGATTTTGTTTTTTTATAGTTAAATTTGGCACCTTCCTGTAGCCAGGAGGGAGTAAGGGCTCACCACCATCTCTTGCCTGGGGAAGCCAGAAAACACACCAGATTTAGAACAAACAACCGCCATACTGAGACTTGGCAGATTCCTTGTGGGAAGTTGCAATGTTGCATGCCTAGCACTAGGTGGCACTGGGTGAGGGTATAAATAGGAGCATTCCCAAACCCCACCACATGACCTAAAATGGGGTCTATCAGTAGTTACTGCTGGTTTCTCCTCTGGTTCAGTGGCAAACTCAACCCCCACATGGAGATATGGCTGAGGTAGGAACGCTCAGTTCTCTGTGTTTTCTAAAATAAGTGCTTCTGGGAAAAGGGAGCAGGAAATCAATTCTGCATCTGGATTCTCCTGCTCTGTCATTCCCCTGGAGGATTTATACTGAACTCCAATGAAGGGATTTGCTGTTTTGTTATTTGTATTGCAGTGGTGCCTGGGATCGTGCTGTGCTATAAGCAGAATACCTTTGTGTATTAACCCTTTCGTAGCTCTGTCCCATGGATAATTCCCTTCCCTAGTAGCAGCTTGCTATGTAACGGAGACAAACATATCCTGGCAATCCCTTGACTGTAATTTTCTCAGGGAGATTTCCTCAGCTGAAAGAGAAAACAGGAAACCCGCACCTAGCCTCAGCAGTTTGCAATGTCTCTGAATATTTTGTCTGGGTCAGCGTATGCGTTGTAGTACCTATCATGCTATTGTTTGACTGGTATTATCCATTTGCACTGTTTGCTCTGACCATTACGAAGGGAAGAGTGGAGTGCAACCCTGACTAAACATTCAGGCGTGGGGTGTATGGTTTGCTCTCTCTCTAGTCTATGTATCTGGGACCTGCTATGCAGAAGGGCTGGATCTAAAACAGACCCACGTAAAGCAGAGTGACACCAGCCCATGTAGCACTGCTGAGAATACTATCAAACATGGGTAGCTGGTCAGGCATCCGCTTGTGCTGTGTTTGTTGGTGCATTAGCAGGGAATGAGAGTGAGTTTTCTATCAAGGCCAACCGCAAGGCACTAGAACAGGGATGGGCAAACTACGGCCCAGGGGCCACATCCGGCCCTTCAGACATTTTAATCTAGCCCTCGAGCTCCTGCCGTGGACCAAGGTCCGGGGCTTGCCCTGCTTCAGCGCTCCAACCGGGGAGTGGGGTCAGGGGCTTGCCCCGCTCCGCACGTACCGGGGCTCCACACAGCTCCTGGAAGCAGGAGGTCAGACTAGATGATCATAATGGTCCCTTCTGACCTTAATATCTGTGAATCTATAATATCTATGAATCTTCCTAATCCAATTGCCCTGAGGCACTTGGGGAGGGGGGGTGCATTTCAAATCATCCATTGGCAGAAGAGAGTGCTTCCAGCCTTAGTGCTGAGTAACACCTAAAGCCCGCAATCTATTTAAAAGGCTGCCTACCAGACCTGCAGCATGCTGTTCACCAGAGACTGAGGCTGGCATACAAGTCCCCCCCATGTTAGTTTGGAAGAGCTGCTATGCAAACTGACTGTAGTTTGCCCAGTAGCCAGTGCATGAAAAGCCAGCCTAAAAGCTGCCACCCTTTGTGTGTTCAGAGGGTCTGATTTTAAGTGGGTTTACCAAAAATAAGGGCAGATGGCAATGAATTAACTAGGATGCTGCCTGATTGCAAAAGCAGCCATTCCTGACTTGTCTTCCCCCATGCACTTGGACTGGAACAGAAATGCCCAAAGAGCCAAATGCAGCTAGCAGAGTCCTGTAATGTATCCTGCAGCTGCCCTCTAACTCACTGTCTCTTACAGGGAAGGGTATGCGCTGTAGCGATTAATGATTCTAGCAGGCTGTAGTCCAAGTCTGTTCTTTCCTCTTCTCATTGTTTTGGGGAATCCTTGATTTGGTTCTCATCACTAGTAAATTCAGTCATGAATCAGTTTGGTTTTGTTAATGGAGAAAGAGATTAGAACAGGCAAATATTGTAGATGTGCATTTATTTGGGGGTAGAAAGATCTGTAAAGGCAAATGTAAGCTATGTAAGACCTTTAGGCTACCATCAAGCCGCCCGCGTGGTCATTGGTGTCACTGACACGAGAATGTCCCCCTACAGAATTGAGTCATGTCGCCTACTGATCCAGCAAGGGCTAACGTATTAATTAGTGGCATTAGTATTGGTTAGTGGCTGCCATTAAAATCTTTCAGGACTAACTTTGCAATTCATATCACCACAGTATTCTCAGCATTCCCTATCTATAACTATAGGGAATGCCGTGAATACTGAAGTAGCATTAAGTGCTTGCAAAAGTAGCACTGAAAAGATTTTAATGGCACCCCCTGCATTGAGGATCCTTATGTTAGAAACTTAAAGAACACTTCTGCTTAAAATCATTTGTGAGCAAGACCAGCCAGGGGAAGAAAAGTTTTCTAAGCACAAGCAAATAAAGTTCAAGTAAGTGTTTCTTGTTTCCCTCCAGTCAGCTGCCTCCAATATCAAAGAGACTTTAATAAATTCCTCTCCAGTAAAATAACTTGCTGTCCTTTACCTTTCCAGTTTGAGCTGCAGTGAGTTTTATTCTGTGGAAGAATGGGACACAGGCTGACATGCATCTGTGAAGAGTATGTAAATGTCAAGACTTCCTCTTATAGAAGGAGAAAAATATACTGAACGGTTAACTGTCTGAGATTTGTCAGGAGAATTTTCCAGTGACTTCACCCCACATCTTTGCCTTTAGCATGAAATGTAGATGATACAACGCTGAGAGGGGAGGACATCTCTAAAGATGAATAACAATGATAATTTAACAAGGAGTCCGGCCAATTTTACTTTTAAATCAAATTTCTACCAAGCATGCTGTGCTGCTGTAAATATCAGGGCTATTTATAGTACAAATGGAGGACGGGACCTAACAAAGATTTTGAAAACTTCAGTATTTCAACATCTCATCACCAGAATACCATTTAATACAATGGAATCCACTTAGAGTGAACTAGGGCACGGTAAAACTCTGTTTATATTGAAGTATCTCACTTTAAAAGTTCCAAGAATTCAGTATATTGCAATGCACAAACAGCCTTTTGGTTTGTACTCAGTTTCCACTTACTGTGAAGTCAAAGAAAAGACCCTGTAGTTAGATGGGGCAGTTTCTAAAGGGAATCTGACTTAATTCTGAGCCCGCATCTGCTGTTGCTTCGACAACATGTCAATAGGTGCCTTAGTAATTCCAAAGACAGGCAGGTAGATTTGTTCATTTCCCAGCTATTTTCCCAGCTCCAATACTGCGAAGGAGTCATCTGGGTATAGATCCCGTCTGCAGCTTGCAAGCAGTAGCATCCTGGGAGAAGAGGAGGTAGAGCTGTTATGGTTCACTGGGGTAGTAACAAGAGATGGGGCCTTTCAGCTCTAGGTCAGTGGTTCCAATCAGCCAAGATCAATTGTGACTAAAAATTCCCACCATTGGAGTGCTGCTCAGGGAGCTCTCTAAAACAGATCAGTGGGTGGTCTCTCACCACAGCTAATAAAAGACAATGCCAACAGACAAGAACCACCACAATTTACAGACTACTTGGCTTCCCTGTTAGCAGCTTAAGTGTGGAGGTGTACCTCATCTCCAGTTCAGGACTGAGGGCCTATTGGGCAGAAGAAAGGATCAACTTTTATTGTACTTCTATCAGCTCAGTGCCTAAACAGGACAATTCCATTACGGCCAGCCTAAACCTCTCATCAGCTGTCAGCTAACCCTGCTTTAAAAAGAGAAGAAACATGCAGCCATTCTTTGTCTCTTTTTGGCTGACCTTTGCATTCATGCACCTAAGCACATTTCCTGAACTTCTTAGCTACTGCCTTCTGCTGGGTGATGAAAGTGGTAGCTGGTTGCTAGACTCTTCAAATGCAGTTAGAGTGGAGCAAAGGACCTACTAAAATCCATGCTGTGCAGGTAACCACAAAACTGTGTGTGTGTGTGTGTGTTCTGCACCTTGAAATTTCTAGAAACAGCGTCCACCTGCAGAGCAGCCATTTTGTTCTTCGAGTTCCTTAGCATGTTAGAAGACATACACACGCGCTCTTTCCACCTGAGACTTTGTGTTAATTTGTTGGGTTTTTTTCTTAATTGAAGCCATTTTAGACTGCAAGTACATGGCGGTTCTTAATGTTTGAAAGAAATGATTAACTCTGTGGAGCTTCATACTGTTCCCTCTTGGGTGACTTCCACCTCAGCCGTGCTCATTTAACGACAAGTGAGAAGGTTACCAGCTCACAGCCAGCTGCACTGTAAAATCAGCATGGAATTGGGAAATCAGGCTGTGTTCTTTTCACTGATCACATTAAGGATAAGGATTTTGCAACACAACTTAGTGTGGATGACCTACACGGCAAAACAGAATCCTGCTTCCTCGCCCATAGCTATGTTAGCTTTTTAGTCAGAGAAGCAATATAAGTAGATCCATGGTTTGATACGTAGCTCTATGCTTAAAGAGGGTGTGTAGTGACATGGGGATGTCACGAGGGGTCTCAAATCTGGTAAAAAAACAAACAAACAAACAACCTGGAGCTGGGTCAGAGACAGATGGAGTTTAACCAGTAGCTAGCCAAATCTGCTGCTTCTCAGACTCTGATAGCTTCCCCGACTTGTTTTGTCAGACTACTTCAAGCAGTGCAGTAGACTAAGCAAAAGAAAATAGCAGCATGGTCTAGCGGAGACTGATCTGGCCCACTGAACTGGGACTTGGGAGATGTGGGCACGGTTTCCAGCTCTGACACTAACCATGGTTTCAGGCAGAGTCACTTCATTTCTCTGTGCCTCGGTCTCCCCTCCATCCGTAGCCTGTCTTGGGGCAGGGACTGTCCCTCACTATGAGTATGCCTGTGTTGTTTTACATTGGGATGACTGATGCGTGCGAGCAATCCTGAGGTAAAAGCACCGTGATGATGAGGCATTTTCATTTTATCATGAGATAAATGTTGCCCGTGGCAGCCCTAGACCCCCGCCTTTGGTTAACTTTGCCTTGTTTACCTTGCGGTCAAACTAAAGTACCTTGTCTTTGCTGGTTTTACCTCAGGATAGTTCAGGCACTGTAGCTGCCCCACAGTTAAAAAGGCAGCTTTTGTAGCAGTGAGGATGAGCCTAATGGGTTTGTACCATGTCTAGTGCAATCTCAGTTACACCTTGACTGCAATACCGATAATAAAAAATGATTGCGAGACAGACAACAAATATGTGGAGTGAGTAGCTGCTGTTTCTACTTTATTTTTCTTACTGCATTTTAAGGACTTTTTATGATGACAAACACAGATCCTATTTTCCACCACCCTAGTCATGGCCCGCCAAACTAATAGCAGACAGAGGACTCCAGAGGTTTTGTTTGGGAAAACTTATTTTAAGATGGATGGGCTTCTTTCAGCTCCATGCTCGTTTCCACAGAGCAGCCTCAGCCTGGGTCATTTGAGCTTATTGTTTTTTTTCCCCTCCCATGGATTGAGAAGGATACCATCTTGATTCCCAAGTGCTTGAAAGCATTGCCCCAATTAATCAGATCAACACTGTTCTTGGCAGGGATGTTAAACAGCCTTGGTCTTAGGTTAAGGTTTGTAATAGATATTAAGCAATGTTCTGCCAAAGTATTCAATGTCAGGTAGAAACTTAGACTTCTCTTAGTTGAACTGAACACCTGGAGGTCCTGTAAATGGTCTTTCAGGAGTAATGGGAACGCAGTTAAGGAGTTACTCTGCAGAATTTGGCTCGAAGCAGCTTGAACTTGTGGACCTTGCAAATAGGAATTTTTATACTCTTGTATTCATGCTGGTTTCAAATAAATGTCACAATTAAAAAGGGCAACATCTGTTCACTTATTTAAGAGTTGCTTTAAAAAGCAGAATGGCAAATGTTGACTTCTCCTTTCCACCTTTTTAAGATCTAACCTGACGCAATGCAGCATAGCAAATTTACAGCATTTAACTGCAGCCCAGGAAAGTTAGTGTCTTAAGCTCTTAATTTTAGAAGTAATCAAATTCATGAAGACACAAGGGGAGCCGAGAAGAGGGGACATGTTATAGGCATTTTATTAGACAGAGTGAAGAGAGGTTTCTATCCAGTCCAGTAATAGGCTGATAAGAAATAGCAAGCATTAGGAGGTTTATGTAATGTGAACCAAACCTTCATGTATCCTCTGTATATTTATTGCCTCAAGCTGCTAGGTAATCAAGCAAATACCTGGAAGAAGGGAAGAGGTAATGCATATAATCAAACAGATTTAAATTTCCCACATTTTCCTGGTTCCACTTATTTTAAAGAATTCTTCCAGACCTGTCCTACTCTGCCAGCCACAATCACAGGAACTCACCTCAGACTGATGGACAGTCTACACTGCAATCAGGAAGTGGGATTGCATGCATAGATAAACATCAACTAATTTGATCTAGGTAGTCACACCTCCTGACTGCGGTGTACACATAACTGGAGAGTTTCTGACAATGTCAGAGCTGCCCTACTCTCTCGCCTGCTCCTCCCTCAGAGACCAATCCTGGTGTCACCCTATAGGCACTTATCTCCCACTCCAAACCATGATTCATGCCAGAATGTGGGACTGGCAGCACAAAACACTTCTGCAGCAGACGGATGTAAGTGCCTTGAGCTCTTGGTTTAGTCATCTGGAAGTGTGTGCTAGCAATTAAGGATATGCAGTTGTGGCTGCTGAGTTCCAAAACATCACTCCCTTTTTTTTCCCCTTGGGGCTCTTGCAAAATCCATGTTATGGAGGAGTTTCAAAAATAAAATAGTGTTTTTGACAGTTCTTGGGGTACCCAGGACTGTGAGTCACTTTGTTACACCCTGCCTCCAGCATGAGGGAGTCTTGATTGTGCTTAGCTGGATGTCAGCTCCCAGCATTTCAACCACTCAAGTGCTCCCCTCTGGGCTATGCCAGCCCTTACTTTGCCTTGCAGTTTAACAATAGGTGCACTGTAGTCCCTTTGAAGTGCTCACTGGTGACATCCAGCCCCTGACACTGGCTACTCGCAGAAGTGCCAGGCTATCTGTTCCCAAAGGAACAGAACACACTGGCTTGTAAGATTCAAGTCATGATATAGCACTTTGCTTAATACAACAGCCTTGAGCTATATTTATAGTGAAAAACAAGACTAAGATTATCACAGAGTCAAGTGATAGCAAGAAAGGATAATGGAAACAAATGGCTACATATAAAACACACTCTTTCAAGAGACTAAACTTAACTAATAGGTTAACCTCCTGTCTAAAGAAGATTTATCTCATCCAAAGTCTTCTGCAGCATTTTCGACCAAGGCTGGTTGTGATCCTGTTTTTCATGAACGCAAACGTGCTGTCTGTTTACTTCCTAGGTGCAGGATGAAGGGGTGTTGTCATTGCCTTGCAGATATACCCCCAAAAATTCATTGTCCTTGCTCCCAGACAGGATAACCACCCATGGCTTGTTTTTCTGTGTGCTGCTTGCCTGATGATGTTACATCTCTTCATTAACATTTGACTTTATATGTAAATGGACATCCATTGTGTTAGCTTACAATGTTTAATTTACATCCCAACGGAGAGAGAGAGAGAGGGGAATAGACATTTCTTGTCTGATGGAAAATCTGTTTTTCTCCTCTGCTGGTGGCTAACACCTTTATATAGAGCAGTGGTTCTCAAACTTGTTCCGCCACTTGTGCCGGGAAAGCCCCTGGCGGGCCACGCCGGTTTGTTTACCTGCCGCGTCCGCAGGTTCGGCCGATCGCGGCTCCCAGTGGCCGTGGTTCGCTGCTCCAGGCCAATGGGAGCTGCTGGAAGTGGCGACCAGTATGTCCCTCAGCCCGCGCCACTTCCAGCAGCTCCCATTGGCCTAGAGCAGCGAAAGGGCCGCGATCGGCCGAACCTGCGGACGCGGCAGGTAAACTGCCCGGCAGGGGCTTTCCCTGCGCGAGCGGCGGAACAAGTTTGGGAACCACTGCTATACAGTAAAAGAGCGTATTTTCAATATACGTACAATAACTTCTTATCTAATTTCAGTACGCACCTTGTCTCTCTAATAGTATCAGTGCACACATTTCACAATTAGATTAATAACCGGCGTGGCATCAACTTTCATTTGAGACCTCCCATGACATTCTTTGGTGAATCAGAATCAGGAGGTACCTGTCCCACTCTACACCCCCTTATCAGCTGGCATTAAGAGCTTCTTGGGTCAGAGTGTTCTATTATAATCAGTGACAATATCCCAGTACTCCTGAGCAAGTATAAACTAGTGTGCACACAGTCATGGGAAGCCAGTTTTGGTTGCAAAATAAGAGGTTATTAATAACAAGGGTTGCATATTTTTTAAAAATATGAAAACTACCTTAGAAATTTTCTTTTGAGCTACTGTGGCATTATTAACAGCATGAAAGGAAGAGAGCTCCAGCCACTTGAAATACAGCTGTGGTATTTGAGCTAATACCCATTCCATTAATTTTTAAAGGGTTTTCCATTTTTTTCTTTGATTGCTCTACAAACCTCCGTGTCTGCTGCATAAGTGACACTAGATATACCCATAGACCTCAGGTTTCAGAGTAACAGCCGTGTTAGTCTGTATTCGCAAAAAGAAAAGGAGTACTTGTGGCACCTTAGAGACTAACCAATTTATTTGAGCATGAGCTTTCGTGAGCTACAGCTCACTTCATCGGATGCATACCGTGGAAACTGCAGCAGACTTTATATATACACAGAGAATATGAAACAATACCTCCTCCCACCCCACTGTCCTGCTGGTAATAGCTTATCTAAAGTGATCATCAGGTTGGGCCATTTCCAGCACAAATCCAGGTTTTCTCACCCTCCACCCCCCCACACAAATTCACTCTCCTGCTGGTGATAGCCCATCCAAAGTGACAACTCTTTACACAATGTGCATGATAATCAAGTTGGGCTATTTACATACATATACATAGAACTGTACGCAATATATCCAGCGTCAGGCAGTGACATGTAGGCGCTAATGTTACTATGTTTAGAATAATCTCAGACCATGAATGTGCCTATTTCCCGTGGTCTGAAACCAGGAAGAAAAATGGGGATGTTGTTTTCACTAATGTATGTGCTGTTGTGAGCTTCAAAACTTTTCTTCTCCCAGTTAGACAGGGATGGCCAAATCTGTACACACACGCACACTCTCTCACACTTCAAAATGGGGAATTGGTTCCACTGCCCAAAATGATGTAGATGAACAGACGAACAAAGAACCTTCTGGGAACATTCAGCAAAAGAGACAGCTTGGTCCTGGTCACGGCTGTTGGACCTTTTCTGGACCCAGACAGTCCACCCAACTTTGAAGTGTGAAATGTACCCATGACATGGACATATTGAGTTGGAGCAGGGACAGAGGAACCAGGGAGCGGGGCTAGCATCTCTGAAATGGAAATATGGCGGGCGGTGATGCATGTTTCTGCCCCTGGACCCGACAATATCTTGCAAAGTGGTGGGGCTGAGGCAGAGACAAGAGCAGGACCTGGAGGAGGGGCTGGAGCCTGCAGCACCGCAAGAGATCAGGCCAGCTGCCAGGGAGCAAGCAGTCCTACCTTCCAGCCACATGGGTCCTGTCGGAGACATCCAGCCTGAGGGAGGGGCAGGAGAACGTGCGCCAGCTACCGGTGTAGAGTACTGAATTGGGCCCAGGCACCTGGGTGTGGGCAAGGGGATATCCGTGCACAGGGTGCCAGCCACTGAAGAGGGAGGGGGTGCATAGAGCATCAGGGACTGGTGTTGGAATGGCAGGAACTACTGGGAGGCCCTTGCCCAGCTTGTAGCCAGATGCTCCTCCAGTCTCAGTAGCTTCCTTCACTCACCCTCTTATCCTTCCTTCCTCCCCACTCACAGGGGGGAGCTTCCCCCTCCGCCCAAACTGGAGCAATGGACAAATTCCAAAATCCTTGTGCTATGTACAGAGGATTGTTCCATTTAGCACCAGTTTCCATAGCTAGATGTCACAAGCCTTCCAGCTGGAAGGCAGGCTGGCAAGAATCAATGCCTCTGTTGGCAGTTCCATTAAAGAGATCGAGGTCTCAAGCATTTTCCTGCTGAAATTCAGATCCTTGGTGTCCCCAGACCATGGTATAAATTAGCAGGTCTTTTGGCCTGGCTATTGCAAGCAAAGAAAAGCAAGAACCAGCCAATAAAAATTACATGGTAAATACATTGGTTTGGAAATCTGGGCTCCTGTAGTTTTCTCATATAGCATAAAATGCCATTGATGTCATGCTAATACAACCATCTATGCAGCTGTACGCAGGGTACAAAACAGTTTCACCCTGGGACATGCTCACAGTGTAGTTTCTCAAAAAGAAAAGGAGTACTTGTGGAACCTTAGAGAATAACTAGTTTCTGTCCATCAAAAGGTGATTTGTAGAGCTGGTCAGAAAAGTTTTTTTTGATTGTGGGAAATTTCAGCGTTTCATCAAAAAACTGAAAATTAACCCGGGGGAATGGGGTGTGTTTCTATGACAAAAATGTAGACATTTTTGAGGAAAGCAGACCCTTTCTGTAGCAAATTTTCATTTAATCAAAACTCCAATAGATGTCTAAAAAGGTTTGGGTGGAAAACTTTCAGTCATAGAATATCAGGGTTGGAAGGGACCTCAGGAGGTCATCTAGTCCAACCCCCTGCTCAAAGTAGGACCAATCCCCAATTTTTGCCCCAGATACCTAAGTGGCCCCCCTCAAGGATTGAACTCACAACTCTGGGTTTAGCAGGCCAATGCTTAAGCCACTGAGCTATTCCTCCTCCCTAGAAACTTGCTATTTGGAAAATGACCTTGTTCGCTAGATTTGTTTGGTTTGCACTGACAGTCTTCTGCCTCGTGGTGAGAACGTTGAGGTGTTTTATGCTTTCGCAGTCTATGTATTTGTGTGTCGTGAATGAATTCATTCTTCTGGAAATGAATCGGTGGCAGCAACCGAAGAGGCTTCCTTGTACTAATCTTGTTTTAACTGGCACAAATATTGCAGAGATGGGAACAAAGTCATGGCTGCAGCGTTTATAGAAAAAGAAGGGCAGTCGTCACTGGTGTCTGTCTCTGCTATCTCAGGGACGTTCTTGGGGACATTATGTTTCAGATTAAGAGAGCCGACAGGCTGGCATCCGGTTTTTAAGCAGTAATGAATGACAAACTAACTGTGCGTATAGGCAGGGCAGGGTTTTGTCAGCAATGTGTGCCTCAGATTCATGTCTGTAATAGTGCACTGGTTTGCATGTTCGTCACTTTCAGGGGTTTGTTTTCTCTTTGTGTTAGCAACAAACAGGGCTGCTGCCAGGGCTGGCCTTACCATGACTGTGTGGGGAGGGGGAGGCCACTGGGACCCAGAGTGTAGAAAATTGAGTCTGCTGCTGGTGCATATGTATTCTCTCTGCTACCTAGCAGAGCAGTACCATGAGAGGAGTAGAACAGGAAGGAGGCAGAATTGAGACCTTTCAAAGTTTTGGCCCAAGCGAGGGGGCATGGGGGCTTCATTTGAGCTCCCCATCTCAGGTGCCAGAATGTTGTGGGCTGGCCCTGGCTGCTGCCCTGATCTGGGAGGGTCCACAGGTGCGTTAATGTGTTTTGCATTTTTAGGATGGCTCATTCTTCCGTTCCTAATTATTTTCTTTTTATCTGCTGCATACTAACCTCTTTCTCAAAAGAGCTGTAGGCTAGACTTGCATGAGATGGATATTATGCTTCATAGTTTCTCCTTTTCCCTGCTGTCAAAGTGATCCAACTCCAGCTTTTGCTGTGCAGAGTGCACATACATACATATAGTTGTATGGGTGTGTGGCTTTTGGCTATGGGGGCTGAGGGAATAGTTCCCACAGGCAGTCTAGACTCATGAATCTCAGTGGCTTCACAGTGGGGAATTAGTTCCACTACTCAAGACACTGGCAACTCTTGAACATTAAAGACTTGGAGCTTCAGGGTTTAACTAATGTGGGTTAGGAAGCTACTTCTCTGTGGGCAGGTTATTCCATAACTGCCTTCTGCAGAGATGCTTGTACCTCCCTCTGAGGCAGCTGGTGCCGGCTATTGCTGGAGACAGGCTACTGGACTGGATGGATCCTGTTCTGATCCTGTGTGACATATCCTACCTAG
This sequence comes from Caretta caretta, assembly GCF_965140235.1. NCBI lineage: Eukaryota > Metazoa > Chordata > Testudines > Cheloniidae > Caretta > Caretta caretta. Next base: position 6,366,754 of record NC_134215.1, read on the forward strand.
GAGAGGGGAAGTGTTCTTCGGTGACCTTGCAGATATATTGAGAGGAGCACTGCCCTGCTGTGTTGGCCCTTCTCCCTCTCGGTTGAGAGGGTGGACCTAACCCTTGCTAAGTATATCAGACATATCATGAGTGGAAAGCAGAATGTGTGAGTTGCGGGAACTGAACTTTTCATGTTTAATTGGGGAACAGAATTCTCCTCCTAGCCAGAAGCCCAGACAGGTGGCTCCATAGAATCATAGAATATCAGGGTTGGAAGGGACCCCAGAAGGTCATCTAGTCCAACCCCCTGCTTGAAGCAGGACCAATTCCCAGTTAAATCATCCCAGCCAGGGCTTTGTCAAGCCTGACCTTAAAAACCTCTAAGGAAGGAGATTCTACCACCTCCCTAGGTAACGCATTCCAGTGTTTTACCACCCTCTTAGTGAAAAAGTTTTTCCTAATATCCAATCTAAACCTCCCCCACTGCAACTTGAGACCATTACTCCTCGTTCTGTCATCTGCTACCATTGAGAACAGTCTAGAGCCATCCTCTTTGGAACCCCCTTTCAGGTAGTTGAAAGGAGCTATCAAATCCCCCCTCATTCTTCTCTTCTGCAGGCTAATCTTCTCTTTTGCAGGCTAATCTTCTCTTCTGCAGGCTAAATTGCTCATGCTCATTGCTAGGTGGATTTCCTAGTCACCCCCTCAGAATGGGACTTCGTGTCACAAGGCCGTAGTCAGATTCCACTCCTCCATCTCTTCAGCATGGGAGGATAGGTGCAATGTAGAAGGCAGGCCACCCCCATCACTGGGAGAAATTAGAACTGCTGGAGTCTTGTTTAGCCTCTGAAGTTTTTGAAAACTGCTTGGTGAAGCACAAAATGCACTAGTGGAGTTCAGAGTTGCTTCAGTCTGAGCCTTTCCCAGGGGGCTGCGAGATTGCTGAACAGACATAAACCAGGGTCAGGCTGTGAATAGGAAGAAACTGTTCGGCACACAGTGCACAAAAGGAGGGGAAAAAATCCATCGGGAGGACAACAGCTATCGTTCTGCTCCCTTGCATTCTTGTTTGTTGAGTTTTAATAATAACAAGGAAGGTTGGATATTAGTCATGGGGGTCCTGGGTGCCAAGACTTCTGGCTATTTTCTAGGATCTCTGTGATTTCTTGCTACTTGGCCTCCTGTGGGGGTATGAGGAATCTGCCTTCGCTCCTCCTATTGACCTGCCACCCCCTGCAGGAGATAAATGTGCAGCTGACCCAGGGGCTCTGCAGGAGGTTACTGGTCTGTGTGCCCACGCTTTTTCTTTTGTTGCTGCTCTGTTGACTTGTTTGCATTAAATAATGTGACTTGGAACTTTATGCATTTATTTTAGCAAACTCATTACTTTTGTTGGTGTTTATTTTTTTGTTCTGTTTTTCCCCCTGTGGAACATTTTTGCCATGAAAAGCAAAGGAGCAAATTCCAGTCTTAACAATGATGATACTTTGTGCTTAGTAATGATGCTTTTGGTCTCCTGCACTTATATGCCTCCTCTGATTGGTTGACTGTTCCAGTATGCAGCCGTATTGGTCCCAGGACATTAGAGAGACAAGGTGGGTGAGCTTCTGGACCAGCTTCTGTTGGGGAGACAGATAAGCTTTCAAGCCACACGCAGCTCTTCTTCAGGATCTCCCTCTCACCAACAGAAGTTGGTCCAATCAAAGTTTATTACCTCACCCACCTTGCCTCTCTTATTGTTCCAATAACAGGGAGCTGTCATGGGAGATCATTGTTGCAGAGAAAGAGGGAACCATGAAATCCCATGAAGGGCTTAGACTACAGGACAGAAAGATTGAACTGGATTATCTTCTCCAAGTGATGTTGAACTGGACCATGTATTCATTGAGGAGCTGTTGCAAAGAATGGAGCACTGAGGTGACATGTTCCTGGCAACCAGTGTATCTGAGATAATTCTGTATGGCCAGTTTGGCCAGATTACCATAGTAATTTAGTACTTGTGGCACTTTAGAGACTAACAAATTTATTTGAGCATAAGCTTTCGTGAGCTACAAATACATTTGTTGGTCTCTAAGGTGCCACAAGTACTCCTTTTCTTTTTGCGGATACAGACTAACATGGCTGCTACTCTGAAACCTGTCATAGTAATTTAACATCTCACAATCTTTAATGCATTTATCCTCACAACACCCCTGTCAACTAGGGCAGTGCTGCTATTCCCATTGTTCAGATGGGGAATTGTGGTACAGGGGGACTAAAGACAATTAAGATGGGTTGTGAATCTTCCCTGCGCTAGCCTGCCACGCTGTAACTGTTAACATGTACCCTGCTGACGTACATTAACAGTTGATTAATGTGCTTTGAGCTAGTCCTATGTCAGCTGGGGCTAGATCAAAGTGTCTAATGAATGGCAGGCTAAAGTCACACCCCAGCTTAATTGTTCATGTAGACAAGCACGACTTACCCAAGGTCACACAAGAAACCTGGGACATGGCAGGGAATTGAACCTGGATACCTATAGTCCCAAGTTAGCATCCTAACAGCTGGACCTTGCTTCCTCCCAAAGGCTCAGCTTCTCTGAAACCATAGCCAGGATTTGAACTGGTGACTTGTTGTACATCAAGCTTTCCCCTACCCCGCACTACCAAGCCTCTGCATAGTAGAAGCTGGGTTGCTAAGCAAGACAGGGTGCTGAGTTTTGTACCACTAGGAGCTTTTTCTGGGTACGTTGTTTTCTTTGTAGATACAAGATATAAAAGCCATTCTTTCAGCTCTCTCTAGGTGGTTACATCATACTTATCACCATGGTACCCTGCATATAGCACTCTGATGAGCCATTAGGGAAGTACCGAATGGAATGTCTTTTGCTCTGTGAGGATGCTCTTTACCAGGTGAGCTTTACTATCAGTGAGTTAGTTAACTCCTCTCTGGGGAAAGTGTTGTGCAATACTTTGGTCCAGATCTTAGTCCAAACTCCTTGACCCTGGCCTTGTAGTCACTGCATGGTGCTTAAGCCAGAGGGGTCTCTCTCTTTCCAAAGAATCTGCACCACTTCAGCAGACTAGTTACAGCTGTTACTTGAGGCCATGATTTATGCCCAGCTAAGAATCTAGAGAGAGATTTTAGACAGAGGAAAAGCTTCAAGTAGATCTGACTTATGCATCAATGCATATTTCCCTTTCACGTAGTTTTCATCACTTTGCCTTATGTCTACAGTTGCATAGGGTGAAATCTTAGTTCTGCTGAAGTCAATGGCAGAACTTTCACTAACTTCAGGGATTTTATCCATAGATTTACGGTCAGACAGGACCATTGCAATCATCTAGTGTAACCTAACACAGGCCAGAGAACTTCACCTAGTAATTCATAGATCCAACCAATAACTTCTGGTTAATATTTTCTAACTGCCAAGTACATGCCAAAAATATTTGTATTTTGACTCTTTTACAGCCTCCTCTTCAGCTACTAGTTGATCTTCCAGTTATTGTCATAGTCACAAATTTGGGTTTATCACATCAGCGTTATTTTCATGACACCAGATTATGACTTGGGCAGGAGAAGCTGGCTAGGCAGGAAGCACCAGTTGAAACCCTTTCCCTTCAACAATAGAAAAGGCACATTGAAAAAGCTGTCCAGGTCCATATCTTCAAGTGCAAATATTGTTTTTCTTTGCAGTTGTATTCAGCTTACAAATTCCCATTCATAATATGGTTTTGAATATTTCCTTTTTATGTGCTCTCCGAACAGTCTGTGCCCTGTTTGCATGAGAGAATATTAGTATAGAACTTCAGTACAGAATGGATTGTATTAGTCTATTCTCTGCATCTGAAGAAAGAATAACCTTCTTAGATACCTTGCATAACAATATCAGTAAACCCCACCAATTCACTTTATGAAAACGTGGTAGAAAGAGGCAATGTGGTGTAGTGAACTCAGCCCGGGATAGAGAGCTAAAAACACTCAAGATCTAATTCCATCATTGCCACCAATTCACTGCATAGGCTTGGGCAGGTCACGTAAATCTCTGTGCCTCAGTTTCCCCATCTGTAGTAGAGCGATTTTTACCACTTGTTTCAGGCCTCCATAGGGATACTGTGAGGACTGACTGGATAAAGTCTGAGGGGTTGTTTTTTTTTCTGAAAAAGTAGGGCTTGATCCAAAGACCCTTGAAGTCAGTGGAATGTTTTCCAGTCTTTTCACAAGCCTTTGGATCAGGCTCATGAAGTGATCAAGAAATAGATATGTGCGAAGTATCAAAAGCTTTCAAATGAAAGTAGATTAAGAATCATTTGAGAAAGTAAAACTATTTATTTCTTCTAAGAGATCAGCTGCTCATATTTTTAAAGGACTGTCATGTGGGTGGATTTTAGCCTTTATTTTTCAGTGTGCTGCTGGCGAAAAGAAGATCCTCTGGATGATTCTTTGTTTTGCAGAACTTTCCCTGTGACTAAAACAAAAAACTGTGGCCTCTAGTACTGGGGGAAACTATGTAACAACTTAGTGCAAACATTACCATCCAGCAGAAAGAGGTGGTGGCGGGGGGAAGAGACAGATTTGTTGTTTATTGAACTCTGTTGCCTGACAGACATGAAATTCTTTAAGTGAACTGTGTAGGGATTTCTCTGGAGAGCAGCTGGGTTCCCCCCCTCCCGCTCTCTTTTTAAGTGCCTGGTTGCTAAGCAACCATTATGGGGATGGGGGGGGCTCTCACAGTAGATTGCAGAGCAGTGAATTTAAGCATGCTGCTGTTATTAATCGTCAACGGTATTTGTTTCATATCGATGTTGTATATCTGGTTCCACATCAGACCCCCTGAAATAAGAAAGAGAAGGGTAAGGGGTGATGTGATTACCATCTGTAAGTATCTACATGGGGAACAAATATTTAATAAGGGGTTCTTCAGTCTAACAGAGAAAGGTATAATACAATCTAACAGCTGGACGTTGAAGCTAGCCACAGTCAGACTGGAAATAAGGGGGTAAATTTTAACCGTGAGAGTAATAAACCATTGGAATAATTTACAAAGGTCATAATGGATTCTCCATCACTGACCATATTAAAATCAAGATTGTATGTTCTCCTAAAAGATCTACTCTAGGAATTATTTAAGGAAAGTTTCTATGGCCTGTTTTATACAGGAGTGCCGACTAGAAGCTCACAGTGGTCCCTTCTAGCCTTGGAGTCTATGAATGGAGTTGATTTGTGTGGTCAACCTCTCCCACCTCCCCCGAAAAGCAAAACAACAATAGCAAAGCTTGCGTAGAAATGGACTTTTTAAAAGACAGTATTTTCCTTCAGAGAATGAAGAGAGAATGAACTCACTTTAACTAACGGTAAATAATGAGGTATTCCTGTCCCCCCTTCCCACCCCAAGCTGGGTTGGGTTTTTTTTAACTGAAGTAAACAATTTTTATGCTGTCTGGAGCTATCAAATTTAATAGCATAGTGTTAGCAAAAATAAATACATAAATGAACACATTAAACACACCAATCTGTGCAACATGATTGTGAGCATTAGAAAAAATGTTGACAATATAACGGGAGGTTGGTGCCTTTCAGGATTTTCTAGCTCAGGAGCTAGTCAGATACAGATTTCTGATACTGCTGCTTTCAGGGAATGGGGGATACGTTTGTTAATATTGGTAAATTGCTTTGTCCAAAGCCCATTGAAGTCAGCAGCAAGCCACTTGTTGACTTTTGTGGCCTTGGGATCCTGCCTTATAAAAGTTAAGTGGAGCTTGGAACAAGGTGTGTTAATGTTTCCAGAATCATAACAGCAGATGAGTTGATAAATTTCCTGGACTCGTATACTGCTGTTTTGCAATTTCAGAGCCCTACCATCCATGATCTCAAAGCCCTTTAAAAATATTAGTGAATCAAGCCTTCCAGTTCCCCTGAAATATGTTAATTATTATTATCCTCTCTTTGGAGCTAGGGAGACGTATTTAATACAGGGTACTGCAGTATCCTGCCGCAATGATCCCAATCACAGCAGTGGTATGGACCGTCACTGCAGAATGTTCTAGGGTTTTATTTAGTAACTGGAGGCTAAGAGAAATTAAATGGCCATGCAGCAATTCCACGTGACAGAAACAAGATCAGGTTCAATTGTGTTCTGGATGGACCAGCTCTGGAGCTTCCTCATGCGTTCATTCCTCCAAACTACCACTTCCCACCTTTTTAACTGGTATCTTGCATAACTTATCCATGTCATTTAAATGCTGTTTTCTGAAAAGGGCAACATGTCCAGTGAATTATGACGTTACTTTGGGAGTCAGGAGACCTGGGTTCTAGTCTCAGCTCTGCCATTGACTCATTGGGAGATATCAGGCAAGTCTCTTAATCTCTCGGGATAAAGTTTTCAATAGTGCCTACATGATTTAGGAGCCTTTAAAACTATAGGACTTGTAAGAGTGAGTGTCTCTAGAACTCCAATGTGATTTTGGCTTCTAAGTCATTTAGGTGCAAAATGTTACCCTCTGTTTTCTCTCTGTTGAACAAGGAGTGATCTTTCTTAATCACCCTGAAAGTTCTTCAAAATCTATAGATAAATGCAAAGTTATTCTTATTACTGCACAGGGACTATGGAACCTCTCAAAAGGTTGGGCTCCACCATGAGCACATTTCATATCCCAAAACATCAAGGGCCTTCAAAACCCACTTGAACATGTTTTTCTTCATCTCTCGAAATCTCAGTAATAGAATCCTAGATGCTCTGACTCTCTCTGTAGATAGGAAAGAAGAAATTAATTTAAATTACACTTCTGCATTTTCTGTGTACATTATTGTTGCAGATGGCACTAGGTACATCGGGGAATTTCTGTCTGTCTAACCCACGTTGGACTAGTTACTTAGGAAATTCTTATTTCCTCTTCACCTTCTACAACTTTGGGACAATGGAAGCAGTAGTTAGTAATTTTCTGTTTCCCCGTTTTATTAAAAGGTGCCAAAACGAATTGCCTCATAGACCAAAGCCAACCAGGTATAGCAGGGACAATGCAAACTTCCCAGCCCACCTACATGCTTCAGCTTTTCTCTCAGGGGGACCATCTCTAGTAGTAAGGGGTATTTCATTCTCCATGGTCTGTACATTTCTTGCATTGAGAATGCAAGCTGGTGGCATCAAATATTGTCCATTTTTGTGGCATGGACACAGGAATTGGATAGTGACCCCCTGCTTGATTCACACAGATGGCAATGCTATTTAGATGCAGATCCTGCAAAAGGATCCACCCAACTGGACTGCCCTTGACCAATAGGACTCTGTAAATGTCTACATGGACAAGTCTCTTTGCAAGATCAGGGCCTGTCATAAATATAAAGAGAACAGGTGACCTAGGAAGGGAGAGGCTCAAAACTCATTGCAGAGTACCTCACCCATCATTTTAATGACAAAACAGAGAGAAACCCAGCCTCAACCCCACAGTGCAAGGGACCAGCCTGGAAACTAGGAAGCATTTAGAAGCTGTTAGCAACAAAATTGCCGTCGTTCCAGCAAGTGGAGTGGAAAGTACCCTGGAAGTGAACAGTCTTGCCCCAGCCCGAAGTCTGTACGCTACTTAATGGCCTTCAGCTTGTTGTCCTCAGAAAAGCTGAGACAGCCACCTGGTGCCGGTTGCAGCCTCTGTGTCGTGCATTGGGGCTGCGAGCTAAACTGCGGTGAGAGTCCATTTCCTTGGCAGCTGTTGGGTGGGGAGGATTGCGGGGGTGGAGGGACACATTCTAGCTGACTGCTTGGCGCTATGAAGGAGGCACTGGTCACTGATGAAGAGAGAACACAGAGGGTTGGGTTTCTGCAAGCAGAGGCTGGCGTTAGTGCCCGAGAATGAAGTGTTGACAGATCGGAGTGGGGGGAGCGAGAGAGAGAGAGAGCTGTTACTTACCACTGGCCATTTCCCAGCAGGGGTGTTACATTAGCGAAGGTGTGTTGGCGTTTAAAGCAGCTGATTAAAAATGAAGGAGCAGATGGTGAACTTGGTGTTAAGTTGTTGGGCTTTTTTTTCATCTTGAGGATGGGAAGAAAATAAGCACCAGGCATGCGGGAAATGTCTGGGACAGAGGGGAAACCTCCCCAGTGCTGAGATGAGTGTATTCTGGATGGCTTTTGAGTCATTAGTAGCCCTGAATAGAGCAGCATATTTGACTCTACCAGAACATTGGGCTGACTAGTGTAGAGTTCTTGTATGTGTTGGTATGGTAGCCTTAAACTGATGTTCTGCTGTGGCTATTTAAAAGTCAATACCTTCTTACTCAACTGATCTGTTCCCCATGCATAGTCAGTGCCATAGCTGCTTAGAGGAGGGTGAAATTCAACTCTGTGCTCAGAGCCAGCACTAGCCCTGTACCCCATTTCAGCCCTCTGGATAGGACTCAAGTGGAATTTCAGACTGGAGCTGCGCCAAGAACGGTAATTCCGTTTAGCGGGGAATTTAGACATTTCCTTGCATTCCGATTTGGAACAAAAACCCAATCCCTCCAAGAAACAGAATCCAAAAAAGTGTCATTTTGAAAAATCAAAATGATTTTGTTTCAATAATTTCAAAAACGAATTTCCACCTGGCAGGCTGAGGGGAACCTGGGGAGCGCTGGCCCATTGACTCTGAAGCTCATGTCTTAACTGGGGCTTCCTGGCTCTCCATCAGCTAGGATGGCTGCCAACGAGCTGGGAAAGCAAGGATTCCATTGCACCTTCATCAAAATTGAGCAGTCTCTATGAAATGCTTTTATTTTGATGAATCTACCCTCTCTGATGGAGAATTTCTGACCGGCTCTACCGACGACCTCATTTACACGCTCTGCACTGGGGAGAATGTCACCACTGGTGACTAAAATGTTACTGCTTTCCTCCCGTAAGCTAAATGTATGCCCCTTTAATATATAGTAAAATGCTTTCTCCACCCAATCCCTGCCCCCAAATAACGGATGAAATCCTGGCTCCATGGAGAGTTTTGCAATTGCCTGGACTGTTGGGAGTTTGCCATTGGCTTCACTGGGGCCCAGATTTCACTGGTAGTCTTTTAATATTTACAGGCACTCATGCCATAGAAAACTATGGTCAGGAGCCATACCTCCACCTGATGATGTGTAGCTGATGTGTTATAAAGATACAAGGGCACCATCTACATTACTCCAAGGCATCCTGGAAGATGTTCAACCCATATCGCCTCGGCCTGTGTCCAGGTGCTATGTAGGTATAAATGACAGATCTCACAGCAAAGAGGCATTCTGCTCAATATTCTCAACCAATCAAGCTGCAGCAGAGGGTGTGTGAACTAGTGATAGGCACAAAATTGCTACTCAATTTGTCTGCACCATCACTGGACAATAATATGGCTTCACGATACACTCTGCCATACCTTGGGTAAGAAAGATGCTCTGTGGAACCGATGCTTATTTGAGCCAATTCTATCAGAATGTAGGATTGTAACGCATGCGAATGCCCTTAAAGTGTTTTTTCTCAGGGGAACGATTGGGACTGTGGCAAGGCAAAGCCAGAATGTTAATAAGTGAAGATAAATTGAAACATGCAAAGATCAGCTTCCATTGCCTAAACCAGAATACCTGCTAGAGTGTATGGAGGATGCGAATTTTATTTAGAGATTTTTTGATGGGTGGGTCTCTGAGTTGCTCAGGCTTCAGCTTCAGCTCCAGGTGGCAGGGCTCAGGGCCCTGGGCTTCAGGGCCCTGGCCTTCAGCCCCCGCATGGTGGAGCTTCAGCTTTCTGCCCTGGTCCCCAGTGAGTCTAATACTGGCCCAGCTTGGTGGACCTCCTGAAACCTGCTCACGGCCCCCCCAGGGGCCCCAGACTCCTGGTTGAGAACTACTGTCCTAAGAGACAGGTTGAAAAGCTAGAAGAGAAGAGAGAATAAACTATGCTCTTAAATTCTAGTTTCTCTCTGTCTTCATAGGTTGGTAATAACCTGCAGCCAAAATCATAAATATACTTTCTGGCCCTTTGTACTGGAGAGTTTTCTCAGCCATGCGAAATGCAATTTCAGATGCTATGCACAGTGCATAACCTGGCAACCCACCTACACACTGCAGGAGGACAAAGGCAAAGTTATCTAATAACAATTGAATATTTGGCTGGAAGCAGCTTACTTTGCAGCTTTGAACTATTGACTTGCTGTGGAACATCAAAATTAAAAAAATAAATTGTCAGTTTAAAATAGGTGACTGTGACCAGAAGGATCTGCTCCACTGAAATCAGTTTTCATCCTCTATTTCCTATACCTATTATGGCCCAAACAACCTGGGCTGGCAGCCAATCAGTCTATTGTCAAGCCCTGGTAATGGTTACATTTATTATTATTTATTGCAGTAATGCCAAGGGGCCATGACCAGGTGCTGTATAAACCTATAGATGCTGAATAAACATACAGTGAATGACAATGCCGGCCTCAAATTGCCTACAAGCTATTTCTACAGAGCCTCTAGTATTGGGGGATCACAAAGCACTTTACAAACTCTTTATATCCATGAGTCACTTGTTGCTGAAGTGAAGCCACCTCTGGGGTGTGGTAGCTGTTTCACAATGCACAGCAACAGTACACAACATAAAGTTAAGGAAAATGTCCTATCCCATTAAAACTGCGGCGGAAATTAAATGTAATTGCACAAAGTGCGGTTTGGCCCAGGTCTGCAGAGTTAACATCCCTAGTAATATCTGTTTGCTTCTTCACTAGTGACCTAATACCTTCCAAAAGCTTCCCAGCTTGGTCTTTCATGTTAAATCTTTTCTTTGACCAAACTGCTTCACGCAGGCGCACAGGGCAGTGTTTAGCCAACAGGCTCCAGAAGTGCGTAGTGTCAATGTGAATTCTTTGCTCAGGGCTACCTTACAGATCAGGAAATCTTATATCCAGGAAAAATGTGTTCACTTGGAAACCTAGCTGCTAAGTAGACTATTGCAAGGTAGGAGGTAATGAGCATGATTAACTGCTCTCTTGCAGCACAGAAGATGATGGCTTGGCAAGTGAGCAGAGAGGTGAATTTCAAATGAAACGTTACCAATGGGGAATAGGCGAAAGTACTCCTTGCAATCAATGAGCTCCAGGACATTGTTGTAAAGAAAAATATACCAATTACGGGCACATAAAATATTGATGGCAATAATCATGATTGTAACCATGACGCAATCTGTTAAAGTGAAAGGAATAAAAAGGAGGAGGAATGGGAAGCAGTGGAACTGTAGTTGGCCTAGCTGCCAGATCCTTAAGGTTGTTGGCAGTGCTTCTTAATAACAGTGTGAAACCATAATGAGTAAGCGTGTAGCCCTTACCTGACTGACTGAGGGGAGGCTCTCAGCTCTGGGCACCAGAGGAACTAAAGAGACAGCTGCGCTGGGTGCGACATACCACTGTTGGTTCAATGCACCGTTGCCTGTGGTTTACTTCGTACATAGCTTGTTTCAATAGAATCCCCTTAGTCACCTCACGCCATGGGCCTGGAGCTCCTGCCATGTACCCTGGTTGGACTCCACTGGCCCCAATTCTCAGCTCTGGCCAAAGAGGGGTTAGCACAAATCAGGAGGAGGGAGGCTGCAAAAGTGCCCCTTTACCCATACCCCTTTTGTCCTAGACCATCCAGGCACTGGGCTACTCCCTGGTGTAAATTAAAACAACCTGCTGGAGGTATGGCTCCCAAGGCAAGTCAGAGTCTAGGGATGTCCTGGCCTTGCACCATACCCCAGTGGCTTGTGGGAAAGAAGGGGTGCAATAGGAGCTGGTTTTGCTCAGCATATATTAAGCTACCCTAACATGTTTTAGGGCTGGGTGCAGCCAGCGCACCTGGGCACCCGTGACCTCTGGAGGTTACTGCATAGCACGTGGTTTGCTGCAGCAACAGTAAATTGGGGTAGGGCCAGGGTGAAGGGCTCAGAGGAGAATGGCTGGATAGCAGCAAATCGGTTGGCTAGGGGAATGGGGTTTGATTGATGGATGGCAGACTGGTTTATAGGCCAGGGAGAAGAGCAAAGTCTTGAGCTGGGATTTGAAAATAATCAGGTTGTCAGTTACATAGAGGGAGTCTGTCCTGGATGGCGGGGGTAGTATATGTGTGGGAGAGACTGAGGCCTCAATCCCACAAGGTGCTGAGCCCCTTCAATCCCCAGTTACTTCACAGAGAGTTGAGGGGTCTCTTTGCCCCTCTTAGGGTCAGATCCCTCTTGCCCAGTACTGCTCGTGGAAGACTAAGGGCTTGTCCACACTTCTAGTGCTGCAGTTTAGTGGAGACGCTGCTTATGCTCATGGGAGAGCTTCTGCCATCGGCAGAGGTACTCCACCGCCCCAAGAGGAGGTGGTTATGTTGATGGGAGACATAGCACTGTCTACACCAGGAGTTAAGTTCATATAACTGCATCGCTCAGGGGTGTGGATTTTCCAACGTAGTAATGCCGACATAAGTTTGTAGGGTAGACCAAGACTTGGAGACATCGTTCAGTCCAGATACTGTCCTGCATGTTCCTCCCTGGTAACACTTCTGTTGGTTGCTGTGGGGGTGATCTGCTGTCAGGTGGGGAATAGGCAGCAGGGGTGGCTGAACTCATAACTCAACCGGCTGGGGCCACCCCTTTGCCCAGCATCGCTCCCTGGATCCCGAACTGTGCAGGGGAGACACACACACATTCTGGGGAATGAAGACCCAGGTGGGGCCTTTATGTCCCTCCAACCCCCACCCCCATATGGCATTGGAGGGGGAAAACTACAGAGAGAAGCGTGCCACAGACTCCAAACAGTCTCTGTAGGCTCCAGAGCAGAAGCAGCCAAAGTAGACATTCCCTCTGGACATTCAGAGACCTTTCCACAGTTTTGACTGGACTCTCCCTGCCCTGTGCTGACTGGTTGTTTACGCCAACCCTTCCTCTTTTCCACAGTCTCTTCACCTCCGCTTCACTCCACACCTGCCCCTCTTCCCCTTCCTTTGCTTGTCCATTTAGCTTGTCCCCTCCTAACTAAACCCACCCCCCAAAAGTTTGTGGAACTAACCTGCTGTTTGTTGCCATTCCATTGTTTACTCTGCTTGTGTGTTACCCCCTCTTCCCCACCCTGTGTCTGTATTTAGATTGTCAGCTTTCTGGGAAGTGTGTAGCACAATGGGATCCATGCTTGGTTGGTCCTTCATAAATACCATAATAAACACAATTGATGATAGAAAAAAACCCCAACCCTCAGCTCCTGTTCTCCTCATAGGAAGAAGAATGGATAAAAAAAAAACAGGGGGAAGAAAAAACTTGCAAAGTGAGATGTAACATTGGAACCAGGTCTGAATCTCTTTCAGAGTTTTCCGGGAGGTGTCGATGAGTCTTAAGGCTGTTTTCTAGAGCAGTTAGGGTCACTGATAGGCCATGAAGAAGGTCAGATCAGGTTTAATCCAGTAATTTTACTTGGGACTTTCTGTTTGGTGCAAGCAGGATTCAGCTCCAGTTTGGATTTGAGTCCAACCATGAATCAAACCTACCAGATTTCTGAAATATGAAAATTTTGATTGGAGGGAAGGAAATTACTCTTTCTGATATTCACATTTTGATCCAGGTTAGTAATGATTTAAAGTTGCCATGGCTTTAGATAAAGTTAAAGTGAAAAAAAGGCATATCATTCTAGTTTAATTTTATGTCACTATTTTAGATAATAGAAAAGTTTTGGTTAGTGGAGGAGTATACACTGTGCCTTATTTTGCATGTGATACGAGAAAAATTTTAGAGTAATACAATTCTGCAAGTAGTTAGTGCTAAATGAATTCCTGCATTTGCTTGTCAGAATATTGGCAACACATTCCCTCATTGTAAACAGCAGGCTTAATGGCATATTCTTTAATATTAATCCAGTAATCAATTCTACTGAATCATCGTCTCTATACACGCTACAAAAACCACATTGTCTTGCTTTTGGAAAGATACAAAATTTTTGTGGGCTGAAACAAAGTTTTGTTCCCCTCTTTCTGTTTGTTTGAGGGCATAAGTGATGTACAGGGCCCTGTGTTAGCCCTCTGGGCAGGCCAAATTTCACCCTGAGTGGTTTGGGTCTGGGCGACACAGTATGTCCCATTGCTGGGTCACGTTGCTGATGTGCTGATGGCTGTTTGGGTTATGGGACGTGTTGTGGAGGCCTTATTTTGGTTGTAACTGGATAGATGTCTACATCTTAAAACAACCATGACAACCATACCCTTTCTTCAGCTGAACGACCATGGAGGGAATAGACATGGGGTAGTCAATTATTTTTTGTCAAGGTCCAAATTTCTCAGTCAAAGTACAGTAAAGGTCCAGACTCCAGAGAAAATCATAATTTTAAAAACCTCCAGTAATGATAACAAGTAAATAAAAAGATTTCGGGGTCTATTCAAAAGTGTCTGGCAGTCAGGATTTGGCCTGCGGTTTGCCTATTGACTACCCCTGGAATAGACATTTAGTTAGGCTGAACTCTCTTCTCATACTTGGTGGTCACTCCAGAACAGGCTTTGAAACACAACGCTTGACACTTCCACTGCCTGTTTGGGGGCTAAGAAGGGATTTCAGGTTCAGAAAGCTTCGTTCTGACTCCTTTCCCCAGCACTAAAATTCACTTCCAAAATTAATATATTTGTTCACCTTGTTGTCAAGTAAAAATCTTTCTGGAAGTTTGTAACAACACAGACCATCTATGGTAGTTCCTCCCCAGCAGATCTGGTTTCTTTTGACAGCAATTCAGGTAAGGTGGTAAAATAGTTATACCTTTGGAAGATGATGTGCCTCTTTCATAGTAAATATTTATTCTTTCTTAAGTGGCAGTGCAAATTCATTACAATATAATGATGCTACAGTCTGAAGAGCTTCCTTAGTTAGCATTTGACATCAGTGGAAATTTTGCAGAGCATGAGCCCTGTACACAACATGGAAACTTACATTCAAGCTCATTGTGGTATTTTTCCCATGAAGTGATATTTAATATGCCCTGGGTCACCCAGATTTAGTAGCTCACTGAGCAAAATAATGTAAGCTGTAGTTATTTCTGGCCATAGCGAATTCCTACATATAAACAAGCCCAATAAATCCCTTTCTCCCATGCAATCCTTTAACTCGTGCATCTTGCTTTCCATGTTGGACCCATGTTCCATGCTTTTCATGTTGGACCCAAATTTAGAAGTGGGCTTGGTGATACGGCTTTGTAGATTGACATGGATGAGAACGGCAGGTGACATGGCTCCATCGTGCATGTGTTGGAGAGGGGCAGGTGACACAGATGCATGTTACAATCAGATGAGCTTGATCTCCCCTCTCCTTCCCATGGTATTTTGCTCATATAGCATTCCAAGGATAAATCCATGAAGGAATCGGGAAGAAATTCACCTCTTTCTGCAGGGCATCTTCATTAGTGGGACCCAGGCTCATGCTGCAGAGGTTCATTAAGAGAGCTTCCTGTTCGTAATGGTGCCTAACAACTGATTCACAACAGATACAGTGTAAACCCATTAAGCTTCAACAGAAGAGAGTGCCACACAGTCTAGTGGTTCGAGTACTGATTTGGGAGCCAGGTGACCTGGTTTCTATTCCCACCTCTGCCACTGACTTGTTGGGCAAGTCACTTTACCTTTGCGTTCCTGTTCCACCTGCCACCCTTGGTTTGTTCAGACTGTAAGCTCTTCAGAGCAGGGGCTGTCTTTTACTGTGCGTGTGCATACAGCACCCAGTACAATGGGGCACTGATCTCAGGGGAGACCTCTAAGTGCTACTATAATGCAAACAATCATCATGTGTGTCCTACCTCTGTATCCCTGGAACATTCATCCACAGTGAAGCAGCCCGTCCCCTCAAGTGTTTGGTGGTGCCGTCTAGAAGCGTTGCTTCCCTCTGTGTGATGTGCCGTCCCTTTGACTATATCGAGGGACTCGGTGTAAATCGCACCCTGGAAACTAGACTGCAAGAGGAACTGTGTGAAACTTATACAAGGAAGTAAACAGAAAAGTTGAGCTTTTAGGCCTCAATATTTGCATGGTTCAATTTAAAAAGTTTTCTCTCTGACTTCGTAGATAAACCCCCATCACAACTGAATGCCTTCTTGCTTCAGGGAAACTTGCTTTGTACTAGACATCATGACAGATAGGCAGCTGCTTGTGCCAGCCCATATACATTCTTGTTCTTTTTCAGACTCTCCCTGTCATTCACTCTACTCCATTTTCCCCTGTCCCTCTTGAGTGGAATTCAGACACCATCACAGTCAAGTTTGATGGGTTTGAAATGAGGCCAAATGAGTTCTCCGCTCCTTGAGAGAGGGAATTTTTTTAATTAGGAAAAATGCGTTGACGATGCCCGTTTTAAGGTAGTATTAAACAAGAGACAATAAAGTCTGTCTTGGATGGATAGGAGAGATTGCACAATAGACTAGTTTATTGTGTAAATACATCTTTTTATGTTTTCAAAATCATGTTAGGTACTCAATAGACTGTAAAAACTCCAAAGGAGCCATTCCAGCCTGATGTATCGTATCAATCAGTTAGTATGGATATGCATATTAAAATGGGTATAAAAATGATTACACATGATGTTGTACAGGGGGCAGTGCTCACATCTTGAGCACTGAAGAAAGTTCCTAATCCATATTTTTGGTTAGTGGCACTTAAAATTTCATTGAAAAATTGTAGATGGCTTAAAATCGAGTAGGAGAGAATAGATTGGCTTGGAATATTGGGAGTGTGGTACAGAGCCTTTCGGGTCTTGGGTTCTTGGAGGTCATTGCCATCTGACAGAGGTGTAAGAATAGTGTATGTGAAAGAAGTTGGGGGGCTGTTTCTCATGGACCACCTCTAGCACCGATCTGCTCCCTTGTTGGCCATCTCAGCTGACAGACCAAGCTCCAAAATGGGCATGAGGAATGAACTCTTCTCCCATATTGCTGATTCTTTTCCAGGTCAGAATAAGATATGGTTCTCCATTCCTACAAAGTAGCTTTTCATGATGTGGCAGGGCTCTATATTTCATTTAATGGCTCCAGATCAAATGGGCCCTGTTTGCAAGAAAAAAACTACTTTTTTTTTTTTGTAATTGCTACCTTTGCAGGTTCATCCGGGGATCTGAGAGTCAAGCTGGGTTTTTTTTCCATTCTCATGAATAATTGACTGCATAATTCTGCAGGCCAAATTATGGTGTCAGTGTTGCATATACAATTCCTCTGTCCTCAGTGATGCCTTCACAGTCACTGTTGTTTTCAGTGGCTTGGCACAGTTGTATCTGATGTGAATTTATAAGACAAGATGGAAGAAGTTGAATTTAGCAAACAATTCTATTGATGATGCACAAGAAAAGAGAGATTCTAGCACCCTCTCTCATAGCTGGAGTGGCTCTGGGTGGGCAACAGGTGTGAAAAGCTGGAAGAATGTGTTTGTCATTGAAGTCAGAAGTTATGACTCTGAACATGAACTGAGGCAAATCTGTTGTTTAAGAAGATGCCAGTTTTACAGGGTCATTTTTCAGCCTAGAACTACATGAAGTTAAACCAGTGTGTGGCAACTTGTGCTCCAACTGCCTGTCGAAGTTCCAGAAAAAGAATAGAAGACCCTTTCCCCGTTATAGAGAGCAGAGGAGTTGGTTTTAGGGTTTGATTCTCTACTCACAACAGTGTAACACCACTGGCTTCATTATAATATAGTCCTGGTTTATACCAGCACACGTGAGAAGGGACTTGTATGCCTTCTTCAAATCCTAGGGCCCAAGCATCAGACTGAAACTGTGATTTATTTCTTAAGCAGTTGAAAATTGCCTAGTTTAACAGCTGGGGTTGGGGGGAGGGTGTCAGAAAATGTCAGCCAAGAGGGTGTGTTTATTGCAGAGTTACAAACTTCTTCAAAATAAGGACTTATAAGGCAAAGCTTACCAGAAACCTCCTGACTCTCATGGCATTCTAGGGGGGGATAGGTCTATTTTAAAATAAATGCACAGCCCAAAAACTTCGCTACTGTAGAACTGAGCAAAAAGAAACGTATTTTGAGTAAGATCATCTTGAATGAAATTAGATCAGTTTAGAAACTCTGCAGCTATTTTTCTAAAGTCATCTCTCTCTCTCTCTCTCTCTCTCTCTCTCTCTCTCTCTCTCTCTAAACAAAATAATAAGTAATGAGATGACAGGACGAAACTGACAAGCATGAAATATGTAATGACATGGATCAAGATCTTTTGCTGTGCACTGGATGGAAGCTAAGCCTTGGATAAGTATTTCACAGCTATGGAATTAACAAAGAATAAATAGAAGACCCGTTGCCTGTGTTTCACTCAATAGAGTGCTTTATTTACCGTGTCTCATTGAGTTGCTGGAAGTAGTAAATGTCCCATTTGGCTTCAGAATGGGTTTTAAAAGGGACAAGAAAAGCACAGGGGTTGGTCCCTGACATCTCTAGTGTCATATTCCTACTGAGGTGGCCAACATATTAATTTATTAGTAACATGGCAGCAAAGGAACACCATAAATGTTCTGAGTAACCATCCTGGAAAAAGACATTGAGGTGTAGCATTTTCAGCATCAGTAGCCTGGAAGAGACACCCAGATGGTGCAGTTTCTCTTTTCTTTCTGACTTGGGCTATATCTCACACAGAAGTTATGGGCTTGATGCAGAAATTGCTGAGTGAGGTTTTAATGTCATGTGTTCATGCATGAGATCAGACTAGATGATCATGGTGTTTCCTTCTGGCCTTAGAATCTATACGTACATACATAAGTCATGTTTTCAGCCATTTAGACGTGCTTATTAATGTGAATGTATTCACTGTATCTATCTCATCCTGTAAGGAAAGCACTAAAACATGTGCTTAATTTAAAGCATATGTTTTACTCTCATTGATATGTTTCAGGGTTTTACTGAATCAGGGACACAGCATTAATGAAGTGTGCTGGCTACATGTAAGGATTGTATCCATAGATCTTAAAGAAAAAGATGTCCTTTATCTTTCTGACACCAACCCAGATCCTTAATCCACTGACTTCCCCAAACGGGCACCCCATAGCCCTCCCCAGGAAATGCCTGAGAAACTGGTTCTTGTTTTTGGATTAATTGGCACAAATTCACCTTCAAAGTCTCATGGGACTAGATTGCCCCTCCATGTAGGAAAACCCTAGTTTAGGGTCAACACCAATGTTTGTGTCCTGGAATAAATGTTTGCAGAGTGTCTAGATGAGCATTTACAGGGGTGTTAATTAAGTGGAGTTAATTGGAAGCCAAGTAGCTCAAGTTACAAAAGGAGCAAAAACTGTAATCTCCGCAGACCCAAAGCCTGGGCTTTGCTGCATGCCGGAAGGTCAACTGATCTGGGCTAGTTTGGACTGGGATGGGGTAGAGATTTCCATAGGAAATGAGCCCTCATACGGAATGTCTACCCTGCAATTAAACACCTGTGACCCGTGCCAGCTGACCGGGGCTCACTGGTTTTGGGCTGTGGGGCTGTACAACTGTGATGTAGTCATTCAGGATTGGGCTGGAGCCTGAGCTCCAGGACCCTCCCACCTCTGAGGGGAGCTATTGAGGCTGGATGGGGTATGTGCAGCCCAGTTCCAAGCTGGGAAGGGACGTCCTATTCCTAGGTGGCTGGTGCCCAATGCCCTGTGCCTCTTCCCCCCCTCCCCCCGCCCTCCGGCTTGGCAGCTGGTGCTCTGTGCACCAAAATCCTGTGCTTCACACCCAGATGCTGGTGCTGTGTCCAGTCCTCCACGCTGATGGCTGGTGCACAAGCTCCTGCCCCTCCCCAGGGCTGGGTGTCTCTGCCAGGACCAGCAGTGGCTGGAAGGGAGGGCCAGGATGGGCTGGGGAGTCCTCTCTGCTCCCAGCTGGCTGTCTTGACTTCCTGCACTGTGGCAGCCGCTCCAGCCCCACCTCTGGGTCCCACTCTTGTCTCCCCTCCTTCTCCCCTCCCAGACATGTGTGCGTCTGGGCTGAACATAGCCGGGTTTCTCTCCATTCCCACCTCTACAAGAGTAGTGAAGATGGAAAACATTGGGAGGGTGGAAACAGATTTGCCCCCCGCAGCCAGTATTTCCACTGGGGAGGGGGGTGCTAGCCTGTCCCCCTCCCCCGGGTTCCACCACGAAGGATACAGCAGTGACTCAGCCAAAGAGATATTAGTGCCATATTTACATAATCCTTTGTCTGACCATAACCACACGTAAAATAAGCCCCACTTTTTATGGCATCTGGCACATGTGTCGTACAATGCTGTAATTTTACCCTTGTTATGATTCCAAGCTGATTTCCTTGTTGGGATGCTTTCCAAGCTTTGCTCTCAGTAAGGAGAAACATGGTTTTGTAAAGAGTTGCAGAGCTGACTTTTACGGTTTACTGTAAATCATTCAATTTTTTTTTCCCTCAATCAAACCTTGCTGGGCTAGTTCTGAAGAGAAAATAGCCCTGGAAGCTGTGTGGGGATCACAGACTCACAGAATTTTAAAATATCAGATATGGCTTTTTATTTTGACTTCTCAAGAGATGTTTTATGGCAGGGGCGGGAAAAAAGCCCCTTGATGTAACTTTGTTTTGCAGCAGCTCTTCTGTTGTTTTACATGTCAGGGTTTCAGAATTGCTCTAGAAACAGAGACATGAGCATTGTGGAAAGGGAGATTCGTATCTATAGCTGCTTGTTTACAGCTAGGAGGCTGTTGAAACACCTGTGGATAATGTAACTGTCACCTGGAATCTGGAAGCCCGTGGGGGTCTGATTCTGGTCGGAACTCGCACTCGGAGCAACTTGGATTTTCTCCTGCCGCAGTTCAAGTGGAAAAGTGGAATGTTATGTTTCAGTCTGGTTAAAAATATGCCCTGATGGCAGCTGCTATGCTGGAAATCTTGATTTGCTGAGCAACTTGGGGCAAACTACCCCGCTGCTTGTACAGCGGCCATGTGGGGCAGACGGACAGGTCTGCAAGGTGGTCGAGAGGGCTGGGAGGGCAGGCAGGAATGGGTCCATGAAAGCATTTGTAGCTCCCATCCTGTGGTGAACAAAGAAAGGGCTAACCCTCCCCCTTGAACCAGATAAACACCACAGCTGCCTTTTGTCCATGTGGAGATGGCCAAGTAGGCTGTGTATGTCAGACACATGGCAGGGCACAGCTGACCGTCTACCATTTTCAGAGAGAGTTCGGAACCCTGGATACCAGCAGTTTTCCCCCCACTTAGCGTAGGTGGGTTTCCCAGAAGCTCAGTTCCCTTAGCTGTCGACTGCTGGATTTCCTGAGCTTCCATGGGTAGAATTTGAGACACTGAAGCCCTTTGAGGCAAAGGAACTTGATCAGACAATTTAATCCTGGGCTGTGACAGTGGAAATATCAAGGTCAGCCATGCACTGTCATAAAGGTTTTATTTCTCCCCCTCCCCCAATAAAACCTTCCATTTTTATGGCATACATGTGTCAGCTGCCTTCAAAGCCTCCTGATATCTCTCTCTCTCTCTCTGTGTTACTATTCAGTGGTGTGGAGCATACCCCCTTCTCTCCCATACCACCACTACACCCAAGAGCTGGGTGTGGAAGCATTGCTTCTTTCTTCTGCAGACTGAGGGCACAGATGGGAGGGAGTTAGGCAGCCAATGCAGGTTGGGAGCCTGGCTCCTGCTCTGTGCTTTTGAAAATCCCTTCCAGAGTCCTGTAATGTCTTGTAGGCTTACAAAGACATCTTACCGCTAGGCGCACACAGATGGGTTCCATCATGGTTAGAAACAATGCCGAATCCCAAATTAGCATGAAGGTTACAGCCCCTGTGTTAAAACTCCAGAGGCAGAAAAAGCCTTTGGTGCATTTGTGCAATTAGAAAAGAGAAGGTTAAGGGGAGATATAACGGTGTATAACACTCTCCCACAATACAAAAACCAGGGATCACCTGAAGAAATTAATAGGCAGCAAGTTTAATATGAAAAGAGGAAGTACTTTTTCACACAATGCACAATTAACCTGTAGAACTCATTGCCACCAGATGTTGTGATGGCCAAAAGTACAACCAGGTTCAAAAAGAACTAGATACGTTGATGGAGGATTGGTCAATAGCTATTAGCCAAGATGATCAGGGCAACCCTAAGCTTCCGACTGCCAGAAGCAGGAGGGGAAGACTGGGGGATGTCTCCAGAATTGTCCTGTTCGTACACTCCACCTGAAGCTCTGGTACTGGCCTCTGTCGGAGGCAAGACGCTGGGCTAAGAGGACCACTGAGCTGAGCCAGTGTGGCGGCTCTTATGTTCTCCAAAAAATCATTGAAAAGCTGTCTCTTTGTAAAATTAAAGTTCACCTCCTTTCACAGGGGAAGGTTTATTACACAGGGACAGCTGCAAAATGTGGGATTTGGCATGTCCTTATCAGCTGATGGTGCACATTTTAATGAAGCTTTCTGTGGTAGAGCTGTGCTTATTGTTTGAAGACGAAAGAAGAGAAAACAGTGACGTTGTATATTCGACGGATCCTTTCATATTGGTCTTTTGTGCAAGGGGAGTCAGAGATGATTTGTTCTGGTATTTACACCATTTTAAAGTAGAGATTTGGCTGTGGTTTCTTTCTCATTCAAGCCCTGATTCTGCAGTTGAATTTATGCGGGCAGCCCCCATTTAAGCCCGTAGCACTATTGACTATGGCTAGCTGGGAATGTTTCAAGTTTTAAATTTCAGGTTTTTTTCGGAAAAAGCCAATTCTTTTAAACTTGCCAAAATATGGAACGGGAAAGGGTCACTTTCAACAAATTTTTCAACTTGAAAAATGGTGGGGGAAAAGTGTTTGAAATTGACATTTGAACAATAATTTTAAAACAAACAAAAAATCAAGTTTCTGGTTTGAAATGACTTTTTAAAAGAAATGTAAGCTAATTATAATACAAACTATAAAATGCTTGAAAATTAAATATTTCAAAATTACTTTTAAGCTTTTTTTAAAAAAATTTCAGTTTGAGAAAAGTTTTGAGACTTTGACTTTTTTTTTTTTTTGTCCTGGTTTGGGACAGGAAAATTTTCCACAATCTCAAATTTTTATGGGACAGGAAAACTGTTTGTTTCCTCCACATCTGTATTATTGACTTCACCGGGATTCTCTGTGCAGTTTTTATACAAAGTAGGGTTGCCAACTTTCTAAAAGCAGAAAACCAAACATGCTTGCCTCGCCCCTTCCCCGAGGCCCCGCCTCTGTTCACTCCATTTCCCTCTTCCTCCCCTGCTCTCTCCCACCCTTGCTCACTTTCACTGGGCTGGGGCAGGGGATTGGGGTATGGGAGGAGGTATGGGGGCTGGGGGTGTGCGCTCCAGGGTAGGGCCAGAAATGAGGGGTTTGGGGTGCGGGAGGGGGCTCCAGGCTAGGGCAGGGGGTTGGGTATGGGAGGGGATGAGGGCTCCGGCTGGGGGTGCGGGCTCTGGGATGGGGCTGAGGATGAGGGGTTTGGGGTGCAGGAGGGGCTCCTAGCTGGGGCCGAGGGGTTTGGAGTGTGGGAGGGAGCTCTGGGATGGGGCAGGGGGGTTGGGATGTGGAAGGGGGTGAGGGGTGCGGGCTCTGGGAGAGCCTTTGGGTGCAGGAAGGGGCTAAGGGCTGGGGCAGGGGATTGGGGGGTGTGCACGGTGTGGGCTCCAGGCAGCGTTTACTTCCTGCATCTTCTGAGAAGGCAGGAAGCAGCCAGCATGTCCAGCTCCCAGGCAGAGGCACGTCCAGGGGGCTCCGCGTGCTGCCCCCACTGGCAGGCACCACTCCTGCAGCTCCCATTGGCCACAGTTCCTGGCCAATGGGAGCTGCAGAGCTAGTATTTTGGGTGGGGGCAGCGCATGGAAACCCCTGTCCCCCACGGCTACTGAACGTGCTGGCCGCTTTCTGCCCTCCCCGGAACCGCGCAGAGCCAGGTAGAGAGCCAGCCTTAGCCTTGCTGCGCTACCAACTGGACTTTTAACACCCCAGTCAGCAGTGCTGACCGGAGCCCCCAGGTCCCTTTTCGATCCGGTGTTCAGGTGAAAAACTGGACACCTGGCAACCCTAATGCACTAACCACTGAATGCATCCGACGAAGTGAGCTGTAGCTCACGAAAGCTTATGCTCAAATAAATTGGTTAGTCTCTAAGGTGCCACAAGTCCTCCTTTTCTTTTTGCAGATACAGACTAACACGGCCGCTACTCTGAAACCTGCCTAATGCCAAGGTGGATCTGGCAACAGGATCAGTATCTTAGAGACCATAAAAGAAGTCAAGATGGTGTTACTGATGGCAGCAAGGACATGTAACTGTGTAAAAGTGGGGAGCAGTTCATAGGAAGGAACAGTGCTGTCTAGTGGTTAGAGAAGAGCCTTGACTTGCTGTCTGATCTTAAACGTCACCAGTGGAAGAGATGTTGTAACTTTCAGGACTGCTGGGGTTGTTAAAGTGCTTTGAGATCCTCCGATGAGAGGTGCTATGCAAGTGATAAAAATGTATATGATTGTTTTATTGCCCATAGCTACAGTATATCTGCTCTGGCCCATTGATAACATACAGCAATATTATCTGGGACATTTCCATCCATAAGCATTTCACTGTCCTGTATGAGTCAGCTACTTCTGCAAGAGATTCATTATAAACCACAATTGGGCATTACAGTTGGTTTCGCTCACAGAACCCCTATGGAGACCTCTGAAGCAATCAAATCCCGATTTAAATGCACATTTTAATGAAGCTTTCTATAGTAGCTGTGCTTATTGTTTGAGGGCGAAAAGCGAGAGAAGCAGTAAAAGTTTATACTTGGCTGATCCTCTAATCTTGGCCTTTCAGGCAAAGGGGTCAGTGAGATGTTTTGTTTGCACCATTTTAAAGTCGAGAGTTGGCTGCAATTTCTGTGAATTAAAGGATGTTAGCGCCTGTTTCCTCTAAATCACAGCAGTGGCACATGCTGTTAAATCGTGGCTGCAGCCCTGTGTGCTCTTCTCCTCCTCTCCTGCCTCAAGTGCCAAGAAGGTGTGGGGTCTGATTGTCAGTAGATTGCAGATTAAAGAAAGTGCAGCTCAATTACAGCGTTGGCTTTTCCACCGGAGAGTTCCTGCGTTCCTGATTTCCTTATTAATGAAATAGAAATGGGCATTTCCACTGACAAAACAAGCCAAAGACATTTGTAATGCAACAGGGTTTAGAACGGGGGTGGAGAGCATGTGTGTGTGTGTGTGTGAGAAATATATTTTGATATTAAACTAGAAGAGATTTTATTTAGCAAACTCGCGGCACTGAATCAGCATGACTACAGGAAAGGAAGTGAGGAAAGGATACAGAACATGAGGCTCAAGTTTCTTTCTTGCTGTTGAACATGAGAAAATTGCTGATGGTCTGTAACTGAAAAGGCGGCAGAGAGTCCTGTGGCACCTTATAGGCTAACAGACATATTGGAGCATAAGCATTCATGGGTGAGTGGGCATTCACCCGCGAAAGCTTACACTCCAATACATGTATCCGATGAAGTGAGCTGTAGCTAACAAAAGCTTATGCTCAAATAAATTGGTTAGTCTCTAAGGTGCCACAAGTCCTCCTTTTCTTTTTGCCAATACAGACTAACACGGCTGCTACTCTGAAACCCGTCCAATACGTCTGTTAATATATAAGGTGCCACAGGACTCTCTGCCGCTTTTACAGATCCAGACTAACCCGGCTCCCTCTCTGATACTTGTAACTGAAAAGAGTCCCCCAGGTAACCCAGAAGTATCGGTACGCGTGGGTAGCTGAAATGCAACTTCCTTTCAGGAGCTGTTGCCCTCTGCAAAGCACCGCTTCCGGGAATACCACTTTTTGCAGCAGCCAGGTGGCATTTTCAGCACTGCAGTGTCACCCTAGAATTTATGGGTGTGGGAGTAAACATTTATTTGCAAATGGCAAGTGAAAGTATGACCTAAAGGATTGGTTAGCGGCTGTGTAACACCGTTTTGTAGTGAATGGACTCAGGTGATAGAAAAGTCATACTTCTACTTCTGATAGATAGCTGAAGGTGAATATCAACTAACTCAGAGGTCGAGGCTGTTTCTTAAACCAAAGTCATGCATTCTGCCCCCAAAGCTGCATTACTATACCTGGTCATACTCCATAGCAAGGGTTCTATAATTAATATGTGTTTACAATTATAGGGTAAACACGCTACAGCTTTGCTTTTCATTCTACGTTTACCAATCATTCAAATAATCAGAGTGTTAACTACATTAACAAACTATTTAATAGGATCCCTTTGCTGTACTACTTATTAAATAGATAATTAAAATCCAGGTGTACTAACTAAATTGCATTGACGTAATTATTCTCAGTCGTGCAGTGAACTTTCTGTTTATATGAATTAGTAATTATAAGTATCACAGTGTAGTTGCAATGTAATTACACAAATTACAGTATCCTTATTAAGTGACTTTGTCATAGAAATCCATTTTTTTTTAAATGTGAGACTTAGCTGTCAATAGTGATGTCTGTATGTAATGCATTCAGTACAGAAGTTTATTACGGCGGTAGAAACACAGATCTTTTCATGGGATTCCTTCAACTCCATCTCCTGTCGGGCCTGCTTCTAGTTAGGATATTGCTACATGCAATACTGTGATTCGTGATACTGGCCATGCTTACTTATTGATTTGTTCTGATGGTAGAAAGAAGGCTACCTGCAGAATCTCGGAAACGTCTCTTATATATGTATGTGTTTTTCAGATCTGTGTGTGTGTGACGTACGATCAATTCCACCCCGGGATGTAACAGTCGTTACTTGTGCAGGGCTTTTCCTTAGACAAAAAATGTCCCTTGCTGTTGGCATATTTTGATACACTTGCATTATATTTTTGCACTTTAGGGTTGGGCTGTCGATTGAAACAGTTGAAAACAGATAAAAGATACAATGGTTTTCCACCCAGTACTCCAGGACTGCACCCAGAGGATTAATTTCTTAATTAATTAAACTCTCTCTTGCGTCCCCATTTCCTCCTCTCCACAAACTTTCCCTTGCTCCTGTCTTTTAGAAGTTGCATTCTGAGTCCCATTGTATATGTGATCAGGAAGGGGACACTAATATTCTTATGCTGGCTGATGTTCAGTGCTGGCTTTTCAGTTTACCAACTGGCCTAGTAGGAAAGGCAATAACTAATATTTAGTAAGGTAGTTTTGAAAGGATGTATGATGTCCTGTTCCTTTAAATGTCTGTGCACTACCAACTCCCTCTGTCTCTATCTCCGTCTCTGCTGGGTCCAAATATAACAAGGTGGATTACATCCGTTGAAAGGCTTTCTGCTGAAGGCTCATCCTTCCGAGTTGCTTGTAGCCATGCTCCATACAAGGAGGACAACTTTTATGCTGTTTCACTGCGTGTACCCCAAGTGTCCATATGTCTATATTTTCTCTGGTATGAAGTCCTTAATACAAGGAATGGGTGACCAGAATGAAGCAGAAAAAAATGTTACACTGAAAGCACTATGATCACTTGGGGAATTAATGAGTTTGCAGAATCCTGGCTGAATAGAAAACTTTAAGTTTGTCGGGTAAAAATGTGTGTTCTGAAGCTATTCTACTCTACTTCTGTGGTAAAGACATAGCTTCAGCTTGCCACATACCATAACTGCTTACATAGGTATTACACGTTCCTGTGAATTACTTGGAAACTAAGGGTCTGGTTCTATAATCCTTACTCATTGTAAATCACACAAAGAAAGGTTATTCTTGTCCACAGTGATTGAAGGCAGGGGCGATATGGACTGCAAGATTGGGCCCCTGAATGTGGTTGCGGAAGTCGATAGTTGAATCTGCTCTGTGGTTTTAGAAGTGTTTTATTGAAATGGCACTTAACAGGGAAATCCCCTAACGTGGTTAAGAAGACTGAAGCGGATTACCTCTTTGCCTTACAGTTGCCTCTCATATTATAAATCATAGAATCATAGAATATCAGGGTTGGAAGGGACCTCAGGAGGCCATCCAGTCCAACCCCCTGCTCAAAGCAGGACCAATCCCCAACTAAATCATCCCAGCCAGGGCTTTGTCAAGCCTGACCTTAAAAACTTCTAAAGAAGGAGATTCTACCACCTCCCTAGGTAACGCATTCCAGTGTTTCACCACCCTCCTAGTGAAAAAGTTGTTCCTAATATCCAACCTAAACCTCCCCCACTGCAACTTGAGACCATTACTCCTTGTCCTGTCCTCTTCTACCACTGAGAATAGTCTAGAACCATCCTCTCTGGAACCACCTCTCAGGTAGTTGAAAGCAGCTATCAAATCCCCCCTCATTCTTCTCTTCTGCAGACTAAACAATCCCAGTTCCCTCAGCCTCTCCTCATAAGTCATGTGTTCCAGACCCCTAATCATTTTTGTTGCCCTTTGCTGGAATCTCTCCAATTTCTCCACATCCTTCTTGTAGTATGGGGCCCAGAACTGGACACAGTACTCCAGATGAGGCCTCACCAATGTCGAATAGAGGGGGACAATCACGTCCCTCGTTCTGCTGGCAGTGCCCCTACGTATACATCCCAAAATGCCATTGGCCTTCTTGGCAACAAGGGCACACTGCTGACTCATATCCAGCTTCTCGTCCACTGTCACCCCTAGGTCCTTTTCCGCAGAACTGCTGCTGAGCCATTCGGTCCCTAGTCTGTAGCTGTGCATTGGGTTCTTCCGTCCTAACTGCAGGACCCTGCACTTGTCCTTATTGAACCTCATCAGATTTCTTTTGGCCCAATCCTCCAATTTGTCTAGGCCCCTCTGTATCCTATCCCTGCCCTCTAACCTATGAGCAACCACTCCAATGCAGGTAGAACTGTGACACTCCCTTGAATTACGGAGGACTCCAGTGACCCACAAATGAAAGCATCTCAGGGATTTTCTTTTCACTGCCATGCTTTGCAGCATTTCCAGCTGTATTTCCATGCACTGTTGGTGACCTCCAGTAACTAGTGAGCTTAATTACGAGAAAATATTTTCTATAGATCTTCCAGAATATCTTCTTCAGGCTGAATTTAAAACAAACATTGCCATGTTTGGAAATGTCCCTATTCCCTCCTCCCTCTACCCTCTCTGCCTGAGCTTTTGCTAAAGGGTGAGTCATCGTAATCCAGTCCCTAACAACTGAAATACCAGACAGAGCTGCCTTTAGGTTTTTTGGGGTCTTCATTGAGCCCTCCGGATATCAAAGAGAAAAGCAGTTCCTTTTCACTATCATACTAATTCTCTTCCACAAACCCCTTGTGCTCTAGCATCATTCTACTACTCCTATCCAGTGACCTGTGCCTCATTGTTTGCTCATGGTTGAAACGTCGGCTAATATGTTGTCCCAGTAAGATGCTAAAGCTCACTGTCTTATCACATGCAAATGTTGGTTTGCCCTTTAGTTACACCATGTCTGCTGGGTGTCTGGGTTTTGCTGGTCCTTCAAAACAGATTTCACTGCATAACTTTGCCTTATGCTTAGCAAAAGGCAACAGTAAATGTGGACATGTAATTAAAATGTAAAAATGCTCACGTAAGAATGACACGATTTAGAACACTCGTGTTTTAGTGCCTAAACACCGATCCTGATATCTGCATATCCTTACCTGCTGTGCGTAAGGATGACTATCAGGTTATTTGTCTGGAAGTGACTGTGCTAACGATTGTGTTAAACCCCAGCATGCTTGTTGTGAGCCAGTGACTTGCAGAAGTCTGAGCAGACTTGAGCCGAGCTGGGTGCTCGTGAAGTGAATAAGTTTTGTGCCTTTCCTCCTGAGTGCTCATTAAACATTGCATTAGGCAAAGCTGAAAGTTTCTTTTCCTCTTTGTGTCGGTGGATTTAAATGTAATTGTTAACTTACGTCTTTAATCCTCTTGGGCAGTGGATTTGGAAGGTAGGTGAGAATAAAAATTAGTCAAGGCTATTATGTTGGATGCCCAGGCACTTTAATTAATGCTCTGTAAAATTACAATTATATGAGAGATAACTTAAAAGGTATAATTACAGTGGTACAATAATTAAACAATGGATGTGAGTGTTTCCAACTTACAGCCAACAAAATGCTCTTTCTCTGGCAATCAGTGGATAAAATCTATGAACTCCAACGCATGAAAGGGGACAGCACCAGTCAAATCCATCTCAATAATTCCTTGTTTGTTTTTCCATAAAAGGAGAAATATGATGGCAATGCAACACCGATGAAGATAAATTTCATTCAGCAGTGGACTTAATTAGGTTAAGCATATGTGAAGCATTAGAAAATCTTCAGTTTAAGACGCTAAATAAAACCACTTCAGAAAAGTGCTAGTTAACGTTTTACAGCGCCAATCCGTGAAATCTTTTAAAGTACAGGCATCAGGAAGAGTTCCAAGGACTTATTTAGTTTTCGATAAAAGTCCACTAAGATTACCCACAAAGTCCAGAATGTTAGAGCAGGTCTGTTGTCTCTTGAACGCTATGGGAGTGCAGTAAATCTTTTATTTTCCCTGCCTTCTGTATTCTGAGGAATTTTCATCAGAAAACTAGCAATTTTGAACTAACCTCCTTATGAAGGTTTGTGTGTGTACATTGGTAGCCGGCAGTAGCCCACAATGATTCATAATCATAACCTGCAGTCTGTTAGAGTTTAATTGTTTTGTAGCTAAATTGGCCTCTCTGACAGATTGTGCAATTAGCTACATGGGCTTCAGTGCCCTTTTATGAATATGGGCATTCATATTGTGATTAAAAATGCCACGCATCTTTTTTGAAAGGGAATTTTACACATGTTCATGCACGCGTGCGCTCTCATTCTCTCTCTCTCTCTCTGTCCTGGCTCAATGAGCAAATGTTACTTTTCTGCCCACTGGAAAACCTCCAGTAAGAAAAATGAAAAAAATAAAGAGAAACCTTGCCATTTTCACCATTTCTTTTTTGAAAATTACCTATGGCCAAAGGTACCTGTGGAGATTCAAGCTGCCAAGGTTTTCTTTTTAATTGTGCCAGAAATCTTTTAAATGAAAATTCAGCCAGATTCCTCCCCTCCAAAGTGAAATTAAAATTTAATGATTTGCAAGAAAACTGGATGAAATTAAATGCATTTATATAATTTGTAGTTAAACATTCAAGGCAGTGACCTTTGACTGAAATAATTTTGCGTCCAAGAAATAGGGAATATGGTAGTTTTTGGTTAAGGGCTAAGAGTGAGTTCTTCAAAAATATCTAGAAGACATAACTTTTGGAAATTCTTATCTCAAAAATATGCACCCTTATAATAATATGCAATCATATTCGCAAGTTTGCAATTACATATTCCAAATGAACAATATCTTTGCAGTGGCGCATGTAACCACCACCGGTTTAGGTACACAATTGCATAATTTGTTAGCATGATTTACACGCATATTTAGGTACATAGGGTAAAATTTGCCATTGGAGAAAGAGCCAGCACAAAGCCTATAAACCACTTAGATCCTTATATTGAGGGCTTATGTGATTCACCTCATTATTGTACATTGTAAAATGTCCCCTGGTTTCTGATACTGAGACTGGATGTGTTTGAGTGCGTGCAAGAGAAGGGAAAGGAGCAGTTGAAAGACCATTAGGGGATTGGTTAACTCTATTATTTTTTATTATTTGTATTATGATAGTTCCTAGGAGCTCTAGTCGTGGACCAGGAGCCCATTGTGCTAGGTGCTGTACAAACACAGAACAAAAAAACGCCGACTGCTCCAAACAGTCTACAATCTAAGTATAAGGCAAGAGATAACACATGGGGACAGACAGACAGTGGAGTACAAGGAAACAATGAGACGATATTGCTCCCCAGCGGCCTAGCCATTCTCACGATATTTGTATTTTAGCAGCAGATTATTTCCAGCTTTCATTCCAGCCAGGCAGGAAGTAAGTCAACTGTGACCTCCAGGCAAGAGATCAGGAAGCCTGAAGGGAAGGAGAACCTTACCATATGCCACTAAACAAGCTACCATTAACCAAGCTTGGCCAAACACGCAGGTTACTACATTTGTTCAAACAGACCAATGGACAGTTGCTCAAGGAATTCATACAGGGATATTTTTATGCCATTTTGAGGGACCTGAATGAGTTCTACCACTGTGCAGTTAGTGAGGACGTGATTATTATTAAAATTGGTGCTGCTGGCTTCGGCTTAGGTGTGATACTTGTCAATGGGAGTCTGTGCTTTTTTCAGTTGTAGAAGGCTATGGTATCACTTGCCAATAGACTTTCCATTTGTATTGACAGGCCCTATGTCTTGTGCTAAATCTCCCTATGGTAACTGCACGCCTATAAATATGTGGCCCCTACACTAAAATACAAATAATTGAAAACTCATGGCAATCTGGGGAAGTCCCGGACGACTGGAAAAAGGCTAATGTAGTGCCCATCTTTAAAAAAGGGAAGAAGGAGGATCCTGGGAACTACAGGCCAGTCAGTCTCACCTCAGGCCCCGGAAAAATCATGGAGCAGGTCCTCAAGGAATTAATTCTGAAGCACTTAGAGGAGAGGAAAGTGATCAGGAACAGTCAGCATGGATTCACCAAGGGCAAGTCATGCCTGACTAATCTAATTGCCTTCTATGATGAGATAACTGGTTCTGTGGATGAAGGGAAAGCAGTGGACGTGTTATTCCTTGACTTTAGCAAAGCTTGTGATTCTGTCTCCCACAGTATTCTTATCAGCAAGTTAAAGAAGTATGGGCTGGATGAATGCACTATAAGGTGGGTAGAAAGTTGGCTAGATTGTCGGGCTCAATGGGTAGCAATCAATGGCTCCATGTCTAGTTGGCAGCCAGTATCAAGCGGAGCGCCCCAAGGGTCGGTTCTGGGGCCAGTTTTGTTCAATATCTTCATAAATGATCTGGAGGATGGTGTGGATTGCACCTTCAGCAAGTTTGCAGATGACACTAAACTGGGAGGAGTGGTAGATACGCTGGAGGGTAGGGATAGGATACAGAGGGCCCTAGACAAATTGGAGGATTGGGCCAAAAGAAATCTGATGAGGTTCAACAAGGACAAGTGCAGAGTCCTGCACTTAAGACAGAAGAATCCAATGCACCGCTACAGACTAGGGACCGAATGGCTCAGCAGCAGTTCTGCGGAAAAGGACCTAGGGGTTACAGTGGACGAGAAGCTGGATATGAGTCAACAGTGTGCCCTTGTTGCCAAGAAGGCCAATGGCATTTTGGGCTGTATAAGTAGGGGCATTGCCAGCAGATTGAGGGACGTGATCGTTCCCCTCTATTCGACATTGGTGAGGCCTCATCTGGAGTACTGTGTCCAGTTTTGGGCCCCACACCACAAGAAGGATGTGGAAAAATTGGAGAGAGTCCAGCGGAGAGCAACCAAAATGGTTAGGGGACTGGAACACATGGCTTATGAGGAGAAGCTGAGGGAACTGGGATTGTTTAGTCTACAGAAGAGAAGAATGAGGGGGGATTTGATAGCTGCTTTCAACTACCTGAAAGGTAGTTCCAAAGAGGATGGATCTAGACTATTCTCAGTGGTAGCGGATGACAGGACAAGGAGTAATGGTCTCAAGTTGCAGTGGGGGAGATTTAGGTTGGATATTAGGAACAACTTTTTCACTAGGAGGGTGGTGAAACACTGGAATGCGTTACCTAGGGAGGTGGTGGAATCTCCTTCCTTAGATATTTTTAAGGTCAGGCTTGACAAAGCCCTGGCTGGGATGATTTAGTTGGGGATCGGTCCTGCTTTGAGCAGGGGGTTGGACTAGATGACCTCCTGAGGTCCCTTCCAACCCTGATATTCTATGATTCTGTGAACTCTTACCCCTCCCTGACGGCAGTCAGGAAAACACCAAGATCTACTTCATGTTCTGCGTTCATTGTCTGCATCTTTGCTGACAAAATTGTATTTTAAGGGTGCCCACTCCCTGCAAATATTGACACAACTGGAGAACTGTTTGTTTCTCTTATTGTTTTAATGTCTCTCTCTGGCCTCAGTGCAGCAAACCATTTAAACATGATTAAGGTTAAGCATGTGCTTAAGTGTTTTGTGGCATCGGGGCTTCTGCCCCTGGATTGGCATACACAATGTATTGGATGCATATTTTGTTAGTACCCCTCCTTGGGAAAATCCAGACCCCAGTGCTAGAGGTGATAAGTGAGTTGGATGAATGTGCTTAGCTGCCCACTGCTTCTCATGCACTGACCCTTCTGCTCTCTGATGCAGCAAGTTTCAATCCCAGCAAGGGATTTCTAACAAATAATACCTAGGTGTAGTGGATTTCATGATCTCTGCTGGAGATGTTGTCAGTGAAGAATGGTTGCTTGGGGGAGGGAGAAATAAGACATCTCGCTGACTATGTCCAGCTTGCACTATTTGAGGCAGAGGCTTGTTCCTGAGCTGACGGTATTCACAGTTCTGCTACAGCAAGAAAATAAAGTTGTTCCATCATGCATCTTTGTAAAGAGTTGGTTTTGAGGGGATTGAGGGAAAGGGCTTGAGATCAGGATGTGGGTAAAATACAGGAAGGTGACAAATGATAAGTTGGTGTTACAGAGCAGGTCTGAAAGCCTGTCCTAGGTCCCCCTCCTGCAAAGATGCTTAATTTTAAGCACCTGACTAGTCCCTTTGAATTCAAAGTGCTGCAAACGAAGTGTGCAAGTCAGTCTTCGCAGGATCAGGGCCATATATTGCTATTTCCTCAGGGCAAGGAACTTGGTATCTTCCCTGTTAAATGCCTAACACACAATTGACACTATCCATAGCATTAATCTCCCAGCACCGGGAGCCATTGAAGGAGCCATTATATTTCTCTGCCTTGGTTTCCAGATCTGTAGAATGTGGGTAACAGAGGCCTGCCTTCCAGGTAATAAATGGCTTTCAAGATCAAAAGCACTATTATAAATGTTGAGTTATTTGGATTATAAGCTCCTCTGGGCAGGTCAACATCCGACTCCATGTCTTGTGCAGCTAGTCACATAGTCCGAGCATCATAAGCCATTAATCAAGAAGCAAATGGCATTTTGGAGTTAGTCTATTAAAAAAAGACAATACAAGGTGCATTTCAGGTCACTTCTCCCCACTCTACACCCGCTTCTCTTAATTAATAAGAAAAAAAAAGTGTTTTCCAGTCCTTTATATTTTCTCAGCAAGCCAAGGTAGATGTGTATGATGTAGCTAGTTCAAAGCACAGTGCTTCTTATTTCCAGTGTATCAGCAGCCCTCTGAGGTTATGTCTACACTTATGGTGGCATGTAGAGTACCTACGTTGCATGTCCCCCTAGCCTGGGTATCAATAGCAGTGTGGATGGTGAGGCATTGCTTAGGCGAGTAAAGTCACGTCAGAGCCTTAGGGTCTGTACCCCACCTGGCTCTCTACACACCCAAGCCACGCCTCTCTTATCCACGTGGCTGGTTTTAGCGGTGGAGTGTGCTGCTGATGGCTCTGGCAGAGGGGAGGCAATGGAGAAAGGGGAAATTCCTTTTCCGGCCACTAGGAGCTGCCAGAGCCTTTCCCCGCCAGAGAGAAAAGCTCCAGCAGTGAAGAAAAGCTCTGGCAGGGGGAAGGAAGTGGGGAAAGGCTGAAGCTATTCACTGCCCCTTTCCCTGGACACAGCCTGCTTTTTCACTGCACCAGTGGGTAAACCAGGTGTAAACCAGGCCTGGTGTAAACCAGGCCTGACAGCCAGCTGGCTGTTTTGGGTGAGGAACATTAAATCATAAAATGATGCAATAAAGCAAGCGAGGGGTGGTGCGTGTTTTCTTTTTCTTAATCCTTGCTATTCCATCATTAGCATGGAGCAAACTTCAGTACAAAGATGCAGCAATTACTAACTTGCAGAAGAGAGGAAAACAAGAGCATCATTTTGAGTTTGCCTCTGGATTTCCGTGCAATACTCTGGTAAGCTCTTTGGGGCAGGGGCCATCTATTCCTCTTTGTGCGGTGTCTCATTCTTGGCTGGCCCTTAGGCATGACTGTAATATTAAATGGATTAATAGTAATGCTGAATCTGCCCATGCCAATGAGCCCAGAGCATGATTGTACATATGTTTCAGCATGATTAGGGAATCACCTTCCGTAGAAATCTTTTGGAAACCTATTTAATTGGGCCCTAGGCAGCCAAGAGCAATAAAGAAGAATCTTCATAAATTGTTATGTACATGTGATTTTTTTTAATACCTTCTCAGCAGCTTGCAGCTATGGCAACAAATACAAGGATAAAAAAGAGAGAAACTTTATTAAATCAATACATCAGACAGGCATCTAATATATACTGTCCTTCACCCCCAACATATACAATTTGCTGGGAAGTTAGATTCTAGACAGTTAAGATGTTTTTCCCTTCAGAGAAGGCAAATCATATGGGATAATTATATATTTTTTTCAAATATGACTAGTCCTTTTAAAAAAAAATCTCTGCTTCTTATTTAAATTGTAATATTTTGCATACTCACAAAGTTACACAAAAGAGAAGAAAAATGAGATGCATGAATTTATGGATTTCATTTGGGTAACTAGACTTTGGAACTAAAAGCAATTTAAACACCTTTTCACAAAAATGCACGCACACACAAGTATGATACATATAGTAATTTTGCTCTACTTCCAGGCAGAAAACCAGAATTCTCATTTTCGGTTTGAGAGCTTTTCGTTATGTAATATTTAGGGTTGCCAACTTTGGTAATATTTAAAAACCGGACACACTAGCAGGAGTGCTAGAACCTCCCCTGCCCCGCCTTTGCCCCACCTCTTCCCCTGAGGCCCCACCTCCAGCCACTCCTTCCTCCTCCCCCTGCTATCGCTCACGGC
Source organism: Caretta caretta (assembly GCF_965140235.1). Lineage (NCBI taxonomy): Eukaryota > Metazoa > Chordata > Testudines > Cheloniidae > Caretta > Caretta caretta. The sequence goes on from NC_134215.1 coordinate 6,403,371, forward strand.
TTTTCCCCTCCCACCCTCCACTCCCCCACCTGGGTCAGGAGGGACTTGCCTGCGGAGCTGGGGCTGGGAGTTGCAGCCACCCAATGAAGGTAGGTGATGACCACGGTTGAGTAGGGGCTGGAGCCGGTGATGACATGGTGCCTCCCCCACTCACAGTAACTGGACTTTAGGTGTCCAGTCAGTAGATCTGACCAGATGCTGTCAGGTCCCCTTTTTTTACTGGACTTTCCTGTCAAAAACTGGGCACCTGGCCACCCTAGTAATATTCCAGAAAATGCCTACCACCTAAATTCACAATTCTGCCTCTTATTATATTTCTCCAGCATGTTTGTACAAAGATCTCAAACGGCATTAAAATGTTAATTTAGCCTCACAGTGCCAGATAGGTCAATATTGTATCCATTTTGCAGCTGGAGAAACTAAGATACTGAAACCCCAATCCTGCAGGCACTTACTGTTGTTAGTAGCTATTTGTGTTGTGATCACACTTGGGGTTCCTAATCAGGGATTGGAGCCCCATTATGTGAGGCATTTTGCACATACGTAATGGAAAGACGGTCTCTGTCCAAAAGTTCTCTCAGACTAAGTACCTGAAATCCATTGAAATCAGTAGAACTACTCAAATGCATAAGTGTTTTGGAGCCTGGATTTGTACGCAAAAGGGTTTGCAGTTTTGAGGCATAAGATATAGTCCTTCCAGTTCCCAATGATGAGTCACTGGCTGATGTGAGAATAGCACCCAGAAGCCCCCACTGTCCAGCCTGACAATGTGTGCAAATGAAAACTACAGTTCAAAAGATTTTTTTTTATTATTATTCTTTAAAAATGTGCTTTGTTAGAATGCCTCTAGATTTTCTTGCAATGCTCAAGTAAGCTCCTTGGTGCAGTGCCTCATCCTTGGCTGATCCTTTTGCACGACTAATATTAAACATGATTAATAATAATGCTGAATCCGCCCATGCTCATGAGCCCAGAACATGGTAACAGCTTGGAAGGACAAACGGTGAGGAATATGTTGTAAGGAGTAGAAGCTTGGTCCTGCATTCGCCATACACCTCAACTCACTGCTTTCAAAGGTATTATGGCAAAAGGATAAGTCTAAAAGAGTAACATTTCACCCTTAGAGTATGTTTGGGTACAGAGTGAATGCAGCAGCAGGTCCTTGGGACTGAAGAACAAAAGGATGAACAGGACTTTGCCAAACCTCGAAAGCAAACAATTTCTGGTATGTGCAACACAATTTATGTGCAATTTTCCTGTCATTAAAATGATCTTCATGTGGAAATTTTAATTAAAAAGAACATGGAACTAAACGCACCACCATCAATTAAAATTCTTGGATCAGTGTAATAACTGCTCTACTTCAAGGCAGAAAACCAGAATTCTCATTTTTGCTAGAAACAAACAGAGTGTAGGCCCCAGTTTGTTTAAAAAAAGCCCTTAAGTGTGTGCTTAAAACTCTTTGGCATCCGTGAGACTTAGGTCTGATTCAAAGGCCATTGTAGTCAATGAAAAGACTCCTGCTGGCTTCACTAGACTTTGGATGCGATTTTCAAAAGTGCCTATGTGATTTAGGCTCACGAATCCCATTGAAAGTCATTCTTAGGACACCTTAAAATGGCCTAATTTTCAGAGAGAGGGTGTTGAGTATTTTCTGAAAACTGAGGCCCCTTTAAGGTGTCTCAGTTTGGAGGAGTCCCAAATCGCGGGTCACTCTTGAAATTCTTGCTCATGCTCTTTTAGGCACTCTTAAAGATCTCACCCTTTGGACCAAGCACTTAAGGACTTGTTAAAGTTAAGCACGTGTGTTGCTGCTTTGCTGAGTTGGGGGGTCTCAGGCCCAAATAGACTGAGGTCTGTTCTAAACCAACAACTTCTTGTCCAAGGAGGTTCTAAATTTTGCAAAATGAATGATCTGATCCCTTGCTCTCTCATCCACCTTCTTGCAAGTCTGGAAGAACTTGATAGGACCTTCCATGTCTCTTCTGTGATTCAGCGACCTGTATGTGTCTGCAACATTCAAGAAGTGAAAGAGAAAAATCTGGTGTTCACACCGTAGACAAATGTTTTTTTTTTAAATGCACGGCATTTTTAGCTGTGGGAGGAGGATTTGCATACTGCTGAGCTACCTGCTGTGATATCTGTGTTGTTGCTAGAAATTCAATGAAAATGGGCAACACTGTAAAAGCATATTGCTTTGCAACAGGGATACTGATTTCTCTTCCAGACTTGTTGGGTTGTTTTAAAGAAATATCGGCATACAGAGAAGGCACAAGCTCCATTTTCTTAGAATTACTGAAATAAATAGCCTAGATATTTTCTATGACTGTACGGCAAGAGGCCTGATGTTCTCACTAATTTCCAATTTGATTGATTTACTTTATGTTGACCTGTAGATTGTCTGTCTGCAAATTCCATTATAGATGGTTGTCCTCTTCATTACAAATCTTAAAGTGTGGGGTAGTGTTGGCATATTAAAAAGCCGTTGAGGTACCCACATTTCAAGGTGAGTTTATGGGGGCTCTCTTCTTTGGATGTGTATATAAATATACATGCACAAAACATTGAGGATCCTCGAATTGCAAGACATTACACAGTATTTTCTTTGTCTCATTTCTGTCTGATGCCTAAATATCTCAAGCTATTTTGCAAATGTGATTATTGGAATAAGAATTAAATCTGCTCCATAGACTGTTATCTTCTGCATATTTGTGTTTCTTAAGGAACACAAGTTTTCAAAGTCTATGTAAATGCATTAGGCCGGTTTCTTTAAATAACCAGAGATAATAAAATGTTATCACTTGAAAAGCCATCTGTTCCCCTTGTCATAGTGGTGGAGGTGCAAATTCTTTTCATGCTGCCCGTCCTGCCTAAAGATTTCTTGGTGTCTCCTCAGTTCAGTCACAGTCCAATTGTCTCATTCATTTTCTGACCTCTCTCTTTGCTGTGCTTTGTCTAGCTGTTCTTCTACCACCATTGGTCCTCCCTTGCTGTCCAGTTTTTTGTTTTGGAGTATGGATGGCTTTTTCTAGCAATTGGTTATCTGGAGTCATATAACCAAAGTCTGTTTTCCTTTTGAATTTTTTAGTTGCTTGATGCTTCTAAAGCATATATTTGTATGGTCCAGATCGGGGATACTAGCTGGTCTTAACCAAAAGAGGCAAATGAAATGCAGTGAAATAATCTTGCGGTGTTTAGATTTAAAGATCTGGCATTAGGAAAAGTGAGGCCAAATTGAGTTTAAACAACACAATAATACATTAAGGGCCAAATTCACTGGTGGTATAAGCAGGTGCAAATCCATTTACTTCCTACAAAGAATCAGAGGGGTAGCCATGTTAGTCTGTATCCACAAAAACAATGAGGAGTCCAGTGGCACCTTAAAAACCCCACTTCTTCAGATGCATGGAGTGAAAATTACAGAAACAGGCATAAATATATATTGGCACATGAAGAGAAGGGAGTTGCCTTACAAGTGGAGAACCAATGTTAAAGGCTAATTCAGTCAGGGTGTATGTGATACACTCCCAATAATTGAATTCAAGCCAAGCTGGGACTGGGAGTGGTTGGCTTACTACAAAAGCAATTTTCCCTCTCTTGGTATTGACACCTCCTCATCAATTATTGGGAGTGTACCACATGCCAGGAATCAGAAATACAGTTCCATTTTAGGTGTTTTAGATATAGAACCTAGCGGAACAGGGACCATAGTGCTTTGGCCATGAAGCTGTAACCTCCACTTCTTATTCTGAGGAACAAGAGGAGCCTGTCTTTTGGGTTCTAACATACCCACTGTGTGTGCATGCTCATGCTCTCTTCCCCTTAATTCATTAACTTATTAATATCAGACAAGCTAGAGATCTCTGTAAAATACAAGTCTGATCATAAAGGCCCTGTGACTGAAGCAACTTCTCTACTGAATACAGCAGAGGAAACATGGAAACGTTCCCTTTCTGGAAGTGTAATGAGGTTCTAAACCTATCCATGTTCTTCCTCTCTGGTCCTTCCTTATGATGTGAATGCCACACCCAGGAGGTGACATATAATCATCTCATGATTGAGTAGAGATGTAATTAACATCCTCATGACCTCTTGTTCTGAGAAGCTGCTGGATAGATGATCAAATGATGGGAAAACTCGTTTGGCTTGGTAAGTGTGTGTGCTTTTGACGTGTGCGCTTATTTATGAGGTCTTCTAATGAAGATAAACTATGCTTGCATTACCTGGGATAGAGAAGCTGAGCTCGTAATTTACAGTTCATGAAGATAGCTATATTGTTAATTATAGGCCTCAACAAAGTACCTGAAAGTATGAGGATCATAAAGTTTACATCCACTTCATGTGCGGCTAGATTACTTCCCCGGGCTATTGATTCAAAAACTGAGCAGAATTACCCCAGTCATATCATTTAACTTCGGACAAGAGAGAACCCTTTGAGGGCAGTGTTCATAGAATCATAGAAAATTAGCATAGTTAAGTTAAGCATACTTAGTATTCCTTGGCTCATAAGTGCAGAGGATCACCATGGAAGAGAACATTAATTAAGACTGCTTATGAAGTAATTGACATTAAACATCAATAAAAGTCTTGCTGAATGGTTGTAATTATTCTAGAACATGGGTGCTTGAGGCTATATGCAAAATGCATTATCGAAGAGCCCGAGCTCAGCTCAGACACATAACATATGGGTCGTTTGTCTGGTAGAAGGAGGTGTGTGAAGGATAATTAATTGGTGTCCTGGATGCTCTCCTGACCATTATCACTGTTCCACAGTCTGGTCTTCGGGCCTTATGAATTTGGATGTGTATTATACCATGTGTTAAATAGTAGAGCTACTCCTCCAAAGAACAAGCATACTAATAAGTTAAATTTTAGTAGGGAATGAATTCTGGTATGTGCAGAGGCATAGGAGCAGGGACGTAATTACCCCTCTCAATACTGATATGACCTGGATTATTGTGTTCATTTCTGGGCATCCCGTTACAAGAAAGATACTGACAAATCGGAGGAAGCTCAGAAAAGAGCAACAAAAATTACCAGGGGATGGAGGGATTGAAAAATAGAGAGCTAAATATGTCAAGCTTGGCTAAGCGGTGACAAAGAACATGCATAAAAACATTATGCAAGTATTGGAAAGGCATAAATACCAGGGGAGAGGAATTTTGGGGGAGGGGGGGGGTTCACAGTGATAATTGGATGAAATTAAGATGTGATGGCATGGCTTTTTAATCTAGTAGACAAATGCATAACAAGATCCAGTTGCTGGATGTTGAAGCTAGACTAATTCATGCTGCAAATAAGTTGCAAATTTTTAAAAGTGAGGGTAAATAACTGTTTGAACAGCTTGCCAAGGGACTCTGTGGATTCTCTGTCACTGGAAGTCTTTAAATCAAGCCTGGATGTCTTTTAAAAAGATCTACTCTAGCTCAACCCAGAGTTATGGTCTTCATTCTGGAAAGACTGTGTGAAATTCTGTGGGCTATGTTATGCCAGGGATCAGCATAAAGTGATTGTTAAAACCCTTTAAAATCTATGAATGTGTGAAATAAAGAGAAAATTTAGACTGAATAAACAAGGGACAAGAGAGAGAGTCTTACAGTGGGTCAGATTCTGATATCCTTAACTCTGGTTTAGTAGCACCTTACCCCAACGAGACTTGACTTCCTGGGGGTTACTTATGGAGTAAAGTACTACTCAGTGTAAAGGTATCAGAATCTGGCCCAGTGCATTAGGCTTTGGAAGCTTACCATTTTGAATGACATAATATATTGACATCCGTATATTCTTGTGTGAGAAGCATTCACATAAGGCCGTCCTTAGGCTAAGAATGCCTATTCACATATAGTCTTCTCTTCTCTGTCAAACAGTATTGTGAGCACGGGGCTGTTTTTCAGGTTTTCTTGTCTAGCGCCCTGCCTCCACACTCATCACATTTCTGCTCCCAACGACCACACACTATTCCGGCAATTACTCAGCTGTTTCTCAGCTGTTTCCTTTAACCTGCTGCCATCAGAGAGAGACAAGACATTAAAGCTGCTCTACACATGGAAGTATTTTTTCTTTTTATTGATGGGAGTAAGCTACCCCAGGGCCTGCAGGGAACAGCTGTTCGTCTGGGATATCCGAATGTCTGGCATAACAACGCCCCAGATCACGAGGGAGCAGTGAATCGAGATAGCTTTGTTACTTGTATTTAATTATCTTGACATTTTCACATTTTCTGGAAACAACTCCCCGGCCTTTCAAATTCAAAAATTTAGTAGTTTTTCCCTTAGTGCTCCTTGGGGAAGGAAGGGTGACTAAAAATGATCTTTATTAGCTTGAGTTTGAACAAGCTTCAGACACTTTATCTATTAAATAGGGATGGCCAGTCTGGATCCAGATCTTATAAATGAAGCCTCCCCCAACCCCTCCACTTTAATCAACCCAGAAACCATTTGTGGTTATTTTTAGGGTTTGAAAACTCCCTTTCCCCTGTTATTTTTTTCTCCTCATATCTCAGCACATCCAGGTTTCAACCAAAAGCGAAGAGACCAAAAGCCACCATATCAGCAGGTGCTCCCTGCAGCCTGGTTTGGTGCTATCTGCATAGACCAAAGCATGACTTGAATGGTGAATTCCCCTCCCCAGGAGACCCCATAGCTAACATCCAGGAGATAAAAGCTTGAGCACAAAAAGGAAGAGATGCTGTGGAAGAGAAGGGGAAAGAGTTCTTTAATGCTCTGTCTCCCCCAACCTCATGGACCCTTCTTTATAATTAAGAAAATCTGATACCATATGTACCCCCTCTTTCCAAAGCCTTTAGCTGCAGCTCCATTTCTGCCAGTATCCTGTCCCCATCTTCTCTTCCTCCATCTTCTTTCTATTATTGTCCCCAACTCAAAAACTCACTTGATGTCTTCTGTCCCAGTTCCCCTCTTCAAATGGCCTTTGCTTTTCCCAGCCCAGCTACTTGCACCCTGAGAGCTTTGATTTGAGGATATGACCCAAGACACAATACAGAAACGATTCCTGCAGCACTGACTTGCAGCACTTTATCTGCAGGATTGTGACAGACTGGGGTGAGGGGGGGGGGCATCATGGGTACAAGGCTGCAAGCTGCCGAGATAGACTAGGACAGGAAGGAGATCCAGGGGCAGAAGAGGAAATTAACGGCAATGTAAGAACAAAGCTAGGGAGGAAGAGACTGGCAGGTTGTGGGGGAGCTGAAGAGAGACTGTGTTTTAAAATGTAAGTGATGTGCCCTGTAATGAAGCAAAATTGAAAAACAGTCTGTCCAATCCCATATCGGTAGTACCCTGACAAAGTGTGTGTTATATCCCAGTCTCGTGGCTGATCTGCTAGAAGAAAAGAGCCTACTGGTGCTGCCCACCAGAAGCTACTCCTTTAGCTCAAGTGGTCGAAAGTTCTTAGTGATGAGCATCCGGGGTTCAAAACCCCCTCATTAGAAATGTAGGGCTGGAAGGGAGCTCCAGAGGTTATCTAGTCTTCCCTCAGCGCAGAAGCGGGTCCAAGTATACCTAGATCATCCCTGACAGGTGTTTATATAACTTGTCTTAAAAACCTCCAGTGATGGGCATTCCACAACCTCCCTTGGAAGCCTGTACCAGTCCTTAGCTATTGCTATGGTTCGAAAGTTTTTCCTAATACCTAACCTAAATCTCCCTTGAGGATTTCTTCTTGTCCTACTTTCAGTCGACAGGGAGAACAATTGATGCCTGTGCTCTGCTTGACCCGTTGAGTGATAGGGATCGTTATATCTGTGCATATCTCACTTCCTGGTATAAAGCATTGGATAACAAATCTCTGAGCATCAGCAGGGAAATAACAGGAAGAATAGAGAGAACCAGAGAAAGTCAGGTATTCTCTTTAGGTCCCATACCATGATACAAGTTATGTCATCTTCACACAGTCCTAAAAAAGAATCCATCCCTGGTTAGCCGGTGCCGTGTCTTGTTGGGGATTTTAAATTCCATTTTGATGCAATAGTGGCTCATTCAAATACAGAGAGAGAAGTAGCAAATAATCCTTTTCATCTGGCTGCTTGTGAGGTTTTAATTAAACACCCAGCATTGTTTCTATTAACGTTTTAAAAAGCTGGCACCTTTCGTTCTGCTAAGCTGAGCTCCAAGCACAGCTGAGGGGGGAACAGCTAATAAGTTCAGCCTTGCCTTTCCCATTGGCTTCTCTATGTTCTTTTCTTTGTCCTAAGTGGAAGCAGTCAGGGCTTTTCCTTAAATGCATGCTACGTACTCTTTGTACTTAGAGCTAGGAAAGATACAGGTTTTATCTTCCTTGGAGCCCGAAGTCCTCTACCTTGCGAATAGGACAGAATAGTCCTTTCACGGCCATTCTGTGACGTTTGACCGGGTGTGTTTTATTCCCCCTACCCACACTGAGCTCCTGCTCATGTCGATGGACATTTAGGGCAAGGTCTTTCCTGCTTCACAAGTGACTGAGCTGGAGGCAGTGGAGTGATTTCAGGGGCGAAGGGGAAATGCAGCCCTCCCCACCTTAGGCTGGGCCAAGGCCACAGCATAGCCAAAAGCATGACTTTCTCTTGCTTCGCACATACACAGTTCTATGCACCAGATCCCCGAGTCCTGCTGCCCTCCACAGAAGACCTGCACTGGTGAGTTCAGGGTTAGTGCTCTCATGGCCACAGAAGTGATGGTAGGATATAGTCCATAGGCAGACCAAATACTGGAATAAAATTCCACCAGGGATATCTGAGACAGGAATTTTGCTCTTCAGCCTTACTTTGGGTTTTTGCATGTCCATACTGGCTAAGGATAGTGTGTTCCTATATTAAGACTAAATTGGAATTAAATGCCCTTTGGGCAGTGTTCCCAAATATGCTTCACCCAGAGAGGTACCTGTCGCAGATAGACTGTGCACACACATAAAGACAGCCACACTGGGTCAGATCAAAGGTCCATCTAGCCCAGTATCCTGTCTTCTGACAGTGGCCAATGCCAGGTGCTTCAGAAGAATTGAACAGAACAGGTAATCATCAACTGATCCAGCCCCTGTCATCCATTCCCAGCTTCTGGCAAACAGAGGCTAGGGACACCATCCCTGCTCATCCTGGCTAATAGCCATTGATGGACCTGTCCTCCATGAACTTATCTATTATTTTTGAACCCTATTATAGTCTTGGTCTTCACAACATGCATGATTACTATGTCAGTGTCATGGGAGAACATTTATATCTAAGCTCAGGACTCAACCAGTAAATAAGCAACAGTTTAAATGTTTGATGATACTTAAGAAAAGGCTTGTGTGGCCAGGAAAGCAAATTTGCTGAAATGTCCTAATTTTGCTCGTACGTTCCCCCTCTCCCTGGAAAATTCCAAATCCCAGTGTCCTGGACTTCTAGCCCTTCCCCTGCTTTAAAAGAACTATGCTCATCCATTCAGAGATCAGACACAATACCACTTGCCTTGTGTGACCACTCACAGCTGACCACTGCAGCCTGTGTTTCTTACATAGAGTATCGAATACTCACGGTCAACCATTTGCAGTTCACCAGTTGGGTTTAAAAAAGCAAACCCTGAAAAAATATTTGAGTAAATTCAAACAACAAATGACTTTGGGAAAATTATAATCCATTTGTGACATGTTCTGAAACCAGAAAGAGAAGCTAAACGTACTGAATAAACTGGTTGCCTTGAATTAGGAGCTCTACTCTACTGAATGCTTATATTTACTGAAAATGAGAGAGGGAGTGTATGTGTGTATAAAGAGAGCACAATCTGATGACCGTGTTACCATTTTCTGTACTTTTCACAAATGTAGCCTTTTGTTTTGTTGCAAGAGCTATTTGTAATCTCACTTTTCTGTGTTGTCTTGTGGGAGTAAATGGCTTGTGTCTTCGGCATGGAGTTATAACATTCCCACATTTCTTGGTTACAAGGCTGGGAATTGTGCACTTAGCTGTCCGTGTACTGTGTTATAGGTTTTTCCTCAATTTTATCCCGCAATGACATATGTTGAGGAACTCGCTCTTTTCTCTGCGCGTGTGGGATGCAGGACTCATTTCTTTTACTATCAGTGCCCAAGGGGTGAAACATAATGTATTGGGTGCAAATAGAGGGGAATTTTTCATCGTTGCTTTCCGTGATAGAGAATTAAACTAGCAGTCGTTCTGTTTATCCAGATTGTGATAAATCAGATTCCATTGAATATGTACGACTGAGGGGGAACAGATTCAGTGAGATATGGCTCAGTGACCCTAAACAATGGATAAATGGGGCATCTAGTCCACTTAAGTGGCACATCTCGTATTGACTGCAAACTCCTTCACTGTGACTTACCAGTGTGACAGATATAACCCACTGAATCCATTTCCCAAGCTCCAGGAGGGCTGCTAAATGAGTTGCACTTGCTCTAATGGAGTTATTTTCCCCAATACGCTATTGTTTTGTGCATATTTTTTTCATGAAATAGAGGGGAAATATCTCTGCCAGTATAGTGTGTTCCTGGGAATCTCTGAACGGGACAGCTGCTCAACAGGCATTCTTTAAATGGACTCAGCTGGTTGGAATTTTTGTACCCATAAAAAATGTAAATTAAAATGAAAAACAAAATCCATTGATATTACTAGTAGAAAATTTTGACTTTCACTGAAACACCAATCCCCCAAAATTTTCAGCAAAACCTGCTGATTTTTTTCATTTTGTGTGTGCGTGCGCGTGTGTGTGTGTGTGTGTGAAAAGCAAACATTTCCTGCAAGCATTTTTTGTTCAGTGGAAAATCCACTGAATTTTCTGTAGGGGGTAGAGGGAGGGAAGTTTCACTGGAAAATTTCTGACCATCCCTGTAATGTGATCTGTGCCATCCAAGAGTGGACTTGTACCAGGGAAAGGGGAAAGATAAGGAGACAAAATAGAAATATGTGAATTATGTAATAAACTTAAGACAGCCAGAAGAACTCCATTCTACAACTGAGATATATATGTGTATTATTATTATATATATATATATATATATATAAAGTTTATTGCCCGCTACAGCGACTCCAGCTGAAATGCAGACTCATAAAGTGACTCTATCCCTGCACCTGCTCTGAGTTATCTTAGGAAGACATTTCAAAGGGGAAAACTATGGCTAAATCATTTCTTCTTTACCACTGCCTCTCTTCTGCCATTGAGCAAATCCACATTCCAAGTGTCACACACCGAGATAACTACAAAGCTGTTCTGGTCTTGTTTAGCAAAATGAAATTATATCTCCTTCAGCCTTTAAGGAAAAGCCATGTCACTAGTCAAATATAAAGAATCACTGACCCTTGTTACAGAGATAAGGGCTATAATATCAGGGCCATTTTTTTTCTTCTTCCTCCTCTTGATAGAAGTAAAAAAGTGTCTGCCTGAAGACACAAATCAAAGAAAACATCATTTTTATCTCACATAAGGGAAGGTTGTGAGGAGCAGAAAGTCCCTCCGACTGGTGCTCTTTCCAGCCAAAAGAAAAGTGTCAATGTGGCTGCAGTACAAGGGGAGCCAATATGAGATCGCTGGGGTCAGTCTGAATGCAGACCAACTCTCCAGCACTTGCTTTCCCCTGCTTGATAGACTTGACTGTTTACCCGCTATTTTGTCTTGTTTCTGGCTATCGTATGGATTTTGTCGGGTATTTATGCTGAGGGACGCAAGCTAAATGATTCGGGTTGTCAACCTGGTAATATTTAAAAACCAGCAGAAGTGCCGGAACCTCCCCTGCCCCTCGTCTTCCCCCCGAGGCCTCACCTGCCCCATCGACTCCTCTTCCCCCATCCCTCCTGTCACTCACTGCTTTTCCCCTCCCAGCCACCTCCTGCCCAGGTCAGGAGGGACTCTCCTGCAGAGCAGGGGTAGGGAGCTGCAGCTGCCAGACACTGGTAGGAGATGCCCCAGCTGAGGAGGTGCTGGTGCAGGTGATGGCACCTCCCTGCCTCCCCAGCCCACAGGAACTATGTCCAGTCGGTAGATCTGACTGGACAGTGTCTGGTCCCCTTTTCGACCGGACTTTCCAGTGGAAAACTGGGCACCTGGCCACCCTATGAATGATAGGCATTCCAAAAGCGATATAGCTTCTTTAACCATTTGATTGGCGTAGAGTGCTCTGACAGTTTGCATGTGCCTGGGGTAGGCAGGCTGGGAAGTGAACAGCTGGTGGTGTGCAAAAGCAATATGAACACCATTCTTCTTGGAAAAATCCTGCCTCATGAGGGTAAACTACAGTACCTACCACAGTGCATCTCTGCTGTGAAGAGGCTGAGGGGTGGGGAGGAGAGACTATTTGACCTACAGTTTCCTGGAACAGAATCCATGCACACAATGCAAAAAATGAGGCAAGACTTCTAAGAGGAGCTGGTGCCCAGCCACTCCCAGCCCCCTAGGGAGGATTCCTCAAGCCAAATACCACAGAAAGGGCCTTAGTGTGGGTTGCAGTGACATTCAGAACGAAGCCCAGCACTCTGTAGCAGGCTGAATGGATCCATCTCCCATTCCAAACTGTGGAAAGACTCTCATGAACTCCAGTGGGGGTTGGATCAGGCTGCGTTGTCTGTTAATAGATACAGGGATCTCTCTTGTGAAGCCCTGTCTGAGGAGAGGAATGTAAAGGATGTAATATAAGAGAGTGCTTTCCATTTCTTTCTCACAGCCAATGAGTATTGGCAACAAATGACAGCTAGGAATGGAGAAAGATATGACAGGGGTGGGTAGTTCCCACCTCTTTGCCCAGGGAAGTTTTTGACCGTTAACATTAATAGGAGACGGGTGTGAGTTCCAGACAGCCCTCTGGTATGGAGAGTTTAGTCTGCTGTAAAATATACCATCCGGAATGATAGGCTCGCATCGCAGCTCCGTGATCACAGACAAATATGGATGTTCCAGCCTATTTCACTCACTCACTCACTTTGAGGCATTGTCTAGTGTGTTTCTGGTTGTAGCAGCTGAAATGTAATCAAATTCTCCCTTTTAGTAACACATGCTCCACCTTACTGACCTCAACCCCATTGTCTCACCTTTATTTTGAGAAAAGTTGATTAACAGGACAGCAAGCTGAGAAGGGGCTATGTTTCCTCCCAGAGTGCAATCTGGCATGGGCAGGGCTTTGGATGGACAAAGGGATTAGCAATCGAGCCAGGATGTAAAGCCCTTCATGTTAAATTCACAGGCTTCAATTCAACCCGCCTTCGTAGCTAGCAAACGTTGCCATCTGATAGTTCTTCAGTAGCCTGTGTGAAAAGAGTTGGTGACTTCAGGCCACTTCTAGCAGACAAATGTCTACAGAACACACACACCCTTCTTACTGAGCACTCTTGTGGTTATTTAGTAGAGGTTAGAGACAGTGTTGGCCATAGAAACTGGATTTCCCTCTCCACATTCCCAAGTGGTCCTTCTGACTGAGGTGAGGCAGCGGTGTGCAGAAGTCTGTGGGAGAAGTTTGCGTATGTGCTTTCCGTGTACGTATTCTGTGGATAATAGGCTTCAAGACGGTCAATTCAGCATATTCCGTGAGGACTAAATGCTCTCATAAAGAGAACTCGAAATGCAGCATTTTAATCCGAGAGAGTTCCATATACATACGCCTGCAGACCCTCCATGGCGCTCATCAGCCAGACTTTTGCCAGCACTGAAAGATTTTTAATAATGCAGCTGGGCAGGATGGTTGTAAAATCATTCAGAGGCAAAAGGAACAAAAAAAAATGGCAGGAAGACCTTTTTGTGTTACAGCCACTTGGAATGAGACTCTATTGAATAATGAACTTTGGTGGGGAAATAAATGCAGCTGATGAAGGGAGAAAGCCGCCAGGAGTTTGACATGTTCAGTGAAAGATCTGAGGCTACAAATTCATATTTGTCTTTCTGTTTCGATGTGGCTCTGCTGTAGGACTGGATAGACAGTGTGTAGAGATGGGGGAGGGACTTAGTTCCCCTTTTTGAATTAAAAATAAACTAGATCAGAGATGAAGAGGCAGCCCCTTAAAAACTGGCCTGCTATATGAGCCCTGCTCCACGGAGAGCTTAGTTTGTCTCCTCTTGACATCAGTAGTTAATCTCCCATGACCTAAATGCAGAAACAAGCCCACTGTGTATTACTTTTCTGAGTATTAAATTAATAAGAGCCAAGAAGGAAGATACGGGACAGGCAGTTTCTTACAATGCACCTGCGTCCTGATTGGCAACACCAGTGACACCTGTCCTGAGCAGAAATTGACAGTGCATGTAGTCATCTTGTGATGGGAACGAATAGCCACTCAAGGCTAGTGTAAGACTCACCTGAAACCTTTTCACTTGTCATCTAATGCTGGATTTGTACCCAGGTTTCCAGTAGAGGCTAGCATGTTAACTACTTGCTCTACCTAACTTCTAACACGCGCACAGGTTATCCTTTCCAATTTGGCAGCCACCAGGTATGTTTTTAATGCTTCAGCACTGTTTCCTTGGTAATGCTTTAGTATACTGATCACCAAGTATGTAGGGGAAACACTGAACTCTACATCCAACCTCTTAATGGTACAGCAAGCACCATCCAGTCATTGCATTAAATGCATGGCTATTTCTGTCTCCCAAATGTGAGTGCAGGCGACATGGCTGTTATTTTTAGACCTGACACGTTGTAAGTATCAAGTGATTTGCAGGATTGTATACTCGCTATATAGTTACAGGAGATTTACTACGGGGAACCCTTGGGAGTTACCACGTAAATTAAGAAGCTGGCGCAACTGCCAAGAACTAGCGTGGATTTCAGCAGTCATCCCCATCCAGGGCTGCCCTAGGGAAGGGCTGTCATGGTCAGCAAACCTACCAGCTGATCCAAAAGGGAGCCTTCCCCAGTAGCAGCTGCGCTTTCCCTTGGTTACTCTTAGACCCCCTGTGGAGCGTCAGCCTGAAGAAGACCTGCACATTAGCGTTTATTTGGCTGGTTGGTTTGAAAGCCTGCTGCTGTGACTTCTGGGGGGATGAATTATTTTTGCGTCTGCTCTCCCCACTGGTAGCAATTTTTCCAGCTAGGGTTGCGACCTAGTACAGCATCTGCACAGCCGGCATGAACAGAGAGAATGTTACAACTGCCCTAAGCAACCATGATATCGACGAGAGAGGAGCAGCCTAGACAAATGTATGGGCTAGTACAGTTCTTGGGAATACAGTCCCTGACGACGCTGGACAGGAAACTGTGGTAGGGATGAGCTAAAATAGGGGTCATTATATCTGAATGCACGTGGCCATCATTATTGAATATACTTGGTTACTAGAATGGCTCTTCCCATGACAGAGCTGGCATTATTAACGTTGTCTATCTTTTCTTCCTTTGAATTGGACACCACCTTATAGGCCTCGATGGGGGTTATGGATTATTTTTTACATCCCTCCTAAACACAGATGCAAGCTAAGTGAATATATTTTGCAGTTTCCAGCTAGAAATGCTGGGCCAGATCTCCCAGCTGGAAGAAATCGAGGTCGCTCCACTTAAGTAAGTGGAGCTAGGTCCATTTGTAATAGCAAAGGGTCTGGTCCAGTGTTGCTCATGGATGGGCCTTTTCTCACTTTTTTGTGCCTTGCTTAAAACCCTTCAAAATCACTGACTGAAAAACAGCTGCAAACACAGATGCAAGGGGCTAGACCCTCAGTCCTCTTCTGGCTGCTTTGTATTGCTGAGCATTTGGGGAAAGAATCTGCATTTTCCTGTTAGCAAAAATGACTCTCCGGTATTGTTCTTGAAATTACACATGTAGAAGAATTTAAAAGTGGAGGGGAAAAATGAACCTAGCATTCAGTCCCATGGTAGTCTAGGTTTATTATATCTTCCTGCCAGCTCTGTCCTCCAATCCACCACTCATTTTATTAATTTGTCAATCTGCGTTGATGAAAAGTGAGAGAAATCATACTTGGGGTTTTCTTTTTTCGGTCTAGAAGGCTGCAAAAAATGTCTTGGAAATCTAGGGCATTCCATTGTGAAACAATCAAGCTGGATTTGTCTGAAAATGTCTGGCCATCTCTCTTTCTCATACACGTGCACATACACTGTTTTTTCAGTCATCTGGAACATTAAGCCACAGAGGGTGGATGAAAGCAATGCAAGAGGCAAAAACACACTGATAATAGCTGTTCAGCAGCAGGTGGCTCATAAAATGGCTTCATCTCCGGGTTTTGTCCTTTTTTGGGGGGCTCCCTTTCTTATCAGTTTAAACAGATTTGCAAATGAAATAAGAAGTCAGTGGTTCTGTTGGATGATCAAATATCCTGGCTTTGGGTAGGAGGATTGCCCTTTTGTAAGGTGTGTGGTGCAAACCAAGCTGCCAGCTCTGCTTGGTAGGTAGGTCATTGGAGATATCTATGCACACTTGATTTTTAACACATGTGGTCAGCAGAGGATAACTGAGGTCCTTTGGAAGAATCAGCTGAGCTCTATCCACGGCTGCTATTCTGACTTAGATTGTTGCTCTCCTCCAGTTTTTACGTTGCCTCTACACTTGGGCGTTAACACTAGCGATCACAGTGTTGAAGAATTATTAACTAGAATGGTCAGAATTTTTTCAGCAAAACGTTTTTTGGTGGAAAAATGCCAAATTGTCAAATCAAAACTTTTCAAGGGTCGGTTTGGACAAATTTCTTGACTCAAAAAAATTTGTAACAGTAGTTTCAGAATCATCTAAACAAAAAATGTTGGTTTTCTGGTTTGAAAGAATTTTCTTTTCTGAAATGTCAGGTAGTTATAGTACAACTTTTAAACAAAAATTAATTGACAATAGAACACTTTGACACTATCAAAATGAAACGCTTCAATTGTCCTGAATCAGACAATTTTTTGTTTGTTTTGGTTACCTCAGCTTGTAATTTATTATCAGACTCTGACTTTTCTTTTTATCCATCATCTTTGCCACTTAGTGCCATCATTTATCTGGCTTAGGTATAATGCTCAAACTCCCTCCCATAATGCAAGCGGTGCAGTTTTACTCCCATAAATCTCTCAAAGCTTGGCTTAAAGCATTCTTTTACTGTAGCTAATTTTAAGGTTCACGAGTTTCACTTATATCGACCCTGTTCTGTATTAGGAGGCTGCGCTTTGTTATTGATGTAAAATGCCTATCATATAGATATATCTGTTCAGGATGAGTCATGAAAGTGGTAGACCTGCTGGTTTTAGCGTGACTCTGAGTCTCCTTTCTAGTATTGGCTTACTACTTTCTTCTCTCATCTGTGCAGCTGGGCCTACCTCTACATCCACAACCTGGATTTTCCCCTTTCCCTACCTAGTGGCAGCCCGGATTGGGATAGTTACTGTTAACATCAATTCTTCATCAGTTCCAAAGGTTCAAGAAATATTTACGAAAGCTATTTACTTTTCAGGGCAGTAGGCACTGATGTAAAGCTGTCACTCCAGAGGTATCACATAGGTATCGCCCTGTGACACAGCATTCTGACGTAAGGTGGGCTTGAACCGGGGAATTCCCACCCAGATTTCAGACCTCACAAAGTTTGAAGGTCCCGGGGTTTTCTTGTCCTATACCAGAGCTTGGGTTTTGGTTTGGGAACATTTATAATTTTAACAAAATAGCTGTCCTAATTGCTCCAGGTATCTTAAATCATCGCTGGACACCTTTCAGCACACGTTAATCTCATGTGATTTTTAGAAAGCATCTCTTTAGGGACCTTAACCCTTGTGCCTGTTATGTCTTTAAGGTGCCACAAGGTGTCAGGGTTATTGCTGTGCCACCATTCTGTTCTTTAGCTGTTCAGCATTGCAGCCTGATAGTATACATGGGTGCTAAAGGTCATCTCTGGTACTGGCTTCAATACTTACAAGATAAGTGAGAACTACTAATAGTGTGCGTGTGTGTGAAAGAGAGAGAGAGAGAGACCTTGAAAACAAAGGTATCTCTGACACTAGTTCTCCAGCAGGGAATTTTGCCATCTGCATGACTGCTCATTAGAGCAGCCTGAAAAAGGTCTCCCCAGTAGCAAAACAAAATCATGTCTAAGTAGATGTGCAAAACAAAATCATCAAAAAGCAACATATTTTTCATGGTTACCTTCAGTTTCTTTTTCTTTTTACAAAAGGGCTTTGCAGGCAGAGAAGTGCAATTCTGCATGCAAAGGAAATCTGTTTATTGAAACTAGTCTTGCCAAGGGCAGAAATGTTGCTGTCTTTTCTCCACTGGAAAAGCAGGGTTTGGTAGAAATAATAATAATAAAATCAGGGCTGTAGATGAAGTTCCCTAACAGGAAGGGAAAGAGACTTGTCTTTGTGTCATTCTAGCACTGAATGCTGTGTGGGTCTTGCATAATTCTTTCCAAAGCAGCCTCTCTGGGTATGATATTGGCTGCTTACTGAGAGGTGAGTACTGTGACATTCCCATAAGCATTCTGTGTGTGTGTGTGTGTCCCCGATGCACTCGTGGTATCAGTGTTTACTGCCTTCCTGAAACGTTACTCAGAACAATGACCTGCCACCATCAGTGTGCCCAGGGCTAGTGAGCATTTGGAGGACTTCCCATCAGAGTCAGGGGGTGGGTATTCCCTGGCTGTCATTCTCACCCTCAACCAAGACACTGCTGCTTGAGCACTGTGACTCGGTGGGTTCGGGATCTACTAAAGCAGGACAATCTGCGATAACTGGCCCGTATTGGGGAAGCGTCGTTCTTCTGAAAGCACCATCACATTTGGCACTGACGCCCTCGTTGGCAGTTTAGGTGAAGAGATCAGGAACTGATCAGGTCTAGGATGCTACCCCTCTAGGGGGTGAGGCACGTCGGCGGGAGAGGGCATCCCGGGGTTATTCAAATGCATAAGATATAGGCTCTTGGCATGGGGAGGTTGGGGAGCTATTGTAAAGTTAGAACTTAGCCTTATCGTCCACGAACAGGCATATTTTCTCCATTCAAAGCAGAGTCTTGGAATAAGGGACAAATACTGGGAGCCCAGAATGAAGCATTTTCATATAAGCAGTGTTTTCCTGCACTGAACTGCTGTGTCTCTGCCTCCTACGTTACTGTCTTGTCAATGCTTGAACTTCCTATTGTGTGGGTGTATGGGAACTCGGCGCGCTAAGGCCCTCGGTGCCAAAGACGTCAAGAATGCCAAGTAGATTGAATGGGTGACGTACAGTTGGTGTGGGGGGTGGGGTGGGTGGAGAAGTTGGGGCATATTAAATTAAGAACCTGCTTTTCTCTGTGACTGCGGAAGGAAGGAGTGTTGTCAGAGCAGGGAATGGGAAGCAGGACTGTTGGAGTCTCTTCTGGCTCTGACACTGACTCAGTGTGTGGCATTGGGCAAATCACCTAACCTCCTTGTACTTCGTTGTATGCATCTGTAAAACAGCAGTCAGAATAACAATTTACTGGCCTACCAGAAGTCCAGTTTTTGGATGTCTTCCATGGCTGTAGATGTCATTGCAGCACTAAACTGACTCCTGCATGAACTTGTAATTAGGGTGACCACCACCCGTGCCAAATTGGGCAGGACGGTTCCCAGATGCAGAGTTCAGGTCCCAGGCTGAATGACTCCGGGAAAGCATTTCGACTGGATTCCCTGCACCATTGCTCTGAGCCTGCCCAAGTGGCTGAGGTGAGCCTTAGCCCCTCCTCGCAATGAGGCCCCACCCCTGCTCCTCCTCTTCCCCGCTCCCCCCAAGGTCCTTCCCCCTGGCCAGGGAGTCCGGGCCACTGTGAGGAGCCCTGGACCCTCCAGCTGCCCTGGGTGGCACACCCTGGGGACAGGGACATGGGCTGGGGGCTGTTCTCGGACATCCTGATCCCCCCCCGCCCAGGGCAGGTGGAGGGTCCGGGGCCCCCCACAGTGGCCCAGGCTCTCTGGGCAGTTCTTACCATGACCGAACTCCGGGTTCTGGCCTTGCCAGGGGGTGGGGCCTTAGGGGAACAGGTGAGCCAGCGGCGGGGCCTCAGGGGAAGAGGAGGGGCACATGCAGGGCCGTGCGGCAGGATTCCTGCATGTGCCTCACTTTTGCCTTTTGGAAAGGTGGTCACCCTACTCGTAATTTCCTTTACCAGTTAAGGGTAGATAATCCTAGAGGACCTTGAATTCATTTAATTCAAGGCACTCTATACATGTCCAGCATTAAAAGTTAGAGGCGGGATTTTTAAGAAAATCTTATGTGATAGGAGTAAAAGTCTGACTTTAAATGCAGGCCAATTTTGCTCCTAACTCGCATAGGCCTTTTGAAACCTATTATGTATAGCTATGTACATGTATATACACAAAGTTGTATGTGGATTTTCAAAAATATATACTCTCTCATACACACAACCCCCTACCCCCACTCCATAGGCAGACGTAACAAACTACTCTCCAACTCATTATTTTGACCAAATGTGGCAACTTTGTCACACAAAACAGACATATTACAGGCTTGGTGCACAGAGCAAACAGCACTAAAACATTCTGTACCCAGTTCCCTGTGCAGAAAGGTAGCTGATGATGATCAGACTGTTTGGAAGCACAGCCAAAACTGGCTTTGTTTGGGTCCAAACCCTGCCCCCCTCCCACACACAGTCTGGCTGATGCACTGCTCTGAACGATTTGCAAAAGGCAAAATAGATATTTAAAAGGGCTGTTTTCTTCTTCTTTAAGCAGCTTGATTGGGCAGGCATGTGGAGGGCAAAGTGTTTGTTCTAATGTAAACAGAGAATGTTCTTATTCACTAATTGTATTCACGGGGTCAGATTCTGATTTTAGGTACACCAGTGTAAGTCTGGAGTAAATCTGTGCATTCCAGAATTACTTGACTGAAATCAGAATCAGGCTATACTGAGATCCTTACTTGCTTATTACGTTCTGTATTGTCTTTAACCAGATTTCAAATCTAACTCTCATCTGAATAGATCCTTCGTGCCAACTCCTGTAATGAAAGAATCATTATTTCCTATATATTAGCCAAACATATTGTTCATATACAAACAGTATTTATGTAGCTTTTGTTATACAAATCTGGCCTCACATGATGGAGTCCATACCCTACGTCCTCCCTAGCTGTACCTGCAAAATTTGCAAGTGAATCTGTTGGGGCAAATCTGCGTACACAACTACATATTTTGTATATGCAAATTCCACTTTTGGCACACGCAGACATTGTACTTACGGACTTTGCGGGTGCATCTAGAGAGCCATTTGATAATGCGGCTCAGTGTGTTTGTCATAGGACAGTGACCGCATGTCAACAATATATGGAATATATTTTGAAAATGACATGAGTTAAATTCTCTTCAGTTCAGCAGGATTTCCAATGTGGCCCATTGGCTTTCCATGAGGGCCCTTTAAAAAGCCCAACCCTAGGCTTTTGGTTCCTATTTAAAAATCCTAAATGTTCATTTGCAATAACCCTGTGAGGCCAGCTCTGTAAGTTCCACTTGCACTATTTAACATCTGTTTGAGCAGATTAACTGTTCTCACACACCAGACACGTGTAGTCCTCCTTCTGCCTCTTATTTCCTGCTCCCCTCTCTCCGCTTTCTCTCCTTCCTCATTCCTGTCCCCCTCTGACTCTGCTTTGGGAATCTGGGAGCAGAGGCATCTGGCAGCATCTCCTATCTGAGCTTGTCATTTCCTTTGGAGTCAGTCCCTAGCTCCTGGCACCAACTGTGTTCCAAATAAATAAATAAGTGCATGTCCTTTCCCATCATGAGAGGGGACTGTCACAGTTCAGGGCAACCGCACCTGTCTTCCCCTACCGGTGGTTCAGCAAAGGCACCCCTCCCCCTCAGCTTTCAGTTCCCCAGCTGTTGCCTCTCTTGGGTGGAGACACTCATCCATCACCCTGCTGACTGGCTGCACAGTTCCTTGCTCTCACTGTGTATTTCCCAGCACACACCGGTTGCCCAAGAACACCTGCTAGCGTTCCCTGCAGAGACTGATAACAGAGTGAGTGTCAACAGTTATCAGGTACCACACGGCACAGCCTGCTTTACTCTTAAGGTAAAAAGCATCACAGAGCAAACATTAAAAACAATAAAAGAACCTACACACCTGCTAATTGGGGCCCTCCATGGACTAAGGTCCTGTCTCTTTACTGGGCCCAAGTCCATTTAAACTCAGGCTATTTATCCAAAAGTCTTTATTTGTCTGTTAGTCTTTGGAGAATCCACTTTGAACTAGTATATACATATCTCTGCTGGGGCGGGGACGGCAAAGGGTAGGGTGACCAGATACCAAATGTGAACATTTCAGACACTTTGTTTTCCGGGGAAGGGGTATAGTTGCCTATATAAGACAAAGCCCCAAATATCGGGACATCTGATCACCCTAGGAAGGGAGCAGCTTCAAAGGCTGACAATGGAGGACGTGCATTAATATGCCCCCCTTCCTACTGGAGAAGGTCCACAACAGCAGGTTCACAACTGCATTGGCCATACAATGCACTCCCAAGGTGTCAATCCTAATTCAATAAGGTTTAACTTAATTCAATAAAGTTAATCCTAATACCATGAGATTTGTTCAGGATAGTGCAGGATGTTGTCAGTCCTGCTGCAAGGACATCCTCCAGCTCCTAACAGACACCAACGGTAGCCTGTATCTTCCTTCATCCACCCTGGGATCCTGCCTTTGGCAGAAACAAACTGGCCCCAGACGTTACGCTTCTGCAGGGCCACCAACGCAAACCGTGGGAACAATACCAGTGCAACCATGACACTTCACTCTTTTTCTGTAGCCTTCTAGGCTGCTACATCTAACTGGACAAAGTAGAATCCTCCAGGGAGATGAGATAGGAGGGGCTGCATCTGCAACCATGACCAGGGCTTATTAGTTGGGTCAGGCTTTAAATGCTTGAGATCCTGCCACGTCAAGTGAGCTATCACACCTTATTAAGGAAGCCATATCCAACTGTTTTGATTGACAGGGTGATAAGAAAATGCTGCTCTATACAAGGTTGAGGGATTTAAGGAGTTCAGGAGGTGGAAGACTAGAGAAGCCGTCAAGTCCCCAACCTCCGCTCCAGTCTGCAAATGAAGTGATAGGTTTCAATCTCATAAAAGCTGTTGGTGACTCAAATGACCCCACTGGAAAGGAGAGCAGATGAAGAATTCAATTTAAGCAACTAGTGGGAAGAGCACTCCCAATCAGCTGGTGGCTGGCTGGAGGAAATGAGTGCCAGCTAGCTGCTAACAGTGAAGCAATCCAGTGATCTGGAAGTCTGCATTGCTCTTAACAACTGTGCAAACATAAAAATACATTCGCTTCCAGAGTATCAAGAAGTTTAAAGTTGAGCTGCTCATTGACCACAAATACACTGCACTGTTCACACCACAGGCTCTTCCTAGCAGTTAAAGACGGGGGCCTGGACTGAGTTCTCATTCATGTCTGTGTGACTAAGGTCAGGAACCAACAGGAAATCAGGCCTTCAACTTCGGAGCTCAGTTAAGGTTAGAATATTTCTTCAGGTGATGGCTAAACGTAGGGCTAAGAAACATAACAGCCACACCACCAGCCAATCCATCAGTTTGCTTAAAGGAGGACAGGAGAGGTAACTGGGCAACTGCTGTATTGACTTTATTGATTAGCATGTCTGAGGCTCTGTTGCTATAGTATCTGTGAGTTATGGCCCTGATAGGCACTTATAATTCATGTTTATCTTTAAGTATATGAGCAGTCCCATTTATTTCAAGAGGATAGCTTACACGCCAAACACTAAGCATTCACTTAAATGATTTTCTGGGTCAGGTGTGTGCCAGACTGTATTTTATGTAGAGATAATAACATGGACTCTGAGCCCAATATTTTAACCTCCATTGACTTAATGAATCTACCTGTGTAAGTAAATGTTGCAGGATCAACCATATGGTAGTGCCAAGGGTCCCTCAGAATGGCTCATGGTTAGTCTGTTAGTTACATAGAGAATCTTACTTCCCTTAGTGACTGAAGAACTGAGATAGGAAGTGGCCTTTGGAGACTCCAACTCAGCCTGCTAGGTTCCAGTAAGGGAAGGAACCCACAAAGGTGGAGCGAAGTATAGCAGCAGTGCTGGAAACATCACAATGGTCTGGGATTCAATTTCACTTTCCTACAACTTCCCCAATTCAGAATTTCTGTTGTCAGTGACTGACTGTAATAAAAACAGAGGATCTAGTTTGGGCCTCAGAATTAAATTTGGTTCTGAAATCCCAGAGGCCTTTGTGAAAGGGACAACTCCGAATCCTGGTTCCTCTGAAGTCCGTAGGAAACTTCCCATTGACTTCAATGGGATCAGGATTTGGTGCTTACTGTCGTTGGACTAGATTCCAAACATTTGATATGGGGCCCTGCACTCCTGTAAATTCTGTGTGTGTGCGAGCACAAACACACACACACACCCCTTGCAGACACTCCAAATGGGTGGCAGAAGTAAGCACCATGCATGGAAGAATGACTTGGGGCGGATGCTACCTTTGGGAAGAGAGTTGCAGTGTTAACCAATCAGCATTTCCCCACCTGCTGTAAGATTATTCCTGGAATGAACAGCTTCAGGGGAGAGAGGGGAAAGTAATTCCCTAGGAAATGAATTAAAAATAAATGTTTGTCAGGTTCAGAGGTGGCATAAGGCATTAAACTCCATGACCTTAAACATGAACCCTTCTGCAATGCAGAATCTTTGATTTGATTCATCTCTATGTTTCTGTTTTTAGGGTACACCTACCACTTGAGCCCTTTAAGATGTCTTGTAAATTAGTGGAGAGCTGGGTTTTTATATAGAGGAGACCATTTAAACAGTGATTATGATGAGCAAAGAAAATGAAGAGCCGTACTCTGCATTTCCCTGCACCTTGCCCAGTCGTTTAAACCTGTGCAAAGTGGATGTAAAATGCTATTAAATGAAAGTAACAACGATTTACATTCACTTTGCCCTGGGGGTAAATTACCACATGTGGTGTAAGGAATGGCGCATTGGGACCAATGTGTTTACAAAGAGGAATGTAATACCTCTTTCCTTCCACATTGGAGAATTTTTTTAAAAAATCCAGCTTTCTGCTAGTTTCCATCATTTTGCAGCATCAGGTTTTATGTTTCAAAAGAAAAACACTTGCTGTGGCATTATGTTGGCAATTGACCAATACTGAAATAATGCTGGGTACGCTCTGTATTCATGGAACTTTCTAATGATGGTGCCCAGCTGCAGTGCAGACTGGAACAATTTAACTTTTAATGGCAATGCAGCATAAGCAATTGGAGATCTGGACCATTGTATGAAATTGTAATGGAACTGGTGTTTCTCCAATCTCCAGAGTTAGGGTTAGTTTCTGGACATGTGGCAAAGATTTTGATTTTCTTCACCAAGTAAAGATCCAAAGGGTCTTGTTAACATTTCCCTAATTAATCAGTTTAAGTACTTTTTTTCTGTATACTTGCATGATTTTTACTACTG
This sequence comes from Caretta caretta, assembly GCF_965140235.1. Lineage (NCBI taxonomy): Eukaryota > Metazoa > Chordata > Testudines > Cheloniidae > Caretta > Caretta caretta. The sequence continues at coordinate 6,428,715 of NC_134215.1, forward strand.
CATTAGACCATTTAGCCTTGTTACATTCATTACAAATAAAAATATTACTTTGTATTGACGTAGGGCTGTTCAGCTGAGAATCTTAAAATGCTTTAGAAAGGCCAAGGAATTAAACCTCACAACCGGACCTGGTTGAATAATCTGATTTTCCATCAGCTGCACAACTGCAGACAGAGTCACCTTTTGAGCTAAAGGAGAACTCCAATGGCTGCCGGTAGCAACAGACTCCTTTAGTAGGGCTGGCTGGGAAATGAGAATCCCGTTTTCACAAAAAACATAGCCATTTTGAAATTTGTTTTCATTCCGCATTGGAACAATGATACCTTTCAAAATGATTTTTTAATGTGAAAAAACATGACAGACACCCCCACCCCAGAATAGCCAATGGAATAGCCAGTAGCTATCTTGTCTAAATGAGACGGATCCACTTTAGAATAGGAAGAGCAGGGACTTGAAACCGGGTCTCCTATATCTCAAGTGAATGCCCTACCCACTGCGCTCATCTGGGGTGCGTTTCACTCTCTCCTAACCAGTTTTTGTGGGGCAGATTTTTTGGGAGTAGCTGTGGCAAGCAGCAAGAGAGCTTGCCTTCAGCCTTGATCTCTCTAGCTAGAGTCATTTCTTGGTGCAGAATTTCTTCCTTGGAACAAGGCATTCATATTTGGGCTGAGATTTCTTAGAGGGGCTTGCCTGAGTGCTGATTCTGACCACCACTGTTTCAGGACTAGTGTATATAGTGTAAATAAGCAAGATAGACTAAGAATATACTCTAAATTTGTATTACTGATTTTTTCCCCTCCAATGGGAAATCTGGATGGCCCTGAAATCTGTAAGATATACACACATATATATAAAGATGGCTGGTTGTTTTCTGTGTTCCTGCAGCAGATTGAGAAGAGGAGGCTGGAGAGTCGGGAAAATGAAGGGACTGCTTGTAGGAAATATTCATTCCTGTGAAGCATAAATTGTGTGCATATGCATGTGTGTGTATCTTGACATATATGTAACTTGAAAACGTTTAGACTTCTGCATTAGACTGCCATATGTATTCGGAGCAAGACAGGCTTTATGGGGCATGAGAAGGTAGCTGAGATAGTGGTGTTTAGTTTAATTTATGCTTGAATTTAAATCGAGGAAATACCTAACAAAGACATGAAGCAACCATGCACAGTGCAGTGTAAATAGGAGTTTGGGTTCGTCCTTTGCTTTAAGCTTCAATGGCTAGAAAAGCCACTGGACGCACTTCTAAAGTGCCTTACAACAAGCAAAAAGAAAAGGAGTACTTGTGGCACCTTAGAGACTAACCAATTTATTTGAGCATGAGCTTTCGTGAGCTACAGCTCACTTCATCGGATGCTCAAATAAATTGGTTAGTCTCTAAGGTGCCACAAGTACTCCTTTTCTTTTTGCGAATACAGACTAACACGGCTGTTACTCTGAAACCTGTCATTATGCAAGTTACAACAAGCAGGAACCAGCATTGTATTGCTTGGAGGCTGACTGGTCCTTCACCAGAGTGACAGGAGCAGCTTTGCTGGCCAGTATAAAAGTACTTCACAGTGTCACAAGCAACTGAGCACTTTTGAAGGGTATGTTCAGCTCTGCTTTTGAACTGGGGCCACAAATGCCAAAATGCCACAAAAAAGGCTTTTTTGTCCAGTGCCTCCCTTTCCTTATGGCTCTTCATGCTGTGAATGGCTGTGGATGCAACAGGAATCCTCATCAGAAAGCCTTTTCTCCCGAGATTTCCATCCCAAATATTCAGACTCAAGACTTCAGGTCATCTGGAGAGATACAGCTAAATATTTGGCTCATTGTACCCATACCTTTTGGGGTTGGCCAATCCCTGGGTAGTGCTTCCTAGATGATAAAGGACTTGCTGCACAGTGGAAAGAGGAAATCTTGAGAGTTACAGCAATGGTGTTCAATTTCTGTTTAAAAATGAATCCCTTTTGCTCCAAGTCTAGTTCTTGTCTTTAAAATGACCATAAAAAGATGACTTGGTGAGGCTTCATGTTCATGTTTTGTACAACTTGGTCCTACCATTTGCCCACTGTTTAGAGATGTTTTACTACTGTTATTTATTTGTATTACGGTAGCACACATAGAGACTGCAACCAAGATGCGAACTCCATCGTGCTAGGTGCTGTACAAATAAGAGTCAGTCGCTGTACTGAAAAGCTTACAGTTTAAATAGACAAGACAGACAACAAAAGTGGGAGGAAGGATTTCCCCATTTTACAGATGGGGAAATGAGGAAGAGAGAGAGAGATTAAGTGACTTGCATAAAGTCACACAAGAAGTCAATGACAAAGCCAGAAATTAAACCCACGTATCTGAGGTCCCTAGCTCAGTGCAGTACCCATTAGGTCATCCTTTCCCCCTAAATTGGTAGGGTATTTCAGAAGGATGAGCCTGACTTCATAAGGGAAAATCATAAATGTGACCGGTGATTAGATACAGTGGGATCTGAATAAAAACAGGAAATTGCAAACAGATTAAGGAAGAGAGAAGCCTCACAAATACAGGGGACTGAATGTTTTAATGAAGATTAAACCAATATCAACTGCATTAGCTTTCGTGGGATTGCAGGAGAGCAATCTTATTATTAGAATATAGATTTAATAGCCCAGTTTGCATAGTTCTATTATTCTGTAATATTAAATGACAAAAACTCCCGTTATGTTTTTGTATCTAAAGTAACTCTCTAGACCTGCCTTAAGAGGCCAAGTAGTGTTGCTGGAGCAAAAAATATTCAAAGCATTCCCCTTCCTCCCCCCACCCCTCCCCCCCCGAGGAGGCTGTGTTTCAGTGATGGGATAAGTTCGCTCTCTGATTTCTGTAATGTAAGGGGATATAGGAAATGTCATACTAGATCAGACCCAGGGTCCATCTAGTCCCGTATCCTGTGTTTTGACAGTGGCCAATATCAGCTGCTTCAGAGAATGGTGCAAGAAATCCTACAGAAGATAGTTATGGGGAAATCTACCAATGAGGAAAGTCCCTTCCCAAGCCCCTTCAAGTTAATGGTGGGCTTATACACCGAACCATGAGGGCTTACATTCTTTCCAGATCTCTTGATTTTTATTATTTTTTAAAATCCTTTCTAGTATACGTCTGGCTACTCAATCCTATTAAGAACTGGGCCTCAATAATATCCTATGCTAATGAGTTCCAGAGGCTAATTTGACATTTTGTTTGGGGGGAGGAGATAGTACATTCTTTTATCAATTTCAAACAATCAATTTCCACAGGGGAAAATATGTCAAAAGCAAGATTCTGCATTATAGCTGATGTAATCAACCGGAGTATAAAGTATGTGAGGATGCTGTATGTATTTTAGCAAGGAAATGAGGGTGATTAGTTATCAGTTTCACAGTGGGGATGGTTACAGCATGATACTACCATGAGCTTTGTCCATGGCCAGGAATGCTCTGGGCCATATAGAGATCCAGTGTATGTAGGCGTAGCCAGTTTTTCCATTCCATGACAGCCTAATCCAGGCCAGATCTTTAGGGAGAACCTGTATTGTTACTTTAGGCTGTACAGATCATGTTAGTCTAGGAGCCAGAGAAAATCACAGGGTCTCTTTATACCCAGCAGCCTCACTAGAGAACCTCCTTGATACTCATTTGTTACACCCAAGTTCCATCTCTTTCCTGCAATGAGGCTCTATAGTGTAAATAGAGTGTAACAACTTGAGGTCAAAGTCAGAATTGCATTCAATGCCATTGACTCCAGGTGTAAGTCTGTTACCTGGCACCATTGTCCTTTGAGTGGCAGGAGATCTGAATTTGGCCCTCTGCATCTAAAGCCACAAACAGAGCGTGCCTTAGCTCTGGTTCCCATGCAGCCACCTTTTGTGTCAAGCACTCTGAAAGAATTTCAGCCCTGTCCTAAGAATCCCTGAAAAGGCTGTGGTGGAGTGAGCCATCATCCGAATTTTAGAAGGAGCCAAAGGCATATTGCATTGCTGATTAATGGGCAGGGATAATGAGTGGAAAAACCCTGTTATGCAACCTCTATAGTATGTTATTTAGAGTATCAATTTCCCTACAGAGAGACTTATAACAGGATGTTTGGAGAGGAATATTACTGTTCTTTCATAATCATTTTAATGTCTTTTGTCAGACACATGCTGTGGCTGGATTTGAAAAAGGATGGGGGTATGTTTTGCCTGTGGCTAATCTTTGCAGCTTGCAAGTGAGACAGTGAGCCATACTGGTGCCCTGAACCTGCAGTAAGAGACGGGCCCAGAGAACTCCAAAAAGTTTGCCTCAATATTTCCTACCTAGTGTTTCCTTTCTGGAAGGAGGTGCTGAATGGGTTGTGGAATGGATAAAGGGCATGGCCTCGTGAAAGCTGGGGATCTATGGGAACCTCTCCCACCTGTACCAATCCATGTGCTGTATACAACAGATATAGTTACTAACTAAATCAGCGTTGGATCCCTGAGCCTTCAGCTTCTACCACTTGAGCTTAAAGGGGTGAGTTCCTTTAGCTGTTAACAATTGCAGGTTCCTTATCCTCTGTGAGTTTGCGCTAGAGGGCAGTACCTCTCACTCACACATGCGCAAAGCCAATACATTACACAACTCTGCACGCACCAGGCTTTCTCTGCTGCTTTGTATCTCTCCGTGAAGGGAGGAGGGAAGGAGCTATGGCTAGCTGAAGAGATGTTCTTTAGTTCACTGGATTTTCAACAGGATGTGTCTGTAGTGTATGATTCAGTGTTTCAGGGGTTGACCTGAGAAGTAAAGTGGTGAATGGTAGGAGTAAGTCTGGGGAGCCAGAGCAGTTGGGTTTTATAATAGGCTGCACTGTGTGACAGTGGAAAAGTTCCTTACCACCTCTTTGACTCGGTTTTACCATCTTTACAATAGAGACAATACTTTCTTGCCTCATTTGCTCCTTGTCAATGAGCTAGCGGAGATGCCTTTTACAAAGATATAGTATGTGATTGAAAGTAACCCCCAGCCCCCTGGAGATTGGCAGAAAGCCTCCTCCTCTTTCCTTCGTTGCCTGAAAGGATTTTTCTGAGTAGCACAGCTGAAACCAAAGTATTCAACTGAAGAAAGTTTCTTCCCTAAGCCAACTTTCTATGCCCCCACAATATCACTTGAGGAGGCCTGTGGTTGCCTACTTTCAGCAGAAGAAAGAGCTTTCAGCACAGCATATGAAATGTATTTAACAAAAAACATTTCTCTCCCACACTTCTCACCTAGAGATTCTTTGAGATGTTACATTTTTCCTTTAAACCTATGATTGTTCCAGGGGTTGGATTAATGTGGAAAATGCACAAAGCTTGCTGTTTTAAAAAAAAACCTCAGTCCTGCGTAGGAAACCTGCTTTAAAATACAGGTTGCCCTCAGTGTATTATTCACTGGGACAGGCAGAAAAGCAAACCCATCAGAGTCATCCCATAGAATAAGCTTCCTCTAGGAACATTCCTGTTTAACTGACAGTCCGTGAAACAAGAAGAGATGCAGAGTGACGTTTCCAAAAATGCCAATATGATTTAGGAGCCTAAATCCCATTATCTGAAGCAACTTAGGCATTTAGAAGCCTAAGTCTCCTTGAAAGTCAGTGGGACTTGGGCGCTTTTGAAACTTTTACCCGTGCGGATTGGAAAGCATCATTTATCAAGGATCCTAACAACAGAGGGAAGCCATCTTTCCAAGGATGCATACCGTTTGTTCTAGCCCGGGTGATACGTGATCTTAAAAATCACATCATTCTGCTTCCCATGTTGCTCCTCCCCCCAAAAGCTTTCACTAAGCAGGCCTTTTCTTGAGAGCAGCATCCCAGCAGCACTGCACACCTCCACCCAGAACCGGCATTTAAGGCGGATGTAATACTTGAACCAGTGAGGAGATATCCATGGTAGCGTGTGTTTACTCTAGCATCCTGGCTTGCGACCCAGACTGCCTACCCCTGAATCTGACCTACTATTACACAAGGTGCCTAGGGTATAAACCATTTATGAAAAATCTTGTATTCTGTGAGCCTGCTTCTGCTCCCATTGAAATCAATAGCAAAACTCTGAGTGACACCAATGGGTGTAGCTAAAGAAGAACCTCTAAGGTTATATTTTAGCTAATGTATCATACCACCAGAAATGTACTTTTCCCTAAAGTGTATTTTGTATATCAGCTTTATTTCAGATTCAGATGACGAGTCTCTCTCTTACTTTTACCCACAAAGCTTGTCATCCATAATGTTTATAATGTGGTTTTATGTATTCAGCTTTGAACCCAATAATCTGTTATCTGTCCAAGAATGCTTGGCAATGCAGTAGCTCCGGAAAAGGTCTCGCTGGTACTTTTGATGCGGTACAATTGCCTGGCACTTCTAGGTTTACATGTTTTATTGGTTTAGACTGTATTTGATAGCAACGATTTGATTTGACTTATTGTAATGCTGTTTTGTAAGCAGATTGACTTGGTTTGGTTTGAGTTTGTTTTATAAAAGCCCAATTCATCTCTAATCCATCATAATACTATCTCTGCAGCTTTTAACATAATTAAGTGCAGCTTGTGACGACATTGTCCTGTTCAGCTTCCCAAAGTGTATTGGATTAAACATTAAGTAAGAAGATACATGCTACTGGACCATGAAAACAATGCTTTTTAGTGGGACATTTTAGGAAAATCCTTAGTTTTCACTAAATGTCACCCTAGCTCAGCTCTCCATAATTAGAGCATGAGAAGGGGAGTTTCAATCAATTTTAGCTTCCTATCCAGACCTCTAATTCTTTAGAGGGGTTGGTAACCTTATATGAAGCACTTCCATGTTTCCATGCCTTATTGCGTGGTCTCTAAATATCACAATATGTTGTGCTTAATGGCTCATTGGTGACCTCTGGATTTGGTTCTCACCCTCTGTGCTAGAGGTTGTGGTTTCATGCCCCATGGGAATCCTGCCTGGTGAAGTGAAAATTGTACAGGAGGTCAAGCTAGATGATGATTGTGGTTCCTTCCAGCATTGGAATCTATGAAGAGGAGAAGCAATGAAATGACCACAGTGGCCACAGATTCATTGGTTATTAAATGATTATTAACTAGAACTGGTCAAGATTTTTCACACAAAGTTTTTTTCCTGCCACACGTTCTGATTTAAAATGTCAGGTTTTGGGCAAGAAATATTGAAACATACTGTTTTGGTTTTGAATCAGCATTTCAAAAAAAAATCATTTTTGTTGATCAAAAATGTGGACATTTTTCAACATTTCTGGTTTAGAACTTGCTCAGAATTTCCCTTTCAAGTGAATGAATATTTTTGATATGGTTTAGTTTTCATTTGTATTCAGACTAGAAATGAATTTTGAAATGTCACGAGATGAAACTTCCATTTTCCAAACAGCTCTATTAACCACAGGCTGTCTAGACATAAACCATGGTTTCAATCAATTACACGCCTACCCAGTTGGGACAGAAGAAATTTGCCACGTGGATGGGGTCTCTAAGTTGTTAGCATCTGGCTGTTGGGTGGCCTAATTGGAACGAGTTGGTAGATTTAAATTCAGTAACTAGTAGATATGAAACTGAGCTGCAACATTGAGATGCAAAGCTCTCTTAAAAGTTCAGGAGTGTTTGGATCCAGCATTTTAATTTGGTCTATTTTGGAGATGGGCCAAGTGAGCAAATCAGATCTGGTTCGGGATTTGGATCCCAAGCAACACCTTCTATAAAGTTTTCAGGGTGCATTGCTGTGGCATATTGCTTCAACTAGAGCTCTCGTTCTCTGTGGCGTGGTGTCCACATCACAAATGGAACCCAGTACTGACACCAAGGATTATATGGGCAGGGTTACTGAATGCTCCACTCCCCTCTCTGTTGCATTGCCTTGGTGCATTTCCCCCTGACTAAGGGTGGAAGGATGGTCTTGTGCTTAAGGCAGTGAACTAGGTTCTCAGGAGTTCCTGGTTTTATCCTAGACCTTGTTCAAATTGCTTAACCTGTCTGTGCCTCAGTTCCACCATGTGTGAAATGGGGATAATATTTCTCTACTCATAACTTGTATCCTCACGGGAGTTATAAGGATAAACTTGTTAATACGAATGAGGTGCTCTGATATTATGGCTTGGAGGCCAGATCAGTAGAGAGAATAAATAGATGCTCTGTTAATAGGGGATTTTAGTAATCAGGGTTCTCAATACAGCAACTTTCACCATCAAAAAATTTACTTGAAAAACAAACTAGTTACTTATTATTGTTACTACCAATGATGATAATTCAGCTCTCTAAAATTACATAACTCTCTACAAACAAATGAAATCTCTGGGGCCAGATCCTTGGTTGATGTAAATCAATGTAGTGATGTGGCCCATGGTCTCTGCTCCCATGGACCCTACATTTCTCTGAAGATCTTCCAGTGTTTTTGAAACTCAAAATACCTTCTAATTTGGGGGCAATTTTTTTTCCCCTGAATCTTATTTTATCTGACCCATTTCACCCAACTCCCGAAAACAACGTCACTTGTTTCAGGTAGCAAAGAGTTGGGATGATTTTGCACCTATCCCACAGGGGGGAAATAGAATTGACTTTCACTGCTGGGCCTGAAAGGCTTTTGGCAGATCAGATGTTCACTGTCCATTTTTGGAAAGCAAGACACAGCTTGAATCAAACTGGGTATCGTTGCCACATCTGCCATCAGCTTACAAAAGCAAAGAGGGTTGATACGGCATGGCTCCTGCTTCGTGTTTTTCCTTAACCAGGCTCCCTGGGAGATCTCAGAATTATGGGGCAGCTTCTCTGCATCCATAGCAACATTAATACCTGTCAGAGATAATGGAACATGATGACGGCAGGATGAAGACAAGCCACGCCTTTTGCCTTTTTGAGTGTAGTTGCCCGTTAGGTGAAGGATAGTCTCTTCCATAACAGTTAGCACTTGTGAAATGGATTTGATTAAATGAGTTATCCCTCTTCCAACAGGAGGAGTAATTAATCTACCAAATGACTTGTGTGCGGGGGACTTTTTGCATTGTGAACTTCCTAATGAGTTTTTTTTTAAAAGGTGGGGGAGGTGGAACTTACATGAAAACTGGAGTTTATTGCTTTATTTTGTGAGTACTCATAAGGCTAACGATTCTAAAAACTTGACTTCATAATCATAGAATAACAGAGTTGGAAGGGACCTCTGGAGGCCATCTAGTCCAACCCCCTGCCCAGAGCAGGACCAATCCCAACTAAATCATCCCAGCCAGGGCTTTGTCAAGCCTGACCTTAAAAACTTCTAAGGAAGGGGATTCCACCACCTCCCTAGGTAACGCATTCCAGTGTTTCACCACCCTCCTAGTGAAAAAGTTTTTCCTAATATCCAACCTAAACCTCCCTCACTGCAACTTGAGACCATTACTCCTTGTCCTGACTTAACTGGAAGTCGGTTGTGCTACTCTCATGCTTAAGTGCTTTGTTGAATCAGGACTATGATGTATGATTGGTGGTCCCAGACAACAAAATCCTCTGCTTACTGATAGCACATCTACAACGGAGGCATCAGCAATGCAAGGTTTCCCACTCTGGGTCACCACTGAAATGCAGAAGCCATCTCTTGCGGGTTAAGGGGGCAGTTGAATCTCCTTGCCTGTTCATCCCTTGGCCTTTTTGATGAGACTGCTGATAAAGATGCTAATTAGCACCAGTTCTGCTGGTGTATCTTTGGTCATGTGGATTCCTGTTGTCAGGGAGCACCGGTCTCAAACCCTAGTCTACAGGGCTCTCAGGAGCCAGTAGGTTCCAACTTGCCACCCAGTGATCTGTTAACGGTCACCAGAACTAGAAACTGAACTCTGACAGAGCACTGCAGTCCTGGATCTGATGGGCATCCAGATTAGTCACCTGCTTATATTTAAATCAAACACAGGAACAGGAAGTTGTCTGTGCAACTGGGTTTCCCCTGCTTCAGACTGCTTCCCCTGCACTTCCTGTTCCTACTGCCTGACTCTGATCTCCTGGTATGTTGACCCTGCTTGCTTCCTGACACTCAGGCTGGTCTCTGGCATATCTCTGACTCTGATCTTCTGGTATCTGACCAGGCTCTGACCACCAGGTAGGACCACCTATACTCCGGTCATGACACCTGTCCACTGGGCACCAGACTGAACACACCAGCTGATTTAAAAGTATTTTGTCTTTGTAGGCCTGTTTTATTTGAGGAGAGATTGCAGGGGAGGTTAACTCATGACACACAAATGTGCTGACAATGAGGGAAGCATGTATGAAGTAAAATTAAATCAAAAGCCTATTTAAACTGTTTTCTAAGTACTACTTATGAAGGAGCAAGAATATTCAGAGCATATTAAACTGTTAGGTTTAATAAATCTTAAGAAGTATGGCCTTGGGCCAATACCAGTGCATATTTCTGCAGCACCATTTAATTAAGAATGAGCATTGTTCTTTAAGCCTATTCATTGTTCAGAGTGCACGGTAAGAACCATGGAAATGAGTTGATTCAATGAAGACCCAGGCTCCTCCTTTTTCATATGCTATCCCTGAATCTTAACTCCCTAGAAAAAGGAAAAACATGCAAAATATAAGACATTAAAGAGATAACATAGCCTTGGTAGAGTGATGGGCGGAATATAACACTCTGCTCAATGTGAAAGTGATGTGTAGACAAAGGATCCATTTAATACATTCACTGAAATTAGTTCAAATGGCAGCGAGCCAGTCTTTCTGTTTCCCGATGGAGTTTGGCTTTCTTTTGGGTAGCACTGATTTGGGCAATTTAATATAAATTACTACCATAGCATTTCTCTCCTCCACACCCAATGTGTGCAGCGATGTGCTTCTTGAACCAGGGTTTCAGATGGGCAGATTTGACAGCCATTACATTGCATTAGTGAAAACACTCGCTTTTTCCATTGGTTGCAGGTTTGCTATCTCCTGTCTCATTGAAGCCATGACCAAATATTTAGTAGAAATGGCAAACAGCAGCCAACAGACCCCAAAGCTGCTAGCCATGGTTTGCTGTACGTCAAAAATCTTGTCTGTTCCCACTTAACCTTGTTCAACGCATTCCCCCATTATAGCATAGTGCAGAGGTCTCTTAAATTGGTCAGTTTGGGGAAAACAAGGTACTGTTTAAAATAATTTTACTTTTAAAATATTACGCTTTTTAATACCCTTCTCTGATAAACCTATATGATGAATGAGTCATTAAGCTACTCTTCTGTTGGGCTCAAGTTTACATTAGAGAGATTGCTATTGATCAGGTATTTCCAGTGGCAAATATTAAGTATTCTTTCCACTAGGCAAAAACCATAAGCTGTTTTAGGTATTAATATATATTGGGGTGGTTTTCCCTTACATAAAATCTTCTCTATTGCCTCTTGCTTAATTAATTCCCCACCACCGCTGCCGAAGGCATGAAGCCTCATTAGGACAAGGCACTGAGCAGCATTGACTCCCATTGAAATCAATAAGATGGGCTGTAGTGATCAAAATAATGGAGTATTCATGGCAGTCATAATGAAAGAAATGGATCCCAGAGCCAATGCAGGGCCTGATTCTCCACTGCCTTGTAGTTTGTGGAGTCACACTCTTCCAAACTGGGTGTAAATCTGATTAAATCAGAATGGTGGCATTTTACCCCTTGCTCTTCACACATATTGCAAAGGGTGTAATTAATGACACAAGCAGCAAGGCCTTTTAGAGAAACAGGTTCTTAGTACTGCTCTTTCCCATTCTAAAAGCCTTTGTTTCAGCACCAGGGACAGCTACTCTTTGCAATGTACTGCTCATGCTAGAGCTGGTTGAATTATGTATTGCAAACAACGTATCCATTGAATTTAGCCCATTTGCTTTTGAAGGCATTTAGACATCTGTCTGGACCTTTGGTGGGTTTATATCTTTCACATCCAAATGTTAAGGTGGAAATAATATTTCAGTTGAAGTTTTATAGTTTGGTTTTTAAGTCAAAGATTTTCGGTGACCAAATCTTACTTAAGTTAGTGCATGCAGCTGTCAACTTGTGACATTATTTGCTTATGGAGACCCCCATTGGCTTGCACATTACTGCCAACATGTGTGAATTGATTCGCCTCTTCTGTTCCTTTACCGTCTAATGTAATGCTTGAATTGGGAATGGCTGAGGTTCTCATTAGATTGATAACACCATTTTTCTGGCTGGACAGTCTTTCGGTCTTTGCTTGCATGTCGGTTGAGTTCAAAAAGCCACGTCATCAGCATAATCTAAATCTTTTTTACTGCACTGTTGTTAAGCCATGCCATGCCTGTGTTGCATCCATCTGCATTTTTTCTAATAATGAAGTCAGTGGAAATGCCACAAAGGTGAAGTGAGGAAATGCATCCTTGTCCTACACCAGTGTTTATATTAAACCATTCACTCATGTCTGCATTTGCTTTAACTGTGCATGTTGCACCTTGATATAAAACATTGATGATAACTATTTTTGTTGGCTTACCATAACACTTCAGGATGTTCCAGAATGAATGGTGATGGAGGCTGTCAAATGCTTTCTTAAAATCTATGATGTTTATGAGTGGTTTTTGTCATTCAGTGATCTCTTCTATGATGATTCTTAGGGTGAAAATCTGTTTGACAAGTGATCTTCCAGGTTTAAATCTAGCTTGCTGTTCCCTTCAACTGCTTCCTTTATTCTATTTAATATGATACTTCAGAAGACTTGAATGTAACCCTTTGCCAGGTATTGCAGTGACTTAGGTCATCTTTCTTTGGTATTTTGACCACAGTGCTATTTCCCAATTATTCTGAAGGCTTTTCCTGGTCCCATACTCTGTTGAAAAGTTTGGGGATTTTAACAATGGTCTCATCACACCTTTTCAACATTTTCCCAGTGACTTAGTGTCCACTATAGCTTCCCGAGTTTTAACTTTTTTATTGTGTCTTTCACTTCTGTTTGGTGTGAGATGTTACAATGTCTAGTTCTCGCGGTTTCATTTCTTTGTCAAAGTCCATAATTTCTTGTAGTATTGGTCTGTTTAACATCTCTTGGAAGTGCTCTGCCCATCGCTCTTTTGCAGATTATGATATCATCTGCTCCAGTGGGATCTGTTGTGTTAATGTGCGTTCACACAAATGCATTGAGCCTGATTCAGTTCTCCTTTCAACTGGTGTGAATCAGGCGTAACTGCACCGAAGTCAGTGGAGTTACATTGGTGTAACAGCTGCATTCGTGAGAGGACAGTCAGGCCAAGTGTCAAATTTTGCAAACCCTAATAAAATCTGGGTGCAAACAAATGAGTGTGGAGGGTTGGGGGGAAGGGTTGGCAGTGGGAATAAGGGAACGCGCCCCTAGACAGAATAATTCAGCTGTTTTACATTTGTTTCAAATTTTTTCATCTAAAATATTCAAAGGCATTAATATAAATGGTGGATGTTGGATGGAATGGCCATTCAATATAAGCTCAGTTCCTGGGCTTTATACTGCTGCTTTTTGAGTGTACCTCCTTGGACTATTCCTGTAGTTTGCATCTGATTATTTTTGTACTTCTGTTTTATTTACAAGTATTTAAACAAATTTTGGAAACTCAAAAATGTAATAACAATGGAGGAAAGCTGCTGTATGAGCTGGTTGTGTAATAATTAATTATAACCTACACTTTTATACTGCTTCTGCCATCCTGATGGATCTCAATGCACTTTTACTTAATGTATATAGTAGTGTGATTCACCCACCACTGAAATGCAGCCACCTCTGGACTGTAATGTAGCAGCCAGCAACACTATGTAGCAGTTATTCTGTGTTCTGATGGAAAGCCCATTGAAGTCAATGGAAAATCTCTTATTTACTTCAGTGCACTTTGGAGAAGGAGAAGTGAAAAATAACTTCCCAAGACACAACGGGTAACTCTTGCAAAAATTGTCCTGGGGTCTTGAATTACCATGTAGAGCCAGGACATAATTTTTGTGTAGGAAGCCAGATGGGGATGCAAAGTCTGGAGTAACTCTTACACTCATTTACACTGATGCTAATCCAGAATAACTCTAAAATTACTCTGGAATTTACACAAGTGTAAATGAAAATTGAATGTGTCCCCTTCCATTACAGACCACGCCAGTGTCCTGTTAGTGGATTACTGTCCCCGCATGATCTTGATGGAATTTCAGAATTTAGTCAGGGTTTCTTTTCAGAAACTCTGATTAGGATTAGCCTACAAATGTGTCTCTTGGTTACTGCTGATGCACAGTTCCTGCATGGAATCCAGTATGTAGGGAGACAAAGGGCTGTGATCCTGTGATTTAGGCTACATTGAGTGGGAACAGAACTCTTGAGTGAATTGCAGGTGACACTTACAGGTTTACAGTACTTCTGTCCATAACAGGGTTTGGCTGAGAAATGTGTTACAAAAAAACTTCAAAAACAGACTCCAACGAGAAACTGCAGAACTGGAATTAATTTGCAAACTGGACACCATTAAATTAGGCTTGAATAAAGACTGGGAGTGCATGGGTCATTACACAAAGTAAAACTATTTCCCCATGCTAATTTTTCCCCTACTATTACTCGCACCTTCTTGTCAACTGTTTGAAATGGGCCATCCTGATTATCATTACAAAAGGTTTTTTTTCTCCTGCTGATAATAGCCCACCTTAATGGATTAGTCTCGTTACAGTTGGTATGGCACCACTCATTTTTTCATATCTCTGTGTATATATGTCTTCCTACTGTATTTTCCACTGCATGCATCCGATGAAGTGGGCTTTACATTTGTTTCAGCTTATGCCCAAATAAATTTGTTCGTCTCGAAGGTGCCACAAGTACTCCTCGGGTTTTTTTGGGGTTTTTTTTGCTGAAGCAGACTAGCATGGCTATCCTCTGAAACCGGTATAGTGACAGTTGTCTAAATAATACTTGCAATGAATAATTTCTCTGCCAAAATAAGAGTGAGTTAGAATAACTGAGAGCAGAGCTGAGGCCCTTGTGTTGCCTTTTGTGGTAGCTGGTGAACATAAGTGCCGCTTGAGTTAATATCCTACGGGCTACATCTAAACAGGCCACATGCTGCCCTGTATACTCATGGCAAATTCTCTAAGCAGCTAAATCTTTGCAAGCTGTTTTGAAGCACTGGCTATGTGGTGTTGCTGTAACATTTTTGAACTGTATTTGTAAACCTAAAATGGAAATTCCCTTAGATTCTGCAGAAACGGGTTTAAAACTTTAATGAATTTTAAAGCTCCATAGTTTGATCCCTCTAGTGTAGAAAATCCATCCATTCATTAAGCTTCACAAATGTACATGGCATAAAGTTGATAAGCTTCTAAGTCTATTGACTGTGGTAGGAATCTTCCTTCCTACTATTGAAATATGACTTGAAAAACTAAACTTCCTTCTCCTTCTTCTCCCTCCACCTCCACATGGGTCTATTTCTCAGACGTAGGTAGTGGGTAGAGCTGGAGAATTGGAGTTCCTGGATTCTACTCTGAACTCAAACAGTAACTTGCTGTGTGATCTTGGACAAATTACTTACCTTTATATGCCTCAGTTTACCCTAGTGTGTAACAGAAACAAATCCCCTTTGAGCTGTGACACTTAAGTAATGTTTGTAAATCACTTTTGGGCTCCTATGACTTAGGTCTATGGAAGTGCAAAACATTTTATGATATTAATGATCTGGAGGATGGGATGGATTGCACCCTCAGCAAGTTCACGGATGACACTAAGCTGTGGGGAGAGGTAGATATGCTGGAGGGTAGGGATAAGTCCAGAGTGACCTAGACAAATTGGAGGATTGGTCCAAAGGAAATCTGATGAGGTTCAACAAGGACAAGTGCAGAGTCTGCACTTAGGACGGAAGAATCCCTGGCACTGCTACAGGCTGAGGACCGACTGGCTAAGCAGGAGTTCTGCAGAAAAGGACCTGGGGATTACAGTGGATAAGAAGCTGGATACGAGTCAGCAGTGTGCCCTTCTTGCCAAAAAGGCTAACAGCATATTGGGCTGCATTAGTAGGAGTGTTGCCAGCAGATGGAGGGAAGTGATTATTCCCCTCTATTTGGCACTGGGGAGGCCACATGTGGAGTATTGTGTCCTGCTTTGCCCCCTCCCCACCCCCACGACAGAAAGGATGTGGACAAATTGGACAGAGTCCAGTGGAGGGCAACGAAAATTATCCGGGGGCTGGTGCACATGACTTATGAGGAGAGGCTGAGGGAAATGGGGTTATTTAGTCTGCAGAAGAGAAGAGTGAGGGGGGGATTTGATAGCAGCCTTCAACTATGTGAAGGGGGGCTCCAAAGAGGATGGAGCTCGGCTGTTCTCAGTAGTGGCAGATGACAGAACAAGGAGCAGTCTCAAGTTGCAGTGGGGGAGGTCTAGGTTGGATATTAGGAAAAACTATTTCACTAGGAGGGTGGTAAAGCACTAAAATGGGTTACCTAGGGAGGTGGTGGAATCTCCATCCTGAGAGGTTTTTAAGGCCTGGCTTGACAAAGCCCTGGCTGGGATGATTTAGTTGGGGATTGGCCCTGCTTTGAGCAGGGGGTTGGACTAGATGACCTCCTGAGGTCTCTTCCAACCCTAATCTTCTATGATTCTATAACATTGAATTCTTCATAAGGATGCTGATAATGGATTTCAGTCAGACTGGAAAGAAGACTACATTGGCTTTTGAGGGGTGTGTGTGTGTGTGTGTGTGATGGTTTCTAGCACTGTCATTATATGTCTCTCTCTGTTTTGGAAGCACATGGCATATTTTAGTTACAACAGAAATCTAAATAAAGTATAATGATTATCGTAACACCCCAGATCTTTCTCTATGCCAGAGAGAGAGTGAGAAAACTCTAGTAATTTACTAACGAACTTCAAAAGCAAACTAGCCAGATTTTCCCAAGATTAAACAAAAGGAAGCTTAAAAATTCATACCCACCCCTTACCTTTTTCTAGGCTCTGACCATCAGGGTTCTAACAGCATCCCACGTTAATAGTTCTCGTTAGGAGCTGTTTAACTTCAGTTTAGAAAACAAATGAAGACACCTCTCCACACGCGCGCACACACTTTTCTTTCTCATTGCTGCTCCATAACAGACCAACAGAGGTTACTTCTGTGACAGGTTTCAATCGGTTCACCGAGCTCCTAGGGGGCAATGGAGAGCTATGGTCCCACGGGCAGGCCTTAGTCACACCTTTTGGGTGCTGGGGAATTAGCGGAAAAGGTGTGCCGGCCGGAGCCCGTAGCGCGCCCCTCGAGGCCGGGGGGCGCGCCAGCCCGGGTCTGCGGCGTGCGATTCTGCTACCCAAAGCAGGTTGGCTGGGATAGGGGAATGCAGGCCCAGCCACCTCCACTGCGTTCCAGCCCAGGGCCCAGGGCCATCCGCTCCCCGCTGACCAAAGACACCCATCCCACGGTGCAGTTCTGCCCCTGGGCTACTTCCTACCCGGTCTCTCAAGTGGGCCTCTCTGGTCCCTCCAGCTCGTCTGGGTATTCAGCTGCTGGCAGCTCCAGCTCCTACTCTGTGTCGGGCTCACGCTGGCCCGGGTTACTGCCTGACCCCTCCAGGTCCCCCGGGTACTCAGCGGCTGGCAGTCCTGGTCGCCACAGGCCTTCCTCCTGGTCAGGTTCCTCCTGGCCCAGGGCCTCCCCTGTGTCGGCAGCAGGGTCTGGAGGGAGCAGCCAGCAGCCTGTGTCTGTCTCCCTCCCTGGTGCTCTCTTCACTGGGCAAAGGTCCCTGCCTTTTGTACTTCCTGTCCCACTCCTCCCCTTCCGGGGATTGGCGTAAGCTTGGTCTGGCCCCACCCGCTCAGACTGAAAGGGTTGCTCTTTACCCTCTGGTTTGGAGGGAAGCCACCCTGGCTCCCTACACTTCCCTTTATTCCTTTACAAACCTCAGCGGATCATGATTCTGGAAGTTGTAGAGAGGTACAGTGGCCTTGGCTGCAATCTGAAGCTATGCCTAATCTCTTGTGTCTTAGATCTACAGTGTTTTAAAAGAGATCCAGGTCAGTGGAAGGACTTCCTAGCATGGAGGTGTGCCTATAGGCTTTGTACTAAGGCTCTCTAAACCCGCCCTCCCTGCTGTGTGATTATGTTGCCCCCTTCCATAATTTCAGCCTAATGTCTCCTTCATGAATTCAGAGCTAAGCTTCTTTGCTCCCTAAGACATCTACCGGTGCTGTTTGTTGTGTTGTGCACCTGGGAGGCTAAATGTCACAGTCCGTCAAGTGATTCCATGATTGTTTACCAAAGAACATTGTACCATTACCATTTGTAAAAGAAGATACACCATATGCTGTATAAAGTGTTCCTACTTGGCAAAGCATAATGCTACATGCAAACCAGAGGCATTTACGGTTTTATAAAAAAAAATCTGCCATTTACGATTGTATATGTGGAGAAAACCAATAAAACACAATCATTCTCCCAGTGTTTACTGAAAGCTGGCTTGGCAAATCTGAGATCAAAGTAGACTCATAGGCATTAAGGTCAGAAGGGACCATTATGATCATCTAGTTTGACCTCCTGCACAATGCAGGCCACAGAATCTCACCCACCCACTCCTGCAATAAACCTCTCACCTATGTCTGAGCTATTGAAGTCCTCAGATCATGGTTTAAAGACTTCAAGGTGCAGAGAATCCTCCAGCAAGTAACCCGTGCCCCGTGCTACGGAAGAAGGCGAAAAACCCCCAGGGCCTCTTCCAGTCTGCCCTGGAGGAAAATTCCTTCCCGACCCCAAATATGGCGATCAGCTGAACCCTGAGCATGTGGGCAAGATTCACCAGCCAGATACCCAGGAAAGAATTCTCTGTAGTAACTCAGATCCCACCCCATCTAACATCCCATCACAGGCCATAGGGCCTATTTACCATGAATAGTTAAAGATCAATTAATTGCCAAAATCATGCTATCCCATCATACCATCTCCTCCATAAATTTATCGAGCTTAATCTTGAAGCCAGATAGGTCTTTTGCTCCCACTGCTTCCCATGGAAGGCTGTTCCAGGACTTCACTCCTCTGATGATTAGAAACCTTCATCTAATTTCAAATCTAAACTTCCTGATGGCCAGTTTATATCCATTTGTCCTTGTGTCCACATTGGTACTGAGCTTAAATAATTCCTCTCCCTCCTTGGTATTTATTCCTCTGATATGATTGTTCTCTATAAATATATCGCCCCTCAGCCTTCTTTTGGTTAGGCTAAACGAGCCAAGCTCCTTGAGTCTGCTTTCATAAGACAGGTTTTCCATTCCTCGGATCATCCTAGCAGCCCTTCTCTGTACCTGTCCCAGTTTGAATTCATCCTTCTTAAACATGGGAGACCAGAACTGCACAGTATTCCAGATGAGGTCACACCAGTGCCTTGTATAATGGTACTAAAACCTCCTTATCTCTACTGGAAATACCTCACCTGGTATTTCCCAAGGCCGCATTAGCTTTTTTCACGGCCATATCACATTGGCGGCTCATAGTCATCCTGTGATCAACCAATACTCCACAGTCCTACTCCTCCTCCATTACTTCCAATAGATGCATCCCCAGCTTATAACTAAAATTCTTGTTATTAATCCCTAAATGCATGACCTTACACATATCACTATTAAATTTCATCCCATTACTATTACTCCAGTTTACAAGGTCATCCAGATCTTCCTGTATGATCTCCCAGTCCTTCTCTGAATTGGCAATACCTCCCAGCTTTGTGTCATCCACAGACTTTATTAGCACAGACTCCCACTTTTTGTGCTGAGGTCAATAATAAAAAGATTAAATAAGATTGGTCCCAAAACCGATCCCTGAGGAACTCCACTGGTAACCTCCCTCCAGCCTGACAGTTCACCTTTCAGTATGACCCGCTGTAGTCTCCCCTTTAACCAATTCCTTATCCAGCTTTCAATTTTCATATTGATCCCCATCTTTTCCAATTTAGCTAATAATTCCCCATGTGGCACCGTAGCAAACGCCTTACTGAAATCTAAGTAAATTAGATCCACTGCGTTTCCTTTGTCTAAAAAATCTGTTACTCAAAGAAGGAGATCTCAATCTCAAAGAAGGAGATGAGGTTGGTTTGGCAAGATCTAGCTTTTGTAAAACCATGTTGTATTTTGTCCCAATTACCATTGACCACAATGTCCATAACTACTTTCTCCTTCAAAATTTTTTCCAAGACCTTGCATACTACAGATGTCAAACTAACAGGCCTGTAGTTACCCGGATCACTTTTTTCCCCTTTCTTAAAAATAGGAACTATGTTAGCAATTCTCCAGTCATACGGTACAACCCCTGAGTTTACAGATTCATTAAAAATTCTTGCTAATGGGCTTGCAATTTCATGTGCCAATTCCTTTAATATTCTTGGATGAAGATTATCTGGGCCCCCCGAATTAGTCCCATTAAGCTGTTCAAGTTTCGCTTCTACCTCGGATATGGTAATATCTACCTCCATATCCTCATTCCCATTTGTCATGCTACCATTATCCCTAAGATACTCTTTAGCCTTATTAAAGACTGAGGCAAAGTATTTATTTAGATATTGGGCCATGCCTAGATTATCCTTAACCTCCACTCCATCCTTAGTGTTTAGTGGTCCCACTTCTTTCTTTGTTTTCTTCTTATTTATATGGCTATAGAACCTTTTACAATTAGTTTTAATTCCCTTTGCAAGATCCAACTCAACTTGACTTTCAGCCTTTCTCACTTTATCCCTACATGTTCTGACCTCAATAAGGTAGCTTTCCTTGCTGATCCCTCCCATCTTCCACTCCCTGTATGCCTTCTGCTTTTTCTTAATCATCTCTCTGAGATGCTTGCTTATCCATCTTGGTCTACAACTCCTGCCTATGAATTTTTTCCCCTTTCTTGGGATGCAGGCTTCTGATAGCTTCTGCAGCTTTGACTTGAAGTAATCCCAGGCCTCCTTTGCCTTTAGATCCATAAGTTCTTCAGTCCAATCCACTTCCATAACTAATTTCCTTAAATTTTTGAAAGTCAGCCCTTTTGAAACCAAAAACCCTAGTCGCAGATTTATTTTTGTTTATCCTTCCATTCAGTTTGAATTGAATTGGCTCATGATCACTTGAGCCAAGGTTGTCCCCTACAACCATTTCTTCTATGAGGTCCTCACTACTCACCAAAACCAAATCTAAAATGGCATCCCCTCTAGTCGGTTCAGCAACTACTACATGAAGGAATCCATCAGCTAACGCATCTGGGAAAATCTGAGCCCTATTATTATTACTAGCGCTTGTCCTCCAGTCTATATCTGGGAAGTTAAAGTCTCCCATGATCACACAGTTTCCATTAGTATTTACTTTATTAAAAACATTAAAGAGGTCTCTATCCATATCCAGATTGGATCCCGGCCGTCTATAGCACACCCCAAGCACTATCCCAGGGGAGGCTCTTGTAGTTTTCTTCCCCAATGTGATTTTTGCCCAGACGGACTCTGTCTTATCCATTCCATCGCTTCTTATTTCTTTACATTCTACCTCATCATTGATATACAATGCTACTCCACCACCTTTAATTTATTTGTCTTTCCTAAACAGCACATACCCTTCAATCTCTGTAGTCCAGTCATGACTACTATTCCACCATTTTTCTGTTATCCCTATAATATCCTGCACCAGTAGCTCTGGTTCCTCCATTTTGTTACCTAGGCTCCTCGCATTGGTGTACAAACATCTTAATTTTTGCTGTTTGGCCTCGCTCACATTCTTTACCCGATTAGGCACGGACATTCTACCACCAGTATGACCTATTAGACTGGTATCCACACTACCCTTCCTCCTTATGTCCATTCTTCTACCTGCGGCTGTATCTTTTCTTACTTCGTTTTCTTCCCTCTCAATGTTAAAATCTGGCGTGGAGATTACCTGGACATCTCCCCTAGATTCCTAGTTTAAAGCTCTCTTAATCAGTTGTGCCAGCCTTCATCCTCGAAGTCTATTTCCTTCTCTACTCAGGTGAAGTCCATCCCGAGAGAACAGTCCTCTGTCCATGAATGCCTCCCAGTGGCCATACATTCCAAAGCCCTCCTTATAGCACCACTGCCTGAGCCATCTGTTGATAGTCATAATCTTGTCACACCTTTGTTGCCCTTCTCTAGGAACAGGCAGAATCACACTGAAGATCACCTGAGCCTCGATTTCCTTAAGTGTCTTCCCCAGCCTCGCATGTCTCCCTTGATACATTCCATGGAGAATCTATTGGTATCATTTGTTCCCACATGAAGGATGATCAGTGGATTCTTTCCCGTTCCCTTTAGGATCCTCTTCAACCTCAGGTCCACATCCTGTATCTTAGCACCTGGCAGACAGCACACCCTTCTGTTCTCTGGATCAGCTCTGGTTACAGGCCTGTCCATTCTTCTCAGTAAGGAGTCCCCGATCACATAGACCTGCCTTTTCCTGGTGATGGTGCGATTCTCCGGTCTATCCCCTGTTCCCTCTGGCTGCAAGTCCTTTCCATTCCTATTCTCCCTTGTAATCCTCTTCAACCCATCCTGTATCCTCCTGGGGCTCATATTTGGTGTTGTCTCCATTGACTCTTCCTCTTTTCCTATAGGACTAGCTGCTCTTCTCTTCCTCCTTGCCCTTCCACCTTCAGTGACCACCTGCGGTGCCCCTTCATTTTCCAACTCTGCAAACCTGTTCTGGAGCTCTATTTCTCCTTCACTACCCTGTCTTTTCCTCTGCCTGGTTCTCTTAGTCACAGGCTTCCACTGTCCATTTTCTTCACCCAGCAGTCTTCCCTCAGAGTTCTTCGGTCCTGCCTCCATCTGCAAGTCTGAGCTTTTCCCTTCAGCCACCTCGTGTCTTTGCTCCATAATCTGCTCAAACCCCCTTCTAAACTCAACCAGTCTTTCCACCTGCATCTCCAATCCTCGGATCGTTTCTTCCATCAGCTCTATCAGGCGGCACTTCATGCAGACGAAACTCTTTCCAGGTCCCCCCTCCAGGATCATGTACATACCACAGCTTCCACATCCCGTCATCTTCATTGTGTCTTCCGCTACTTGGTCTCACTCCCACTGCTGCCTTTGTATTTGTCATAGCCTTCCCACCGAAATCCTGTTAGTCCGAGAAACAAACCACACCAAAACACCACCCCCCACAGCAAAAACAAACCTGAAACGAGCACCGCAATAGAAACTCCCCTTACAAACTCCCACTCCAACTCCCCTGTTTACAGCTCTGTTTGCTGGGTCCTGTGCCGCTGCAGCTGTCTGTACTCCTACTACCTCGGACCTTCCCCATCTCCGTTAGCAGTGCTGGAGTTAATCTCACAGGCCTTACAGCTGAGCATTTATTAAGGTGGTGACACACCAAAAAAAAAAAAAAGAGAGAGAGAGAGAAAAGTGTCATTTTAAGATGGCAAATAATTAGAGAGCGATGGGTAGATTTTTCAGAAGCAATGAGACAAAAGATCGACGGTACCACACAAAGAAGACATCACAAGCCTTGGGAAATGGAGTGTGATGCACCGGGTGAGTGAATACTCTTCCTTTATGAACCCAAATGAGGGAACTGGGGAAATCCCTCTCTTGCACTTAGTCATTTTTAATTGCTAACATGTCTCTGGAATTATGTGTTCTACTGCCAATAGCCAACTCGGAATTTTGCAACATGCTATTTTAAAGAACATTCTCCCCTGCCCCCCTCAGCTTTTGCAGAAGACCTTGAAATGGAGCAGGGAATACTCTTCCCTTATTATCGCTCCATATTTCATCAGTGTCTTTCTGGCACTATCTACATTCCTCCAAGTGCTCTGGAATATTTTTAAGAATGAGCTGCGCATGCTGAACCACGTCCGTAAGCTGGCGAAAGGTATTCCCTGAAGGGCATTGTGGTCTCGGTTCTGAGCCCGCCATGGCGTCATTCAGGCTTAGCTCCGCTTTAATCAGTGAACGTATGCTGGTGCAAAGCCCGTGTGAGTTCAGAAGCAGACTCTGTGAATCCAGCGCGTGGGGGTTGAGCTGTGCCTTTCTGTCCTACCAGTGTATTGAGGCCCAGCAGTGGAAAGCAGGCTGGTGGCGTGAGCGTTAAGGGAATACCGGGGGGGGGGGTAAATTCTGATTTAAGGTACAGCTCCGAGCAAAGGGTGGACGTAACTGCTGCCGCCCGGGGGTAGCCCTGCCAGGATTGTGACTCAGGCTGCATCTACTCTGTGAACTAGGAGTGCGCAGACATGCTTGTGCTAGCTTGATGAGAGCCAGCGCGAGTATAAATCGCAGTGTAGCCACGGACGCATGGGCAGCGGTGGCATGGCTTAGCTGTGCCAAGTCTGTGCCCACGGGGTTCATCCAGCTAGTGCGAGCACATGCACACGAGCTGGAAATCACACCCCTATAGCTGCAGCCTCAGGTGTACCTTCCTTACTCCAAAAGGGGTGACAATTTGTGCAGGCCCAGACCCCACTCCCACCTCTACTACCCTGGCCAGCTCTGCCCACTTCCCCCACGTCTGCTCTAGGGAGTGAGTTAAATAGGCCAGTAGTTGCATTTAATCTTATGCTCCTGGACTCAAAGTCTAGGTAACCCTGGCAAAGGATTCAAGCAGGTTCTTGGAATCCAAATCAGTCTCTGGACCCAGAGGATTTAAGTCCCAGGGCTGTTAATTTGGGGTCTTTCACCAACGCTACAATTCACTTGCCTGCAGCTTGCTGCTTCTGAACTAATGCCTGAACGTAGCATCAGTTACCCTGTTGGGAATCTCCTGAAAGCACTTTGCCACTGTTCAGGCTCATTCGCACCTTTCTTAGCACACTCGGCTCCCTGGCTTTCACACCACTGTCAGCCCTGATCAGCGGTGCTGACTGCAGAGCGTGATGAAATGAGACTCCTCTTTCCTGTGCAGGCAGGCAAAGGAGTGGAGCTGCTCTGTGACAAGTAGAAGGTGCTGTAAAAGTAATCGCCGCAGCATTACAACTGGAGAGGTCAAATGGGCCCCATTGCTTACACCGAGAACACGTTTGAGGGGGAAAGCCAAGGAAAACATCTCACCATTGATGGTGCCTATTTCTGACTCTTCCTTTATAAGCTGAACGTGTGTATAGACAAGCAAAATTCTCATTGCAGCCCCTTGAGTCAGAATAGCATTAATGGTCTCTTTCCCTTGTGCCTGGTTCTCTAAGCCATGTGGCACCTGCATATGTTGTTTCTTTTTCAGATGGTCAGATTTTCAATGCAAAGATTTTCCGTACAGTTAGGACTGAAAATTCTACAGCTGTGCCAATGACTTTGAACTGGAACACAAATATTTAAGGCAAATATTCCGGCCTTTGAGAGCAAGAAGGGAAGGAAAACAAACAGATTAAAGCAATGCAAAGGCTAGACGAAGGAATCACTGAGCAGAGAGACCAGACTCATTCCACACTGAGGATAAAATGCTCTAAGTGGAGTGACTCAGTAGCATCTAATTCCAGTGAACTGCAGCTGTCATGTGTAAACTGTCTCGGGTTCTGGCAGTCCTGGGATACAGGCTTTTCTGTTACGTGTAGCTAGATTCACTGTCTTTCAGCATAGAGCGAATAGGCTTTCCTAAAGCAATTTGAAATGAACAGCGTGTGTTTGATTCTTGTTTTATTATTTGAAAGGTAGTAGTGCCTGGGAGTCCCAGTCATAGAACAGAACCCCATTGTGCAAGGCGCTGCAACTGCTCCAAACAATTTGCAATTTAAGTACAAGACAAGAGACAACAGGTGAATACAGACAGGCCAATAGGGGAGAAAAAGGAACAATTAGATCATATTGGACACCATCATGAGCAGTGGCCTTAGCATACCAGCTGCCTAACCACTGTCAAGTTTTTTTGTAGGCATTGCAGTTTTCTAAGGAAGCATGACAAGCCATGGGCAACCCAAAAAACTGCAACACCCAAACATGGCCATGTAACCACAGCTTCAACGAACCTCCTGTGCCTACGTCATCAGAAATCTCATGGCTGTCAGATTCCCTGTGAAATTTCTGGTGCATCCTTCCATGAGAAGAGCATCTGGCCTCATCTACATGAGAAAATGGCACTGATATACGTAAATTGGTTTAGAAATGGATGTAGTTAAATCAGTGTCCGTGGATGGACCCTTTCATTTACATTTAAGAGTACCATTTAGAGACTTAGCTTAAGTCAGTTCCTTACAGACTTGAGGTAGGCCTGGTCTACAATAAAAAGTTAGGTGACCCAGCTATGTAACTGATCTACAATACGAGTTTGTCAGACTTAGCAGCGTTAAATCGAATTAACCCTGCACCAGTCCACACAACGAAGCCATTTTTTTCTACATAAAGGGCTCTTAAAACAGGTTTCTGTACTTCTCCCCAACAAGGGGATTAGCGCTGAAATCGACATCGCTGTTTCGAATTAAGGTTAGTATGGATGCAATTTGAAGATATTGGCCTCCGGGAGCTATCCCACAGTGCACCATTGTGACCACTCTGGACAGCACTCTGAACTCGGATGCACTGGCCAGGTGTACAGGAAAAGCCCTGGGAACTTTTGAATCTCAATTCCTGTTTGGCCAAGCGAGCTCATCAGCACAGGTGACCATGCAGTCCCAGAATCAAAAAAGAGCTCCAGCATGGACCAAATGGGAGGTACTGGATCTGATCGCTGTATGGGGAGAGGAATCAGTGCTATCAGAACTACGTTTCAAAAGATGAAATGCCAAAACATTTCAAAAAATCTCCAAGGCCATGAGGGACAGAGGCTACAGCAGGGACGCAACACAGTGCTGTGTGAAACTTAAGGAGCTCAGACAAGTGTACCAGAAAACCAAAGAATCAAACAGACGCTCCGAGACAGAGCCCCAGACATGCTGCTTCTATGCTGAGCTGCATGCAATTCTAGGGGGGGCCGCCACCACCACCCCACCCCTGTCCGTGGACTCCGATGATGGGGTACTCTCCGCCATGCCTGAGGATTTTGAGGACAGAGAAGATGAGGAGGAGGAGGACGAGCTTGAGGAGAGCACACAGCACACCGTTCTCCCCGACAGCCAGGATCTTTTTATCACCCTGACTGAAATACCCTCCCAACCCAATGAAGCTGGAGAAGGGACCTCTGGTGAGTGTATCTTTTAAAATATAATACATGTTATAAAAGCAAGTGTTTTTTTAATAATTAAGTAGCACTGAGGACTTGGGATGCATTTGTGGCCAGTACAGCTACTGGAAAAGTCTGTTAATGTGTCTGGGCATGGAGCAGAAATCCTCCAGGGACATCTCCATGAAGCTCTCTTGGAGGTACTCAAAAAGCCTTTGCAGAAGGTTTCTGGGGAAAGCAGCCTTATTCTGTCCTCCATGGTAGGACACTTTACCATGCCATGCTGGTAGCAAGTAATCTGGTATCATTGCATGACAAAGCCTGGCAGTGTATAGTCCTGCTGTTTGCTGGTATTCAGGCAACATCCATTCTTTATCTCTCTGTGTTATCCTCAGGAGAGTGATATTGTTCATGGTTCAACCTGGTTGAAATAGGGGAATTTAATTAAGGGGACATTCCTACTGGGCTGTTTGCCTGTGGCTGAAAAGAAATCCTCCCCGCAGTTATCCAAAGGGGCGGGGGAGGGCATTGGCGCTGAACTGTTCGCTTCTCTCTAGTAGGGATCTTCCCTGATACCAGCCACACGGTGACGTGAGGGGTAAAGCGATCGTCCCAGAGAATTGGATAGGGGGGGTAGTTTGGTTTCTGCTGCTGACGTTAACAGGAAAACCGCAGCAGTAAATGGCCAACTCAATGTGCTTTGCTTGGTATGGGAGAGGAGGGCGCTGCTGTTATGAAGGTTGCAGAAGCTGGAAGACTATGGCTTAACATGGCCACCTGCAAGCCAAATTCTGTTGCATGGCACTGCGTGTGTGATCTCTAACACCAAAGCTGCAGGCACTCAAAAAAAGATGCAAAATGCGACCTTGTACCAAAATCACATGTGCTATGTAATGTGAATAGTGTTGTTCACCGTGAAAGAGAATAGCCATTGTTCTGTAAAATGTATCTTTTTAAATACTTCACTCCCTTTTTTTTTCCTCCAGCAGCTGCAAATATTTCAAGCCTCCCTCCTCTGTCCCAAAGGCTATCTCAGATAAGGCAGCAAAAAAAACGCACGCGCGATGAAATGTTCTCTGAGCTCATGCAGTCGTCCAACACTGACAGAGCTCAGCAGAATGTGTGAAGGGACACAATAGCAGAGAACAGGAAAGTGGCTGATGAACGTGAGGAGAGGTGGCAGCAGGAAGATCAGAGGAGGCATGATGCAACACTGGGGCTACTGCGGGATCAAACGGACATGCTCTGGCGTCTGGTAGAGGTTCTTGAACGGCAGTAGGATCACAGACTGCCGCTGCAGCCCCTGTTTAACTGCCCTCCCTCCTCCCCAAGTTCCATAGCCTCCTCACCCAGATGCCCAAGAACGTGGGGCGGGGGAGGCTCCAGGCACCCAACCACCCCACCCCAGTGGACAGCCCAAGCAACAGAAGTCTGTCATTCAACAAGTTTTGAAGTGGCCTTTTCCTTCCCTCCTACCCTTCTCCCACACCCCACCTGGGCTACCTTGTGAGTTATCTCCCTATTTTTATAATCAATTAATAAAGAATACATGTTTTTAAACTATAGTGACTTTATTTCCTTTGCAAGCAAGCTGTGATCGAAGCGGGGACGGCGGGTGGCTTACAGGGAATTTAGAGGCAACCAAGGGGGTGGGTTTTCATCAAGGAGAAACAAACAGAAGTTTCACACAGTACCCTGGCCAGTCATGAAACTGGTTTTCAAAGCTTCTGTGATGTGCAGTGCTTCCTGCTGTACTCTTCTAACCGTCCTGTTGTCTGGCTGCACGTATTCAGCAGCCAGGCGATTTGCCTCAACCTCCCACCCCACCATAAACGTCTCCCCCTTACTCTCAGAGATTGTGGAACACACAGCAAGCAGCAATAACAATGGAAATATTGGTTTCGCTGAGGTCTGAGCGACTCAGTAAACTGCGCCAGCGACCCTTTAAATGTCCAAATGCACACTCTACCACCATTCTGCACTTCCTGAGCCTATAGTTGAACAGCTCCTGACTACTGTGTGTACGGCTTCATGGGCCAGGGCATTAAGGGGTAGGGCTGGGTCTCCAAGGATAACTATAGGCATTTCAACATCCCCAACAGTTATTTTCTGGTCTGGGAAGTAAATCCCTTCCTGCAGCTGTTTAAACAGACCAGAGTTCCTGAAGACGCGAGCGTCATGAACCTTTCCCGGCCATCCCACGTTGATGATGGTGAAACGTCCCTTGTGATCCACCAGTGCTTGCAGCACCATTGAAAAGTACCCCTTGCGGTTTATGTACTGGCTGCCCTGGTGGTTCGGTCCCAAGATAGGGACGTGCGTTCCGTCGATAGCCCCACCACAGTTAGGGAATCCCATTGCAGCAGATGACCTGCACATTTCCCAGAGTCACTACCTTTGATAGCAGCAGCTCAATGATTGCATCGGCTACTTGCATCACAGCAACCCCCACAGTAGATTTGCCCACTTCAAATTGATTACCGACTGACCGGTAGCTGTCTGGAGTTGAAAGCTTCCACAGGGCTATTGCCACTCACTTGTGAACTGCGAGGGCTGCTCTCATTTTGGTATTCTTGCACTTCAGGGCAGGGGAAAGCGAGTCAAAAAGTTCCATGAAAGTGCCCTTTCGCATGCGAAAGTTTCAGAGCTTGGAATCATCCGAAACCTGCAACGCTATGCGGTCCCACCACTCTGTGCTTGTTTTCCAGGCCCAGAATCGGTGTTCCATGGCATGAGCCTGCCCCAGTAACACCCTGATCTCCAAATTGCTGGGGACCGCGGTTTTAGAGAAATCTGTGTTCATGTCCTCATCATCGTCGCCTCCTCGCCTGGTTTTTCAGGTGCTGGTTCTGCATAAACCGCACAATAAAGTGCGAGATGTTTACAATGGTCATAACTGCTGCAGTGAGCTGAATGGGCTCCACGCTTGCCGTGCTATGGCATCTGCTCGGGCAATCCAGGGAAAAGGGCGCGAAATGATTTTCTGCTGTTGCTTTCCTGGAGGGAGGGAGGGTTGACTGACAACATTTACCCATAACCACCCGCGACAAATTTTTGGCCCCATCAGGCATTGGGAGCTCAGCCCACAATTCCAATGGGCAGCGGGGACTGCAGGAACTGTGGGATAGCTACCCACAGTGCACCGCTCAGAATGTTGACGCTTGCCAAGGTACTGTGGATGCACACCGCCGAAGTAATGTGCTTAGATTGGATGCATGCACTCGACTTTATACAGTCTGTTCTAAAAAATCAACTTCTGTAAAATCTGAGTACTTTCATAGTGTAGACATGGCAGAGGAATAAAAAATCCACGCCGCTGAGAGACGTAGTTTAAGCTGATCTAACCCCCGCTGTAGAGCGGGTGTAACTCCCTCTTGGGGAGGTTCTAGATAATACTTAGTCCTGCCATGAGTGCGGGGGACTGGACTAGATGACCTCTCGAGGTCCCTTCCAGTCCTGCGATTCTATGATTCATAGGTAGCGTCTACACTGAAGTCTGACAGTGGCATAGTAGCATTTCAAGCATAGACAAGCCCCTACTCTTAATAGAAAGTTAAAGCAAAAACAAACAGATAAACCCACCCTCTGCTACTTCCCTTGTTTTGCTCTTTTCTGTAACCTGAAGAATCTGACTCCCCCCTGCACCCCCATCTGAATTACTGACTTAAATTTCGTATGCTGAGTTAGGTGAGTGGGGGGAATCTTAAGCAAGTTTCTATCTTCTCCTTTATTTTTTAACTTTCCGTAAACATTGCATTCAAGATTCCACCCACCTCACTGTAGAAATTAACTCAGATTTCTGTATATTCTGCAAGACAATATACTTCTGTCATCATTCATAATATGATTGTAGGAAAAAAGTAAAAGTAGAATAAATCATGAGACGGGGAAAGGGAATGGGGTGTGAAAATATTTTTATTTATTTATTTACTTAGTTGTTGTCCCTGGGTATTAACAATTTATGCCACTCAAATTCACTTCCAGATCTGAGAGACAGGGAAGTCGTATGGAGGGTTTTATGAAGAGATGCTGCAGTGAAGCTTTGTTTATTATTACTATTAATAATTCAAAAGAGTTTGCAGTGACTTTGGTGAATTCAGGACGCGCTTGTGTGCGTACTTAGTTGGGTGCCGTACTTAGTTTTCTGCCGGGAGCCTGCAAACCACTCGGGGCGAGGCTACCAGTTTGCATCGCTGACTACTGAAAATAGCGTGCGGGGCTCCATTTGGGACATCTTTCAGATGAGCAAACTTGTTCCACAGGAGCTGGAGAGAATTAGCTGCCAGTGACTAGATTTGAACTTGGAGATTTTTAATGAGCCCCAAAGAGCATTTGTGCTTGTTGCTGAAGAGACCTCTGCTCTTGTCTGCTGCAGAAATGGCTTGAAAGTGACTCAGAAATGCTTAAGTAGCTCCTAAAGGCTGGGGGGACCCCTGTGTTCCTATCAGCAGCCCCTCCCCTTGTGCTGGGTCATTTCAGAGGCAGATCACGTGGCTGAGCTAGGGAACTGGGCAATGGGAGAACTTCAAAGTGCCCGAGTTTGTGCTTGGAGCTGGTCAGGACACAAGTTCAGAGGCTTAGTCCAAACAGTTAAAGTTCTTAAAGGTGGGATGCAAGGGGGGAAAAGGGGAGGCATTTGCCCATGCTTCTTTCTTCTTGATGAATCAAGGGGAGGCTGAAAGGTTGGGATGTAGCGGGGCAGTGGCATGTGTCTCATTGGTTATTTTATTTCCAAAACTCAGCTCTTTCCTACTGTAGCTTGCACTGGTGACTGGAGAAGTGGTGAGACAATGACATCACCTGTCGGGAGAGTGAAAGCTGCAACAGTTTGGCAGAGAACGGAATTTCAGCCAGACTGTTTTGTTTTCTGTGTGAGAGTGTTTTTGGTTAACAGTTATTTTACTTCAATGGCTGACTAACTTTGGAGAAGGGAAACCTCCTTTAAAGAGTTTATGGTCCCTTCCCTTTCAGTTGTGATGCAAGAATCATGCTCTGAGTCATCCCATCGGCCCTCCAGCATGTTGGTATGTCTGAGGTGCAAAGAATGCAGCATCCCTCAGCCCACTCTTGCGGGAGGCGAAGGAGCAGGAGAGGGGAAAAGAGAACTAATTAGAAACAATTTTCAGGTCCTCTTTATATATCACACAGAGAGAGAGAGAGAGAGGCTGCAGTCCCACTTTATTAAAAATCCCATGTCACATCAGAGCCCCTGATCCAGCACATAGGTCAGCCAGGACATGCCTCATGGAGTCCTGCTGCTGTTGATGGAATTCTTCACAGGTCGACGTGTCTGTGTTGGCAGGCTCAGGGCCTTAGCCCACTGTGTATAGCTGGGGGTGTCCTGGGAGCAGGCTTTATTATTGCTGTAAAGCCCTCAAGCCTGCTAGATGCTTCACAGGAAATTCAGAAGACTAATAGACTCCAAGGAGAGACTGCTGAATTGGAATTAATTTGCAAACTGGATACAATTAACTTAGGCTTGAATAAAGACTGGGAGTGGACGGGTCATTACACAAAGTAAAACTATTTCCCCATGTTTATTTCCCCCACCTGTTCCTCAGACTTTCTTGTCAACTGCTGGAAATGGCCCACCTTGATTATCACTACAAAAGTCCCCCCCCCCGCCCCACTCTCCTCCTCGTAATAGCTCACCTTACCTGATCACTCTCGTTACATGTGTATGGTAACACCCATTGTTTCATGTTCTCTCACTGTATTTTCCACTGCATGCATCTGATGAAGTGAGCTGTAGCTCACAAAAGCTTATGCTCAAATAAATGTGTTAGTCTCTAAGGTGCCACAAGTACTCCTTTTCTTTTTCCGGCTAACACGGTTGGTACTCTGAAACCTGTCCTAGAAGACTGACTCCTGCTCCAAAGAGCTGAGACCCTGGGGCTTTGATCCAACAATTTACTCTGGGGATGGCAGAGGGAGGGAGAGGGGAGAATCCCTGCATTTGTGTGGAGACCCACTGACGTCAATGGGGCACTGCCTGGGCTCAGTTGAACACAAGTTGCAGGACCAGGGTCTAGGGTGGCAGAATCTGCCTCGTCATGCCGGTTGAGTTGTGCCTTGCTCGCATTACCCACAGTGCCGCGCGGTCTAAGTAAGAGTGGCCAAATCCGTGCCAGACATGTGAGGAATAAAACATCCACTGGAGAGGGAGGAGGTAAGGAAAGGACATGAGTTTTATGGGAATATGTGTTCGCTCAGCTTCTGGAGACTTTGATAAACTTATCTCAGATCGTTACAGTGAAATGAGAAAAGGATACACATGCGCCTCCATTTACTCATGCTGGCACAATGGAAATGCAATTTTATAAAGTCGTATTTCATTTGTTTTATGACAGTGTGATTTAGCTGAATTGCAGCGATGTCCAGGTGCTGGAACATTCATGTGGGTTAATATAGGTTTGGCAACGTTTCCCCATTTGCAATTCGACAGGACTGACGGCTTTTGCTGTGAATGGAAATGAAATGGGTGCTGCTGTATTATTTTTCCACAGGGACCAGTCCACAGCCTCTGTAGCATTTACTACAAAAAGGTGGTAGGTTTAATTCACCTCTGCAGTACCCCCAGCTCAAGGAGGATGTAACTCCATTGTTTTCATTGAGGAGGTTAGAGCAAAGCCAGGCAGCAGTGAATCAGCATCTGTGTCTGGATAAGAACCAAAAGTCTGGAATCCTTACTATGGGCAATTAGGCCCTGATCCTGCAAACTCTTATGCCCTTCCTAAACTTTACTCACCTGAGTAATCCAGCATACATCAATAGTGATTGCAAGATCAGAGACCTAACTTATATTTTTGTTGTCTTTTAAATGCCCCTATCCATCGTCCTTGGAAAATGCAGATAAGTTAACAAAACATAGAGAGTACACACGTGTGCAAAAACCTCTCCCTTTTCCACACAAACTGGGCTTTCCTCTTTCGACCACTCCCACCCATTCAGCCCTACCCACCACAGACACGTCTGCCACCAGTAAAGCCTGAGAGAACACACAAGCTTTGCAAGATGCCCTGAACGTCAAGACCTTTTGGCTGTGGTGGGCTGCAAGGGGAAAAAAATTCCATAGCTGGAAACCCCCCACCACTTCCCCACCCCAACCACCACCACCTTACAGTAGCCCTCTCCCATTGTTCATAGCATTTCAGGCACTTCCATGTAAGGTGCCAACCAGAAATGCTATGAGAACACCCATTCTTATAAAATAACTATAAAAGCTTTACTTGTATCTTAGGGATTTCAAGGTGATTTGCACATTGATGTAGCCACTCCACGCCCTTGTGAGGGTAGATTGGTATAATTATCCTGTCATACAGCAGGACTATATGAGGCATAGGCAGGTCAAGTAGCTTGCCCAAGGTCTCCTAGCCGGCCAAGGGTAGAGCTGGGAGCACAACCCAAGTTTCCAGATCTCCAGCGCACGGTGTAACCCTAAGACCCAGCCTTTCTCCCTTGTGATTGGTCTTGGCAAGCAGCCTTTCCATCAGCCATTTGTCACCTTCACTTTTGGTCCTGGCTGGAACTAGGAAGTGCAAAGATAAAGCAACTTTGACTGAATTATTCTAAAATCCACAGGTCTGGTGAGCGTTTTGTTGTCTCTGTCAGAATCCGTGGGTTATTTTTCAAGCCAAAGAGGAATGTAGATAGAACAATTGGCCTCACTTGCTGCTTTTTTTTTTTTTAAGATGTAAAATGACCAGGAATGTCATCTGTCCTATCTCCCACTCCCATGCTACTGGTCAGGGCACATTGCCATGGTACACAGTGTACACAGGGCACAACTTAATAGGCTCTATTATCCCCTTCAGCTACTGTTATGGCTGGAGCTGACATGGGCCCCTTCATCTCCCAGCGGTAGTCAATATCACAATTATGGGCTAGGGCTGAAGTCAATTATATCCATTATATCCTTCAAATACAGCTCATATTTCCACTCTGTCTTTCGGAGAGTGCTGTCCTTCCAGCCCTCCATTTGTTATTTTCTTTAACACCAAAATTATACACCGCAGCTACTTTCCACCGAAGTAAATTCCTCCCCCTCTCCCCTGATTGGCAGCGGTTGCTTTGCGTCCCATTATTGACGGCGTCGGTGGAGACACTGATAGCTGACAACTTTACCTCCATGCAGATGCCTGGGGCCTCACTAAGGCTTCCTTTTTCATTAACAAATCCAGCAAATAGGTTCAGCGTGTTACGGCATCAGCTATGGAATAAACATAGCAGCGTTGATAGGTTCCCAGTTCAGCCAGGGAACGGAGAAAAACATGTAAAGGGATTTTGATATTTAAAGCACATTAGAATCCCAAGGTGAGGAGATGAGCTTCTTTCAGTTAGCACATGTGCTTGTGATTCTAACTCACGCCTCGGGTTACGCTTATTTGAAGGGCTGTGGTCCAGAATCTCTTTTGATACCTCATCCCCATGAGGCAATACCTCCCCCCTACTGAGCCTTAGGAATATAAGAGTAGCCCCCCTCACCTGCTGCTGTTGAATACATTCCTAACCAGTTACCAGAGTGCTACTTTGCAGAGGCAGCCCTGCCATTAAATCTAAAGACCCTCTAAGGCTGCACATGAATGGTGGTTCTCCTCATGTAAATCATTATTGCACAGGTGTTACAGTAAAACCGGAGCTCAAATGCACCCTTTGCTGGAGTAGCGTTGCCTGGAGCAGGGTTCTGCTGCAGATCCCTTTCCAAAGGGGAAACCACTTGATTCGTAGTGCCTGAGATGAGGGGATGAAGTAACAGAAACTCACTGCTGGAGTATTTCATAGCTCCATCGATTTTCCGACGAGAAATGACCATTAGCTCATCTTTGGTACAAAGAGTCCTCTTTCAGTGTTGCCACTGGGTCTAGCTTTGCTCATGCATAGGAGCGGTTCCTCCTGCCAAGTGGTCCTGTTGAAGTCAGCAGGTACACTCACATGGGTAAGTGTTAGTGTGAGTAACAGTAGTGGAACTGGACTCCTTGCGATTGTCTAACTCCTTAACCTCCGAAGTGCTTAGTGCATGATTAAGGCTTAGAAGTCACTGTAGTGAGCTAATGAGGCATTTATAGAGGGCCAGACATGTGATAGAGAAAATAAGGAATACTTTGCAATTTTATAGCGTGTATTCTACTAGACATCTCATTTTTACACACACTAATAAATTGAACCATGCAGCTCTTCAGTAAAGTAGGCTAGGGCTAAGGATTCTGATTTTCGGAAACTGCTGAGCACCTACACTCTGAAAATCAGGCCCCTTTAAGGTGTCCCAAGATGGGCACCCAAAATCACCAGTCACATTTGAAAATCTTGGGCCACTGTAAATAAAGGCTACCTTTGGAATGCAGCCACCTCTAGGGGGGAACCCCACAGTGTCTGTCTGTTCTCTTCTGTGGTGGTGCTGTGTGCTGTTAAGGGGGCAAAGACATGAAGTCCAGCTAGAGGTGGTCAGAGGGAAAAAGCAGGGAGAAATAGTTTAGAAGGAGAAATGCTTACAAAAATGTTCCAGGCTGTTACGAAAATGTATAGTCTTCTGTTTGAGTCTAGGATCTGAAATGCTCCTGGGAAAAAGAACAGGAGTACTTGTGGCACTTTAGAGACTAACGAATTTATTTGAGCATAAGCTTTCATGAGCTACAGTTCACTTCATCGGATGCAGGCAGTGGAAAATACAGTGGGGAGATTTTTATATACACAGAGAACATGAGAAAGTTCAATCAAAAATGTAATTTGTTTCTCTGTCTACTTGAAAGGTGAGCAAATCTGCTGCTCCTTGGAAGAAATTCCCATTAACTTTACTTAGCATTTTCAGGAAGATTAGTCCAGTCAGTAGAGCACTAGCCTAGAACCTGGGAGACACGGACTCAGTCCATGTTCTGCCACAGACTTACCTCACAGAGGTGTTGGGAAGATAAATGTCTTAGAGTCTTAGCTCAGACACTATGGCAACAGGGGTTATATAATTACTATCTATTTTTTCATAACCCCTCTAGAAAATTGAAAATTAAATTTCTTGCCTTGTGCCTCAGCAGATATAGAGGAGAAAAAAATACAAAACGCTTCCATGCACTGGTTTGTTGTTGTAGGGTTGCTCATGAGAGCTTGAGACTGTGCTCAGCAATGTGTTATCAGGTTGTGTTGGGCAACGGACTCTTCACACTGCTTTGTTATTGCAGGCGTGTTGAGGAACCCTAATGTATGCACGCTGGCCAGTTACTGTAGTATTGCTCATGGTTGCTGGACTGGGCACTAATGTGTGCAGGAAGAACAAAAATATAACCAGCATCTGTGAAGGGAGAATGTCTATACCTGGTCTTGGCAAATGGAAGGAACAAGAACTAAGAAACATTTGGAGTTTCTTACCCACTCCTGATAGTAGGATATACATCTAAGTGACAATATAGCCCCATTCTATCTGGGGAGAAATTAATCTGTTTTTGAGGCGAGGATGACACCTGAAGATGATCAGCGTACAAATACCACCTCCTTGCAGGCACCATTCTGTTGGTCTCAATTACTTATGTAGCTGGGGGATTGCCAAATGGCTCCCAGAAGACGATTCATTCTGGGACTATCATGGTTGTGCCTGGCCAGTCAAGATGCATGATTGTGCAATATTCATTCCTGGAGCTCCCTGTTTGAGCAGAGCAGCTCTCCTAGGAGATGAACATGACAGTTGCATGCTTGAGGGCACACCATAGCAAAAGCAGTAAATGTAAGGGACAAATACCTGAATTCCACCAAACTGACCTCAAATTCAGGTCTGGACCTTTAAAATTAACCTTTGTCCTGCTGCAAGGAAGTATCTTGTTACAGGAAGTAAATGGTTTTTCAGTGGAATTCCCCACCAAGACAGTGGGGAAGAACTAGGATGTAAGAATTCCTTTTTCAAAACCATTCTCTTTTGAAAGCTGAAAACACCTTCAAAGCTCCCAGCAGAAAATTATGACCCTTTCCAAGCCACTCCATCTCCAAACTGCTGTGCCGTGCTGCAAAGCCTGTCTCGAGGACTGTGTTATTAGGGCCAAATTACAAGTGCTGTATGCAAACACCTGATTGAAATAAAAGTATTTTCATAACATGAAAGCAACTCTGATGAGCCACCTATATTGAAAATTCACTTTGCTTTAATGAATCAGATGTATTACCTTGCTCTCGACCTCTCATCGAGAGCATTAATTGTGAACTAATCACCAGAGAATCTAGCTGTCCCGCCGCTGTATTTTTTTTAACTGGTAAGCCATTTGTCATTGCTAGGCCAGATCCTCAGCTGATGAGTAAATCAGGATAGCTCCATTGGTCTGTTTTGGTGGGAGCAGGTATCAAAGAAACACAGCAATTAGAAAAGGAGTACTTGTGGCACCTTAGAGACTAACCAATTTATTTGAGCATAAGCTTTTGTGAGCTACAGCTCACTTCATCGGATGCATCCGATGTTGCATCACAAAAGCTTATGCTCAAATAAATTGGTTAGTCGCTAAGGTGCCACAAGTACTCCTTTTGTTTTTGCGAATACAGACTAACACGGCTGTTACTCTGAAACAACAATTAGAGTTGCTACATCTCCCGCCCCAGCCAAAACAAGATTCTGCTTTTGCAGCACATTTGCAAATGATCTGTTCAGTGTCACTGACAAAGCCCCATGCATTGGGACTTCCCCTACTTTCGTGGAAGGCGGTTCCATAAAAGTCAGAGATAAGAAATGGTTCCTGCTATTCTGCTTAGCCCATAACTCACTTTCCTTGCAAAACCCCATTGATACACCCACAAAAACAATTGTTCTCCCTTCCCAATGTTTGCACCCTTCCAGTGAGCGTACAAAGAGAAAACAGGGACTTGAGGCTTGCTGGGTTACACTGTGTTCCTTTAATGAATGAATGCTGCCGTGTCACCAGGCAATTTAACAGTCTGGTTATCTGCAGGCCCTGCTATTTAAAGGTGAAGAATTTACCACACAGCAGTTTCTATGATAACAATTAGAACTAGTCGGGAAACTGTTACTTTCCTGCAAAAAAAATTTTTCTCCTGATTTTGTTAGGTTTCCTGTGGAAAACCAAGAACCTGAAACAGAATCTTCGGGGGGAACCAAAACTGCAAAATGTTGGCCTATTGGGAAAATGTGTTGGGTTGTATTGAGAATTTTTGCCCAGATGCCTGAAGTTTTCCAGTTTTAGGCTGATGACTATCAGTTGGTTTGTTTTTTGGCCAGGAAGAACCTGACTGTTTTTATTGACAATGGACGTTTCCCATGGAAAAATTCCATTTTGACAGAAAAGCCAAACACTTTGAATGAAAAATGTCAGTGAGCGCTACTCAGTATTCCCCTATGCTCAGATTAGGAAGTAAGTGCACTCGCACTAGGTGCAAACACAGTTATAGAAAAAGTAGGGGGATGAGAATGAGTGAGAACTTGATGCAGATA
The DNA here is from genome assembly GCF_965140235.1 of Caretta caretta. Lineage (NCBI taxonomy): Eukaryota > Metazoa > Chordata > Testudines > Cheloniidae > Caretta > Caretta caretta. The sequence continues at coordinate 6,468,095 of NC_134215.1, forward strand.
GCAACAGAAGGGCATAAAGCTAGGGAGAGATGTCCCCTTGATGGAGGTGCTCCTCGCCAGTAGGTGCGCCTATCTTTCTCCCTGGGATACACCCAATACCACTATTGATTATGTTTCTCATTGAACAATAGAAATGGAAACCTGACAGATACTCTGTGTTTCTGAGAATCTGGGTGACTTTGTGTACCGCTTTGCTCGCATCTGAGAAGACAAGCCACATCCCTCACCGTTTTCTGGTGCCCTGTGATACCTCAGCGTCCAGTCCGTGGCTCGGTACCATTCTGGACATCTGGACAAATATTGGCAGTTGCCTTGGAAGATGCAGGACCACACAGTCTCCCATAAATCACTACCTGCCCTAATTGGCTCCTTGTTGGCAGTCTCACGCAGTGAGGCTAAGAGCTGGCTGGCCTCTTGAGGATGTGCTGTTGTGAAGCTGCTTCCTCCAGATCACAGTTGAGTCATGTTGGCAGGTGGAAGTGTGAGAGAAGCTTGCATAATTCCTCCTGTGAGCGCAAAACCCCTCTTCTGGAGGAATGTGGAGGGAACTTAATCAGGTCATATAGACTCCTCTAGCAGATCCTGCAGCCAGGAATAAACATGCATTTGAAATCCCTTATTCTTTGGAGAAATAGAAGATGTGAGTCTGAAAATTGAATGTTCCCTTATTACCAGTCCCAGTCCTTCTATTTTGCATGGTAAATACATGGCTACGAAAGGTTGGCACATCCAGGAGTTGTCCTACAATGCAGCCTGGGATTAGTATTCTGCTCCCTTGACAGGTTGGAAAATGTTTACCCTAATGGGAGGCATCTCTACCTCTTCATCAGGTTACCGGTGGCAGCCGTGAAGGCTGATGTGTGGGACTTTGTTCCCCGAAGGCCATATTTTGTTTTGTAGGTTGTAGATTTGCTCCAGCGGGGTAAAAAGCAGACCGAGGTCTTCTAAAACATTCTGTGGCTTGGTCTGTGGAAGAGGAGTCTACTACTCTTGAGTGAGGCTCAGAGAGAGGTTGGCTAAATGGATCCTTCTCCCGCTGCGGTGGCTGGGGACTATCTGTCCTGAACAGTTAACTCATACGCATTATTGTTGTTGAAGGCATGATATTACATCTAACCCCATTAGCTGGATTGCAGGTGTCTGCCTCCAACCCACCGCTGGTGCAGTGCGTAGCCCTCTTTGCTGAGAACTGCTTGCTGTGGAACGTTCTGCTTCTTAACAGTACATGACACTGCACGTTATCAGAGGCTGAATCTATTGTGTGGCGCTCTCGCTTTGGGGCTGAGGGGAATTTACAAAGCCGCAGAGCCTGTGTTGTGCTGTATAGACACAGCTAGTCTCTCAGTTCGGTTTCTTCGTGTCCTATCCAGTGATAGATTAAAGCCTAGAACGTCCAGCCTATGTCAAAATCACCCAACCCCTGCTGGTCTCTTAACTCTTTGGGGAGCTGACTGTTTCCTCCCACAGAGGAGCCCTAGTTGCTCCTGGCTTGGGGCTCACTACCTATCCAGATAGAGTAACCAGGCCAGAGGCTCCAGTGTCCTAGGGCTCATTGAAGCAAGGGGGCAGATTTTTAAGGGTATTTAGGCACCTATCTGCAATGTTAGGCACCTAAATATCTGTTAAAAGCTGGCTCCAAGTGACTAAAGGATCCATTTCTCACTTCCCATGCCAGCCGACATCCAACTCCAACAGGAACCTCACGGCATCAGCCACGCTAGCCGTCACACTCGGTGTTTTCCCCAGCTCGGTTCTGGTTTCCCTATTTCAATAGCGTCAGTGTCCTCCCAACTGTACCTGGAGGGGTGTGGAGGTGGCGGAGGGCTCCCTGTATTTCACCACTGATAGCTCAGCCTGGGCATGATTTTATTTTGACCCCAGAACAGATTTCAATGATTTGGTGCTGGGAGGGCAAAAAGGAGGACAGTGCAGGGGTCAGAGGTCTACCCTGGGACTCGGGAGACCAAGGTTCAATTCTTTGTTCCATCACAGACTTCCTGTGTGGCCATGAGCAAGTCACTTAGTCTTTCTGTGCCTCAGTTTCCCCTCTATAAAATGGGGATAATAGCACTGCCCTATATCATGGAAGTGTTTCGACTGAATACAGTAAACATGGTGAGGTGCTCAGATACTAGCAATGGGATGAGTAACGGTAGGCTGTGTGAGTATCAGAAGTAGATAAGAAGGAGGCAGGGAGCTGCCCAGATATTCCCGGCATTCTGGACACGACTCCAGAGCTAGACAAGGTTAGGCAGCTGGTGTGCTGTGACTGCTGCTTATCATGCTGTTGTAATTGTCTTCGTGTTGGATCATCCAGTTTCTAGTCTTTGCTGGCAAGCTCTGCAGGGCAGAGACGGTGTCTCTTCGTTATATAACTGTAGCTGGCCTGGGGCAGCAGGGCTGGCCTTTGCAGCAGTAGCACAAATCAAATAATTAATACTCTTCATCTGATGTACGTACATGGCTCCCATCACCTTAGCATCTGGGCCCCTGCACAGTCTTTTAATGCATTTAATCTCACAGCACCTCCTTTGCGAGGCAGGAAAGTGCAACTGTGTCCCCATTGCATAGAGGTAAAGAGAAACCGTCTGATTTGACCAAGGGAGGTCTGGGATGGAGCAGGGAACTGAACCCAGAATGCCTAAGTCTTAGACTATCGGCCTAACCACGGAATTTCAGTGACATAAATTACACCCCGGGGGAAAAAACATAACCCTCTGCCCATTCAAAGCTGACTTGTTCCATTTTAGGCTGTAAGGAGCCTATCTTTTGTGGATAGCATCTTTTCTGGAGGCGGATGAAACGTCCCCTAAGCAATGTGGTGTGGTTATTTTAAAGAACTTGAACCAAGTTGTAAATTCCCAGAAGAAGAACCATTGAGGGGAGATTGAGATCATAATAGATACACACCCACAGCCACACTACCTGCACACACAAAGCGTACAGACAAAGCAATGAAAGGCACCTATTTTCCAGCACAGCCAAAAAGATGATAAGCTGCAGCTAAACATTTAGATTTACAATAGACAGCCCTGCTCTCTCCGATAAAAAGGCAATGGAGATCTTTTAAGTAAAATAAAACCATTTGTTCCCAAAGCTTGCAGCAGAAAGTGCTATAAAATGTCAACTATTGTCAACAGTAAAGCAAAAGGTCAGAATTGGATAAATGGGAGATTGGGCCAGAAACTAATGGGAATACACAATCAAGAGGGCTCTTTTTGTGAGGAGGATAAAACCAGGGACAGGAGCAGTGCTTTGTATAGCCTAGAACAGGGGTACCCAAGTAGCAACTTGCTAGGAGAATGAGGGAGGCACCTAATTCGCACATATTTGCATATTTTTAAATAAACAAGACTAACTGTGTTCCTTGTGCTTGTACTACCTTTATAGGCAGACATTGTCGGTTGGTTGCATTCAGTGGGAATAGAATCCTGCAGATGATCAGATTTGCCCTCATACATGGGAAGGGTGGCCATCAGCTGCTTTGCAAGTTGCCTTCTGTTGTTACAAGTCCTCAGGCTACAGGTTGGGCTTGCTGGCAGTAGAGGCTTGCTCTGCATTTGTTTTCTGAGAGTCTGCCGCTCCTGTCTGTGCTGGGCTGGTCTAGTATCTAGGCTCCAAACATGGGAGAGTTTAAGCATAAGCATGGTCCTGGTTGAGCTGTGTTCTTTGCTCCACCATTGAGAGATTCATAGGCGTTTGTGTGTGCACTTCCATCTCTGCAGAGGGAAGGCACATGCACGTGGATGCATCTTTTGAGAAAATGACCACCTGGAACCCGCAATACTCTCTGTTTTCTGTCAAAAAATTTAAAATGCTGATTTGTAAATGTCACTGCAGTGCTTCCGGAGAGTTGTAGTTCATCAGCCTCATGCCCCCATTTGCCTCTGTGGAGCAGGTTCCCCAGCTGGACTTCAACTCCCATTGTGCATTATGGTGGCTCAGCAAGAGGGGAAACCGTGGTGCATCGTGGGAGATGTAGTTTGCCTAAGAAGTCCAGCCCATATAGGAGAATTGTGGGGGACATGAAGAAACCAAACTACAACTCCCTCAGTGATGACATTTACAAATCAAAGGTTTTGTTTTGGATTTTTCACTGACATTGACATTTCCAACACCGCTTTCCAACCAGCTCTACTCATTGTTGGGGGCTTTTTCCTGCCATTCATCCTTCAGGAAACAGAGTCTGATTTCCAGCTGCATTAAACCCTGCAAAACTCAGACCTGCCAAACCTTTTAAACAAAACATCTGCATGGTGTCAGCTTCTGACTGCTCTTCTCCCCACCACGGTCTTATTGTAACACTGCTTGGGCATGGGGATAGCTAATGCCATGGCCGGTCCCAATTCCTTTCCCTATGAGGACTTTACACTCCCTGCCCCCTGAGTCAAACACCAAAAGCCTCTTGTAATTTCCTTTTCTGTGCTCTGCAGCTTCTCAGCTATTCCAGGCTCCTCCAGACACATTCCTCGCCTCTGTGCATGCTCGTCCAGACATGCCTGCCTTTGGACACTGCTCCATTAGCTGGGAGAGCCTGGCTTTTGCAAGGGTACAGAGCCTAGGAAGGAGGATAGTGTTAAAGAACAGGGAAAGAAACTAAAATCCCACCGATGCTCCGAGTGGGAGAGGGAGAGTGAACTACATTATTGACTTTAATAGAAACCTGAATGATGGGATGTCTGTTACTATGCTAGCTGAACAATATTTCAAGGGTAGGCTTGCAAATGGCCCCAAATATTTCATTAACCCCAAGAGACACCAGTAATTTCAAGTCACTGATGGAGCTGGAAGCAGACAAGTCCAGGACTCCAGCATCTTGCAGTTGCTCAGTAATTCTTGGTGTAACACGAAGGCATCCATTAATGTTTGCTCTATATTCGCCCCCCCACCCCCATCACCCATTCCTGGGGGAATCCTGCCATGTTTCTCAGGGACTTTCCTGTTTCATGTTGTGGTGTTTGTTGAGGACAGAGCTCCAAAGAAAGGAATGTGTCGGATCCTGATTCAGTGGGGAAATAAGGACTCCACTGTGTTTGTAGGGCTGTGTTCAGCATCTTTCAAATATTTTATTGCAACAACGGCAATTGAGAGCACACCTGGGTAGACCTGGTGCCTTGGTGGAGGTGGTATCTTGATTGGCTAGGTAACCTTGAAAAGGAATTGGGTCCCTCCAGGAGGCATATGTATTGGGGGTGGATGCACGATGAATGAGGAGCTCCCATGCTTCAATGATTGATGGGATCACATGGGGGACATATGTGGGGCTTGAAGGTAGCACATAAGGGAGGTGCATGCAGGGTCAGGCAGGTATCTGTGGGAAGTATTGGAGAATCAGGTATATCGTGAGCAAGGGAGGGGCGTGCATGGGAACTGGCTATGCCACAAAAGGATGGGAGCATGTGTATTTGGTGGGGGGAAGGACAGGAGGCGGGACACATGCTAAAGATGAACATTGCAGGAGCACAACAGAATTGTCTCTCCTATAGGGAGCAGAGCACTAAGCCTGGGGGTGTGGAGGGAAGGGGCGTGGGGGGAGCAGTATTTCAGAAGCACAGAGGGGAGTTGTCTCCAACAGAAGACTCCCCTTTACAATCTGGCAGTTTCTGGAGAGAGAGAAGCTTGGGGGAAAGACATCCAACAGCAGTCTGCCCTCTAACTATCCCCGAGATCAGAGCCTGGTGGCCCACTCCACCAGATCCTCAGGCCTATCTTGTCTGGAAATGCCTCAGTCAGAGGGGAAACAGAATAGGCCATTTTCTTGAGTGAACCCACGTTTGTCCACAATGTGCACAGTGAGATACAACCCCCTGAACATTCTCCAAGTTACTCCTGCAGCTCCTGGCTTCTAGCCTCTCTAATTTATTACTCTGATGGTTGGGGGCTTTTTTTTTTTTTTTAAACTTCTTTCCTTACCAACTCTTTGCAATTCTTGGGAGAGTTTCCCTTGATTTCCCTCCCCACAGTCAGTGAACATTCTTTCTCTCTGGCTCAGACAACCTGAAAATCCCCTGGCCTCTGGTGTAGCCTGTCTGCAGGAGGAGAGAGCCCCTCTCTCTGCATTCTCTAGCTCCGACAAAGTTTACAAGGAACAGTTAGAGAGGCCTGCAACACTTCAGGCAAGCTACCCGCCCCCGTTTATTTCCAGGCACTAGATCAGTCATCTAGCTAAAGCAAGCCCTGCCAAAATGTGCAGGTACAATGGTAAAAATGAAGCAGGCGGCTCGATTTCTCTGTGCCTGTATCACGCTGTTGACTTTAGGCAGTGTTTTCTGGCCCCGACTATGTCAAAGTCAAAGGGATTGCTTTCTTTTTATAGCAGACCTGCTGAAATAATCTGCTTGGAAACGAGCCTCTTTTTGCCTGATTTGTGGCTGATTCACAGGACAAGAGAGATTGTTTGGGTTGCTAGCTGGTTACTCACGTGGTTTTTGGCGACATCCCCTGCACCTTAGATTTCTACAGCATCTTTCTTTCCAAAGGTTTCAGAGTAACAGCCGTGTTAGTCTGTATTCGCAAAAAGAAAAAGAGTACTTGTGGCACCTGAGAGACTAACCAATTTCTTTGAGCATCAGCTTTCGTGAGCTATCCGATGAAGTGAGCTGTAGCTCACGAAAGCTTATGCTCAAATAAACTGGTTAGTCTCTCAGGTGCCACAAGTCCTCCTTTTCTTTCCAAAGTCTTTGTTTGCTCTTGACCTCCTTTTCAGCCAATCACCTTCTGGTCTCTGATTTGTCCCACACAACTGACTGCACTTGGGAAATCAGGCATTGGGCGGGGCAGCGGGTGGCGAGTTGTGCATGTAAATTGGGACAGTTAGTCATCAAGCTGCTGAATTTTCATATGGAATGGCTGTGTGTGCACAGAATGTGGTTTTGTGTGCTCTCACTTTTGCGGGCACTATTGGCCGAGCGTGCAAAAGTGGACGCTACGGGTGACAATTTGGTCGTCTTAGTATGGGCATTATTTTGTCTGCCCGCAAATGAAATGCGGCACTTCTAGGATGGTAACTAATCTTGGGGAAAAAAGGTTTGTGCAAGCCGAGAACCTGACCAAATTTTCACCCCTTTGGCTAACTAAATGCACGCTATATTTGTCAAGCTCAATTTGGTTTAGCTAAAGAGGCCCTCTCCAGCCCCGTCCCCAGCCTGCTATGAATCCTTTCACCCCTCCATCCACTGACTATTGTCTGCCTTCCCCATACATGCCTTTACAGGCTAGGACCCAGATTTTTAGAAGTAATTAGGTGTTGCTGCCTTCAGTTTTGCAACACCTAACTGGTTTAGGAGCCTAAATATTTTCAAAAGGGATTTAGGTACTTGGGAGCCTAAATCCTAATGAAAGTTGACAGGATTTTGGCTCCTAAGTTCCTAAATCAGTTAGGTGTTGCAATGCTGAGTGCAGCAACGTCTAAATTTAAAAATCTGGGCCTAGGTGACTCTGCACTTGGCCCCAGTGTCTCTGCTTTGAATTCTCACATGCAACCGGATCTGAAAGATCCAGGATTCATGGGTGAACCAGAAAGCCCAAGCTTAGTGCAGAGTCAGCTTGTTCCTGCAACTCACCAGTAAAACTAGTGGAGAATGGGATCCACAGGGTGTCATGGACGGCTGGGTGGGACGGAGCCTTCTCTACAGATGTCCACCTGGGGGAAGAAGCCACCCAAAGACTCCAGTTTAAGACTAAAACTGAGAGAAGCTGCTTAGACCACCTTGAAAAGGCCCTGAACCAGGAAGAGGGTACATGAAGCAGGGCAGAGAAAGCATCAGCAATATTAAGAAGGGGCAGAAGGGAGGTTAGTGGGAGCATGAGAGACTTAAGAAGTTCATTCTATGTAGTTTATCCAAGAGAAGGTTAAGGGGAGACTTGATCATGGTCTAAAAGTATCTACACGAGGAGAAAATTTCCAGTAGTAGGGGGTTCCTTAACAGACAGTGGCATAGCAAGATCCAAAGTCTAGAAACTTTGAAGTTTGATAAATTCAGACCAGAAAAATGTATAAACTTAACAGTGAGAATCTGACACGTCCTTCCTTAAGTTCTTCCGGTGATTAATTACTCTATATCTTTAAATCAAAACTGGATGTCTTTCCAAAAGATATGCTCTAGCTCAACAAGAAATCATAGGCTTGATGTAGGAACTATAGCGGGAAATTCTATGGCCTCTGTTATGCAGCAGTTTGTTTGATGACCCCTTCTGGTTTTAAAATCTAGGACTCTAGGAGGGTGGAGCCCTTCTAGCCATTGGGATACATTTTATTTAGATAGTTATTTGTAAAAGAGTGCATACTTTTATCAAATTAGCCCAACGCTGATTCTGGAAATGTGGAAGCTATTGCATGCCATCATCACTGCACAGCCTCATTAATGAGAAGGGCATGTGGAGAATAATGTCCATGGGAATAAAAGAAGGACTGAAGATGGGCACAAAGATATTGTTTTGGGAATTTTTCCCGGACGATGGTACAACACCTCTCTATTAAGATTCTATGGATAGCCATTTCAATCGCTTCCCCAACTGGCTTTAAATCCACTTAAATGTGTGCATTAAACCTGGACTGTACCTAGGTTTAGCCACATTTACAAGCTATGATCTGTTTTTATAGCGGCCTGTTAGAGCCTCGATTGTTGAGAATTTATTGCTAACATGCTTTATTGCATGACGATTTACAATAAGTCCTTAAAGAATGTGCAGCCATTGCTTCTAATAACTATTTAATAAATATTCGTAACGCACTTCTAAATGGCACCTTCATTTATAGATTCATAGATTCTAGGGCCAGAAGGGACTCTGTGATCTTCTAGGCTGACCTCCTGCATAACAGAGGCCAGAGAACTTCCCCACAATAATCCCTAGAGGAGCACTTTTAGAAAAAAAATCTAATCTGGATTTAAAAATTGGCAGTGATTGAGAATCCAACATGAGCCTTGGTAAATTGTTCCAGTGGTTAATTACTCTCACTGTTTAAAAAAATTACACCTCATTTCCAGTCTGAATTTGTCGAGCTTCAATTTAGTCATTGGAATATGTTAATACCTTTCTCTGCTAGATAGAAGAGCCCATTATTAACATTGTTCCCCATGTAGTTACTTATAGACCAGGGGTGGACAAACCTTTTGGCCTGAGGGCCACATCAGGGTTGTGAAACAGTATGGAGGACCGGGTAGGGAAGGCTGTGGCTCCCCAAACTGCCTGGCGTCCGCGCCCCCCGCCCACTTCCTCCCCACTGACTGCCCCCCTCAGAACCTGCAACCAATCCAACCCCCCCTGCTCCCTGTCCCCGGACTGCCCCAACCCCTATCCACACCGCTGCCCTCTTACAGGCCCCCTGGGACTCCCACGCCTATCCAACCCCTGCTGTTCCCCGTCCCCTAACTGCCCCCTCCCCCCCAGAACCTCTGCCCCATCCAACTGCCCCCGCGGGACCCCCTGCCCCTTATCCAACTCCCCCACCCCGCTCCCTGGCCCCTTACCAGGTCGCTCAGAGCGTCAGGAGCTTGCAGCCGTGCGGCCCACTGCTCCCTGACTGCCCCCGCAGGACCCCCTGCCCCTTATCCAACCCCCCCGCTCCCTGGCCCCTTACCACGTCGCTCAGAGCGTCAGGAGCTTGCAGCCGTGCGGCCCACGTGGCGCACTGAGGCTACAGGGGAGAGGGGGACAGCAGGGAAGGGGCCGAGGGCTAGCCTCCCATGCTGGGAGCTCAAGGGCCAGGCAGAACAGTCCCATGGGCCGTAGTTTGCCCACCTCTGTTATAGACTGTAATCAACTCACCCCTTAACCTTCTCTTTCTTAAGCTAAATAGATTGTGCTCCTCGAGTTTCTCCCTATAAAGCATGTTTTCTAATCCTTTAATCATTCTCATGACTCTTCCCTGAACTCTCTCCAATTTAGCAACATCTTTCTTGAATTGTGGACACATGTAAAATGTTCTTATTATTGTGTTTTGTTGAAATGACGCAAAGGCTGCAGTCTTGTTCTAAGTTTGTTTTGGCGGTAACATTGTGTGGCTGTAGCATAAGGGTTTGCCGTTTTTCTGACACCCCTTCCCCCACAGTGTAACACTATGGACCCGGATGTAACTCTCAGCATCCTCAAACATAGATACCCAATTCTCGAGCCCTATAAAAAGCTGGGCCTAGTTTATGTGGGTTCAGAATTCAGGCAGTTTCAGGCTTTCTGTTCCGTTGAGATTAGAGCCAGCTGAATAGTGGCAAAAACACCAGGGTATGTAACAGAAGTGGCTCCCTGCTATTCAAGTAGATTCATGAATGAACTAAAGCGAGTTGGCTGCATTACTGTTCAGAGGGTCATTTTGTTTGCTGTGGAAGTATTTTGCCAATTGTGGGGTATTTGCAAAAATATTATCAGATACCAATAGTTACATGTATTTTGGCACAAATGATTATTCATCTGGAAACAGATACCACCATGATATCTAGAATCCCAGATCTTCTCGAACAAGAGGCATTTATTAATGAAAACAACTTCAACTACAGACACACACAGTTTTCCACACAGCTCAATTTCCAGCTTCTTCTCTCTTGTTTACCAAAGGCCACACTTTGCCTGGAACTCTAAAGAGTGCACAGAGACATCTGGTGCCTGAATACCATACTACAAGGAAACATTTCGTTACACATACTAGAAGTGTTTGCCATTGCTGGTGTATTCTTGTTTGCTGTTCAACGTGTGCTACATAGGTAATTTCATTAGCATCTATATAAATTCATTGTGTGACCTTGATGTGCAGAAATCTTCGGGTTTCATTTATGTGGTCCTTACCTTTGTTCAGTAAGTGTTTTTGATAGGCTGCTTCTTTTTCCTAGATGTGCTAATAAGGGTTTCCTCAAAACTTGTAATTAAATTTTGTAGCAGGATTTCATAGCTATATTTTGTAGCAGGATTTCCAAAGCTATATTTGAGAATCTAAGGATGAGACTTTTTCTTTTGCTAGTATTTATTTAGGCATGGGTGGAAGGTGTAGATTTATTCCTGATTGGGTATTAGTTGGGGGCCCGAGCCAAATCCCTGCCCAAACTTAGTTTTTGGCTCAGACTTTGCATCTAGCCCCTATCTCTGTAATGCGCCAAATTAAAATCCAGGACCTGAACACCAGCATCTACCTTTGCTCCCAAACCTGTGTGGGGGACAGTGTGAACTAAAATTTGCAGCTCTGGCCCACACTCTGTTCAACTTCCGGTCCTCATCACTCAACAGATTCAGCCTTTTCTCTTTTTTTTTTTTCTTTTCTCTCCTAAACCTATTGATAAAAGAAAGGAGAGAGAGAGAGAGAGAAACTACCATTGCTAATTAGAATGAAGTGGGTTCACACCTACAGCAGTGAGGCAGTCGCATGTAAATATTGTTGACAGACTCTCCAAACTCTCTCTAGTGTTGATTCATCAACATGTAGGAAACTGTGAATACTTAAGAAAAATAATAAGATAAATCAGCATATTTTTAGCCTCCTTATGAAACGTCCGGCTTGGAATGCCGTGGAATGGCTTCATGTAACCGAGTATCAAGTGCTATCTGAAGCAGGCAGCTCTTGGGTAGTAAATCACAAAGGCAGTAATTGACTGTCATACTGCTTTCTTTCTTCTTTTAATTCCCATTATTCATCACCCAGAAGGAGAGAGTGAGGCGACAGTGTGATAGAAGAAGAGCAAACACTGCTCTGGGGCTCTCTCAGAGACAATGCAGGTTTCCATAGAATCATCTCCTCAATTGTTCTTCCTTATGGCTTTGTGCCACGGATGGAAACGGCGGTTACTAAGTAACTGCACCATATCAAAGAAAATAGTTACTTGTGTCTTGTGTGCGCGCCCGCGTTTGTGGGATGGGCATGAAATACTTTCCTCATCTGTTGTTTGATTAAATACTTTCCTATTCAGTTTGTCAGCAGAGAGTAAAGCGCTCAGTCAGCATTCATGTCTATTGCAATGAACAATATTAGGCTGCATGCAAATGTTAGGTGACTTTTCTAATTCCGGTTAAGACACATTGTTAAGTATGTTATGCCAAGTGGAAAAGAACTAAGGCAGAAGGGAAAGAAACTTTAATCATTTAAGATTCTGAGAGGGTTTTACAAACACTGATCCATGCCTTAATCTTCAACCACCTTGATTGTCTTCTCCTTGGGATCTCACAGGCTGCACAAAATATCACAGAAAAGTCTATTTTCCTTCCCCCATACTCTGATCCATTCAGTTCAGTTCAACAAGACGTTATACAAGTGTTGTCAAAGTGTAGGAAAAAGACAGATTCCCTCAGGTGTCTGTCAAAGGTGGGTACGACCCACCCAGGACAGGGTCACACACTGGGTTTGGGGATGCCATTTAGTTTTACTGTCCTTCTTTGATGTGGTGGCAGGTTGCTGCATAGCATGATGCCGTCTCTATATCATGTTGCCACCTCTTTGAGCCTCTCCACTGACTGCCTCTCCAGTTCTTCTGCATAGTCCCCCTCGTCGTCCTCACCTTTGGTACAAATGCCTGTTTCTACGTCTTGTCTCTCTTCTCCTCCTCCTGCCCTTACACTCCTCCTTGTCCTACTTTAACCAATCCCTTTTATCTGCCTCCACCTTCAGCTTTGCAGCCTTTTGATTCATGTCAACAAGCTCCTTCTAGTTGTCTTCAAATCCCTCCTTAAAAACCTGGGGTTCTAAAGGCTCCCAATGCTTTATTCCTCCAGAGAACTTGTCTCTACTTCCTATTGACCATTCCAAGAACTTTGCCTCTCTGGGTTAGCCTATACGCCTACGGACCTGGTCTTTGTGCACAGCAATCATCATTAACAAGTCAGGTTGCCACGCAGGATTGTCTGAAATGCTGCAGTTTTCCCCTTTCCTTAGAATAGGAAATAACTGTGGGATCTCTTGGATTACCACCATGCGGTGACTGGCGGTAAATGCCTATGTGCTGACTTGGAGCAAGGGCATTTGCAGGTCTCTGGTGCTATTTATTATAACAAACAAGTTTTAGAAACTTAAACCTCAGTGAAAGTAGTTGGCAGCATCCTGTTAACATTTGAGGCCCCAGATTCTCAGAGCCAGTGCAGAGAGTGACCTACCCAGGACACAGTACTACGGACCTCGGCTGGAATCTGTCCCGAAAGCCACTTTACCCGGCAATGGGAGGATCATCCCCACAGATGGAGACCATCCAGTGGCAAAGAGTGTAGCAGCTCCTACAGCCACCCCTCCTCCCTGCTGCCAGGGCTTCCTTATCCTTCCTGGATGTTACACCAACCCTTCCACATCATGGGAAGCCAACCATAATTTAGGGGGACTGGCTCAGCCTGAAATGAGGGGAATTATAGTAAGGTAGAGTGGCCTCCCTCCGAGCCTGAGATGGAGGGACCACTACACTATCCCTGGTGGGTGGAGCCAAGCCGGCTCCACTCTCTCCCCCCACCCCCATTCTGGAAGCAAAGGGGAAGGACAGGAAGTATAAGAGACAGACCCTTCAGCTCAGTTGGGCCATAGCCAGGAAAGGAGGCAGACGTCTCTAGCCTGCTGCAGGACTTTGGACCAGACCCCAAACCACGCAGCGCAATGCCTCCGGAGGAGACGGAGAGTGGAGAGGAGCTGCTGGGACTGCTGTCCACCACTTACCACAAGGAGACCAAGGATCCACATACTACGGAGCCACACCAATGGGCTGGGGCAAGAAGTAGCCATGGGGAACCAGACGTTAGTCAGGTTGTACTGTTGCAGGATGAGTCAGCGTGTTTTGGCAGGATCCCTGCTGACCCGGTGGTGGGATCCCCTGCCACTGCTAGGGCCTTGGGATGGGACCCGGTGGAATAGGGTGGGCCCGGGTCCCCCACCCTCTCTCCTGCTGCAATCTCCCAGTCTGTGTTTGCTGTCTGCATTAGCCAGGAGGCTACGCCGAAGACTGCTTAATTGCTCATTCCTCTGCTTCGCCTAAAGGGCTAGAGCTCCAACTGTGTTTGCTTTCTGCCTTAGCCAGAAGACTCAGGCAAAAGACTGCCCTTTGCTCTGTCCTACCCGAGGGTCAGAGCCCTAAACTGGGATTATTGTTTGCCCTAGCCAGGGGGCTTGGGCCAGAAACCTCTAACTAGCTTCTGTTTATTGCTGACACAATGAGTCAGAGTAGCCTCCCTCTGAATGTGACATGGAGGGACCGATGCAGGAATGCATAAGCCACCTCTGCGCTGTCCCTTCCTGACTCTGCTATAGCTCAGGATCTGGAATGACCTGAGGTGAGAAAATAATAGCAAGATCCACATTTCAGTTCTTTGACCTTCTGTCTCTTGAGAAGGGAAAAGTTATTTTTCTTGATGCAGGATTTGGGGCCAGCAAGGTATTCTTTTCTCCTAGATAAGGTGTTTTTGTTTTTTAGTGTAGCCAAGACCAGCAAGTGCAAGAAGGAAAAAGTAATAAAAATTACAGTTCTAAGCACAAAAGCATGCCCTCCTACACAGTGGAAATGTATTTTTTTCATTAGTTAGGAAACAAGATTTTCTCCTGCCGTCATCGCCAAGGGGACAAGTGACTGCATGGAGTTTGTATATTCAGCATCGCTGTGTTCCAAAGCACAAAATCATAGTGCAATATCCTAGACTAAGCAAGCGGGATAACTGTATCTAACAGTTGGGTAGAAAAAACAACCAGCTGAGATTCTCATGAAGGTTAAGGAATTGGTAACGCTTGGTATTAAAGAAGAGCAGATAATTTTCCTGGGGAATTTTGTCCTTGTTTTCTGCTTGCAAATAGATTGTGAAAGTCCCCAATAGGCTTGTTGTTCACAACAATTCATTCATTTCTTTAGTGACTAATTCTTGGTTTGCAGATTGCCTGCAAATTGCAAATGTTCACCATTCAGAAAGTGCTGTAAGTTACATGGTATTGTTTCTGTTCCCTGATTGGAGGAGTTATGTAAGTAACCAACATACTGAGAATTTCACATTCTATAAACATTTTCAAAATTGCTTTCAGCGACTGTTCGGGCTTATAATTTGCATTTGTGAGGATGCGTGCCAGGCAAATTTGTGAAAAGCAAACATGAAAGACTAGTGAATAGAACTGGCTGAGGGGAAACATTCTGATTTGGAACAAAACTCCAAAATTTCATAATTCTCCATGCAAGGGAATGGAGTTCCAGCCCTGTGGCAGTCTGCCTGGTGGGCTGTCCTGGAGCTGCGGACCCTGGAAGCCTTGGGTTCTCCAGCAGCTTGCCAGTCAAGCTGTCAGGAAAACCTGACAGATGTCAATCAGGAACCTGCCTGTCAGGCAAGGTTCTGTCAGAATCCTGTCTGGTTTCTGCAGGAATTTCATTTAAATCCCTCCACCTCCTTGAAGTATTTTGATTTCAACAAATCAACGAATTCCAACAAAAAAAGTCTTTCTTTGGAATTTTTCTGACCAGCTCTACTAGGATTCTTGCCTGGCTCTAAAATTGAGTAGGTAAATGTCATCAAAACATTGTTACATATTCCCCATTTTTTTAAATTTCAAAATTTTAAAGTTGGAAATGTCATCAAAATTTGAAATTTTTTGACCCACTACTGATACAAACACAGTAGAATCAAAATTCAATTTCAACCTCAAACAAATATTCACTCAAAAAAGGTCCCACAATTCATGCAACTCTGCTCAGAAGGAAAGTGTTTTAGGGCGAGATTATCAAGGGTCTTGAAAGGGGAGATGAGGGAAGAGATGAGAGGAAATAGTGGAGGGATTTAGAAGAATGGGGGCAGCAAGGTGTGAGCAGCAGAAGAGGCTATTTTGGCAGCAGCATTTTAGCTTGTCTGAAAGGGGGTGAAGTGGGAGACCAGAGATGAGTCGGTTGGAGTAGAAAAGATGAGAGGTGATCAACGCGTTGAGTAAAATGACAGATCTTTGAGAAGCTGCGGAGGAAGAAAAGATGTTCCAGTATCCTGATGGACCTTTTACTGACCAATTGCAAGCAAGAAGTAGGGTGTCAGAAAGTCCAAATATGGAGCTACCTGGTGCTTAGGACCATCTTCCCTGAAGTTACTTCCCAGAGCAATGCTACCATGCCAGGCAATGAGGTACATCCTATAGGTACCAAATTTTGGGGCCCTACTTGCTGTACCAATCTCAAACTAGCTGACAGATGCAGCAGACAACTAACACCCTCCTGGGTATCTCCAGGGGTTGAGAGATGTCCTCAGGAAGTCAGGAGAGTCACTCCCGAGTCATCTCACGCAGGCAATGTGACATCAATAGCTACATCATAATATACACACTGTGCTTTGGCATTCCTGTGTTGCTGGCCATCAGATCAGCTAGATGACTAGATATGGTTAACTTTATAATTATAGGAGCTCAGTGTTAGCTGATGTTAGAGATGCTAACAGGCTAAATGTCAGAGTTTAATCTGGGCTCGTTACATGGACTCAACGCTGTAACAGTACCTGGCCTAGGGTAGGAGCCAAGCTCTTGTCAGGTAGCTCTCCGGAGCAGCCCATCTTGCCAAGAGATGACTCGTTTTCTTAGTATTGTTCCAAATAGGAAAACAGAGAGTCTGTTCTCAATAGAATCTGAGCTGGATGCTGCAAAGCTTTCCCTCTCCCCAGTGGCGTAATTGGTGGAAGGTGTGTGGGCGTTGTTGAACAGGCAGGTTGGGGGGGACTCGCCGCTTGAGCTCAGATGTGAGGGAAAGGTAATTCGCCATCTCCTTGCGGCAGCCCTAGTTAGCATAAATCCTATTTCATCAGTCCGTCTCTGCGATAAGGAATATATGCACTTTCTCCAAGCAACAAGAAAAAGAAAAGGTTAAAAGCTTAGCTGTGTGAAGCACAAACTTCAGTGGATGCTGGATATTGTTTGTGTTCTCTGTGTGTGTTGGTGAGGCGTGTGTAATTCGATGGCACTGAACTGCAGGGTGATGGGGTGTAGGTGAAGGCAGAAATACATTAACATTTTGCCTCAGCCCTTTGGGTTTAGATTCCCTGCTGAAGTATGCATGTACCATTCCTGTCCCATTTAACTCCAGGGGGAGTCTCTGGCATATACCAATGGGAGCCTAAGGAGACCCCTTTATATTATCGCTTCCATTCTGCAATCTAAGCCTCTTGATCGTGGGTAAAGTACAAACAAGGGTGGAGCGTCTCTTCGGAATCACATAAAGAACACAGGAGGAGAAAGCAGGCAAGTTAAAGCCACATGAGGTGCAAGCTCAGTATTCATTAAGGCTGCAGTTAACTACACTAAATGAGCTTTGGGTACCATCAGGTCGTGAGGGTTTTCATTAGGTCAAGTGCACTGTAGGTTGGTGTCCTAATTAGACTGAATGCACGATGCTCACTACAGCTTCTCATCACACTACCCGAAGAAGGACTTGAGGGACCCCTGAGACTCTGGCAGAAGGAAAAGTTAGCAAGAGCTCAAGTTCCACTGTTCTGAAATACCCAGGTCAGCATTTTCTGATTGGCTCCTTTATAGTAAAAGCAATACAAATAAAAGCTGCTCCATGCATGGGAGACAACTGTCTGTCACCCCTAGCCATGGAGAGGAGAAGTTGTATTAGCATCTGAACTAGGTAAGATCCAAGCTGAATGCATTCCCTGTTCTGCTCCCAGCACCACAGAAGGGGTTCCCAAGATGGGGAATGAATGTACCGAGATGATTTTCAATGCCTCTTTGGAAATACTGCAAGTTTCTAATTATTGTTCCAAACACCCAGTATACTGCGTGCTAAATCCAGATTAACTCCGCTGACACCAGAGGAGTTATTGCATGTTTACACCAACGTGGCGAAGATAAGAATCCAGCTAGTAAAAGCGCTCGTGACCTGTCCTTTCTCACACATTACATTTCTAAGAACAAAGAACAAAATCGTATGTACTGATCCAAAGCCTCCTGAGATTTCTTACGCTGGTTTTAAAGGGCTTTGGATCAGATGCAGAACTCTCTGTGCACTTAGTCTTCATTCTGGACCTTACTTTTCTCTCTCTCTAGTCCCCTTCTCTCATTTTATACCTGCCATTGCTCTCTCCTTTCACACCACTGGGTCAAAGGGCCAGCCTAAACCACATTGCAGGATTAATAATAATCATCCCTAGCTCTTATATAGTGCTTTTCATCAGTAGATCTCAAAGCACTTTTCAAAGGAGAGAGATATCATTCTCCCAGTTTTACATATAGGGAAATGGAGGCACCGAGAATGAAATGACTTGCCCAGCAGACTAGCAGCAGAGCTGGGACTAGAACTCAGGTCTCCTGAACCCCAGTCCAGTGCTCTACCCACTAGGCCTCAAGCCCTTGATGTCCCTGGGAAACATCACTGCATTTGCAGAACGCATGTTTTTTTTTCTGCTTGGCATGTGGCACCAGCTTTGGTATGCACAGTAATACATGTGCGTTGTTGTCCTTCGTAATCTGCTGTTCAGCATGAGAAGGCAGTTCGCAAAGCAGTGCTTCATATGCTCTTTGCTCATTTATTACCGTGGCTGCTCTGTACTCGGGTGCTTTAATTGCTCTGTTGATGCATAGCATACGATAGTCCATGCGCTATAGAGAGAACAAGGCCAGGTCTATACTCAGAGCGTTTTGCTGGTACGGCTGTGCTGGGATACTATACCAGCCAAGAGCTGCTAGTGTGGATGCCGCTTACAGGGCAAAACTCTGCTTTTGCCGGCATAGCTTATTCCACCTCCCTGAGCAAAAGGAGCAATACCAGCAAAAGTGCAGTTTTGCCAGTGTAACTGCGTCTGTACTCCAGGCTTTTGCTTGCACTCAAATCACAGCGCATCTCAGCCCGACCAACATGGTTCCACCGCTACAAGTTTGCCTTGTGGTCCTAGGCCCAGATTTTTAAAGGTATTTAGGCATTGCTGCGCTCAGGGTTGCAACACCTGATTTAGAGGCCTACATCTGATGTTCAAAAGTGATTTAGGCACTTAGGAGCCTAAATTCCATCGACTGCCAATGGGATTTTGGCTCCTTGGTGCCTAAATTCCTTTTGACAATGAGATTTGAGGCTTCTAAATCAGTTAGGCATTGAAATGCTGAGCACTGCACTGCCTAAATACCTGTAAAATCTGCGCCCTGGCCTCAGTGTCCTGTCTCCAGGACTGGTACGAGGATAGAAAGGAGCCCAGGTTTGCTTGTTATAATCAGTTCATTAGTTATATATGTGAAGAAAGAAGAAAAAGCAAACAGGACAGTTAGATAGGTAGCCGTTTGCTCTTGTTATGAAAGGCAGCATGGTCTAGTGGTTTGAGCAATATAATTGTAGAATTCCTCGCCAGAAATAAACATTATATATCTGACACAAAGGCCTGTTCTCCTTTGATTTCTTGCCTGATTTTGCAAACCCCAAGGGTTTCACGTAGTTTGAATAAGCAACTTTTGGAGGCAATGACTCTCTGAATCTTTTCAGATTCACTGGCCATTACTTACCGGGTGACTCCCAAACCTATAGAGAATGTCCCTGTGCATTGTTCATGTCCTGTCAGCCTATCCAGTTTGTGAGAGGACTGAATAAATGAGGTGCATTATTGTGCCAGCATATTCCAGTTGGGTGGGATTGAAGATGGCTGGCCTAAGCTTGCCCATAGCTGGAGCTGAATTCAGAGTCAGTACATGCCAAGAGGAGTATGCTTTTCATCTGATATTAGGCTAATATGAACAGGAAATTTTACCTCCAACCCATATTCCAATACCTTTTCCAGGCCCTGGTGAGAATCTTGTGTAACACAGAGGTAAAAAAGAGGCTCTGACAATGACCTACTCTGGGCAATCTTGACCATAACTACCTAGAACTAGAGCTGGGGGAACAATGGATGAAAGTTACTTGCAAATATTTGTTCGGATTCGAACACGAGTTTGACTTTGAGATCTTTGTATGTTTGCTTTCTCCAAGTCATCGCATACTTGTGCTCCATTAACACAAATACTTGTGAACAGCACTTTTTTATTAGCTCAGCTGTTCAATGTAAAGTGAATTTTATACTTGGCTACCTTCCCCTTTTCAGATCCTTACCAAACATGTTAAGTAAGGTTGGACCCCACATGCGTTCCTGGCATACCACTTAGGCACAATATATTGCCATTCATCACTGCCCTTTGATTTTTTTGGCCTTTTATAAAGTTTTTGTAGTCCACAAAACAGTGGTCCCAGCTGTGCCAATTGGAAATAAGTTAAGATGTTGTGAGGGACACTGTTAAATGCTTTACTAAAATCCAAACACGCCACAATGACCATCTTCTCTTTCCCTGCTGGTTTACCTTCCGAATGCTCCTTCTTTCAATGATTTAAGTGTACAGAAAGGAATATTCATTAATACTGAGGTGTATTTATTAGATCAAGAAACCATTTTAGCCCATTTTCTCTTAGGAAAAGATCTTGTTTGATGAAATCTTTACTTTTAACTTGCATTTTTTGGTGACCCCGTTTCCGAGATCATAGAATCATAGAATCATAGAATATAAGGGTTGGAAGGGACCCCAGAAGGTCATCTAGTCCAACCCCCTGCTCGAAGCAGGACCGATTCCCAGTTAAATCATCCCAGCCAGGGCTTTGTCAAGCCTGACCTTAAAAACCTCTAAGGAAGGAGATTCTACCACCTCCCTAGGTAACGCATTCCAGTGTTTCACCACCTTCTTAGTGAAAAAGTTTTTCCTAATATCCAATCTAAACCTCCCTCACTGCAGCTTGAGACCATTACTCCTCGTTCTGTCATCTGCTACCATTGAGAACAGTCTAGAGCCATCCTCTTTAGAACCCCCTTTCAGGTAGTTGAAAGCAGCTATCAAATCCCCCCTCATTCTTCTCTTCTGCAGGCTAAACAATCCCAGCTCCCTCAGCCTCTCCTCATAACTCATGTGTTCCAGACCCCTAATCATTTTTGTTGCCCTTCGCTGGACTCTCTCCAATTTATCCACATCCTTCTTGAAGTGTGGGGCCCAAAACTGGACACAGTACTCCAGATGAGGCCTCACCAATGTCGAATAGAGGGGAACGATCACGTCCCTCGATCTGCTCGCTATGCCCCTACTTATACATCCCAAAATGCCATTGGCCTTCTTGGCAACAAGGGCACACTGCTGACTCATATCCAGCTTCTCGTCCACTGTCACCCCTAGGTCCTTTTCCGCAGAACTGCTGCCTAGCCATTCGGTCCCTAGTCTGTAGCTGTGCATTGGGTTCTTCAGTCCTAAGTGCAGGACCCTGCACTTATCCTTATTGAACCTCATCAGATTTCTTTTGGCCCAATCCTCCAATTTGTCTAGGTCCTTCTGTATCCTATCCCTCCCCTCCAGCGTATCTACCACTCCTCCCAGTTTAGTATCATCCCAGATCTGTGCGACTGGAAAATACATCCCCCCCCCAGCCACACTGTACAAGTGGCTTTGAAAATCCACCTCATCAGTTAACAAGATGGCAATCAGCAGGCTAGTGCTTCAGTGTAAAGACAGGAACAGCTCTGCTGAGAGAAGCAACTAGGAAATAGGGTTACCTATTTCAGCAACTTTCCAGCGTCACTTTTTAGTTTGTTTATCAACTGGGAATGGAAACCTGTCTTCCTTTCCCTCTTACTCTGTTTTCACTACAGACAGAACAGAAATGAGATCAAACTGTAGGAACCATTGGCTAGTGCAATCTCTGGTCGGTGTGTCGGACCCTCTGGCCATAAAAATCTGCAAATCCATGAAAATTAAGGCTTAAATTAAATAATGAGTGCGGCTGGCTCAGGGGATTAGCCACTAGAATACGGAACACTTTTTACAGGCTTTGGGAGAGGGGGGATTGGATTGGGACCTAAATCTAGGTCACAGGATTATATCAGGCCCGGATTGGTAGTGACTGAAAACTCATCACCATCCGATGGCTTAGATATGAAATCTGCCTACCTTGGTACTTTAGATAATGAATTCACCTGGGTGCTCCAGGAAGCATTTGTGTCCCTGTGAGTCCATCTTCAGACCTGGTCTGTTCCAGTCTGGCTAATTCTCTGTTCCAAGTAATCGTGTCACTCTCTGGCCCTAAGAGTCTGCTTCAAATTGACGTAAACCTGGAAATCCAGAGTTCTGAGTGACTTTCTCTCCTCTTGAACTTCCCTGTTGCATCTCTGAGTATTACCATTGTCTGAGATCACACACTGTCCCGAGTCCCAGACCCTGCCACACACAGGCAAAACACATGCCAAGTCCCCGTTCTTTGCTGCTCGGCCCAAGCCGTAACATTATGTGAAATGTTTTTGGAGTGAGTTTTTGGATATTTAATCCTCTTGCACAGCAGCAATAAAGAAGAGATTAATTTCCTCCCAATTTCTGTTCAAATCTTTGTCACCCTGATGAATCCCCGTGGAACCACTCGCTGTTTGTAATTTACTTCCCTCTTTTGTTTACTTCCCCCTACTGTATTTTCCACTGCATGCATCCGATGAAGTGAGCTGTAGCTCACAAAAGCTTATGCTCAAATAAATTTGTTAGTCTCTACGGTGCCACAGGTACTCCTTTTCTTTTGTTTCAAAGCTCTCTTCCCTTCTCATTACTCCGGTATCAGACAGGCAGGTATCACTAGGCCTGCTAACACTTTCCAGGTTTACGCTCTCTCTTTCTCACATATGTCTCATCGACTTCACTCCGAATGACAAAACCTGACATGAGAGAGAGATCCACAGCTGGCTCCGCTTTGGGAAACTCTGAGCTGCCTCTTTCTCCCTCTTTCCGTGCCATAGTCTACAAATAATTCTGGCTTGAGTCTACTTGCTGGAGATAGTCAGGCATTTGATTCAACTTTCTTTCCACTGAACCACTAAGAATCAGGCACCACTGTGCATTTACCAAATGAGCCAATCTATTCCAGATAGCGAGAGAGAGAGACGGGTAATGCATTTCAGCTATTTACCTCTTTAAACTAATTTCTGTTCAGATGTAATTATCCTGCCCCTTCTAAGAAAGGTGCCATTGATTGCAGAGCTGAATTAGCATTTTGTTGCAGTTGCTCTGACAGTCGCCCGCCCTGGTACAAGAACACTTCATAAATACTAACTCGTTCCAAGCGTAAATTACCATCTTTCCACTCCCCAATGTGGCACCTGTATAAGCAAAGATTTAGGTCACATTCTGGCCTGTGCTCAGAGTTCTGTGAACCACTCCCGCAGTGCAAACTACCTGAAAGCCAACTTAACTGGCTACCTTGGGATTCCCTCTGTGAAAGGGGACCACCAGGTGGCATAGAGCCAGCGTAACTTCTGTGATCCAGCTGTCTCTGATTACTGGTACTTGGCCCCAAGATGTGGGGACGGCAATGTAACACAGAGCCACCATTGTCCTCCCACTCCTCTAGGCCCCGAGCCAAGCACAACTTGACTGGCACAGAGAATCTGGTCTTACATCTGCATTAGCAAGTAAGGTTCTAGGAACACCCTAGTCAGGAGAGCTTCAGTAAGTCCGCACGAACTTGGAGAAAGGCATTGACAGAAATTGGTGAATGGCAGGGGAGTGTGGGAAAATAGGAAAGAACTAAGAATATGTAGCTGGGATAAATAATGCCTGGATAGATCAGCCTGAGGGAAGCGGAGCCACGTCAGAGGTGTATTATGGATATTTTGTGGGTGTGTTTATATTTTGTGGGGGAAAGTTGGTGGCTATTTTGTGTTAGGGCTACAGGGACCTATTGAGCAGAAATCTCTCTAACTCTCTGCTTTTCATGTGTTTGATTCAGTATACGTGGCTTAAGAAAAATGGTAAGCCATGTAGGGGGAAGTTTTTCAAAGCCGCACGGGGCAGCTCTTCACCCAACGGTGATCCACTTTCAATATGATCTGGGCACCTACCTGCCACTTGAGCCTGTGAAAATCTCCCCATTGCAGGTTTTCGGTAAGTTCAGTGCAACTACATCAAAATCAAATAGCATAAAATCAGTTGTTTAGGATGGTCCAAGAGAGGGAGGGTCAATTGGCTGAAATTCAGCCAAGGTTCATTTAAGCTGCACGCCAGGAAAATTTTCCTAACGCGAAGGCTCTGTCGGTGCTGGGGCATTTTGCACTTATATAACTATGCCAGCATAGAGATGCTAGTGCAACACCCCAGTGCTATTGCTTGTACCAGTGCAACTTACCCCATAAGACGCATCGGTCCCCTGTGTCTGCATTAGGGATTTCTACTGGTGTAATTCATACACATAGAAATTCTCAGTGTGAATTTCTGTATTATAGACAAGCCGTAAGATCTGTTAGAACATCAGAACGGCCAGACTGGGTCAGGCCAAAGGTCCATGCAGCCCAGTATCCTGTCTTCCGACAGTGGCCAATGCCAGGTACCCCATAGGGAATGAACAGAACAGGGAATCATCCAGTGATCCATCCCATCACCCACTCCCAGCTTCTGGACTCTATTGTACTCTGAAAGGGCCTCATAATGGAATGGTGGGAGCCCCATCATAGAAGACATTGAAAACTGGATTGACGAAGCAGTGGGAAGTATGCAGGACAGCTCTGCTCAAGATGGGCTGGAGGTTGTGTGGCCCAGTGGATAGGGTATTGGGCTGGGAACCAGAAGACCTGGGGCTCTGCCACTGTCCTGCTTGGTAGTCTTGGGCTAGTTGCTTTGCCTTAGTGACCCCAGCTACAAAATGTGGCTAATGCTTGCTTCTCACCGCCTTTTCAAAGCATTTTGCGGTCTAAGGATGACAAGGGCTGTGTAAGAGCGAGATATTGCTTCTATTAAAAGCAATCACGTTTTTAATAAAATCCAAACCTCTCCTCTTAGACCCAGCTGCCTGTACTAACCTACAGCAGCCAATTAGGTGAAACTACAGGGGTGACCTGAGTTAATTATACCTCCTCTGACACCCAGACACGGGCCACTCTGCTGTGAACTATTATTTCCATTGAGGCGACACGTTGTGACCTGTGACATGCAGCACCTATTCTGAGATTCTGTGAGTAAAGTGAATTGATTTCCTGCCACCTCTGGCTCTCTGCAGAAGCCCTCCATCAGGTGTTGCTATGCAATCAATGAGGTATCTTGCATCTCTCTCCCAGGGTTATTTCCCGTGTTGCCCCAGCCAGGCAGCACAGATGACGTATCCAAGTGGATTTTCCTCTGGCAGAACGTATCCTAGATTCTGTATGCTCTCCATGAAGCAGCAGGTAGCCATTCTGGCTAGGTTTACAACTTAGCTACCTTCTCTGCCTCATCATTGCAAACTTTATGACCTGTGAAATTGGCTTAAGTATTGATCGCTTGCCCTTGTTTACAAGGCAGAGGAAGGAATGAAAGTGTTTCCACTTTACCGCACTGTGAGCATGAGCTCCATGTTATATCTCTTCTCAACACAGTCCCCCTCTTTGTGTGTTTCTTTGTCTTGATTTACCAAGGTGTCAGAGGGGTAGGAAGAGAGAAGGAGGGTTATAAGCAGACTCGGGCACAGAGAAATGTTTAATGTACACAGGTTACCTGCATTAGTTATGTGCTTTTACTCAGGCTGAAACCCTAATAATAAACACACTGCTCTACCGTCTTACAAAGATTGTTCTTCATTATACAGCATGCACCTCTTTAGCTTTGTACTCCATATGGTCTGGAAGTTTTTCCCAATAACTTTGCAGGTATATAAGGCATGGATCAGGAAGGACCCTCCCATGGAAAACACAATCTCCTACATACATCACTTAGCATCTCTGATGAATAGGAAGAAAAACTGCAATCTCAGTGCTTTGAGGTTCCTTTGATTTTCATTAGCTCTCATAGAAATTGGATTCCATCTCAGCCGTTCACAAGGTGTTCTCTTAAGCGGAGAAATAGCTCTAGTAGGAATATGATAGGCCATGCAATGATAGTCATGCATGTTGTATTGAAATAGTATTTAGGAGCTCCAGTCAGAATCTGGGACCCACCCTTGAAGACCCAGGCTTCATAGATTCCACAGCCAGAGGGATATTGGCCTTGGCTATTATCTAAGACCATCAGGGATGCAACCCCATGTTCTGCGTGTCCCTAATCCTCTGACTGCCAGAAGCCAGGACAGGATGACAGGGGATGGATCACTCAATAAATTGCCCTGTTCTGTCCACTCGCTCTGAAGCATCTGGCACCAGCCACTGTGAGAAGACAGGATATTGGGCTAGATGGACCATTGGTCTGACCCAGTGTGGTCATTCTTATGACCATTGTGATCATCTAGTCTGACCTCCTGTATAAAACAGGCCATAGAACTTCCGAAATAATGCCTGGAGCAGGTCTTTTAAAAAATCATCCCATTTTAATTTTAAAATTGCCTGTGATACAAAATCTGCCATGACCCTTGGTAAGCTGTTCCAAGGGTTAATTACTGGTTTCAGAGGAACAGCCGTGTTAGTCTGTATTCGCAAAAAGAAAAGGAGTACTTGTGGCACCTTAGAGACTAACCAATTTATTTGAGCATGAGCTTTCGTGAGCTACATCTGATGAAGTGAGCTGTAGCTCACGAAAGCTCATGCTCAAATAAATTGGTTAGTCTCTAAGGTGCCACAAGTACTCCTTTTCTTTTTGGGTTAATTACTCTCACTGTTAAAAATGTAGCCTTATTTCCTGCCAGGATTTGTCTAGCTTGAACTTCCAGCTGTTGCATTGTGTTAGACCTTTCTCTGCTAGACCGAAGGGCCCATTATTAAATATTTGTTCTCCATGTAGGCACTGGTAGACTGTAATCAAGTAACTCCTTCATCTTCTCTTTGTTAAGCTAAATAGATTGGGCTCCTTGAGCCTATCACTATAAGGCAAGGGGTTTTTATCACTTAATTATTCTCGGGCATCTTCTCTTAACCCTCTCCAGTTTATCAACATCCTTCTTGAATTGTGGGCACCAGAATTGGACACAGTCTTCCAGCCAAAGTGGTGCCACTCCCCTTCCCCTTTTGCCCAACATAATCCTTCCAAAACAGGTTTTATTCATTGATTGTAATATTTGAATCATGCGACTCATCCCTTTAGGTTTCACTAATACCAACTAGATTGAATTTATGCTCATAAATGAGCAATTCCAGTTCCTCGTCTTTGTTACTCAGGCTCCTAGCACTGGTGAAGAGGCAGCAAAATAATTCCTTCTCTTCATGTCCTTTGGTTCCTTAATTTATTTTGTTCTCAACGTCTGCATCTTGTGTTAAATAAGTGCTTGTATCCTTAGAGCACAGGGATGCTTGTGAATTCCCATCACCTTAGTGCCATGGTTGCAATGCATGGAATCTCATTGTGGGGAATCTTTGCTGTTCTAAAACCCAGCACTGCCCATGGGGCCACTGACAGACTTCCCACTGACTTCAAAGGGAGCAGGAATTAATTGTCTCTGTCTGTGTGTCTGCCAAGTCCTGAGATGCGCACGACGTCTGCAGCTCCTACTCAGTTCAGAGGGAGTTGCAAGTGCTTAGGTCTTGACTCATCATGTTTGTGTGTCTTTTGCCTTGCTGACTCTGTGTGGCAACACCGCTGACACAAGTGTAAGTGATCTCCCATCTTACTGGACACAGCACTAGGAGGACTGGGAGGATACAGCAGCACCCTAAGTTAACAGAAGTAGCACGGATGCTACCGTGTCCCAAATGCTGTGTGCACCCAGATTGCCTGTCATCCTCCCCACCTCTCATTCCCCCTTTCTTCCAGGAGCTGTGCTAAGCGGGTAGATTCTTCTGCTTAGAAACACAGAGGTCACTTACTGGCACTTCGGTGCCGATTACAAAATCGTGTTAGGCCTGTGCTGTCTGATGAATTTATTTCCCTGCTAGAGCCCACTAGCCCTGTACGTTCATAATCCATCATTTTAATTGCTCTCAGAAAACCCAGCTGATGGGCACTTGCAGCTGCTAGCTTACCACCCAGTGGGCTGGAATTCCTAGGCTTTAGAATATTCATTAGCTCACTGGGCTCCTATTTGCATTTTGCATTGAGAGCATTCCTCAGGCATGTCCTGAGCGGCTTGTCAGTGCTCTGAAAAGAGCTGCCTGCTCCCTCCTCGGTCCATTGCTTGTGTGTCTAGCTCTGTGAAGTAGAACTTTTGGGGTGATTTGTTTCTTTTGGGAATGGATCAATTTTGTGTGTTGAGGGGCTGGGGGCAGAGGGGATTCAGTGGTGCTCTCAGGTGAGGAGGGAGAACGGCCCAGTGGTTAGGGCACTAGCCTGGGACTTGAGAGATCTGGATTCAATCCCCTGCTCTGCCACAGACTTCCGTTGTGACCCTGGGCATGTCACTTGGAGAACCAGGCACAGAGAGGTCATCTGTACAATGGGGGTAGCCCTGCCCTACCTTAGCTGGAAGTTGCCTTTGGCTTATGACGGTCATTTCGGGTGCACGCGATATTCCTGTGACCTTTCCTGTTTGCTGTAAAACAAGAAAGGGTCCATTCATCAGAGCTCAGATCTGCAATAGTATTTAGTGGTGTCCTGCAGGGGTCTGTCGTGGCTCTGTTACTATTCTGTATTTCATTAATGAGTTGGATAATGGAGTGGAGAGCATGCTCATAAACCTATGCTGGGAGAGGTTGCAAGCCCTTTGGAGGACAAGATTAGACTTCAAAACAACCTTGACAAATTGGAGAATTGGTCTGAAATCAAATTGGTCTGAAATCAAAATTCAGTAAAGACAAGTGCCAAATACTACTCTTAGGAAGGAGAAATCAAACACAAATACAAAATGGGAAATAACGGAGTTGGGATAATAATGCAGAAAAGGATCTGGGCGTTATAGAATCATAGGGTCAGAAGAGACTGTAAGGGTCATCAAGTCTAACCACCCCCTCCCCACCCACTCCTCCGCCAAGATGCAGGTTATAATTAAGGCTAAGATTTTATCATGGACGTTTTTAGTAAAAGTCATGGGCAAAACCAAAAAATTAATGGAAGCCTGTGACCTGTCCCTGTCTTCTACTAAAAATGTCCCTGACAAAATGGGGATATGCAGATCTCCACCCTACTTCAAGCAGGGCAGCTGCAGGGACCAAGAGCTGCCGGTAGCAGCTGGGGGCTGCAGGGTTCAACTGCCGCCCGCAACTCTGGGCATCCCCTGCTGCCCACGGGGGCTGAGAGCTTGGGGGTTCCCCGCCTCTCACGGGGGCCAGGAGCTGCCGCAGCAGCAGGGAGCCTGAGGGTTTTCCTGCCACCGCCAGCAGGAAGCTATGGGGTTCCCCCGCCACTGGCAAGGAGCTACAGGGTGCTTCCAGTGGGGGACCCTGCAGCTCCCGGCCACCACAGGCTAAAGTCACAGAGGCTGCTGTGATTTCCGCAGCCTCTGTGACTCAATCACAGCCTTAGTTATAGTGGATCACAAATTGAATAGGAGCCAACAATGTGAAGCAGTTGCAAAAAAAGCTAATATCAGTCTGGGGTGTATCAACAAGTGTGTCATATGTCAGACATGGGAAGCAATTGTCCCACTTTACCTGACACTGGTGAGGCCTCATCTGGAGTATTGTGTCCAATTCTGGGCACCACCCTTTAGGAAAGATATGGACAAATTGGAAAGATTTCAGAGGACAGCCACAAAAATGATAAAAGGTTTAGAAAAGCTGATCTACGAGGAAAGATTAAAAGACCGGGGCATGTTTAGTTTGAACAGAAGAGGATTGAAGGGTGACCTGATAGGGGCTTCAAATATGTTAAGGGCTGGTATAAAGAGGTCTGTGATCATTTGCTCTCCCTGTCCATTGGAGGTAGGACACAAAGTAACGGGCTTCATCTGCAGCAAGGAAGATTTGGGTTAGATGGTAGGAAAAGCTTTCTGAATATGCTGGTAGTTAAGTACTAGAAGGGGCCTCCAAGGGAGGTCATGGAATCCCCATCGCTGGAGGTTTTTAAGAAGAGGTTGGACGAACGCCGGTCAGGACTGGTCTGTCCTGAGCGGCACAAAATGCTCGTCATCTGCTGCTGGAGTTCTTTGCCTCTGCTTCTCATCAAGAACAGGAGGACGTGGGGCACCTTAGAGACTAACACATTTATCTGAGCATCAGCTTTCGGGAGCTACAGCCCGCTTCATCGGACGCATTCAGTGATTCAGATGCAGTGAGCTGTAGCTCCCGAAGACTTATGCTCAAATAAATTGGTGAGTCTCTAAGGTGCCACAAGTCCTCCTTTTCTTTTTGCGAATACAGACTAACACGGCTGCTACTCTGAAACCTGCTTCTCATCAGTTTCACGTTCTCTCTTTTCATCGGTCAAGACAGTGCTGTTTTGTTTGGGTTGCAACCACTGCAGAGGGATTTAAAAAAAAAATCTTTTTTTTTAGTGTAGTTTTTAAAAAATCCCAGTAACATTTCTATTAACATTAGGCTTTGTAAATCTTTTGTTTACAAAACCATACATTTTGGGCCTAAAACTGCTTGAGAGCATCCCTTTGAATATGTGTTAAAATCAATCTTGGTTTCATTCCATATTTTTTGGCGGGGTGGGGGGGGCATATAAAGCAATTTTACTTGTCATCTGTAACCAGGGGATGGATGGCTTTGTTCCCCAAGTGGCGGTGATCATGAGGTGTTTGGTGGGGGGTAGGAGGGGAAAGGAATCACAGAGCAGAGGGGGATTTACCAATAGCTGCAATATAGGTCTGTCTTTGATTCCTTTCTTTTAGCTGTTTGTGGTGTTTAGTCATGAGGATCTGACTGTGGTCACAGACTTTAAATGGAAAAATAAGGCAGGGGGAGGAACCCTGTAGAGATGCTAAATTACTTGTGTACTGACCAGACTCCTTGCAGGTCACCCATATATTTCATTTGTTGCGTCCCAAGATCTCGGGCCCTGTCCAACCCACAGAGATATTTGGAACTTGCAAGGCAGAGTTGAGTGAAAATCAGAAAATCACAAAATAAAAAATGCATTTCCCGCTCCAGTAAAAATGGGGATCTTCCCCCCCACATCTCCCCCCACGCTCCCCCACTCCTCATGCTTTGGCACTCGCATTCACACACACACACCCCTTTCCACAACCCAGCTGCCTGCCTCTTTAAGTCTGGGTCCTGTTTTGCAGCCGTTGATGTCAAAGGGACTTTTGCCGCCCCCTCTGTGGGAGCTGAATCTAGCCATAAAAGTACTTGTTAACTTGGATTTGTGCTGGAAACTCAGTAGAGCAGTGCTTCCCTTCGCTGTCTTTCTTCCGGGGCATGTGCTGTGATTGCTGCACTAAGAACTCTTCCCTAGTAACCTTGGCCATCCCCCCGGCCCACCTTTCCTTTCAGGCAGAGATCAAATCAGAAGTTGTCTGCACAAACGCAGGTCCAACCCGGTTTGCTTGGCAGAGTTCCAACAGCCGACTTCACACCCTGCCACAATTTGAGCACTGTGGGCTGTTTCCTAACAGCTGAGCAAGAGCACTCAGGTTACACAGCTGCATGGTGCCTATCAAGCGACATGCCCTCACAGACTTCATCCTTCCTGATGTAGATGTGACGGTAGTACTGAGCGCCAACACCCATTTAACAGGGCCGTCTGCCCCAGGAAGGGCCAGGGAGGTAGGGAAAGTCCATTAATTGTGACAGGTTTCAGAGTAGCAGCCGTGTTAGTCTTACTTTGTGTAATGACCCATCCACTCCCAGTCTTTATTCAAGCCTAAATTAATTGTATCCAGTTTGCAAATTAATTCCAATTCAGCAGTCTCTCCTTGGAGTCTGTTTTTGAAGGTTTTTTGTTGAACTTTGTGACTTTGTCCTCACCCATAACTATTTTACATTTGGGGACAATGTGTACCTTCAAATCAGCGGCACTGCTATGGTACCCACATAGACCCACAGTATGCCAACATTTTTATGGCTGACTTAGAACAACGCTTCCTCAGCTCTCGTCCCCTAATGCCCCTACCCTACTCGCGCTACATTGAGGACATCTTCATCATCTGGGCCCATGGAAAAGAAGCCCTTGAGGAATTCCACCATGATTTCAACAATTCCCAT
Organism: Caretta caretta; assembly: GCF_965140235.1. Classification (NCBI taxonomy): domain Eukaryota; kingdom Metazoa; phylum Chordata; order Testudines; family Cheloniidae; genus Caretta; species Caretta caretta. The sequence continues at coordinate 6,499,946 of NC_134215.1, forward strand.
CCCACCATCAACCTCAGCCTGGACCAGTCCACACAAGAGATCCACTTCCTGGACACTACGGTGCTAATCAGCGATGGTCACATAAACACCACCCTATACCGGAAACATACTGACCGCTATGCCTACCTACATGCCTCCAGCTTTCATGCAGACCACACCACACGATCCATTGTCTACAGCCAAGCTCTACGATACAACCGCATTTGCTCCAACCCCTCAGACAGAGACAAACACCTATAAGATCTCGATCAAGCGTTCTTACAACTACAATACCCAACCTGCTGAAGTGAAGAAACAGATTGACAGAGCCAGAAGAGTACCCAGAAGTCACCTACTACAGGACAGGCCCAACAAAGAAAATAACAGAACGCCACTAGCCATCACCTTCAGCCCCCAACTAAAAGCTCTCCAATGCATCATCAAGGTTCTACGACGTATCCTGAAGGACGACCCATCACTGTCACAGATCTTGGGAGAGAGGCCAGTCCTTGCTTACAGACAGCCCCCCAACCTGAAGCAAATACTCACCAGCAGCCACAGAACCACTAACCCAGGAACCTATCCTTGCAACAAAGCCCGTTGCCAACTGTGTCCACATATCTATTCAGGGGACACCATCATAGGGCCTAATCACATCAGCCACGCTATCAGAGGTTCGTTCACCTGCACATCTACCAATGTGATATATGCCATCATGTGCCAGCAATGCCCCTCTGCCATGTACATTGGCCAAACTGGACAGTCTCTACGTAAAAGAATAAATGGACACAAATCAGACGTCAAGAAGTATAACATTCAAAAACCAGTCGGAGAACACTTCAATCTCTTTGGTCACTCGATTACAGACCTAAAAGTGGCAATTCTTCAACAAAAAACTTTCAAAAACAGACTCCAACGAGAGACTGCTGAATTGGAATTAATTTGCAAATTGGATACAATTAACTTAGGCTTGAATAAAGACTGGGAGTGGATAGGTCATTACACAAAGTAAAACTATCCCTCCCCCCCATGCTGTTCCTCAGACGTTCTTGTCAACTGCTGGAAATGGCCCACCTTGATTATCACCACAAAAGGTTCTCCCCCCTCCCCCCACACCCCGCTCTCCTGCTGGTAATAGCTCACCTTACCTGATCACTCTCATTACAGTGTGTATGGTAACACCCATTGTTTCATGTTCTCTGTGTGTATAAATCTCCCCACTGTATTTTCCACTGCATGCATCCGATGAAGTGAGCTGTAGCTCACAAAAGCTTATGCTCAAATAAATTTGTTAGTCTCTAAGGTGCCACAAGTATTCCTTTTCTTTTTGCATTAATTGTGAGGCACTCAGATACTGTGGTGATGAGGGCCATATAAGTAGATATGTTGTCTTTTGTCTCATACTCAGATTGTAAACACCTTGGGGCAGGAACTGTCTTTTTGTTCTGTGTTTGTACAGCGCCTAGCACAATGGGCTCCTGGTCCATGCCTGGAGCTCCTAGGTGCTAAAGTAATACAATAGATAGATACCTACCTACCTAGTTTGTGGATAATCAGAGGGCTTCAGTGTCCAGGGCTCTCAACCCAGAATTTATACACCATGAAATTCACTTTATAAAAGAATATTTTAAACAAAGGGGAAAATATTCCACTATGCAAATATAAACCAGGGAGGAAAGAGCTGACGTGCAGCCTGCTGCTTCTCAGCACCATTGGAAATTAACCTAGCGCCAGCCAGTTGCTCAGCACCTTCCTGCAGTGTCCTACGCTCTGTCTGAGAACAACCTTTCCACGCATGGCAAGTTGCAGGTGTCTTGTCGAGGCAGATCCCATCTGATTAAGGTTTCATCACCTGACAAAACTGTCATTGCATAAAAGCCTGACGCAGCATTACCACGTGCATCAAATATATCCTCTAGGAAAGGCTTGTTGTTCTGCAGCAGAAAGTCACAGGAATGGCAGGTCTTAGGACATCCATGTAATACAGCTAATGAAATGTGCATGTACCTATCCATACAGGTGCCCTTGATGTCAGGGCTATTCAAACAAGGTGACCTTCATGGTGCTGGGGGCCTGCACCTACTTTGCATAAAAGAGAGTCAACCTCGTGGCTAATAAAGGGTGTGGCCATAGAGGTCCTGTGTTCCAACTTGATACAAGCAGCCTGGCCCTGCATGCTGAGATTTAGGGTCTCTACCGGCAATTGAATTGTGTGGAGGTGGATGGCCACGAGACATATCACTAAACTCCATGGGCTGCTTGTGGCTCATGGTCTGTACTTTGGCCACTCCTAATGTAAATGAAAATGTATCCAGGGCACAATGCCCTTTTGCGGGACGGTCCTGGCCCTGATGTGTCTCCATAAGGCAGGCCCAAGACCTATGAACAAGAACACGTGTGGTCCGGAGCGAGGAGCCCAGAGGGGCTTCTGTAATCTCTACTAGAACCAGAAGAAATTTTTCAACGAAAACATTTTCCCCATGAAAACAGCAGATCCGGGTCAACCGAAATGGTTTGTGAATTTGGGTCAAATTTTCCAACTTGTTTCTGCTGGAAAAAAAAAACCCAGGAGAAAAATGGAAACGTTTCATTTGAACATTTTCTAAGCACCAGTGTTTCAGTTGTTCAACATGCCTTCTACGATACTGTTTACGTTCCTCCTCCAGCACTCAGCCAATTGGGTGCTGCACCCACTGTACACGCTCTGTACAAATCCTGCATTTTGGCAGGGCGTTAGGCCAGATGACGTTCGAGGTCCCTTCTAACCCTATGGTTCTATGATTCTACTGTCTCTGCTCCCACTCTATGTTCTGTCCAAAGCTCAGCACCTCGGCATTTGAGATGACTGAGATCACCTCGGCATTTGAGATGACTGAGATCACCTCGGCATTTGAGTACTTCAGGTACTAATAAATGAGACGCTATTGAAGGTAGCGAAATGGGCCTGCAAGTAATCCCCGAGCCCAGTGTAATACCTCAAACGCTCAGCTTCGCACGGTGAACTTCTGTGTAAGGCTTTTATGTCTCTGCTGCAGTCTGTCATTTTCCCAGCTGTAATTTCTTTTACCCCTTACCGCTAAATGACCTTATGCAGCAGGAATCATTTCCCCTTCCTTCAGGATGTCGTTAGAGCCAGAGGGCTGTCTCTTTTTCAGGATTTCCCTTGCCCACCTCCAACTCCCCTCCCCCATGCGCACACACTCTTATTTGTTTTTTCCCATCTTCTCCTGTACTCTGTTCCTCATCACTCTGCTCCTTCATTATCAGCAGAGGTGTTAATCAGCATTACCTTAATTAGGAGCCTGGATAAACAGTGCATTCAGCAGTTCTGGTGGTGCTTGCATTCAAAGGACTCGCAAGCCTCAAACTGAACCAATGCACTGCTCTCCTCCCTGTGGAGAATCGCAGAACGAAGAGGTAATTAGCAACTGCAATAACCAGTTTTGCTGATCAACACATGGAGGAAAAGAGGGAGAGAGGAAAACAAAAATCTATTTAGTTACACAAACTGGAGTTCTTTGCATTTAAGATTTAGTAAATACATCCCTGCACTAAAGGTCTGTTGGTGAACAGCAAACTGCTTGAAGGTGTGGATATCTGAATCTTATGGATAAACAAAATAGCCTAGAAATCTCAGGAGACAGGCTCATATCCAGCACTGCTTTCCCTTGTTTCCCTGAACATATGAGGATGAAATCAGCTTTGATTTTTCCGCACTTCTAATCACAGCCAGAAGCAAGAAAGAACAAAGGGGAGCAGGAGTAAAAAAGATTGGGGTAGTGTGCGTTACTCAGATGGTTTTTGGTCTCAGAAAAGGTTTGCTTCTGTTTCTGTTCATGCCCCTGTGGGTTGGCTGGTTCTTGTTTTATTGTCACTGATTAACTGAACCTTTATTTTGGGCATTTTTACTGAGCTGCCAGCTTTTCAGGTACTAAGCAGCCAGTCGTGTCCTTTCCATATTGTTTGCATTGCACCTGTCTTTCCTGTATTTGTAATGACAGGGAGGGCATTTGGCAATGCAGGGGACCAGCTCTTTTAAAGGAGCAGCCAAGTGGCTCAAGAAGAGGTCTGGGGGTAAGGACCCCTGGCTTCTACTCCTGGAACCGACACAGACTTTCTGGGACCTGACCATGTCAGCTCTCTAATACCTCTGGTTTTCTATCAGTAAGTCAGGGGAGGGCAAACTACAGCCCACAAGCCAGATCTGGCCCATCAGGGCTTTCAATTCGGCCTGTAGGACTGCCAGCCCCATAGGGCAGCAGGGCTAAGGCAGGCTCCCTGCCTGCCCTGGCCCTGCACTGCTCTCAGAAGCTGCTGGCATCACATCCCTGGGGGGAAGGGGGGACAGAGGGCTCCATGCGCTACCCTCACCTGCAGGTATTGCCCCCCACAGCTCCCATTGGCTGGGAGTGGGGAACCACGGCCAATGGGAGCTTTAGGGGTGGTAACCGCAGGCGAGGGCAGTGCACGGTGGAGCCGCCTGCCCCAGCCCACCCCCAGGAGCCACTGCCGGACATGCTGGCCACTTCTGGGAGGTAGGGAGTGTAGGTAGAGAGACTGCCTTAGCCCCACTGTGCACCTCTGCCGTCCCGCAGCTGCTCGAGGTAAGCAGTGCCGAGCCGGAGCCTGAATCCCTCCAGCACCCCGCACCCCAACCTCCTGCCCTGAGCTCCCTAAACCTCTGCCATGAGCCCCCTGCCCTGACCCCCCCCCGCACTCCACACCCCTCCTGAACCCCAACCCCCTGCGCCGAGTCCCCTCCTGCACCCGGCACCCCCCTGCCCCAGCCCTACATTGGCTCTGCATACAATTTCCCCACCCAAATGTGGCCCGCGGGCCAAAAAGTGCCCACCCCTGCCTTAAGTTGTCAGGACCTGTTTTTTGACTTATTCAGAGATGCCACAGTGCCCACTAATGCCATTCAGAGTGACTATGTCATCTGCCAACTACTGCCCGAGAAGGAAGGATCATCACCTGGTGGAAAGTCAGCACCACTCCTTGCATCACTTGGGTTTTTCTAAGATGGCTTCTACTGAAGTATTGGCCAGCTCTGCCCACGGTGAGTAAGGGTTTTGGCGACCTCACAATCTGCAGCATGGTTCAGCGGAGAGGCAGACTCTACTACATATAGGCAACTGGTCAGGAAATTCCCAGAAGGCCATCCAACTACTCACAGGTATTTGATTCTTCCCATCTATGGGATTGTGCTTACAAGGCCTTAAAAACCAGAACAAATTGTGTTCTGGTGCTCTCTGACCCCCTTCCATTTAGGGTAGGGTTGCTAATTTGTGTTGGATGTATTCATGGAGGTTTCATCACATGACATAGCCTTTAATTAAAGATTCGTCTTTAAGTCCTGGAGTCTCCAGGACAATGCTGGAGGGTTGGCAACCCTAATTTAGGGTAGTTGAATGAGATCAAATTACTCTCAAGAGGGATACCTTGAGAGACAGAGTTTTCCTCTCAGGCTGGGAGAGGAGTGTAAAGCGAAAGCAAAATGCCATTGGCAAATCTGCTCCACAGAGCAGACTTTGTGAAGCATGGAAATGATGAAATCCACAGGCTTTTTCATGTGAACGTAACTGGTAATTGCATATGCAACTGGTTAGCTATGCATGGTTGACACTATCTGGACTGGAGGACTCAGGCCTGGAGGGAGATGCTCTCCCCCACCCCTGACAATAGTTCCTAGTGTAAAACTAACGGAGCTCATCTGTGAACTCAAATAAACTCACCTAGTGTGTATCATTATAAGACTTAATGAAGCTGAACGCACAGTTTGGGCAGCAGTATTTTATTTCTGTGGAATCATAACAATTAAAGCAGCCTCAGCTATCCCTCTGCCAAGGCACTCATTCCTCTAGTGGTTGTCTCCTCCTGACTTCTCTTAATGATCTGCACTGGGGTGCTGCCCCCTTAGAGCATTCTACGGGTGAATGCGTGTCACACTTAGGCATCTTTTAGTCTGCGGAAGAGAAGAGTGAGGGGGGATTTGATAGCTGCTTTCAACTACCTGAAGGGGGGTTCCAAAGAGGATGGAGCTCGGCTGTTCTCAGTGGTAGAAGATGAGAGAACTAGGACCAGTGGTCTCAAGTTGCAGTAGGGGAGGTCTAGGTTGGATATTAGGAAAAACTATTTCACTAGGAGGGTGGTGTAGCGCTGGAATGGATTACCTTGGGAGGTGGTGGGATTGCCTTCCTTGGAGGTTTTTAAGGTCAGGCTTGACAAAGCCCTGGCTGGGATGATTTAGTTGGGGATTGGTCCTGCTTTGAGCAGGGGGTGGGACTAGATGACCTCCTGAGGTCCCTTCCAACCCTGAGATTCTATGATTCTGTGATATTCTATCATCTTTTCTGCTATCCAGTTTAAATTTATCGATGAGTATTTGCAATGTAAGTTGTGCTGGGGGGCATAATGAGAGTGAAGGAGGGATTCTTCTCTGTGAAAAATGCGCACCTGCATTAGACGTGTAAAGAATCCTCGGATGATTCTGAGGCACTTGGGTACGACAGTAAAGAAGCTCATCAGTACCTAGATAGAAAAGCCACTTAGAACATTTTTATGGAGGGGGAAAATGTATATATTTCACTTATAGCTTTTGGGCAGTTAATGAGTCACTATTTAGAATGAAGCATCTTCTGAATCGCAGACTAGTGCTGGGTGAGTCTCAGAAGGGGCAAGGTATTGGAATTTGGCCCTGAGAAACATCCAGAAGTTTAGATGTTTGACCAGGCTTCTTGAGACTGTAAAGCTAAGCTGGAAATCACCAAAGAGCAAGCTAGTGCTGTCTCCTCCCAGTTGGGCCAGAAGAATAATTTAAGTTTGATTCAGGTTCATTTCAAGTTTTGGGCAAAGGTTCCGGGTTGAGTTGGTCTCGTACTTCATCTTGGCTTAAGTCAACTGGCTTACTGCCCACCTGGACTCAGAACTAGTCTGGGGTGACAAAGTTGAGAGGAAGCATGGAGGCTTAATGCTCAAGAGGAATTTGTCAGCAGAAAGCATGAATTGGCCCGTATAGCCAAGGACCAAATCTGGCTCCCATGTCAATGGTGCTACTGACTTCAGTGGAAGGAGGATCAGCCCCTGCATGCCAAAGTCTCCATCAAAGCCATATAGTGCAGCCTTTCCAATGAGGAGCATTTGATGTATTATATAAGTGCTGTGGGGTTTGCCTGTATATTCCTGGAAGATGTTGCAGTATGTCTCTACTGGGAACCAAATGCACTTGATTGTGCAGGGTTGTTTTCCTGCACGCACCACTGAAGGCAGTTCCTGTCAGCCTTTTTAAACGAAGAGCTCCTCCAATGACAAAATGGGTCACTAAATCATTAAGGTCCATTGCCTCCTGAGATTATTGTAATTTCGGGAGTTATTACATTGCGAACGTGGGGCACGGAGCTATTTAAACTAGTAAGTAGGAAATCACCAGCTGCTAATACAGCCTGGTTCACTCAGAGCTCATTTAAATGTTGGTCTAAACTGCCCTTTGAATCAAAGCTGCTTAAAGTATTCTGAAAAATAATTGCCTCTATCCATCAGAAGAATGCTCAATGATCCCAAGTCTAACATGGGAAATTTGGTCGAGGAATTATTTCCCCCCCTTTTCCATTTTGCATTCAGAAAAAGCCATCTTTCCTGGTGCCACTTTCTTTTAATCGAGGGGTCAATCCATCAACCTGTACTATGGAGATGGGTCCCTTTTACCTGTCAGTGATGGATGCTGCTCCCTAGGCAAATATATCATGACGTTCCTCCTGTAATGGCACTCTGCTCTTCGGGGACTAGGCCTTCAGCCTCCTGCTGGTGAATTAAAATGCATGGCCAAGCTCAGTGAGGCAAGTAGGCACACGAGCTGCTTGGAACACAGCTACCAAGACCGAGTGTCCAAAATAGTATTGATGGCTTCCCTGGGACTCTGGTGCTTTAGCAAAGATGCCGTTGGCTTGACTAAACAATGTACATTTGCTCTGAGTGGGAAATGACTGAAAGAACTTGGAACCCAGCTGATCTTTCTTTTTTTAGTTACTATGTGTTTTGTTACCTCACTGGTTCCTTGAGTCTTTAGGTCTATCAGCAGCCTAGATCAGTGTCTGCCCTGGGCCCTGCTGAGGGCTAAGCGGCAATCAAATGACACGCCCATCTGGCTTAAATATTACCAGCTAACCTCCTCCTTCGCCTTTGCAGCCACAGCTTTGAAAAAGGCCCTCTTGGACAGTGACTGAGAGAAGGATACAGGCGAGGGCTGAGGCTGTGTTTGGCGTGAAGATTCCACCACCATGCAGAGCTTAGTCTGCGTTCCAGCGATGTTACTGTGAGATGAGAAATGCAGTAACAAATGGCATTTGAATGTCATCTGCTGGTTGAGGACATTGCTCAAATCAATCAGCCAGAGGAAATCCCAGATGTTGTAGACGAGAAATCCAATATCTCACTGCATCGACCTCCAAGTCCTGAAGTGGAGAATGCTGCAATTTGCCAGCCCGTCAGACTGATTTCCCATTTCTCAGCCAGTCTCTGTTAAACACAGTGCCAGACAGTAGTTATGTTTCATTTTAATTCAGTCTGAGGTGTGATTAGTTTTCTTCCCCTTAACTTCCCACATACCCGTGGAAAGATCATTAGAACTGTCATGTGATAAATACATCTTCAAGCGGCATTCAGGAATAGGCAGCTTGCCAGCAGCTCGGCCCTTTCTTGAATTGCTGTATTAAACGAACAATGAAATCGAATGGATCCCTGTGCCCAGATCTCCTTTCCATCAAAGCATGTTGAAAACGTTCATCAGGGAAACTTTCAGAGGTCGTGTCCTGGCAAGAAAAGCTTTTAATGCCATCCTAGTGCAACGGTTGCATGTACAGTAAAAGCAGCGATGGCGGAGATAGATGCTTCTGCAAAGGCAGCAAGGGTGACATGAAGTTCAAGGGCACAGCTATTGCTGGCAGGGCACACAGTCGATGGGGAAGCTGAAGCATGTGCCCCATGTGGGCTGGAAGGGAGAGCAAATTCCACGAGTTGGCAGCAACTGCTTAGAGAAGGTGACTTTTCCCACTCATTTCCAGGCTGCCCGGAATCTGACATGCTGATGTGCTTCTCAGCTTGCAAAATGCAATCAGACATATTGGTCTGTTTTCCGCTTGTTCATCTCCCTGGTCTGGAGATCTCTGTACTAAATCTGTGTTCCCTGGTTTTAGCCTGATTAGCTTCAGTTCAAAGCACTTGTTACTTCCAGGTGCATCGTGGCTCTCCTCTCGGTCCTGGAGGCAAGAGAGAACAAAGGGTGTATCAGCTACTGCTGCTTCTGGTGCAAAGCACCGATGTTCTTGCACAGAGGGGGGCCTGCAACAGAGTATTTTAGCCAAGATCAGTTTAATTCCTGATGCATCTTCCTGTATTTCTGTGAAGTGTCTGGCACAAACCAGGACTCAGTAGCAGAGATTGGCATCCGCTCAGCCTGTATCGAATGCATGTTGCTGCCTCTTGGATAAAGGTGTTTTGGGTTTTTTTGTAACGTAAAGTAGAGATGGACCAGAAGCTGACCAAGCCCCAGATATTGGGAAATTCAGATTCTTCCCCAGGCCTATCCCTGATTTAAAACTGGTGTTGCATTTCTCAGCTATACAACACACGTGCGCGTGGGGCAACGTTTTAGATCACTACTTCTTGGTCCAGAGGTCTCTGGTGATGACATCTCCAGCAATCAAGTGACATTTACATGCACGCCAACATAATGTCGTCATTGACAACAGCTGAGTTTCGAACACAGCACTAGCTTTACAAGCCAATCGTGATGTGGAGGCAGGAAAGGCTGCTTATGTGATTAATACGGATATATTTAAAAAACAAAGTTGGTATTAAAATCCAGTGTCACTATATTTCCAACAAATTGACAAGCGGGTCACGTAGGTCTGAACTCTAATAATTCATGCAACCAACTATTCTGGGTTTTGAGAACTTGAGGGGAAAATGGTTCGAACAGCCACAGAGCTACAAATGCACACTGCCCGGTCTGAGTAATGCTTGATACCTCTATTTATTTCAAACCCTCCTCCCCTGGCATGGATTGAATTGATTTCTGTGGTACATTAGCTGAGAACCAGGCACTTTTCTGGTGTATCTGTGGCATATTCTGGTCATTAGTATTGTTTGTTTGATGACTCATCACACGTTCTCATTATATATTGTATCACAGATTGCAGAAGTCTGTTTCAGCAATCACCCCTTGAATGATTGCTCAGCTGCATGGGTCAGAGATTGCTGTCCAAAAGATATTTTCCGTTGGTGATGGTCCCTTGCTTATTCTGAACAATGGAACATTTAATTATTTCTTTGATTTTTCTTTCTCTGAGGTAGGAAAATGTCTGCAGCCATTGGGTGTCACTTGGCTGCAAACCAAACAATGCTAGTAGTTTCCAAGGCCTGGGAATGCCTGCACCCATCTTGATGGCAGGTCCAAGTTGCTGGGAGGTAATGCTACTGGGTCTCAGATCTCAAGGTGGCAGCCATTTAAATCAGTTTGCCATTGAAGTGTGTGTGGTAAGGGAAACAAGATGGGAATCAGAATGATGTGATTTTTAAGGTCTGCTGTCTCTCAAGTCATCAGTGCTAGAACAAATTATATACCGCAAAACTATAGATTAAATTGTAAGTTATATAGCATTGGAAATATGGGACCCTCTCTTTTCTATATTTTATTGCATGAGTTGTTGTCTCTGGTAGCTTATGAGATGTCACAACTTTTATATGATGGCTGGTTCCTCAGACTGGGCAAGGACGCAGGCCATTGACTAAACAGGCCAGGATGCTTTCAGCTTCCCCAGGATCCTGGCCCAATCTGTTTCTGGCTTCAGGTAAAGAATTTGACAGCTTGTGGAAGTGCCAATTAGAGCCAATTTTAAACTGATGAGCGGTTTTGGCACTCAAGTACCTGACAGCAACTGCTCTGTCCTTGCACAATGGAGATTTTGTTTTCCTGTGTTTTATGGAACAGGATGTTGTGAGTGTTCAGATAGCTGGAACTGCCCAAATGGCATTCTGTTTCATTTTAATTTATACCATATCGCAAGAGATACCACTAGAGGAAGCTGGGAACATAGTTGCCAGACTGGATCAGAACCAATGTCCATCTAGTCCAATATCCTCTCTCCATCTTGCTGTAGCCCCGACCCCTAGCCATAGGTGCCTTCCAGGATGTTGTAACAGATATGGCATAATTTACCCCCACGTTGGCTCTCATCCTGATCTCAAAGAGTTGGAGATTGGCTTAAGCCCTGAAGCATGAGGTTTAATATCCCTTACAAAATTTGTGTTAGCATTAACCTTTATAACTCTGGATATTCTTGTTATCTATTAAACATGTCCAGTCCCTTGCTAAATTCTTGGCTTCAGCGAACAATATTGTTTTGTTACAGCCACACACCAACCAACTTGCATTTTATCTGTAGAGGCGCCGGTATTATATTATTAAATGATATTCTTTATTTCACCATGGGATGCTATAAACGTGCAAAGATGAGGCTAATGTCAGCCCAGATCTTGGTAGGTGTAATTCCCCTTGAGTTTAATGGGAATTGTAACCATTTTCATCAGGGCTGGATTTATTTTGCTGTAATATTTAGAAATGCTGCCTAAGAATTAGTGAGGAGATTATACTTAAAAATGCAACGAAACTCTGCTTTCAATCTAGGTGACCCAGTTTACATGTGAAACTCCCAGATACCCACGTAAAATCAAGTCGAGTGAAACTTTGCTGTTTCTCCCGGCAGCTTGACTCATTAGAATGGGGCTCAATGCTGATCGGAAATTAAATATTTAAGAATTTTAAAGCTGCCTCGGTCTACTTCTAAACTCTGACGAGATAATTTCGGGCTGTCAGCTGCTGGGGTGAGAGTCCAACTCCTGGGCTGACGGTGTCAGCACTCTTCAGCTTGACACGGACAGCAGAACCTGTGGGCGTTTGAAAGGGATTTCGTCGCTGAGATAGCCTGATGATGTGCCAGAGATGAAATGAGGCGGAGATCAAAGGGTTGTTTCTCCAGTGAGGGAGGATGTTTGTGTGGGTGCCACTTTCAAAATCCAAGACAGCTGCGAAGTTGGTTTTGAAAGCCCAATCTCCAAGTCAGGGTTGTCTGTTAATTTCTCTGCCATGTCAGGTCCTCTTTTACATGCATCGTGAGGAGCGGGGGCTGCTTTAGCCCAGGGACCTGGGCTGCACCAAGGTGCTCCCAGTTCCCTGAGGCAGCTGTTCACGTGGGTAGTGGTCTGGGAAGCCAAAACCCTCCAATTCTCTTTCCTGCTGCGGAACTGACTCCCTCTTCCACCCTGGACAAGTCTCGTGGGTTCTCTGAGTCAAATCCAACTGTAAACTGCAGCAGAGCCTCTCCCCTGAGATCGCCGCTGTTGTGGGTAGTGGAACAGAATTTGACCCTGTGTCTGTCTCTTCCCTCTGTTAAACAGGTTTGAGGGTTAACTCATTAGCGCCAACTTTTGTCCGCTTCTGCGGAGGTGCCCAAGTGGGGAGTGATGGCACCAGAAGCTCCCGCATTGACACTCCTCTGTAGGAGCCAGGTGCGGTTTGGTTGGTGAGTACAGACATGGCACTGGGCGAGGGCTGCTGGTGCTAGCTGCGCGAAATGCCAGCTGAGCTGGGGGGACGGCCCCCATTTTTCTGAGACACGAGGGATTGAACTGGGGGCTTCAAGAGCTAGACACATAAGCTGCGGTAGCTTGAGCTAAAGGGCCAAGACTCGCTAGTAGGGGCTTTAGGAGTCTCATATTCTCTGTGGATCAGGCACAGAATGCCCTCCTGGAATGCTCCCATCCGGTTCACGTTCACTCTGCCCATTTTGCCATCACTGGGTAGCATACAACCATGCAATCGCTGGCTTACCGCTTGGGCAGGAGAGAGAGCTGTATCTGGGAGCATTAATGCACACATTACCGGAAATAGACCCTCTCAGCAGCCCAGAGGGAAGTCACCTTCGCTCTCCCTTGTAATCTGCTCAGTTCCAACTACCTCTATGTTCTCAACCTTCTGGAGAGAGAAGGGGGAATTTAGTTTTCCATGTAAGTGACCATGTGACCCGAATGCAGGCTGATAGAATTCAGGACAAATGTGGCCTCAGCTTGATCCTTTTTAACTGGTGTAATAGTACATGCTGTTTCCGAGGGAGGAGCAGTCGGCTCCAATGAGTACATTTCGTTCTCTCTCTTGTGCAGCTGGTGAGGAAGGCAAAGTAGGCCTGAGAATAGAAGCTTGCTTCTAAAGCCTGCTTTTCTTGACATTGATGCCCACCTGGTGTTAAACTGCAAGTCTCTGCCTAGGACTTCATTCCTGCAACTCCCATCGGACACCCGCAGTGGCAGCTGTTAAGAATATCAGGGAGGTCATTCCACAGGCAGTAACTCCAGGGAGGACACTGCTGTGTCCAGTCTGGTAGTCATAAAGCTTTCGGAGGCCTGGTCTTTGTCTGCTGCTCTCAGCGCACACTGTTCCGGAGGCCCGTTTGCAGTCTGTACTACCGCCAGTATTATTCTCAGTACTGACGGCGTCTTAGTTCAGATGGACCCAGGGCACCAACCATCCTTTGGACAGTTACGTATCAAGTACTCATCATATCTTTAATCTAGCAGACATTGCATCACAATTTTTGCCACAACAGCAACAATAGACTCCATGGTGAAAAGCTCTGACAGGCTAGAGAGCTCGGGTCTGTACTACAGGGTGATAACCTGATGTAGCAGTCTGCCCAAAGGTATGTTCACTATGCAAATTCCTAGCTAAGCTAAGTGCAGGATACTGGCTGTGCTTCTTTTGACCTATTAAAACTCAATGCACAGAATTATAGTTTGACTCCACACAAAAAACCTCCTATGTTAAAAAACCATTATAACGTTCTCGGAAACAACAGAACTGTTCTGGATGAAATTTTCCAAACAAATTCAGTCTGAGGTAGACATCCGGTACAGAAAACTTCAGCCCAAGTGGCTAAAGTTTGGCAAAGTTTATAAGCAACAGAAAACAGGGTCTTATAATGGGAAGTGTCACACAACCTTCATAATAGGTGGTGCTGCCAGCCCCAGCTACGGTAAGAATGTGTATGTGCGGTTGGATACAACATTGATACATGTTTAATAAATACTGAGGAGCAATATCCACGTGATAAATAGTTGAACCATGTGATAAAACTGCATGTATCATGCACTTTTGACTGGCTGCTCATCCGTCTCCTCAGGAATTATTTCCAGCACTTCAAAACAACTGAGCTGCTGCAGTTCCAATTCTAAAAGAAAACTTGACAGATATTTCTTCAACTGCCCCTCCTCCCTCATGGGAAACTTCACCTGAAAAATTGCACTTCTCAGGTCCCAGATGAGCAATGTTCAGATCAGTACCCGTGATGGGTATGAAGTCCACCATCCTGTGCTGTGTGAGGGCAGGAAACAGGAGCATTATGCCACGGGGAAGGGGAGAGTCACAGCCTTTGGGTGGTTATCATAGAATATCAGGGTTGGAAGAGACCTCAGGAGGTCATCTAGTCCAACCCCCTGCTCAAAGCAGGACCAATCCCCAATTTTTGCCCCAGATCCCAAATGGCCCCCTCAAGGATTGAACTCACAACCCTGGGTTTAGCAGGCCAATGCTCAAACCACTGAGCTATCCCTTTTTTCTTTCCTCTTGGCTAAATTCCAAGGGAGCTAAACTTAAAATTGCGGCATTGTATGGGAAATTTCTTGGGTAATTTTTTAGTGTTTTCTCCAATGTGCTAGTTAATCCTCTGCCTGATCAGGCTTATACAGCTGAGTCCAGTTAATCAGAGAACATAGGATCTGACCAATAGCACCAGTAATATGGCATGTCGCGAATGTGTGATGAAGTGGCATGCTAGAATGTCCTGACTGGCATTCCATTGGGAAAACCTGAATGACTGTCCACCCAAAATGCCTGTCAATAAGACCTTTTAGGATTACTCTTCACCACGGTGTTTGTTCTGTGCATTGAAAAGCAGCTGCCCTGGATCTACGATGTAAAGCATTAGTTTCATTATAAACTCTCAAGTGAATTTCTCTCCTGCTCACTGTGGGTGCATGACCTCCAGTTTCACTCCTGCGGAAGGTTTGTTTGGATCCTCGGAACCAGGCAGTCAATGATAGTGTTGCAGAACTGAGAGAAAAGCCCTTAGAGGAGGTATCTTCTGAGGCCCTGGAGGTTTTTCGCCTTCCTCTGTAGCATGGGGCACGGGTCACTTGCTGGAGGATTCTCTACTCCTTGAAGTCTTTAAACCACGATTTGAGGACTTCAATAGCTCAGAGATAGGTGAGGTTTTTCGCAGGAGTGGGTGGGTGAGATTCTGTGGCCTGCGTTGTGCAGGAGGTCAGACTAGATGATCATAATGGTCCCTTCTGACCTCAGTATCTATGAATCTAAGTAGGTCAAAAGCTGCTTTCTTCATGTGGTTTCAAAATCTCTCTCTAAGCACCCAGTTTTACATCAGACCAGAATCACTTGCAGGTGTGTTTCCCTCCTTGCTGTGTTCCAGTCTGTGGGGTTTCGGGTATAAAACACAAACAGAATTAAACACTTTGTTCTTTTTCTTCTGAGATTCTGGAATTCAGTGGTTTGATTTTACTAGCAATGGAGGAGCTCAGCGTGGCCGGGTGATCGCAGCTACTCAGGCAGGAGATTGGAGCACAGAGATGAGCTGGTTTAGTACACGCCAATCTAAAGCACAGTGAGGAATAGAGATGCTGCTAGGCTGGATCAGACCAGTGTGTCCATCAGTTCCAATACCCCCTCTCTCTCTCAGCTACCTACCAGTTGCAGGAAGGTGTGTGAAGCCCTGCAATAGGCCATTGTGGAATAATCTGTCCAATGGGAAAGTTTCCTCCTAATCCCATCAATTAGAGTTTGGTTAATGCCTTGGAGCTTGAAAGTTCATAACCTTTGCAATATGCTTCATGTGGTGTTGGAGGTTTTTTAACATCCTTACGATTGTAACTGGATGAAGGCTATGGAGAAGGACAGGGAATATATAACCATTATTCTTTTAGCCACCTTTTACCTTTTGTCCTTGCAGTTGTCATTTGGAATCTGGAAACTTGTGTAGATTAAATCAGAACTGACCCATCCTTTCACCTGTACTGTAGGTAACCAAGTAATTGTAGGGGGATGTATTATTCACAAGGAAACCTGTTCTTATGAGGTTTGCAGACAATTTTTGTGAATAGAAGAGACTCGGGCATTGGAAAAAGAACCAAAATGTAGGGGTGCATATGCAAGATAAATTAATAACCATTTGAGCTTGATTCACTACTGTTCAATGCGTATAGCACACTTGTGGGAAATATTAACTTTCACCTTCATAACAATATACACTGTTTGTGAGTCCTGATGTTCCTGCTTGGACTCAGACCTGAGATCTTCCACTGTATCACTTAGCTGAAGACCGCCAAACAGGGACAGGAGCTACGTGTGGGAGAGTCACTCACACAGAAAACTCCTCAATAAACTGTAGGCTTGTCAGATGCACACCACTTCTGTGGCTTAATCCAAATTATCTTCTGTTTTACCCGATTTATGGTCCATAACAAGCGTTGGTTTAACTGTAAATCTGAGTCATAGCATGGCTGAGTAGTTCACGGTACAGGATTTTGGCGCAAGTCATTTTGAAGGTGTGCGTTCTTTGCTTTACTGCCAAAAATGGTTTTGTTTGAACAAGAATGGTCTAAGTTCAAGCAAAGGACTGGGAGTGAGAGCTGGGTTGACCTTTCCCAGCCAGACATGCTGCATGACTAAGATGCTGAGGGGGGTACACTTTTCATAGAATCATAGAATATCAGGGTTGGAAGGGACCTCAGGAGGTCATCTAGTCCAACCCCCTGCTCAAAAGCAGGACCCATCCCCAATTAAATCATCCCAGCCAGGGCTTTGTCAAGCCTGACCTTAAAAACTTCTAAGGAAGGAGATTCCACCACCTCCCGAGGCAACGCATTCCAGTGTTTCACCACCCTCCTAGTGAAAAAGTTTTTCCTAATATCCAACCTAAACCTCCCCCACTGCAACTTGAGACCATTACTCCTTGTCCTGTCCTCTTCCACCACTGAGAATAGTCTAGAACCATCCTCTCTGGAACCACCTCTCAGGTAGTTGAAAGCAGCTATCAAATCCCCCCTCATTCTTCTCTTCCGCAGACTAAACAATCCCAGTTCCCTCAGCCTCTCCTCATAAGTCATGTGTTCCAGACCCCTAATCATTTTTGTTGCCCTTCGCTGGACTCTTTCCAATTTATCCACATCCTTCTTGTAGTGTGGGGCCCAGAACTGGACACAGTACTCCAGATGAGGCCTCACCAATGTCGAATAGAGGGGAACGATCACGTCCCTCGATCTGCTCGCTATGCCCCTACTTATACATCCCAAAATGCCATTGGCCTTCTTGGCAACAAGGGCACACTGCTGACTCACATCCAGCTTCCCGTCCACTGTCACCCCTAGGTCCTTTTCCGCAGAACTGCTGCCTAGCCATTCGGTCCCTAGTCTGTAGCTGTGCACTGGGTTCTTCCGTCCTAAGTGCAGGACCCTGCACTTATCCTTATTGAACCTCATCAGATTTCTTTTGGCCCAATCCTCCAATTTGTCTAGGTCCCTCTGTATCCTATCCCTGCCCTCCAGCGTATCTACCACTCCTCCCAGTTTAGTATCATCCGCAAATTTGCTGAGAGTGCAATCCACACCATCCTCCAGATCATTTATGAAGATATTGAACAAAACCGGCCCTAGGACCGACCCTTTTGGAAGGGTGCCCCCCTTTTTGGATGTGCAATTTGTGTCTGCACAATCTACACTTGCATTTTTACATGTGTGAATTGTGGACACAAATCTGTGCATTTTACACCTCCTAACTCTTTGACTGCTGATGCGAATGCGAGAGAATTGCACTTTCTCCGATTTACACCTGCAATTCATTTGATGGATGCAAATTGCAGTTGGAAACCAGAATGAGGAGTGTCAGCCCAGCAGAAAACCTACCCCTTAACTTCTCAGTGCATCAGTTTTCCGATATGTAAAATGGGGAGAACATAAGAATGGCCAGACTGGGTCAGACCAAAGGTCCATTTAGCCCAGTATCCTGTCTTCCAACAGTGGCCAATGCTAGGTGATCCATCCCCTGTCACCCATTCCCAGCTTCTGGCAAACAGAGGTTAGGGACACCATCCCTGCCCATCCTAACTAATAGCTGTTGATGGACCTATCCTCCAGGAACTTATCTAGTTCTTTTTTGAACCCTGTTATAGTCTTGGCCTTCACAACATCCTCTGGCAAGGAGTTCCACAGGTTGACTATGTGTTGTGTGAAGAAATACTTCCTTTTGTTTGTTTTAAATCTGCTACCTATTAATTTCATTTGGTGACCCCTAGTTCTTGTGTTATCAGAAGGAATAAATAACACTTCCTTATTTACTCTCTTCACACCAGTCATGATTTTATAAACCTCAATCATATCCCTGCTGAGTCATCTCTTTTCCAAGCTGAAAAGTCCCAATCTTATTAATCTGTCCTCATACGGAAGCTGTTCCTTACCCCTAATAATTTTTGTTGCCCTTTTCTGAACCTTTTCCAATTCCAATATATCTTTTTTGAGATGGGCGACCACATCTACATGCAATATTCAAGATGTGGGCATACCATGGATTTATATAGAGGCAATATGATATTTTCTGTCTTGTTATCTATCCCTTTCCTAATGATTCCTAACATTCTGTTCACTTTTTTGACTGCCGCTGCACCTTGCATGGATGTTTTCAGAGAACTGTCCACAATGACTCCAAGAGCTCTCTCTCACGTGGTAACAGCTAATTTAGAGCCCATCGTTTTATATGTATAGTTGGGATTGTTTTCCAATGCGCATTGCTTTGCAATACTTACCTGGAGCACAACAGTTTTGCAAAGTTGAATTTACTCCCTTTATAAAGCACTTTTGCTGGTTGGATGGAAGACGCAGAGAAAGGCAAAGCATTGCTCTTTTCTTTACGCTTATCATAATTTCAGTGCTTCTAGGTAAGTTCAGCTTCCTTGGGTATGTACTGCTTGGCAGGCAGCCAGTAGAAAAATGCAGCAGAGTTCAGGTTAGCAACTCCATGTGTTTTGCTAGTGGAGCATGTAGGGAAAAGGAAGTTAAGATTCATTGGTGAGCTGTTTGTGTGAATTTTCACCCCCAGAGCTGCTTCATTTACTGTTGACCTGGCCGCTCGTTACATATAGAGAAATAGCTTCCCCTTAACCTATAGCTCCTGTGCTGACCCTTATTAATCACAGCTCTGATTCATTTTACTCTGGTCCCTAATGGCCCTCATGTTTAGACTATGGTGGGGAGGGGATGGCTTTCTATGCCCACTCCAAGTTATTTAGTTAACTGAAACAAACAAAAAAAGTACAAATATTTATACTCTCATTCCATGAAAAGGGTGGGTCACGTCCCAGAAGTGGGGGCTTATAAACTGCATCCTGCTACTAAGTCACGGGATAGCTAGTCAGTATGAAATACTCAGCATGGGGCAGATAAAAGCAGTAACATTTAACTACCCAGGATAAAAACATTTAACTACATGCGATTAAAAATAAGTGGCACTGTATGTGTGTGGTGTTTCGGGACTCTCTGCTGTGTGGATGTGCAGCAAACACAGCCCTTTCGAGCATCCCTTGCTGAGGAACACCCGGAGTTTGATGGTCTACCCATCAGTTTCCTGAGTTCCCCTGCAGTTCTCTTTGCCCCAGCAAAACTGGATAAATCATGAGAGCCCTGGTGAGTACTTTCTCTGGACACAGTGAAGCCCCTTGCCTGAGAAAGACGTGAAAGATTTGGCCCTATGTCACTTTACATCATGCATAGAGAGAGACCATAAATTTGGGTGAGGTCCATGACCGAAAGAGGGCCTGATGATGAAGAATGAACTCCCTTCCACCCTGCTGCCCTTCTCCCCAACCCCTGCGCTTGTGTCATGGCCAATCTGCCAGGGTCTCCAACCTCCAACTGTGATTATAAAGTTGCTGTATAGGCACATAACCAGCTTCTCCAGCGGGTGCCATTTCAGACCTAGAGTGGGGGGGTAGAGTTATTTATCAGACTAGCTCACTAAAACCCCAGTGCCGCCTTCAAACAGCGTTTGAGCAGCTCACACTGATGCGTTAAGGATGAAGCCTTCGGTTGCCATGACACCAACCCATCCTCAAGGAGACGGTGATGTGTCTGTTTCATTTTGCCCTTGCTGACCCTATTCCCAGACTATGTGGTCTCTCACCCACGTTCCAGTCTCTTTCAAGTAATTATCTGCTCTGATTGCTCATCTGGTGCTGTCGTCAGATATACATGTATGTATATTAATCAGATGAGTCACACAAGCACAAAAGGGACAAGGCAAAACATCTCTGGTTTTGCCCAGTTTCTGGGTAAGGAGTGGTTTTGAAATGAGCAAGCATGACATATATTTATTTTAATTCGATGGCTGAATGGTTTGTGGTGTATTTAAGGATCCATTGGGTTTATTCTGGGTAAAGGTGCAGTTAAGTTGATCTCTGATTTGGATCTTACCTACACCCCTATAAATCAGGAGCAGCTCAACTGAAGTCAGTAGTGCTTCACTGGTGTAAGAGAAGTCAGAATTAGACCCTGTATGTGTTTCTCTTTTGGACCAACTTTTCAGGCGACTTCCTAATTTGTGTCCACAGATATTGCAGATCATTTGTTTAATGCTCACAAAACCCAGGCTTGTGTGCACATCGTTGAGGTTTGCACATACATTTGTGGGCTTTGCATGCACCAAATGGGAAAGCTGTCGGCTCTCTGTTGAGAAGGCCACTTGAAAATGGCTCTCTGTTTCTTGTGATATTTAGGGTGGAGTGGCAGGGACAGAGGTCTCCATGGATGACTTTCCATGGAAGTTCGCTTCTGTCCTGAGAGACTCATGGAAATATGTTCAACTTCACTTGATCTCAAATGCATAATTTCCTAAATAAATTCTTCTCCTCTGTGCTTGCCTGATCCTCACTGACCTGAATGGAGAGATGCACTGGTCTAGGAAGAATCAACCCTGAGTTCTGGCACACAATGTCGTTTTGGGGAGCATGATCTGGGCTGTAGCAAGGGAGAGACCAGGGAGATTGGATTGGTAATGCGGTAGGCAACCTTACCCTCTAGATCACAGGTAAAAACCTAGCCCAGTGACTGACCGTTCTTACTGTCCAGTGACCATTCAAATGGCCTGTGTGAAATGATACTGATCTCAGCTTGCAGAAAACACCAGCACAAAGGACAACAATTGGAATTGTTCTGAGTCCTCTCAAAAAGAGATGGGGCCATGGTGACTGGACTCCTGTCCCATGTCTAGCTACAGGTTAAGGTTAAGCTATATTGGTATGGCTTCATACGCTGCTCCCAGCCATGTCATACCTGTCCATCGAATAAATAAAAGACTTTGGTTTCCCGGTCTGTCAGTCCAGCTCCAAATTAATTTACCGTATTAAAAAAAAAGGAACTATGTGTGGTAGGGGACTGAAGGCTGAGTGACTCCAAATCCCCAGCAGGACAGGTTTTCAAGGCTCTGGGTTAAGATACAGATTTTTATCAAAACCTGGGCTACGAGTGATGAGGGGAGGGGACTCTTAGGACATAGAAATTAATTCCAGGAGAAAAGAATTAATATCATGCTGGAGGCGAGCCAAAACAATAAATGTAAGTACAGCTTGTATCGCTTTTTGTGGAAACAGATACCATCATTGTGTCGAAGGAATCCTGGGCATTCAGTCATGTCACACTTTCCGACAATGCACCGACTGCTCTGTTTAAAAACATTCATCTATCCCCGAGTCAGTGACCGTAAGAGGCTGACAGGAATGTTCAGTAGGGGCCCAATCCTGTAGAGTACTGAACACTTCCTGGAAGGTGCCAAGTGCCCTAAATCCCTCTGAGCTAAGGGCATTCAGCCCCTTCCAGGGTTGGACCCTTTTGTATCAATGTATGATTTGCAATTCTGAATGATGATGCTCTTTCTTTAAGTCTCTGAACCAGCAGAGTAGGAACATTTGTATATGTGTTTGACCTTTCAATCCAATCTGATTCAGTTCCCTGTGATCTAAGCTACTACTTTGCAAGCTTTAATTCTCGAGAGTTATAAGAGGAATGTGTCACGCTCTGGCTAGCGTGCACATCTACATGTCACCATTGCTATCTAATGGGTGCCCAAGAGTACAGTGCCCCCTTGTGGCAAGGCCACACAGAGAACGTAAGCCCTGCTACCGTTCCTGTGAGTAAGGGGAACGATACTCCGTTTGTGCGACTGGTACAAGCTTGTTCTTCTGGAGCAGAAGGATGGTCTCAGTTCTATCCCTCCTCTGATTGTGAAGTTCTGGGTGGTCATTGATTCATTCCAGCTGCTACAGTATATTGCACTGAGTTTGAAAAACCATAAATAACAAACCATTCTGTGATTCAGACCAAAGACTGGCAATGTTTATTCTGTGGTTTTTGAGGGGAGCGGGGAAAGTCATGAAATACAAACTAAATAGTCAGAGACGCAGTTTAGTGGAAAAGCTTTAGTGGAGGAAACTTCTTGTTTTCAGTGGAATTAAATTGAAATAGCTGTATTTTATCTCATCCGTCATAATAATGCTTGCTGCTTATCTAATACTGTGCACCCATATATCTCACAGCACTTTACAAAGGTGGGTATTTTATCCCCATTCTACAGATGGGCAAACTGAGGTATAGAGAGGTGAAGTGACTTGCCCAAGGTCATGCAGCAAGTCAGTAGCAGAGAGTAGAATCTAGGACTCCTGACTCCCAGCCAGATGTCTTGGCCACTTGACCACACTAGAAGAACTTAAATCACCCAATGTGGAGCCTTCCGTAAAGTAATCGGTTCTGAAATTCATGGGCCAGATCCTCAACTGGTGTAAATCAGTGTAGTGTCTCAAAATCATTAATGATTATCTTCAAGAAGTCATGGGTGAGATCCCAGAGGAAGGCCAAACATAGGTACCTACCTTTAAAAAAGGGAGGAAAGGAGGACCTGGGGAATTATAGCTCTGTCAGCCTAATTTAAATTATTGGAAAGATACTGGAACATGAGCCAACAATGTGATGCAGTAGCCAAAAAAGGCAAATATCATTTTGAGAGTATTAACAGGAGTGTTGAATGTAAGAGACAAGGTAATTGTCCCGCTCTGTTCTGCACTGGTGAGGCCTCAGCTGGAGTATTATGTTCAGTTTTGGGTGCTGCATTTTAAGAAGGATGTGAACAAACTGGAGACAATCTGAAGGAAAGCAACAAAAATGATAAAATGTTTAGAAAACCAGATCTTTGAGGAAAGGTTATAAAAACCGGGAGTGTGCAGTCTGGAGAAAAGAAGACGGGGTGAGGGGGGACCCTGATAGTCTTCAAATGTGTTAAGGGCTGTTCTAAAGAGACAGTGATCAATTGCTCTTCATGTCCAGTGAAGGTAGGACAAGTAGTAAGGGGTTTAATCTGCAGCAAGGGAGATTTAGGTTAGATATGTGGAAAAACTTTCTAATAAGGATAAAGTACTGGAACAGGATACCAAGGGAGGTTGGGGAATCCCCGTCACAGGAGCGTTTTAAGAACATGTTGGACAGTCACTTATCAGGGATGGTCTAGATATGCTTAGTCCTGCCTTAGCACAGGGGGGCGGGACTCGGTGACCTCTCAAGGTCCCTTCCAGCCAGACATTTCTATGTTTCTACTGAGGTGGATTGAACTATGCCTGTTTACACAGTTGAGGATCTGGCCCCTAAGTTTTATTGGTCTAACCCATTCACTCTCTGACTTCTTTTTCTAAGCTGCTTATCATAATTCTTTAAGTTTGCAATCAGCAGAATGACATATTTTAGGAGATTGGTAACTGGGTGTAGACCCTTCCGCTGCTAGATTGCTGGTTCAAATCCAGGTTGGCTAGGGATTGAAGCCGGTCAAAAAATGGAGTGAAAATTTTCTCAGAATCTCTCCTGTATCTTTCATCAAAATTTCCAAACTCCCACAGCAGCCTTGCTGGTTATTATCCACTGGTGGCTTTTCGTTGGCCCATTTTGGATGAGTTAACGGTCAAACAAAATCCATTTACTACAATCCAATTTGGCACTAATGTTCCCCTTGTTGACAATTGCATGTGTGTGCAAGGAGGGAGTGGACCAAGAGATGGAACTATTCTCTTACTATGGCGGTGGTCTTTTCAAGTCATGGAGGATGCTCATTGGCAATCCAGTGTGGGGAAGCTTCCAGAGCGGTTACTTGCTGTGTGCAAGAGAGAAGTTCAAACTCCTTTGACTTTTCACCTCTTGATCTCTCTTCTGAGACTGCTAGCAGGAGTGCCAGTTGTACTGGAAAAACTGAAAAGGTGTAAGGCATGATTCAGCAGAAAACACTCCAGCGTATGCAAGCCTATTCTTTGAGGCTTAGAAAGTGCAATGTAAGTGATTATAAAGAACCTCCTCCTTTGGGCCAGAACATAATCTCGTGGTTAGAGCAGCCTGGGGGTCAGGACTCTAATTTCCAATCCTGACTCTGGCATTGCCTAGGTTAGCATGTGTAAACTGCTTAGCTGCTTTGTGACTCATTCTCCCCATCTGTTGAATGCTTCGACATGCTCCAATGCAAGGAGCTATTCAAGCAGCACAGTATTGCAGCTGTGATCAAGGCATCTCAAGGTTTTTCTATTAGAGACAGGCCTGAGTTACAAAATTTGGAGCCAGCTTTTTAGGGTGACCAGATGTCCCGATTTTATAGGGACAGTCCCGGTTTTGGGGTCTTTTTCTTGTATAGGCTCCTATTACCCCCCACCCCCGTCCCAATTTTTCACACTTGCTGTCTGGTCACCCTACAGCTGTTGGACTTGCCAAAAGTTAGCATGCTGAGGGCAGGGGGCGTTTTTTGGTGTCATTATCAAGATGCGGCTCAGCCGTGACATTCAGATCACCGGTGCAGATTCTGAAGTTACACCTGTGCCGGTGGAGAAATGGGCCCTTACTCCTCTGAATTGTTACTGTATGGCGGAAAAGGAGCTTGGCTTAGAGAAGCTCCAAAGAGCCAAGGCCCCAATTCAGTAAAAAAAAACACTTAGGGCTTCTCTATGCTTGAAACGCTGCACTGCTTCAACGTAGTCACTGCCTCTGCCGATGAGCGGGGTTCGTCCATCACCTCCCAGAGAGACACGAGCGAGGTCGACAGAAGAATTCTTCCAGCGACCTAGCACTGTCTACGCCAGGCTTAGGTCAGCTTAATACAGTGTTCAGGGACATGGCTTTTTCACATCCCTGAGTGCCGTAGCTTGGTTGGCCTTACTTTTTCCATATAGACCAGGCATAAGGCACAGGCTTTAATGACATGCGCATGTCTGTCCTTCCTCAGCCAAAAGAAGGAACGCATTCAGCGGTGCTTGATGATGTGCTTAAAGCGAAGCTTGACTAAAGCTGGACTTGACCCTGTCACTGAAATTCAGAGACTTGTCGATTTTAAAGCTAGAAGAGACCACTGAGTCCTTTAGCCTAACACAGGCTATAGGGCTTCAACCACTTCCCCCTGCACTGAGCCCAAGCTAAGAACAAGGCCTGCTTTTGCAAGATGCGGCCCACATTCGGCTCCCACAGCTCTCAGAGGAAGCCGCTGGTGTTCAGCTGTTCAATTTCCAGCCCGTCTTTTAAGATTACTGATTCCAGTAGGCTATCCCTCTAGATGAGTAATACCTTTCTCGTCTCTTCTAGGCTCTCTGGTTTGCAATCAAGCACAGTTGTGGGAAAGGGAGCTTCCATTGCAAGCCATGCTTAGTGTGATGCCGGTAATGTTCTTTATGCCATCCTACTGATTCCAGCCGTTCATGGACATGCTGGCTCTCCAGCAATGGACTTGCAAAGGGACAAAAGACGCGCGCTGTTGATCAGCATTGACCCAGGCATGCTGCTGCCTGCAAAGTAGCTTTTAAGGATGCTCCATTAGAATCATAGAATCATAGAATACCAGGGTTGGAAGGGACCTCAGGAGGTCATCTTGTCCAACCTCCTGCTCAAAGCAGAACCAATCCCCAATTTTTGCCCCAGATCCCAAATGGCCCCCTCAAGGATTGAACTCACAACGCTGGGTTTAGTAGGCCAATGCTCAAACCACTGAGCTATCCCTCACAAACCCCAGCTCCAGCATTTCTCCACGGACCACAGACATCCCACCTCCCCTGCTTTCCCTTAATAGCAAGGGGGTGCAGGCAGTGGTTTATGTCAGAAATTCCTAGCAAGGCTGCGGATGGAGGGGAAGCGGCTCAGAACAGAGGACGGAGCATCCTATGGTAACTAAAACCATTGACGATGCAAGGCATAGAGAAGGAAGCGGAAAATAAATTACTGAGCAGAGAAGTTAGGGAGCCTGATCCTATGAGGAGCTGAGCCCCCTCCTTTCCCCAGGTCGTTAATAAGTGTTCAGAGCCAGGGGACAAAGAATATGGTGGGGGTGCGTTCAGAAATCCTTAGCCTGATTTAGATGTCCTTACGAATAAATCACTGACAGCACAGCAGTACACAGCAAAATGAGTTGTTTATGCTTTCGGGAAAATAAGACACGTTCTTAGTGTTAGCTTTATCCTTTGTGCAACTGCCAGCGGAATGAGAATGTCGCATAAAGTGCATTTGGGTTTGTTAGGTGGGGGGGGTGTGGGTGTGTGTGTGTGTGTATTTTTCAAACTAGTGGAAAGTAATTATCAAGTGACTCAGGCTAATCCTTCCTTAAACAAGTTTTCTCTGCAATCAGCCTAATCTCCAAGGATTTGGGGCTTTTCTTTCTTTCTTTCTTTCTTTCTTTCTTTCTTTCTCAGAAATGTTGTTTCTGGCCTGTATGTTTATGATATTGTTTGGGCAAAGCATATATTTCTGAAACTGGTTTTAAAAAAAAAACCCACAAACAAATGAACCCAAACTAATTTTAGTTTTATTAAAATGATCCTGTTCGGTGAATTAAAAATAGCTTTAATCCATCAACTTTTTAAAAATAAAAATCCTCCTTAAATTATTCAAAAGCACTAGTTTGAGTTGCCTCTTGGGAATTTTATTTTGACTGGTTTCCTAACTTCTTTCCCACAGGGGTTTTTGGTTTTTTTTTCCATTTAATAAATATTGTTGAGGGTTGAGTATTTTTTCACTCATTTAGCAGCTAATATTAAACATCTAGAAAGTGGACTTTCTAAACCTGTTTGTTTCCTGTCATCATGCTGGTAGGTAAGGGAGGTTGTTACTATCATCATGTATGCATGCACGTGTGTGTATTATGGCAGCACCCGGGTGCCCCAGTGAAATAAGTGCTATACATTCATACACGTCTGTCCACTCAAGATCTTATAATCTTAATACACTAAAGAGACAAAGGATGGAAAAAAGGTAGTAGTATTATCCCCATTTTACAGACAGGGGAACTGAGACACAGAGAGATTAAGTGAGTTGCCCAAGGCCGCATAGGAAGTCAGTGGCAGAGGCAGGAATCTCATCCAGGCCTCTTAGGTCCCAGTCCAATGGTATCCTGTTTATCTATCTCCAGGTGTTTATATGGCACCAAGTTCCTCATGGCATCTGACCTCCTTGCAAAAATTATGAATCCAGTTCTGCACCTATATAAGTCCGTGGCCTAGCTCCCAATGACTTCATCGGTCAGGATCAGTAAAGAGCTTAAACACGGTGGATGTTCAGTTCGCCCTCCTCTTTTTCCACTATTGACTAGTGCCCTGGGACAAAAGCTTCAGAAACTGGCCACTGACTCGGGGCGCCTCGGTGTTGTGATGACTGACTTGATGCCTCTCGCCTGAATTTCGGAGGGCCGAGGCACACCTACCTCAACTGGATCTGTGGATGCTGAGCACCTTTTGCAAAGCAGGCTCTCGCTGTCCCAAGCTGGGCACCCAAACTCAATGGCCACTTTTAGAAAGGGGGGCCGTGGTTCCCCTGGTCGGGAGCGGTTGCTAGGAAACTGTGGCAAAGAGGCGCTTTGCTGGGAAAGTAGGGAGCTTCCTGGTTATTCTGATCCCCTGGGGAAGAGAGCTCTAGCTTTGGACTGGCAGCTGTGAAAGTTCTGCTTCCTGGTACTCCAGGCCTCACCCTTGTTCTTGACAGTTCCACGTTTCCAGACTGTAGCTGCCATGGTGGACTCTGAGGATGGAGGAAATTTTGCGGGGAGATTGAAACTTTAGGGAGGGATAATTAGAGGAAAGCAGAAAGAGATCTTCCCTTACTGTTCTCTCTCTAATGTAGTCTCCCATCTGTCCTAATCTTCCCTAAACCACAGCAAATGACATGTGTGGGGCTGTTCTGCAGATGGGGCAGCGGTGGCATGCACACACAGCGGTGCACATCCGGCATGCAGCTCTTTGATTCTCTGTTTACTAGCTGGCCAGGGGCAGCCAGATTCTTAGATGGCTCACAGAGAGAGAGAGAGAAATCCAATGACACTAGTCCTGCCTAACAAGAATCTCCATGTTTGAGGCAGAACTGTTACTCTCACTTTGTCTCTTTCCTTTCCCCTCTGTCCCTGACTCTGATCCTGATTCCAAGTTACTCACATCCTCTCGGAAATAGGTTAGGGGCAGTTGACATAGGCACAGAAAATGCACAAGTTACATCTACTGCAAATTAGCTCTTAGGCCAACAGAACTGCAACCTGATCTCATTTACACTGGCCTCAATCTGGAGTGACTCCATTGCAGTCTGTGAAGTTGTGCAATCTTGGTGGCTTCAGAATCTGCCAGGGTGCGAAGGTTAAAGGTCCATTTCTCCCCTCCTCCCCACTCCATGCCTTATATTTCTAATTTAGGCCTTGATCCTGGTAGTAGAACCACATGGGTGCAGGGATCTGTGAATCTTATTCTTATAATGGGAGCTGGGCACCTGATTCTCTTACACCTCTTTGAAAATCCAGTCTTGGTCAAATAAGAATAATATATTTTTTTAAAAAGTCCACCCCTTTTGTGTCGTGTGTTAGTAACATCATAGACTCTAAAAACTGAAAGTTCCTCTGACTGCTTCTTCTGTAAACACATGTAATTATAACTTGGCTTTTATTCCTTGTTCTTATTTTCCTCAAAGACTTATGCACTGTGTGTCACAGTACAGTAAAGCTACAATATGGTTAAGTATTGCCAACCCCAAGCATTTACAAACCATGAGTCAGTCCTCCCACAAAAACTAGGAGATTGGCGTAAAAATAATAAATTTGGGGTCTTTTTCTTTGCCTTCTGTTTTATGAGCCTATAGGTCACATTAAGGTCACATTTTCAAGCTTTTCTCTGCAACCTCAGGGGCTAGAAACTTACTCTTTTCTTTAAATGAAAGCAGAGATTCTCACCTATTGATGGGGCTTTACAAAACAAACCCAAGATCATGAGACTTGTAATAAGATCACAAGCGTTAGCAAAACTATTCTATGTACACTATTCTAGCACTTTTAATGTGTTTATCTCAAAGACCTTTGTCAAATTACAAATATGGGTAATACTGATTATTCCCGAAGCATTATTCCCATATTAGAAATGGGAAGCCTGACGTGATGTGTGGGAACAGGACTTACCCAAGGTCACAGCATCAGAGTCAGCCTAAAAGCCATTTTTCTTGACACCCAATCCTATGTTCTCCACACCTAGCTTTGTCTGGAGTTCCATAATATTCACCCCATGGAGTCTGAATGGTGAACAGTGCAATGACAGACAGCTAAAAGCAGGGATTACAGGGACAACAGACAGAGTTTAAATACAAAAAGGAGGTTTTGGCAGGGTAGTTACAAAAAGCTACCATCCAAACACAAATAAAAATATTTTCGTGGATTTTAAATGTTAGGTGAATTTCAACACTTAGATAGATGGATAGACATTAAACTTGTATCTGCAACCTTGGAACCCCAAACATTACCACACTGATCTAATGCATGAGACACTGGGACAGAGAAACTGACTAGAAACAGGAAGTGAAACTGATCCTTCTGGTTTTGCTGGCCAAAGATGAATGAAACATGGAACGGGGCCACATCATTGTAGAAGATTGCCTTTGAATTTTACAATTCTTTTTGAGCTGAGAATCGAATGTTTGTTAGTGACCGAGATAGGGAACGTCTTGTTCGTTTGTTAGTTTAACTTTTAATAATACGCAGCTCTTATCTAGCACTTTTTTTTTTAGTAGATCTCAAAGCACTTTACAAAGCAGGTCAGTATCATATCCCTATTTTGCAGATAGAGAAACTGAGGCACAGAGTGCTAATGTAACTTGCCCCAGGTCACCCAGCAGGCCAGTGGCAGAGCCATGAATAGAACCCAGGACTCCTGAGTCCAAATCGATTAGACAACACTGCCTATGTGATTTTGTTTTTTCTTTTGTTTTGTTTTGACTGTATCCCTTTCAGTGTCACAATGTAAAACAATATTGACCATCTCAGAAACAAGCGGGGGCCTTGTCTACGTGGGAAAGTTGCTCCAGTTTAACTTAAATCAGTTTAGCTAAACTGATGCAAATCCTAGTATGGACACTTACTCTGATTTAAGAGCAGCTTATTTCTGGTTACCCTGTGTGTTCCCAAGCAACTCAAGCTAAACTGAAATAAGTGTGTCCACACGGGACTTTGCACCTGTTTGCTATATTGCTTTAAATTCACACCTTAGGTTACAGCAGTGTAACGTTCTCACGTAGGCAAGTCAAGCTCTCATTAAGCAAAGCACCAGCAGGACGAGAGAACAGCCCGCAGCTGGGCCGACTCCTGTGACTCGGTGTGGTGTGGGAGGACTGGAAACGTCGCACACAGCAGTTTCACAGGGTTTTTTTTTCCCCTTTCCGTCAAATCAAGGACAAATAAATTATGAATTAGAAGAAAAATAAGACTCCTCTTCTGGAAACCCTTGTGGCATTAAGAAAAATACATGTCCCATCTCTGCTGTACCCCAAAAAGTGTAAAGTGTTGGTGACAATCCATTGTGCTCCAGCTCCAATTAGGCCAATTTCAAAGACTGAAATGTTCTCTGCTACTTGTTAGCCTGATCTCCTAATTAATCAATAATGTCCCTGACACAAGAAATGAGAGACTTGTTGACATGTAAGCCTGGTCAGAACTCCTTCCATTTGAATAAGACAATGACTGCTATCACAGCCTCCCTATGCCAAGACTCTTTCTGCTTGCTCAGGACGAAGACACGCAGGTGCTAGGCTGTTTGTTGTATAAGCCTCTCTCAGCATATTCCAGAAACACAGTGAATCCCCCTAAAATTAATTGTTAGACCATGCTGACCTGAAATCCAACCCAATTTTTTTTTTTTTTTGGCTACTTTAACTAAAATAAGCTCTAATATTTCCAGAAGTAAAGTTGCCTTGTGCTAGTTGGAAAGATGAGATTAAATGGACCTATATTATTAGTATATATTATTAAGGTGGAAGATCAACTCATTACGAAGTGTGTTTGCCAAGGAATGCTGCTACATGGTCAGCAAATCACGTGGGCACCAAAAGCTTTGATGGTGTGATAAGTTCACCAATAATGGACATAGACTGCCAGCAAGATCATAGAATCATAGAATAACAGAGTTGGAAGGGACCTCTGGAGGCCATCTAGTCCAACCCCTTGCCCAGAGCAGGACCAATCCCAACTAAATCATCCCAGCCAGGGCTTTGTCAAGCCTGACCTTAAAAACTTCTAAGGAAGGGGATTCCACCACCTCCCTAGGTAACGCATTCCAGTGTTTCACCACCCTCCTTGTGAAAAAGTTTTTCCTAATATCCAACCTAAACCTCCCCCATTGCAACTTGAGACCATTACTCCTTGTCCTGTCATCTGCTATCACTGAGAATAGTCTAGATCCATCCTCTTTGGATCCACCTTTCAGGTTGTTAAAAGCAGCTATCAAATCCCCCCTCATTCTTCTCTTCCATAGACTAAACAATCCCAGTTCCCTCAGCCTCTCCTCATAAGTCATGTGTTCCAGTCCCCTAATCATTTTTGTTGCCCTTCGCTGGACTCTCTCCAATTTATCCACATCCTTCTTGTAGTGTGGGGCCCAAAACTGGACACAGTACTCCAGATGAGGCCTCACCAATGTCGAATAGAGGGGAACGATCACGTCCCTCG
Source organism: Caretta caretta (assembly GCF_965140235.1). Taxonomy (NCBI): domain Eukaryota; kingdom Metazoa; phylum Chordata; order Testudines; family Cheloniidae; genus Caretta; species Caretta caretta. The sequence continues at coordinate 6,532,056 of NC_134215.1, forward strand.
ATCTGCTGGCAATGCCCCTACTTATACAGCCCAAAATGCCATTGGCCTTCTTGGCAACAAGGACACACTGCTGACTCAACAGTGATCATCTTAAGGACCTAAGTATATTGATCTGGGTGGTGCTTGTTCTGCAACGAGGCTACATCCTTTTGGGATTTGCCATGATGTTGGCAATTAGTGCAAATGAGTCCTTAATATCAAGTCAGATCCTTGCCAGATAAATTGACAAGGCTGAGGCCAGAGTGGAAAGATGATCTTCATCATTGTGCAGCAGTACTTGGCAACTGCTGTTCTTGATCTTCAGAACCAAGAGTCTGTCTTTGAGGTAATTCTGATTTTAATTAAGAAATATTAAAACCTTTGTTTCAGTAACTAAGCACATCAATTTAGCATCTGCCCTAGCAGCCTGTGCACTGACATAATTTCCTGGAAGTAGCTGGTTTTAAACCCTATTGCTTCTAAGCTCTGGACCAAATCCGGAAGTGGAAGTTACATTTCAGCAAGTGAGTTTAAGTTGATGTAATTTACACACTCAGGTAGGAATGCTGGGCTGTTGCAGAGTGTATAAAACTGTCTAGGTGAAATCAGACCCTTCATTCTTTAACTTACGACTTCATATCCCCTCTGGCCTTTGGCATGTAAGTTTCATTAACTGAGACTCTCTTATTTAGATTCAGGTGTCCTTACCAACATATAACTTACACATCAGTGAAGTCTGAAGTCTTGCTGTGGAGCTGGAGAAGTCTGAAGTCTTGCTGTGGAGATGCTTTCATGCATTAATAATAATTAGCACTCTATAGCACTTTCTCATCTGCAAAGTGCTGGAGGTCTGGCTAATTGAATACTTGCTACCTGGTCTTGGAACATGATGGTTCTTGGAAATCCCGTCAGGTGGAAATATCTCAATCTAGCCAGGATAAAGCTCTCAGTAGTTCACTGTCGAGAACAATCTTGCCTGGGATGGACTAGGTGACCCAATGGATCTTTTTCCAACCCCAGTCTCTCTGAGTCTAACAGCCTTGTGTTTGGAAGTTTTGGTGGGAATTGGAGATTGGTCTCGTTCTGTTTCAGATGCCATTACCCTGGAATTTGCTGTACAGACAAAAAGATTAAGCAAATTTCTTATAATTATCATTCCCTCTAGTGACAGATGACAGCAGATCTCCCTATCGTGTCTTTTTATTTTTAAATCTCTGCTTAATCACTGGCTCAGCTGCTTTTAAAGTGGGTGGTGCTTCATAGGCCTCTGAGAGCAATAGTTTCCATGATAACTAACATTTACCAGCTTTTGCACGGTGATACTGTTAATGGGTCAGCAGCCAATACAGGTGGGTTGTGATGACATTAGCAAACTGAAGGGGGACCTGAAGAATTCCAGTCAAGCAAGAAGTTTCTGCACATGGGGGCAAATCAAGACCTGGCAAATCCAGCCATGGCATTAGTTCTGATGAGGCTCTGCTGTCCAGAGAGAGCTGGATTTGGGATGGCGATGAAGCTGTGATAAAACAGGAGTGCTGGTAAGAGATTGAACTCCCTTTCTTGGTGCAAGTCACCTGATATGGTTAAAGGTTACTGCCCCCGCTACATCTTCCCGCCCATCATTGCCAGCTCTCATGATTTTAACATTAGTTTAGTGGTATTTGTTATTTTTCTTTTTACCCAAGCTCCTGGAGTCATGTGAATACATGAGACTCTTGTGCTTATGTTTCAGAGTAGCAGCCGTGTTAATCTGTATTCGCAAAAAGAAAAGGAGGACTTGTGGCACCTTAGAGACTAACCAATTTATTTGAGCATAAGCTTTCGTGAGCTACAGCTCACTTCATCGGATGCATTCAGTGGAAAATATAGTGGGGAGATTTATATACACACAGACCATGAAACAATAGGTGTTACCATACACACTGTAACCAGAGTCATGACTTAAGATGAGCTATTACCAGCAGGAGAGTGGGGGGGAGGGGAAACCTTTTGTAGTGATAATCAAGGTGGGCCATTTCCAGCAGTTAACAGGAATGTCTGAGGAGCAGTGGGGGGTGGGAAATAGTTTTACTTTGTATAATGACACATCCACTCCCAGTCTCTATTTCCTGTTAACTGCTGGAAATGGCCCACCTTGATTATCACTACAAAAGGTTTTCTCCCCCTCCCCGCCCCCCCCCCCCTCCGCTCTCCTGCTGGTAATAGCTCATCTTAAGTGATCACTCTCCTTACAGTGTGTATGGTAACACCCATTGTTTAATGTTCTGTGTGTATATAAATCTCCTCACTGTATTTTCCACTGAATGCATCTGATGAAGTGAGCTGTAGCTCACGAAAGCTCATGCTCAAATAAATTGGTTAGTCTCTAAGGTGCCACTAGTACTCCTTTTCTTTTTGTGCTTATGTTGTTGTTTTTTTAAATCTGTTTCCAACCCTTATGGGTGCAGGTTGAAGTTTGAAATGTGGACTTTAGTTGCTCAGAAGAAAGCCAACATAAAGAATTCTTACATGTTTTTTTCAATCTCATAATGGCTAAGCCTCCCTCATGATTCTGAAGGCCTGTTCTGTGATATTTGAACCTGTGGGGTAGGCAATAGTGAAAACACAGTATCATCCAAACGTGCCAACTGCAGACTAATACATCCAGTGAATAACACGCACAATGGAGATGTATGGGATGGAGGGCACCGCGGGTGATCTGAACCCCTTGACACATGGCTGCATTACCCTGCCTCCTACTGGAAAGTTACTATCTCCAATCAGGTTTCAGAGTAGCAGCCGTGTTAGTCTGTATCTGCAAAAGGAAAACGAGGACTTGTGGCACCTTAGAGACTAACAAATTTATGTGAGCATAAGCTTTCGTGAGCTACAGCTCACTTCATCGGATACATTCAGTGGAAAATACAGTGGGGAGATTTATATACACAGAGAACATGAAACAATGGGTGTTACCATACACACTGTAACGAGAGTGATCAGGTAAGGTGAGCTATTACCAGCTGGGGGGGGGGAGGCTTTTTTAGTGATAATCAAGGTGGGCCATTTCCAGCAGTTGACAAGAACATCTGAGGAACAGCGGGGGGGCTGGGGGTGGGAGGATAGTTTTACTTTGTATAATGACCCATCCACTCCCAGTCTTTATTCAAGCCTAAGTTAATTATATCCAGTTTGCAAATTAATTCCAATTCAGCAGTCTCTCGTTGGAGTCTGTTTTTGAAGGTTTTTTGTTGAAGAATTGCCACTTTTAGGTCTGTAATCGAGTGACCAAAGAGATTGAAGTGTTCTCCGACTGGTTTTTGAATGTTATAATTCTTGACGTCTGATTTGTGTCCATTTATTCCTTTACGTAGAGACTGTCCACTTTGGCCAAGGTACATGGCAGAGGGGCATTGCTGGCACATGATGGCATATATCACATTGGTGGATGTGCAGGTGAACGAGCCTCTGATAGTGTGGCTGATGTGATTAGGCCCTATGATGGTGTCCCCTGAATAGATATGTGGACACAGTTGGCAACGGGCTTTGTTGCAATCAGGCAGCCAGTTCTTCTGATAACTGTCCCTTCTGCCATAGCTTGTTTGGCCATTGAAGTGGATCCATCACTGGGAGACTGTCTTTGCTGCTGCTTGTTTCTTTCATAGCCAGTGACTTTTTGTCTTGTGTGCTGTTCTGACTGTCTGCATGGTACTCCGCTTTCTGTAATCCACTCGGAATGTAGTTTCCTCTCCTCTTTGTTTGGCTGAAAAATTGTGGTTTTATTGCTTTTATTCTCATTAGCACAGTCTCACTTTCTTTAGTTAACATGGTGTTGGTGGATGTCATTGTGCCACTTAATGTACGGTTTTAACAGTAAATAATCACAGAAAAGAATAAGGGATGCTAGGAGCAATCACATCTTGTAGTGTTTCCTAATATAACTTCTGTTTCCATTGGTCCATTGTGTGTTACCGCTGTCATGCACAGGCACTGTCTGCAGTATTCTGGATGTCTTCAAGAAACAGAGAGCCAGTGAAGTATGTCCTCCAGTAGCACTCTCCCTCGGGGGTAGTTATCGTGTACGACAATAGCACGGATGGTATAGGTGTCACCTGGGTAAATTGTCAGCCACTTTCTGTTTGGAATCTGATAATCTGTCCCATGTGCAGTGAGGGTCACTATATATCATTTAGTATTCCTTCTAGTCACCTAACTTGCAGCTCTTTTGCGATTACTTCAGGGTAAATTCTCTTTGAATGAAGAAGCTTGTCATAGTAGATGGTAGCACTAAGATTTTTGTCTTTCCACAAGTCTCTGATCTGCTAGTCCCCGGCTCCCATCGTGACGTATGTTGCAATATTCCAGTAATGCTACATATGAATTACTTGTACCCAGTAGGGCTTTTATTTGTATCAACTCCTTTGCTATTTGCACTGACCCAGACCTACTATTGGCTGGTGCATTTGACTGTGCACAGTAAGGGATTGATGAGGTGCTTTGACTGATACACCAGAAAGAATTGCTGAAATGAGCCATTTATGTGTTGTGCACCATTGGCTGTTATTAAGTCATCTGGAATCTCACAGCAAGCAAACTGTTATTTACCATGTGTTATTACATTGCCACTTGATGTGTTATGCAACAGCGTGGGTTTAAAAGAGTAGTAGCCCACTAGTAAGATGTAATCTTTCTCATTTATTTCAGATGAATCTGTGACAACCTAAATTCCAAAGTGTTCAGAAATCACACTTGGTTTTAATGATTCTTTGCATTGTACTCTGCTTTTCAGTCATGGAGAACTTTTCTTGGATGGCAGCATTCACGCCTGGCCAGAATAGGCAAGCTTTGGCTTTGCTTTTACCCAGTTGGGCATGATGGGTTGTGCTTAGCGTTTCCAGCTTGCGCTGTGACATGATGCTGGAATCCCACTATCTGCAGCAATGTCTGTCAACCCAGTATGGGCTCTTATGAGAGTCTTCGCACTGCTCCTGAAGCCTGACGCTACTTTGAGGACACTTTTACAAAATCAGCAGGCTATGGGTTAAACCTGATCCCCAGAGCAGTTCATCTACCAGGAAGCAAACCAATTTTCATTCAGATTGGAACATGACCCAGTGCAAACTACCCTCACTTGGAGCAAGGGACATAGCGTTCTCAGCTTAGCTCATTGTCAAGAGAAATTGAGAATGAACTGAAATTGCCTCTGTCTGGAATTTCTGGGAAGGCAGATTAGTTCTGTTAGACCACAGCTATCAGGGTAATCCCACTTTTGAATTATGGAACAAATCACTGTCATTAATCTGATGTGAAAATAAATAGGCCAGGCACTTAATGCATTTGTACAAAACCCCAGTCACAGAGAGAGAACGCTGTCTGGTGAGACATTTTCAGAGTAACAGTCGTGTTAGTCTGTATTCGCAAAAAGAAAAGGAGGACTTGTGGCACCTTAGAGACTAACCAATTTATTTGAGCATAAGCTTTCGTGAGCTACAGCTCACTTCATCGGATGCATACTGTGGAAAGTACAGAAAATCTTTTTATACACACAAACCATGAAAAAATGGGTGTTTACCACTACAAAAGGTTTTCTCTCCCCCCACCCCACTCTCCTGCTGGTAATAGCTTATCTAAAGTGATCACTCTCCTTACAATGTGTATGATAATCAAATTGGGCCATTTCCAGCACAAATCCAGGTTTTCTCCCCATCCCCCTCCCCCACAAACCCACTCTCCTGTTGGTAATAGCCCACCTTGATTATCATACACATTGTAAGGAGAGTGATCACTTTAGATAAGTTATTACCAGCAGGAGAGTGGGGTGGGGGGAGAGAAAACCTTTTGTAGTGGTAAACACCCATTTTTTCATGGTTTGTGTGTATAAAAAGATCTTCTGTACTTTCCACAGTATGCATCCAGTGAAGTGAGCTGTAGCTCATGAAAGCTTATGCTCAAATAAATTGGTTAGTCTCTAAGGTGCCACAAGTCCTCCTTTTCTGTCTGGTGAGACAGGACAACAACAGCAAACCTCCCTGCACCAGGCTGGAGTTTAAATTCAGAGTGCTTCTTCAAGACGGTATCAGTCATTAGTCTTTTTGAGGTAGGAATAAAGAAAGAGGAGGAAGAAATATGCTCATATGGAAATTTCATAGCACTGCAGATGGGGAAAATTCCTCGAGGGTCCTGCATTATATTCCTTACAGTGTATTCTTTACTGGTTTCCCAATCTGGGTTAAGCATCCCAAATGGTAAGATGCCCACCGCTGCTAGTTCAGGTGTCCACAGCCTAAAATATCTCAACATTAAGAAACGTTGATTCATATTCCGCCTACATTTTTCTTTTCCGAATTTCTTCCCATGCTCTGCTTTTATGCTCCTTTTCTCCTCTTGGGTATTTCCAGTGATGCCTTTTGCTGGACATGGCTACAACTCTCTAATCTGCGCGGCTCGAGCTTTCTGTGCCACCGTGCGGTAGGTGTTCCTTCCAAAAAACTTCCGGCTTACTGGAAAATACCGAGTTCAGCTTTGGCACGAGATGAATGAGGGCCAGTAATACCTCCAACTTCCAGGACTCACTTGAGCTTATTCCAACTCTATGGACAAAATTTCAAATGTAGGTGCTTAAAATGAGGCACCTAAATCCATATTTAAATGAAAGTGGCCAGGTTTTTAGAGATCCTGAGCTTCCTCAGCAACTAGTGAAGTTAATGGGAACTTTTGGGTGCTCAGCGTATCTGAAAATCAAGCCACAGACTTAGGTGTCAAAATACCGATCGGGGTGAAATTCTGCCCCATTGACGTAAGTGGCAAACTCCCATTGATTTCAGTTGGGCTGCAATTTCATCTTAGATGCCTAACTTTTAGATATCTACATTCAGGCATTCGACGGCAATAAAAAAATTCCTGATTGAGATAAAGGGCATTGGAAACCCATATGAATGTATTTGTCATGAGAGGAAGAGGATGAAAGATGTTGCTTTCATTGATGTGTGTGGGACAGGAGCCAGAGAAGGATGAAAGCTCATGATTGTCAATAGAGTGTAGAGAATTCACTGTAGGAAACAATCCTGAGCTAGCCAGATATGTGAACAAAATGATCGACTGGATATTTTTCCACCTCTTCAACAGCATCTATTATTCTATTGTGGCCACAGAATCTATTACAGGGAAACGCTGGAAGCTTTTATATTGTAGCTCCAGGAAGCTAGGTGGAGTATATTAAACCTTGGGTAACCTTTGTACTAGTTTGATAAGTTAATGCAATCTATCTATAGTTTTTATACTGTGCTCATTACTGTCGTCTGGGCCAATGTTCCCTCTAACTTTTTTTCCATCCATGTTTCGGAATGAATTTTGTGATGTGCACCAATATGGAGGTCGCATGTGGTGGGGGTGGGGCCAAGGGGGTTTGGCGTGTGGGAGGGGGCTCAGGGCTGGGGCAGAGGGTTGGGGCACGGGGGGGTGGGCTACCGGTGAAATTTATGAGCAAACCTTCCTGCTTAAAACAAGGTGCTGAAAGTGGTTGTTCCTAGTGGTGGTGTTTGGTCTGAAGGGCCAAGTTCCATGCTATGAGACAATGTCCCCTTTAATTAAATAGTGTCAGTCTGAAAACCATCCCCATTGATATTTCCTCCTCAGCGAGGCAGGGCATTGCTTGGCTGAGTATAGAGAGGGATTAGAGCTTTCAAAACAGGGGAGCAGTAGTCTCTACAGGATTGCTCTGAAATCCAGCAAAAAACAGCAGTTAACTTTAAAATGGCCATGAGCGTCCGATTTGTGACCACATCACTCATGAAGTGTTAGACCTCGGTACCTTTCTTTTCTGAAGGCACCGCCTTTCCGGGTCAGAGGGCAGTTCACAATCCCCGAGCCCATTTAGCTCTTGGCCTGTGTGTCAAGGCTGCCAACAATTGGGCAGCTGCGTGCCAGTTGTGGTGGTGGCTTTCCTGGTGTGGTCACTTGTCTGCTGAGAGCTGGCGTGAGACCCACCCACGCACGTCACAAAGGCCACCCAGCATGCCTCCTTGCATCCTCTCCTGAGCTCTCCAGAAAGCAACTCCAGATGGAATGTGGGGTCAAATGCTTTGTTCAAGCGAGGGTGGGAAATTGCGTAATGGGCAAGTCCACATCATAAAATCCAACCCAGCTTACACTAACCAGAACATTGAGACCAAGGATGAGCGGGGCCATGGAGCGTGAATTTCCCCTTTAGTCCCCTAGATGGCCTCTCTAGGAAAGGGCCGAAGCACGTTGGCAGGGGGGAGCTTGAACTGCTGTTGCTTGTTCTGAATCTTTTCAGTGGGGAAAGAAGAGGCACTATCTCGACAGCCCCTTTCACCAGCAGTAAACCCACCCACTATTAATGTTTTTTTCAAGGAAAATACAATGTAAAGAGTGAAACAAATGTGAATGCAGACATCTGGGAGTAACCCAGGAGCTATATTAAAACAGAGTTCTACATAAACCCATCAAGCTAAGCAAACGTTGTAAGCAGGCTGCAGCAGTGGGTTGGTTTTTGTTTGGGTCTGACGTGGTCTGTTTTCTTTATGGAACAGGATTCTAACTCTGCTTCTAATTAGCCCAAAGATGAGGCTGAGGTGGAACCAAACATGCCTAAAAAAATGCCCAAAATCAAAACCTAATGGCATCTCGGGGAATAAAACCAAAATAAACTCAAGCTAGTATTTCAGCAATGGACCAGTTCCTTGAAACTGTGGCCAGTAGCTGCAGTATGGGGGCCTTCATATCACATGGCAGGAGAACTTGGCAGCTCCAGTCTCATGGGTGGATTGGTTGGATTTTTATTTGTTTATTTCTGTAGAAGCTCCTCCTCCATTAAAAAATCAAACACGTTCAACACAAAACGTTAGCTGGGCAATTCTCCCAGGTGCAGATTATTCCAGTTCGGCGCTCTCTCATGAAACCAGAGGCGCCATACCCAGCCACTGATATCCCCCTTCCACCCTCAGCCTTTCTTCTGTGGGCCTCCTGACTTTCTGAACTGCCTGATCCAAATCCCACTGACATCAATTGAAAGGCTTAGGCAGGAACATGTCCAGGCAAAATATCTTAAATGTACCAGTAGGTGTCAGTGTTTCGGATTATTGCTTTGATTTGCGTTTGTTTTCTCCCAGAGGGCCCTGTCTCTGTTCTCCAGCTGTTGTCAGTGGGGCAGTCGGACAGTTCCGCCATGGGTCAGGCAGGGCTGCAAGGAGGCTGGAGCTACAGAAGAAGCCGGCAAACACACTGCCAGCCCCAAGCGTTCAGACGTCGTGAGTCATCCCTAGCCTCGTCAAATCAGGAGATCAGTTTAAAAAGCAAGAGCTGTTAAAAATAATACAACAGGGGGTTGGTTTTTTTACCTTCTGGTTTCTGAGCCATTAGGATGCGCTCGGGGGCACGTTTTCAAGCGTCTCCCTGCAGCCATTAGGGCTACAAATGTAGTCATTGTTTTAAATGAAAGCTGCCGTTCCAATGTAATCACCTGACTCCAGAACCTGGGGCTTTAAGAAATACACCAAGTGTCGTGACTTGTGCCTAAAACTGCAAAAGTTGGCCCCGGGGCAGAAAGAGATGACATGGTGCTGGTCTTCTTTTAAAGACACTGAGAACTTGTACTTAACATCGACATTAATGCTACTTAAACGATACCTACCGCTAATACAATAGCAACCAAAGCCTGGTGTTGACTGTAGCCTGCAGTTCCCTGATATCCAGCACCCCACCTCCCAAATTGGAGGATGACCTTTGACCTCTGCAGCCATACCCCATCCTTGCATCATACTAACAGTAGTTACGCCAGGCAGGCAGCGAGTGCACAGACTCTGTGGGCAATGACTCATACAAACAAGGTTCACATTCACTGAGAGATTTACCAGTTTGGCTTGCCTCTGTTCTCATTCCACCCTGGTGCCTTAACCCTTTGGCTGTTGGCTGTCAAACCCTGGTCCAAGTGCCAGTTTTGTACAGTGCTTTAGTCTTTTGTGGCTGCTCTTGCAGGCCACCATTCTCTCTTTATGCTGAGGTTCCACACTGGCCCTGGTGTGCCTGTATCCATTCAGTGGTGCTGACCCAGACTCCCCATGTGTCCTAGCTAGCCCGTGTTCTCTGGTTGCTGAGGGTGATCATGACTAACAGGCAGGTGGCGGTCACTGCCTGCCACAGCTGTGGTGTGTGGTGGTTGTTTTTCTGGATAAACTGGAACGTTTGTTCAGAAAGGTTGGAAACTCTAGCTCCGCCATTGCCTGTTCTTCTGCTGTGATTCTGTGACTTCGAAATCTGTGGAAATTGACAGATTTGACTGCCTGGGAGATGTGTCCTGGTGGGTGGAGCTGGAATACCGGGCTGTTAAAGATCTCCTCCAGACTGGCTCCATTAGATTACAGTACAGATCACTACTGAGGTCACACCATTGAAACCAGTGGTGTTTTGCCAGCAGAGACATCAACCCCCAGTCATGTTTGTATTACGCTCCTAGGAGCAAGGGCAGTCTCTTGAGGTCCGTCGACACTGGCGGTGTAATTTGTGGCTAAGATACACGTACCTGCGTTAGCTCTGATCAAGCCAGCACTCTAAAAATAGGTTTCCGAGTAGCAGCCGTGTTAGTCTGTATTCGCAAAAAGAAAAGGAGGACTTGTGGCACCTTAGAGACTAACCAATTTACAAATAGTGTAGGTTTGCTACCCCAGGAACGGTCCCATCTGACTCCCTACGTACATACTCAGAGTGACTAGCCTGCCCCGCCACCTGTGACTATACTTTTTGTTGTGGTAGTGTAACGCCGACAGACCCCGGTTGTCGGTGGGCAGGATCAAACTTGGGACCTCTGGAGCTTAGTGCTGGAGCCTCTACCGCGTGAGCTAAAAGCCAACTGCCTCTTAGTTAAGGCTGCAGAGCAGACTCATTTAACTCTCCCTAAGTCTCAGTGCCACTAGATGGGGCAGAACACCACACCCAGGAAGTGTGTGGGTTACACTAGCTTGGTCAGAGCTAGTGCGGGTACGTCCACCCGCGCTGGAAATCTCACCTCCAGCTGCAGTGTATATTTACCCTTAGATGCTCAGATACCATATTGACAAGCACAGGGTGAACACCTTGGGCCAGATCCTCAATCGTTGTCACTCAGTTGAAATCAGTGGGCCTCTAACAGTTTACACTGGCTGAGGAGCTGGTCCCCTAGGCTTCCTCTGAGCTTTGCAGAGCAGTGCTCGCGCTGATGTGATTTTAATGATAGTGCTCTCCATTACGGCTTCATTTCACCCTCGCTCTGGCCTGGGAGGGTGTCTGTGGCTGGGCTTTATCACAAAAAGCTTTACAAGCACTTAGTGGAAACCAAGGTCTCCTTCCTTTCTGGTGCCCGGGCTGTCTTTGTTTTGTGGCTTTTAGGGAGGCTGCTGGTCATTACGGCTGGAATGCTGCTGAGTTTGAGCAATCCGGATGGTAGCGGAATTCCAGCTGCCTCCCGGGTGCATGGTTTCCATCCTGTCGGACACACGCACACACCGCCCGGCAACCCAGATTCCAGGCAAACGCAGCGAACGTTTTTAAAAAAAAAGCATCTTTGGGGACAATAACATCAAGACACAAGCCTGGGTGGTATAAATAAAGGATAAAACATGGGGCCGCCAGGGCAAAACTGACAGACCCATTTCTCGAGAGATGAGAAGCCCCGATAACCCAAGCTCTAGTTTTTGTTGGATGGTTTTCATGAACCTTAGTTGATCTTCAGATTATAAACACTGGATTTATTACTCAGGCAGCTCTTGCAAACACAGAGCAGTCAGGCAGCATGGGAGGGAGGTTGAGTTAGGGATGTTGTATAATGAACAAACCACTTGCTGTATAGTAATGAATAGGACAAGACATGGTAGGGTATTTTTTCTGAAGTTATTGATGCAAATAAGACCGTTGTCTAATGTAGAAATGTTGTTGGGGTTTTTTTTTGCGTGATGATATAAAAGAATTCTCCTCCTCCGCCACATTCTCTCTCGTGGTCACATTTATTTTCTAACATCCAGTTCTTTCACACACACTTGTGAAACCCAAGATTTTTTCCCCCCCAAAATCTGTCTTTTGTTTTGTTTTGTTTTTAAATCATCCCAATAGTAGTAATGAAACCCTCTGAATTCAATTGAGTTCTCATTTACATTGGTGTAAATCGGCAGTTACTACACTGGAGTTACTCTGGATTTACATCGCTGTAACCTAGATCAGAATCTGGCCCTCCGATTTTCTTCTAACTGATAGTTCAGCCACACCAAAGTTCTCTAACCAAGAGCCTTTTGCTTTCCTGTGACTGTGAATCAGATTTTTGGAAGAAACTTGGTCGCTCCAGGTGCCAGCTGAGCCAACTCTGCATCTGCAATACAGCTCGGCAGGCCCAAAATACATATTCTCCCTCTGTTATCGCCCTGTGATTTATAGCCTAACTCCCAACCTGGCATCCCCTCTCCAGATCAGCATCTGCTGCTGACTTCAGTTTGCTTTTGCTGTCATTCACCTTGCCCGTGTTGAGGAGCTTGTATGGAAGTTCCCATCTCCCAGGGCCTCCGACATCGCCCTGATGGGGACTTGTAGAAATCCTTGGATTTGCAGCATTTGGTGATCGCTCTGAGAACTTCAAATGGGAACAAAGGGAATGTGTCAGTTTAATTTGGAAAATTATTAAATGTAAATGGGACTGCTAGTCAAGTCTCGGGTGCATCCGAGGCACAGAATAGGCCCAAGCCTCAGGAAAGTAATGAGGTACGGTGCGTTATGGTTGGAGCAGGCAGGATTTCTGGGCTCTAATCCAGACTCTGTTACTGACTCACCACGTGACCTTGGCTAAATCACTTGACCACTCCCTCCTCAGTTTCCCCATCTTTGTAATGCAGAAATTATTACCACTAGCCTGTCTCGTGCAGGGGGGGTTGAGGATTTAGGCTGATAAAGGGTTTTGAGATGAAAGTTGCTACGGATGGACAAAGATTTTTTGTTGGGTCCTTGGCTGCTCTCTCACCTGTATGATATATGGAAATTGATGACAAGGTGTGGAAGGTCATCTGTGAAATCTAATAATTCGTCTCATTGCACTGTTCTGAAGCCCCTACCGTCCTCTCATCTCAGCAGGAGTCCCCTTTGCAGGGATCCTTTCCCCTCAGTTCCCAGAAACTTCAGCTTTGAGGCAGCTTTTGTTATTTGGATCGGGAGTGCTGGTTCTTTGGATGTGTAAATGGGGCCGTGCTTTTGCTGACACTCTCCATGTCTTTGCCCATTGCTGACCAAGTGCATCCTCCTTAACTCGCTGCTCTCACCTGGTTCGAGCATGTCAGCATGCTGGTCATCCTGCTGAACTGTGTCACCTTGGGCATGTTCCAGCCCTGCGAGGATGTGGACTGCAAGTCGGAGCGATGCACCATCCTGGAGGTAGGAATGGGAGCCTGATGTACTTTCACAGCTGGGTGGTAAAACACTAGCCCATGGAGAACAGTGAGCCTTCTGGGCTAGTGATTCATTCAGGAGCCAGGGCCCCGAGATTATATTCCCAGTCAGGATCCTAAGGATCTGGCTAGAGTGTACTAAAAGCCTGTGCCTGCTTTGTTCTTCAGCTGACCTATATCCAAATGAGCTGCAGATTACTGTCCACTGAGGCCGGTGTACAAGTCCTGGGCTCATAAACCCTTTTCCTAGAACCTTAATAGCCTCCCAGAACTCCAGGGGGTAGCACGTGAGCCTGGCAATCACATAGCTGACATATGCCACAGGGCTGGCCATCTCTAAGCCCCTTGCCCTTAGCATCACATCACAGCTCCATCTGGTGTGAGAGTTGTGACTATGCACCTCCTTCACCAACTAGCCTTCTAGGCTCCAAACAGACATCTGTGGAGACACTCAGCCTTTGCAAAGCATTATGTGAACCAGTGTAAAGATGGCTGGCTTGTGTCTGTGTAATGTCCTGAGCATGCTTGACTCTTTAATAGCCTGCAAACCCTTCTGCAGTAAGGAAATGCCATTGGGACCTCTAGTAGATCATCAGATGCATCCACCTCTAAGGACTGGTCAAGGATCATATGCAAATGTCAACAACCAGAGGTTCTCTCATCCCAGACCCTTCCAGCCCAAAGTTATGAGATGTTAGGTGCAGAACTGAACCAACCAGAGCAATAGAGAAACCACCAGAGATTGGTTACAGAATAAATTGTAGAACCGAGCTGAGAAAATACTGCAAATGGTTATCCACTGTAGGAATTGCCACACCAGATTAGGGTAGCATCTGGTCCCAGCTGCTTTAGAGAAAGGTGCAGCAAATTGTGGCAGGTACTCATGGAATACCCTGCCCATGGGGAAAGCAGCTTCCTAGACCTCATCAGATAGCAACTGGTCTGAAGCAAAGGTTTCCATTCCTCCCAACCATGTTCCTGCCTTTTGTTGTTTGTAATCGTTCACACAAATGGATCTTGGCTTGGTGGATGTCTGTCATTCTTACAAATACCCAAATCCACATGCAAACAGAGGGATTTTTGCATGAGCAAGAGTCATTGTTGTTGATTATTCACTCTTTGTTCTCTTCAGAAAATGTCATCAAAGCAGTTAGCCGAAACCATATTATGGATACGTCTACACAGCCCACAGTAGCAAGCCTCCCCAGCCCAGGTTGACAGACTCAGGTTGTGGGGGACTTATGCTAGTGTTCTAAAAATAGCCATGTCGACAGCACTTCGGAATTGTGGTTCGGGCTGGAGCTAGGGTTCTGAAGCCCATCCTCCTTCCTGGGCTTCAGATTCTGCGTCACTACATCTACCTAGCTATGTTTCATGTGGTAGCATGGGTCCCGGGAGCTCGCATCTGTTGCTCCGGGCTGGGAGGCTTTGCTGCGGCAGGCTGTGTAGATCATAACCTTTGTGACGTGAATGAATCGAAGTGACCAGTTCAGGAGGAGCCCGCACAATGACCAATGTTTGCGTTGAGTGGTGAATGATTACAACATGTCCGATATATTTGTAAAAATCCAAGCACGCTGTGAACAGTTAGCAGACTGAAAAAGAGCAAAACATGCAAAGAACAATCATCCAACTTTCACCCCTGCCTCACTCCAGCTTGTAGGAAGAACGAAAGCCAAAACATGATGTAGGAAGCATTGAGCTCCCTTGTGGAGATAACTCAGATGCCAATTATCAAATGAACGGAGACTGCTGGAACAAGTTCAGTATAGTTTGTAAAGTGTTGGTAGGTAAGCAGACAGCTCGACTAGATAGATCTCTCTCACCTACACAGGTGCACACCCAATAGCATATGCAAAGGAAGCCAGTTTGCAGCTGCCTGTTTTCTGTTATGTTTGGCAATAAACCATGCAGGCCTCAAAATGAAAGTATCAGAGACTCACCGTAGGAGGCTCTGCTGACTGTTACGATCACAAAGAAAGTGGTTGGAGGGGCACATCTGTCCACGTTTACGGGCGTGGATCAAGACGCTGCTGTAACTTTCCCGAGGTTTTTTTCAAAAGAGAAAAGTTTTTTCCATGTGACTAATAACAATCAATACGTCCCACTGCATAGTCATAATTTATGGGGCAACATGCATTTAGCAATGAGTCCATTTCGTAATATTTCAGTTCCTAACCTGTAGCACATGTGGTCTGTCTGATCGATATTTGCTTCAGCCTGTGCACGATACAAAGCCTGGGCACCCCAAATGCACAGCACGTGTATCTCAGAGTTTCTCAGTGGCAACTTGCCAGGACCCTGAGGGTTGTGTGGCATTTGCATATCGATTTGCATATGCTTTAAATGCAAAAGTAAATCCGTAACAAGCATAACACGTTTGTGTGCTTGTATCTTTGTCACTAGATGAATAGAAATTGCTTATTGTTCCTCAGCAATAAAAACCCAACAGTTGCATTTCAGTCGTGTTATCATCACTCAGCAGACAACCCAGGATGTATTTTGGGTTTTATAGCTGACACTTCAGTACTCCATGAGCCATGGTTTGATCACCTCAGCTGTAGATATATAATATCCATACAGTAGAAATATACATATGCCTGGTTTTTTATCTCTGCAATACAGAACCACAGTAGAACTCACTGCAATCATCTTTTTATGACCTAGGCATTTGACCATTTCATCTTCGCCTTCTTTGCTGTGGAGATGGTCATCAAGATGGTAGCTCTGGGGATCTTTGGGCAGAAGTGTTACCTAGGAGACACATGGAATCGCCTGGACTTCTTCATCGTAATGGCCGGGTGAGTAGCCAAAGCTCATAAATTAACCATGTGCACTGGAGGCATAAACAAATCCACCAGTCGCCCTGGCTGCTTTTGGGTATTTCTTAAGGAAGCTGCCAAGTGGGAGCCAAAGAAAAGTCATGTAAAACCTGATCTCTGAGGCAATAAAACTGTTGAGTTCGGCTGTAATTGATTTTGCAAAAGCATCTGCAAAATATGAAATGGGAAGCTGCTGTTGATTAGCCTGACCTGAATCTGAGGGTTGGGGTGGAGGGAATGGGTTAGAGAAGGCGTTCTGCAGCAGTGCATCTCCCTGGACTGGCTGCGTTCTATGGGTGTGTCCACACAGCAGCTAAACACCCGCAGCTGGCCCGTGCCAGCCAACTCGGGCTCATGGAGCTGGGGCTGCAGGACTCTTCCATGGCCGTGTCGACTTCCGGGCTCAGACAGGAGCCTGAGCTCTGGGACCCTCCCACCTCACAGGGTCCTAGAGGCCAAGCTCAAGCCTAAGCCCAGAAGTCTACATAGCAACGAAACAGCCCTGTGAATCCAAGTCAGCTGGCACAGGTCAGCCATGGGTTTTTCTTTGGTGTGCAGACATACCATGACCACCTCTAGTCCTTGGAAGTTTGGGGTACAAAGGGGTGGGGGCTAAACTATCATTTAAACCACTTGATTTTGTCCTGCCACAAACTGTTAAGTCGTGTATCTGTCTGGGGATGTTGAAGCTTCTTCACCAGCAGGCATGCTCCCTACGGTATAGGGGAAGTCTGAACAGCAAAGAAGGGTTGCACGGGAAGTGTCAACTGGAATGCTGGCAACTCGGGTGCTTCTGTACCAAAGACATGTGCCTAAGCCCCTGGCAACCACTGATGTGAACCTGTCTACCAAAGTAAGAGCTTCAAGCCCCTTATATAGCAATCTTTGCTGGCTTGATTTCAGTCGAATCAAATCCATTCAGATCTGGGCATTGTAATAACCAGCATGTTCCCAAAGCTCGCAGTTAAGGCTCAAGAACAGATGTGTAAAGTGCAGTCGGGTTCAATTCTGCTCCCACAAAAGTCAGTGGCAACGCTCCCATTGACTTCAGCTGCTGTGGACCAGGTCCCCTTCTGTGTCTCTTGCAGTGTGCGTTGCTGGAACATGGTGCTTGAGTCCCTGCAAGGGACAGTGACTAGAAAACAACCGCAAGCAAAGCAGAAACTGACTGGCTTTCTCCTTGCCCAAGCTCAGAGACCTGCACAAAGTACAGAGCAAAAATAGGGGGAAACAAATCTGTTCCTCAAGAGTCCTGTCCATGCTAATAATCTAAGATGTTAGCAACATAGATACGGGATTTAAATTAACGTCTGAGATTTTCAGCTTGACACTGTCCCTGCCTGGAAAGCCACCATGCTGCTGTGACCCATTGGCCTCAGTGGGTGCTGTTAGGACAAATGAAGACAGTGGATTTCAGCTGAGCAAGGAGAGTCTGGCTCAGGAAGATTAAAGCATCAGTGAGGCTAGCCGTGGGGGGAGGGGCAGGGAGCTGGCTGTCTGGCACACTTTCTAATCCTCATAAATTATAAACACATGGTAATTTCTGCTTTAAATTTATGTTTGTTGACATTTGAACACACCTCGCCCAACAGCTGCTTATTCTCCTGAGACAAGTTTATGGAGATGGTTATTTTACACTCCCAAACACGCTTGGAAGAGCAGATTCCTTTAAACTTCAGGTTCCCAGTGATCTGCAGAAAAGTATTGAGCAGATTAAAAAATGTCCTAGAAATAAACTAAATAGGTCCTAAGACTGGATGATACCCACTCAAAGCAATTTTACCTGCTTGGTGTACAATTAGGGATGGAAAACTGGTTTGGATATTGCGTGTAACCTTACCTTTGAATATCCTGGGTTTATAGTACTTGGTTTTGGAGTAATTGCAACATCCTTGCAATGTGTTTTACCCTTAAAGCAGTGGTGCTCAACCTTAACTCCATCTTAATGTAGTTTTTTGTCCAGGAATACAATTAGGAATGGATTACTGGTATGAATAAAACATAAAACTGTCGGAGCTGAGCCTCCTTTGAATCAGCCTTTGGCTACAGTTTAAGAAAAAGCTAGTTAACTTTTTTTTAGCCCCACTGTGTATTTTTTAGGATATAGTCAGGAACCAGGTGCACATGCATAGTTCTGTGTAAGACCATCAATCCAGGAGCCATTAAATCTGGAATCTATATCCAGCTGGGCGGCCACTGTCTCTCTGTGTGACTTCAGGTAAATCACCTTTAGAATACAAATGATAATGCCCAAGCATCTTATCCCAGGAGGGAGCGGTGGAGGTTATGCATTACATTAACATTTGGGAGGTTCTCAGGTGTTATCACGATGAGCATCAGAGCAATGCATATTAAAATGCCACACACACGAAGGGAGAGTCCTCTACTGTTGCTTAACAATCAGACTTTCCTTGGCCACGGTATTTGTAGCTCAGTAAGCTGGAAAGATAGGAACACTCGCAAGCAAGTCTGTTGGAGGTAGTTTTCCAGTCCCATTTTATAGACGTAAAAGGCTGGTGGAGGAGAGAGGGGAAAATCAAACCACTATTAACACAAGAAAACCTTCTGGTGGGATGCTGTTAATGCTGAGGAATGACACGCAGAATGATCCATTTGCAAGCCAGTCCCAAGGGCCTCTCAAGCAGTTGGAAGGCACAATGTGGCCTATGACCATTGTACCTTTGGAGCACGCCTGTGGGAATTCTAACTTTGTTGCCCACAAGAGACTTGAACACGGGGTCCAAACATGAACCATTTCTCCTCGTAATTTGCCTTGTCGTTCTCCGTTTGGCTAACAAGCCCTTGCATCCCCGTCCTGTTCCCCAACCCTGCCGGGGTTTTCACCTTCGGATCTAAAGAAAGGAGAGCCTTGGAGGGTGACTTGAATTACAAAGTACTTTGGAAACTTAGTTCTGTCCTTCCTGGGCAACAAGCAGCAGTTTTACCGGGGAGCCTGTGACATAATAAGTGGGTTGTTTTTCTTGGCAAGCGGATCTGGAAGCGATGGAGCCTATTAAGGGGCCCTTCTGATAAGCAGGGAAGTGAGTGACAAATGGGCATTGCCCGCCATTCCATTTGCCCTATTCAGTTTCCTTAAGCGAGCTGATTTATGCTAATAGCACAGTTATCGAGGAAAGCCGACAGTAAGCGGGAAAACTACAAAATAAACAGATCTTCTGCTGACAGCAACAGATTGCATCTGAAGGCCACTCCAGCAGTAAATACTCTCTGTTTCTGCTTGCCTAAGAAAAGTACCATGGGAAGTTTCAGCCTGGGGAAAGCTGGCTCTGTTTCCTCTGAGGGCATGTCTGTACAGCAATCAGGAGGCATGACTGCGGCAGATATATGCATACCCGGCCTAGATTTGAACAAAATAGCTCGCTACAAATAGTGGTGAAGCATGGGCTAGCTGCCCAAATGTATAGTCAGGATCTCAGGCAGGCATTTATTTGGGCAGTTAGGCTCTCATATCTCCTACTTGTAGCACTGCAGCTTCACTCCTATTTTTAGTGAGGAAGCTCGATCTCACCTACCCCTGCTGTAATCATACCTCCCGACTGCAATGCAGACATACCCTGAATCTGACCACAAGCCCGGGTGGAAAACATTGGCCAAGCAACAAAAAGGTAATCTGTCATTTGTCCCCTCATGACTGCTAATGTCAAGTGGGTCATATATGTCTCTGCTCATTGGAGCGGTCCCTGTGTCGTGAAAAATGCATTAGATGCCATTAATCTAATCGCTGTCCAGACCAAGAAAGTACTTGCCTTCCTTGGGAGAGCAGATAGGAAAGAGCTGTGACTTCTGTTCTCTGGTATATTGAGGCCATGATAATAGTCCAGTCTTTATGAACGATGAATGAGGATGCTGAAGGACAGGACATGTGAGGCCGTGACTTTCTCCCGTGGATGCTAAGGGTCTTTGCACGCGTATGGTCTTCTGTGGCTTTACACCCCACAGGCTGTGTGCGCCATCCTCCTTTATTATGCATCAGTGCATAATGGTTTGTATTTCCAGTGCATCCCAAATAAAGCATCATTAAAGGCTACACAGAGAGCGATTAGAGGAAGAGTTTGGTGTTGCAACTGTCCTTGTGACAACAAGAGAAATAAGACTTGGGGAAATAAATGCAAGAGGAGAGGGCAAGGGAAAGGGCTGATATGTGAAAACAGCCATGGGAGGGGGGGTGTAACATGGAGGGGAGGGGGAGTGTAACATGGAAGGGAGAGTGGCAGGAAGGTGGGACGAAGGGACAGGGTCACTGAAGGTCAGTGCAGCAGTGCAGTGAGAATGGTAAGAAGGGGGAAGCTATGCGGGGAGCCTGGGCCAGTTAAAATAAGGGCTTGATGGTGGGTTTCCCAGCCAACGCCCACCCCACGCTGCATGCTTTTAAATGCGTTTCTCTCTCCTTGCTTACTTAGAGCTGGGAGCAGAACTCTGGTTCTTCCAGACAATGGCTTTTTTTACCCTAGACAGAGCCCAGTGGCTCAGTCTTCCATTTGATTCCAAACCAAGGGTGCCTTTTCTCCCAGACAGAGGCCCTGAGGGAGTCTCTGGGTTCCACCCTCTAGCATAAAGGAAGGAAAACCCCAAACAGTGAAACACATTTATGGGGTTGCTAAGTTCACAGGGTTTTTTAATGAAGCCAGTTCTTTTCCACAAACCATTAGGAAACAAATCCCTGACTTAATCCTCCCTGGGTGCAGTGCAATGAGTCTGCCAGTCCTAGTCTGCATTGACTATGCAGCTTCTGTAGAGTTCAGAGACCGAAGAAAGGATTTTTTCCCCAAATGCTTTCTAACTATCAGGTAAAAAGAGAAGGAGTACTTGTGGCATCTTAGAGACTAACCAATTTATTTAAATAAACTGGTTAGTCTCTAAGGTGCCACAAGTTCTCCTTTTCTTTTTGCGAATACAGACTAACATGGCTGTTACTCTGAAACCTAGCTATCAGGTGTATCTCTCAGGTCTCTCACTTTACCTTGCAGTGAAAATTTAACACTGAAGTTCATAGACTTAGGTGGCCTGATTCCAAATTACTCCATTCCTGTACTTGGGACATGGATGAAGGCTGGGGGGCAACGGTAACTTTAAACCAGTTTTGTAATCTGGGGCCGTGTAGGGATCTATCCAGCCATCAGGGTAAATTAGAGCAGCCTTAGGACTACTCTAAACTTCCAGTGTGCTTCCAATGACCCCCTTTGGGCCCAAAGAAGCAGAAAATAATCAGTGCAATGCACTCCTGCCACACCCCAACCTCCCCTGCCCCCCAAAGAGGGGTGGGAAGCAAGGCTGGCATAGAGATTTTACATCAGCAGACAGTCTGCATAGAGGGAGTTCCCTGGGGGCCTCTTTCACACCTTTTAAAGCCCCTTTGTTTTGCCAGAGAGATATAAAGTGTTTTTTGTGTAACTGAGAGTCACACCCACTGATTTTACGTGCAGCAATTTAGTTTAGAGAATCGCTCAAAGCCCAGATGTTCACCCAAACCTCCCAGACCTGCATGTTTGAGCTGGAAATGATGGGTGAATGGGCTTCCTTGCAAGATTTTTGGTGTAGCCTGCTCCTGGGTGGCTCAAAACTGACCACTTCAGCAGGGTGTGAAAATGAGAACCAGTGGCAAAAAAGAAAAGTGATCTAGAGCACTTCACTCTTAAAGAGAGCTTTTGTTTTGAGTTGTGTGTGAAAGTTTTTGATGGTTTTATTGCATACTAAGAGATCAAGCCAAGCCTCCTGTAGTCAAAGGAGACAAACTGAATAAAAGCTAGGTCGGGATCCGAGGTAGTACCCACCCAGACAGTGTAGGAACTTTCAGTGGAGCACTTTCCAACTGCTTTTACATTCTATTAGTAGTTTTAAAACTGGTGTCCAGTTGCAGTAGAATCCACTTCCTTCAGCCACCTGATAAATTGCAAGTGTGCCTTATTAGGACGACAGCCAGGGGACAGATCGGGAATCATTGATATTCATTTTAGTGACTTTAAACAGAGGTTTGTCTATTCCTGAAAGGTCTGTTTGAAGTGCACACCTGGTGCTGGCTACAGGCCTAGTTACTGTAACTAGCAGATGCAAACTGGTGTTTATCAATTTCCCACTGCATGGTATAGAATCATAGAATCATAGACTATCAGGGTTGGAAGGGACCTCAGGAGGTCATCTAGTCCAACCCCCTGCTCAAAGTAGAACCAATCCCCAATTAAATCATCCCAGCCAGGGCTTTGTCAAGCCTGACCTTAAAAACTTCTAAGGAAGGAGATTCTACCACCTCCCTAGGTAATGCATTCCAGTGTTCCACCACCCTCCTAGTGAAAAAGTTTTTCCTAATATCCAACCTAAACCTCCCGCACTGCAACTTAAGACCATTACTCCTTGTCCTGTCATCTTCTACCACTGAGAATAGTCTAGAACCATCCTCTCTGGAACCACCTCTCAGGTAGTTGAAAGCAGCTATCAAATCCCCCCTCATTCTTCTCTTCCACAGACTAAACAATCCCAGTTCCCGCAGCCTCTACTCATAAGTCATGTGTTCCAGACCCCTAATCATTTTGTTGCCCTTCGCTGGACTCTCTCCAATTTTTCCACATCCTTCTTGTAGTGTGGGGCCCAAAACTGGACACAGTACTCCAGATGAGACCTCACCAATAGAGGGGAACGATCACGTCCCTCGATCTGCTCGCTATGCCCCTACTTATACATCCCAAAATGCCATTGGCCTTCTTGGCAACAAGGGCACACTGTTGACTCATCCACTGTCCACTGTCACCCCTAGGTCCTTTTCCGCAGAACTGCTGCCTAGCCATTCGGTCCCTAGTCTGTAGTGGTGCATTGGATTCTTCCGTCCATAAGGACCCTGCACTTATCCTTGTTGAACCTCGTCAGATTTCTTTTGGCCCAATCCTCCAATTTGTCTAGGTCCCTCTGTATCCTATCCCTACCTGCCACCGTATCTACCACTCCTCCTAGTTTAGTATCATCCGCAAATTTGCTGAGAGTGCAATCCACGCCATCCTCCAGATCATTAATGAAGATATTGAACAAAACCGGCCCCAGGACCGACCCTTGGGGCACTCCACTTGATACCAGCTGCCATCTAGACATGGAGCCATTGATCGCTACCGGTTGAGCCCGACAATCTAGCCAACTTTCCACCCACCTCATAGTCCATTCATCCAGCCCATACTTCTTTAACTTGCTGACAAGAATACTGTGGGAGACCATGTCAAAAGCTTTGCTAAAGTCAAGAAACAATACATCCACTGCTTTCCCTTCATCCACAGAACCAGTAATCTCATCATAGAAGGCGATTAGATTCTGGTCCTTGCTTCTGCTAAGCGCCACATCCCAGATATTCTGTGATGTGGCTGCTTAATGCATCCAGGTTAGTTTTCAGAACTGCTTTAGTGTAGTGCTAAATTTTAAAGCTATCCCTCGAATTTAAATTTAATTCCTAGAGGCAAACTTTAAGGTAAAGTTAGGATTGTAAAGATTTATTAAATGCCTCAACAAAAAAAAGTTATTAAAAACAACAGCAGCAAAAAAGTCCAAAAATGCTAAATTAAGGCTAAAGGGCCAGTTTCATACCTGCTGTAATATTAGTTAAGTTAATTGAGGTATACCAGGAATAACTCCAGCCAAAGGTGTGGAAAAATCAAATATCTGAAATTCTTGAAGTTCCAAATTAAACTTCCCAAATAGCCTTAACTCTGTCCTTTGCTGTATCACCAATCCCTTGGAACAGATTTATACCCCCACTTACCTCTGTCAGACAGACAGATTTACTCCCACTGGCAGAATGTATAATGTGTGCTGAGTCCTTGGCAGAACTTTCAGATATTCAAAATGACTGGGTGCAAATCAGGCCACGTGTTAAACTGCAGACTTCTCACTTGTCAAAGGCACCAGTATGCTTGGAGAACAAATGAATAAGCAACACTTTCAGTTTGTAGGCTGAGCCGATTTTGTGTTCGCTTTGCACCAAAGTGTTAGATATTGAGTGTACGTGGGGACACATCCGTGTTCTTTATGAGAATGTTGATGTGAGTTACACTCAGCTATTCAAATGATTGTGGAAAGCGAACATACGGGGGCATAAGCCAAAGTGAATGCATTGTTAAATCTGGGCAAGCACTCTAAGAAATGGGTGCAAATCTGTCATCCAGTTCTCCTATGCAATCATGATCACAGCTTCGTAATGACCCTCTGCACAGTGCCTTCCTGTGACTCCATGATAACGGGGACCACCACAATGTTGCCACACTTCTCTTTCCATCTGCATGTTCCAAAGAAGAGGATTCCACTATATAGTCACTTATCAGATTGTCATTGCAAAACATGACCTTGTCCTCCCACATTTGTGCTAGCATAAAAATACCAATTAGAATCCTTGGGTTCATTTGCTGAAAGGTGTGCTGTCATCAAAGCGGAGATATTTTAAAAATAGAAATCCCATACCGGTTTCTGTCTTGTACCTTTAGAGTATTGAAATTACCAGATGTTTAAAATCTCAGGCCAGGTCCTTGGCTAGTATAAATCAGCATAGCTCAATGGGACGACAACGGATTTACATCAGCTGAGTATCTGGCTTCATGTTTGTTGCATTTCACTCGATTTGGAAACCGAAATCAGTGTGCAGTTAAAACGATGCTAAAATATGATTTCTAAAGCCCTGATGCTGCCAACCTTATTCTCGTGAGTAACCCACTGACATCAGTGGGACCACTTGCATGAGTAAAGGCTACTCTCACGCATCAGGCGCCGCCCCCAAAGCGAGCAAGCTTGACTATTGTTTCTAGTCCGTTTCACTTTCACTCCCTGGTTGCGTCATGGACAATCTCGGTGCCTATGTCCTTAAGGTGCCTGTGGAATGTTTAAAATAAAAATGCTTTCTGCTGAAATTTTAAAGTATTGGATGGAAACATTTCTGGGTATTTGCTTTTCTCAGGCCTCCCTCCTTCCCGCTCCATTTTTTAATTTGTGTATTACTTTAAAAAAAAAAAGTCTTTCTGGTACCAAAAGCTGGTTCACAGTCTTGCTCTTGATGCATTGTGGTGTCTGAACAGGAGTAGTGAGAGAAATGTGACACATTTACAAGCGCGTCCCTGTAGTCAGCTCAAAGGCTATAAATTGTAATTACAACCAAGCTAACTAGCCAGAGCCCCATTTAAGAAAAAAAAAGCCTGACACGTTTACCACTCCTGGTTATAAAAGACCAACGAAACTGACTAAATTTAACATCTTTCTCAGGCCAGGAGGGAAACGTGTGTGAAATGGCAACAGGACATGAAAAAGAAAATGTTCCTTTTTTTAATAATGTAAATGCAGCCCAAACTACCTGAATGTTATTCCCCAGCTCTTTTCTGTAAATGTTTGTGGGAGGAGAAAAGCCAAGCTGTCAAGAAAATACACCGGGATAGTACAAGGAGGTATCACAGGAGTAGTGAGAAAGGAATATCAGGAAAATCTTCTTGACTGTGAGCTGTGTGGGGCTGCAGAATAATCTCCCAAGCGAAGGGCTTAAGGATCGGAACAATTTACCAAGGGTCACGGTCTGTCTCCGTCACTGACGAGTTTTAAATCAAGACGAGATGTTTTTCTAAAGGGAACTATTTTGGGGGAAGTTCTAAAGGGAACGATTTGAGGGGAAGTTCTCTGGCCTGTGTTATATAGGAGGTTGGATGAGTTGATCAGTGGGCCCTTCTGGTCTTGGAATCTCTGACGCGGCGTTGTACTGTAAAGAGCCGTTTTGCACTGACATGGAGATTTATAGGTTCCCCTTTGCCCCCTCCCCTGCCTCCAATTTCTGTTGGGTCTAATTCTGCAACCAGTAGTCATGGTGAGCGGCACTAACCAATGACTTCAGCAGGACTGCTTCAGTAAGTAGCTGCAGCTCAGCGTAACGCACCAGGGCAGGTGCTTTTAGAGGATGCCAGATCACTCACAGACACCAGGCAGTGACACGTTGGCCTTTCATTCATAAACCTTCCCCCTCCAGGAGGCACTGCTTCCTGCAGGTAAATCACGGCATCAGCTAGGCAGCTTCCTCTAGTGCTGCAACAATCCCGTGCTGCGGTAGCCTTCTGCTAATCCTGCAGAGCATGAGGGTGCCCACTGTATCGCTTAATCCTGAGATAGCCAGGGCACATACTGTCCAGCTAACTGATCCACCTCAGCAGCTAGGAACAGCCCCTTTTTAGCCTGCACGCACACTTGTAAGGCCTAGGAGATGAGACACCTCTGTTCTGACTTCTTTTTCTCTTTCTTCCTTAGCATGATGGAATATTCTCTGGATGGGCACAACGTAAGCTTATCTGCCATCCGAACTGTCCGGGTACTCAGGCCTCTACGAGCCATTAACAGGGTCCCAAGTAAGTAAAAATCCTTCTTTTCCCCGAGCAATGAACACAAATGTGAATGTGATTCAGAACATGCCTGGGGAAAGTGGCACAGCACTGGGGAGCTAAGCAGGTGTGGCTCCTACTGACTTCCATGCAAATTTGATCCCTCGTGGGTGCTTTGTTTATCCCATTGTCCCAGGGTGTCTGGCCCCTTAAGAGGAGGTGGGCCTCAGTCCGGCTGTGACAAGCTTAACTCATGGAGAATGAAGATCATGTGACTGGTGGGTCACGTGACCAAACCAGACCTCTTATAAAGGAGAGGCCTCAAGAATGAGCAGCTGATAACAGTCCAGCTAGAAGGCTCGGGCAGGGCAGAAGCCAAGAAAGCTGTAGCTGGCATGAGGAAGCAGCTGCAGAAGGCAAGACTGGCTCCTGCAGGGAATAATAGGATTGTTTGCATTATAACTCAGCCCTAGGAAGGGGCATTGGGGGCTCCTGCCTCAAGGGGAGAGAGATTGAACTGAACTCTGGAAAGGAAGACTGAGGACTCATTGGGGACGTCTGCACTGCGATAATAGACCCGTGGCAGGCTGCAGCTGGCCCAAGTCAACTGACTCAGGCTCACGGGACTTGGGCTCCGGGGCTCTAAAATTGCAGTGAAGACATTCAGGGTCATCCTGGAGCCTGTGCTCTGAGACTCGGTGAGTGGGGAGGATCCCAAAGCCATATGGCTGGCCTGGTGCCCAGGCCACTTGCCCCGGGCTGTGTTTGGTCAAGGCCCCTCAATGATGATGGAAGTGTGTGTCAGTGAGATCCTTGCCCCGCTGGTCACTGGGAGGGGCTGTGTCCCCGGCTTTGGGGCTCTGTGATGGGTGAGGAGCTCTGACCGGAGATGGCGCTGTGGAGACAACGAATTGCTTGGCTCCCCTTTGAACTGGCCACAGTGCTACAGCCATGAAACCCCATTGGAGTGAATATGGCGTTGCACTGGTGACGCGTGAATTAGACACGTTTTCTTTAAAGGGAAGATTATCACAGCTGTATTCTGCCCTTCTGAAGGTATGTGGTGATTTTTAGGGCAGTGTGGGGGACACACTGTGGCCCCAGATAACTGGAGTTTTCGGGTAACTGGCTGTATAATGTATTTATATGATCGTAGCACAGAACCCTCTCAGAATTGCACCCCACGAGGCTGGGGGCTGAACTAACACAGGAAGAGCCAGTCCCTGCTCTGGAGAGCTGAAGTGAATCTACATGTAGACACCAAAGGCTCTGTAGGTGCCACTTGCATCCCATGCTGCAGAGACCACAGAAGCTGCCGAGTCGTGCAGCTATGAAGGCGTCCCAAGGATCTGGGTCACTCGCCGACATAGTGGTTTTCTGCCTTATCACTTGTCACCTCTGCCCGCCCCCTTTTGGGGGGTGGCAAAGACTCTGGCCCCACCCACCCAGTGGCCATCCATGGCAATCAAGCAATGTGGTTGCGACTCAATATGCTCAGTAAATCCCGCAGGGTCTGAACAAGGAGTGGGGGGGGAGAGGTTCTTCCTTGTCTGACTGACAGCTAGGCTGAGGCCTCTCAGGGAGGGCAAGTAAAACTGATATTCCAAAGAGTGGGAGAAGCAAAGACCTAGACTCTCCTGGGCAGCGTACGTAGATTGTAAACCTTGCGAAAATCTAGTCCCCTGCTTCCCTCGGGCAAGTCATATTTTTATGGGTGAGTAAAATATCATTAGTTTTAGCATTATCGTCAAACCTGGTGAAGGGAAGGGGTGTAGATTTTGTACCTGGGCTGGTAAATGTTCGTATCTTGATTTTAGTAAAGTTTTGGAAGCAGTCCCCCATGACATCCTCATAAGCAAAGGAGGGAAATGTGATCTAGAGAAATTACTGTAAGGTGGGTGCACAACTGGTTGAAAGACTGTACTCAGAGAGTAGTTATCAATGATTAGCTGTTGAGATGGGAGGGCTTATCTAATGGGGTTTGCAGGGGTCAGTCCTGGGTCCGGTACTATTCAGTATTTTCATTAATGACTTCAGTAATGGAGTGGAGAGCACGCTTATAAAATTTGCGGATGACACCATGCTGGGAGGGTTTGCAAGCCCTTTAGAGGACGAGATTGGAATTCAAAATGACCTTGACAAATTAGAAAATGGGTCTGAAATCAACAAGATGAAATTCAGTAAAGACAAGTGCAAAGTACAACAACAAAATGGGGAATAACTAGCTAACTAGTAGAGCCCAGAGAAGAGCAACTAAAATGATAGAAGGTTTAGAAAACCTGACCTATGAGGAAAGGTTAAAAAAAGGGGGCATGTTTAGTCTGGAGAAAAGACGGGGGGGGGGGGGGGGAGAGGTTGGGAGGGACCTGATAAGTCTTCAAATATGTTAAGGGCTATTATAGAGAGGGCTTTGATCAATTGTTCTCCCTGCCCATGAAGGTAGGAGAAATAGTAATGGGCTGATCTACAGAAAGGGAGATTTAGATTAGGTAGTAGGAAAAAGTTTCTGATTAAAAGAGTAGTTCGGCTTCCAATGAAGGTTGTGGCATCCCCATCACTGGAGGTTTTTAAGAACAGGCTGGGCAAACACCTCTCTGGGGTGGTCTAGGTTTACTTGGTCCTGCCTCAGCACAGGGGCCTGGACTTAGTGAATTCTCAAGGTCCTTTCCAGCCTGATATCTCTATGATTCTATGGATATTTTGCAAGGCTGTTTTAAACACTTTGGGACAGGGAAACTTGTCTCCATTTCTGTCTATAAAGTTCCCAGCACACTGATATCTCAAGGCAAATAAAATGTTCCTTTCAGGGGGAAAAATCAAGGCTAAGAAGATCCCGATTTTCTAGATAGGCTCATTGCTCCTCTCAGATGTCTTGCCATTTCTTTGTGCTCAGGATTAGTGGCACAACAGACTGTACTTCTGTGAAATACCAAAGAGCGTTCATTGCAAGGTGGAACAAAATTGAGTTCACCCCCTGTAGAAAGTTCAAGTGGTCCCTAAGCCCATTTTCAAGTGGATTCAGCTGTTTATCTCTAAATTCAATTTAAAAATCGAGCCAACCAGTTGAAATTGTTTCTGGGTTGCTACCATCCCTCTTCTGAGTGATCCTTCACTGATATGCTAATTCTATATCACTTTCATCACTCTTTAACTGAAATCCTCTCTTTTTGGAGAGGCAGTGCAATTGTTTGCAAATCCTCAGGTTCCCTCCAGAAATTGCTTTTCCTGCTCCTGTTTAAAAATGCATTGGAATTATATGGCATTATCATTGAGCATCCCACTTAGATTAATTGCCCATAATGTCGGCACAGCTACAGACAGCAAAACAAACTCCCACTAAATTGTTCTGATTCCAATACCTTACATGAACGGGCAAGAAAACAGATGATGTTTGACTGCAGGAATACTCTTTGAAGTTTTTCTCGGCTCTTGCAGTTTTTAGACTTTCTTTTTTTAAAAAAAATTCCGTGATGACATTTTTTCAAGTCAGAAAAAACTTTGGAGGGTACACACAAGGACTGAAGGGACCTCAGAGGCTTTGGATTCAGAATTTAATTTTTTATCACAATTTCTCATCAGGCCAGAAATATCCCAGGGAGTAGCCTTTCTCATGGGTTTTTGGCTCCGTTGTTTCTAGTCCCGGCTGGGAGTGGGAAAAGTGCAGAGTGGAACAAAAATATGAGCTAGTTGGTAAGGGAGCTCTCTGAACTTCTTCAAACCACAAGAAAGATTCAGGTTTTGGGGGTAAAGGTTCAAATTGGTTCTTATTTTTTCTGCATCCATTCAGCCACCCCCTACCTGCCTTTTGAATTAGAGGGTGTTTTAGGCTGTAATTCGGGAGAGCGTTTAAACCTGTGCCTAATTTAACTTGAAGTCAATGGAATTTAAGCACATGCTTAAGTGCTTGGTTGAATTGGGGCCTTAAGGACAATCATTTCATTCTAAGAGCTTGTCTGCACCACAGAGCCTCTGCCAGTACAGCTATGCCAACATAATTATGCGGAGACGTAGCATATTCTGGCATAGCTACACCACTTCCCCAAACAGCATTAGCTATGCCAGCAAAAGCACTCTTCTGTCGATATAGTTGTGTATGCATGAGAGGGGTTATCTGGCATCGTTCTATCAGCAGGGGGGAGATGATTTTTTTGCAGTCCTAGCTAACATAGCTATGTTGGCACAACTTTGTATTGTAGACTAAACCTAAGTAAATGGGTCTGAACCAACACCCTGTCTCTAAATGCCTCCACAGCTTTGGGAAAATTTTGATCCGGGTCCAAACTTTATGGTTCTGCTTTATGAGTTTGCTACTGAGGCTTTGAAGTGGGATTTTTTGGGCACTTGGTGCCATAATCCCTGTTTTGCTTTTTCTTCAGAAGAGGGGTAATAATGAAAAAAATGACTATGAGATTAAATTCAAAGAGCTAAACCCATGTTTTGAGTTGCTTGGCCTGATGAGCCCCTGGGACAGGCTCATAGTGTTAATAGCATCTTGAATTAGTGCCAAAGTAGGATTAGTATTCTTAGAAGGATCTCAATTCCTGGAGGGTAGATAAGCACAGACTGTTTCTTGTTTATAAGGCACTAACTCTGTCCACTTTTGACTTTGGTATTTTTAGTGCTCCAGCCTGATGTCTGATACGATCCAGGATCTGCCCTGAATGGATCGTGATAACCCACCATTTTTATTTTTTCAGAGCAACTGACGACCAGTATAATAATGCTGACTTATGTTTGTACAGTCAGGCAGCTTTGATCCAGGGGGATTCCAAAGCTTAACACAGAGGGAAATTCACCCCCTGCTGAAACCCTGAATAAGGCGACTCATCCCATAAACCAGTATAACAATTGGCACTAATCAGCCATAGAGACTAAGCCACTCTCCAGCCATAGAATGGAATTGAGCTGCGAGAGAGAAAGGGGTGGAGAAGGTGGGAAGGGAACCTTGCACTGCGACTGCCCATTCCTGCGCTGTGATTGATGAGGGTCATTGCACAACTTTCCTGGACATAATTCAACCCGCGAAACCCCCTTCCCTTGCCTCCCTGAGATGCAGCATGTCGGCTTGGCCTCATTTGGAGTGTGTTAAAATCAGCCTTGCCAAATTGCCATATATTGGGGGTGTGTAGGAAAGAGTAAAATATCTACCTGCCCATCACAAAAAGAGACTTCCCCTGAGTGAGTGGCTTGGGATAGACTTTCGCAAAGCTGATCTAAATAGAGTAGTGTAGGAATAGCGGTTCTTAGACTTCCCCCTACTGGGACCCAGGGCTGGATTCGGTCAGCCTGGAACATACCAGGATACAGGATTCCCCATGCCCACACCCCATACTGTCCCCCCATCCAGTGATGAGCTGCCAGAAGCTGAAGAACCGGTTCCTTCAGTCGCTTCGTATCTTCGGCGGCACGTCCTTCAGTTGCTCCGGGACTTGCCATCGAAGGCTCGGAGTGCCGCCGGGTGAGTAAATATTCACAGGGGAGCCTCCCCAGCTGAGAGCTCAGGCAGGACGGACAGGACAGACCTGCGGGTAGCATGTGGCCCGCAAGCCGGAGTTTGCCCAACCCTTTAACAACCGGTTCTAAACCGACTTCAAAATTTAACAACTGGTTTGCGCGAACCGGCGCCAGCTCGCCACTGGCCCCATCCATCCATTAAGGGATGGGGAATATGTTCCCTTCGAGAGAGGTGGGGCAGTAACATGGTTCCCCCCCACTCTCAGGGACACATGGTGCTTGGACCCTTCCCTTGGGGCAGCAGGCTCACATCTCCTGCACAGAGGCAGGAGAGCTGTCAGGAGCACCCCCATATTTAACCAGCAGCTGGAATGCATCTGTTTGAGTGAGTGGACCAGGCCTGCGGTACCTGTCTTCTGGCGCACACACAGCCCTCTGTTGGAATAGTGCTGGCCGTAGCTTCTAAGTGGCGTTAACACCCCCTTGAGATGTATGGTGCAGTTCTCCCCCTCACAGCTGTTGTTTCAGGCTCTCTTCAGATTCAGGCAGAGGTTACTGTGCCAGTTGCAATGGGGTAACATTTTTCAAGCTTTTCTTCACAATCATGAGGGGTAGCGACTTACTTTAAAAAAAAAAACTGGATTCTAACAGTCACATGATTTTTGGTTGGCGTCAGAAATCCAATGGAATCAAAGACAACGTGACTCAAAGCCCACTGACCTCAAAGGGAGTCTTGCTACTGACTTCAGTGGGCTTTGGATCAGGCCCCAAAGGAATAAATTGAGAAGAGAAGGAAGAGACGGAGAAGGGGGCGTCATGGGTCAGTTCAGGGAGGGCCGTCAATGCATGGAGGCAGCGTGGAATGAAGTGCACAGATGTTTGTGAGGGAAGGTGGATGGCTGAATGGGAGAGGATGAGGGACAATGAGAAAAGACACCAGCATATAAAAGTGTGGAAGGGCACAGCTGTGATGGTCCTTGATGACCAGGACAAAAAGCTTGATGTTGATAAGCCAGCAAGGAAAGAGCCAGTGGAGGAATCCAATGCAGGGAGAGGTGACCTGGTGAAAATGGTGGGGCCGGAAAATGGTCTTGGCAGCTGGTGTTTCAAAAGAGACTGGTGGAAGCCGAATTGGGTATTGAGGGCTAATTGCATTGAGAGCTCAGCTTTGGAAGAACAACCATCTAAGCAGATTTTAACTGCAGTTACTGCATAGTAGATAGAACTGTCCTCTAATTCCTTCCAACAGGGAACCAAAAGCCTCCAAAGACGAGATCTGTCAAAAATAGCACAGCAATTTATCCACACGACAACCTTGCACTTTGCCTGGCCCCATCCAATTCTATTACCCCTTCGCTTTCATGTGCAATAAATTCATCCACAAGATATTTTTTCAAAGAAAAGAAAGAAAGGCGGAACCCAGCCAATAAAAACATCATCTGTATTAGAAATTATTCCTTGGAAATGACTGGGAAAAAAGATAATTCCACGATTTATGTTTTTGGCACGGGCTGTAAGGTTTTTAATAGTGGTCACTGTTTTCAAGCTCATTTCATTGCTGGGTTGTTGTTATTTTTTTAAAAATATGTGATTTAAAATGGGCCACCACATGTAATGAAACTGAAAAGAAATCATGAGGCTTGTTTTCAGCCTAACTGATGCTAATCATCTTTTCCCATGGCACACTTGGCATTTTACTAAGAGGGTCCAGCTTGCATAGATAGCTAACAGATGGGATCAATCTCTAGGGCGGTGCCACTAAACAACCAAGTTGTCTGGCAGAGGAAGATAGATTTTACCTTCTTTCTCCCAAAAATGGTTAAGATGAGGGAAGGAGAATAGGATAAGAGCAAAAATTCTTCCTAGCACTGGGAATTACATGAGCCCTTTGCTTTTCCAAAGATAGATTTGTTAGTCAAGTCCGAAGGGCAGTACTATTGAATGTGTTCCTTGGGGGTTAGAATTACAGAGTGCATTGGGAATGAATGCTATGAAATAAAAACTCATTGTGCACTCAAGTTAGTCTCCTATTGTATTTTAAATATATATATATTGGTTGTGACATTGCAGCTCCTCAAGCTTGCGCTTTTTAGTGACTTTAGGGAAGCAACACGTTGAATAGTTAATGCACACGACTGGGGGTTGAGGAAGACCGAGTTTTACTCTTCGCTCTTTCACTGACTTGTTCGGTGACTTTTGAAGAGTTTTTTATGCTGTCTGTCCATCAGTTTCTCCATTTGTATAGGGGGTAACATCTACGTCACAAGACACTGTGAGACTAGTTATTACTACTGAGGTTTATCTTACTGGTAAGGATTCTGTCTTCCTGATCCTGCCACTTTGCACCACTCGGACAGGGTAAAGTGATGGACTCTGGCCCTAACCGGTATAGGTTCCCCTACAGTTCCCTTGCCACAGTGAAGTTCTCAGGTGGTGTAAAGTAGCATAGCCATCTGCTATGCTAACCGCCCCCCTACATCCTGCTATGGGGGTGGGAGGGCTTGCGTTGGGGGTGGTGTGGAGCATGTCTGCACTAGGCTAACTCACAGCTGATATAAGATCCCACAAAGACCGGAACCAGTCTATGTATGTTGTTGTAGCCTCCAGCCTCTTGTAATTTATGCCAAAAGGCCTGGGATGGTGCAAATGCAGTTGGGGAATTAGGGAGGCATATCTTGCCCCGCTACTCATCCTCCTCCCCCAGCATCAAGCTTATCTCTGTATGGGAGAAGAGCTGAGCTATTGCTTGTAGCTGATGATCTCACAGTGCTCTGAGATCCTTGGATGGAATGTGCATAAACCAGCGCAGCCCCATTGACGTCAATGCAGCTATATTGACTTCCACAAGCTGAGGGTCTGGTCCGGTTAGGCCAAAAAAGTGGCACTGCCTGGGCAACTGGGCCAAATCCTGATGTTCTTAGCCCATACGCGGACAAAACTCCCTCTGAAGTCAAAGGACATCGAGCTGCAGCCCTGTGTAATTAAGAACTACTCGGTGATGCATTAGACATGACTTGGGAGTTGGCTGGAAGAAGGAGCAACCTGAAAATTAAGAGCGTAAGAGAGAAAATACATCAGAATTTAAATGCCATTCTCTATCCAAATGGGATAACTAATGGAAGGTAACATCTTGCAGGGGCGGGGAAATTAAGGGAGAAATAGCTCTACACAGAGAGTACTTTGCAGAGCAGCCTCTTAACGGGATAAAATGCCCCTGAAGACTGCACTGTCGCCAGCATTATCTGTCAGACAGACTGATTTGCACCATGCGTGATGTTTTCCATCGGAATGTTCAGTTCCTAAAGCTCTTTCCTTTTTTGGAACTTAGCATTGTTGGGGTTTTTTTAGTTCTCCTTTTCTTGCTCTCAAAGCTACAATTATCAGCTGCTCAAATTATGGTTGGTTGGTTTTGGAAAGACTCATTTAACCTTTATTGAACCACTAATTTGCATGTCATTATTCCTCAGGGTGGGTTTTTTTCTTGCTTTAACTTAAACTTGGAAGTCACCCTGACCTCTAACTACAAAGCACAGAGCGAAGGCAGAGTTTGACCCTTCATTTATGAGTATCTCTGGTTTGTTGGGTAAGCCCCATCCATAAGTCCTTGACCAGTACAGTTAGGCTTGGAAGACTGTTTTTTAATGGTGAATGTCAATCAGCGTCGATATCACTATGCATACACAAGCGGATGTATTCCCATCCAGAATAATGGAAATTTCCAGATAGGCAACGTAAGGGAAATGCTGCTTGAAAACTTCTTAGAGTTGATTTAAGGACACGTAATTTGTGCATTTTGACAAGTGATATTGACAATTTGTGTTGTAACAGTTATAAAGCTTTACCTTTTTTTAATCTCAACATCTACTGTCATTGAATAATTATTGTCTAACCCACACCCCCACCCCATAATTTCCCGCAACTGCGAAAATTTAAATGGATAAAAATCAGGAAAACATGTTTAAAAATAAACAGCGATATTATCAGTCGAAATTATTTTAAAAAACTTAAAATCTAATTCTGCCAAGCCTAAGAATATTAGACAGACAAGGTGGGTGAGGTAATTTCTTTGATTGGACCAACTTCTGTTGGTGAGAGAGACACGCTTTTGAGCTTACACTGAGCTCTTCT
The DNA here is from genome assembly GCF_965140235.1 of Caretta caretta. Lineage (NCBI taxonomy): Eukaryota > Metazoa > Chordata > Testudines > Cheloniidae > Caretta > Caretta caretta. The sequence goes on from NC_134215.1 coordinate 6,568,170, forward strand.
TCAGGGCTGTAGAAGCTCAAAAACGAGTCTCTTTCGGAAGCTGGTCCAATAAAAGATATTACATTTTCTCCACCTTTTCTCTCTAATATCTTGAGACTCACATGGTTACAACAAGGTTGCAAAGCCTACGTATAGTCAAGGAAACCATGCTAGCAACGGTCATTTTTAAAAATGGTTCCTTCCACAGAGCCAAGAAAGACAAACCCCTTAATGGTACTAGTTTGCCATGGCTTGTTTAGGGGACAGGCCCAACGTTATTAGGGAAGCTTTGTGCATCAATGTGTAAATGAACCATCGTCACACGCATACGCTTAGCATGGGACTTTCAGACAGCACCAAGCTCTATGCACTAGGAGAACTAGGCCTTGTAGAAGTAGATATTATGACTGAGGTTTCTTTCCTTCTCCCTGCTGGGCTGCTGCATCGTTTCCACAGAGCAGAGTCTTTCCCCTAATTGATTCTGCTCCAGTTTTCAGTCTCTGGCTCACCATCTTCCTCTGCAATATTTCCGTGGCAGTGGGAGGACTAAACAGCAGGAGGAGAAAAGCTAGCTTGCTACTTTTTCACTTCCACTAGCTGAAGCTACGGTAGCATGAGACACCGTCATGGTGTTCAGAGGGTTTCTCTGCTGTCTGGCGTTCCAGCACAGCTGACGTGACATTTCCACTGCCTTGCGGTTGTCGATTGGTTTGCATGGATGCCGGCTCACTGTCTGGCCCTATTTCATCAGGTGAGGAATCAACAATATTATTAAGAGGTAGCAGTTTTACAATTGTCCATGTTCTTTGCAGAATTCTAAGCTGCATCCAAGTAGGGATGGGTGCCGTCACTCGCCCCACCAAAATGAAGCCACCTCTAGGGTGGGACACATCAGCCACTAAAATGACACCAGCAATATCATACAACCGTTTAGTGCAGGAAAGGGGGAAGAACCTTGTATTCAGATTAGATTGCCAACTCTTCAGAGTGCAGTCTAGATCTTCATGCTACCTGTACTGTCAAGTGCCAAGCCCATTTCTGGATGTCATAAATATATAATTACTACTACCAATGATTCATTTCAAGAGAATTCATTTTCATTTTACCCATATTGGTATTTGGCCCCAATACCCCTAATTTTGTGAAAAACAGCACGAGTAGCCCAGAATTACCCCCTAGCTCCCTGATTTGGGTATTTGAGAATAACAGTTCTAACTAACTACCTTAGGAACTTCTATCCCGTCCCCCACCCCATTACCATAGCATCTGAGTGCATCACAGTCTTTATCCTCCCAACTCCCCTGTGAGGTCAGGCAGGTCTCTTCTCTGCATTTGACAGAAGGAGAACTGAGGCACAGCGAGGCTAAGGGCTTGTCCTCACTGCTGTGTTAGCTGTAGGTATAACTCAAGTACTCCCCCAACATGACTCCCATCTGCACCCAAAAGTCTTTAGCTCAAGTTCAGTGGTGCTTTAAACTCCAGCTAGCTGGCCTGACAGGATGTAGGTTGAAGGTATAGTGGCATTTGAGTTAGTGATGCAGTGGGGACTCAAACTACTCTGGGCTGCTCATATCACCAGCCTGTTGCCTCATTCGACCCAACTCGAGTTAACATTTGCAGCGAAGGCAAGCCCTAAGTGACTTGCCCTAGATCACACGGGAAGACTCGGATGAAATGGGGTCTCCTACTTCCAGGACTAGTGACCCGTGTCTGGGAGATCTTCCACAGGACTTTCCTATTGCCACTGCTACTAGAAAAGAATTATAGCCTAACTACGGCTAACCAGTAATAGGAAGTGTGGAGTATGCGTGGTGATAGGTTCTTTATGTTGTACAGCAGTCTGGTTAATCCCCTCTGTCTCCACGATTCACAGGCATGCTCTTAACATTCACCCGCTTTCTTCCTGTTCCCGTCCTTGTAAATTGCATTGAAATCGTGGTTTGCCCCTTGGAGGACTCTACGGATCTGTCCTTTACTTCTGGAACAATTAGTGCCTTTTGAAAATGCTCGATATGGAATCCCCACCCCCAAACCCTGACAGTTCAATACCAATCAGGGAAAGGGATTGCTGTGCTGTTTCCCTGAGGCAGCCAGACAATCAGTCAGGCATTGTGAAAGGACTGGCGGCCTGACAGCAGCGCAGTCTGACAGCACTTGAGAGCACTCTGGGAGAACAGTGGTGGGCATCATGGGCTTAAAGTGGTGTCAGCAAAGCTTCTGTATGTTGCAGGTAACGTTCACCCTTCTCGTTCATAGTTTGCACCCTCTGGGACCTTCATGTTCCCGCCATTTTTCTCTCCTATCACCGAAATATAGCACAGAAACTAAAGTTTCCTCTGGCTGTGAAGAGCAGGTTTTGACACATCCACTGGCACCAGTGATGAAATCTTGGGCCCATTGTAAAGCACTGACTTAGTGTGTATATCAGAGTGATGTCGCCCTCTGGTGGCTGGTTCAGAAAGAGGATAAAAGACCTACTGCTACCGTCAGGTAGGAAGGTTCTTCTTTAGCTTCAGTGGCAGAGGCCTGTATTTTTTGGAGTGGAAGGGACAGATTTCTAGCCCTGCTCCCTATATGAGTGTGATTGTTGTCTGTAGGCCAAGGATTTGTTACACTCCAGCTGGGGCAATGACAGGTTGTGGATATTATAAGAATGCTTCTGCCCAGATGAATTTTGGGTAGGAAAGGATTCCTCAAGGCATCGGGTGAGTTACTTGTTGGCACGTGTTGGTTTCCCAGAAGGTAGTTTTTGAATAGAAGACGATGCTGGCAGGTGGGCTGAAGAATAGGGACGTTTCTTTAGAAAGTTTATTGAGCCCTTAGTCCATCAGAGAGAGACACAGCCTTTGGCCTCACACGTCCTCCTGCCCTGCAGTGTGAATTCATTGAGTAACACTGAGTTCCTGAGTCAGGAGGGGGAACTCCCAGCATGTAAAATGCAGCTTCAGTGGAGATGAGCCTTGGCAGCCCAGAGTTTTAAAACTTTAAGTCTTGATTCACCCACACCCAGAGCATTCTGGGAAGCCACCTCGCAAGCATCCAATTCAGTGATTCACATGCAGTTCCGAGATGTAGAGTCTGTCTTTTATCCTACTCTCCTCATTTCTGTTGACTTCACTGGCTCGTGCAGGGAGTGCCCCCTCCCCGCCCTATTGAGTCCCATGAGCAAAATCAAAGAGGGAAAAGGTTTGGAGGGAAGTTGTATGCAGGCAGCCAAGGAGGAAGAATCTCTCAGGGTGGGAGCCATCTGAAAAAGTAGCCAGAAGGAGAATCATTCAGTTCAAAATGTGAAATGAAAAGGCCGTGATTCTGGACTGGATCTAGGATGCCCCAGTTTCTCTGAGCTGCATTGTGCGCTCCTCCAATGGAGCGGAGAACACGGCCTGTGTAAACACAAATGAGTGCACGTAAAGCAAGACAAACGGGAGAAAAAGAGGGTGCCAAGTTAATAAACGTTCTGGGAGTGTCTCAGTGCTGACACATACCGAGTGTTCTGTTGTCTCCCCACTTTAACGCCACCCCAAGCACACAAAGGAAGTTTCATTAGCGCAGTGACAATGATAAACTTGACACCCGTCCCTGCAATCGTGGGAGGTGCTGTTTTTTCTCTCCAAGCCTTACGAGGGTGTTATTTCCCATAACATCCACCCTAGCACCAAGAACTGAAATGACACGAAACACCAGGGAAGTTCACGTTTTCACCAGATGTATCATAAGAGGCCTGACAAAGGTTGAGTCAGGTGGGTTCTCTTGAAGACTTCTTGTCTTTTGGGAGGGAGACTACTGAATTACTCCCCAAGTCTGAGCTGCAAATGAAAACAGGAAAAGTAACATTTAACAAAGGTGAGGCAAGAGGTTGTCCCAACGCCGTGTGATGGAGTTACATGCATTGCACAATAGTTGGTAAGGAGGTATGGTGCCTTTCATGCATAGGTCACAGGTTCAAATCAGTAGTGACCAGGAATGTATCCTGATGGCTGACCAGTAGCCTATATAAAGTGCGTTGATTCCTGCCCACATCATAGTGAATGAGGTGTCCACATCACAGAAAAACACCCCCACAAAGAGCCTAAGCAGCGAGGTCAAGATGGAGGAGACTCTGGATTATCAGCCCCTCTCTTATCCCTTGGAGAGGTTGCCTCCAACTAATGGCCAATGCATATTGGTTAAAAGAAAAGGAGGACTTGTGGCACCTTAGAGACTAACCAATTTATTTGAGCATGAGCTTTCGTGAGCTACAGCTCATCCAATGAATTGAGTTGTAGCTCACGAAAGCTTATGCTCAAATAAATTGGTTAGTCTCTAAGGTGCCACAAGTCCTCCTTTTCTTTTTGCGAATACAGACTAACACGGCTGTTACTCTGAAACCTGCATATTGGTTGAGAATAGTGAGGGGGAACCCTGTATTGCTTGAGCCTGTTTGAAGGCTAAAGCGTCTCTGGAAAAGGTGCAGAGAGCATCTGCATTAAAACTCCCCTTCATCTCCATGCCGGGCCCCATATTGTTAGGGGAGAAGGAAATTGTTGGCTTCTTGTGAAATTCTTTAATACGTTTTTTAAAATACATATTTTGCCAGCCTTTCCAGCTATCCGTAGTTTGTACAGAGCAGCAGCTCTGATGCCCTCTAATGCTAAAAGGACAAACCTATCAGCTGGGTTCCTGCAGGCTGCATGCAGTGTGGTTTTTCAGAAGAGCTGAGTAGATGACCCCCAGAGTCACTGGCCTCTTGGGGGAGTGGGGGGGAGAGAGCATTTCACAATGATAGTCTAGCTTGCAAAGTCATCAGTGTTTATGTACCATGCAGTGTGTTGTGGTATGGGAGGGGTGTCAATTTACCTCTGACTTCAGTGGCAACAGAGTAGGGTGACCAGATGTCCCGATTTTATAGGGACAGTCCCGATTTGGGGGGCTTTTTCTTATATATGCATCTATTACCCCCCACCCCCGTCCTGATTTTTTACACTTGCTATCTCGTCACCCTACAACAGAGGTAGGACAATGCCGGGCACTTCTAAACATCCCACCTTTAACCTTGCTTTGTAGAACTACATGCTACATACAATTGAATCTTTTTGGCATGTGACGCTAAACCTTTTGCATTTTCATGACCTTTGAATATTCAGCAGCAGCTTTAAGATGAACCCTACACATGAGCACCCCTCCAAACCTGGACTGGGGTGTACAGAATCTGGATCCACGTTTTGCATCTTTCCTCTACCTGCAGCAACTAGCCTAGGCTAGCGGCTAAAACACTGGAATGGGAGCCAGAGACCAGGGATTCTGTTTCTGTCTCTGCCACCGACCAGTTGTGTGACTGGACAAGTCACTTCATCACTCTGTTTCCTCTCTTGCACTCTGTCATGTCTATTTAAATTGCAATCTCTTCAGCATGGGGAGAGTCTCTCTGTGTGTGTCTGTACAGCACCTAGCACGATGGGGCCCTAATCTGTAGGCCACCCTGTAATACAGATTGTAATACCTCTAATTGAAAAGTGAGAGATGAGCCAGAACTGGACTGCCTGATCCAGCCCTTAGGGAAGTACTGATCTTTGACTTGGGTCCATCTTCCATTGAAAAGGGAAGATGGACCCAAGATAACTGCAGAAGATAACGTTGCTTCGTGTGCCACTGTACAGCTCGTCACACTTAGAAGCTGCGAGCTTGCTTCTGAAGCTGTGAAAGTGATGAGAAAGCTTCTCCTAAATGTGTGGAGCTCATCATAACACCTGTGTCTATCTGTGTCCTGCTCGAAGGGCTCACATAACCTGTTTTCTCCTTCTCCCCACAGGTATGCGAATACTCGTTACCCTGCTGTTAGATACTCTGCCTATGTTAGGCAACGTCCTTCTCTTGTGCTTCTTTGTCTTTTTCATCTTTGGGATTGTCGGCGTGCAGCTCTGGGCAGGGCTGCTCAGAAACAGGTGTTTCCTAGACAGCAACTTTGCAATGTAAGTACAGCAGAAAACTCACTGTCTTGTCTTTTCTCTCTCCCACTCCAGCTATCGGGGAAACGTTTCTATGTATCTAGCTAGCAGGGTTAGCATAAGTGTGGGTTCCATACAAATATCTCCTCCTTCACACTGCCCCAGGCAGGAAAAGGAAGGTTGCCCCATTAGGAATAGGTGTGGCCAGCAGAACTGAATTGAACTGGTCCATTTGTTGAGTTCTCCTCCCAGGATTTAGCCCAACGTGTGTCTTCCTCAGCTGCTGTAAACTGGCGTTGTCACTGAAGTCAACTAGAGCAGGGCAACATTTTTTCAACAAATAGATTTTTCTTTTCCCCATTGAAAATGCATTTTTCATTGCTCTGAAACTATTCGCAAAACTTGGGTTGAATTCAACCAATAGTTTTGCCCAGGAGCAAAATGTTGGGGTTTTTTGGTGGTTGTTGTGTTGTTGTTTTTTTTCAAAAAAACCCTCAACGTTTTGTTTTGACCATTTGTAAATGTCACATTTTGACTCTTATGGTTCACAATGGCGTTTCGAATTCAAATTTGGCCATTTAAAAAAAAAAAGGTGGAAGAGACCCCAAAATAGCCACATCGAAGTGAAAAAGTCAAAACAAAATTCGTAGAGCTGTCTGAAACCTTTCAGTTGACTCAAAATGAATAAAAAATCCATTCGATTTCTGTCTGAGTTGACGCAAAATATTTTGATCCATTAGCAGTGAATTTTGGTTGAGTTTTTTTGATTTCGATGAAAAAATTGGTTCTGGTTCAAATCAAACTGGAGTTTTGCCCTTGATTTTTCAGATTGGTCCCAAACAATGTCAATATGAGCGCTATCAATAACAGCATTGCTAACTTCAAGCACTGAAAAATCACGAGATTGGCCTAAAAATCATGAGATTTAAAATAATAAGTATACATTTGGGATTTTTCTTTTTTTAATATTTGCCTTCTGGTTTCTGCACCTTTAGAGTTCACGTTTCCAAGCTTTTTTTTTTTTTTTTTTTACAACCACAGGAGACAGGCTCTTACATTTTATTTTAATGAAAGCTGAGCTTCATCACTCCAGGAGCTGAGGATTTAAGATAAACATCAAATCTTGTGAGACTCCAGAGTTGGCAACACTGCAACAGCAAATGCAGAAATGTCGGGGGGGTGTGTGTTTGTTCCGAAACATGTGTTGCAGCCGTTTATTCCTGGTGGGAAGTGCTGGTTACCCTGCTAGGCTGTCTGACTCTGAATCACATAGGGCCGTTTCCCCTGTAAAGCGTGTGATGACGATGTGTGCTCTGTTTCTTTAAAACTCCGTCAGGAATCCAGCCAGGAGGGGCTGGACCCAGAAGGATCTAGGTAGCAGTGAAGCAGGGGGAGAGAGGCATAGTAGTTTGAAGGATAAAACTATTCTCCTTTTTCTTTCATCTAGCTCATTGTTCAGTGCTAGATGAAAGCTACTCCTGAGATCCTTCACCTTTGTCACATGACAATGTCATCTATAGCATTGCAGGTTCCTTCTGCCGCTCTGGTTCCCCAAGTTCCTTTCCTGATCGGTGCAACTAAACTTTAGCCTGAAGCGTGCTTGTCTAGGGTGCTTGTTCGGTGTCCTGATTGCTTCTAGGATGCTAACATTTGTTCTGGTGGGTTGTCTTCACGAATACCCCAAACGCAAATTAAAGAAACCCCGTCAATTCCTTAACGTGACAATTGCAGGTATCATTCCCAATATGTGACACATTCCTCCTCGACTCCTGCCAGGAGTTGTGCTGCTCGTAGGGCGTTTTCCCTAGATGGGTAATAAGGCCTCGGTTTTGTCCTGTGTCCTGGATGACACAATAATTTCCATCGTCTGAATGAACCCATTCTTTGGACAGATACGTTGACTATGAAACGCAAAGTAGTAAACTCCACTAATTTTTAGCCCTCTCTCCCCCAGAATGAGGAAACCCTTGTGCTCCATGAGGAAAGAGGGGGGGAGGGGAAATGCCGATTGTTGAGAGAGAGCCTCCCAAAACAAACCTCTGCGTTGCCCAAAAACACGAAAGCTGGAGGTGATTCCAATCAGGCCTCCATCACGTATTATCGTATTTTACTGAAGGGCTCAGGAGATGCTTTAATGAGCATGCTCGCGCACCCCCTGATGAGGATCTGCTCAGGCACTGATCGCATTCAGTGTAGTTTTTGGAGAATGCCCTGGTGGAACCCTATGAATAGACCAAAATCAGACCCTGCTCTCTTGACAGAGAGAGTGCAAAAGCTCTCTGGAAAATGAACATTTTCTGCGCTGTACCAGTAGGTCTGTTATAGGATGTGTTTGCAAATACACATTTCACGCGCTGTAAAAAGTGGGTGCCATGCACTGTAGTTCAAGGAGGATGAGGCTGGCAGCCAGCAGCCTGAGCGCTCTCATCTCAGTTTTGGCATTGACAGTGTAGATTTGGGGTAGGTCACTTAGCTGTTCTGTGCCTCCGTTTGCCGGTCTGTAAAATGAGGATAATGTTCTGCAAAGCTCCCTTACAGCCACGCAGTTCGTCGGTGGTTGTACGATGCTATGAACATGTAGAGTGTCATTTTAGAGGGCAGTAGAGAGAGCAGGGGCACCGGAACAGCTATGCCCTTCCACTTTTTCCGGCCATACGGGCGAGCGACGGGAGTAGCCGGGGGAGAGGTGTGAGCAGGGGGTGGGAGGAAAGAGGCAGCGTGGGAGCAAGGTCTTGCCACCCCTTGTGACTAAGAAGCCCTGGAGAATCTTAGGGTGGAAGAGCCCAGTCTGACACTAGGCTCAGTCACAGAATGGCAGTGGAGAGAAACACATCTGCAGACCCTTTAACAAAGGGAAGAGAGCTGGATGTTGGGGGATCAGATCTTCCTGGGCGGATCGAAATCTCTCACTGTAAATGGATTGAACTTTGATCTAAGGCTTTTTTTCCCCCTCTTGGTGTAGCAACAGGTTAGGGGGAAAAGCGAGAGCTTGAATGCCATCGAAATCCATGTTGTCTTAGAGCTGGGATAGCTGGTGTTTTAATGCAAGTAGCTGTCTCCTATTCAAAGGAGGAAAACACTGATGAGAAACCAGGAAGGCCTAGAAAGCAGGGGAAAACCTGGCTGGGCTGGGGAAGAGACATCGAGAGAACTGTTAGGAAAAAGTAAAAAATCGGGGAGTGTGGAATAGAGAGTTGGAACCCCTAGGAGAACAAAACTGCCTTGCTAAGACGAGTAAATGGAGTAGCAGCGATTATAAAGGGAGCTCGGGATATATAAGTGCCGTATCTGAGAGCCAGGATCTCCCCCCGACACTCAGGTCACTGTCACTGCTCCTCTTGTAAGTGGTGCATATCTTGAAATAGGGCTCTACAAATGCAGTTGCTTGTTTCCAAAGCTATTCAGCATATCAACGGGAAAACTCCAAGCCTCTAGAACTAGGCCGGAACCAACCTCCCTGAAGTGTGGGTTGTTCCGGATCTGGATTTGAATCTGAGCGTTATGGATTGAGCCCATATTCATTTCATGTATGTCCTAACACCCGCCTTACCAGTCACACCAACCGGGATCCAGACTGAATACATGAAGATTTCTGGAAACTCCCAGATGACTATGAACTGTGGTTTGGATTCATAACGAAAATCCTGTAGAACAATCTCACTTCCGAGAACGCTAAAGATCGACGTTAACCACCCAGGAGCAAGGAAGTGCCTGAGTTCAGCCTGCGTGTGTAGCTTTAACTCTGTCCCCTGATGTGTATGGATTATGACATCCCTCCCTCCCCCCCCATTACCTCATCATATCCTATTTGTGACGACGTAGTATTTGCAGCATGTGTTGCATCTTATCCAGTGTGCAGAGACCGTCCCTCAGTTCTGATGCAGGAGTCCTGAGGCCGATCTCACTCTGATTCGTAACTGCCTTGTTGCGTGATCTAGGACAAGTCACTTTACGTCTCTGGGCCTCTGTTTATTATGTAAAACAGGCCCTGCAACATTTATTCAACTGGCCAGCGATGCTGAGAGACATGATGCTATGAAGCACTTTTAGAACCTCAGATAAAAACTTCTATGCACGTTCAGATCTCTCTGTAGCTATCCGCTGCACTCTGAGTCCAAGATGTCACTTTCCCTCACCTATGTCTTATTGCTCTGATACCGATGACCCAGAGTTCTCTAGCCAGTGCCAATCAAAGACCACGCAGCGTACTTCGGGACTTTCCATCAGTCATAAGTTAATCACACAGTTGTCATTTAAAAGCTCACGAGGCTGTGTTAACATGGGACTCTGAGAGGTTGCATTTCAATTTTATGGTGGGCAAGCACAGTGCGAGCGCAGTGTTTTGGGCGCCTGGAGCAGAGCGCCATCATTGACATAGGTGGGTCTCTCTAATCTCTTTGACCGGTTTGCGTCCCTGTAGTCAAAATTATGATTTTGAGGGGAGGGGGGGTTGCTGCAAAGTGGAGCCTTTAAAAATTAACCACACGGGGATCACTTGCTAAGTACAAAAACTAACCAGCACAGAGGAACAGGTTGTTACATAACGTCCATTAGCCGCATCAAAGGCACTGCAGGATTTTCTAATCAAGGGCTCAATCCTTATCATTAAGAGCTAAATTGGGTTCCCTGTCCTAAGCCTGAGCCACCGGCCTTGGTGCCGAGGGAGGGAGTCCTGGGATCCAGGCATGGCAGCACTTCTGTGGCTACTACTGCAGCCCACACTTTTCCTGCACACCTGGTCTACCGGGGATAGTAGCAGGTGGATCCAAGTTGCTGTGGATCAACTTTTCCATGTCTGCCACCTAAAAATCCAGTTGCTCGGGGATGTACAGGGAGTTGCCAGCAGCTGGGCTTCAGAAGGATTAGGGGGGTGCAAATGCTCTGGATTTGATTCTGCTCTTAGTTACACTGGAGTAGTAGTGAAATACCGTGCACCTGTTCCATTGCATCAGGGGCCCTCTGCAGCCCTGAAGGAAGGAGCGGGGCTCGCATATTTCCCCTTATGTCCAAATGTTGCAACAGAACTCCCACTTTGACTCTTGTTCCCTATGGAGTGAGTGATTACTCCTAAAACTGCATTTGTTTGGTTCAAATAGCCCCACTCAGCACCACCACCACCCTGGCCTCTGCCTACAAACCACCCCAAAGCTTGGCCCCAAACTGGGAGCGAATAATTGCTCAGGCTTGATCAAAATTTGTACTATATCGTCTGTCTTTTTCATCCCCCTGAGTCTGCGCTTCTGGGTGCCAGCAAAACGTTCACAGAGGCAAGCGCAGTGAAATCCCACAGGAAGGGATGTTTCTGGGCGATTTATGACTTGACTGCAAATCTCAGAAGAAAGCTTGTTCTTCCAAGAATCCAGTGCAGCTTTTCAGTCTCAAAGAATCCAATCCAGCGCCTGCTAAGATTCATGGCAGCACCCACCTTGACTTCAGTGGGAGCATGGTCAAGACCAAGAGTTCTGAAATCATCTTCTGGATTTTTGAGAGCGTAGCTGAGTGGAATAGAACCCCCAAACCAGGGGTGGCCAGCCTGAGCCTGAGAAGGAGCCAGAATTTACAAATGGACATTGCCAAAGAGTAACAGTAATACATCAGCAGCCTCCTATCAGCTGCCCCGCCCCGTTCCCGGCGCCTCCTGCCCACCAGCAGCCCCACCGATCAGTGTCTCCCCCTCCCTCCCCGCACCTCCTGATCAGCTGTTTCGTGGCGTGCAGGAGGCTCTGGAGGGGAGGAGTGAGGACATGGCAGGCTCAGGGGAGGGGGCGGGAAGGGGTGGTGGCAGGGCAGGGCCTGGCCTGTGGCAGAGGCAGGGGTTGAGCAGTGAGCACCCCCTGGCACACTGGAAAGTTGGCACCTGTCACTCCAGCCCTGGAGTTGGTGCCTGTACAAGGAGCCGCATCTTAACTTCTGAAGAGCCACATGTGGCTCCGGAGCCCCAGGTTGGCCACCCCTGCCCCAAACCTTTTGAGGTTTGCCCTGCTAGACAGAGAACCAATCCCCATTGAAATATTCATTGTGGTCACCCTGCTGATAGAATAATTGTCCCCTCGGGCATCCTTAAAGGCTCTTGGAGGGCTAGATTCTGCTCTCATTTTTACAGACACAACCCCATGTATTTCAGCATGGCCCCAATAACTTCAGTGCCATCCGTGCAACTGTGGTAGATGTTGATGTAAGTGCACTATTCAATGCCACCCCCCTGAAGAGCGGAAAGAAATGTGGTGGCTCAGATGGGCTTGTGACTGAGGAAATTCCAACATCATTGACGTAAACAGGACTGGATGGGTGTAACTGAGGGGAGAATTCAGCCCATTTGCTTTAGTGCCCAGGTAGGTTCTTCCCCCCCCCCCCCCCCCCCCCGTTGCTGCTGTGCTTCAGAGTCTGAACTAGATGCGTCTGGCCCTCAGTCATGCCTTTCAGCTTCAGGGAGAGCAGTCAAAAGGAAGAAAAAACCCTTATGCAACGGACATAGGTTCAAAACTAAGCCATGGCTTTAAACAGAGGCGAAGAGAATAGAAGTCTGTACTGAAATGGGAATGAGATTGTGGTAATTTAGTGTCGCTTGCGAAACATTCCCTAAATGTGTCCCTAAAGCCCATTGCTGTTCTCCTCTGCCTAAGACAATGGTTGCGAGACCTTTGGCATGCCCCGTTGGGCAGAAGGAGACACCGCAGCTTTCCTCTCACTCTGGGCCTGCTGCTGGAGGCCAAGACAAAAGAGGCGGGCATGAACTTTTCCCGTTCCATTTATCTGCCAGAGGGGGACCACAGTCCAGAATAAGAGACAGGGGCAGGTGGTGCTTGGGTAGTGGGCAAAGGCTAGAATCCTGGTTCTGATTTCCCGAGCACCCCTGTAAATTGGGAGTGACTCCCATGCAATCACAGAGCCTGATTCTCTGCAGCCCTCATTACACCAGTGTGATGTAAAATGCTACCCAATGAGCATGATGGTGTTTTAAACCCACTTTGCTCTGGTGTAAATGACTATACAAGGGGCAGGGAAGAATCAGACCCATGACGTTTAACTGGAGTAACCAGTGTAAGTGAGATCTGCCTCTGGCCCTTTGACTACAGTTTCTAGTTAATTTCCTCTCTTTGAGGTCGTCATTGCCAGAAGATGTCTGGACAGTTTGACATTTTACACCAAACTTCAGAGATGACCATACGTAGGAGGCCACGGTCAGAGGTTCTTACACAGATCAGACTTCCAGGGACTGCAGGGACTTTTTTCCTGAGGAGAAGAATAAAAATAGCATGGGGGACAAAGGTGTATCTTGAACACCAGCTCCATGGTGATCTCCCCACTCCCAAATGAGGGTGCTCCCCTGGTCCAGAGATCCATGTGGTGGGAGGAAGCTGAGCAGAGGGGACCTTCCTCTGAGGTGTCATTCCCACGGTTTCTTGTGTGGCGTGTCTGATCTGACATCACTTGAGATTGGCACCCGAAATGAAGGACTCTGCGTGTGTGTGTGTCAGCAACAAGTTCAACCCAGCAGCCTATCCAGATGCTTGGCCCTGCCAGCCACCAATCCAGAATTAACCTTTAACTCTAGAAAGAAAAAGAACCCAGGTCACCTCTGGCTTGCCCAGGCTGCTGGCGGGCTGTTCCTCGCATGCCGCTATTCGTAAGAGCATTTTTCTCCTCCTCAGAGCCTTTGAAGAAATTCGGTGAAAGAGCTGTGACGTGTCGTATGTATCTCACGCTGCCGGACAGATAGAACACGAGTACTGTGGTCTTAATTAACTCCGGAGCCGCTCCACGCTGCCCCGCCTTTGGCTGCCTGGTTTTTTTAAAGCGTTGAGGAAGTAGGTATAGGCCATTGCAGACAGCTCTGTGGGTTTGTATGAAAGGGGCTTGTGAGTGTAGCTTAATTGGTCCTTCTGGCTTTCCTTAAGTCAGTGGATTTGTCAGTCTGATTTCCCATGGAGAGCAATTTGCTCTTGAAGGGCCCAATCCCATGAAGTGCTGAGTGCTCTGAACTCCCCCCTGGCTTCATGGGACATCCAGGGCACTCAGCATCTGGCAGGAGCATGCTCATCGTGAGCTCCAAAGCCTGTAGATGAAGCTAAACTACTGCCTTCCTTCCTGGAGGGTAGTTCCTCTGAGTCAGCACTGAGGCACGCTTGCAAGGCAGTGGGCAAGGAGTTTGGACAGTCACCGCCTGTGTTAGAACTGGACGGAGTTGTTAATGCTGCATCTCCACTAGACAGCCGACATTCAACTGCAGCAAGCACGACAAACGGACAGGCCAGCTGGCAGAGAAAGAGGTGCTAATTCACTCTTCCTTTCCGGTGAATTTGTCCTCCCAGCACAGGGGTCTAGTGATGAGTGGATTCACAGCCATTAGCAAATTATGCAAAGGACGTCTATTTGCAAATAACAATATAACCGGCTGGCCTGTCCCCCTGAACAAGGTAGGCGGTTTCAGATGAGTAGCTTCCGTTTGGTTCGTAGATCTCACCGGCTCTTTACCTTTGGATGATGGTTTTGCTTTGCATTTTTTTACCCATTTGGATTTGCTGACAGGCCACTCAGTACAACTGGACACCAACACCAAAAAAGGATCTTAATTTTGCTACATTCCTGTCATGTCATGGGATTTTTTCTTATTGCAACTACAGTAACTAGAGAGCAACCGTTGTTCAGTGAACAGCTACAGTGCCAGCTTTTGTAGTGGGTTGGGAAGGGGGGAAAGTGGAGTCTCAATTTTGTGGCCTCCCTAGCACCATGGACCCAAAGGAGCAGCACTGGTTACTCAGAGCTTTTGATGCCCATTGGCCCTCTGTGGAGGATATTCATTTTTTTAAAAAGTGATTTTTAGTGCAGGTGCAAAATTGAGCGAACTAGAGGCAGAAAAAGAACAGGTCTGCCCATGTAAGAATGAAGCCAAACTTCCCTCCAAACCTCACACGCGAACCTTTTCCCAGCTTCAAAAATCATTAGTTAAGCAGGCTTCCGCCAGAAGTCTCCCGCCAATGCACTGACCAGATCTGACCCTACCTCTCTTGTTAGATCACCGGCCAAGGTGATACAGCTGCAGACAACATTTATCCTCTAGCAGAAATGTCTGGCATGGTGCCCATCTCTCTTCCCTCCCCACGCTTTTGTTTCACTAGCCACATTTGCCCTCCTTCTTCCCAGTTTTAATGTACAGGGGGGAGTGTGTCAAGTCAAGAGGTTAAACATAACCCAGGAGGGAGAGAGGGTGCAATGGAAAAGGTTGATTTGGGAAGACAAACATGTATTAACTGACTTGCAGCTGGGAGGACAGATAGCTATAAACTCATGTGTGCCATAGAGCATTGCACTGTGTCTGATTACACTGGACAGGGATGGACAGTTTTCATAATAGCCAGGGTGGAAGATTAGGGGGATTGATATCACACGCAGGCATCGGTCACACCTGCCTGGATCACTTTTGAATCCTTTGTCCATGCTCTGTGATTATGGCATGTGTCTCCGTCTGCACATTTAAACATGAAACAACCGCCAGCAAGTGGGCTTTGGCATCCATCAGCTGCTAATTGTCCAATCATCAATCCAGCTGGTCTCTCCCCCTTTGAAAATCCAGCTCTGCTCTGGATGGAATCCTAATTATAATTACCCATGAGAGATGGAGCCCTGACCCGCCCCCGCAGCCATTAGCAACCAGTGTGCTCCTGGTTCCAGAGTTGGGGGCCACTGAAGGTAATGAGCTTCTGCTTAGTTTGACATCTGTCTGGTTCATTACAATGCTTCATCTACTGCACTCCAGCCTGGGCTGCTTCAAAGGGCATGTCATCCGAAATGCCGCGAATGGATCAGAACAGATTTTGGCCAAAATTGCTTTTTTTTTTTTTAACTGGTGCCCAGAGAGGGCAAGTGCCTTGTTCCAAGCTCACACTGGGAGTCTGCAGCAGAACTGGCAACTGAACCCAAATCTTCCAGGTCCCCGGCCAACGCCTAACCCACAAGACCATCCTCCTTCTCATAGTGACTCTCCCTGACGCAATACACACACCTGTGTACTGAGCTCACCTGCCAGGATCCAAGACACAGGTTTCCAACTCCCCGTCACTCTGGGGGATTTTTTGTTTCTCCTCTGCTTAGTAGTCTTAACTCCAGAGGAGGACACACGAGGAGTCTGAAGTGTAACACGCTGCCTGGACCTCAAGCAGCCTGTCCCTCGCTGGGTGGAATGACCTTGCTTAGCCCAAGCCACTTCCGTTCTGTTTGCTGCCATATTCTTGTCAACAAACCCAGGAGCTGGAGCACGTGGGGTTAAAATGCCCTTTCCTTCCCCTGGTTAAGACCAAAGGCTGCTGTAATTCCAGGAAAACTCTGGATAACCAGGCCTGCAAGGTGAGAAAGCACCCCGAGGGACAGAAACGCCTTTCCTGGCGACGTGGGAACACTTAGATTTTCCTTACAGGTTCGAACACCTTTGCAGTACTCGCCCTGTAACTGAACTCAGGAGACCCGGGTAACAGGGATGAGCTCGTTAACTACCGAGGAAAACTAGGCAGTTGCTAGGAGTCCCCATGGTTTGTTAGTATCGGAGGCGGTGCTAGCCCATTGGGGGCCCAAAGCAGGAATATTTTGAGGGGCCCCCTACACACAACACATAATAGACAGCAAATAGGGGGACCCATTGAGCTGCTCGGGACCCTAAGCAATTGCTTAGTCTGCTTATGCCTTGCACCGGCTCTGATTACGGTTGCACTTTCTAACACCGTCAAGCAGCTGAGAGTATCTTCCAGCAGCCCCAGTACTTAAGGAACCCAAAGTGAGACCAGGGGGATAAAGTCTCTTTATTAGATATATAGCAAGCTGGCTCCTATGGACTCTGACCCTGAGTGTGTCTGCATCATGTGATAGACCCCTTCCAATAGGAGGCGCTCTGGTGATTGCACAGGACTAATTTTAAAGAGACGTTACCAGCCTGATCTACAGTTACCTTGCTGCAAAGTCAGCCAGCGCACAGCACGATGCAAAGGGAGAAAGGTTTGGTCGGTGCTCTTTGGGGTGTTGGCTCTGTGTTAGCCATGACCGGTGACACAAACCACAGGTTTCTGAGTCTCATTCGCAAGTCCCCGGCGCTCAAAACGGCATGTTGCTGTCTCCCTTGGAAGGCTGAGGGTGCTGAGTCAATGCTAGTGGGTTTCAGACATGTGGCTCTGTGGCATTTATGGTCTTTCATACCTATGGGCTGGACGAGGAAAAGCTGTCACCTCCAGCTGAGCAGCTGAGCCCTGGCCCTTTAAATCACTGAGGAGCCCTGGGGGCTCCCGGCTACCACTGCTACCCCGGGGCTCTGGGGTCTGGCAGAGCTTTAAAGGGCCTGGGGCTCCACTGTGGTAGCAGCTGCCAGAGCCCTGAGCCCTGCTGCCCGAGCCCAGGGCTTCGGCAGCAGGGCTCCGGCGGGGATTTAAAGGGCCGGGGCAGTAGCGGTGGCTGGAGCTCTGGGGCTCTTTAAATCCCCGCCAGAGCCCCACCACCACTACCCCGGGACTTGGGCAGCAGGCTCAGGCCGGGATTTAAAGGGCCCCGGGGGTGGGTAGCAGCGGCTGGAGCTCCGGGACCCTTTAAATCCCCGCCGCAGCCCCGCCGCCGCTACCCCAGGGCTTTAAATTGCCCTCTCAGAAAGCCAGTCCTGGTACGGCGCACCAGCTCTTACCGGTACGCCGTAGCGGGGCGTACCAGCTTACTTTCACCTCTGATGACAGTCTTCCTCTCCCTGGTTATTTTGTAGCCTAGCGGGCTGCTGAAAAATCAAACTGCCTGAGAAGGCCACGTTGAGGGGATAATTAGCACAGGATCTAACGCACCCACGTGGCTTCCACCCACACACAACCTCCAGCATACCCGGGGTGCATGCCTATGCCTATTGTTCCTCTGCAGCCCAACTGCAGACAGTGGGGATGTCTGCTGATTATGTTCCAAGCAAACTTTCTTCTGGTTTGTGGGGTTCTGGTTTCTTTACTCCCCCTTCTCTCCCCCGCCCCCCCCCCAAATCCTTCAGCTACCTCCATGTGCTCCTGCTCTCTCTCCCCTGAAAACCTCCACACACTTATACACGTGTGTCTCAGCACATTTTAATCCTTCACAAGAATCTCCCTCTCTTGGTGTGACGTTGCAGCATTCGATCGCATAACAAGGACAGTAGGAATACAGCATGGACTTTTCTTCAGCCTGTTTTTGGATGGAAATTTCCCTCGGAACGAAAGAGGCTTGTGGGTGGGCAGGAGGAATTCAGGCAGGCCGGGAAGATGCACTGTTTTAATGTGCCGTCTCTGTCTCTTCGATTCAAGATGCAGATGTATAGTATACAAGATGCTCTGTATAGTGTGGCACGTCCTATGGGTCGGAAATGGGGCCCAGTGGGAGGCCCTGAAACAGGGCACGGAGAGCTCGCCTTGGCCTTGGCAAATAAGGAGTAAATAGCAATCCCTATTCACTCCGCTCTCCAGTGAAGGGGCCATAAAACCAACTGCTTCAAGAACAGGAAGGGAAAGACTGGGATGGGGGAAGACTGATATCTGACCCTGGGGATGATGGCTAGACCCCTCCCCTGAGCCAGGGAACAGGGTTTTATCTGATGGATGGGGCCTGAGACGGAAGGAGAGAGAGATCCTCAGCTGATGTCAGTTGTCCTAGCTCCATTGTGGAGCTGTTCTAAGGTTCTCCCTGGGAAAAAAGGGATCTGAACGGCTGAGCTTGTGTGTTTGCTATTTCTCCACGGAAAAGGCGAATTATACAGGTCGAAGAAAAACCAGAGTTTTATACTGAATTGTTTCACCAGCATTCAGGCCCTGTAAATCTCTACCAAATGCAATAGGCAGCTGGATTTTCAGCGGTGCTGAACCCCTTTACCCCCGTTTGATGTTGCATCTGCTTGTGCCATCCTGAAGCAAATCATATAAGGGAGAGATCCCTGCCCCCAAGCTTCTGTCTAATTCCAGGCCCTAGATTCCATATAAATAAGATGTCATTTATTTCCCCTGGGCCACTTCAGCTCAGAGAAGCAGACTCCAGTTTTTTATTGCGGTGTTGGTAGCAATTTCCCAGCTTGGTTTACTGATGCTTCTCTCAAAAATGCCTGCTTGGATGAATAAAATAAACTGCACAGGAGCCATTGGTTTCGCTGGGACTTTCCAGGTGCTTGGTTCTTGCATTTTAACTGCTAAACCGCACAGTCTCCGACAAGATTATGGCTGGTGCAGGCTCAGAGATTTGGTCAATGGATAGCCCTGTCTTGAAGCAGTGTTTTAATTGCAGAGATGAATGCTAGGGGCACATCTCCCCTACACACCTCTTCTAAACTGGACCTTAGAGCTAACCGCTTAATAGCGGAGCCTCAGTTTCCACACCTGAACAATGGGGATAACGCTACTGTCTGCCTGTGTAAAGAACTTTGAGAACTACTGAGGAAAAGTGCCAGAGAAGAGCTAGCTATTTTTGTTATTTTATAACAGAAAAATCTATTCTTTCTCCACTCCCACCCCCAGATAATCTCTTGTAGTTTGCATTATTGCTTGCTTAGCTAATGGCTCCACGAGGCTCCTGAAATCTGGAATCATGAGGCGATAGAGCTGACCGTTGCGGTTCTGTTCCTCTAGTTGCATTATGCTCGTTACCTCAGGCCTACATCTCAGAATCTTCGCTGTGACTTCCCCTGCACTTTGGGATTCCATAAAGTAAATCTACCCAGAGCTGCTGAAAACCTCACTGACGTGTTCTCATTTGTCCTCTGGTCTGATTTTGTTATTCAAGATGTTCCCACCAGTCCTCCCTTTCCACACCCCAAGGTCGGTCTGGCTGGCAAGGACTTTAGTGCTGGAGGTGGCAGATGGACGGGCCTTACTCACAGAGCTAACAGGGTTGTGGAAGGAGTCAAAGGCAGACTTTCCAAGCAACAATGGCAGCAGTTGAGCAGAAAAATCATAGAATCCCATATAGAGCAAGGTGAACCGTGGGTGGCTGGGTGGGCAATGACGTGTAACTAGCTCAGTTCACCATTAAATAGCAAATTATCCATTTGACTCACTCCATTTCCCGATCCATGGAGCTGATTGGATGTTTGTTTAAGAAGTGTTTCAATTACCAAGGGGGCAGAGGAGACAAACTTCACAGTGAATGATGTTCAGAGCAAATCCTACCATCCGCGCTGCCCTATGAAGTTTGTGCCATCCTGGAACACAGTTACTGAGTGCCCTAACTTTTTAGAAGGACTTAGGTGAAGGCTTAAAATGATAGGTTAAAAGTAAAGCAGTATGTCCGTGTTTACAGGATTTAATTAAATTCTCATGAGCGAGTACCTAGACGTTCCCTATGCACTTCACTGAAACAAGGACCCAGCCCCTGCCCTGAAAAGTTAAGTCTAAGTTCTGTTGAGCCCTGTTCCTTTTTTCTTTATCTATTGATTGGTTTTATTCAATCTGTTACATTGCACCGTAGGTGTGCGTGGTGCTGTACGGAGCAAATTGCATGTCTGCAGTAGCACTTTTCACGCTAAACTTTTTTATCCCACTGCGGTGTTTACCAGTGGTAAAGTATCTGTGCTTGGCCTATGCTAGCATGTCAACATTACTGGTACTAGTGGATCCGCACGGGCACTAGACAAATAGTGTGAGAAGTCCAGGGCTCTGACACTCGGTTGCTTTGCCCCAGAAATTACAGGTGTAAGTAAAGATTAGTGAAAAGGCACACACCGGCCGTGCAGCAATTAAAGCTCCCAGTTATCTTAGCCTTCCAGAACCATAAACTGAATCCCAGACTAATTAAATCAGATTGGAGATAAGCACACAGCTCTCGGTAATGTGCTTTTGGTTTTTTTTTTTTTTTAATTCTGCAACAACAGAAAGAGTTTGAGATGGCTGATTCGCTCCTTGTTAATGCTCGGCGTGCTCTTCCCAGGGACATGCCTGGAGATGGATTTATTGAAAAGCCAAATTGCTTTTAATTGGAAATTGGGTTTGTCTGAAGTTTGTTCTGTGCACCAAGAGGGGAGTTGCTTTTAGTGAGGCAAACTTGACTCTTTCAGCAAGAAAGAGGACTCCAGAGGAACCACAGAATGGCTGCTCTTGGCCATGGTTCTCTCTAGAGTTTGCTAATTAGTTAATTTCTGCTGCAGGCCACTTCTGGAGGT
Source organism: Caretta caretta (assembly GCF_965140235.1). Classification (NCBI taxonomy): domain Eukaryota; kingdom Metazoa; phylum Chordata; order Testudines; family Cheloniidae; genus Caretta; species Caretta caretta. Next base: position 6,589,203 of record NC_134215.1, read on the forward strand.
GGACCCATGCCATGAAGTTTGGAGCCAGGGATTTGTTTCGGACCTGTTGCTAGCTGATACCTATTAAAAATTGATACTGCAGGAAAAAAATGAGTGATGTTATGGGACTGCAATAACTGCACCTGCAGGGAAAGTGGTGGTGATCTGTCAGCATGTGGCATTGTTGGGGCTTTGTATTGTGCTGTGGCAGCAGTACGGGATGCCGTTGCACCATAGTGCAGCAACAAAATAACTTGGCTACGTTGACATGGAGATGTGATGAACTAATGGACTGGCCCAACTTCCTGACCTGGCAATGTTGGGCTTGTGACACACCGACATGGCATCACAGTGGTGTGGCAACCATTAACAGCAGAATGCGGAATAAAACTGAAGTTAACTAGCAGGCCTTATGGTAGAGCCAACCTAACCACATTTGTGATGCTGTTGGGGACAAAGAACACGGCCAGTCCTAGATATTGTGGGGCCCTATGCTGCACCTGTAACTGGGTTCTCTTGCCTGCATGTACCCACATCTTGCCTCCTGCCCACCTGCGAAACCCCTTAGCCTTTGGCAAACCCCTCACACACTTAATTATGAGACCACTGGAGCCACACCTCAGGAAGGCATGCAGTGAATAACAGAAGCAGACTTTTGTAGGCAGAGAATGGGGAAGGACCAGGAATTGCATCTCTGCTGTGGCTTCCTGGTGCCAGAGCTGGATGGGGCAAAATGACCAGGAATCGGAGACGGTGCTGTGGGGGGTGGGTCATGTGAGGGGAGTGGAAGCCCTGGAAGAGCAGTCTGGACAGTCTCATAGGCCTCCGACTTCCTCTGACAGGTCAGCGCCATTGAGCTCCTCCACAATTCTCAGGGCCTTCTTTCTGAGGTGGAAGCAGGTGGCCCTGGCGAAATCATGTTGGTCTGTGGTCCGTAAGAAACGAAGGAAAGCCAGCTGAGGTTTCCCCACAGGGAAGGATGGGGAGAGACACATTGTTTGGTGTTCCTCTTGGTTTCCTTCCTTGCTCCCCTCAGAGCTGCTGTGCTGCAGGAGAACAGTCGTTACCTCAAGAGACAGTTGCAATGGTCAGGTTGACAAACGGGCATCTTCCAGGGCCTTCACGGGAGGACAGCCCACTCCTTCTCCGGGGGTATGTCTTCTTAGACCCTTCAAAGCACAGCTGTGGAGGTGGGAGGAGCCCAGCGCCTGATCTGCCATGTTTGACCGTCTCTGTTCCAGAGGGACCCAGGGGTGACCTAGCCGGGGGGCTGTAAGGTGGGAATGAGGAGCTTTGGCAGAGCTGAGGGAGAGGGGGGACCCAGGGCGTATGGCTACAGGCTGAGATTGAGGGGCATCAGCAGAGCCCGGGGGGTTGCAGGTCTGAGTTTAGGGACATCGATCAAGCTCTGTGGGTGGGAAGAGGCCGGGACTGGGGGCTGCCTGTTGGGTTGAGGTGTGTGGGAGACAGCAGGAAGCTACAGCCACTCTCCTTGCTAGGCCTGACTGCAGCCTGCATTGTTAATCTTTCCATTTCAACAACTGATTCAAACACAGCGTTTCAACTTATTTTAAAAAGAAAGCAGCATCGACAAGTGGGCAGCAGAGCTGGATCCCTTCCACGGCCAGCAATTATCAGAGAGCAGCAAGGATTAAATATTTCATTAAAGCCAAGCTGCCGTGGGCAAGCTTTTCAGGTGATAACTTGCCGTGGTATGCAAGGCAATCCCCCTGCTTCTTGCCCAGGCCTGACCTGCTGAATAGCACCTGGGAACATTTCACTGTTGAGCCTGAAAGGGAAAAGTGCGAGGGCTTCTGTAACAAAAGGAGGTGATGCGGGAAAGGGGATCCTGTGTGTGCAAGAGTTCAAGCAGCCGAGCGTTAGGGAATGTTCTGTTCCCGCCTGCAGCCAGAGATAGGGTGGTGGCGCGGTTGGAGACCTGAGGTGGAGAGAACCTCTGGCGCTGGTTCCAGCTCTTTAAAAACGTTATCTCCCAAGCTGTAGACTAATGAGTCTGGTTCAGAGACGAGTTCCAGGTCTGCCAAGTGGGAGACGGACACCAGGTTGCTGCTTAATTGAGGCAAAGGACGGTGCTTTGGGGAAGCTAGTTCTAGTCTCAACAAGCCCTCTGAGTGAACAGGAGAGAGCACCTAAGCCGTCGCCTCTCTCTGTGGGGCCTGCGGCCTCTTCCCTCACAGGAGGTGCGCAAGTGGGGTCACTCCTGCTGAACGCTGCGCTGGTTCCCAGGTGGGGACCCACCAATTTGGGAGGGGGATGAGAGGGTTGTTACAGCACCGGCAGGCGTTTCACCGCGTGAGCAGCTTTGGCCGTGGCGGCTCACCTCCACACCTGCTGTGCTGCGAAGGGTCTCCACGCCAGCCCTGCATAAGCCAGTGCAGAGAGCAATGATGGGGCAAGCCCAGGGCAGGGACCACAGGTTCTGTATGGATATGGATGCAGCAAGCTGCAGGCCTCCCCCCTGCAGCTGCTATTCCTACCCATAGCTCAGAGGGGTCCTGTCAGGAGAGCTGTGCTGCAGCCCCATAGCCTGGCCCCGGGTGTGGGAGTTGGAATTCAACTCTCCAAGCTACTAGAATTCAGAGTTTTGGCCCGTCCAGCTTCTATGCTTGGACTCAATTCCATCTGACTCCAGGGCGGTTCCCTGGCTGGCTGAGTCTGTGGTCCCTAGACTGCTGGTGAGTGAGGAGCTGAAGGCACGTCTACCCACTGGCTGAAACAATGGCCAAACGGTGGGATTATGGCATTTGTAGGAGTGCTTTTCAGGGTCAGGACATCACACCATTTACATGCAGCTTTTTCATGTCTCTAAGAAGGTAAATAAACAGATCATCAAGCATTCATCCTCCTTTGATGTTTGCCAGCTAGCATGATAATTCCACTGCCCTCCCTGTTTGCAGACTCCAGCCTGGCTGGTTTCCATAATGCCACTGATCCTGGGTCATGGCAACACTCTTTCTCTCTGCCAATGAATAAGTATAATCAGGGTGACTCTGAACACCTTCTGGCCCTGAGGATACTCCAAGGAATGGAACCATGGGGTGGGCAGGGAATGTGTGATAGCCCAGTAGCTGGTTGGTAGTTTGGATAAAAAGTGGAGGCAGCTATTGCAATGCTGGAGGTGGAGTGGAGTATGGAGGGGGCAGGAACAAACCCAGCTGGGGCAGGGAAGTGACTTAAGTTCTGATCTAGGAACAGTGCCGCTGGTTTAGGGCTTGATCCAGCTCCCCTGGAAGCGAATGATATAACTCCCTCGAGCTTCAATGGGCGTTGTATTAGGCTCGTTGAATAGGCCTACACTCAACATAGTACACACACACATTAGCCCGGTTAGTGGCCAAAGCTCTTCCTCGATCCCAGTGTTTTTCTGTGTTCTTATGGATCACAGAACATAAGCTTCCTCTCCAACTTCGTTGTCTGTAGGGTTGCAGAACCTCCCTGCCCCTGCTCTGAGTTGCCTCTGCCCAAGAGGGAAATTCCAAGTCTTTTTACATTTCTTGGCTGCTGCAACTAATAGGACCCACCTGGTCTGGCAGTGAGGGAGAATCAGCAGATTTAACTACATCTCTTTGCAGGATCCCAGAACTGACACTCTGTAAGAGGCCGTTGCTGAGGGAGAGCTGTACACTGTTTAATCCCTGTTATCCTACATCTTTCTCAGTTAATTACTGACTTCTGCACTTTAATAAGCACGAAAGCGTTTGAAAGATGAGGGCTCGATGAAAGGCACTAGGCCAGGAGGGCATAACTGTTTCCTAACCTCAAACTTTGAGCATTAAATTCAGACTTTTGGGGAGATTTTGCAGTCCATTGGGACAGTCACTAAAATCTGAGCATCCATCAGGGCAGCCAGTGAATAGAACAGAGAATGAACAGGAAGACAGCTCCAAAGAAGACCATTGTGGAGACCTGGTTATTGTCTGGGTTCATAGAAAGGAGGAGTTAAGAAATCTGGATGTAATTGATGACCAGTGTCTGTCTAATTCCAAAGAAAAACTCTGTGTCTGTGGGCGGTTGGGCACGGAGTGGCTGAGATAGAAATCTCAGGCTTTTCAGTTTCCTATTGTAAGCAAGACTTGAGGCCCTGCCCACTCCTCAGGTCTTCAGAGCAGACCCTTAGAGTTCTCCATCTGTTAGTCATCTATATTTGCCAGTGGACTCCTACTGTGATCCAATATTAAAAGGCAGACTGTCAGTGTGCAAGGTCCGATGCACTATGGGTATCTAAAAAAATCCAGTCATAAAAAACTAGGGATGGAGAAGACTTACTAGGTCTTCTAGTTCACCCACACTTCTGGAGTACGTTCTCCAGTGCTTTGGCCATTCTGCCTTTAAACGCTGCAGGCAATAAGAATTTGAGCCTTTCCCCAGAGAGATGATTCCGGGATCAATTAGCCCTCCGTCCCAGGAATGCTGTTTGTCGTCTTGTCCCCCTGATGCTACTCCTGATGATGTCTGTGGCAAGGGTCCCACTGATTTCAGTAGGAGCAGGAATGAGCCTATACACATTTGAGAATTTGGAAATGCTTGTAAGCATTTTGTGGGTTTGGGGGAGGGAGGGTTCATTCTTTCCTCCATCATTATGGTGTTGTTGTCCTGGTCTGTCAGTCGGTTTCTGCTATTCCAAGAAATGACTCAGCCCTAGACACTTTTTTGCATCGTCTGGAGTTCGAGAGTACGTCCACACTGCAGTGTAAGCCCAGGGTTCAAACTCAGGCTCAAGCCAAACCCTGCTTTCATCTACACACAAATCGTGTTAAACCAGGGCTTGGTCCCACGATCCCATGGGGAGGATCCAAGCCTGAATCAAGCCAGGACCCAGGGTTCAAGCCGTATTGCTTTGCAATGTTGATGCAACCCCATTGAACTGGCACTCTGGGAGTCTGCCAAAAGTATCCCACAATCCTATGGGCCGACTTTCTTTGTTCTCTGGAAAGTCAATTTGGTGGACAGTCAAGTTTAGCCATATTGCACGGTGGACAAAGGGCTAGAGCGGCCACATTTTGGGAGGGCGCTAGGAAGTCTGGAATATGAGTGGTTGGACTCGGGCCCGCAGAATGCAGTGTAGACACAGGTTGGGACCCAGGATTCAACAATTCCTAACCTGGGCTTACAAATATGTGTAGACACTCAAGCCCTAGGTTAACAGGGTCTACTAACTAGAGTTCTACTAGCCCTAGGCTTACACTCCCTTTCCTCACTGTATTCACTACAGTCCCAAGACCGCTGATTTAGAATAACACTCTTAACTCCTGTCCACTCAGATTTTTTTTTTAGGTGAGGTTCTGCCACTCTTTCCCTGTGATCCATCCATACCTTGTTTTAACCCACTTCGGGAGTCTGAGGAGAAAAGCAATTCTAAATCCCGTGTCAAAATCAGCATCTACCAGGCCACAGCATCTCCTTCTGATGAAACAAATGATGGTATAAGACACTGACTCTCTCTCTCATCTGCTTTTTTCCCGTTAGGACATATAACTTTACTTTACGGCAGCCGTATTACCAGCCGGAAGGAGAGGAGAATCCATTCATCTGCTCGTCCCATCGGGATAACGGCATGCAGAAATGCTCCAATATCCCAAACAGGAAGGAGTACAGGGTGGAGTGCACCTTGAGCATGGACTCCTACAACCAAAATTTGTATAACCCAGATTTCAGCAACAGGAGCGCTTGCATAAACTGGAACCAATATTACAACGTATGCAAGGCAGGGGATGTAAACCCGCACAATGGAGCTATTAATTTTGATAACATTGGCTATGCCTGGATAGCTATTTTTCAGGTAGGATTTTGCAAGTGCTTGCTTTGTCTTGTTTTTTCCCATGTTGCTTGAAGGGGTTTTGACAGATGTTAGTTGAAAAAGGAATATGCCTGCAATAGAATGAAACTGGTAAATAGATGGGACGTGTCAGGTAAATGAACCAAAGAATAAACTCCGTGCTGTTTGGAGAGAGGCAAACGATGACATTTTTCAACACATTTTAGAAAAGAGAGTGAAGATTTCTGATAGTAGAAGGGTTTTTCCTCTAGCAGACAGAGGCATAACAAGGTTGAGTGGCTGCAAACTGAAACTCAATAAATTCAGGCTAGAAATAAGACACATCTGTAATAGTTAAGGCCGTTAACCATTGGAACAACTTACCAAGGGGATTTGGTGGATTCTCCATCACTTCAAGCCTTTAAATCAAGATTGAACATCTTTCTAAAAAAAAATATGCTCGAGCTCAACCACAAGATATGGGCTTGATTTAAGTATTACTGGGTTAAACTCTCTGGCCTGTGTTATACAGGTGGTCAGATGGGATGATCTAAATGGTCTTCTCTAGCCTTAAAAGCTAGAAAAACTCCTTGTGCAGTCGTTTACACCAGTGCAAAGTGCAATCAGGTCAGAATGGGAGTGTGTTATATTTACCAGAGATGTTTAAATGGCTACCCAAGGTGTAATGTAACAGATAATCAAGTCCTTGGTGCACTGTTCCCTGAGGTCAAGAGCAATAGATAGTAAAGTTTATGGTCAGGAGGCCGTTGTGGCTTAGGGATAGTCTACGCACCAACTTTAACTTTTAATTCCCACCTTGTGTTATTTCGGTGCGCATCCGTGAATGGCATTGTTTTTTCCAAAATGAGTGTTCTGTTTTGATTTAGGAATGTCAAACTATAATATACATTTATTCTGAAACAAGAAATAGGTTAGTTCTTTGGTGTGAGTTTCTGTGAAGACCAGCCCACCTAGGGAATAAGGTAAGAAGAGTCTGGCTGAAGCTGTTCCCTATATAAGAGGTATGGAAGGAACATGGTTTTTCTACACACAAGTTGCACTGCTGTAACTAAAGTGGTGCAACTTTGTGTGTGGACAGAGTACATCAGTGTAAACTTGGCTTACATGTGCAAGCTGAACTGAGGCAAGTCTGGTTTAAACCAAAGTATGCAACTCCATCTGTGACATGTGCCTTCTGGCTGGCCTGGCCAGGATTGTACCAGGGACCTCCAGAGCTAAAAACATGAGCTTGCTACAATTTGAGGGTCTGTAGCAACTCTTCTTCTCTGTGCATCAACACACAAGCAGATTTTGAACACACACTTTTGAGTGCATTACACATGCACAAAGTTACACCACTTTAACTGAACTGAACCTTTAGTTAAACTGGTGCAGCTTTGTGTGTAGATCAGCTAAAAGGAGAAGTCACTTCCGATCCCAACAGCAGTGACGTCTAAGTAGATTACCAGGCAGGAATCATCTGATCAGCTTATCATAGAGGCCTTGTCTTCCCTAGGAAAAATGGTGTGTGCTTATCTTGTGTTAGCTAACGTGGTAACTAACACAAGGTAAAATCCTAGTTTGTAGTTTTCACATGTTAGCAGGTCAAGATGAACCCCAAACTCCCCCATAGTTTTTGACTTGACCTGCTAACCCACAACAAAGCTAGCAGGTCTTCTCTTCACGGGGATTTGACCTAGTGTTAGTTACCGCACATTGGCGAGCATAAGCTAACACGCCCTTTTTCCTAGCAAAAACTTACCTAGAAAGCAGTTTCTGTGCTGTCTGTCCTTTGAAAGTCTCCAGAGCCCTAAGCCAGAGTTGTAGCAGTGACATCTTCACAGCTTCTGCTCTTCCCCTTTTGAGACTTTTACTGCCATGTTTTGTTCCCCTTCACTGTGAGTAGCATTTTGGCATATATCTTACATGGCTGTGCAATGTGGTAAATAATACATATGTGTTGCTGAAGGGGTGAGTTTGTTGCAGTAAGACCTGCAATGAAGACAGGTGTGACATGCAATTGTTTTTAGCCGCTGCTTTGTAGTTTGGTGAATTACATAAGCGAAGGTTAAATTGGAGAGTAGTAAGAAGAGAGGGAGAAGCAAAGAGAGAGAAGGAAGAGTAGGGAAAAGGTAAGGCTGGGGGGGTGAAGGATTGACCCAGATACTCATTAATAGGTGAACTTTGTTGCAAAGTTTGTGCTTTCTTTTCTCACATGATCTGGTTCTTTCACTTTCCGATATGCAGGAATGCCCCAATGGTATGGTCGTTAGTTCCCATCATCAGTGCTCTTCAGCTTCTGCCACTAATTTTTTCTTCCTTTTAATTATGTTAATTACTAATAATTATCTGTTGGCATTTGTAATTGGTGTGATTTTCTTTTCTAAATTTTCTTCTATTCCCTCCGCGTTCTAAGAAGCCCAGCTCCCAAGGAAGATAGCCCGATGTGCATATTTTGTTTGCTTTCAAGTGCTGTCCCAGTGGCATATCCTGAGTTATGTTACTGCTGCTATCTAATGTTCTAAAATGCATCCAGACAGGTTTAGATGAGTCCCAGGCATCCACTATTAAAAATGCATTGGTACCCGCCTGGCATTAATGTGTCAAAATAGGAGCAGCCTCCGTGACTTCTCATATTCCTGATTGGTGCTGCGTGGTGCATGGAAGAAAGGGGAAATTAAAAATAAGAATGTGTCCATCAGTGCGCTGTCCCATTTGGCATCCTCCTTTTCCAACAGGTGGCTAAGCATTTTATCAGAGCCTGATTGATATGGCACAAGTGATCTCTTAGGGCCTCCGGTCTCTGGGCGGGTGGTATCGTTACAGAAAAAGGGTAAAGGCCGATTCACTGCAGAAGTCCCATGCCTGGGCAGTTAAAAATGGTCAAATGTGTGTTCAGGAGGCAATGCTGCTTTCTAGGCTCCTGGGAAACAAGTTATTCATTTCACTTTGTCTCTGGGGCAAACTCTAGCCCAGATGAAATGTGTAGAATTCACCCCAGGAAGAAAACGTATCCTTAGAGTACAATACTCCCACGACTTGAATTGATTCCTCTGGGAAGACAGAGGGCTGATATTGGGTGCGTAGATCATTGTGACGTCCTGCTTTCAGATACCGGGAGGTTTGTGTTTGGTTTCAGGATTGCTGCTTTGGCCATCAGAATACTATCCCCAGCCAACTCTCTTCTTGTATATTTTTCCATTTAGTGCCTTAATTTTGAGCTTTTAGAAATAGAAAACAAAGTTACTTCATGGGCAAAGATGAACTTGGGCGTTGAGGTGACTGCTTAACAGGGCTATGAGAATATGGATAATATTAAGTATTATCTGAGTTGTTAGGTGCTCAATCAAAACAATTGCTGGAAAGCAGAGACCATTAAATTCTCATTAGATTTCATCAGCTAATCAGGATGGCCCAGGTTAGACCTCCAAGGAAGGTCCTGAGGGCTGCAGGAGGTAGGGTTGACGGTTTTAGAAGGCCATGCACTTCGCTATCTTTGTCCCAGTATACTGTGTAACAGGCGTACTGCCGCCGGATGTGTTATCTTTTGGATGAGACAGATCCAAGGTCCTGCTCACTTCTGGCCAATAACTATGCTTTTTGCAACAGTGAGAGTGGAGAGGTGACCCTGAGGTCTGGCCCAATTCCAATTGGGATCATGCCAGTCTGAAGACTCAGTTGGATCCTGTATTCTTCATCCTTCACCCTACGCTGCTTTGTAGTATAGCGGTGTTCGAAAGCTGCTCTGCTCTGCACTTGAGGTACCAGTGTTGCCTAGGGTAGCCAAGAGATCGCTATGCAGGCTTTGAAGGTTTTGGAAAGCCTATGTAACAATATGAAAGCAAGGTCAACATCCCAGGCGGATCAGTAAGTAAGGTCTGCGTTTTTAACAGTATGTTGGTGGTGCTCCACTCTGAGTGCCCTGCCAAGCTGACTTAGGCTCATTTCCAAAAATGACTTAGGCACTTAGTATAGGAGAAGGTAGCCGCAGGGGGCGGGGCTAACCACTCGTATCTGCCTGGGACCCTCGGTACAAACTCGGTGCCGCTGACCCCTCCTGCTGTTTGCGCTGCTGTGGCGACTCTCTGTTTTCACTGCGCTAACTCCAGGTGAGCTAACTGCCGGTTTGTCTCCTGGAGCTGGGAATCACCCCCCCACACACACACCTCAAAGCGTTGGTGTGCCCCAAGTCTCCCGGTGACGTCTACTGCCTGTCTACCACTGGCAGCGGCGTGTAGGGTACGTGCAGCTACGTGCTGCAGTGAAAAGCCAGCTGCATCCACGCTGTGGCATGTAGCTACATGTGCCAGTGAAATGCTCTGGCAGGGGGGAGGCAGCGGGAAAGGTGCTGCGGGAACCTTTCCCCGCTGCTTCCTTCCTGCTGGAGCCTTTCCCTGTGGCAGGGAAAGCCTCCAGCAGCAGGGAGGCAGCAGGACACTACACTGCTAAAAATGCAGTGTAAACGTGGGAGATGCTGCTTGGGGATGTAGGGTACCACATAGGGTATGTACCCACAGGGTTCAGGTGTGTCTTTACTCACCTAGTCAGAGCCTCACTGTCTGCACTAATAACGAGGAGTCCTTGCGGCACCTTAGAAACGAACAAATTTATTTGGGCATAAGCTTTCGTGGGCTAGAACCTACTTCATCAGATGCATGGAGTGGAAATACAGGAGCAGGTATAAATACATGAAAGGATGTGGGTTGCCTTACCAAGTGTGAGGTCAGTCTAACAAGATAAATCAATTAACAGCAGGATACCAAGGGAGGAAAAATAACTTTTGAAGTGGTAAGAGGGTGGCCCATTACAGACAGTTGACAAGAAGGTGTGAGTAACAGTAGGGAGATATTAGTATTGGGGAAATTAAGTTGAGGTTTTGTAATGACCCAACCACTCCCAGACTCTGTTCAGGCCTAATCTGATGGTATCCAGTTTGCAGATTAATTCCAGTTCTGCAGCTTCACGTTGGAGTCTGTTTTGGAAGTTTTTGTTGTTGAAGAATTGCCACTTTTACGTCTGTTATTGAGAGATTGAAGTGTTCTCCTACCGGTTTTTGAATGTTATGATTCCTGATGTCTGATTTGTGTCCATTTATTCTTTTGCTTAGAGGCTGTCCGGTTTGGCCAATGTACATGGCAGAGGGGCATCGCTGGCACATTATTCATACCCATGCTAGGGGGGCGTGCAGTGTACGTTGTCTGCATGCACCCATCAGGAGCGTGCAGGGTAGACATACCATGGAAAGTCAGTGGGATGTAGGCTCCCAATGCCTAGTTACCAAAAGGTGTTGAGGCACCTCACTGCAGTGGAGGTTAGGCTGCTGAATCCCTTTGAGGATCTAGGTCCCAGTGCCTAAAGCAATTTTAGAAAATGATCCTTAAGCTCCTAAATCGGGCAGGTCAGACTTTGCAACGTGGAGGGGAGCAAGCCTAAATGCCGTTAAAAATCTGGGCCCAAGGAACTTCAGCAAGGAGACTCAAGACCGTGCTGATAATAAATTCACGAAAGACATAAGGACTATGGCTGCATCCATGTGTATGCGAGGATAATAATTCCTTATGTAATCCTACAAATTATTCATGTTTTGATTCCCTTCATTTGTTGCGTAATAAGCTAATTCATGTATGTATTTGTTACGAAGGCACGTTCAATGGCGCATTATGTGATCTAATTATCTTACTACCGAATAAATGAAAGGAGATGGAACCTAAATTAACTGTGAGGTTTGGCATGATATTAAGATCCCTTTATTGCACATGAATTTCAGTAGCAACAGTAAGAGTTGTAATTATGGGTATTGTCGTACTACAAATGATGAATTACCCACCTCAGCAAAGTCTAATGTAATCTGAATTACAGATCCTGTTTTGCAGGACATCAAAACACTGCCACCATCTACACCAGAAATTACGCTGCTGCAGGGCCTAAGCTAAATAAAAGCCGGCTATGTCAAGGGAGCCGGAGTGTTGCTATGAGATATTGTGCAGGGAGAGGAGAGATGATTCAGGCTGCTTTGTTTGTATCATTTCATTTTCCATCTCAAGCTACGAAGGGCAGGGCCCACAATGGATCCTTCTGACAGAAGGTATACTCTGGGCAACATTTTACAGGCAGTTGTTGGGGTGACCGTGACATCAGTTCTGAGTAGGAACTGATGAAGAAATGTAGGGGACAATCTGTTTCAATATTTCCTTGAATCTCTGATGAAACTTGAAAAGGTAAATTTTTCAAGTATCATTGTAGGGATTTAGTTCAACACAGGAAGGGAGTGTTCTGTCTAAGCAGTTAAGGAAGGGCACTGGGAGGCCACTCTCTCGCTGTTGTTTGTGACTTTCTCTGTGCCCCTCTTACGTGATGTGTTCCACCCCAGAGGTGGCTGCATTTCAGTCCTGGGAGACGTTTACATACCATTTAGGGGCTTTTACGGTTGGAAGGCCGTATCGAAGTTAGTCAGGCTGTGAGATTGGGGTGCATATCTTAAACTTCGGGAGCGTTTTGGTTTCAGACCCATCTCAAACACAAGGGCATATCGCTTTTCATGCACCGTTTCTCCAAGAAGAAGAGTTAATCAAGTCGGATAAGCAGCACACATCTGGTCCTTCGTCAGAAGGCTCCAGTGAGGGAATTCTCTGTGGAGGCTGTTATGTACACTTCTGCTGTCACTGAAAAAAAACCAATAGTGTGCAAGAGAGGCTTGGCAAGTGAGCAGCATGACAAGAATGCCCAAGAAAGGAAACGCAGAATCACCTTCTCAGAGAAAAATACCTAAAATACTGAGTGGTATTGAAGGAGCTGTCAGCGACCACGAGAGATGTCTGTGTTATCTTGCTCACCCGCCTAGGCAGTGGAGAGCTTCTGGCCGCCACTGGTCCTGCTGCAGCCAGCAGTAGGTTACAGCAAGGAAGGTGAACGTGATAAACGCACCCAATAAATATCGCCCTGCTCAGGAAAACATGTTATAAGAGGGAGCAGATTTGGAGGGGGGAATGTGATGCCAACTGCCCCTCATTCATTCCTGTGTGGAGGAGATTTCTCTGAATGAAATACACAGGCAGGAGGAAGTAGATTTTCAATGGAAAAGGCATTTGTGCTAAGGAAGAATGTACTCCGACTATTTAGTCCTCCTGTTGTGCCTTTCATCTGAAGAGCTCAGAGCACCCTGCAAATGTGAACTGGGTCACCAAATGCCCCTTTAAGGCAGATATCATTATCCCCATGGGGAAACTGAGGCACAACACGGTTGAATGACATGAGTCTCAAAGCGCCTGCTGCTCCCGTAGGATTCACAGAAAGCTGCGAGAGCATCGCGCCTTTAAAAAACCAGCTCATAAACCAGCCCAAGACCTGCAGCGAGTCAGTGAAAAAGCAATGAATAGAACCCGAAAGTCCTGCCTCCCAACTCCCTGCTCTGACTACCCAGGCAACATTCCCTGAGTCCATTGTGTAAGGGGCCACCTTCCCTTAGTGCACCCTAATAAACCCCTGTCAGAACGGAGGGGAGTTAACTGCAGGAGTTAAATAAGGCCATTTACACTGCCCAATCCTGTTTCGCTTGAAGCAAATGAGAGTTTTGGCACTGAGTGGAGTGAGAGCAGCGTCAGGCCCCATATAGTGGGAGGCTTTTGCTCCTTTTCAGAGGGCTGATGAGGATGTGTTCCTCTGCTACATAGCTGCTGGTGCCTTCTCCTGCATTTCTCACTGAGCAATTAGCTGCTTCAGGTACAGTCCCAGTATGCTGGCATAGTGCCCAAGCAAGTGTGACAGCAAAAGACAGCCAAACCTTCTTTCCAGAGCCAGAAAGTTATATGTGGAATTCTACCTTCTGAAATTCCCTCTCTGTTTGCAAGTGGAGAAGTTAGCTGTGTCCTCTGGCTTGTCTGGAAAGCAGCTGGGACATTTTGTGAGTTACTAAAATGTAAAGAATTATTAATGCTTTATATCACTTCCTATAAATTCTGACGGGAAGCCCAAGAGACAGAGTGCAGCTCTGGAATGCAAACACCTCTGGATCTGTCTGGGTTTGGATCCAGGGTATTTGGGGCAGTGTGTTAAATGGGTCAGCCAAGAAAATTCTAAGTCAGATCTGGGTTCAGACTTCAGACACTTGCTGAAGCTGGGGGGCAGGAGGGTTCACTTGCTCTGTCATTGCAAAAGTTTTTGCGCAGTGTACAGCCTGGCGAATAATGGATTTTCAGTCTGTTGGCAACATTGAAAAGTCAAAAAAAAATTGTTGGGTCAGAACAAAATCAAAACTTTTCACATTTTTCAGTAAATCAAAAAGTTGGGAAAAAATCGGTTTGGGGTGAACAAAATGGTTCATTTCCACAAAATTGAATTGTTCTCATTTCAACCAATTTTAAATGATTCTGAATTTTTAAAATAACATTAAAGGAAAGTTTGAAATCATTAAAGGAAAGTCGTTTCAAACCAAAAAATCAAAACGTTTCGTTTCAAAAATGTTGAAGCAAAATGTTTAGGGTTTTTTTTTTTTTGAGGGGGTGGGGAGGGTAAACAAATGATTTCTTGAAACCAACTTAAATTTGCAATTTTGATTTCTGCATTTTTTGCCAAAACTGTTTGACCGAAAACTTTCACCCAGCTCTAATGTAGTGTCCCAGGTCTATTTGAGTGGCCCCTGCTGCCCACCTCAAAGGGAAACCAACTTGGGTGGTACACACGCTGACTTCAAAAGTTCCTGAGAAACATTCTCTTCCTTGGGGATCCTTCCAGTTACGCTGGAGTGGAAGCAACATAGACTCATAGAAATGGAAGGCTGGAAAGGACCTCAAGAGGTCATCTCGTTCATCACCCCGCTCCCCCGATGCTGAGGCAGGATTAAGTATACCTAGGCTATCCCTGACAGATGTTTCTCTAACTTCTTAAAAACTTACAACATCATCCCATCCCATTCAAAGCAAAACCTGCAGCAACTCTGATGAAACGCTTCCAGAGCCATTCTCAAGAAGATCCAAAAGTCCCTTACGCTAGTCCGTGTTCATGATTTTCAGCCTAGATGAGCTCCAGTTGAGGACATGGTGTGCAGAGTTCTGAGCACTGCCTTCCTTGGAAGTAATAAAGGCTGCACTAGACTCTACCAGTAATCAGAGTAATTTTGCAGGCATCCCACTTGTTATGCATTGTGGGGGAGGAGTTAATTCAGAGTTTGGGGAGTATTCTAGCCCATGTGGCATACACAGTTTTTGCTGTGTAGCTGTAGTCAAAGTGAGGATCTTCTGTGGGTTCCATATTGGCTTGGATTCCATTTTTCTTGGTAAGGGAATTGCTCTGTGAATGCTTTGCCTTTCAGCTTTGATACCTTTTCAGACTAGTTTATGGTTCTCAGTTAAATACATTCCCTGTGCATAAAGTACTTTACAAAAACAATGAAGACTAAGGATAATTATCATGGTAAATCAAACCTCATTAATATATACTGAGATATGATTTGTTGTTATAGCCGGCATTCATCTAAAATTGGTGATACTTGGGAGATAAGGATTTTGCATTATTTAGTGTAGAATGGATAGGCAGTCAGATAACATCCTCATCATTACAGAAGTTGCTGTTGGGGTTAGATAATTTCATTCAAAGGCATCATTTTCTGCTCCTTGCCACCAAAGTCGAAAGGTCCTCAGACTTGCTGCCCATGGCTGCTGTCAAGTTCAACGGCAAAGGGAGAGTCAGGGGCATTTATTTTAAAGGGATAGGGTCTGCTATTTTGAAATCAAAATGTACAGGCTAAAATCCTGCCCTTAGTGGTAGAAACCACCTGGAAAGGAGGGAGTGGTATTGGTTGTCTTCACTGCGGGGGGGAAGGAGTGTGTCCTTAACTTATGTGTCCTTAACTCAGACCATGGTACATTGACCTGATAACCACTTGTTTATCAGAGAAAGCCTGCAGTGTATGAACCATGTTTGCTGGAGCCATGTCTGTATACATCAAACACTAAGGTCATCAGCAGGCATCAAACTCAGGGCTTTCAACAGTAGAAGCACAAGCCTCTACAGCTTCAACTTAAGGGCTGACTCTGTTAGCTGGCACTACATAGCAGACTTTGATCCTCACTGGGACCAAGAGTGAGAGGGAAGCTTGATCAAATGTACCCATTGAAGTCAATGGGAGTCTTTCCATTGACTGCAATGGGCTATGAATCAGGCCCTAAGACAGCCTGTTAATATTTTCTTTTTCTCCAGAGAAGTAGTTCCCAGTTTTGCTTTTAAACTGAGTTCACTTTGAAATTAGAAACTCCTTTTCTGTGGGGAGCCACTCATTGGAGTAGAATCAAGAAAGAGAAGGTGGGGGGAGGTGCTCATAAGCTTTCAGGAACTTTTGAATATTTAGGTCCAAATTCTGCCCTCTGGTGTAAGCTTGCATTCTCACTGAGCTCAGGAGGATTGCATGGTTACTGGGCACAGAATTAGGTTGATGATCAGGAAAGCAGCTGGGCAAAGGAGAGATTTTTGGTTACATGATCATTCTGAAAAATCCGTTGTTTCATATCAAAGCCAAAAATGAGGGTTTTTTAGAAATTTTGTGTTTAAAAAAATAAAAGTTTGAGGTCAAACAAAACATTGTTTTGGTTTTGAGCATTTTTAAACATTTCTTATTTTTTAAAGTGAAATGAAAGGCCATTTTGAATAAAAAAATAGAAGCATTTGTTTTGAAAAAAATCAAAATGAAACGCTTCAAATTTTCCGAAAGTTTGGGGTTTTCTCCCCCTAAATTTGTTTAATATTTTGGTGTCACCAAATTTGCATTTTTCACTGGAAAAAAGGTGTCGTTGAAACATATCATCCAGCCCTAAAAGGGAGCCTTTCTTTGAACAGGGCTATGGGGGAAAATGGCTGATGTTTGAAACTTAGCATAGAAGCGGTCTGTGTTTCGTATGGGGCTGGAAAAAGTTACTTTTTAATCACTTCTGAGCATTTCTGGGTATCTAATAAGATTTTAACATTTCTTTTGTGACAACACTGCACCATTTTACTGTCCTTCCTGACAAGTCCCAGTGATAAGAATTCCTGGGACCCTGTGCTAGAACAGAGGCTGCTAAGAGGCCACTCCTGGGACAGTTTGTGTTTTTTGTTTTAGTTTAGGGGTTTTTTTTTGCCACAAGGGGACTGTCTCTCATTGAAAACTCAGCATTGGATCTGAGAATCAAGCTGGGTTCTTTCTATTTTGTGCAATCTTCTATATTGTCGCCAATCCTAGACCCAACTAAATTTGTTAGAGATCTGGTAAGAGTATTATTGAGCTGTCCAATTATATAATACGCGTCTATTTGGAGTACGATTCCATTGGCTGTAGGAGGGAAAAAAGAGAACCCAGCTTAACTTTCAGATGCCTGTGTGACTTTGCAATGCTGGATATTGGTGGGGAAAGAATGATAGCATCCTTTTATTTGTAAATGGAGCGAATTTCATCCAGAGTCACTGAAAGAAAATGAACATGAGGCTCCACAATGCTGATTTTTTTGCAATCACTTTTCAGAGTAAATTGACGCTCTGCAAGACTCCCAAGTTTAACGAGAAGGTTAAATATGCTTTGCAAAGTAAGGCAAGCCTCAAAGTGCAGGAATACCTATTCAAAGGATATTAGTCAGAAAGTAATAAAAGCTGTTTTTCTGCCCGTAGAGATTACTTAACAGCGTGTGTCATGAGGAAATAATTAAAATTATGAAATGGACTTGAAAAATATAGTTCGTGATTTGATTAGCTGCCAAGCACGCTGCATCAGAAAAGTAATACTCCATTATTCACTGTTCAGAGCTTGTTAGCCAAATCAATATGCCCATGAAAGGGCAAAATACATAGAAAAAGGGCCTTCAAAAATGCATGTTAAAGGCCTTGTAAATTTACTGAGAGCATCGCAGTAATTAATTAGCTCCAACAGTTTATGATATCATCAAAACTCATCTTGACAAGGTTCATAAAATCCTTCTAGTGGGGCCAGCAAAATTGAGAGATAAGCAGTGTAAAAAACAGAGCAGATCACAGACTCTCCGTCTAATCACCGTAATGGATTTTGATGCAGATAGTCTCCATCTTGCACAAAAAGAACCCAGCTTGAGCAGCTAGAAAGGCTGAGTGGAAATGTGTATATCTGAATATAGATGTAAATGTTGACTGATATATCAATTAAGATGATCCTGGCATGCAAGGATCTCAAAACATTTTGCAAATGTTTAGGATTCAATCCTGTGTTAGACCCTGATTCAGTAAGGCAAGCATATGCTTAAGTGCTTTGCTGAATCAGGTCCTAAACTTTTGAAATGAACAAGCAAGGGACTTGACTAAGGTGTCAGAGCTTGATCTAACTATTAGGCAACATTTTCCTGCCAAACATAGTCAGAACAGCTCTACATGTAAAGCTAGTTCAAGTGATTACAAAAGCAGAGGTTCCCAGTGTTTAAGATCTAGTGCCAGGGATGAGGCCAGAATTTAGCAGGCCGTGCATTTAGTACTTAGCTTGTTGGCTTCCCTTCACAAGGTAGTTTTTGCAAACTTCTCCATTGATTAGCAGGACTTCAGGGTTCATTTCTATCTGCAGCAGTCCATCTGGCACTCACCATTAGTGCTTTATAATATACTGAGAAGACTTAAGTGTTTCAAAAGTAACACTGACTTTCCTAATTAAAGGAGTGTGTGGGGTTTGGGTTTTTTCCCTCTTTCAAAAAGTGACACTAAAGAGAAGAAAAACTTGACCTCGAGCTGGACTGTGTCCAAGTCTCTGCATACACTTTGGCAGAGCTTGGAGACCATGCTTTTATGGTGAAAACTTGTAGACGCGCAGTAAGAAATAATTCCAGAAAGAGAGTTAAAGTGATCTGGGGACTGACCAAAAAAAACTAGGTAAACTGTCTCCCATTGAACAGCGAGGATGCCTGAGTTAGTAGCTACTGGCTTTAATCTACAGCTCCCTTGTGACTTTAGGTCTAAAGTCTTAGGCTGATTCTGATTGACTTGAACAGAAGGCCTGATTCTGCTCCCACTTACACTGCTATAAATCAATGGCATTACGACAGTGTAAACATAGCAGGAGAAGCAGTCCCAGGATAACTGAGGTTTTGTCTTCACTACAAAGTTTTTCTGGCCTAGCTATGTCAGCAAGGGGTGTGAAAAACTCATAACCCCTAGCAAAAACCCTAGTGTAGACACACAGAATCCTTTTGCCAGTATAGCTTATGTTGTTCAAGGAGGTGATTTAACTGCACCACCAACTCCTCCTTTCTGTCGGTATAACCTGGCTCTCCACGAGAGGCTTTGCCGGAATAGTTTATACCAGTATGGCTGTGCCAGCGGAACATTTTTAGTGTAGACGAGCCCTAAGGGGCTTGTGTACGCAGTGCGTTACTCTGCGCCAGAAGGGTACGCGTTTTAACGCACGCTAGCATATCGTGCGCTAAGTGGCCATATGAACCCTGGTGGCACCCACTAAAAGTTTCCCTAGTGCATGGTAACATAGGGCTGTTTGCAACTGGGCTACATTAGTGCACACTAGGGAGCTTTTAGTGCACACCAGCAGGATCCACATGGGCCAGTTATTGTGTGACACGCTAGTGTGGACTAAAATGTATACCCCGCTGGTGCAGACTCAAGCACCGTGGAATCAGGCCCAGAGAGACTTTGTTGTTGTGATTCTCCTCTCTCGCCCATTGTGCACCAGGATAATGCCATCGAGTAACTTCTGATTTAGGGCCTGAGGCAAAGGTAAATGAAGTCAAAGCGTGTCTTTCCATTAGTTCCAGCAAGCTTTGGACCAAGTCCTTGCACTGATGTGAGCAGAGATTCAGGCCCTGGCATGTAAATTGCTGGGACAAGATGCAGGGTTTTAGAAACCACTTCTGTTGGGATTTGGGTGGTTTAATCCACCCCTCACCAAGATGACAACATACATATGAGTGTTAAGGGAGTGGTAAAAGCGGGCAGGGAGGTTGGATGGATAATCCAGTGTCTGTCCTATAGGACCTTCATCTGCCTAGGATGACAGCTCCATTTTCTGCCCAGGAAGGTCAGTCTTCATAAACCAAATCCCTTCCTGATGCTAAGGGGAACTTTTCTTTCCCTCTCCTTCTCTAGCATGTTATTGCAATTGGCAGCGGCCTGCGAGACTAGCTTGCCAATCATCTTAATTGAATCTTTCAGCTATTTCCCTCCAGCTGCCGTTTTTGGTTTGCTGCGTATCTCGCACAAATCTTTTTCATCAGAGCAGAATTAGGAAACGTGTTTCTTGCTGCCTTATCTCTGTTGATAAATAATTGCATGTTGCATCTATGGGAGGCTTTGAACTGGTACGTTTTGGAGGGGCTGTTTAATACGTCTGTCTGTGAACGATTCTGACTTGAACCGAATTTAATTATTGAGCACGGATTGACACGATTGCAAAGCACTGGGAAAGGTGCTTTGGGCCCTTGGAAGATATTTAAAAGGGGCTTGGAGGAACAAATGGGGCTAGTGTCAACTGGATTAATCACAAAGGAGACTGGAAGCAGGAGGGGAGTAATTTCCATTTAATAGAGTAGGTGATAGTACATTCAGGGTGCCCGAAGGAGGAGTCATAGGCAGTACAGTACTGAAAAGAAATCAGATTTTTATGGGCAATATAGAGTATTCTTGACCTAATCTCCAACTGTTTTTGGTCTGGGGACGTAAATAAGGGATCAAATTCTGTTCTCCAATGGGCACCATCAATCCAGAGCAATCCCATGAAAGTTAATAGTTACTGGATTTGGATTTACACCAGTGTACTCTGGAATTTCACTATGGACAGCTCAGTTTGTTCCAAAGAATCAACCTGTTTAGTTCATTTTATCTAAACCAGTGATGGACAAAAGCCCTGGAGCCTGATTCTCCCTATATTAAAACAGGTGAAAATTCTATTTCAACTCACATTGAGCCTTTACTCTGCCAGCGTTGCCTAATGGGGCCTTAGTGTAAATGAGAGGCGCTAAAAGTATAGAGGCTTCTTTCAGCTCAGACAAGCATCCACGTGGTGGATTTTGCCCTACCTGTATGATTAGAAAAAGGAGCTGGACATCTTGTGAGGACCAAGGTTGCTGATGAGATTTCCAGTGGTTCCTGGTTCCAACCACCTTAGAAATCCCTCAAACTTTCCAAGGGTATTTCTGCATTTGACATTGTGTGTGCATTGTGCGAATGAATCCACCTGGAGCCAGTCACACCTATCGGTCTGCATCACGTTGTTTTACAAGCGGCTCAGCAATGCAAGTCCTAATTACATCTTGAATATCCTGGGAGCTGGGTGAGTGTTTTCGGCCCGCTGCAGCAGAAATCTGGTGTGTCGATTGACAGCAACTGGAAATGATGTGTAACGCGCGAGAAAAAAACCCCGCTATTAATGTAAAGATTCAGTTCTCCCTCACCACGCACGCTCCCGAGTTCCTGAAGCTGTTTTCTCAGGCACTGCACTTCATAGTGCCCCAAGCACTTGACCGCAGAGTGGCCGTCGTTGAGATGCCTCTGCCGTTTAATCATTTTACTACATTCGATTTGAGGTTTGCCAGCCAAAATCCAATTCAGTGAAGAGGTACAGCCAATATGTTTTGGGTCCCTGGGCTCATTTTTCATCACCAAGTGGATAGAACACCTGTTACCACAGCTGTTACAGCGCGACTCCAAAAGACTCATTGAAAGAAGGGAGAGAGGGTATCAAATAAAACCTTGAGCACTACAGTGGAGCCTGCCTTCTTGGGTAACTGGCAGCAGTTTGATATACATTAAAAGCTGTGTTCTCTTGCACTTTATCGACCAAAAAGCACTAGAAACCGGTATTTCTGATATCTCCCAATACAAATCTTCAATAGGGTTGCCGGGTGTCCAGCTTTCGACCGGAACACCTGGTCAAAAAGGGACCCTGGCGGCTCCTGTCAGCACCACTGACTGGGCTGTTAAAAGGCCGGTTGGCACAGGGCTGGCAAGCTCCCTGCTTGGCTCTATGTGGCTCTCCGGAAACAGCGACATGGTTCTACTGCTCCTAGGCAGAGGAACAACCATGGGGGCTCCGTGCACTACCTGTGCCCGGCCCCGAGTGCTGGCTCCACAGCTCCCATTGTCCAGGAAGCGCGGCCAATGGGAGCTGTGGGGGTGGTGCCTGCGGGCGGAGGCAACGCGTAGAGCTGCCTGGCCGCGCCTCTGCCTAGGAGCCAAGGGACATGTCACCACTTGCGGGGAGCTGCCAGAGGAAAGAGCTGACCGGATCCGGCACCCCAAAACCCCTCCAGTGCCCCAACCCCTGCCCCAGCCCCCCCCACACCCAAACTCCCTCCCAGAGCCCACGCCACGCACCCCCTCCCGTGCCCCAGCCCTAAGCCCCCTCCTGCATCCAACCTCCCTCCCTCCATTGGTAAGTATAACTCTTAGTTAACCGGAATTTTTGACTAACCAGCACCCTCCATGCCCCCAACATGCCGGATAACAAAGCTTTTACTGTATTACCATGCTGGCTGCCAACTTAAGTTCCTTGGATTCCCTGTGAAATAGCACAAGCAATTAGTGCTGGAGACGATCCTCTTCCTGGCATGGCACATGCCTGCCAGGGACTCAGATGAAAGAAATTTTGTTCTGTGCAAATGTTTCATCCACATTCAACACAAGGCAGAAAACAGCAGATTCAGAGCCTGAGCCTGCTGTCATGTCAGTTTTACACTGTTGAATCAGATAGAGTTACTCTTGACTTCCAGTGACTGAAGTGAGAAGAGAATCAGGTGTGTGTAGTTTTCTGTCTCTTTAAACTATCTTCCCTTCAGCACATGTGTAAACCAAGGGAGAGTGAAGTGATGGGGCAAGATGATGGAAACTTTCTATTCCACCAGGTTTGGGGTGATCATGGGTACCAGTGTTGTGAGAACACTAACGGTTATGCTGTTGCTTATAAAATCAAACAACAAAGACCCATGTTTATTTCAGCTCCATTAGAAAAACAGAGGAGGAAAGGATGTACATATCAATGGGAATGTCTACACTGCAATGTAGGCTCAGGGTTAGTGGACCTCAAGTCAGCGGACTCTGGGTTAGCGAACCCAGGGCTTGAGCATCTACACTGATTGTCAAACCTAGGTTAGGAATTTTCTAACCTGGGCCCGAACCCAGGACCCCAGCACCCACACTGCAATACGCAGACCTGAATCCAACCACCAATATCCCAGATTTCCTTGTGCCCTCCCAAAATGTGGCCACTCTAGCCCTTTGTTCGTGGTGCAGCATGGGAAAACTTGACTGTCCAGAAGACAAAGAAAGTTGGCCCATAGGATTGACGGGCTCCCAAAGCACAAGTCCAGTGGGGCTGCGTCTACACTGCAAAGCAATAGGGTTTGAACCCTGGATCCTGGCTTGACTCAGGGTCAGAACCTTCATCCCTTTGGTGTCCTGAGATCCTGGGTCCAAGCCCTGGGTTAGTGAGATTTGTGTGCAGACAGAAGGCGGGTTAGGCTTGAGCTTGAGTTTGAACCCTGGGTTTACATTGCACTGTAGACATACCCTATATTCCTTGCACATGCCATACTCCCACTTTAAGGCTACTTATACAATACCAACTAATGTGGAAGAAGTCAGACTGACTCTCTCTCAATGGCTGTCACCAGCACTTTTTACAGAGTCCTTTTATAATCTACCTGCAGATATGCCTATACGCACATTAGGCCTGATTCTGATCTCATTCACACCAGTGTCAATCAAGAGTAACTGTAGGGCCATCTCATTTACCCCATTTCAAATGTGGTGTAACTCTGGAGGAATATCATCTAAGTCCGAATGGAGCTAGTCCAAAGGCTGGTGTGTAACCGAGGACAGAATTTGGCCCTGGCTCTAGTTTACCGCCAGTAAATTCAGAAACAGGTGTATTGGTTGTGCAAAGAAGGCAGGATCAGATCCAGCACAGGGCGTGAAATGTTGAATGAATGTGCGGCTGCATTTTAATTAAATAAATAGCTTGGATGATGCAGCGGCTGTTACTTTGCTCTGAACACTGACTGCTTAGTGTTAATTAAATCCTCAGCTCCTTTCCTAAGGAATAAGAGATTGAAAACACAAGGATGTAATTGATTCACCATTTAATTTAAGTAACTTTCTTTCGTTCAGTTTGCCACGGTGCCAACAATAATGTGATTTTAATAGTAAGCTTTGGAGTAGATATTGCAAAGAACTGAGGTAAAAAAATAAAACCTCTTTAAAATCAGGAGCATCTCACTTTAAGGGCAACGGAACCAACAGACCAAGGTAGATTTCATGTCCCTGTCTGTAGCTTTGCTGCAGGGCCTTCTCTAAGTTCTGCTTTGCGCTGGCTCTGAATCCGTTTTCCGGCTGTTTCGTTGTGTTGTTTTATCAGTTTGAATCATGCTTGATTCCTTTGAAACCTTAGGCCAGTCTCTTGGCCACATGTGTAGCACTTATTACTGTGATGCTAAGCCAGCGAGGAAAGAATTACTGCGAGAACAGTGACCGACTTTGCGAAGTGATAAGTAACAGGCGTCCGCAAGAAGTTTGACATTAACTCTGATCCTAATTGTAACTTACTTTTTTTTCCTCTTCTTTCTCTCCCCGTAGGTTATAACCCTGGAAGGATGGGTTGACATCATGTATTATGTTATGGATGCGCATTCTTTTTACAATTTTATATATTTTATATTGCTTATAATAGTAAGTATGACTCACTGGACACGCGCACTCCCCCGCCCCTCGTTGGTAAAGTTGTGTAAGGGCCCTTTCCTGGAGAAGAGCCAGGTGTTGTGATTATGGCCCCATCAGCATGTCATTCGGGCCACGAGGACACTCTGCAAACCCTGGGTGTCATCATAAAGGTGGTTTTACGCTGCGGGTGGGAGATTATGCCACAAAAAGCTTTGTCCTGCCTAGCAACGTATAGGATGCATTGCTGCGGCTTGTCAAACCATATAGGCCCCTCCCCTCCCTCTCTCTTGCTCTCCGAGTCTCGATCTTATAACCTTGACTTCTCCTGGCTGTTGTGTCTTGTTGCCAGGACTGCTAATGAGAATAAGCAGCACACGTCTCTTGCTTCCCACTCCCTAGCCTCCGTGACATTCCAGAAGGCAATCTGTTTGTATTAGAAAGGAACTACTTGTGTAGAACCCCAGATGCCGGATTATTAGCAGAAATGTCTGCAGCAAGATGTCCTGAGACATCTACACAGCAGCTGTAGGTATAATTTCCAACACTTACAGAAGTACATGCACTTGCTTTGAGGCTGCTGTGCTCTGGTGGTTAGTGCATAGGGCTGGGAACCAGGAGACCTGGGCTTCCATTCGGGACTCCCTCGAACATTTCTGCGTGTTCATAGCCCATCAGCAAAACCAGAAGGTGACTAATTGGGGCCGAGGGTGGCACCCTTCGTTCTTCCCAGAGAGCGCCCAGGCTGAAGTTAAAGACTGGAGATTTTCACTGCACATCAGTAACCCAGTGATTTCTCCAGAGGAGGCATAGAACAATGGCCCAGATTAAAGCCATAGATTTTCTGCTGAGCCCAGCACACAGGCAACAGCACCTTGAGTCTACCTCTTGATGTGAGTCACTTTAAGTCTCGGTGCATTGGTTCTCGGAACAGGAATGCTGGACGTTTCCCTGAGGTTGATCTTTTGCAGCGTGCTAACCAGGGAAGTGAGAGGGAGGGGCAGGGAGAGAAGGGGCAAAGCCAGCATGACACCGTATCCACCAGCATGGCCTTCAGCAAAGCAAAGAGAGGGGGTCAGTTGTGGTCTGTCCTTGTGGAGAACCTCACAATTCCTTATAAGTGCCACTACCCTTGGCTAGCCCTGTCTCCCTCCTCTTAGAGGGATACTATGTTCCCATCAGGCAATGTGACCTGAATAGAAAGCAAGTAGAGCTTCGTTCTTGACCATGAAATGTAAGTCACCGGACTGGAGAAGGGTCTTAGTCTGCATCCTAGCTACTGTCCGAACACAGACGGTAAGATGTTTCGTTTGGACACACGTACATAGAAAGACCAGACATCAAGTGGTGCTTTTATTTACTGATTTCATTTTGGTTAATGACTGATTTCAGCGCACCCGTGGCAGTGTCTCTGGGCACCTGTGAAAACCACGCCCCGTGTAGATGAATATGCATATACAGCTCCGAGTGGGGGTAGGCCAGTGAGCGGACTCACTGGCTGGAGAAGGGCCAATAAAGATCCCAACTCTGCAGGTTATTTCACAACTCTTGCCTCAGGCCTTGCTTTATTTCGAGAGACAAACCTCTGACTCAGCCCGCCTCGACTCAAACTCTGGGTGGCGACTACACAAGGACTTCCCAGCGTCAGCCAGCTGGGAGGAGAGTGGGTGATGCCTACACTGCAGCTGGGGGTGTAATTTCCAGCACAGGTAGCTGTAGGTGCACTAGCTTTGATTGAGTCAGCACACTAAAAATAGCAGTGTAGCCACCGTGGCACAAGCGGCAGGATGGGCTGGACACCTGAGTACATTCCAAGGGGTTTTGGGTGGGATTGTACTGGGGCCGCTAGCCCTTCCCGCTGCCTGCACCACCGCAGCTACACGGTATTTTTAGTGTACTGCCTTGGTCAGAGCTAGCGCAGGTATGTCTACCCAAGCTGGAAATTACAGCTCCAGTGTAGGCGTTCCCTTTGTCTTAGCACCAGCTTCCCCTTTCCTTTTATGACCCTGCTCGGATCAGCTATGTGGTTGGCAGGCATTTATTAACTGCTTCTCTGCTGGAGCACCTTTACTCTTTGTCACGAGGGACTAAACCTGAAAGGACTCTCCAAATGGGGGGTTTGAATCCTGGCTGGTGTCTCAGACATCAGAGTACATCATGCCAATAGGTAAGTTAGTTAAAAGGAAAAGAGGAAATATTGGCAGTTCCAGTACAAGAGAGAGAGTGAAACACAGACTACAGAACTTCCGCTCTGCACGTTGGCCAGCTGCTTGCTAATTAAATGGCGTACTTCTCGGCAGTCCTTTGGTTAAATTTTGTTTTGCAAGTCCCACAATAACCTATGTCAGTCTTGGGTTTGAGGGCCGGGTGTTTAAAAGTAAAGATCTCCCTCGTTGCCTCTGAAATAGCTTAAAAGAGCTTACCTGCAAATTAATTAATACAGCACTTGGTTCTCCAACAGCAGTCCTGGGTATTCAGCATGATGGTCAAATCCTGATATTAAAATGAGCCCAGCAAATCTTGTGACTCCCCTGGGGCAATTGAGTGTGTTTGGTGGGTGCCTCTTGGTAAAATTGCTGATTCCTCTCTTCTTGGCTTCCCCAGGTGGGCTCTTTCTTCATGATTAACTTGTGCCTGGTTGTGATAGCAACGCAGTTTTCTGAAACAAAGCAGCGGGAGAACCAGCTGATGAAGGAGCAGCGTGCCCGCTACCTCTCCAACGACAGCACAATCGCCAGCTTCTCGGAGCCGGGCAGCTGCTACGATGAGCTTCTCAAATATATCTGCCACATCTTCAGGAAGGTAAAGCGGCGGACGTTACGCCTGTACAACAACTGGCAGAGCAAGCGCCGGAAAAAGGTCACCCCCAACAGCGCCCCCAGCGGGCAAAGCCACAGAAGCAAAAAACGCATCACCTCCATCCACCACCTCATCCACCACCATCACCACCATCACCATCACTACCACGTCAGCAATGGGAGCCCTCGGGGGCTCCGCTCCAACCCTGAGATCTGTGACCTGGAGCTGAAGGCCATGAAGTCTGGGAGCCAACTGATGCTTCCATCTCCATCCCCCAACCTGCATAGCCCTCCTCCTCATGTGGATTCAGAGTCTGTCCATAGCATTTACCATGCCGACTGCCACGTCGAAGGACCCCAGGTGAAATGCAAGTCTTCCAATGCCTCTGCAAGTATTAAACTGACCGCTGGGCTCACCACCAACCATGGCAATATGAATTATCCAACCATCTTGCCTTCTCCAGCTAGCAAAGCCAGTTCTGCCCCGGTACCCAAAGGGAAGGAAAGTGGCAGCCCCCCTGTGGCCATGGTTAATAGCCCTGTGAGTGTGAATGCAGCTCCTTTTGAGAAGCTCCATCAACTGATGGGAGAGCATGGTAAGAACAAAGGATTTGACATCCTGCTTGGAATTAGTGGACAAGGGGCGAATGGTCAGATGGGATTTGTAGGAAAGGGTCTTCAAGGGCAAACTAGAGCCCAATTTCATATCTTCATGCGAGCTCCGACCTTTCTTCTAACTGGGGATGGGTGAACCTCACAGAGGTCAGAGTTCAGGTTCAGGGTAGCCAACCACCCAAGAGTTTGCATGCTTGTCTAAAGCACATCAGGACTAGCCCAACTTCTTGGTTCTGCAAAATGGAGGCTGAAGAGAGAGAACAGGCTTTGTATTGGGGCCCTGTTGAAACCCAGAGGAAAATAAAAATCCTGGGGAGAAAAAGTGAAGCCAGCGCGTAGCTGTGGGTGAAGGGTCAGCCTGGTTCTTAGTCCGTCAGAATCAGTTTGACTGTTTCTCATGAAGAGCCACAGTCCTCTCTTAAGCTAGTGGGGAATCCTGGGCAGACTGCAGGGTTTGGGTCAATGAGGCTGCACTAGTCCAGCTGTAAACTTGAAGCCTTTCTCCCCGGTCCCTCTCCCCTCTGATTTCCAGGAGCTTGTCCCTGCAAAATTGGGTTCAGAACAGGATGTACTTTGGGCTCCTATTTTATATTTGTTTGTCTGTTTGTTGCCATATAAAATGCCCCCTTGCCCACACCAAGACCTGCTGCAAGTACAGGAAAGAATCAGGGATTGTTAATCATGGAGGCTGTATTGGGACAAGTCGGGGGAACGGATGAAATCTCCTGAGCAGTGACATGAGGGCAAAGCCATGAAAGGTGTGGGGCGCTAACTGGAGAGCAGATAGGTCCACATAGGAGATTTCCTGAACAGTGTAAGCAGAGAAGCCAGGAATAAGGCAAGTTCTGGACTGTACACTTTGTTATGCCCTGCCTTCTGCTTGCTGGCTGGTTTGAAGCTGCGTGAATGCGCAGACAGTGAGCCCTAAGCAAGACTGCCCGCCTCTTTCTCACTGCTATGAAACAAACAGCTGGTCGCTTTTCACCCAGAGAACAGTGTTCCCTTGAGTTTCCCTCCTCGCTCCCACCCAAAATGAAAACCCACTGCCTGGAATCTGGTCTCCAGTGTGGCAGTGATGAATGAGGATAGAATGGACCAGAGGAAAGGTACTGTAAAGCATCTGGTCCTCCAAATCAGCAGCCTGGCAGGTTCTGCTCCGAGCAGAAGCAGCCAGCCCTGGTGGCTTCGTTTATTTCCGATCTCTGATCTTTTGTCCCTGATGTTGCGAACCCTCGGTCTCGCTCCTTGTCAGCCTCTGATAAACTGATTTATCAAAGTAAACCGCTGCCTTTGGAGTAGTTTCTCTTGCTGTTCTGTGCATATCCCCCTGGGCAGCTGGCTTCCAAGGAAAGCTTGGATGTCAACCATCTACGCTGCATGAGTTTTGCCCCATGTGCAGACTGTGTTGCACCTCTTCGGGCACGTTTCTCGAGGCTTTGGTTAAAAGGGGAGAGCCCACTCTACATGCTGCACCATTCCATGTGCTCATTTGCAAGTCCAAAAGGGGACAGGAAAATGAATCTCTGTAAATGAAAAGAAAGATGGAAAGAGAAGCTTCTTACAGAGACCCCCAAACCCCGCTCTTGCTTCCACGGTGGACCCCCTGGCAGCAGAACCTGTGGGGTTCTGCTGTGCAGTGGGGAGCGATATGGTTGCCATATGCTCGTACTCAACAGAGGGGTGTGGGAGCAGCAGAGCCACATAAGTTTGGATCCTCTAATCGTCCTCGTCTTCCATTTCTCCCTGCACAGGGGAATGTACAGGGCTGCAAAGCTACTGCAGACTCAGAGCTCTTTTAAATCAGGGAAAGGACAGCATTAACGTTGAACACACACACATCTCATGAACTCTTTCAACATACGTATCCCTAATTGTACGTTGTGTGTGGCCTCATTCAGCATTGCTGACTCTCACGGTTTTATTGTGAGTTTCATAATATTTGTTGCTTTTCTTAAAACCCCGGCTGCTGGAATCATGGGATTATGAGAGACTCTTAGCTTCCTTTTTTTAAAAAAAACAGTGTCTAGCCCTCAAGGTGGCAGAGAAAAGATGGAAAACTTGAACTCTAAAGTCTAAAACTACAAAAAGTAAATAAAAAGACCCCACATTATTATTTTTAAAATCTCATAATTTCTAAGTCAGTCTCGTGATCTTTTATGTTTGTGGCTGTCAGTATAGTTTATATTCATCCACGCATGTACACACACAACTATTTATACTAGTGATGTAGCTGTTAAGAGTACTAAGTATGTCTTGTGGGTCTGATTTAAGGTCGTCTGTGAAATATGTTGGGTGACTTTTTCCATGTTGTTTTGAACTGAATGCACAAACGGGTAAAGCTCATGAAATTATTTATATAAATTACATTCACTGGACACTTGCACCCTTTTAAAATGCTCAGGGACAAGAGGGGTTCGTTGTAACGTTCTTCTGTTGCTTATGCAAGGGTTTTATATTCATCAATGGCATGGCCTTAACTCTATAAGTTAACGAGGGCTAGAGTGTGAGAATCTGTATTTCCTTTGAGATAAAAGCCCACGCTCCTGGAAGTTGAAAGCAAAGAAATGGTTCCAAGGCCGTTGCTTGAAACTCACAGTCCAAGCCAAAGGTTGGTCCTGCTGATGTGCACAAAGAGCCCCGTTCTCTGTGCTTTTATGTGAGATAAGGCAGTGCCGGATTCACCTTTCACTTAACACCCGCGTGAATTCAGGGGAACACCAGTGACATCACTGGATTTTAATTTGGCTCAGCATTCTTTGAAGACCTTGCTATTAATAATGCCATTAATAATAATACCCTGTGTGTATAGAGGCCCTTTCAACCCTAAGGATACCAAAGCACTTTATATACTCTACCAGAATCGTATCATCACTCGCTGAAGTGCAGCCCCCTACAGGGTGGAACACGGCAGCTGCTTGTCAGTGAACTGAAATGCTGCAGAACAGTTGACAATAGGAAGTAAAGAAGATGGTTATCAGGCATCTCTTGGTCACTTGCAAGGGGGATGTTTCTAGGGGGAAGGAAAGTCGAGTGGAATTCCTGGTGGAAATCCCTGTGACTCAAAGCCACCCAGATGAGCACATATCTACTCTTGCCTCCTCAGCTTCCAAATCTGATTTCCAGCTTGACCAGTCTAATGTCCAATCCCTATCCCATTGGTAGGGTGGCCACTCATGCAGCCCCAGAACACCGGACATTTTCGTACTTCCAGGAATAGTGTCAGCCTCCCCCCAGCATGACCCCACCTCTACCAGCGTGAGGTCACGCCACATGAGGGCTCCATTTTGAAGAGCAAGCTACCTCATCCCTCACATGCATGGCATCCTCCAGCCGTGACACTGGACAAACCATTTAAAAACAGGATTGTCTGGCTTAAAATTGTCTGAATGGCTTGCCTTACCCCGTGGCCAGACAGCTTGAAGGTAGGGTTGCCAGGTGTCTGGTTTTCGACTGGAACACCTGGTCGAAAGGGGATCCTGATGGCTCCAGTCAGCACCACAAAAGTCCATCAAAAGTCCGGTTGGCGGCGCAGCAGGGCTTAGGCAGGCTCTCCCTACCGGGCTCCGCGCGGCTCCTCAGAAGCAGCGAGATGTCCCTTGGCTCTGAGGCAGAGGCATGGCCCCTGCCCTGAGTGCCAGCTCCGCAGCTCCTATTGGCCGGGAACTGCAGCCCGTGGGAGCTGCGGAGGTGGTGCTTGCAGGCGAAGGCAGCGTGCACCACACAGAGCCGCCTGGCTGCACCTCACCGCCGAGAGACATGTTGCCACTTCCAGGGAGCCACCTGAGGTAAGCGCTGACCGGAGCCCGCACCCCTCACCGCCTCCCCAGCCCTCTGGTCCAGCCCTGAGTCCCCTCCCGCACCCAAACTTCCTCCCGGAGCTCGCACCCCTCACTCCCTCCCGCACCCCAACTCCCTGCTCCAGCCCTGAGTCCTCTCCCTCACCCAAACTTCCACCCAGAGTCTGCAGCCTGAACTCCCTCCCGTGCCTCAACCCCCTGCCCCAGCTCAGAAACCCCTTCCCTCACTCCAAACCCCTCAGCCCCAGCTCGGAGAAAATGAGCAAGTAAGTGAGGGGTGGGAGAGAGTGAACAACGGGGGGGTGATGGAATGAGTGGGGGTGGGGCTTTGGGGCAGGGGCAGAGTCTTGGGGAAGGGGCACAAAACGGGGTGGGACTAGGGAATTTGGTTTTGTGCAATTAGAAAGTTAGCAACCCTACTTGAAGGTGGCGGCAGACAGTAGTTGTGTGGGGTTGGGGAGGCCTTGAAATGGGAAGAAAGGGAGGTGACTCCCTTCGACACCATCACCCCAAGAAATATTTGCAGGGACACTAAAACAGCTGGAGAGGCACGTTAAGAAGGAGGGAAAGGAGTATTTAAATTGATCCAATGAAGCAAGAGCTTCATAGCCCCTAGTTCCCTCTACTTGCAACTGCTGGTGACTAATAATTCCACCACGGCTGGTCCTTGCTTCAAAAAACAGAGCGTGACGCTACGCCGAGGTGTCTCACAGCTGCTGAGAAGTGGCTCCAGCCGGTGCTCAGCGATGGACCCGTGCTAGATCCCTCCCCATGCTGGAGGGATTAGACACTGAAGCCGGTTGGTGAGCTCCATCTGGCATTCCTGGCTTCCAGCTCAATCGGAATAGTCAAAAGGGCTGCCTCACTTATCTCCCTGCACCTTCCCAGGCGGGAAGAAGGAACAGAGTGGAATCCAATCCTGGCAAGCCATGTGCTAAACAGAAACACTTGAAAGATAGTTGGGTGCATTAGCAAGGCATTAAGGGCCGGGGAGCTCACAGTCCTGTCTGAGAAGGGGCCTGGTGTAATCGAGAAGGGATGTGATTGGGG
Source organism: Caretta caretta (assembly GCF_965140235.1). Classification (NCBI taxonomy): domain Eukaryota; kingdom Metazoa; phylum Chordata; order Testudines; family Cheloniidae; genus Caretta; species Caretta caretta. Next base: position 6,621,857 of record NC_134215.1, read on the forward strand.
GAGCGTATTCTCCTTTTTTGTGCTGTGGAATTGAGCAAAATGAAGTACAGTCTGTTCCTAAGAGTGCGTGTGCCCTGCAATGCTGTGAGGTTATTTGAGCAGGCAGCCAAGGAGACTCTGGTGCTCTGAAGACATCTGCGGAACCAGTGTTTTTTGTATCATTGTTAACACTTTGATAGCATTTAGGAGGCACGAGCCATGTGCTCTAGCATGCGCAGTGCCGAAGCAGCTGCGTGGTCATTTCTCCTCGGATCTGCTTCTGCATTTCTAAATCACTGTGTAAATTAGCAAAGAGAGGGGCTGACATGGCCTAGCGTGTGGAGTGAGGGGGAGAGGGAAAATACCTCTGACCTCTTGGGATCTTTGGCATGATTACCAGAAATCTCCAAAGAGCCCATTCTCCTGAGGTGATCAGCCCAGTTTTGCAGGCCTGTGATTTCTGGGTAAGGTTCAGTGAAGCAGCCAGTCTTTCAATTTCTCATCGTAACCCAACTTTCAGACCTTGTGAGTGAAGTGATGGCTTTTTCTGTCACCTCCTGGAGTATTAGACAGCAGGGGTCTAAATCATGACGTGTTGTGTTTTAGGCCCACAGCCATTATTATCTGATGGCTCTTGGGTGGCCTCCCTGAAATGAGTTGGTGGGTTGCAGTCTTTTTCTCAGTGGAGAGGGCCAAGCTCTTCAAACATGACAAGTTGACTTTGGTGCCCAACTTGAGGGACCTCACAAGGGACTTTAAGAAAGGGCCTTTGAAGATCAGGCTCCTTTATGGTATCTCCCGGCAGGCACCCAAAATCACTCATCCGCATCCCCAGAACCGGCTGTTAGCCCCTTTCTTGGCAGATTCAGCACACAGGCCACTGTCTGAGCATGCTCAGGAGCTGAACTACCCTCTTCCCTCCAAGCTGATCCCTTCCCACCAAGCACGTTATGTAGGAGGGCAGCGTTACCGTGCTGTTGCCTGCCCTGTATTTATCTGACTCTCGCACATGAGTCTGGTTCAGGTTCCATTTGGGTGAAGGTTCAGGTCAATTCATCTCCAGTGGCTCATTGCGTTGGTCTGTAAAGACCTCCTGGTTAGGCACATCCTCTCCATGCTGGGTAGGCAGCACCACCACCGTGTCCAGCTTCTGGGAGGGCTGCCCCATTTTCTCCCCACGCCAGCAAACACTGTTACAGATTGGATTAAAAAATCCAGCCCTTGCACGCCTGTTCGAAATAGCCACAACTCTCGCTGTGCCATGACTGCAAGAAATTCAAATGAACCTTTCAAAAAATGCTTGAAAGGAAAGGAGGGGTGAGGAGACATCAAAGCAGCCACTGCTGAGATGTTTAATTGGTAGCCGTCCTTGTTCCCCCCCATGCCTCTCCCCTCCTCTCCTTAACTTGGCTTGTTATGGGAATTGAAGGGTCCTCTAAATCTGGCATAATTTTCAGGCAGCACTAGGATTGCCATTAATGATAGACCATTGGGTTTAATAAAAGTTAATGGAAAGTGTGCGGTATGCCACTCAACTGCAGCAGAGTGCAAAGAGATCACCATGTGCTGGGGGAGAACTGCCCTATCTAGGGCTAGAGAGCTGAAGCAAGGAAGCTAAGGGGTACTTGTGGAACTTGAAGGAGGGGAGACAGGGATAAAAGGGGAGACTATGGAAAAAGTTGGACCAAATAAGAGGCCGTTATAGATTTGAAGGCCAGCAGGGACCATTATGAGCACCCAGTCTGACTTCCTGAATGGCACGGGCCGAAGAACCTCCCCCAGGGAGCCTAGCATCAAGCCCGTGATGTCTGGTGGAGCTAGAGCAGATCCATCTTGTTTGTTATAAGATGACATGTCCATGGAAAACAGGAGATTGTGGGAGTAAGGTGGGAGTTAATTCCACTGCTGACCCTGTGCGTGTCCCTTGATTGCAGGTCTGTGTAGGACTTCCAGCAGGCTGTCGGGTTTGAACATGCCGTGCCCTCTGCCCAGCCCCCAGCCCAGCACCCTGACTTGCGAACTCCAGAACTGCCCCTACTGTGCTAACATCCTGGAGGATCCCGAGTTTGAGTTCAGTGAGTCCGACAGCTACGACTCTGACAACAACGGCGTCTACGAATTCACGCAGGACCTGAGGCACGGAGACCAAAGAGATCAGATCCAGCAGCAGAGGAATAAGAAGAGGAAGAAGAAGAAACCAAAGGAGAGGAATAAAGTCGCTAGACTTTGGGTGGCTTTTGGCAACAAGCTGAAAAGGATTGTGGAGAGCAAGTATTTCAACCGGGGGATTATGATCGCCATTCTGATCAACACGCTGAGCATGGGAATTGAGTATCACGAGCAGGTGAGTAAACTCGCCCCAATGACTGTTGCTTTCCTTTTCTTTTTGTTGGGCTGCGTGTGCTGCTTTGCATAGAAAGGAAACTAAGTCACGCAACTGGGATTTTGAGTTTTACAGTCTGAGCGTCAACAGCTGATGTGATCTAGATCAAGCGCCCGCTTACAGCAAGTGGCAACGGGAATGGTTTCTGAATAGTGAATACATGCAAGGGAATTGTCAACTGCTCACAGCTGAGAACAGAAAATAAGGGCAGGGGGCCGAGCCTTCAAACCATGGGCGGTGGGTATCAAAGGCCAGGGGAGGCTAAGCCTCCCCTAGCCCAGGCCGTGGCCCTGCCCATGTTCCGCCCAAAGCCCCACCTCTCTACCCTGAAGCCAGTGAAGGCTCAGTTCCAGCCGGCGGCCTGGAGCTTGAGCCCGCCAGGGGCTGGGGCTGCCCTGCAGCTCAGGCCAGCCCTGGGGTTGGGCCAGAGGGTCGGGCTGGTGCTGGGGCCAGCGGCTCGGCCTGGAACTCAGTGGCGGGGGGGTACTGGGCTCCTCCAGCAGTACGGGCTGGGGGGATTGGGCTCCTCCGGCTGCAGGGCCGGTGGGGTTAGCCTCCCTGAAGTGGGGATTAACCCACCACCCATGCTTCAAACCATTATGCAGGAGCTTAACCGTTGGCAAGTATGTACATATGTGTAATGGGTTTGCAGGATCGGGGTCTGTATTCATGGAATAAATTATTCTGGTCCTCAAATGCATGAATTATTCCACTGCAAAGTTTCACCTATCCCTGGCTGAGATGGTATGCTGTGAAAGACCATCTGCATTTGAACATGACTCTGGGTTTTTCTAGTGGATGGTAGAATCTGGGAGACATTCATTTTGTAACATGAATCATCAGTGCACAAGTTTGCTTCTGTGCATTGAAATAAAAAACAAAACTCTGAAGCCCACTGTTATGCCAGGCCAAAACCAAGCAAGCCAGCTTCTACTTTGCCCATTGGGGGAGGACTCTTTGTTCAACCCCAAGTGTTGAATTTGATCTCCTAGGGAACAAGGTGATGCCTTTTAAATGTTTGGAAGCAGGAAGAAAATTCATTCTGTTCACCCTAATCCTGGGAACAGCATGATTTCAAGAAACAGCATTTGCCACCAAGGGTGGTGTGTCCTCATTGTAGTTTGGCTGGAGCTGAAGAACAGTGAGATGAGAGGTTTCAGAGTAGTAGCCGTGTTAGTCTGTATTCGCAGAAAGAAAAGGAGTACTTATGGCACCTTTAGTCTCTAAGGTGACACAAGTACTCCTTTTCTTTGAGAGAGGTGAGTCATCTAAAGATCCTTCAGTCAGGTCATTGTGTGGGAAGCTGCTCTTTTCTGAGTTTTCTTGGAAACACTGGTTAACCAGCTATTTTATAAATGACGTGCTCTGAATTTTCTTGGCAAGGTGCAGAAAACGCCACCCTGTGATTTGGAGAGGAATTTTTAGTGCTGATTTTCTAAGTGGCAAATTATTCACAGTGTTCTGTCGAAAGCTCTCCCATATCGCATGCTGCAGAACCATGAATGTATTCTGCACCCCAAGGTTATTAACTGTGAAATTATCCCTGTCCCCACTAAAATCTGCTCACTCAGAAATGACTAGGAGAGGCAGTACAGGGTAGGGGTGGAGCTTTGCCATGGGGGCACTTATGTGTCTTTTCTCTCAAGATCAATTCTTAACTAGAACAACCTGAGTAGCAACCCTATAATAATAAACCAATTCATGTCTGCAACAGAGGAAGGCCAAAAAAAAAAAAAAAAAGGGCAAAGAAGCGAATGTCCAGGGCAGATTTTTGTCTGATGAATTGTTCAACAACAAGTTTTAAAATTAGGAAATACACCTAGACAGTCTCCTTTTAATAGAGCCATTTATTCACTGGGAAGGCTGTGTTGCTGTGCGGGATACTTTGTCAGGCAGATAAAACTTAGTCAGTCCTTAGATACTCTGGTGATGGGTGCTAGGGGATAACCTAAGTTAGAGAGGCTGTGGTGAGCAAGCACAGGGTTTCCGTGGAGTCTGTACCCCATTGATGATAAAAGGTAGATTGTGATAATTATGTCCTTGTTCCTAAGAAAGTAAAATTCTGTGGGTTTATATTGGATTCCAGATTTGCTTAAACTGTCTTAAAGCCAATGGTAATAAAAGATTTTAAAGTTTTTGGCTAAAGATCTTCAAACTCCAGCCAGTTTTGCTCCTAGCCACTGGCCAACTTGGGTGCAATAAAAAGGAAGAATTTTGAAGGAAAACCCTGCAAACGTTCCTGCACATGCCTGACGGTGAAAAGCCTCATGTCTCTGGTGCACTGCAAGGATGACAGACGGCTGAGCTGTCAGACTAGGCTTTGAAGCACTTCACCTAGGCAGTCTGATATCAACAGGATGGGCCCTGGGGCCTTGCCTGGGGCCAGTACATGATGCTAAAGCAATAGGAAACAAAGTCAGACTCCTAGACTATCTGGCATGAAAGCTTTGGGCTTTTGTTAGCAAAGCCTGGATGATTTCAGAACTCAAGCCCTGTGAAAATTGGCTGTAGGATTCAAGACCAGAGAGGTGTGTTGGTGCAGAGACAAAGAACAGTTGCCTTAGTGGAACTGACCGTGGCTTTGGGGCGGGAGGAGAGCTGGGAATGGATTGTTCTGGCTACCCCTGTCCCCGCTGCCGTGAAAAATCCGTTCAGTCCCAACTTGCTGGATCGCTGCGTGAAGGGTGCTGGCCTGATGGCCCTGAGTGGCACAACAGCTATGTCATTGGAGGCAGCAGCCGCAGTGTGAGGTTTCCCCAGGTTGCTGATGGGCCTCCGCCGTAGCCTGAAGATACCAAGACTGTTATCGCATCCCCACTAGAGCACAGGGAGGGAGGACAGTCTGCCTGTGAAACTGTTCTACGGAATCTGCTGCCAAGCGTCCCCTCTGCTGGGGAGTTCTGGAACACAGTGGCATTCACAGGGGGCCAGGGCTCCTAGCCCTGGGGATCCAGGAGGAAGGGGGGTACAGTTATAGGGCAGCAGGAGCAGTCTGCATGGATAGCTCCTGCCTATGCTCTGCTCTGCCGACTTTCCTACAGATTACACGGTTGCGGCTGGGCCCGACTGCCGCTGCACAGAAGCATTCGCCGCAGAAGAGGCTTGGGAGAGCAACTGTGGCTTTGAACAGTTGTCACTCCCCGTTAGATCACTGCATGGGAACCCAAAGTGTCTCCAAGGGACAGGGATATAGAGCCCAGCCGCTCCCAGCCCTGAAACTCGACAGAGCCCTTTCCACGCAGAGCACAAGATGGAAGGGATTGTGTTTGGGGGAAGGGGGAGCGCTAGAGACACCAAATTCCCAGACACCATCCCTTCAGCACAGACAGAGAGATCCACATACCGAGGGATGCTCCAGGCCTAAGGGAAAGGCCTAAGGCCTAAGTGGCTTACATGTTCAGGATGGACTCCTGGAAAGAAACCCCCAGGTGTTGCCCGCAGGCGCTAGCCATCTGTGAACATGCAGCAAGGCTCCAGGATCACCTCCAAGAACCCTATTTGAAGGTCTTTTCCCTCGCCATGAAGGCCGGCACCTCTAGTGGAACCATCCTGTCTGAAGAACTTTTGAGTCAATGGTCTTGAATCCTGGATTTTGCGTTCTCGGATTTCCTTCATGCGGACAGAGCTCTGACCGGCTCAGCTTCTAAGACCCCTTCAGCGCACGACTGCTTTGTTGAGACAGCAGCCTATGTTAACCAGGTGTGCTAGTGGGTTCTGCGACACTCAGTGACACTCATCCACCAGGAACTGCTCTGAAACTAGCTTCAGTGAACAGCTGTTGCCTTGACCTGGCTGGAGTTCAGGCAGTGACCATCTCTAAGTCCCATTGCTCATGCCACAAACCATCCATTCCCTTCACTGGTCTTTGTTTTTAACATCATTAAAGAGCTTGTTAGCTTTCATTTCCTGGCATTTCGGTTCTGTGAAAACGATCAGAGGCTTTGCAGAGGGATCAACAGGCGGTCTCTGTTTTTATTGCACAATTATTCAAAGCCAAAGAATCAAGTCCTTTCGTTTGTATGTACTGAAGAACATATGGCATGCAAGATAAAACAATAACGGTCCTTTGCACTTCTATAGTTCCTTTCATCCAACGACTTCAGAGCACTCTGCAAACAGCTAAAGTCTCACAGCAGCCCCTGGAAGTTAACAACTATTACTGTGCCGATTTTACAAATGTGGAAATGGAGGCATGGCGAGGTTGTGATCTGCAGGGCTGGGAATAGAACCCAGGAGTCCTGACCCCCCATTCTAATTACTATACAAATGCCTCAAGTGCCACGACCGTCCTGAGTGGTGACTGGACAGGACAAGAATTTGACTGGTTCTCTTGCTTTGTGTCTCAACCCTAACTGTACATCACATCCATGAGGGATGAGCCTGGACAAAAAACCCACATCCAAATGGCCCCCATCGCATACACTCCTCACCAGTGTTAACATGGCTGTTTTGCTATAGGTATCGGAACTAGCCTAGTCAATGTACTACAGCCAGTGTCAACGTCTTCTAGCACCAGAATTCCACCTTTCAGCTGGAATAGCCCTTGCTTAACAGACCCACTCTTTTTGAAAGCCATGTCAGATTTAATGGCAGGATGGCCTCTTTAAGAAAGACATTGTTGGCCTTGAAGAGTGTTAGAACTGGACCTATTTGAGAGCCAAATAATAGAAACCAGCACGCAACAGATAATTGGCAGAGTGTTTCTCTGGAACTTTAGTCATTATTTTGAATCCGATACTATGGCATAGCACATTCTTGGGACTGGCTGACCCAGTTCTGTCTCTGCCTGTCTAAAAACATGTGAATACTAATGAGGAAGTTACAGGATACTGCTAGTTAGTGGCAACATGACTTGTATTTTACAGGTTAATTGGCTGCTTTGGATTTTATTCTATTTTTTATTTTTATTTATTTATTCTTCTGCCACTGCCCTGAATAGGGACTCTGCCGGGTAGGGAAAGCAAGCACAGAGAAGTTGGCAATCCTTATATTATTATGATTACCAGTGTTTTCAATAAGATGGATGCTTTGACTTGTATATTCTTCATGGCAGACAACTCTTTGGTATACCCGAGTGCGTGCCTTTTTAAGCTGAGCTGCACGTGCTGCTTCGAAAGCAACAAAGTACCCATGTAGTTTGCACGACCCCTTCCCCATGTCATTTTTGGGGGACGACGAAGGGATGCACAGAACAAGTATGGCAGGTTCCAGGGTCTGTCTTTTAAAGTGCGTCTCTGCTCTGGAAAGTGACTGTGGAACTGTGAACACCCTCGTACTCCATAGATATTCTCCCCGTGAGGACCCAGAGTCCTGTTTCTGCTGACTTGAGTGGCCAGTACAAGTGATTACTCCGTTTTACTGCAGCTATTCCTGCAGGGCCAGCAGACCAACGGGAGAGTGAGCTGGACTCTATTCCTTCTCTTGGACCATCACCACAATTGTGAATGAGATTCCTATTTCAGGGGCAAGCTCTGTCCTCAGTTACACCTCTAAATCCCCAATGAAAACAGCCTGCTGTTGTGGTCCATGAGAAGGAATAGGCTCATTCATCCATTCAGCCCCACTGAGTTACTCACCATAGAAAACTGAGCGCAGAATTTGCCTCCAGGACCTTTTATTGCTGCTGATGACAAGTGGGCAGGAGAAAACCCTACAAGATATCTGAAAAAAATCTTTCAAAGACCCAAGGTGAGTTTGCAGGGGTGACAATGCTAAACTGAGCCTATTTGATGTGGAACCATCACATCAAATGGCACCTAGGGATGCTGTTTTATAGTCACTTTTCAGAGCCGAACTGAAAATTAATACTTGTTCCAAGCTTTTGCGCTTCCTCATGATCCTTTCAGTTGGCTTTATGAATTCTTGCTCTCTTGGTGTGCTTCATTCAGAGAAGCTTGGTTTGGCGTAGTCAAGAGACGGTCTTTAGTAAACATTCAACAGTCCATGTTCATTGCTATGGGCCAAATGTTAATTCTAAGCACCACAATTGCTTATTACAGAGCAGCGGTAGACTCTCCATAATTAAGATTGCATCCAGCTACTATAGCTAAGCTCTAATTTAGCATCCTGAAACTGTGGCTTGGAGAATTGGTTTGGCTTGAAAAATTCTATATTTATTCTGTAGCCAAAGGAGAATGGTCAACATTTGAAGGAAATGGGTCACAATGCTTTTCAATTATGGGCCATTAAAATGTTACCTTTATTTGAACGCTGACTTTTTTGTCTAACATTTCTCTGTCTCCACCTATCTTTCAAAAAAATCTCGTTGCTTGCCCTTCAAACTTTTCATGTAGTTAAATCTTCTTAAGAACTCACGTTCCGGCTATACGTGAAGCAGGGAGATTCAGTGCCATGGTTTAATTATATTCTGTAGAGTGTATAGGGAAGCTGTGTGGTCTAGTGATAGAGCCCTGGAGTGGGACTCAGAAGACTCAGATTCTATTCCCGGTTTGGCCACTGGCCTGCTGGATGACCTTGTCAAATCACTTTACCTCCCCCTGCCTCAGTTTCCTGCTCTAAAATGGGGATTGTAACAGGGCGGCTTTCCCTTTAAGGGCTGGAGGCCTGAAGCCAGCTAACCCTGACTACTAAAGGAACTGCTCCAGCCCACCTGTGCCGCATTAACAGCCTGGGTGGAGGACAGCTGATTCTCCGATAAAGGCAGCAGGAAGCTGCACTGAAGTGGGCAACTCAGGAAACGGCAGGGAGGCTGGCTGGCTGGCTGGCTTGCTTGCTTGCTTGCTTCTGCAGGGAAACCCCTGAGACCAGGTGAGTTGAGAAGTCAGAGCTAGGAGGCAAACTTCAGCCAGGTGGAGCCTTAGAGAGACTTTGAATTGGGACCCAACACGGGAAAGGAGGGCTGGGGGGACTCCCTGCCTAAGGGAGAGCAACACTAAACTGGGGTTGAGCCTAGAGGCCAATGTTTACCCAGAGGACTGAATAAATGGGGCCCCCAGAAGGGCAGTGTTTTGACTAACTTTGTGTTGTGGTTTTGAGTTGATTGAGGAACCAAGAGGAGAAAGAGAGGCAGGGTGCTGCAGTGTGACCTCTGGCCATGGGGGATGCTGCTGCTGACTTCCTTTGTAAAGAGCTTTGAGAACTACTGATGAAAAGTGCTTGGCAAGAGCCAGGAATCAGTAGTAGTATTAGCTGGAAGCACAAAATGGTGCCCCAGTGCAGCCAGTGGGAGTTATTGCCATTGATTTCAGTGGGAGCAGGATCAGCTGCCCTACGCTTCTGCTGGGGACTGGCTCTTGGATTGGGGGAGACACAGGCTTCCTTTGTGTTCCCACACCAAGTCCCCAGATGGGAATCTGGCCTGATATGTCTGTGCTTATTGTGTAGTCAAGGTAAAATTTATCCTGCCCTTCATATTTCCTTGCTCTGAGGTGCTTGGGTTTTGTAAGTGATCTGAGCGGGAAGTATAATGCTATCACTTAGCAACCTTCATTGGTTTTTTTACACAGTTATTTGCTTTTGAACATACCTTGCACCATGAACATACAGAGCACAGCACAACAGGGAAACCCTCAGAACCCTAGAGTGCCTCAAGCAGTAGGATATTATTTCTTTTCTTTTTTAAAAGTATTAAATCTAACTATTCTGATCCGGGAGAAGATTTCTCCCTAACCTCAAATGAGGACTAATTTTTACCCTGACACAACTAATAACCCTTGAATGTTTATCCCATCTAGTATAACTGCAGGTGACATTTGTATTCATATAAATGGTCATTCATTTTTGCCTCCATTTGTCTCCATAATATCCTGTTGCAGTGAGTTCCACAGGTTAGTCCTACATATTTTCCTTTATTTCACATTTGCTACTGAGTAGTATCAATTGCCCCTTGCTATCTAATAAGTGGAAAAGACAGGGAGCCTGACTGACATTCTCCAGCAGCCACTCACTCTAAACTTGACTACTGCTCACTGCTCTGTTCATAATGGTCTCATTGTCACCTCATATTCCGCTTGTCTCTTTGCTGTATCTACCTGTTGTCTCTTGCCTCAGACTCAGATTGGAAACTTCACAGTGCCAAGGCTGTCTTCTTATTCTGTATTTGTATAGCACCTCGCACAAGAGGGTCCTAGTCCATGACTGGAACCCCTAGGCGTTACAGGAATTCAGATAATAAAGGCTTAATCCCCTTTCCCTTTTCAAACTAGAGATTCCTAGTGGATGTGCTAATACAGATTAATTCCTGATGGACCACTGAGAATTAAAGAGCCCTCCTCTCTGATTAGGCCTTATCTGCAGTATTGTGTCCAGTTCTGGGTGCCACGTTTCGAGAGGGATGTGGACGAATTGGAGAGAGTCCAGAGAAGAGCAACAAAAATTATTAAAGGTCTAGAAAACATGACCTATGAGAGAAGATTGGGGTTGTTTAGTCTGGAAAAAAGACGACCAAGAGGGGACATGATAACAGTTTTCAAGTACATAAAAGGTTGTTACAAGCACCTCCTTTCCTGCAAACAGACATTTCTCAGCTGAAACTTAATAAATACGCAGACGGTTTGAGATTCACTCCATGAGCCATTCAGGGATCAGGACACTGATCATTACAAGTGGCCATCCTTGTGTGTAGAGCTCTTACAACTGGGAGGCAGCATTTTTATCTCCTTGTTACAGATTGGGAAAATGGGGCTTAGCAAGAGGAAATGGCTTGCCCTGAGGACATACAGTTGAGTCAGTGGCAGAGCTAGGAAATTGAACTGAGGAGTCCTGGCTCCCAGTCCAGGGGACCCCACTTGAACCTGATGAGGCAGTACAGAGTGTGTCTATGCTGCTGCATTCACATCTCTGATTGCACGTGTAGACCTACCTGAGACAGCTTTGATCTCGCTAGCTCGAGTAACAATAGCAGTGAAGCTGCAGAAGCAGGAGTGGTGGCGCTCAGGTATGTACCCAAGATCCTGGGTGGGCGCGGTTAGCCTGTGTCCCTTCACATCGTGCTGTGATTTCATTGCTGTTGTTACTCAGGCTAACTCGGATCTAACTAGACCCAAGCTAGCTCAGGTCTGTCTTCAGGAGTTGCAGGCACACCTCCTGACTACCGTGTAGACATACCCATTGTTCCTGCTTTGTGGGTCCAGTTGTAATGGAGCTCCTTCTCACCCACTCTGTCAGACCGTCCTTTCTATATTAACCAGCCTTCTGCGCTCACCCACTTTCCACCCTCAGAGTTTTATGTTGTTGGTATAGTCTTTTTATTATGGGAACAGCCCCTCCAGATGGGAACAGCACCTCTGCTGTGCAATTAAGCATCCCAGGGTTGGCATTCTGAGAGGTCACCAAGGAGAGCGTGTGTGTGAGGGGCCGGTACCACAGGGCTCATTGTGAGTGGGCCCCTGGAAGTTCAATTTGCAGATTGTCACTGGTTTCTACAAACATATTCATTATTCTTAACGATTCCCTGCAGAATTCTGCGCCTTCTCGTTGTTAGCCAGCTGTTCCCTTCAGCTGTGCCTCGTTTGTAGTGTGTTTTGGTTGGGTGCATAAGTCACATGGTGTTGTTTCTGCACTCTTATTGGATGACTGAAACTTTTTAAGCAAGAAAATACTGAAGGGTGAATAATGCACTTCCGAGTATGAATTTTCAGACGAGCCTGTAATCGGTGGCTATCTGATACGCTCCGGTTTAATCGGAAGCTGTTGGGTTTGATGCAGGAGGTACTGAGTGATGTTCTCTGGGCTGTGTTATGCAGGAGGTCAGACGAGATGAATAAATGGAAGAATGAATCCATCGAACACTCACGCTCTATAAACAGAGGTTATGGCAGTGGAGGACCTATGAGAACCTAGCCTGTAGGTAAAATAGCCAAACACTCACAAGAATACTATAACCCTGCGAATCACAGCAAAGTGAACTTGCCAGCTGCATTTCCTCTTGTAATCACTGTATTATTCAGCCAACTTCAGACATCATGGTGACAATGGGTTATGAGTCGGAGAGGTTTAGAGTAGTTGGTGGTGAGAGGCTAGTTTCTTACTAGAGGAAACGTAAGATGAGGGCAGGCCTTTAGTGAAGGTGGATCGTACAAATGAAGGACATGGTGTTGCATCCGATCTGCTGCTTACTGCATGTTGTCCACGAGTAGGTTTCACGGGCCGGTGGTGTTGGTCAAAAAAGCGAGTTCAGCTCGGGTCAGTGAAGGAGGCCCCAGGGAGGGCACGCTCCACCATCTGGAACAGACATACCTGGTGCTCGTGTGTCTGAGAAATGAAGAAAAATGAGTTAAGGCTAGGAAAGGTTACAGCCCATCGTTCAGGGCTTGTAGCATCCATGAGCGGCACTGGGGAGATCACACCGCCTTCAGGCAGCCCGCGAAGCCTCCTGCCGTGCAGGTGGTACCCCTGCACGCAACTCCTTCTGTGTCTCCTGCCGGCCACGTGGCTTTTGTTTGTTTGTTTTAAACTTCACACTAAAGCAGATTACCCTCATTCTGCCTTCCTCCCTGTGTCTCTGAAATGCAACCTGGCTGTATGGAATAGTAAAGTAATTACCTGAAGGCTTTGGGAAGAAAATGCAAATGAGCAAGGCAATCAAATAATGACTGGTGAACATAATGCTTGCGACATACCAGCACTAGTCGGAATGCAGCGATAGTGTGTATGTGGCTTTAAAGTGCTGGGGAACTTGGAAAGGTATTTGGGGATCTAGCTGGCTCAGGGGCCTGGTAATTGAAAAACGCAGATTATCTAAATTGTCCAGGGTTTTGTTTTGTTTTTTTCCTAAAAAAAAAAAAAAAAAAAACCCTGAAAGTTTTCAAAGAAAAGTAAAAAGCTTTGATTTTGCTGAAATTTTTCACTGAGGGGGAAAAAAATATTTTTCTGCTCATCTCAGAGGAGAAGCCAAATGTGCCCCCAAAGATGGAAATACTCTCTTGCATCCCCAGATGGTTCCTCCAGATGGGCTAGCACCACTATCCTACTCCGATTCTTATACTGTTCCTTTCCTCCTAGCACCCAGGTGCTGTGCAGAGTTCGCCTAATCCGCCCCATACAGGTAGAGGATTTGAGTCTCCAAGACTATCAGTCTAGCACCTTTCATCACCAAGAAATTCACTCCAGAAAAATAAGCCAGTGTATCTACTGCTGCCTCCACCTTGACTGAGATGATTTAATTGGGGATTGGTCCTGCTTTGAGCAGGGGGTTGGACTAGATGACCTCCTGAGGTCCCTTCCAACCCTGATATTCTATGATTCTATGACTCATGGCTCGTGATTTTTGCTCAGCGTTTTAACCACTTTTCTCCAGCTGTGACAATTTCAATGACTGAGATTTCCCAGAATTATGAATGAGGTTTTAAATGTCTTGTTGAAACCTCCTTCAGAATCCTTCATCACAAGACTGAGATGCTTTTATAAATGATCTAGGTAAAAATGCATCTGAAATAAGTGAGACTCTGGCTCGACAATGAATGAGACTTGGCAGGTCTGCTTCAACTCTTTAAATCTCTTTTTGTTTTCTCTGTCTGGCTGCTGAACTTTCCTGTCCTAAAGGCGGCTTGACACCCTATTTGGGAACATCACAGTGTGCACTGGGTTAATAGCATCCACAGTAGCCAACACTGAAACAGGAAATCTGCCACCAATGCTGCCGGGGTGGAAGGCAGGGGAGAGGAAAGGTGATTTTGCCTTTTATCCAAATTGAGTGCATCTCAGAGTCATCTTCTCTCCTGCCTAATTGTCTTTGGGACTAAGTACCCTGCAAAATGAGACTAGCAGAATGAATCTGGAAGTCTTTACTGTAGTATCCCCAATACAGAAAAGAGACAGGACTTGGGTGTAATTAACAAAGTGAACTGAATCTGCTGGACACAGACAGACCCTGGATGCACAGCTTGTGCTGTCTAGTATAATTGTCAGTTTCCTTAAATCCTGGCCTGGACTCCACAGTCATAGAATAGGTCATATAGGTGGACACCTCCTCCCCACACAAAAAAATCCTGGATCCAAACTTCCCAGACACCTTCCTCCTCCACTTCCTCCCCTTCCAAACAATCAGGTGCAGGTCCAGTCCATCTCAAAGCCAAATGAAGACCATAGAGAACGGCTCAACCGGGAAGAAAATCAAAGTTACATTTTGCCCCTAAAGAGTTTGGAGCCAAAACGCCCGTAGTCCCAGCCTCACTTATCCCTGATCTGGGTGTACAACAGTGGTGCAGTAACTCCTTGGCAAAACCAGCTTGAAGTCACTTGTTTAAAGCAATTTCTGCTAGAGGGTCAGAAAGCAGAATATGTTGCCGGGCATAAGTCTTATTTAGAATGGTCTGTGGTATGTGGCCCAAACGTTGTGCTGAATAATCCTTGTTGCGCTGAAGTCTGGGTTGCACAGTGGATAGATGGGTGCCCGGAATGTCCCAGAGCCGAGATGATATCCTGTCTCTTCAACAGAAACATGCTTATCGGTGACTGTATTGCAGAGCGGCTGGGGTGTGCATGGGAGCAAAGAGATGGGCCAGACGGATGCCAGAAATAAAACAGAGAAGAGAGCGCTTTTAGGAGGTGGTGATTCCACTGAGAGCAACGTGAGCCAAATGTGAGCGCTGTGGGCAGGCACCGGAATCCCTTGGTCGATGTCTAGCCCATCCCAAAACAGACTGCAAAGAGATCCAAAGACTTGACTAACCATCCCTTTCTCCTGCACCACTCTCTCCCAGCCCACTCCTCTGTCTTTGCTCCAGGCCCTGCTCCTTTTTCAGGCTCCTGCTAGACTCTGCAGTGACTTCAGCCAGAAGGCCGCCAGAGTTACATTCCAGGCACATATTAGTGGCACAGCAGTAGTGTCACCCCCATGCTGTAGTGGGTGGGAATGCATCATTCAAGGGTTTCATGCTGCCCCTGCAGCTCTGGTAGGTGGGTTCCCACCATTCCCAGGAGTGAATTTATGACAGTGATGGACAGACTGAGATCGACAGACAGACGACAAACCCATGACTCGTGGCCGGGGGAGGGGAGAAGACTTCTTTGTGGATTATAAAGGTCCTTTAAGTGTTGCCGTCTGAGCTAGCTGTAAAGCAAAAACTTTCTAATGCTGTCAATTTCCCCCTTTCTCTCCTTGTTTGTTTGTGTGTAATAGCAGGGGGATTGGTGTGTGTAGTTTTTTTAAATATAATATGAAAGCTGAATGCAATATTTATGGTTGCATCTGTCACTCCTCTGAAAACATGGAGCAAAATAAAGGTTAACAAGTTTGGGCTCTCAGAAAAGCATGTACAACAGAGCTTTGTGAGGGAGTTTGTGTGTCACCACATAGCAAGGAACAACACGACTGCATTTTCCAAGCGTTCGCTCACTTTCCCTGGTGCAGGGTTATTTATCATACTCTGTAGCAAACTGTCTTCTGATTGTATGTCCTCATTTCAGATTCTCAAAACCCCAAATCAAATTCTTTCCCCATGTACAGCATAAGCAGGTTGTATAGTATAAATAGCCAGAGGGGATTGCTTAAGCATCAGATTGGAAATAGCTATACTCTCTGCAACCATATGTTCAAGTTCCTTTGGCATCAGCTCATTGGGAGGTAAATGGTGCTCCATATAATTTGTGTTTCCTTAGAAACAGAGGTCACATGTGACCGGCATGGACACGCAAGATCCTGGGCTAGTTTTGGGAGAGGAGGGGTTTTCCCTGGTATCTGTGGTTAAAATTCCCCCTCCCAATATTGTTGTGCACCTCTTCTACCCCTCGCTGCCATTCTCTCTCCACCCCAGAAGTAGCTTTATACAGATCCATATCTTGAGGCCTTTACTCAGTTCTCACTTGTTGATTTCAATATGAATTTTTCCAGAATAAGGGCTACAGGATTTGACCCACCATTGTTTTAGCAATCCTCTGGAATGAAAGGTACTAGATCTAAGACTACTATTGTTCTCACCTTGGAATTCATCTGGTACCAAAACTTTCCTAAATCTTCTCTGGCTGCTGCAAAAGGTGACACCATGAAGAAGAGTAAGAGGATTGAGAGTAATTTGTAATAATGACATTCCTGTTTTAAAAAAAAAATACCACACACCATCTCCTCTAAAGTTATTTTTTAAGATGTGAGATTTAGACTCATCTGCCCAGGTATTCAGATTCAAGAGATGCAGCTTGTTCTGGAAGCAGCCAGACTTTTGTGCGATTCTCACAACCAAGCCTCTGAAATCAGTGATGTTCGCTCATGCCTAAAAAATATTCCCTCACGCCCTCTTCCCTTTAATGTTCTTGCTGTGAGGAAATTGAGCAGGCTATCCTCTTGCTGTATTAGTACTCCATCTATTGCAGTTAATCAAACATCTAGATGACACTAAATGCAGCATGTCAATTTTGTTAACGCCTGTCATCCGGAGCAGTAATTTACTCCCATTATCCACAGCCCTGAATAAGCAATCATATTCTGTCTCTCTAATTCAGTTCCCTCGCTCTCGCGACTCCCCACACACACACATTTGCTGCTCACACAAGTTCTCTCCATGCACAGTCCAGTGCTCAGAAGGTGCTGTTCCATTTTCCATCATCACCATAGAAACAGCTCTGTCGTTCCAGGGTTCATGTGCTTTAAGAAGCCTTCAAAAAAATTAAAAAAAGGAAACGATGCCGTTCAATTGAGTTGGAAGCTGCATTTTATAGGAGGGAAGGTGTGTTTCCATGATAAAGCCAAGGAGAAAAATGGCAGCGATTGTCAAAGGCAGAGAGGTAATAGAAACTTCCGTGAAATCTGCCGTGGAGGCATTTTTTCCAACAGCAAAAAAATTATCTCAAGGCTTGATTTTTTTTTTCTTTCTCTTTAAAAACACCAGACAAACAAAAATCCAGGGAAAATGATTTCCTAGGATCATACCTATTTGTATGCAGAGCTTTGTAATATTTTACCCCCATCCTCCATTGATTCCGCCTTTCTTAACAGGCACATGTCGTTGTGCACTTGAGATCTGATCCGGTGATGTCCTGAATTCCCATTACCTTTATTGGCCTCTATAGGAATTGAGGGCTCGGCACTACCCAGGGGTGCTCGGCTCTTCTGAGGTGTGGGGCCTTAGTTAGTTTCCAGCCGACTGACATGAGAGGCCATCAGGGTTCACGTCAGTTAACTTGAGGGTTGAGAGGATGGTGTGAGCAAGGGATGCCTGTTTCTGTAGTAATTCAAACTTTTTCTCTTTCACATCCATCGACAGCAACTTATTAGCCAGGAAGGACTGCAGGAATTAAGAGAAACACCATTGAACAGCAAGGAAGGAAATTCCATATTGTGCTTGACTGTCCAAAGATTGTGTCAATTTAACGGTAATATTCCAGGGTCACCTAGGCAATGGAATTCATGGCCTTGGTAACATCCACCACCTCCACCACGAGGGTGTCAAGCAAGCAATATAATTATCGGGAGTCCCATTGGAGTGGTTGGAATCCCACTCCTTGATACATTTTGGGGCTAAACAATAAAATAACTTGACAGCTCTGACAGGGGTCTAGCTTGGGAGGCACTGTGGCAGGATTGCCACTAGGGTAAATGTTTCCAGGCTCAGTTGTTCTCCTAGACCATCATGGTTTCTATGGGGATTATTTTAGATTTGATGGCTACTCAGTACACTGCACTGGTACCTCCATGCTCCTAAGATCGCTCAGAAATTCTTCACCCCTCCCACCCAGCATGGAAATAAAACCTCCAGTTGACTGACTAAATGTTTCGTATGAAGACTGACTTAGCTGATGAGAGGATTAGAAATTGCTCCTTCTGGCAATGAGGTTTCTTTCAGGGGTGTCCCTCTTTATAGAATCATAGAATTATAGAATATCAGGGTTGGAAGGGACCTCAGGAGGTCATCTAGTCCAACCCCCTGCTCAAAGCAGGACCAATCTCCAATTAAATCATCCCAGCCAGGGCTTTGTCAAGCCTGACCTTAAAAACTTCTAAGGAAGGAGATTCTACCACCTCCCTAGGTAACACATTCCAGTGTTTCACCACCCTCCTAGTGAAAAAGTTTTTCCGAATATCCAACCTAAACCTCCCGCACTGCAACTTGAGACCATTACTCCTTGTCCTGTCCTCTTCTACCACTAAGAATAGTCTAGAACCATCCTCTCTGGAACCACCTCTCAGGTAGTTGAAAGCAGCTATCAAATCCCCCCTCATTCTTCTCTTCTGCAGACTAAACAATCCCAGTTCCCGCAGCCTCTCCTCAGAACTCATGTGTTCCAGACCCCTAATCATTTTTGTTGCCCTTCGCTGGACTCTCTCCAATTTATCCACATCCTTCTTGTAGTGTGGGGCCCAAAACTGGACACAGTACTCCAGATGAGGCCTCACCAATGTCGAATAGAGGGGGACGATCACGTCCCTTGATCTGCTCGCTATGCCCCTACGTATACATCCCAAAATGCCATTGGCCTTCTTGGCAACAAGGGCACACTGCTGACTCTCATCCAGCTTCTCGTCCACTGTAACCCCTAGGTCTTTTCCGCAGAACTGCTGCCTAGCCATTCGGTCCCTAGTCTGTAGCGGTGCATTGGGTTCTTCCGTCCTAAGTGCAGGACCCTGCACTTATCCTTCCTGAACTTCATCAGATTTCTTTTGGCCCAATCCTCCAATTTGTCTAGGTCCCTCTGTATCCTATCCCTTCCCTCCAGCGTATCTACCACTCCTCCTACTTTAGTATCATCCGCAAATTTGCTGAGAGTGCAATCCACACCATCCTCCAGATCATTTATGAAGATATTGAACAAAACCGGCCCCAGGACCGACCCCTGGGGCACTCCACTTGACACCGGCTGCCAACTAGACATGGAGCCATTGATCACTACCCGTTGAGCCCGACAATCTAGCCAACTTTCTACCCACCTTATAGTGCATTCATCCAGCCCATACTTCTTTAACTTGCTGATAAGAATACTGTGGGAGACCATGTCAAAAGCTTTGCTAAAGTCAAGAAACAATACATCCACTGCTTTTCCTTCATCCACAGAACCAGTAATCTCATCATAGAAGGCGATTAGACTCTTGTATATGGATCAGTTTTCATTATCCTTCTACTGGTCATGGATCACTTGGGCAATGTATTAGGCCAAGGGATGGCAAATGCTGGCACAATACTGAGAATCAATAAGACCAGGGTTTCAAGTAGCTCCATCCACTGCAACCCCTGCTGTTTCTGCTGCCCGTATTGTGGGCAGCCACATCTTGCAGTTTGAGGCAGCTTGACTTTGATATTCGGAGGACAAACAAGAGGCTGGGGGAAAGAAGATCATGACATGAAGTGTCATGGGCGGGGGAGGAGGGGGGAATTGAATGTATAAATAACGTTTGGACCTAGGACTCTGCGCTTTTCATCTGTCACCGTCTTTGCCTCTGGCAGGTTTTTTTTTTTTTACCAGATGAATGGGGGATCAGCTGGCTAAAAGTGCATTGCTATTGATTAGGGCTGCACGCTGTTCTGTCACAGTGTCACGCTCTTACCGTAGGTGATCAGAGACAGAGTGGGCCTGATTCTGATCTCATTTTTTGCTGGCATGACTCCACTGACTCCCGTGGAGTTACTCCTTATTTACACCGGCGTGAGATCAGAATCAGGACCACTGGCCCTGTTCTTGCCATGGAACAATGGACTACCCAGAGCATCCTGTCAAGATCCTTGGCCTCCCTTCTCTTTGGCTGGTGGGTCAATAAAACGTTGGCATTTGTTTCCAGCATAGGCCAAAGCAGATAGTGGGTAGTTCTTTCTGCTCTCCCAGTGCCTTGGACTCAACTATTCCCCACCACTGAGTCAACTGTGCTGCCAGTGACAGAATCTTTATCACTGGGTGGGCATGTAAGAGTCAGAAGGAACCCAGCCAGAATTCTGGATTCCAGTTTGGGTTTGTAACTTATCATTGCCTGCAGCCCAATCGCCTTCTGGCTTATAAACCAAACACGTTAGATATAAACTCTGCTGACCAAGAGTAAACAGGGAGTAATGTGTTGCCATTTTTACCATCACTTTCCTCCCAGGATAGCCCCACTTGAATTTATGGCAATATGGGATCGTATCACTTTGCCATTCGAAGCATAAGTGCTTAGAACTGATGCTTTAATATGTATTATTATTGTGGCTATTAGTGTAATTAACACTGGCATAATTAGTGTTGTTATGAGTGTGAGTATTGATACTATTTTAATAGTAATTTATTTTATTAACAAATTAAATTACAATGGTTAACATGTTCTTGTTGTTGTTTTATTTTCCTGTTATAACAAAAGGAACGCACCAGACCCTCATGTCTTCAAGCCTGGAGGATGTGCTTTTTTCCTAAAGGAATAAGAAAATGTAGCTAAAAGCATTCTCCTTATTTTTAAAGCATAATTTTCTGCGTATTTTTCTCTTCTGATCTTAAATGCTAGTGCTTTATAATAAGCACATATGAAAATAGATTTGCTGTATAAGAGGGAACATGAAGGAGGATTTTGCTCACATGCAGCCTAAATCTAAGTAATTCTGAAAAAATCCAAACATTTTCATTGAAAACCAGTGAGGCTTCCTCCATTTAAAAACTGAGTTTGTCAAAAAGTGTTGGAAACTTGGAAAACTTTGACCAGCTGGGAACTCGATGATGGCTCCATTGAGGTCAGTTACTCCATTGAGGACAGTTATTTGTACATGGGTACAAATAAGGTATATCTAGATATTTATTAATCTATCTCCAACACCAGAGTATTAAGACACCTGATCTTCACACTAGCAAAATGAGAAGGAATCGAGGAGATCCAGTCTATGGAGTTCCTGGGATGGTGTGTTCCTTAGTACTCATGTTTCTCCACAACCAGCATGTCTCATGTCTTGGCACCAGGTGTCTCAGCTAAATATTGGATATACTGCTATGCAGCCATGTTCTTACCCAATGCACAGATAGCTGATGTTTTTATCAGATGACAGTTGCTACACTTAAAGGCAGCTTGCTATTTCTTTATTAGCAGTTTGCATTCATTGTTGCCTTAGAAAACCAAAGTCGTGGCCCCTTGGGATTTTTGGGGGAGGTCAACATTTCTGATCATAGCCCTTATTTGTATATTTGCAACTTTGCATGTGCAGATCATGTGCGTGTCTGTTTTTGGTGTGTGCACTGGAAGAATCAAGTCTCAAGCTTGGTTTCTGAATGGGTTGCGAACACGCCCTATCCTGGTCTATGCTTGCAGTTCAAGCATGTGCAGCTGATGGTCAGCAGTGGGTGATCTTTCCATTGTAGACCCAACCAGAGAGGCTCCAGAAACCTGTGATTAATCAGAATCCAGTTTCTGCCTACTTTTTGATGCATTTGAAATGATCTGGTGAACATCAGCCCTTTGCGAGCCACCATTGTTCAAACCCTTGTTTTCATACACACACAGTCTGCATCCTTCTCGGAATACCAAAAAAAGCCACTTAATTAAAATGCTAAAGAGAGGGTGAATTTAATGAGGGGAAAAGAAATCTCACCAGTCACTTTTGGCTTACATCCAACCTAAATCTGATGTTCTTGGATTCTGTTTTGGAGCATCTTGAACCTGCAACAGAGAGATTTCATAAGGTGGTGCTAGCAATGGTTTGGGTTGGGTGATCAGTTGCTGATGTACAAGATAGACACATCTGTTAGGAAAGAATGTGAGCAAAGGGGTCTGTGTTTAAATCTCCTGTATTTTGGAGCACAAAAGAGAGGCTAACTTTGTTGGCTTAATTCATCTGTAGATCTTGTTAACTGCATCTGCAGAGGAGAAAATTTTGACCGTATGGACACTTGTTAGTAATATTAGACCAAATTTAGCACTGGAGTAAACAGTAAGAGAGGGCTAAAGGGTGACTTCATGACAGTCTATAAGTACTTATGTGGGAAACATAAACATTGATGGGTTTTTCAGTCTAGCTGGCAAAGGTAAAACAAGATCCAATGTTTGGAAGTTGAAGCGAGCCCAATTCAGACTGGAAATAGGCACAGCTTCTTAACAGTGAGAGTAATTAACCATTGGAACAACTTACCAAGGGGTTGTCGCAGATTCTCCATCACCAGCGATTTTTAAATCAGGCGTGGATGTCTTCTAAAGAAGATGCTCTACTTCAAACAGGAATTAATTCAGGGAAGTCCAATGGCCTGTGCTATGCAGGAGGTCAGAATAGAAGTTCACAGTGGTCCCTTCTGGTTTTATAATCTATGAATCTAGGGACACAACTCCAGCAGACTTTTGGGGGGAGAACCAGTTGCAAGATTTCTTGACAATGTTGTGCGAGTTCTGTTCTGTCAGTCAGTCCGGCTTGCCAGCCACCCTGCTATTACGTACCTGTTGAACCATATCCAAGAGAGACAGGCATGTTCTAGTTCTCTGAACATGAGATTGAGAACCAGGAACCCTGAGTTCTAACCCCAGCCCTGATGCTGACCCCTCCCTTTGGCCTTGTGCATGGTGGTTAATTTCTGCCTCAGTTTCCCCAGCTGTAAATAAAGAAAATAATACCTCCCCTGTGAGACACATGGTTAACGCTTGTAAAGTGCTCTGAAAAAGAAAAGCATTAGCTTATCTCTTTGCAGATAGCTACCCTTTGAAATTCCTCCTGTGTCCCTCTTTCCAGCTGTATATCCTGCTGTGTAACAGTAATTTCCATGATTGGAGTCTCTTTGTTCTTTTGCATCTGCCATCTTTCAGTCAAGCCTCTGGGGTGAGATGTCCATGGGGACTGGTGCTGCTATGACAGTTGTTACTTACAAACAGTGCACATTGAGACAGACCGGCAGAAAGCAAGCAATAGCCATCCTCTTCCTTAGTCTAAACCCTTTTAATGCCAGTAATTATGTGATTACCTTGCTCCCCCCCTGGGGTAAGGGAGACACACACAAAGTATCTGTGTTGCGTTTCTCCTCACTGTAGTTTCGGCCATTGGTTCCAATTTAGGAAGAGGCTCTTCTGCGGATGGACTCATCACGTGCTGGTTTGACCAGTGATGGTGAGCCTAGGTAGGATTCAGCCTGTGGTTGATCATGGGCATTCTGTGCTACCAGACAGTCCCAAAGAAGCTGGGTTCGGTGTGGGCGGTGTTGTATTTGTTATTGAGCAGCCAGCCAATGATTGAGTACAGATGTAAATGTTCTCAGATTGCCAAAGTTCTGTGTGTTTTCCGCTCTGAACATTCAGCAGGAGTGAGTATTATTTGTTTATTCACTATTTGTCGTTCTCATGTTTAAATCTTTCACTGATCCAGTCAAAGACACCGCACCATGTGATGTTGATGACCAACCACAGACCAGGAATAGCAAACAGCCTAACCCATATCTTGAAAATTGTTCACCCCAACTCTTCGGTAAATACTTGTGCATTATCACCATGTCAGTTACAAGGGGCTAACTATGTAGTGAACGTTCTGTAACAGATTGTTCCGCCAGCCCTAGCTGGGAGGGTGAGACTGGCTTGAATCTCCTTATTTCACACCTTCCTTTGAGGCACATGTTACAGGCCGTTGTCTGAGACAGGATACTGGAAAGGGACCGTGGTTTGCTTCACTGTGGCGATTCCTACATTCCTCGATGTAGCCTAGCACCTGCAGTTGGCTGCTTTGAAATACAAACACGAGTTTATTTTACCCTCCCTCTTTCATTGTTGCCAATTTCAATCACCATTTGATTAAACTTGGCCTGCACAGTTGTGACAAGTGTATCAATAATTCAGTTCCAGGAAGTGCTTGGCATTTTGGGACCTAACCATCTGCCAGTTTCAGTGGCAGGGCTCAGACCCACAGGCTATTTGCTACATTGCATACCTTGGGAGAGAGGGGGAAGTGTTGGTGTTTGATTTGTGGGTTTTTGAACAGGAGGAAAGGAAGGGTTCCCTAGATTCTAACTTATGTCTTACAAAGCATAGGCAGAGAGAAGAGATGAGGTGTGCATTTCTGGATGTGGCGTATTCCAGATAATCGTACCTGTGCCGATGAAGCTGTAGGGTCCATATGCTTTGTGAGAGCGTTTCTGTGAGACAACTAAGTTGTGCCCTTACCTCCATTGCAACAGCGGTAAGTCTACGATGCGCAGCCAGGCTCGAGCCCATCTCTGAGGGAGAAAAGCTGGAGACAGTGCAATCTGTATTGTTGGGGCATCCCAGTACGACCGGGTTAATCGCTGGACTCATTGGAGAGAGAGGACGAGCCGCAGTGGTGGTAGGCGGAGAAGTGGTTCTGGATTCTGACTGGTGAACCGAGGGGCGTTAATTGTCTACCTGCCCTTTTCAATGTGCAGCTCATTGTAACGCTGCTCCTCAAGCCTACCCTGTTCAGAATTCATCGCCTAACATTTCCTCCGGCACCGAAGCGTGGTGGCGATAGCTGGCTCTGCTTCCCGAGGTGTTGGTAGTTGTGGGCCACTCTGAAGAGCGTGATATTTCAGGCGACAGGCCTTGAACATCATTAATTTCCAGAGTGGTCCAAGGTTCCCAGTTATGGGCCAAATTACAGCCCAGGTATAAAAAAGATGAAAACTCCATTGAAGTCAGTGGAACAGCACTTGCTTTTACCAGGGCTGAGCTGGGTCATGGTCCCTGATTTGTGAAAATAGTTTGAACAATGCAGAAGCCTTCACTGAGCTTCTTTTCCACATGCTCTAGTGGCCACCTGAATTACAGCCTTCATTAAAGAGAGAATCTTAATTCCTAATGAATGGAGACAAGATGTCCCTGTCCTTTTCCCTCCCCTTCCATTCCTTCACCTTTCTGTTCTTCTGCCTTTTTCCCTCTGTTCTATCTTATATTCGGGGGGAAGGGATTGTTTTCAATAAAATGCAGACTTGCAAAAAAAGACAGCATCTAATGCATGTGTAACCCACACACCTCCAGGGTGTGGTGTTCTGTCCCAGCTAGTGGTGCCAAGACCACTCAGAGAGAGATTAATTAGTCTGCTCTGCTGCCTTCGCAAAGGACCATAGGGCTTTTAGCTCATGCACTGAGGTCCCAGGTTCGATCCCTCCCGCCGACGACTGGGGTCTGTCGGTGTTACACGTGCTCTAAAAGTTTGTTCTAAATGAATTTGAGTCTGAGAAAAGATGTTGAATTCAGACCATCAGAGGCTAGCATCCTCCAATTTATCCCTGGAGGAGGTAGGGCAAGGGCAGTGCAGTCTTCCCCAGTGGGTTAATCTTCATTCCTTTTTAGCCATTGGCTTCACTCACAGCAGAGCGCCTGATTCCAACCGTCCTTACCCTGGTTGTGCAGCAGTGAACTCCACTGGTTTCAGCAGACACACTCCTGCTTTACACCAGCATGTGTGAGGTCAGAACCAGGCCCAGATAGTCCAAGTGCTGCCATTTCTGAGGGTGACTGTCTGTGATGTAGATACTTGTCCAGTAGGAGAACATCATGTCACGTGTTACTGACATTTGGTTTCTTGTGGCCTGAGATGCATTTGAATTGGTGAGGGAGAGGTGAACAGTTTCATATTTTCTAGGACAACCAGACCCTTGCCCCTCTTGATAACATTAGGGAACCTGCGAGGCACTGTCCTATACCTGATCTTTGAGTGGATGATGGCAAAAGCTGGCTGACTGCTTTTGAGTCAGTTGTCTAATTATCTATGGAGTATTTGAACATAAAGTCTGTTCACATCCCAAATAAAAACTATTAAAATGGAAGCATCAGAACCTTAGTAGGAGGACTTAGAACAAATTGTAACTGAAGAGTGGCCGCATGAAAATCAGCAAATATCAGATTTAAATTTTTTAACAGGAGGCTTAGAGCATGCAGAGCCCATCTGTTCTACTGGGAATTTCCAGGTTTGCAGAAAGCATTTCCGTTCCACAGCCCTTCATCTCCCTGATCCCTCGCCGCTCGGTTGGGCAATCAGGCCTTCTCTGGAGGCATGTTAGAAAGGTAAAGGCGGATAGTGCTAGAAGATGGAATTTTGGAGTCCCCGTATGGGCATTGCTACATCTCTTGCGGGAGAGATTATGCTGAGCGTCTACTACCTGGTTGTTCGGAGTTGGTGTCTCGCAGCATAGAGCTTCCCAGTTAGTTTGTGTGTTTGTTTTGCACAGCACAGAGGAGATCAGGACCAACTCAGAGATCTAAAAGTTATGGTTCTCAAGAGCCAATCTCCAGGGTCTATCTCTGATACTTACAGGGATTCCCTAACCAGAGTATCTGAACTCCACACCATCTTTTATGTCTTTTTCCTCATAACACCCCCATAAGGCAGGGTGATGCTATTGTCCCCACTTTACTGAGGGGGAACTGAGTCATGGAGAGGCCAAATAACTTGTCCAAGGTCACCCAGGAAGTCTGTGGTAGAGGAGGGAATTGACCCTGGGTTTCCTGAGGCCTAGCACTCTAACCTCTAGGCTGTCCTTCCTCCCCTGTTTTTCCTTAGTGAAAGAATCTCAGAAATCCCTTAATTTAGATTATGGGAATAAATGACACGAGTTGTAATTCAGAAGAAAATTCTCCCATGAAACCCTGCCTTCCTTCCTCTGGGCATTTAAACCAGCTTAGTAAATAAATACTGCCCGCAACTTTCACTACCTATTACACAAAGGTCTTGGTGCCTGGGAAGTTGTGTTGGCAAATGCTGATTCACTTCATTTCATCAGGTGAGCCTTGTGTTTGAATCCCAGTGCGCCTTAAACCCCATAGATAGATAGAGATGTTAGATGGGGTTGGTACTACCTCAGGGATAGCATGCAGGCTGGGATCACTGAGGCTTACGGAATGCTTGTTAGAAGAATAACCTCCTCTGTGCAAATTACACTCCTCTTTGCAGACTGTATAATTTAGCTGAGTTTTCACCATAGGAGTTGTGATGTTTGTAAGCAAAACAAACATCTGTTGGGGGAAAACTTCACAGGCAGCACCAAGGACCAAAACCATAGTGTATTCTAATACAGAAATGATCATGCTTGTAAACTAGGAGGCAGGAGAAAATGAGGTGGCAATCACCATGAAAGCTGATGAACAGCTGTGAGTGTCCAAATCTCCAAGCCTGAGAGGTCCGCCAGCTATAGCTGATGGTTCACATGCTGCAGAAGAATAGTTTTGCCGTGACTTGCCTGCATGCCTCTCTCTCTTCCACCCTGTGGTGGCATTCACACAATCTCTCTCTGAATCCTTTCCTCCTGGCGTTTGCATTCTGGAAGGCCGGATTTCAGAGGGACCTGGAATTACAGCCGTCACACTTCAAATTTTATCTGATCCAGTCTTCAGAGGGCTACAGAATTTAAGAGATTTCTCTCCCATGCCCCACAGAAGACCCGGGGCCGAATTCATCCCAGCTGTGACTCCTTTGACTTTACACTGGAGGTGGAGGTGACCCATTGCTTCTGTTCAGCTAATGACAGAAACTCTTTGATCCAATCCCTCTGTGCTAATGCAGGATTGTTATCCAGAGCTGCCTTATCCACCTTCCTGATGATTGTTCTTTTGCTCCTAAATCTTTCACGTGAGGATCCCAGTTCACTTTACAAACATCATTTCATAAGTGCCCCTGTGATGTTTGTATTATCCTCATGTTAGAGATAGGGACATAGAGGTGAACTGATTTGCCCATAGGGATAGGAAGGGTGGTCAGTGGAGTAGGGCATGGACTGGGTTCAGTTCCTGGCTTGGCCACGAACTTGCTGTGGGACCTTGGGCAAGTCACTTGGTCTACTAGTGCCTCAGGTCTTCATCTGTAAAATAAGAAAGATACTTTCCTACCACAGACTTGTGCGGAGGATATAATCTGTTCATGATGGTGAGGCACACGGATACACCAATGAAAAGTACCTAGGTAGGCATGGTCACATTGCAGTCACTGGCAGAGCTGAGAAAAGAACCCAGGAGTACTGACACACAGGGCCCTGCCACAATCACTAGGCCATGCTCCCTCCCTTGTTGTAAAGGAGTGAAGCAGTGTGGAATCCATCTCGTGCCGAAGGGATGGTATCCCATTATCTCAACCTCACCTGAAGGAAGTTTCTTCTAACATTCACCCTACATTTTTGTTGGCGTTAGTTCATCCCCATTAATGATAGTCATCTTGAAACACCCTATGTAATCGCTGTCTCCTGGGTCCTTTTCTCCTTCATCACAGACCTTGCAGGCCAATTATGGCTGACTGTTCAGTCTCTCCTGAAAGATTACCTCCTCCTTGCACTTATTTCCCCATCATCCCATCCCAGCCTTCCCTCCGAGGGCCTGAAAGATGACGGAGACGGCGTGTTTGTGAGCTGTTGGACAGATGCATTCCACATCCAGTAATACAGATGAGCTCCCCCAGCCAGCAGGCTGGTTTTCTTTGTCATGGTTTTCTTGCTTGCTTTCTTTCCTAATACCGGCACGCGGCCCACAAGCATTTGTCAAAGGGACTTTCCATAAAAGTCTATTAGTTGGGATGAGGAATGGCTTGACAAAATAGATTTAAGTGGCCCCTTGTGAATCATCCTGGCAGTATTAGAAACTCTGTCCACTTTTTTGATTAAACATTTCCAACGCCATTAGTGGGGAAGAAGTAAACAACTTCAATTGAGTTTGGCTGTTTAATGACAGCAAAATGGCCTTTGATCTCTCTGTTATCAGGGAGCAGTCCTTTGCCTGGATGTGGAGAAAGCTCACGTAATCACAAGGCATCACCAGCAGAGCAACAAAGAACCCAGAAAGAGCTCTTTATTCTCTTGCTCCTTTGTGGAAGTGACCAGATCCTTCTGCGACTGGCTCCTTATACATCTGTGGAGTCTATAAAGGCAGTGCTGAATAAACTAGCGGTTTGGCTCTGGAATGGTTCAGAGACAATACCAGGGAGCGGAGTTGAGGGAAACTTCCCAGCTACTGTTCCGACTGTCCATGCTCTGTGGATAAAGACACTACTTTGCTCTCCGGGGCTGACGATCCAGCACTATACTCACCTATTTTTTATCTAATTAAACCAAAACACAAAGCTAACATTTGTTAAATTTCATGGAATTTCAAATCTAGCTGGCCGGGCTGGTGGATTTGCAAAATTACTGGCAGCTGCAGTTTTTTCCGCAAGATTGTTGCACAGCAAAATCAGGCTTGTGTAGGTAAAGGATCTATTTAGTTGGTGGACTCCTTGGGGCAGGCACAGGGTGTTCCTGTGCCTGTTGTTGAGTTTGGAGCATGTTTCAATGTAACCAACTCTCAGTTTTATCCCAGGTCTCACAGTAGTTGGTGGTTTTTCTTAAATCCCCAGCTCCTGGAGTCCTGTGACAATGAGAGACTCCCAGCTTACTTTTTCAAATGTAAGTTTCTAGCCTTTTTGGTTGCAGAGAAACCTATGGAAATGTGACCCGAGTACATCCTAAAGGCTCAAAAAGTCAGAAAGCAAAGAAGAACCACCCAAACTGTATTATTTTTAGAAATCTCATGAGTTTTAAGCCAAAAAAAAGCTAATTGTGGGGGGCTTGGTTTCTGAGTTTTGAACACTTGTGGCTGGCAACACTGTGCTCATGCGACTGGTTCCCTGCGTGAGCATGGACATTTCTGAAGAAATTCGTGTTCATTATTTCCATCTGTTCTTTGCCTCCCGTTCTTCTTTGGGTGGGAATCAGCACGGGGATTAGAGCAGATAGGAAATCAATTGCCATTTCTAAAAAGCTCTGGGACGTGGCAACCGTCTCCCCTGGCTGCTAAAAACAAGCAGGGGGTTTGCGATAGACCTTTCCTGGCTGTCTCCCTGTACTTGGCTGGTGACATGCAGCCTTTGACCTGAATATACGGTCCCTTTGTGTTTGGTTGCCCAGTGTTTTGTTTGTGCACAGGCACTGTAGAAGCGATTGGGTGCTCTCCCCCGAGAGGAGTGCTGGCATCCTCTCTGTCCTCCTTTTCTCCATAAAACTAATCAGTACATCAGCCATGACGGATGGAACCAGTTCATACAGAGTACACGCTCGAGCATCTGCCCCCGAAACAAATCATTACTGCTCTCCTGGCGCATCGCTGCACTGCCTTGTCCTTGCATCTTATCTGGAGACTTGACTTTTTCTTTCCCTGAGACCTCTTTGTTTAATAACTAAGCCTAGGCTCTTCACAAGCTTTTTTGTTTTTTGGCCATCTGTCAGATTAAGCGAGTGTCCGTGGAGATATAATCTGGCTGATTGGCCCAGCTTTCAAAAATAATGGCTTTTAGATTTGCATGCGGCTGATAGTATTTCAGATTTCTTACCCAGCTTCTTTTCTCCTGTGGGGGAGCTAGGAATTGAATTTTATGCCATTTGAAATGAGATTGCATTTTGCTGAGCAAAGCTGAGGAATAGGAAACTAATGCGACAAAGCACAGCTATGTGATGTCACATAAGAGACTGGGGTCGGGGAGGGGGAGGGTTCTCCCGAGAAGCTCTTGGCTGGGAAGTTTCCTCAGAAAGCTAAAAGGAAGGGAATCGTATAATTAGTTCATACTAGAAAGCAAACTTGCGGATGTTTAACGTTGGAGTCTCAGGGGTGGAAACTGCTTTCTGCTGGAAATGTGAGCTCAGAGGTTTCGCCTACTAAGTGGGCCCAAAATCAGCAATGGGCAAACCTTAACAGACTCTGATACCCTACCCCCTTAGCTTTCACTCTTTTGTTACGCATGTTGGATTGCTGGGTAATGTTGGCTCTGATTGATTGCAATGTTCAGACTTCTGAGCAAGGCTTATGACACCAGTTTGCTTTCCTCTGATCTCTGCCTCTGTTGATAGCCTGTTTGCCATTCAGAATAAAGGAGGGGAGCGTTTGCATTTGGTTGGCCTTGTCACTCATATCCATTTGGGTGAGTAATTATTAGCAGTGACTTTCATGCCACAGAACAGACAGGTATAAGCAATTCCATGGAGCATTAGGGGATCTACAGTTCAAATGGAAGTAAGGAAAATTATTATCCTCTATCTTCAATTAAACCATTATCGCTTCACTTGAAGGAGCCCATTTAGTTAAAGGGGAGGCATAAAGCCTCAGAATAGAGTTGGCTTAGAGAATAATGTGTCCAATTTTAATTCCAAAAACAGGAGGGAGAGCATCCATCCAATATTTTTCCAGCCTGGTAGTATTTCCTCATCAGATTTAATATAGTTGAGTGTTTATTGAACCAGACTCCAACGGAAGATGTTTGTTGGTATCTGTGACTCTCTCAAAGAACAGAGAGAGAGTTAGATTCCAATTGTACAAACCTTGTCTACATGGGAAACTTTCACCAGTATAACTTTCCTTTTTCCAGCAGAAACTGCCCTGTGTCCATATACAAATCATCATATAATGGTTTATCTCACACCTGAATTCAGAATAATTAAACTGCTATGGAATTGACGTAAGACAAGGACCCACTATGGATAACAGGCTTGATCAGTCATTTACAAAAGATTTATCTTAAAGGTGACCTTGAAAGGATTTTATTTAAAATAGCATTCATGCATCTTCATATTGTGTAGGAGAAAAGGGCCTGATTTTGTTTTTTTGGTTTGTTTTAAATTGCTTGTTTTATTACCTTAGAAATATCAGGAATGTCAGGTCTAGTCTGTGATCTCAAAGTCAAGTCTTCGGTTTTCTGGAAAACTCCTTGAGGGGATCACCGATGTTATGTGTGAGCTCTCACACCACAACTGCAAGAGTCTGGGTGTTGAAGCTTTAACAAAGATGTCCTTTCTCCTAAATGTTCAGTAGACATTGGAATTAAATAAGTGTTCAGAATACAGAGTTTTTAACAGCCTGGGGGGGCGGGCGGGAATCCCTTCCTTTCTCAGTTGCTGCAACATTCAGTCTTTTTGTTTTTAAGTTGTCACAATTTCACTAGTTCTCCGGTTACCATAGTCTCCCGGGATACTTTTAAATGGAATTTCTAATTTAAAAAAAAAAAGCCCCAAAAAATCTTTTTTTTTTTTTGGCAGGGGGAGGGCTTAAAAACATGAGGCTGCCTTTATGCTTCATAGAAAGGTGCATAATCCCAAATTTTCCCCCGTTCTAGCTTAATTTTAAAACAGATTTTGTACATGATGTTGAACCATGTAATGTATGTAATAATGTGACACTGTAGGTGACTTCTGTCAAATCCAGGGTAAAACTGAGACCCTGACCCCTTGTGGTAATTTAAGATCCCACCTGACTTTTGTAGTGACAGTAGCATTAATGCTGGCGCCCAGGTCAAATTCCAATCATTCTCCTGATCTAAATTATTGCTGAGATTCAACTGGATACAGGATTTTGTGTGGTGTTGCAGTACGCTATTAAATAGTTCCTTCGTTCCAACCCAGAAATGGATGCATCTTCGGGATAGAGGAAGACCTTTATACTGGCATATACACAGGGCCGGCTCTCCCAAAGCTGCCGCCGAATTGCCACCACCGCGGAAACTCTGCCGCCCCAAGCACCTGCTTGGAACGCTGGGGCCTGGAGCCTGGAGCCGGCCCTGCATAGACAGGCCCGAAATGCTGATGTCCCTTACTCAGACTTAGCTCCCAATGGACCTGAGATGCACTGGAAACCTACTGAGCTTTTGCAATACCGGAAGTGGCAGCAACTTTCAAGAGGGGTTTTGTGAGAGTGCAAACTAAATAAGGACTTCGTCACTTCATCCCACGTATAGAAAGAGCTTTGGAAGGCAAGGTTCCCTCTCAGGAATCGTGATCATTTCTCCATTCCAAAATATAAATCCTGCCGAGGCTTTCAGCAGGACGGCGCTCTTCTAAGTAGCAGTCTTGAGTTCTCTTGGACTTTCTCGTATCATTATTTTAAGTCCCTCCCAGTTTTAATTGACGGGGCTTGTGTCTCTTTGCCTGAAACGTAAATGTTTGGTGGAGTTCTGTGTGGCGGATGGCCAGGGGATAGCCCAAACCTGCAACAGCCCAAACAGTCAGCCATTCATGTCGAGGTCTGATCACATTGCCCTGGACAGGCTAATAACGTAACACCCCCATCAGCTATGGCAGTGTCACAGGCTCCCCTTGCCGGTCCATTAACCACCTGAATGAGCTCCTCTTAGGCCTTGACAAGCAGGTCAAGTTGCAGCACTGGCTTTTGAGCCGTCTCTGCTTGTACACACAAAAAGAACAGGAGGACTTGTGGCACCTTAGAGACTCACCAATTTATTTGAGCGCAAGCTTTCGTGAGCTACAGCTCACTTCATCGGATGGAGCTGTAGCTCACGAAAGCTGATGCTCAAAAACTGGTGAGTCTCTAAGGTGCCACAAGTCCTCCTTTTCTTTTTGCAGATACAGTCTAACACGGCTGCTACTCTGAAACCTGTACACACACAGTGATCCAAGCCAAAATGCTTTGCATGTCAGTCAGCCAGCTTAGGCCAGGCACTCATCAAGCAGTTACAGACTCCTTGCATGTCTGGGGTCATTGAACTACAATGGGAAATAAAGGCTGATCCTTTGCAGCAAATGTCTCTTACATGCTTGTTGCTGACAGTGCCCAGCCTGTGAATGGACTTGAGGTGCTGACATGAGAAAACAAGGGTTCCTTTATGACCAACCCCGCTATAGACTACATGCTAAGGGCCAGATGCACAGGTGTGCAAGGAAATCTCCCAGCCACAAGATGGCCGGTCACATTTCTAGTCCTCGAGCTCACTTGAGCACAAGAATTTTGTGGGAGATTGGCACTAGCCAACCCAAAAGGACTAGGAGGGAGGGGAAAGTCAGAACCACGGAGTCACCCCCACCTCCTGTGCCTGCTGCACAGAGGAGATGCTCCCAGTCTGTTGCCCTTAGGGGCTGGAAGAGTTCTGGTGACAGCATAGTCAATTCACATTGCAAGAAGGGAGTGACACAGAAATGCACTACTCAGCAGCGATTCCTCTTGCCACTTCAGCAGCACCATTCCTAGGCTCCAAAGGAAGAACAGTGATATCCCCCAGAGCGGGCTTGATGATGGCCACATCGTACACAGTTGAGCTGGGAACGAACCCCGCCACCCTTAAGGAAATAAATTAAACCACTGCTGCTCTCTGGGCCACTGCCAGCGCTTTGCGGGCCAGAGATGGCCCTCAGGGTAGAGACTAGAAATACCCACCACATTAACGGGGGACGTCAGAAGCAGCAGTAGAACAAAGTATCTTCCCAACCACGAGACCACATTCTACCTCCCGATCTGGGTCTAGAATCCAGGAGTCTTGGCTTCCAGTCTGACAAGCAAATTCCCATCACTACTTGAGAGCACGGCATGATGTGGGTTGTAAACAATGTGCATGTTTTTTAAGGTTATGGTTAAAAATTAAAGGAGTATTTTGTAATGTTGAGCTCCCTTTACCAACTTTATTGATTCACTCCCCTCTTGAGGTGCCAGCATTTTAAATTCATTTAAGCTAGTTTCTGCAATTTTGAACAACTTTTTTAGATACTGCTCTTACCCAAAACATTACTTCTGTCTCCCCCCAAAAACGGGCTTGCATCTAGCAATTGCTTTCACAATCTAATTTGGAAATGGAGCCCCATAATCCATCAATTAAACAGATTAGTTACTCAGGAGGCTGCATGCCTCACTTGGGAAAGCAATAGGCTGTAATCCCTCCCCACACACAGAACCAACCCAAGTACAGCTCATGGGACGCCGTAAATGAAGTCAGTTTGTTCCTTTTTGTTTACAGCTCCTGCTGCAAGGGTGGACTTGGGATGTGATGTGCTGGCCCATGTCGCTCGGTGTTCCGTTATGGATGAGTGAGTGGGAATGTGCTCTGCTGGGCCAGCCATGGAGGCTGAGAAAGCGGGAGGAATCTCAGTCCCCCTCCCTACTGGTGCCATTGTGGGGTGCAGTGAGGAGAGAAGATTGTCCACTGATGACTGCCCTCTCGGTGCCTTATAATGACATGGTTTCTCCTCTGTAGTGCAGCAAAGTGTGACATTCTGACATTAATGCTGAGGTGACGGCCAGTCAGAGAACACATGCTTCCAAAGACTTTAACTCTGCCACGGATAAATGTCTCTCAGGGCAACACCATGGTCTAGTGCACTGAGCACAAGTCTAGAAGTGAGGCGTTCTTCGGTTCTGCCACTGATCCTCTATGCGAATTTGGGGAAATCTCTTAATCTCACCATTTCTGTATCAGTACAATGGGGAAGAGCAATTAGTTAATGCTTGTAAGATGCCTAGGAGAGGTATTCTTGTGAATAAATGGAATGCATCAGACCTGGCATAAGCAGCTGTGATGGAGAATCTAAGGTTCAGATGGATGAAGATGCAGAAGCTTGGATGCTATCTGAAATACATCCATCCAGAGACCTTTAATCTAGAGATCCATCAGGAGGCTCATAAGAGAGCCTGCAATGCTGGTGCTTCCAGGTTCTGGTGATCAGCACCATGAGAGTCTTCAAGTCCTTGCTGGGGCTAGGAAATGCAGAGCTGCCTCAAAGTCAGAAATAAGAATTTTAAAGTTTAAGCAAAAGAGTTTAGAGCCTCAGAAGAGCTTCTGGCCAAAAGTGGCCACTAATTTGGGGTGCCTCCATTTTGGACAAGCTGACTTGAGAGGCCTTGGGCCTGACTTTCAGAGGCAGTGAGCACCCGTAATGCCAGCTAAAGTTACGGAGAGTGGCAGTTGCTCAACACATCTGAAAGTCTGGCCCCGGCTGTGTCTCGTTAGGCTCCCAAATGGGGAGATACTGAAAATTAGTAGCCACTATTGCCAATTTGGCTGCTGAGTTTGTATTGGGAGAAGGTTCAGGCTGGCGTCAAGCTCTCCGGGCCATCCTGTGCTACTGAAGTGTGTGGGACTCCTGGGCACAGGATCAAGATACAAAACACCTTAGACTAAAACCTATTTAACTCAGCAAAAAGAATAGGAGGACTTGTGGCACCTTAGAGACTAACCAATTTATTTGAGCATAAGCTTCACGAAAACTTATGCTCAGATAAATTGGTTAGTCTCTAAGGTGCCACAAGTCCTCCTTTTCTTTTTGTGGATACAGAGTAACACGACTGCTACTCTGAAACCTATTTAACTCAGGTAAGTTTCTATCCTCAGTAATTACTGCATCATTACTACACAGTATCACACACTTCTACGCAGTCCCTCCCATAACCACTGTACACCCCTTGCAAGTGCTTCTGCAACCTATGGACATACTGCAAAATAAAGCTTCTTAGTGCAGGGTGGATTTATCCCGTATTGTGCTAATTGCCTTGCTCAGGTTTAATAATTCAAACAGCTGTGAGAGCTGGATTCCCCCCAACCCCAGTTGTAATTAGCATGAAAAGGCTTTTTTCCCTCTCTCCCTCTCTCTTCTGCATTTGCTTCTTTTTAAATTCCATGAAATGACTTTGCTGTAGGGCTGCCTAGCCAGGTGAAATATCTTGTAAGGAAATAGACACAACCCAGGAAAAAAAAAGTGGGGGAGAGGTAAAATGTCCAGGAGCAAAGCACAAGTTGATGGTTCATTGTGGGAGACTATTACTTCTCATCTTTATGGTCCGAGTCCCTGCAGGCTGAGCTTAAAATATAAAACAAAACCCCCACACGTACACACACAAAATCTCATTGACAGCTTTAGGGCAGGAATTCAAAATAAAGAAGAACCCAACAACAAAAATGAAAGGAATGTTTGTGAAACTAAATGTTCTGAATTTGTTTACAATTCCCCTGTGTTGGTGCCAGGCCTGGCTTTCGTTGTTCCACAGGATTAAATCAACTGCCTGTGCGCGGGGGCGGAATTTCTGACGCGAGTCCCTTTTTTTTTTTTTTTTTAATTTGCAAATGTCACCCAAACACATTTTCAGTGGAAGAATCTATGTGTTGGCTTTATCCCCCTGTTGGATTCTAATTATTTATTTCACAGTAGCAACTATGCACCAAGCTAAGTTTAGGGCCTCATTGTGCTGGATGCTAAACATAAGCATAGTAAGACAGTCGCTTCCCTGAAGAACTTGCAATTGAAATAGACTAGGGAGAGGAAGGGTGGGAGGGGAAACAGGTGCAGTGCGATGAAGTGACTTGCCCAAGGTTACACAGTTAATCAGTGGCAGAGCCAGGACTAGGTCCAGATTTTCAGACTCTTTTTACTTTTTGATTGATCAATTTCTCCCAACTTCCTGGTGCCTAACAGACTGTAAAAG
The DNA here is from genome assembly GCF_965140235.1 of Caretta caretta. Taxonomy (NCBI): domain Eukaryota; kingdom Metazoa; phylum Chordata; order Testudines; family Cheloniidae; genus Caretta; species Caretta caretta. The sequence continues at coordinate 6,659,185 of NC_134215.1, forward strand.
GAGACTCTCCCTTGGTGAAACATTAAGTGTAAGATTTTTTTCCAAGAGAGCACCTGTTCTTCCAAGATTTCCAGACCCAAGCTAGCTAGAGCACTAGTCACATGTTTGGCTGTTTATCTCACCTTGAAATGAACCTCTGAATCTTCTGGGATTCACTCTCTGCTAATAAAAAACACAGTTTTAAAATCACTGAAATATCTTGTAGACACATGTGATACAAATATGGACCTTCCACATTAGCAAAGGTGGCAGTCATTGTATCTGGGTTAGGTTTTGGCTGGAATCAGGGCTAGTGAGGGTAGCAGGGGCAGATTCAAGGTGCTGGAGGGTGGGAAACTTGCTCCTCCATCTGACACCTCTCTCTGGCGCTCTTCTGCTGCTAGGAATGGGGAGGTGTCGTCTCCTCCTCCCTGACTCTAGGGATCCCTACCATTCCAATCTCTTTGGTTAGTACCATGCTGTACATGGGTCATGTGGCATTACGGTTACCACCTCTGAAATGCCAAAAAGAAAGGCACATCCCTGCTACACACACACACAAGGCAAGCCCGACACAACCACAACCCCAAATCATAAGGCAACTCCCCAACTCCCTGCTGACAGTATCTAGAGAGGTAACACACACAGATAAGATTAATAATGTCTCCTGTCTCCTCACTCTCGCAAGACTCAAACCCTCTCTCACACACGCACAGTGCGCTTGTGTGTTGGTGGGCAGACACGTGCTTTATTTTCAACAGTTTTGATCTGTTATCGCTTAAACTGCGGAAGGTGGGAACGCTGCAGCATCTTTAGCTGGACCCAGAGACTTTTAACATTTGATATCCCAGTGTATGGTGGTGATAATGCAATCTTTAGACCCACATAAAAACCCTGCAGATTCAATTATCTTTCCAACAACTGGCAAATCCATTAAAAACCTGCCCAGGCCAGACAAATACCAGCCAGGTGGTAACCCTAATGTTTCATTAAGGGCTGCATTGCTCCGCTCGCTCCACTTGAAAACTGGCAAAAACTAGAGGTGCTCTGACTCAACATGTCCCCCAGAGCTGCCTGCAGAGCCTCAAAGTTCATGTGTTTCTCAAGTATCACTCATTTTGAGTTTCCCTTTCCTTGTCTGAAAGATTGCAGAGCTGGACAGCTTAAATGTCACAGCAGGAAAAATTTGATTAGGTACCCAAAGCTAACAGAGTTGAACCATCTCTTTTGAGGAGCATTTTGGTGTCCTACAAATGGCAATTCAGTAGGGCTGGCGGGGGTGGTGACTTTTTCCTGTCCCACATGAATGTTTGAGATTTAAAAGAAAAAAATGTCCTGGTCCAAATCAGGACAAAAAGTCCATCTCAAAAATTTTTGGGATCCTAAAAACCAAAAAAAAAACAAAAACATTTCAGCTTGGGTCAATCAAAATGTTTAGTCTCGATAATTTTGAACCATTGTATGTTGATTATTTTGGCCTTTTTTCCACCTTTTTAAAAACATCAATCAAGTTACATTTCTAATCAAAAAGTCATTTCGAACCGAAAAAACAAAACTTTTCATTTCATAAAAGGGAACAATGGGAAGTTTTGACAATATGGAAACTTTTTGAGTCAGGAAATTCAGCAGAACTGAATCCAAAACCACCAAAAACAGATTTGGTTTGGGTTCATCAGCATTTTTTGGTGAAAAAAGGTTTTGTCAAAAATTTCCCAAACAGTTCTACAGTTCAGCTGAATTTGAGCTATGCAACAGTGACTTCTAGTGGCTGGTTCAGTTAGTCTTGTTTCTGACTGGAAGATGATTGAAGAAGGCAAGTCAAATTGGTGTTGGTTTTGTATATCTCTGCCTTAACCTTCCTCCTTGATCTTTGCTCATTGGGGGATATGAGAAGTGGGAGATGAACGACACTGTAAGCCACAAACCATTTCATAAGACATAAAAATACTTCTGTCAGACTGTTTCCTAGACTCCAGTTGGTGCTGAAAGGGAGTAATTACGTTTGAACGCAATGTCACTGGTGCTTGACTGTGCTGTACAACTTCCACTCTGTGATACAAAAACTCACATGAGCCGCGTTCGCTAGCTTTCAGGGCCATCCAGCCTTGTCTTTGCCTGCTGGGACTGCAATCCAAATGTCTCTCATTACAGCAGTCCTTATCCCCACATTAGTTCTGCCTCGAACCAAATACGAGTAATAAGGGATAATGAAGATCTCTGGTTTGAAGCACAGTGGCTTTGCAATGTCAGCGAGGCCGAGGCATTGCGGCTTTGTCTGTAGCTATCTGATAGAAGATCTGCTTCTAATTATGGCTATTGATGATCTCATTGGTGCTAGTTCCCCCTCCCACCCCTGTTCCCTTGAGATACCATGGCATCTTTCATCGTGCAATCTCTGCCCTGATATTCCAAGCAAAGGTTACGGTGCTTGAGAATAAGAAGCAATGGCACCAAAATGTTGTTGTGAATTGGCAAGTGAGTTCAAACAGCAATGTTAGCATATGAATCTGTGCAGCGCTGCCTGCTCCAAGCTTTTGGAAATCAAGAGTCAGGATACAAAAAAATATGAGGTTGGCTTCAAAATTATGGGATTTTTTTTAAATGGGTTCTTTTTGTTCCCTTTTTTGTTTTTGTTTTTGTTTTTTGTGATCTAGGTTTCAACGTTTTCAAGCTTTTCTCCACAACCATGAAGCCTAGAACCTTACTTTTTTTTTTATGTATGCTGAAATTTTTCTCTTATTCACATGACTCTAGGAGCTGGGGCTTTGAGAAAATAACAAATGTTATGAGACACATGATAAATTCATGAGCGTTGGCAACTCTTGTAATAGTAGCAAGGACACCACAGAGAATTTTTGGTTAGGCTTGGTTTTGTCTAGAAAGACTCCTTCTATTTTATCAGAGAGCCCAGGGTTCTCCTTTTACTCTCCCTGTTAAATGTTCAGTTCCCATCTGAAGGTACCTTGAGATCCTGCAAAATAGATGCTCTCCTTGTCCAGAGAAGTAAGACCATGAGTACACAATATTCTTGATGCTCTGTGTGTGTGGTATCCACACTGGAAGGAAAGAGAAGAAGAGGCAAAGATGGAGAGGAAAGAGGGGGGGCTGGTGGGAAATATGATTTTACATTTAGCGTTAGTGCTCAGCAATGAGATGTTCATAAGAGAGCGGAGCAGCCCTGGAACAGGCTACTGGCTAGAGTGAGGATATTGTGTATACACGGACAAGTAACTCAGCGATAGCTAGCCAAACACACATGCCCCAAGAAGTTGAGGAGACATTCCTAATGGTTTGTATGATTTAACCAACACCTGGACATGTGCATAGTTTTATCTGCAGGAGTTGGACTGGGGGCTTCATTTCTGCAAGAGGCCACAGTATGCAATACTGTGTCTGGATCCCTAAAAATTGGTGGGTAATTGCATGACCCCTAACACTTGTAGATATGCAAGTTACGATCAATCTCAAGCTGCTACAGATCGCTTGATGTCCTGAAAGGATCAGGGCAGAATTCACACGCTGATGACATTATGGGGGTTTTGACCTGCTGCTGCATTGTACGGACATAGAGGGGAAGACGGTCCAGGCCCTAAAGAATTTACAGCTGGCAACTGCACACAAGATGAGAGTGAGCCCATTCTGAACAGTGCACTGTGCAGCAGTCACCCCCCACCAGGTGCTGAGCCATTGTCCAAATCAAATTCAATCTCAGGGGCAATTGCTGCCCTTGGTTGGGTTTCTACCCAAGCCAAATGCAAGGGCCACATGTCCCCTCTTGGGTGTGTTCCCTTTTCCTTGGGACATTTACTTCTGTGGAAAGGGCCTATGTGCCACTCAAGTCCCATTTAAAATCTATTTTGAGGGGTTAAGGTTATTTTGATATCAGATGTTATTGTGAAGAGAAGGGACATTTCCTGTTAAAGTCCCACTTAATAGCCATGGGGCAGACTGTTTCCATGGACATCAGTGGCAAAAATCTCATTGACTTGAGTAAAGGAAAATCAGGCTCCTGTAATGTGTGGGAGTTTTAGCAGATGCTCTGGTGTTTCCTTACTGTCGTGTAGGCTTTCCCTTTTCCTTACTCCTTCTGGGGCTGTGCAGCCTGTCTCTCTCTCTCTCTTTTATTCTTTCCTTGGCAGGGTTTCCCTGAGTTTCCCCACAAAATGGAGAGTACAGAGCAGAAGTGGTGTTACGGGAGGCCCCATCCCTTTAAAGTGCTCTGAGCTGCAGCTTTCATCTGAAGATGATGCTGTTAATTCTCATCTGGCCAGCAATGTGCTGCCAGCAACTTGACTTTAAGAAGATAGCACAAACATTTTCTCCCATAATCTGCAGTAAATACCGTATTCCGGGGAGGCTAGAGAGACCAAGGAAAGTAACCCCTAGTTTTGCCTGTCCTCAGGAATGCTCCCTCTTAACCCTGACCAAGGAGAGAGGCAGTAAACGCGCCATCCAGTCTCTGTTCCTTCACAATGTCTTGAATACACTGAGAAGTCTGGCACAATGTTCAGTTTGTGTCACATGATGGGGAGGGGAGGACCCATGGAGCTGTCTAAGGGTGGCCTCTCCCCCGAGAATGGATGGAGTCTGGTACAATCCTAAGGCAAAGTCTTCTACAGCCGTGTTCTTATGAACCCAAAGATAAGTCATCTCTGGGCAGGATGATTTAGCAGCATCCATGGGCAATGGGGCTGGGCAGAACACGACTTCATTATATGCAGGGAAGCCATCCCAACCCTCCCCCTTCAATTCAGTCACAAAGTTTTAACAAGGGGCACCAGAGAAGCTCATCCAATATAATCTCAGCTTCTGGCCCAAGGTGGTGTCAGGCAACTGGGTGCTAAATGGGGTTGCCCTTTTATAGGGGTTTGAGAGCAAGGAGATATGGTATGAGTAGTTGTATCTCTAATGTATTTTAGCAATCATGGTGTGCATTGAGGATGAGCAGGAGGTTGCTTGGAAACACTAAGCAGTTAGTACTGTCTCTCTAGGATAAATGGTTGAGCCCATAGTAGGTTATTGCACAGAATGATTTGGCCTATGCAAGTTGGTTTCATAGATGATAAAGGCAGAAAGGACCCCTGTGATCATGTAGTTGACCTCCTACATAGAACTTCCCTGAATTATCATCTGTTTGACCTAGAGCCGATCTGTTAGAAAACCATCCTATCTTGATTTTAAAACTGCTAGTGATGGAGAATCAACCACAACTCTTGGTAAATTGTTCTAGGGGTTAATCTGCAGCAGCCTGATGGTATAACCAGCCTGGACAGCGTGGGATCTCCGTGGCTACCACTGAATCCAAGTTAACCACTGCCATTCCTGGCTGTTTGCTGAGTATTTGATATACAGTGCATTGAATTCAGTGTCTCTTCTATGCTGCGCACCATGATACGACAAACATCTCCTGTCTTCAGAAGCTCAGATAATGCAATAACCACCTCAAGTGCTTCCCAGCTGTTAACATACCATGAAAAATAAAGGAAGCTATTACCAGACAGGAGATGAGTTGGATATGAAAATAGCTCCTTTTCCTAGGCAAGATTATTGCACTGAGGAAATGGAAAAGACCCATTTTCTTTTGCAAGACAACTGGTACTTAGCTTTAGAAATGCATGTTGCAGTTCCTTGAACAGTTTTTTTTTTGAAGTAACTCCAGTGAGAAAATCTAACTCGGTCCCTTCTTTCTCATTAGGTTTGGTGAGAGAGGAACTTGTAAAGGTTTCACACTAAAGGCTGTAACTTGGAGCGAATGTTGGTTTATTTGGGAAGGTCAATTTTCTATGTGATGGATCTGAGTTCATGCACAAGGTCTGCTCCAAGTCCTGTTGAAGTGAATGGAGATCTTTCCATCAGCTGTAATGGGAGTTAGATCAGGGCCATAGGTAGGACATCCTAGAAAGATCCCTTCCAGGTTTCTGACCAGAACTTTGGATCAATCAAAACAGAGACAACCCACAAAGAAACCTTCCTAGATTTTTAGTGTGGCGTTTTCAAAGGCGGCTAAGAACACAAATCCCATTGACTTTCAGTGGCACTTGTACTTGTTAACTCTCTTGGGTGTTTTTGAAACATTACATTCAGAGCATTTAGTCTTGGTTAGTCTCTAAGGTGCCACAAGTACTCCTTTTCTTTTAGCATTTAGTCTGTTACAGATAGACCTCTAGCCTGGCTAAGCATATCCTACAAAACGTCTGACTTTGTGCCTTAATGCTTCATTTTAGTGCATTGCTTAAAAGATCTTGTTAAGCTAGGACACAACATGAGTGTCATTACTGCGGGTGCTACAGAAATGGGCATTCACTCCATTAAAAGACCCGATAGAATGTCCTTCCAGTTCTTCTTACGCACTACCTCTCTCTTCTCTGCCCCCTCTCCAGTTTTTTAACATACTTTTTGGAATGTGGACACCAGAACTGGATGCAGTATTCCAGTATCAGTCTCCCCACTGCTGAATCACCTCCCTTTCCACACTCACTGCTCTGTTTATTTATCCATGGATGGCTTTAGCCCTTTTTACCACAGCTTCACACTGAGAGCACGTGTTGCACAGCTTGTCCACTAGGGCCCCTAAATCCTTTTCCGAGTTGCTGCTTTCCAGGGGACAATCCCCCATTCTGCAGATGCCGCCTGCCTCCTTTGTTCCCAGATGTATGGATTTGCAAAGGGCTTTATGATGTGCAAAGTGAAACAGTGCAATAAATTCCTTGAGGAAATGAGTGTGTTTACCATGCGGAATAATAAAAAAAAATTCCATGTTTCTCCTTATGTCTCAGCTTGACTATGTGTCTTTCTGTCTTGTAGCCGGATGAATTGACCAACGCTTTGGAGATCAGTAACATTGTCTTCACCAGCATGTTTGCCCTGGAGATGGTCCTCAAGCTCCTTGCCTTTGGTATCTTCGGTTACATCAAGAACCCATACAACATCTTCGACGGGATCATAGTCATCATCAGGTCACTGCACGCTGCATGATACTTTCCACCATTCGCCTCCAAGTAGCTCCAGGAGACTTTAGACATGTCATGTCATGCAGGGGGTAGGAGTGACGTGGGTTAGTGTGAATTTAGAGCTCAGTGGGATTAATAGCGTCTTGGCCTTTTAGGGTCGTATCTTTAGAAGTGCTGTCCAAATGAAATGGACGTGACAGACGAGGAGTTCTATTTCTGCCATACATCTGGCGGCGTGGTGAATTTTCCACAGAAAATTCTGGGGAAAGCAGTGTAATGACCCCAAGTTGCAGGAGCACAGAGGTTTCCCAGAACGAATACATGAATATGTGACCTGGAAAGGCAAGAACAGGGCTGTGAGAAGGTGGGATACAATAAGTAATGGGTGTGGTGTCCACTGCAGGGGGCTCCCAACATCAAAGAGCAAGTGGTAGGGGTGCTGCAGATCTGGGGTGGGTTGTGCTGGCCCATGTGCATGGGAGAGGCTTCTTCTGCGTCTGTCCATGCTGTAACTGGCTTGGCCCACACCAGTCATCCCCTGAGCTTCGTGGCTGCTCAATTCACTCTAATTTTGAGAAAGAAAAATGTCGGGCCAGATCCTCTGGAGGTGTAAATCAGCATAGTGCCGTTGACGTCCATGGTGGGATGCCGCTTTACACTAACTGATGGCTGGGCCCATGGAGTTGAAATAAGTCATGACAATTAGAGAGGGGTGCAGACCCAAGTCCCAGATCCAAACAACTTCAAACTCTCTGAGATTGTTCAAACTTCAAACCCAATTTTACACTTGGCTCCGTCTCTTTATAATAATAATCTGAACTAAAACCCCCATGTTTGAACCCTCTGGAATTTCAGGGCCTTCCAAAATCCTGATCTAAATTTTGTGGCTGGAGCCCATCTCTGATTTTCAGTGGTCCAGACCAACCATGCATCTAGAACACCATTAAGTCATTTACTTTATCGCTAGATGCTGTAGCAGGTTAAACAACACTAAACTGGCTACAGAGGAAATAGATCAAGCATATATATTGAAGAGGGCTGATTCTGAGATCTTTCCAAGGTCAAGAAGGAGGCAGAGCAGCAGAGACAAATATGCAAGTTGACTTCCCCCCCACCCCCCTTTGTAAGTCCCATCTGTTCCTACAGCGCACTCTGATCCCAGGTCACAGGCTGGGCCAGACAGACACCCTGCAAGCTACTCACAATCCAATTAGCTACGGGTTTTGTTGTACTGTACATCAAACTGCTACAGGTCGGACAAGGACAGTGAGTTTGTTGTTTTCCCTCTTATGCTCCCGTAGTGTCTGGGAGATCATTGGCCAATCCGATGGAGGCCTTTCTGTGTTAAGAACTTTTCGGCTGCTCAGGGTCCTCAAGCTGGTACGCTTCATGCCTGCCCTTCGCCGCCAGCTGGTGGTCCTGATGAAGACGATGGATAACGTGGCCACCTTCTGCATGCTGCTCATGCTCTTCATCTTTATTTTCAGGTACCACCGACGGCTGCTTTTCTTCTTGAATTAATTGTTTGGCTTGATTAAATAATATGCAAATTAGAATGATAATAGAGCATGTTTGCCATGCAGCCTAGATGACAGAAGGGCTCACAATAGACTGACAGGCAGATATTCAACAGATGATTTACCACTTTGAGGTCTCAGTGTTTCATGCAATCCTTGTAATTCTGTAGACAAATGAAGAATACAGACAGACAACAACAGAAAAACAATCACTCCAGAGTTCCTGAGAGGCACAGTACAGGAGCAGCAGAAGCTTCCTAAAATTGGGGGGGCCACCAGCACCTGAACCGTGGCCCTGCCCCCTCTGTGCCACCCCTCTCCCCTAAGGCCCCGACCCTGCACCGCCTCTTCCCCCCCCCCTCCCCCCAAGAGACCCCCTCTATTCCGACACTCCTGACCCAGGAAGTTGTCCACAAATGGAACTTGATGGCTTAATGTTTTAGAGGGAGGAAATATGGGGTCCAGGAATTACTTTTTAACACTAGTCTACAGCTGAATGGCTCAGGGGGTTGATAACAGGGCATGCAGCCTGTCACCAGCTCCGCCCCACTGAGTTCTGGATTTGACTCTGACCGAGGTCAATAGTGATGAAACATGATCCAGAGAAGCAAGAACAACTATGGAGGGAGAGTGGGCACAAAGTGGGCAGTTGACCTAATGTTCTTTCGGGGAGCTATTTACCTCACCTTGTAGAGAATAGCAGGGGTCATTGCCGGTGGGTGTTTAGGAGCCAAAATGAAATGGATTGTTGGTCTTAGTTAATTTGGTAGTGGACAACTATCTGTAGCACCAAAAGTCACTTCCCAGCAACTTCATGGGATCATCTGTCCATGTCAAATAGAAGACTTTAGAAATAATAGTCCAGATTCTCAGATGGTTCAAATTAGCGTATTTCCATGGATGTGGTCCACTGGCTTCAGTGTAAATTACCTGAGAATTTGCCCCAATGCCTATGACAAACATCTTGGAAGATGGTATTTTTTATTAAATACTCAGAAAGCACCAGGAATTTATGTCAACTGTTAAATCTTCTGAATGTTTCCCCGGGCTTGTGTAATTCCAAGCTGTTTTCTCTATTCTTTCTCTGTTTGATGTCATTCATACTTGTATATTTGTCATGCATATTGTATATTTGTCATGCTTATGTCATACGGAATAGTTCCTGGCCACATATCCATTACGCTGCTTTGACAGAAGGAACTCAAAAGTGGGGGAATAGCTACCATTGCAGTTGCCACTAATTGGCCGCTTTGTTGGCATTATCAGCAAAGAGAACGAGGACTGAATGGTTAATGAAGATTGAGTGACCCTCTCAAGATCCTGGAAGTGGTCAAATCAGGTGTAAGGTCTATTTTTCATAGAAGATCCCTTTCTGGGAAAATCTCTGCGACCTGGCTGGCCTGAGCCATGACAGGTCAAATGTGCCTTGTTACACTAACATTTAGTGAAGGTATCCGCTTTTTGCCTGAGTCCTATATAATGAACGGAAAGCAGCCCCTCCTGCACCCTCAGCCCTCTTCAGAAATTCCTCAGAGAGGATACTGGCGATAGAGCTGGATTGTCTGAAGAGTCTTCAGCCATGTCACCCATAATTCCTTGGGCCAGTAACATCCATTCCAGGTCAAAGGCTGCATAAGGTGTAGAAAGCTCACCAACTAGTATTGAAGCTGTCTCAATGGGAACCCAGAAGCCATCAGGCTCTGAAATGGAGGGTCACCTGTAGGCATCTGGACTGAAATGGCAAGTAGAGGCTGTGGGCCTCAAGAACCAGTACATTCGGTGATGGTTCACCAGGGAGTTAGTGCAGGAACATAAGGACAAAAGTTATATCTAAGTCATGCTATTCTGCTTTCATCTTCTGGAAAGGCTCTTTTTTTGCGTATAACAAACCCGTGCTCTGATTCACCTTATAGTTGGTGTCCTCCTCTAAGGAGGACTCATTTCCTGCCTGCGGGAGCACAGATAGCACTCTCTATAGACCTACAATGTGCAGCTGGGAAAAGAAAGTGACCCCCAAAAGCGCTAAGATGCTCCCTGAAACCATGTGTCTCATGCAGTGATGTCTTCTATGTCGCTTCCTTTCCCTCTCCAGCATTCTCGGCATGCATCTTTTTGGGTGCAAGTTTAGCTTGAAAACTGATACGGGGGACACAGTTCCAGACAGAAAGAATTTTGATTCCTTGCTCTGGGCCATTGTGACCGTGTTTCAGGTAAGATCTGGGACCGCTGATGAGTTTTATTCTCTACCAAGCAGACAAATGTTGTTGCTTTTCAAAAAACTTCATTCACAGCATCACAGAGTTAACTGGACAAACTTACCATGAAAGAGGTTTGTTTCGGTTCTTCCCAATGAATTGACTGGTCTCAGGCTAGCTCTGAGTGGGCAAATGCCCTTGTCACAAAACCCACCACTATGTCGATCTCGCTTCTTAGCAAAGGCCAAAGCCTGAGAAGGAATAGAGATTGAGCAGCACTTTCATATCATTACACTTGTGCAAATAACAGATTTTCTCAGTTCAGTTTTGATTAAACTAAAAAGTAGGAAAAAAATTCTGGTCGCTCAAAAACACTTTGACCCAAAACAAAACATTTTGTTACATTCAGGGGTTTTTTAACCTTTGCTTTTTCCTTATATCTGGAAAAATCAAGATAAAATTTGAAACAAAGAGATAGAATGTTTTGACTTCGGGGGAATTTTTTTCCCCCAGACTGAAACATTTCAGCAGATTCAACATGAATGCATTAAACGTTTCAGTTGACCCAAATCTGCATTTTTGGGGGCCAAAATTCAAGAGATTTTGCCCAGCTGCAATCATTACACAATTCAGGTTGAAACATATCGGTCATTTTGAAGGAGGTTTCTAAAACCATTCAGTGCTGTACCTGTTCCATGAATAGACAGAAGACTTCTGTCTCCAAGGATACCAATCCAACACCTTCCTCCAGCACTGAAATTCACTTTTTAAAAATACCGTGTTTTAGAATTGGGGGACGAACAGACTGTCTCAGGTCAATCTAGCTCAGCAAATTTTGTAGGTGCTGGCTACACAAACAGTGGAGTTGGGATGAGGATTGCTGGACTGGTAAAGACTGTGACACAAAAGAAAAGCAAGGCAGAGGACTGGAAAATCTCTATGTAAACTTGCCGACTTTCCTGTGTAGACAAGATCTAAGGTATCATTAGAATGACTCATATATTTCATAACAGAGCAATGAAGCAACTTATTCCAGGAAGGTATTTCTCCGTAACATTAGCTGTCTTTCCGCTTAAGAAATAAGCCCTTAGAATGGGAAGCAGAGTGAGTATATTAAAGGCCCCCTTACAACCACCAACAGACATAAACTGGGTATAGTGGAGGAGAGCTTAGGAATGTTAAGCAGGATTTCTAGGTACAGGACAGGTGCACCTCATTAAATGAGTGGCAGTCCATGTGCAAACTGATCCAAACTCTCCATAATGCAGAATGTTAGCTCTCCGCTATATAAACAAAGACAGATTTTAATTCACTGCGAGGGGAAACTGACAGCACTTCCATGAGGTTCCTACTGTTGTAATAGCGGCTCATGTATTTATTTTTAACATTCAAAGTCATGTGTGTAAATAGATTCAGTGTGATGCACAAGGACATAACCTTACGCGGAGGCACAGGGCTAATGGGAGGCACAGGACTAAATGCAGCCGACTATATTTTCCCACCCCCAGATGCCGCCAACTCGTTGTTCCTGTTTTATAGCAGTGCTAGAGGACATCTTCATAGTAGAGACTGGATTAACAAAGGGCAAGAAACCATCCTCTTCTTTCTTTTCTTTTTTTTTTTAAATCCCTGGGTTTTTCAGCTATGGAAACATTGGCAGGCTAGGAATATCTTAAGTGAATCTTATGAAGGCTCCTTGGACTAGTCTTTTCAAAGGAAATATGTTTTCCTGCCAGTTTATCTTTTTTCCACCCAACAAGCACTTGTTTCCTTTCCTGAGTTTCTGGAGATCCCTCGTATCAATGACTGTGAGGAAAACCTGGGTTTTTTTCCCCAACGTCAGTTAACTCATAATGAGAAAAAATGTTCTGATTAAAGGAAAGCATGGCCCTGAAAAAGTGTGACCATCTCTTGATACAAAACTGGTGCCATCGCAGGCCTGTCAACTGGTAGCCGATCACCAGAGTACATGTAATCATTTGGGAACTTCCCCACCAAACAGTAGAACTCGCAGCTTGTGCAGCTGATAGGTTACCAGAGTGGGGATTTGAACTAGCAACCCTTGTGGGTCATAATGCTACTAGGCAAGCTGAACGAGGAGCCAGGGCAGAAGAGTATCCCAGGAAGAAGCCGCAGCTTGCAGATCTATCTCAGGTGCTGAGATCTAAATAAAGAGATCCTTTGCTGTCTCATCTGATTAGATCTCTAGCCGGTCAGAAAGGAGAGCGGGTGCTGCCTCTGTAAAGGAGGAAGGGATAAATCAGTGATTCAATGTGCATTTTAAACCAGCTGCTCCCGGCGAGCAGCGAGGAGTAATCGGAAAGTCTTTCCTTCCCACTCCATGCAGATCCTCACCCAGGAAGACTGGAACGTGGTGCTCTATAATGGCATGGCATCCACCTCCTCGTGGGCGGCACTCTACTTCGTGGCCCTGATGACCTTTGGCAACTACGTGCTCTTCAACCTCCTAGTTGCCATCCTGGTAGAAGGCTTCCAAGCAGAGGTAAGGAGGCTTAGCAAAGCAATGGGGCAGGGAACTGGCAGCTGCATGTAGGAAATGGGTGAGGGGGTCAGCCTCATGGCCTCTTCATCAGTAGGGAAATAGCACCTTATCTCTAAACAACCCTCCAAGGACCACAGCAGTACCTGGCCCCCCAGACCCTCCAGTAAAGCCCACCAGCTGGAACAAGATAGGACACTGGTAATCCAGTGCTCATGGGGGAAAGGGCCAAATTGAATTAAGCCTGGTCTACACTTCAAAGTTGGTGTTTCTGTATCAGCTAGTTAGTGGTGGGGGCAGTTACTGACATAAATAGGTCGGCATAAGTCCTAGTGTGGATGCAGTTATACGATGGATGCAGTTATAAGCAGAGTAGGAGTGATAAAGCTTGTGATGAGGTGCCCTTGTGATGCCTGTCTAGCTCTGATGGTTCCATTCTAGAGAGGATGATCCAGTGGTTAGAGCATTTGCCTGGCATTCACAAGACCACGCTCCACCAGGTTTCCGGTGTGACCCTGGGCAAGTTGCTATGGGTATGTCTCCAGTTTGTGCTGGAGATGTAAACTGAATCATCCTGAGCGTGGTCCCAGCTGAGACTTGAGGCACAGACTTGGGTGACTGGATGCTTGCACCACTGTGACTATACTTCTGGTTTGAGCGTGCTAATGTGGGTATGTCCTCTTGCTGGAATGTACACCTGCCGCTCCTGCACAGACGTGTCTACACTAGGAGCTGGGGATGTAGATTCCCAGCTTGAGGAGATATACTCGTGCTAGCTCCCACTAAGCTAGCGTGCTAATAATAGGATGTGCCCAGTGGGATGGGCTCACCGCTCTGAGTACGAACCTATGGTCTCTGGCGGTAAGTACTGGGGTCAGAACCACTGGTCTGACCCCATATGGCTGTTCTTATGTACCACCACCTGAAAATGAGTGCTAAAACAGTATATGTGGCCAGGGGCCTGGGTAATGTCCAATCGCCTTATCTTGGGTAAGGAAGATTAAAGAAATGACTATTTCTCAGTCTGCTTTGAGACGTTCCCAAGTGTCAATCCTGGAACCCGCTGACCTATTCTGCCCTTCTCCGTTTTTTCCTTTGGAGCAGGACAGATCCATATGTAGCATGGAGTTTTAAATGAGAATTATGATCCCATTTCTGGTTTAATATATTATCCAGAAGCTTTTGTGAAGTCAGTAGGGCACGGACATGATTTTGAGACTCACCTAAAATCATCCAGCCTCAGTTCAAGTTGAAAATAATGATCCAAAACGCTTGAATCACATTTTTGGATTTTTTTTGTATCTCAAGGCATGCAAGAACAGAGAGGCTGCTCAGCGTTTTGGAATATCGAACCAGCGCTAAGCCCATGGGAACTCAGAAACAAAATGAGGAAGGGTTTCAATTTTCATTCTCTAAATTCCCAGGGTGTGGAGAGGAAAGAAAATCTTTTATTTATTTCAGAGTAGCAGCCGTGTTAGTCTGTATCCACAAAAAGAACAGGAGGACTTGTGGCACCTTAGAGACTAACCAATTTATTTGAGCATAAGCTTTCATGAGCTACAGCTCACTTCATCGGTTGCATAGAATGGAACATATAGTTAGATAGATATACAGATAAGTTGGAAGTTACCAACAGACTCCAAGGAGAAACTGCTGAGCTTGAATTAATATGCAAACTAGATACCAAATTAACTTGGGTTTGAATAGAGACTGGGAGTGGCTGGGTCATTACACCTATTGAATCTATTTCCTTAAGTTAAGTATCCTCACATCTTCTTGTCAACTGTCTAAATGGGCCATCTTGATTATCACTACAAAAGTTTTTTTCTCTTGCTGATAATAGCTCATCTTAACTAATTAGCCTCTCACCGTTTGTATGGTAACTTCCAACTTATCTGTATGTGTATATGTATATGTGTGTGTGTATATATATATATATCTATATCTATCTTACTATATGTTCGATTCTATGCATCCAATGAAGTGGGCTGTAGCCCACAAAAGCTTGTGCTCTAATACATTTGTTAGTCTCTAAGGTGCCACAAGTCCTCCTGTTCTTTTTATTTATTTGTTAATTATTTTTGATAGCTTTTCACCTTGTCCCCAGAAATCTCATCGTTTTCATATTTTTTCTGCTTACATTGCATTACATTACACCGAGACAACACTGCGGTTCACTGTGAAGTACCACTGAAATATGCATGCACCAGAAACACCCTTCTCCTCAAATTTCACAACTACATTTTCCCCCTTTAAGGTGATCTGCATGGTTTCCATTATTAAAAAGTCCGTTCCCAGCTTCCCGATAAGTACCAGGACAGGCAAATGAACAGAAACAGCTAGTTTGAAAATCTTATCTTCATTGTTTATTCCCAGACTCTCAAAGCGGCTTTCTCAGGATCACAGATCTGTGTGATACATGCACTTTGCCAGGGATGCTACAACTCTTCACATCCTTGCCTCTTAGCAGAACTGGCATGATCCTGCTTCTATTGAAGCCTGTGGAAATTCTGCCACAGACTTTCGCAGAAGCAAGATCAGCCCCCAAAGAAGGAATCACCAGGGTTCATGGAGAATCTGGGTGGGCTGTGCTGTGCGGCGGGGTGGCAGCTGGCTGGAGTTTTGCTCTGCGGTGCTAGTTGTCTTCAAAATCCCACATGCTGTGCAGAAAGCTGGATCCAAAGCCTCTTGGAAAGTGCCTGGACTCTGGTACAGCTGGCTGGCAAGTCTGAGGCCGGTTCATTTACATTTTAAAGTGGTAGCTTTTCATGAATTAAACATAAAAATGAGTAACCCATCAATGCAATAACCCTGGTGGTGGTGATTTTTATATTGAACTCCCTTCGTTTGAAGCCGTTCCCCATGTCATCAGTTTTCAGTGTGCTGCAGATTTTTGCACTAGCCGCTACATCATAGAAGTAGTCAGTTGAAAAGGGTTTGAAAACTCGCAGCTGATCGGGACAGTTCGAGTTCTGGGCACCTAAAAAGTTGGGGAAGGCAGTCTGAGATAATTGGCTGAACACATTAGCTGCATACTACTGCTAAAATGATCCACGGTGACATAGTTAACAACACTGGTCACTAAACGTTCATGATGAGCTTTCAGAGATACCAGCCAAATAGAAATGAATGAAAGTTTCAATTTAGACTTCCCCATAGCTTGTATGTGTTTTGAGGTGGGAGTGTAATATATGAAAAGGAACTGGGTACCTAGATTGTAAGTTCTTTGGGGCAGAGATTCTTTTGGTTCTGTTCGTACAGGACTTACCACAGTGGACCCATAGATGATGTGGGAATACAAATAATAATACTATTATGTGTGTGTATCACAGCCCACGGTTAGATGGAATCAGAATAGCTCAAATGTGTGTCATAGGCCCTGTATTGCTAATGAGAATCTCATTGAACTCAAGAGGCAGGGACTGTTCTTTTTTGGAGCTGAAGGATCTAAGTTTTATCTTTTTGCTTCTACCACCAAGTCCTACGCCGCTATAAATGTGTTACGATGGGTAGAATTTGAGTAATTTGTGTTTGTTTGCCTTTGCCCAAATCATTCTTCACCTTGGTTCATCCCTCCAAAGTTGCCCGTATTTCATGACTCTTGCTGCTTTTGAAGCTCCTGTCTCTCGGGGTCCACTAGTGTGTCTCACACCTCCCGGCCCTCAGAGAAAATCCTTTAGGATATTATAAAAACGCTGAATGTGCGTGCCAGCCATGTACGCTGGGGAAGGGCCACCAGTATCAGCCTTTTGATCTTCAGCAGGTTCCAGAGATAGGAGGTCATAAACATTCCAGATGAAGCACACAGGCTGTGCCAAAAGTTAACAGCTAATTGAAATCCAGGAGTCCGCTGCGCAGGCCTCCTTTCTGTTCTGCCTGGGCTGTAGAGTAGATGCAGCTGTTTGATGTTGCCAGGCAGACCCAGCCAGTCCTACTTTGCACTTTTCCCCTGTTTTTTTTTCTAAGTGTAAGTCCACATTCATGCTCTGTTCCTTGCCCAATCAGCTTTATCGGCTACACTATTGCTGTTTCATTTGCACCCTTTAATCCCTGGGTGCTGGGCCCCAGCTCCCCTTTGATAAGAAACTTGTCTTTAAATATGTTGTCATTGACGAAAACAAACAATGGAAGTGGCGGGGGGGAGGAAGAATGGGCCATGGGCCATGAATTATTCACTAGCTAGTCTTGGTGTGTGTGTGAGGGGGGGCGGAAATCAGTGCTTTTGTTATCCACTCTGTCTAGATACATTTTTAACTGTCTCGGGGAATTTATAATACTTCTGCTTATTCCAAGCTGTTTCATTCAGTAAGAGAGAGCAAGCAGAGAGAAATCATATTTGCCTCATATATTTTTCTGTGATGACTTCAGTGAACAAATAATGATGCATTAAGTGAGTCTGGTAAGGGTACCAGCCAAATGCCTGGCGGTAAAGAGAGTGTTCTGGTTTGTAACTTAGAGTTAAGCTAAAGGATAGTCCCCTTCTCCCTTGGATTATAGTTGGTCGGCTCTCTAAAGCTCCCTTCACATGCCCATGGCTCCAGACAAGTCCATCCCCACTTCAAATATCTTTTCTGGTTTCCCCTTACCTCCTGAAGCAAATGTAACCACCTTCCCCTTTTCTGCAAAGCCCTACACAATCGATCTCCTACATAGAATCATAGAAGTGTAGGGCTGGAAGGGATCTCAGTAGGTCATCTAGTCCAGTCCCCTGCACTCAAGGCAGGACTAAGTGATATATAATACTGTACATATAATGCTCTGGCTCTTGCCTCTATTCATTTGTCCCCTCAGCATGACCGACAACCGCCTTGGTTTACCATCTTGTGTTCTTACTACCAAATAGAACACATGTTTACACACTGGCTCTCTGTCCCCCTTTAATAGCTGAAATACTATGAGCCCAGACTGCAGTGGACTAACAGCTACCGTGTCTTCTAGCTCAGGTAGTCAAAACTCATATTTTTTAGCTCCAGAGGTCACAGGTTGAATCCTTGCTGTGGAAATAATGTTTGTTGCAAAATCCACGCTGGCCTTTCCACAATGTCCTGTCTCCTGCTTGTTCTCTAAACGGCTGAATCATGTGCTACTATGAAGACAGAAATTGGTAGCCGTGTGCCATATTCTCGATAAATATGTAATTACAGTCTTCACAAAATGGACCCTGTTTTCTTGTTAGTGTTTAATGGCTCCTTTTGGAGCTGGTACAGACTGTGATTTAAACGTGTAAGAGACAGTTTTTAAAGCCTGCATCAGAACAGCCTAACCACCCCAGGAATTAAATTTGTAGCATGCATTTTTCTTTCTGGTTTCCTTCTTTAGGAGGCTTGGCAAAGCTTATGGCTAGAGGCTTGCCAATTGTCTCTTAGCAAGTACAGTATGCACTAGAGAAATCCCACCAGAGCCATATTTCAGCCACGAGGCCTTGTATCAAACTGCGTGCTAATAAATGAATAACTTAGCTCTAGTTTTTATACAGCAAAGACCGGCAAATCTTCCTTGGCTGCAACTCGCAGGAAGAAGCATTCAGCAGAGCTGAGGATTTTTTATTTTCCTGTGGCTTTATTCTTTGATTTGTTGACTAGCTGTTGATGCCAAAATATGAAAAATCTTTTAAACAGCAATCCTCACAAAGTCATATACTACAGAGGAACTTGTCTGAAGTCTTTTGCCTTGCTCTTCTTCTTTGACACTACGTGTGAGTATGATCAGAAAGGTGGTTATGTACAAATGGGCCTTTCTTAGTCATCCGATCACTCCAAGTCACGTGGGCTGACTTTACTGATAGAATTGGGGGGGGGGGGTTGCTATTGTTGGCCCTCCCCTACAGCTAAAGGAGCAAGCTGGGTTCTGTTCTATCCTATGCGTCATTGACAAAATTGCCAGCTGACTTTGATTGGGGGACTCCTTTACTGATGATGCTGTCAGAGGCTTGATCTTCAGATCTTGACTTATGAAGGGTGCAAATTTGACAGGGACATCAAAGGAAGAGAATAGACATGGAAATCCACAAGGTCAGGCATAGTATAGAGCATCCCTGACTTGCATGTATGACTGCAGAATGATGAGCTAAAGGGCAAAACTTATGCTTGTGTAGCTGAGTCACGCGGAGGTTCCAGATTGACTGATTGGAAAACTATCTCAAATCTGCTGTACGACGCCACCCAGAGCTTCCAGAATTATGCAGATCTAACAGCTACTGTATGTTAATTCTTCATCCGTGAAACACAAAAGATGAACAAAGAAACTCAATCACCTCTCTTAATAAATAATCATTTCTTTGGCTGCACCACTTAGCAACACACTGCCAAAGAAATTAAATTCATCACCACCTTGGGGAGAGCAGTGTGTGTCTATTAAGACCATGGTGGGTTTGTACAGGCACCAATTAAGAAACTGTGCTCCTTATAAAGACCAATTTGCACAACTTCTCTGTAGCCTTGATGGATCAGTTGGACGGCTTGCCAGAGCAGTTCTGTCCTGCTGACCACACACAAAATGAAATTGTTCAGGAGAACTTTACAAGACAAGCATTTGTACTCTAGCCTTTTAAATGAATTTAGCTTAGTCTTTTTGGTAGCGTACCTGGATGTATGAAAGCAAAGAACCAGTGTTCAAATCCGGTAAAGACATTTCAAAGAGGATTGTGTGGCTGAGGGTTCGGCTTTGGCATGCCAAACCTCTCAGCAACATAATCTTCTGGTTGCTGGTCAGGGCCCTGTGTGTCGAATTAAAGGTCTTCTCCCAAATCCCAAACTCACTGTCACCATTGGCCCTCCTGTTGGCGGTCTAGAAGGAGACGCTAGAGACTGAATCCGCCGTGAAGACTGAATTATTCCTCCCTGCTAGAGACGGTCCATGATGGGGTAGCGTGTGCCTCTGTGTCCGTTCACCACTTGTGTTGTATCACTTCTGTGGATCCCGAAGTGTCTAATCTGGGGTCTGTTCATGTCTGTATTGGGGAGGATGTACCAAAGCACTCAGTATTAGCCTAACTGCTCCCACTGAACTCAATGGTGAAACTTCCATCCACTTCAACGGTCACAGAGCTGGGCCAATGCTGAGGTGCAACTCACCAGCCGCTGTAACTTGGCACATGTCCCCAGGGTCCTCTGGGGTTAGGGTGACCAGATGTCCCAATTTCATAGGGACAGTCCTGATATTTGGGGCTTTGCCTTATATAGATGCCTATTACCCTCCCCCACCCCCACCCCCATCCCGATTTTTCACACGTGCTGTCTGGTCACCCTATCTGGTGGAGTGCTCCGTGGAGCTCCGACCTTCTACCAGCTGAGTTTCAGCCCTGAGAGCATCTGAAAATCCCACCTTACATGTTTTGGTAATAAATGATTTTTCATTTGTTTCCTGCAAGGATCGCATGGTTCTCCATGTGGTGTTTGTATAATATTCCAGTATAGAGACTTCTAACAAGAAGCAACATGACTAGACAGAATTGTTAACTAGGCCCCCTGAATGAGATGCACCATAGGCACGAAAGATGTTACGGCATGAAGGTTAAAGACAAGACTATTTTCCAAACCACTGGGGAGCCCAGCGTGATTCACAGAGATAAGACTGACAGCACAGAGATGAAAATCACCGACTGCTGCTCAGAGGTGTCCCCACGAGGCACAGACCCCCTGCTCTCCAGCATGAAATGCTGTGATCTGTATTTGTTTGCTGAAGATATTGAGGCATGAGTCAGCCAACAAACTAGCTGTCATTAAATACGGATCTTTAAAAAAAATATAGGCAGATGTTTTGGAAGGAGAGAGTGTTTTAACTGCACAGCCTGAGTGGAAATAACCTGGAGGGAGGTGGTTACTCAGTTGCCATAAAGCCACCAAGTCTTAAGTCTCCAGCTGTGGCCATCTTCACTTTCAACCCTCTCTCTTTGTCTTCAAGCCACGTCTGCTGACTTTACTGACATAAATAAGCTCCCAGTACTATCTCAGCCCTGCAGAGCAGGTGCAGTTATGGAAGAGCAGGTGCAGTTCTATTCTACCTCATCCTACAATGCTGCCCAGTGACTTCTGATTGCAGAATCTTTATCATAGAATCATAGAATATCAGGGTTGGAAGGGACCTCAGGAGGTCATCTAGTCCAACCCCCTGCTCAGAAGCAGGACCCATCCCCAATTAAATCATCCCAGCCAGGGCTTTGTCAAGCCTGACCTTAAAAACTTCTAAGGAAGGAGATTCCTTTATAACGAGGCAGGATGAAAGATAGGGCAGGGCTTGATTTTTCAGATCCCGGGTTGAGTTTTTCAGTACTGGTAGCTAGAAAAATATCCTTTTGACACCTAAACCCAGCAGCTTGTGAGTTGGGATCATGGAGAGAGGATAGATACGGAACCCCGTGATGCCAGTTTTTCTTAGTCCCTTCTCTGGTAACAACACTTTCGCGTTTTGCAGTGGGACCCATTGTTCGGTTAGGTTAGACACTGAGGTGAATGCAGCAGCATTGGCAGGAGCTATATCTTGTATAAGGGCGTTTCAAAGCAGTTCCCATACACATCATAATGCTTAGCGCATATAGTGTGACCGTGCCCAAAGGCCCCAATTAAGATCAGGCACCACTGTACAAATACAGTCAAAGAGAGAGTCCCTGCCCCAGCTTTCGAAACACTTTACAAACCTTACTTGATTAATACCCACAACAGGTAAGTATCATGGTCCCCATTTTACAATGAAAAATGCAACAGCTGCAAACACCGAGTTAGGGAAAGTGAGGTACAGCAGGGTTGAGAGATTTGCCAGTGGTCACTCAAACAAGTCAGTGTTGGAGCTAGAACCTGAAGCATACTCTTCCATGTCCCAGTCTATGCTCAACCCACGAGATGACATGGCCCCTCTGATGGGATGAAGTGAAGATGGGATGGGATGGGCAGCCATTGGTCTGGCATTAGTAACTTAAATGGATCCAGGGAATTTTATTCAAAAAGGTCTCTTTCTTGGTCAAGAGCAAAACACTAATCAAACATTAAATTCCCCCATCCCTTCCATGCAGGGTGACGCCAACAGGTCGGACACAGATGAGGATAAGACATCTGCCAACTTCGATGAGGATTTTGAGAAGCTGAGAGACCTCCGCGCAACAGGTAAGAATAAGCTTGAATTTCCTTCTGCGGTGTGCATAGCTATGCTATAACTCTGTTTCCAGAGGCCTTGTAGAATGGTTTAGGTGAGTGTTTCCCACATGGTGGGTCCCAACCCACCAGGAGGCCTGGTGGCATTCCCTCTCCCCAACTACCCTCCTCTCTGGTGCTCTGACATCCCCAGGCAGAGGCATGGCGGGGTGGGATCTCCGTGGCAAGTGACAGTAAGCCTGGTAGTGATTGCAGCCCAGCTGCGGGGAGAGAGGGGCTGGCTGGGGCACAGAAGGGGGTGGGCTGGGGGGAGCTAACTAGGGGGCTTGGGCTTGGGACTAAGGGGCTGGGGAGGGGAAGGAGCAGGTGCAATGGATCCCCAAAAAAGACAAAATACAACTTAGTGAAAAGTTTGGGAACTACCGGTTTGGGAGCTCTATCGCTTTTATCTCCCCTCGGGGCAGTACATTTCATGTGGTGACTCACCTGGCTGCTATGCTTGCGGGGCAGTAGTTTTGCATTTTCAACTAGTCAAAAAGTATTTCGAATATGAAAAAGACTTTCCAGTCTGAACAAATACGAAAAGAGAACGTGTGTTGCTTTTCAATATATCCTTGCCTCAGATATTAAACTGTATTGGCTATTTGGTCACATTACATCTCATCCCCTTTTAATTTTCAGGGTGGGGTTTTCTTAAAATTTTAAAGTGTCTTTTGGGCCTGTAGCCAAAATTCATTTGACTCAGTGAAATGACAGTCATCTGGTGACCAAATGGAATTAATTGCAGATAGAAACAGGAGTATTTTAATGGTTGGGGTCACCAGTTGAGGGAGCTGGAGCAATACTAGGTGATTTAACTGCCCAGTCATTCAGCTCAACTGGAAAATTCCAAATATCGGGTTATCAAATTCATCTTCACTGCAGACGGTTGGCCAACAAACCATAGGCTGAAATTCCTTTGTATAAGCTGTTTGCAGAACCACTTCGAATAACAGGCCCATTCCAGGGCAGGAAGGAAATTGCCACTTATTCTCAGGAAGTTCACAAATAGAGAACAGGGCTGAACTCTCAGAATAAACTATGGACATCTGATGAAGTGAGCTGTAGCTCACGAAAGCTCATGCTCAAATAAATTGGTTAGTCTCTAAGGTGCCACAAGTACTCCTTTTCTTTATGGACAAGGAATAGCTTGACCATTTCCAGTCTCCATAAACCTCCTAAATGCCAAGATGTGTACAAACAACATACGGGCATTAATGATCCCATTACAAACCCATTGGCCTGTAAAATGTGTATAGACAGAAGGATCTTGTGTGGTTCAGATTAGCAGATTTGGGGCTTCCACCCCTTGAAGTGATTGGCAAAGCCTCTATGGATTTCCGTGGTTTATGGACAGGCTTTGTGCATCAGCAAATAAG
Organism: Caretta caretta; assembly: GCF_965140235.1. NCBI lineage: Eukaryota > Metazoa > Chordata > Testudines > Cheloniidae > Caretta > Caretta caretta. Next base: position 6,682,830 of record NC_134215.1, read on the forward strand.
CAAACTGATGCTAAAAATACAAGGGCACGGCATGACAAAAGCAGGCATCAGAGGAGAATTAGCCGGGGTAATAAAACCCTTGGCTTTCTCCGTACAGTGGAGGCGGAATCATTTCCTGAACTACCTGTACAAGTGTAAAATTATTCTTCTCTCCTACATATGGCAGATGGTCTCATCCTCTCCCCTCCCCCAGGCGGCAGATTCTGCAATCATTAAACCGAAATCCACTGAGCCAACATAAATTAAGATTTGCTCTCGACTCCAGACCTTGTCTTTGAATCTAGGCTTTTGATGACAGAGTATTACTGCACTCAGCAGTGCAGAAGGAGTTTTGTTCTGTAGATTCTTGTTTATCTTCATCGTGAACACTGTTGCTGCAATTTTTAACGAGTATATTATGTTGCTTTCTGAAAAGATCTGATGCTGTGTGGCCGTGACAGCCCCTATGTCTCAAGGAGAAGTCCATTTTCCCTTGCCTTAGAGCTGAAACAATGTGGTGTAACTGCTCCCTTTCTTTTTATTAACTAGAAGCAATTATCAGGGAAAAGTAGTTCATTAGGTTATTCTGTTGTGCTTCCATAGATGTATGCATGTTTAGGAACCCTTCGCATTTCCTGTCCCTGGAATGGATGACTAACGATCACAGTGTACGTTTGTACAGTGCCTTCCGCCCCAAAGGAATCCAAAGCACTTTACAAATCATTTAATCTCTGCACCACAGGAAGAGAAGAATAATTTATCCAGATTGCAATTTGGTGAACACATGAGGACTAACAGCCGTTTCTCTTAGGGTAAAAATAATAGCCATACAATCTGCAACTCCAATCCTGATTGCTGCTGAGCACCCGCAACTCCTTGTGTAGTCCGGGATGAGTTTCTAACTCAGCAAATGCTGATGACCTAGTGGCTAGAGCACTGGACTGGAACTCAGGACACCTGGGTCCGATTGCTGTCTCTGCTGCTATCCAACTAGGTTACCTTGGACAAGTCACTTCGCCTCACCATGCCTCAATTTCCTCCATCTGTTAAGTGGGGATAATGATACCAACCCCTTTTTAAAGCAGTTTGAGATCTAGGGAAGAGCTAGGGGTTATTATTAAGACTGGGCCTTCTGAATGCTCCTGACCTTGGCCTTCTATCTCCTATGAAAGACCCACCCGGCATTGATGGCACCAAGGAGTTTCCATCTGCTCTTCCTGTTCAGTGAAGTCAATAGGAGATAAATGTGGGTTGCCTGTTTTAAAAGTGCTGGTTGCAGTCCCCAGCTAAGCTCCTGAGCAGAACCCTAACTGCAGCTCGCCTTCTTTCCAGAGATGAAGATGTACTCCCTTGCCATCACCCCAAACGGTCACGTGGAGGGCAGGGGGAGCGTACCCCCTCCCATCATCATGCGCACTGCTGCTACTCCCATGCCAACGCCCAAGTGCTCGCCGCACATGGATTCGGTGCACACCTTCGTGGACTCAAGGAGAGGGAGCAATGCTTCAGTGGATCCCCTGAGCTATGATCAAAAGTCCTTGGTATGTTACCAGTATTGGCAGTTTCCCCCTATTCTCTGCCTTTTATATGTAATAACACAGAGGGGGAGATAAATGTATAATCTTATAGGCAGGGCTGGTAGCGCTGCCTGTGATTAAGGTTGCCCAATATTTCCCATTATAAAACCCTGTTTTCAATTGCATATAACTTTGAAAAAAAACTAACCCTTTGGGCTGATCTTTTCCATGCTGTGTGTGTGCCTCAGGCAGAATTGTTCTGGGAAATTGCAGCCAAAATAGTTTAGCAATTTCTGAGAGTGAGGCTGGGGAAAAATACATGATTTCTTCCCATGTTAAAAAATCTCAGGTGATCTTTTCTTTGACCAGCTTTAGTGTCCCCATGCTTTGGAGCTAGGACTTGAAATTTGGCAGGGGGTGGGTCAGGGATATGCCCTTTGCCATCCTTGTGAAAAGGCTGTCCCATGGACAACAACCTCCTGGTAGCCCTGATTCATCCACAGAACAGGTCCAGCCTGCGCACTGAATGAGGCAGGAGTCCTGTGGGGAAAAATACTATGTGATTATGTAATTAAAGACAGTATCGTAATGCATACACACAAAGAGACATAGTTAAGGTTGCACACTGGCAATCTTCATCTCGGCATTTACTAATTTTTGAGTACTTGACTTTGCAACCTTTAATGCTCTTTTAACATTTTGGGTGGGTGGGTTTGGTAACATATCTAGGTTGTGTAAGAAGCTGATCACAAATTGGAATTGCCATACTGTGGTAAATTCTCACATTTCTATTCAGACTAAAAGTCAAAATATCTAAACCTATTGCAGAATGTGAAAAATTTGGATTTGGAAATGTCATAATGTTTTGTTTCAGGTAGATATTAATCTCTGCACGGCCTGACCTGTCACGGTGTTTGATGGGATTTATAGTTCTGGGTCCCTCAGTCCCCATTCTCCCCAATTGGCCCAGCTCTGTGGTTGGACTACATCTCCCGTGATACATCCTGGTGACTTCCTATCCCATGATGCACTGCGACTCAGCCGTAATTTTTTCTACCCTGGGTTGGGTGGTGGAAATGAAGTGATCGGTGGGAAGGTGAGATCAGGCAGCAGGGGGCATGATGAAATAGGGCAGGATGGTCATAACAGTGGATTCAGGCTGTGGAGAAGCAGTGGGGAATCCAGAGTTGCAGGCTGGACTGACAGGTGCAGAGCTGGATAGTGTGTGGTCTGTCATCAGGAGGGCTGATGTGGCAGGGAATGCCTAGAGCAGTCAAGATGAGTTGCTGGTTCTGTAGTCACTGGAGAAACTAGGGTCTGAGGACTTTGCTGCCTCATCCGCAGAAGGCTTAAGGAAGAAGAGGTTACTGGGTGCTGCACAGTTGGGGGACAGGGACTCAGTGCCCCTGAATGGTTTCCCTTGGTTACGATGGAGGTGTCAGGAGAGGGGGTGAGCTGGCTCAACTGACTGGAAGCAGGCAGTCCCAGACATTACACCTGGGCACAGTCTTCGAGAGGTTTCATTTGGCTTTAGCACAGGCAAACCACTGTGGTAAGAAACACGTTCTTCCTGGAACGACTGCACAGCCCCCGGGTGCCTTGGAGATGAGCCAAGCATCTCCTGTCAGGCAGGACTAATGGGCGGTGGCTCTGCAGGGCCCTAATTCCTTGTGGCGTTTTAATGATTGGCTAGATCTCGGGAGGCCGGAATAAACCATCTTGGAATGACTGCGAAGGAATCTGAATGCTTGTTCATCCCTCGCGTGGCTGCTCTGCTCCTGTTTATTATACCCAGCCCCTTATTGAGGGGAACAGACAGAAACCAAGAGCTGAAATCATGGATTATCCTTAGGGAATAACCATCTGAGGGGAGAGAGATGGCTGGAATTACTGAACAGACAGTAGATTTTGTTACACTCACAGCAGGGCAGTGCTGGGGGGAAGGACTGAAAATAGAAGGACCAGAGTTAATGGACAAAAACGGGTTTGCATCTCTGCTTATCTGCCCTGTTTTTCACTATGTAGCTTCAATATCATGCTGACATCAAAGCAGTGGAGCATGAATGCACTTCATGCAGCGTACTGAGGTAGAACCGTTATCACCTTTGGTAAGCTGCCTAGCCAAGGTAATGCTTCTGAAAAGAAAAACGAGATGACTCTATCGTTTGTCTTGGGTTTAGATGGGATTGCTGGCTCATGGCTCGAATCAGGGCACAAGCAGCCACCCAATGGAACAGCACTGAGATGAACCTTAATCAAAACCAATGAGAATGCTTAAAGCAGTCAGCTCTGTTTCTGTGCTGGAAGGAAAATGTTAAGAGAAAAGGAGATTTCTTTCTAGGCTTCGCTGCTCTGACCTTGAACACTTTTCGTACCAGGAACTATTCAGCAATGCAAATTGCAGTTACAAAATAATCATCACCAGACATTTGTTTGCGGGGGTGGGAAGGGAATCCATTTGAGGACATATTTAAGGAAAAATAAGACTATTGTCTGGGTAAAATTTTCAAAAGCACTTAGATGCCCAAGACCCACTGGAAGCCAATGTGATTTAGACATTTGTTAGTGTCTAAGGTGCCACAAGTCCTCCTTTTCTTTTTGCGAATACAGACTAACACGGCTGCTACTCTGAAACTAAATCACTTAGGTGGTTAAAAAAATATTGCCCAGTGGGAACAGAGTCTTAGGGCTGGACACATTTTTGCTGCCAGAGTGGTGTAAAGGGATCTTAGTTAGTGTTAATGAGAGGCAGGCCCTTAGGAACCGGTTGTGTGATTTTTACCATGACACACAAGAATGTATCTCCAGTGACTGATCCCAGCCCTGCCATCCAGTTGGTGTGGAGCAGTGTCACTGTATAAAAGGGCCTATAAAAGGGCACTGTGACCCCAAGAGAGGATTCCATAAAATCCTCCTTGGCTGGGCTCCTCCACTTGCTGTGAGATTCATGGATCTGGAGCAGATGTGGAGCCAGCCTTGAGTTTTCATTAGTTGTGCCAAGTTTACATGGGGAATATGTTTTAAGACAGGTGGTGTGCTACTGTACGGCACTGACTCAGGTATGTGGACTCAAACCCCAGGCCATAGTGCACTGAGTGTAATTGAGCGGAGGGGAATCAATAGCTTTTGTGAGCATTGTAATTCTGGAAAAGGGGAAGTCCTATGAAAGCCTTCTTGGAGCCTTTGTAATGTGGCTGGCACGCACAGGCAGGACCCTGTGTGCTTAAAACTTACATGGGATTCAAGAATCCTGCACTGAGAAAGGTTCTAGCCATGCTGAGGGTGCACTTTAAAGGGACGCCTTCGATGTGGGTTCACCTGGGTACCCAGGTATGAGGGAGTCGAGGAGATGAGAGAGGTTGCGGAAAAGCGCTCAACTGGAACACCAGCGTTCCCAGTGTGGGGCCCCTGTCCAGCAGCATGAACTTACCTGCCTTAGCCCTTAACAACACCTGCAATGTTCCCTGTCTGTTCTTCTTAACTGAATGACTGTCTTCCTTAGAGGTTTTTAAGGTCAGGCTTGACAAAGCCCTGGCTGGGATGATTTAACTGGGAATTGGTCCTGCTTTGAGCAGGGGGTTGGACTAGATGACCTTCTGGGGTCCCTTCCAACCCTTATATTCTATGATTCTATGATTCTTGTCCCTGGAGCCACCTAGCAGTTTGTGCCATAACTTCTGGGCTAAATTCCTTTCCCTCTGAGCCATTTCCTTCCCTCTTCTGGTTGAGGGTGAAATCTCACATGTTTTTCCCATCTCTCAGTCCAGCCTCCGCAGCTCGCCATATGCGAACTGGGGACCCAACAGCAACTGGGGAAGCCGACGCTCAAGCTGGAACAGCCTCGGAAGGGCCCCAAGCCTCAAGAAGAAGAACCAGTCTGGGGAAAGAGAGTCCTTGCTCTCTGGGGAGGGGAAAGGGAGCACGGATGATGACTCCGATGATGCCAAGTCCAGTACTGTCAGCAGAGCCACCCTGCACCGCCGGGCAGAGTCCCTGGATTACAGAAGCTCCTTGGACTTGCCTGAGCTTCTCCAGCTCCCCACCATGCGCCACTCCCTCAGCATCAACCCCCTGGCCGTGCTGCCCGCAGAGTACCAGGACTGCAATGGCAAAATGGTGCATGTGCCCAGTGAGTTCTTCCTGCGCATCGACAGCCACAAGGACGACCCCTTGGACTATGATGACGACATGGACGATGTAAGTTGCCCTGGGGATCGGGCAGCTCTGGGGGTAAGGGAGCCTTTCCCCTGTAAGGTGCTTGTTCAAATCCCGGGCAGAGTTGTTGCCACCTACTGGCTGGTGTAGATGAAAGAGTCCAGTTCCTAGTGAATTGGCATCCACTTCCCAAAGAGTTTTGTTTGCGAATAGGGGGGTTCTGTTACTGTCTGATCTATAGGCAAGGTGAAGTGTCCGGGTGATGGGCACCCACCTTTGTGAACTACAGTCCCTGGCTGTGGTTGACACCCATCTCCGGGATGCCCTCCCAAACATTATTTGTTGTGATCTCAACCAAATTTCACCCCAGGCACCCTCTGTCACAGGCTTGCTAGAAATGCAGAACCTGGTCCCCTAGGCTCCCTTGAAAGTCTGGGGCCTCTCCCTTGGGCTTGCTGTCAATTTTAGGCCCTTCCCCCAGGCTTCCTGTGAAACATGGGTCCTTTCCCAGGCATGTTCTGAAATGTGGAGCCCTTTCCCTCTGGGCTTGCCCCAATCTACCCATTCACCTTGAAATAGAGGGGGAAAACCCCCTTTCCTCTGGGCTCAGTCAGCCACACAGACCCTTCTCTAGGCTCAGTGTACTGTGAGGCTGTTGGCTCCCTGTGGAACACTGCTTTCCCCCTCCCCATCTCAGTCCCATGTGCAGAGCCCCCCTGGGTTTGCCCTGAACCACTCGCAAACTTTGGCCACCTTACAGCGAGTTTGGGCTCTCCAGGGAAGCGTCACACATCTCAGTGTACAGCCCCCTCATGCACAGCCCTCATTTTCCCGGGTTCTCTGCACCGCGAGCACTATCTTGGCTGTCAGCTCTTCTGGACCTGCAGTATCTGTTCTTCCAACTTCCAGAAAGTTCCACCTTCCAAGGAAAGAGGAAGTGACGTGTGGCATGTCCTGGCTTGGTGGGTCACCCAGAGCAGCTTGCAATGCCCTTTGCAAGAGCAGCATTAACCCAGTTGCTCTCCAGCACCAAACTGAGAGCCTTGGACATTGTTAACCCTCCACTGTGACCTCTCCAGGGCCTGATTCCTGTTTCAGGGACTTTGCTCCAGAGCTTCTGTGAAGGGAGGCTAAAGCTCAAAGGATTCCAGTCACTGCTGACACCCGGGTTGAGTTTTCAGATTGGAGTCACAACGCTGCAGTCAGCCTCATCTCCGAAAGAGAAAAACTAGCCTCATGTCAGCCAGCATGGAGGGTCAGCACATAAACCGGTGTCGATGTAATTACAGTGACGCGGTTAGGTCACTTAGGCACAACATTTTGGTATTGCAAAAAACAAAACAGGATTTTCAATACCTCTGAATAGGGGAGTTTACACCGATGCTCAAAAAATTCATAGACCCCAGGCGATTAAATTAATTAATTAATAAGCACTTAGTGCAATGCCTTGAAGCTTGGAAGTCCCTCAATCCTTATGTCTGGTGGGAAAATAAAGACACAAAATATGACTGGATTGGTTTCAAGTGCAGCGAGCAACCCCCCGCCCCCGGCTCCCGCTCACTTTGGGGGGAGTTTTGAGGGAGTAAGGACTTCAAGGTTTGGCCATGTATGTAGGGTTCATGGAAGCTTCCTTTCCTCGGGGGAGAAGGAGAGTTAGATCTTTACCATCCTGCATCAGTCCAAATCCCAGCCGCTGGTCTGAGCATCAGATTGCCCTGTAACAAGGCTTCCATTCTACCTTTGGCTGCACTTGTACAGTACATCCCATGTTGTGTGGCTCTTCTTCACTTCCCTGTGAGCCTGATGGGAGGGTAGGAAAGATGGTGTTCTGGATAGGGCATTGGACTGGGACAGGGGGAAATCTGAGCACAATTCCTGGCGTAGCCACAGGCTCCATATGGACCTCTGGCACATCACTTTACTGTGATGATGGGGGCCATATAAGGACACAGGTAGGTCTTCATTTTCACAGCCAAATTCTAACACCGCCTTTTCCAGAAACCACCTATAGAGCAAAGAATTCAGAGGGTCGCTTGAGAAGGGCAGAGGGACCCCGTGGGCTAATGAGCCAGGAAAACTAAAGAAAGGAGCAATTTCTTTGTTCTCTCCAGAGTTACTGCTACAGGATTCGTAAAGCCCTGGAGCCCTACAAACCGGAGTGGTGCAAGAATCACGAAGACTGGTCCCTCTACTTGTTTTCTCCTCAGAATCGGTAAGAAACCCCAGTTCACCGAGTGGGCTGGCAGCTGAAAACTGGGGCTTGGGAGAAGCTCATTCCATTGGGCAGGAATGGAATTCCATTGCCTTTTACCACAGGAGGGGCTGTTCCAGACTCCAGTTTTAGTCAGCCCTTCAGTAGGCAAAACTCTTCTGTGGGGAAGATCTGAGTAAGGACATCCGAAGTCAGCCCCTTGTCTGAGTAATGTTTCTGTGATAGGCAGAATCACTGGACAGGGCCGTCGACACCTTGGCAGGAAGCTGAGGTGACTTATTAATAATAATTAATTATTATTATTGTTATTTCTTGTTTATTTCATTGATAATTAGTGCAGCAAACTGTGCACAGGTCCTATCTCAGCACCCTGAGATAGTTACCATTGAAGGTTTTAAAGGAGTCTCTCAGGAAAGGAAATGCCAGTCAGAGGGGTGAGTTCCAAGCTTGCTGACCCAGACTGGCTTCTGGCCATGACCTCTTCCTTTCTGCCCCTTTTCCCCCAGGATTCGAGCGATGTGCCAGAAGGTTATAGCCCACAAGATGTTTGACCATGTGGTTCTGGTCTTCATCTTTCTCAACTGCATCACCATTGCACTGGAGAGGCCCGATATTGACCCCCACAGCATGGTGAGCATCCCCCCATCCCTTTTCCTGCACCCACAATAACTTTTCCCCAGCCACATCGGGGAAGGAACCTGTGGGATGGAGGATGCTGGGTTTCTGCTGTTTAAATGACTTGCCTCCTGCTGTTGATTTCTATTTTACAGGAGAGGATATTTCTGAGTGTCTCCAATTACATCTTCACTGCAATCTTTGTTGTTGAGATGATGGTGAAGGTAATTATGTGTCTCCACTAAACCTGCCAACCCACAATGAGGGCTGGCCTCTGTGGTCTGAGAGCTAAGATGAGCTGTATTTCACTGCACGTCAGTGTCTGTCATGTACAGCAAAAAAGCAAAAGGCATGAGGCCACAACTTAAATATCTTTCTCCTACTGGTTCTAGGTGGTGGCCCTTGGCTTCTTCTCTGGGGAAAATACCTATCTCCAAAGCAGCTGGAATGTCCTGGATGGGGTCCTGGTCTTTGTATCCATCATTGATATTATCGTCTCCATGGCGTCAGCAGGCGGGGCTAAGATTTTGGGTATCCTTCGAGTCTTAAGATTGCTGCGGACCTTGAGGCCTCTCCGGTACTTTCACACTGGGCAAAATGGATGTGTGGGGTTTGGGCTTGTCTTCATGGCAAGCTATTAGGCGTCAAGCCGTGGTGTGAATCTACAGTGGAAGTCCCAGCATACAGCTTGGCTACTGATACTTGAAAGCATAGTCAGCTGAGCCCCATTCCAGGACTTGTTGTTGCAGTGTCCACCTGGGACGTTACTGTGCAGCTAGCTGGTGTGCAGTAGATTCACACCTGGACTTGCCGCATAGTAACTTGCCATGCAGGTGAGCCCTTTGTTTTGTTTTGATGAATCATGGAGTTTGAAGGGAAAGACTTGATTCCTTAAGCTACTGAAACTCTTCTGAAGTAAAATATCCTCTTGAAGCTAGCACTCATATAGCAAGTTTCATCCATAGACCTCAAAGCACTTCACATTGTTCCTCCTTTACAGGTGGGGAAAATGAGGCATGGGTTGATGAAGTGACTTACCCACAAACAATAGGCCTTGCCTCCTGAGTCCCAGTAATCTATCCACTGGGACACACTAAAAATACTGAATTGTTTCAGTGCATTGCATGCACAGTGTCAACGGGAATCGTCATGATAGCGCATCTCACTGTATGGCATCCTTGCAAATTCATGATGAAAATGCTCTGATAGAACAAAGCTGATAATGATAGGAAAACTAATGGTTCTTTACTGGGCCATAAAAAATAATTCTCACCACAGGTGAGTGTTAACAGAAGTTGGCAACACTGATGGTTGTGAATCTGTTCTGGGATGGAAAAACAAGTAATTGCTCTAGTAGAAGGTTCTTCCAAGTTGTAAAATGTCGGTCACATTTCTGGATTAACACCAAGACAGGACCCTTCTCTGTTTCAACATCAGAGTCGAAGAAGTTATGAAAAGGGCAAGGTTGCGTTTTCATGAAGATTTCCAGGCCAGCTTTGTAGTCTCCAGCCTGGTGTACACACAGGGTTGAACCAATTTAGCTAACGGTATAATTTAAGCCACTTTAGTTAAACTGGTACAACTTCCTGTGTGGACTCTTGTATTGCTGTGAGCTTGGCTTTGATCTGTTTATCTTGCATTGATCAATTTACAGACCTAAGTTAACCCAGTATAACCAGTCTGAAACCAATATGAGTGGGTCTGCACAGTAATTTAACTAATTTGTTTTTTAAACCAATTTAAAATAAGCCAGTGCAGACAAGCCCTCAGCAGTGATGGAGAAATATCTGAGCTTTCAGTTGCTTATTATCAGACGTGACTGAACGTGAACACCAAATGGGTTTCGGTCCATCTGTTGTGTGCATACTCTCAGCACCTGTAAGGAAGACCAAAGTGACTGGTACTTTGTCTTCACCACTATCTAGAAGAGCTGATCTGGTTTGGGGCAGGAAGTGTTATCGGACTCGCACAGTGTGTATGATGAATGCCTTCCTCACGCTGCATTTTAATCATAATTTTACATATCAGGCTGGCTCCCTAATCAAAGTGACATGTTACACTGCACAACCTTACAGCCATTCCCAAGTGAGAAGGTCGCATTGGCTGAGAGTGAAATGGCAATTAAACAGGTGCTGGCAATAATTTGATAAGCTCCAGTTTCTGTAGTCCTTCTCCTGTGTGTGTATATCTAATGCCACCTGGACACAATGTAGCTGTTGGCTAGGAAGAGGAAAAGTCATGTTTTCAATATTTGAAAGAGGAATAAAGGGAATTTGTATTTTGTTTGATAGCACAGTAATAATGGGACAGGGAGAGTATAAATACTTGGGGAATTCTCATCAGCTCACTTTGCCCGTTCCCATTTTGCATCATGCCCGACAAAAACACATTCTCTTTCCCAAGAAATTTCTTTGGAAACAAGATAGGTGGCTCCAGAAACGTGCGGTCCTTAGGAAAAAGAGGCATTTGCCTCTTCCCATCACACTAGTAAGCAAGAATCAATCTGGCCGGTTCCTACATAAGCAATGGCTTTTGCATATTCGCTAATTATTTCCTAGATGGCAAAATGGTTGCATTAATGTTTTCATCTAATTTGTTTCTTCGGTACCCCAGTCTGTTTTCTGAATTTGTCTTTACTGCTGCCCTCTTAGATTGCAATCTCTTCAGAGTAGGAACCATCTCTTTGTGTATTTACAGCACCTAGCACAATGGGGCACTATCTTGGCTTGGCCTTTTTAGGCAGTACCGTATTTCACAATGGTTGAGGTGGATTCTCCATCATCAGCCATTTTAAACAGGAATGATTTGTGGGAAGTTCTACGGTCTGTGTCATGCAGGAGCTCAGACTGGATGACCACAATGGTCCCTTCTGGCCTTGGAACCTATGAAGAGTAATGGAAATGAGGGCACAAATGATGTATGAACAAATATAAGGGACAGAATTGGGAAGAATTAGTTCCTGTCAAGGTTCCTCCCCCACTCTGAACTCTAGGGTACAGATGTGGGGACCTGCATGAAAAACCTCCTAAGCTTATCTTTACCAGCTTAGGTCAAAACTTCCCCAAGGTACAAAATATTCCACCCGTCGTCCTTGGATTGGCCGCTACCACCACCAAACTAATACTGGTTACTGGGGAAGAGCTGTTTGGACGCGTCTTTCCCCCCAAAATACTTCCCAAAACCTTGCACCCCACTTCCTGGACAAGGTTTGGTAAAAAGCCTCACCAATTTGCCTAGGTGATTACAGACCCAGACCCTTGGATCTGAGAACAATGAAAAAGCATTCAGTTTTCTTACAAGAAGACTTTTAATAAAAATAGAAGTAAATAGAAATGAAGAAATCCCCCCTGTACAATCAGGATGGTAGATATCTTACAGGGTAATTAGATTCAAAAACATAGAGAACCCCTCTAGGCAAAACCTTAAGTTACAAAAAAGATACACAGACAGAAATAGTTATTCTATTCAGCACAATTCTTTTCTCAGCCATTTAAAGAAATCATAATCTAACACATACCTAGCTAGATTACTTACTAAAAGTTCTAAGACTCCATTCCTGGTCTATCCCCGACAAAGACAGACTATAGACAGACACACAGACCCTTTGTTTCTCTCCCTCCTCCCAGCTTTTGAAAGTATCTTGTCTCCTCATTGGTCATTTTGGTCAGGTGCCAGCGAGGTTACCTTTAGCTGCTTAACCCTTTACAGGTGAGAGGAGCTTTCCCCTGGCCAGGAGGGATTTCAAAGGGGTTTACCCTTCCCTTTATATTTATGACAGTTCCAGAGAATAATTCAACCTGCTGTATTCACAAAGAGCCCATGATTGAGCCTATTCGACATTGGTGAGGCCTCATCTGGAGTACTGTGTCCAGTTTTGGGCCCCACACTTCAAGAAGGATGTGGATAAATTGGAGAGAGTCCAGCGAAGGGCAACAAATATGATTAGGGATCTGGAACACATGAGTTATGAGGAGAGGCTGAGGGAGCTGGGATTGTTTAGCCTGCAGAAGAGAAGAATGAGGGTGGATTTGATAGCTGCTTTCAACTACCTGAAAGGGGGTTCCAAAGAGGATGGCTCTAGACTGTTCTCAATGGTAGCAGATGACAGAACGAGGAGTAATGGTCTCAAGCTGCAGTGGGGGAGGTTTAGATTGGATATTAGGAAAAACTTTTTCACTAAGAGGGTGGTGAAACACTGGAATGCGTTACCTAGGGAGGTGGTAGAATCTCCTTCCTTAGAGGTTTTTAAGGTCAGGCTTGACAAAGCCCTGGCTGGGATGATTTAACTGGGAATTGGTCCTGCTTCGAGCAGGGGGTTGGACTAGATGACCTTCTGGGGTCCCTTCCAACCCTGATATTCTATGATTCTATGATTCTATGATTGACTCTGGTGTTACTTACATAAGTCTTGTGCACTGTTATTCCAGAGACTATTCAGTTTCTCTGTCACATTATTCATTACTAGTTTGAGAGAACAAGAAGTTACTTAAACACTTCTCACTTAGAGGAAGTATAAACCGTCTGATGTTACCTATTGACTGGGTAGCCCCAGGCTTACAACATCTACCTTTTATCCTCTATCCCTTCCTCACACATCTCTACTTGCCTAGATTATCAGCCTCCTGGGCATTAAAGTGTTAACTTAGCCATGCAAAATGAAGCTACCAACAAGGATCCTGCACCACCCTCTTAAAAAGCTTTGACATTTTTCAACTGAAACATGCAGCCTCCTGGAAAAACTCCCTGGGGTTTGTGGTGCTGTTTGGGCACAAACGCATTTCTCAGACCCACCCAGGAGATCCTTTCTCTAGTCACTCACATGGAAAAGAAAAACATCCAAACTTTCTGTGCTGCTATAAACCATGCCTCTGGATCCACTACTGGGCTCCTCTGCAAATAGAAGGCAATCAGTGCTGCTCATTAATTTTGTTACGGACCTGTCGACCACAAATCCCTTTTGTCTCTGAGTCAGTTCCCGGACCGTTTAGGTAGGAAACAACCCCCCTTGTATGATAAAATACTCCTCCCCTTTATAAATGGCATCTTGTGGTTCAATCTTTCAAAAGGTGCTGAGCACCATCGGCCCAAGGCAGCAAAGCACTTAAGCCTGTGCTTAACTAAGTGCTTGAATGGTCCCACTGACAGAAAGTTGAACATGTGCTTAAGTGCGTGGCTGGAATGGGGCCAGGGTGCTCAGCAGGATTGAGCCTTGGTTCATTAGCCTTCCTGAGCACTTCCAAAGATGGGGCATCTGAGTAACTTACAAAGTAGGTGTGTTCTAAAGGCCTGAGCCCAAGAGCACGAGACACAGCTGCAGTGCTCTTCAGAAGTCCACCACAAACGGCCTCTCTCAGTGGCCTCACTTAACCACCCTGTGCTGGAGTTTCTCCATCTATAAATGGAGGCTAAGGCTTGCTTTCCAGCACTGCTGTGAGTTACTGTCTATACGCTGCTAGAAAGATTTTACATGCTTGGTATTTGGGGGCAAAGTTCAGGCTTGGTATAAGGCCACTGAACACAACATCTGCCATTCCAGATCAGACCAGTGGTTCAGTACCCTGTCTCTGATGGTGGCCAGTATTTCAGAGGAAGGTGCTAGAAACCCTTTAGTGGACAACTGTGAGAGAGTCCAGCGGAGGGCAACGAAAATGATTAGGGGGCTAGGGCACATGATTTACGAGGAGACGCTGAGGGAACTGGGCTTGTTTAGTCTGCAGAAGAGAAGAGTGGGGGGGAGATTTGATAGCAGCCTTCAACTACATGAAGGGGGGTTCCAAAGAGGATGGAGTTTGGCTGGTCTCAGTGGTGGCAGACGACAGAACAAGGAGCAATGGTCTAAAGTTGCAGTGGGGGAGGTCTAGGTTGGATATTAGGAAACACTATTTTGCTAGGAGGGTGGTGAAGCACTGGAATGGGTTACCTACGAAGGTGGTGGAATCTCCATCCTTAGAGGTTTTTAAGGCCCGGCTTGACACAGCCCTGGCTGGTATAATTTAGTTGGCGTTAGTCCTGCTTTGAGCAGGAGATAGGACTAGGTGACCTCCTGAGGTCTCTTCCAACCCTAATCTTCTATGATTCTATGAAACAACCTGCCAATAGGAGATACTCCGTCCTAATCTTCATCAGCTAGTGAGACTGGCTTGTGCCCTGCAGCAGGAGAGTTTATATCCCTTATACATTTTTATCCTATCTAATGTAACTGTGAATGTTCTCATTGTCTATATAAATGTCTAATCAGCTGAGGCCTTGCTACACATTTGATTTCAGTGAAATCTTGTGGTAGACAGTCCCACAGGTTTAATTATGTGTTGTGTAAACTAAGTACTTCCTTTTTGGTTTTCAATTTCAACTTCACCCCCTCTCTGTCTGTTATGAGAGGGTAAATTGGAGCATGCAACTGACTCTATACCCAGGGCACCATGCATAATGTTGTTCTGCAGCCTCGTTATTTTTTTAATTGCCGCACAACTGTATTCTAAGTTGTTATTTAAAAATAAAGGCCTGATTCTCATCTACACTAAGGCCCTTTAAAGTACACTTGCACGCTTTTTAAGGCCCCTTAACGGGACAAGAATGGTGAGAGGTGGCCGTAGTGTAAATGAACACCAGGCCCGATGTTTCCAGCTCTCACAAGTGCAAAGAGAACTTTCAAAGTTTGAGCCAAATGCAGCCGATGCAGAGACATCTGCCTGAGTGTGCGAAGAACCTTAAATACTAGCTCTGAGAGAAGGGCAGGTCCGTGAACACTTATCTGTTTCACAGGGGTGTGGTGAGGCTTAATTAATTAACACCTGTACAGCGCTTTGAAATCAATTGATGAAAGGAGCTATAGAATAGTATAGCGTAACATCCTATATGGTAGGGTACCATACCAATACGTATGGGGGGTAAAGAAGGGTTATATCAGCCTGACTGCCCCCAAGGAGCAGGAGGAAGAATAAAGATGGGATAAATGGGGGTTAGACTAGATGGCCCTGGTGGTCCCTTCTAATTCTGTGGTTGTATGAGTCTAGGATGAGTGCCAAGCTTTTTTCTGCTGTTTTTTTCCCCAGAGTCATCAGCAGAGCCCCAGGTCTAAAACTGGTGGTGGAGACCTTGATATCATCCCTGAGGCCTATTGGAAATATTGTGCTTATCTGCTGTGCTTTCTTCATTATCTTCGGGATCTTAGGGGTTCAGGTAAGACTCTCCCTCTGTAACCAAGCACTCATTCAGAAAGTCCCTTCTTGTCCCAACAAGACAGTCCCTTCTTGTCCCAACAAGACAGAGAGGTCATTCAGAATAGGCTTTCCCCTGCTGGGTGAGGCAAGCCACTCCGATCCCTCCAGGGATGCGAAATCCTCTTAACCCAGCAGAGGGGCTTCAGGCTTTGTGCCTGAAGAGGGGTACCTCAGCTGCAGGGACAAGGGAAGGAATCCCAAATTCCAACCAAGGCAAGCAATGATCTGTCCTTGGAACAGAACAAAGTGCCCACGCCAGGCTTCCCAAGATACTTTTCCCCCCCTTCCTCTTCAATTTCAGCTTTTTAAGGGCAAGTTCTACTACTGCGAAGGACCAGACACCAAAAACATCTCCACTAAAGCCGACTGCACTAGCGTGCACTACAGATGGGTCCGGCGGAAGTACAACTTCGACAATTTAGGGCAGGTAAAGTAGTTCTTGTTCCGAGAGGTTTCTGTGTCATTGTCTGATGGGCTCTTCCGAATGTGTCCCGCTCCAGCACTGAACTTCCAGCCATCTCATCATCAGGTCCCCCGTTTAGGTTTCGTTTATTTAAAGGTTTAACAAAACCCAGGAGCTGAGAGTCTGGTCCCATTACTCGCACTGAGTAGTGCCATTACTTCAGGTCACCACTCCTCATTTGGGGGGAGGGATAGCTCAGTGGTTTGAGCATTGGCCTGCTAAACCCAGGGTTGTGAGTTCAATCCTTTAGGGGGCTGTTAAGTTGATCTGGGGCAAAAAATGGGGATTGGTCCTGCTTTGAGCAGGGGGTTGGACTAGATGATCTCCTGAGGTCCCTTCCAACCCTGAGATTCTGTGATTCTGTGTAAGGTACTGTTCAGCAGGAATAAGGGGATTGCAATCTGGCCCTCAGTGTGAAATAATACCTTGTTCTTGTTGTTGTTTTTAAATTTAATCAGATTTTTATGTGTTTCAGTGGCATGTACAAAATAAATAACAGCACTGAGCAAAACTACACCTAACCCACAGGCCAGTTTGTGTTATGTAGGCCCTGGTGGGATCCACAGAGGATGTGAGGCTGTTCCACCTGTAGGCTCTTTAATTCAAGCATTAGCAGTTGATGCTTTAGCTCTCTGGAGGTCCCTGATTCAGTCCCCACTGTGTTGAGCCAGATGATGGCTGTGACATGCTCTGAGCTATGCTGCTGATTGTCACAATCAATAGCATGACCTCACATTTTCACGCATGCAGCATTGCTAACTCTTGTGATTTTATCGTGAGTCTTGTTCTGGAACTGCCATCCAATGGGAACAGTGGGGACAAACAACCTCACTCGCTTCAAGAGGGCACTTGACAAAATTATGAATGGGATTATATTACAGGGTTGCCTGTAATTGGAGGGGACTGTGCTCCGTGACTCAGGGGTCCCTTCCAGTCTGATATCCTGTGGTCCTGTTTTTTTCCCTTAAAGCCCCAGCACCTAGAGTCAGTTAATTGTGTGAGAATCTCACCTTTCATTTTTTAGAATAATTAGTTTCTAACCTTCTTCGTGTTTGCAAAGAAAAACTTGAAAAAAGTTACCCCCTCCAAATTTTTGTGCATTTGGTCTTGGCGATGCTGCCAATGTAGCTGAGCAGAACCTGTGTTATAAGTACGTGAATTAATCTGGGTGGAACTAAAAAGGAAGCTAACCAGTCAGCTTTTGTTGTCCAAGCTCCATTAAAACCAAAACCAAGCTCCATCAAAACCAGCAAAAACCAAACCAATAGCTTAAATGGTTAAAATCACAGTAAATTCCATTTGAAAAAATTATCTCCATTGTGTTATGAATTATGAATTGTTTTAGCAGGTCATTTGACTCTTCTTGGTTTGTATGCCCTCTTTGAGGCTTGAAATTCATTGTCTTCCCAAATCAATGTCCTCTACGAATGTTGATTGTTTTTCTCCCCTATGTACTTAAGGCAGAGGAAACTGACATGACTAAGTCATTCTGCCATTTCTCTTTGGTTCCTGTGGCCCTACCTTTCCACTGCTAGTCTGAGAAACTCAAAGAGCAAATGAGTCCACCCCTTCCTCCCTTAAAAAGACCAAAGGGAGGTGAATAGCAGCAGGGCTGATCTTTATATTATTGCTTTTCCTTGCAGGCTCTGATGTCCTTGTTTGTACTCTCATCCAAAGACGGCTGGGTGAACATCATGTATAATGGCCTGGATGCTGTGGGCATTGACCAGCAGGTAGAAACAAAAGACCTCAAAAAGTTTTACAAGTTTAGTGTTCGTGGTCTGGATCACTGTGCACAGATCACAGCTGTTAATGGAACTGAGTAACCCCCACAGGCGCTCTGCTCTGGCGCCGATTCCAGTAGGGGGGCTCCAAAGCAGCAGCATGGACCTGAACAGCCTGGGAACCACAGCTGAGCACTGACGAGCACTTCAATCAGGGCTCAGTTGTCCCCTGGATGCCATCTGGGTGTGATGGGTGTAATGGGGCCCTAGTTCAGCAGATGTCTCCAGAAGGAATTCTGGGAATCTCAGCTGGAATTCTTCCTAGAGGTCCCAACCTCCCCAGCATGGCAGCTACCCATCCCTTTAAAAAGCTACAGCACACTCCCCACGCTATGCCTGGACAGGTTGGGTGCCTGGCCCCACCATCACCGCAACCTTCCGTACCCTCTTTCAGGCCCTGAGTGTCCATGGAGCCACGAAGAGGGAGCAGGGTCTACGTCCTCCAGTGGGACTCTGGGCAGCCCCTATGCAGCAAGGTGGGGAAGGATGCTCTTTGTGTACCTCTGCAGGGGCTGATCAGAATCTTGCTCTTACTCAGAAATGGTTGCAGTGGCCCATGTAGTGCAACTTTTGCCAGTGACATGGAGCCCGTCAAAATGGGCATGTTTTTCACACATGAATATGCAGAAGATAGAACCCACTGCCCACAGGCAGCTCTGAGTTAGCCCTCTTCCTCCCTCGGCATCACTGACCTGCTGAAGAAAACACCAGGAGGTGAAAGCTACAAATCATGTCCTAAGGACGGATACCTTGGGACCAAAACACCAGCTCCAAGGGGCTCTGAAAACATGTACCATTTCACTGTTGCTTTAAGGAATGCATGGTGAACATGAATGTATTTACATGAAATAGAAAATAATTGGGGATGTTAAAAAGAGGTGCTACCAAATTTGGGTGTTGGGAGGCTTAAAGCATTAGCAAAATTCTCTCGAGATCCTTTGGTGAATGGTACCATGTTGTAACAGCGATAACCCTTTGTACTTAGCATCTGCAGTGCCCAAGGATCTCAGAACAATGGACAAACATCAGCTAAGCATTAATGCCCCCATGCAAATCATAAATTTGAGCCTCTCTTCAATTAAAACTATTTCCATGCCAAAAATTGTGATCTTGCGAGGAATTTTTTTTTTTCCAGCCAAATTATGGTTTTCACAAAAGAAGGTAAAATTTCAACAGGGGAGAAAATGGGTGAAAGGAAAACTTGCGGAGAAACAGCCTATGGGTTCTCCAAGCCCTATTCTCCTACCCATGGGAATCCACCACTGGCTTCCCACTGCTGCTGGACACTTGATATGTCTGTTTTACAATGACCCACACTTTTCTCCTCTTCTCTCTTGCCCTCTCCTGCCTCCCATCTCTCAGCCCGTCCAGAACCACAACCCGTGGATGCTTCTCTACTTCATCTCCTTCCTGCTCATCGTCAGCTTTTTCGTGCTCAACATGTTCGTGGGGGTGGTGGTGGAGAATTTCCACAAGTGTCGGCAGCACCAGGAGGCAGAAGAGGCCCGTCGGCGGGAGGAGAAGCGGCTGAGGCGCCTGGAGAAAAAGCGCAGGAGTAAGGAGCTATACATGTCTGGTCGGTAGACTGCGTTACAAACCAAAATCTTTCTGAGCCCTGCCTGCTTCCAAAGCAAGACTTTCATTTTCCTTTGGTTTGGTTGACATGGGACTAAAAAGGCCGCGTTGTTTATTTACTACTTTGGCGACGCCTTAAGTCTCAGGGCTACACATTCCCTAGAAGTGTCCTCTATGAGCTCGACAAATGTTGCCCGTTTATGTAGATGGTAGGCAGAGTAAAGGCCGGCAAGCCTGGAAAGCAGAGTCCTATCTGAATTATTAGTGAGCCCCTCAAGACATGATTCTTACATTATCTTCAGGAAGCGTGAAGAAGGCCATTGGGCGAGAGAGGGATGTACTGAGTAAACATGAGCGATGTTTGCCACGTATGCGAAGACAACTCACAAAGGCATCCCAGTGCCCTGGGGCTTAAAGTGTCGCCTGCATTTTTAAATTACGATGGTGGTGGTTTGATTTTTTTTTTCCTTAGATCAAATAGTTGCAATGCTTTTTAGGATCTCGGTGCATGGCCCCGCATGCCACGCACATGCTGCATGAGGGCATGAGCAAAACAGGCATGGGGAGAGGAACGGAGCCCCAGTGCAGGGAAGCTGAGACAAGTCTTCTTGAATGAAGACCATTAGACAGGATGCTTGCCTAGCCACCTATTGCAAGAGACCTTTAGCACAGAGCAATGATGTAGGTGTGGACAGGCCTTCTAACGACGTTGGATGGAAACAGTGGCCACTGGAGAGTCATTAGGGACCTACATAGCTTTGATAAGTTCTGACCATGGATTTCTTTTAGGGATGGCCAAACCAGACCAGAGAACATCAGAACCTGCCTGAGTCTTTGCCCATCTCTAGAACTGAATCTTCTTGAAAGATCCCAAAAGTTTCAGCTCATTTTTCCTGTCATAATTTTTCACTTTCACTGTCCCTGCCAGGTTCCAGCTGCGAGTAGGAAATAGCAGGGAGTTGTTTGGGTAGTCCCAGCTGCAGGAAGCACTAGAAATGTCCCCAAGAACCTGTCACACACGATTCCCAGCCACACTGGCAGACTCAAGAAGACTCGTTTTGAGCTGGTTGAAATTTGTCAGACGTGAGTGGAGGGATACGCCCCAAGCTGCAATTTCTTAGTGGAGCACAGACGGATCTAAGAGGCAAGGTGCTTTCAACTCCACCAGGCTCACTAGCACTTTGTCACGTGGATTGTAACCTTATCATTCTGCTGCCTCACATAACCTCCTGCAATGGCTGAGTGCCCCTTAATGACAAACTGCTAGCAATCTCCTAAAACATAGAGCAATAGGCATCCATTTTCAGCAGGGAGAGCTGCTGTTAAATCAAAAAGTCATGCCTCTGCTGTAATGACATGGCAAGCAGGCAGCTGTGCTAATTGAAACCTCAACCCCAACTAGTTTCCTCCTTCTATCCCTGAATCTGATCTGCACTTGATCCAGAAGGCGGTCTGCCTACATCTCCAGCAATAATTTCCACTTTCCCCATTGTCTCTCTAGTAATTTGTCACAGGAGGCTTCCGCGCGAAATAGCTCCACAGTGAACTCGTGCTGGGCCTTAATCAATGGCAGATTGACCTGAAACCAAAGCCAGGGCTGCATGCTTTGGATTTGTAGCTAGTCATGGGTCAAGTGGCGTGGCTAAAATAAAATCCAGCCCAGCTCAAACCTTTATTACAGCCCCAAATGCCAACTGCGCCTCTTCTGAGATCTGAAAAAGTTCAAAAGCAATCCAGCTTTTCTTTACCTTTCTTATTCATGCGTCTGAGCTTCCAGGTTCAAGCTGGGGTTGGAAGCGGACACCTGGGGATCCCAGAAGGCTGTTCTTGCAGTATTTGTAGCATAACAGGTGAAGTAGATGATAAAGTGTTGGGAGACAGGCAGCTTCCATGAGACTTCCAACCCAGGAGGCTCGGAGAACTCAGCTAAGCATCCAAAGCTCACTGAGGTCACTGGGAGACTTACCAGTACCTTCAATGGGCTTTCAGATCAGGCCACCAAACTCCCGAGTTTTAGAGGTTGCTGCTCATGCTATGGGGCCAGGTCCTGGGAGCGAACAAATATGTACAACTCCCATTGAAGTCACCTGCAGTGCAGCTCCTCTCCCAGAAAGTCACCTGCACCACCCAAAGAAATCAGTGCCACTCCAGATTTAGCCCACTGTATTTTGCAATTTACTGCAAGAAATCTTTGAGTCCAAGAACACACCCAGTAGGATTGCCAGTCCACGTGCAAATACAGCCAGCTGTTTCCCAAAGAAATCCATAAATAATCAAATGTACCTCCCTGTATGATGTTCAGGAAGATAAACTTCAGCTAAAGGAAGATGAAGTTAGGAAAAAGCAGATATTCCCTTTGTAATTGTCTCCTCCTAGACACTATATAATTATCTTTAGCAGGCTGAGAGACTCTGGAGATAAGGCCACCTACCTTTAAACTCTGAGATTAAGGTCTGATGTGTAATGAGTTTGGTCTCAGCGCTGTTCCCATTGGAGAAGAGTCTATGTCATGAAACTTCTATGGCACAATGGGCAGCAGAGAGCTTCTTATGCTCTAGGAATTATTTTGGGGAAGTTCTGTGGCCTGTACTATACAGGAGGTCAGACTAGGTGGTCCCTTCTGGCCTTAGACTCTATGAATCTGAAAGTTGAATCACCTCCTTGCTCCAGAGGGTATGGTTCTGCTAAGTCATTGTTAATGTACTAGCAAAGTAATATGGGGTGTGATCACCCCACTGTTTCCTAACTCTACCTGGCCTCTGGATTTGGGGGTTTTAGCTTCAATTCCTGCTAGCTCCATAATCATGAGGAGGACGGACAGTTCACCTATGTTTGCAGTTAGTTTTTGGAAGGCTGACCGTGTATTTTCCTCGCTAGTAATGTCTCTGTTCTCACACATAGCTTACCTCCTGCGGGGCAGTCACTCATGCAAACTGACATGAGCTTGAAAACAAATGTGGCTGTGGAATGGGCGGCAGTTTGGGAAACCACAGAATCCATGTTAAATTTGTGCAGCTGGATGCCTCTCTCTCTTTCAAGATGCAGAGAAGACTCGGCCCTTTCCCAACAGCAGCTGAAGAATTATTAAGGACTTTGAGTTTCCCTTTTAAGTATGTGCAGCTCTGTACTGCGTGGCGAAAAGTATTGGACTGAAATCCCTAGGGACTCATGGCCAGACCAAGCCTCACAGTAGGAGTACAGAACAAAACAAGTTTCACCTACACTTTCCCACCAGCATGCATCGACCCTGACCTAGACACAGCACATTCGGGGGTAAGAGGGAAGTTTAGCCTCCAGGCCCATTCCAATCATTCAGCTCTCTGCTGAGATGCCAGAATGGGGTTGGGTTTTTTGTGAGGGGCACAATTCTCCATTAGGAACTGGCTTGAGACCCACCAAACTCATTTCACAGGGCCTACTACACAATCATCTGATCTCAGCAACTTGCAGTCAGTATTGGCTCAGGCTGGATTCGTTAGGACCCCCTAGAAGTCAAAGCCAAATCATCTGAACCAGGCTGTGGCTCCCAAAGTTCACTTGAGGCTCCCTCAATAGATACTCACTAGAACATAAGAACGGCCATCCTGGGTCAGACCAATGGTCCATCTCACCCAGTGTCCTGTCTTCTTATTGAGGCCTATGCCAGATGCTTCATGGGGAATGAACAGCACAGGGCAATTATCAAGTGATCCACCCCCTGGAAGTCAGAAGCTTAACCATCTTGGCTAATAGCCATATTGATGGACCTAATCTCCATGAATTTATCTAATTTTTCCTTTGTACCTGGTTATACTTTTGGCCTTCACAACATCTGGATCCACAGACTGACTGTGTGTTATGTGAAGAAGTACTTCCCTTTGTTTGTTGTAAAGCTGCTGCCTGTTAATTTCATTGGGTGACCCCTGGTTCTTGTGTTATGTGAAGGGGTAAATAACACTTCCCTATTCACTTTCTCCACACCTCCTGCTTCAAAACATCAATTCCTTTATTCCTACCCTTGGAAACAGAGATCCTGCAAGGTCCTGAAGCCCCCTCAACTCCCAGTGGGAGTTTGGGTTGCTCAGCATTTCCCGGGTGGCCCTTGGCAGCTCACACGGTTGGTCCAGAAGAAGCCTCCAAACCGTAACAGGTGGAACTTGTAAGCAAAGAGCAGAACTCACCAGTAGTCTGTAGAGAAAATGGACTACAGCATGGGCAAATGAGAACTATCCTAATTATAGGTGGTTGCTGTGTCTGGTGGTGGGTTAGGTTGATAACAGGTTGTCCCTGGCTCACTGCTCTGAGGCCGAGCAGAGCCAGTCCCTGTCTACGTGAAGGACGCTGTTGAGTTGCTTTCCCAGAGAACTCCACACCTCATCTTAATTCATATAGAAGCCTGGAAAGGCCAGCAAGGAAAGAGCCTAGGAGGTATTTCTAGACTGAGAGCCCAGGCGTTGCACAGATGTGGAGTGTAACATTTCCATCAAGCGTGCGCAGTGAGGAAGACAGCTCTCTGGAAGGGAATCAAGGCAGATGTAGCAGGCAAGTTGAGCCTAAGTGTTTCATCACATGCAGGGCCTACAAGAGCTTACCTCAGATCTGCTCATTCTCGTGCGTGTGCTTGGAGAATCCCTTCTTGACCGTGTTCGGAATGGCAAGCTTTGGCTCGGGAAATGTTTTTTAACCAAGTGAAATCAAACAACGGTCACTTTTTAAATTATTGTTTAAATTTAAACTCTGATCTAAACAACATGGGTGGGATTTTTGGCTCCTTTGGTTAATTTAGAAGACTATGGGCTTGGCTCAAAATGTGGCAGACTCAGAAAGATGTGAAGTGTGGCTGGTGCCGTGTTGACTTTCTGTGTGTGTACGTGACGTACCGTGCCTGTGAGGTGACGCAGTGACCATCTTGGCCTGCACAATGCTGTGTGCTGTTGCCGTTTTGTACCAGGAGGGTGGGGCGGAAAGGAGAAAATGGGTGGCTTGGCGTTGGAAGGAAGGTGTACGGCAAAACCATCCATGCTGGCGAGGCAGCACAAGACCAAGTCAAGAGGGTTCAGCAGCCAGCCACAGCTTCCCCTGGGGCACAGCTGGGCTGCAGGGGCTGCAAAAACAGGAAGAGTATAAGAAGCATTGAGATGTATCCTCTTCCCAGGAGGCCAAGGGGTGACACACGTAACATACTGTGAGCAGCAAAAGGAGGCTGTAGCTGGCAAAAATACAGTCTGGCCACCTGTCTGTCTGTCTGACTAGCTTCTGACGTGTGTCTGTGTCTAGTTCTCTGTCTGTGTATGTCGAGCAACCCATATGTTGTGTGTCTTTAAGTGCCTGTGTATATGTACATAGGGATGTGTGTGTACACAAATGTAAGGTGTAAGCACAGCAGGCTTTTGCCTGCGTCTGGGAAACAATTAGCAGTCTGGGAGGGGCAGCTTGCTGACAGCCTGCCTATGGCACAGACAGAGCTGGCTCTATGGGTGAATGTTAGATAATTATTGACTAGCTCCCCACACTGTCTGAGTGCAACATCTGCCAAGGGTGACAATAGTTTGGAGACTGTGTACCATTGCTACAGATCCTGCCCATACATTGCCACACCCCAGAAGGGGTTGCGTGAACCCAAGGCCCAGCACTTTGTTCCTGTGCCGAACACCCCTCCGCCCCAAGCCAGTGGGGATTTGGACGCAAGATGGTCTCTTTTCTTCTCCCCAGACCCCTTACCCTTCCCCCTCGTGATGAGGCGCCCCCATCAATCTCTTGCTGCCTTCTCTATCTATCTAATCCCCTGCACTCCTCCCCAGTCCTTTTGGAGCTGGCCCTCTGCCTGTGAAATGCCAGCAACCAAGCACTCCCCTGGTCCCCGTTGAACATCGGCAATGGTGGCCTGCTGCCTGCCTCGCTTCCTCACCTGGCCGCCCTGTTGCACGCAGCCCGGCTGGGATCTCCCTCAGCTAGGCTGGGCTGCGGAGATTCGGCAGACAGTCTCTTTGCCTCCCCCCTTGCTATTCCCACAGCAGATCCCAGCCGGGGATGGGCGGACGCAGGGTCATGATACCTTCCCTCCAGCCAGCTGAGCCAGGGCTCTAGGCACCACGCCCCCTCTAGCTACAACGCACCTTCAGCTAGTGGGGCATCCTACCCCTATCCAGCAGCCTCCCCAACCCTTCCTAGTGTTAGAGTGCATGGGGGAGTGGGAGGATGCTGGGGCAGCTGGTTGCTGGCAGGGATTGTGGGGGAGATAGACAGCTGGATTGCCCCTCTCCTCCCCTTTCACTGCTCCCTACCCAGCCCCCCATGCCAGGGCGGGAGTTGAGTTAATGGCTGGCAGGAGGGGAGCGCCATTCCTCCCCCTTGCCCCAGCACCTTAACAAAAAACTTCCTCCTGTGACCAGTGTCACGCGAGAAGCACCTCGTGACTTGGCAGCGGGGCTAGTGGGTCTTGTGGAGGCAACATTCCCAGTGAGATCAATGGGCGCTGGGCCTGACCGAGGTGCAGCAGCGACTGCAGGGACTGGCCGGTGATGGTTTGTATGCAGCATACTCAGCTGTGAGAGGCTGATATTGACTGAGAGAGTGCCAGGCAGGCAGTGATTGATATTTAATGAGTTTATTGTAAGCAGGAGAGAAAGAGATTTAGAATTCAGGACCACCAAGTCCTGCACACAGCTGGTCTGCCAGACATTGTTGCCCTTGTCCGCTCTCTCCCCCGTTATTTCTGTGCCCGTGTTACATCTTGTGTTACATTAGTGTCTTCCTGTTTATTTGTGCAGCGCCTAACACAACGTGGCCCCAGTCCTGACTTGGGCTGCTGGGCATCACTGTCATATAACTAATACTAAGTGTGAATGAGCTCTTAGGTATCTTTGCATACAAGTGACGCTGGTGGACTGGGGGTCAGGAGACCTGGATTCTAGCTTTACCTCTGCCACTGTTGCTGTATAACCTTGGGTTAGTCACTTTCTTCTCTGTGCCTCTGTTTCTCTGCCTGTGATTGTGGGGAAACAGATGCCACCCTTTATAAAGTTCTTTGAGATCTATGGACTAAAGGCACTACTTAAGTGTTAAATATAATCATGCTGTATATTTGCCAGCTAACTGCTCTGGAATGAAAAAGAGGGAGGGAGATTGAATAAATAGGCTTTAAAAATAAAATTTGGTGGTTTTTTTTTTAAAGCAGAACTATGTTGTACCACAATGTAATTGTTAATGTGAAGGTAAAACTTCAAGATAAGCTAACATATTTCTCCTGACACGATCACTGCCTCCATCAGATATAGCCACTGTATAAATAAAAGTGCTGTAATTTTATAATCCTGCAGCTCCTAACCTTTTGATGAGGCTTCCCGAAGACATAAAGTGAAACTCTCCTCCCCAGATTAAAAGCTTTGATTAAAAACAAATGGATCAGTTTGATCTCTTCTGTGTTCAGGACACTGGGCCAATTTCAACCCTGTTGTAATGGCTGAAAAGCCAGTGCACTTGAAGCTGGGAGGCATTTGGTCCGTCAAATACAATCTGATGCCAGGTTAAAACTGAGTGATGTTCTGCCCCTTCAAAGGCTAAACACAAGTACTTAAGACATCGCATACTGAAAGGAGAGAGCAAGCTGGACTGAAACCCAAACCAGTTGGCGACAGCACTGGGATGGCCCTCGATCTGATGATGAAAAGTTGGAGTTTGGTTTTTAATTCTGTGGCTAGTTCAGTGAACCATGGAAAGATCAACTACTGCTGTGGACAGTCTGGTTCTCAGTGCCAGAGAGTACACAATCGCAGCTGACCTTTAATTGATGTCCATTCCCTTGGGGATCCTGGACAAATTAACATCTAGACATTTGTGGCATGTAGAAGGAAGAGGTTGGTTTGTTGAACAGACACCAAAGCTGTGCCCTAATAAGGCCTGCACTTCAACGTGCTGATCGCAGACAATTCTCCCTGAGGGTGATGAGGCGTTGGGGATGCTGAACAACATTCAGGATCAGGTCCGTTCTTTCTAATCCATGTGGTGTGTGTGCTCCGTATTCTGTAGACCGAGCTTTAACTAAAACTTGTACACTGTGTACCCGTGTGTTTCACGTCTGCCTAGGAACTTAAAAACATTTTGCTTATTTTTCCAGGCACCTTTCTTAATACAGGTATAAAACCAGCCTAT
The DNA here is from genome assembly GCF_965140235.1 of Caretta caretta. Classification (NCBI taxonomy): domain Eukaryota; kingdom Metazoa; phylum Chordata; order Testudines; family Cheloniidae; genus Caretta; species Caretta caretta. The sequence goes on from NC_134215.1 coordinate 6,710,480, forward strand.
GGGAAGCATGCACATAAACCCACTTGGCTTTCTAATGTTTCATGCAGAGGAGACTCATGGAGCAGCTTTTTAGGTAGCACTTGTAATGCCAACCTGAATGCCTTTTAAACTGGAGGTGGTGCTTCATTAATTCTCATGTCAGCAAAATCTCAAGCAGAGCAGTCTAAATATTCCCCAGGGAAGGTGAGATTCTAATTCATACAATTATTAGTCAATATCAGGAAGCTGGAGGAGAGAAATGAGAACGGTTCACCTCTTGTATACCTTTCATAGTCTCTCTCTTCCCTCCCGCGTTTCCACCAAGTCACACCTTCAGTAATAATTGATAGAGGTAATGAGACTGCTTTTGATGTTTGGTCACAGTCAGCTGGCCGCAATATCATTCGAGAAACCATTTCTATGGAAAAACCAAGGGAGGCTTGCATTCTGCCTGATGGTGTAATTAATGAAGAGCTTGACATTTTCCCACCCCAGCAATCCAGTGTTCTCCTCATCCAGGCTCTTCTGTAGATTCCCCTGTCTCCAAACTTTAGCAGCCTGTACAGTAAGTGTGTGCAGCAAACCTTCAGATGAAACGCACGGAAGCCTGGAGACTGTGATGGCATATTCTCCTTGGGTATTGGTAATACACACAAATGCATGTCTTTGATTGGACCGAAACCAAGCATGCAAATGACAAGCTGTCACTGTTTGTGCAGACGACTTAAAAATACTATGTCTAAAGGAAATTGGAATAGACAGTGATTCGGCAAAGCTTTGAGCCCACGTGATTGGTGACTTTTCAGGAACTCTTGGAGTGTTCCTACTGCACCATTACATCAAAATACAAGCCTCATCGTTGGTCAAAAAGAAATAGAAATGTAACAAAAAACATGGGACTGATTTTTCTCTCTTGTTGGTTTCACACCGCTGTAACCCCACTGACTTCAGTGGGGTTACTCCTGATTTACAGCAGCATAACCAAGAGCAGAATCTGGCCTGTTGTCCCTTCTGCACATCCCTGCATGCCACATTTAGCAGTGCATGAGTAGCATCTCCTCCAATGGACATTGCCTGGGTTACTGCACTGAGCATGATGTTGCTGCATGTGTTTCCAAATGTCATCAAACTTTACCCTTGGATTGTCTTTGTATGTGTCTCAAAGTTAAAGTTCTTTTCCATCCATTAATTGGCTTAAAGAAGTTAGGAAACTCCAGCAGATTAGGAGTTTTCAAGAGCTTTTTCTGTCCCTCTCCCCACCTCATATTAAATATCTCCCAGGCTTCCAAGCAACCAGCTAATCCTTCATGTCATCTTCCCACAACCCACAATGCAGAACGGTACGACACATCTGCCGAGCATATGACATATATTGTACATACTCTACATGGTAGCTTCATGCTGTACAACATCTATATACATACTGTACATCAGAGAGAGGATCCATATACTATACCTATAGCTCACAATGTATATAAGGAAAGGTCTATTTCAATAGTGGGGTAAGAAGCACGCCTGTGCTCCAGCAATTTCCAGGCAGAGTATTTAACTCTGGACTCACACTTTATATTAAGGTGCATTATATAAATAGTTGATAAAGGGTTAATAAATGATAATCAGCTCTTTTAATAAATTGCTAATCAATTGTTATAGATTGTTATAGTCCAAAAGGTCAATAGATGATTTTCTGTAGTACCTTTTACTGATGTACTTATAACCATCTATAGCACATACTATTCATGTCTGTCACATGCTTGTAAGAGTTATTAATCATTTATTAACAATAAATGTACCTTTAATATAAAGTTTGACCAATTTGAGTAAACCTTAGCCCTTCCTGCAAGCTGATTTTGCACATTCCCCAAGAAGGCATTTCCAGATTTCCACATGTGATAAGCCTGAACGTGCAATGTGTTTCCATGCACAAATTTAAATAAATATTTTTTAATTTCAAATAGTGCTTTTTATAGACATACCATAGGATTAGCCAAACTCAGCTATTCACAGCAAAGACCATCACTCCAGTTCAACATAATGTTTCGGATTTATACCCATCATCAAAAACAGAACACACAAATAATTGTTTGCTTTTGTGTTGTTTTTCCACCTCCACGGGCATTAAAATTAAGTCTAGGTGACCTTGATCCAAACAAATGTTTAATGTGTCCCCATTCGACATTTAACCACCAAGAAAGAATAGTAGCTAAAGGATATGGGTGGATCCAGTTCCTTTGAACCAATTTATTTCAGTTTTTGCATTCTGATCTGGCATCATCTGTATTACCAAAAAGTAATATTACAAGTGCCCCTTCCAGCTGGAAGATATTAGCAAGGATGGGAAGATGAGCTCCTGGAGGCTTCTAAGTGTAGTTGTTCCATATTTCCCTGCTTTTAAAATAAACTCTCTCCTGCTTTCAACTCTTGAGACATTTAAAACTAGATTGGGCAAAGCATCAACAAAACCACTGTCAGAAGCAATCCTGCTCTGGCTTGGATATATGGCCTAATAGGTCTCTAGGTTTGGCCCTGATTTAGTTATTTGTATTTTTATGTTTCTTAAGTTTGAAATAGAATCAATCGGAAAGACCACAGTCAAAATCTATTACTACACACACAGTAAAAATACAACCAATCACAGGGTTGTATCCAGATACTAGTTACAGTGGCTTGTACTAAGGCTGGTTATGTGCAAAAAGTTTCTCAGTTAAAAGAATTCTTGACCAAAAGCACAGATATTAAGTTCACGTGGCCACAGTCCAGCTATTTTCCTGGTTACTCCACTGCTCTGGTTCTTAAATTTCAAAAGAACCTTGAGCTGCATAACCTTATAATGAAGGTTCTAATCACGTTCCACTTACAGCATGTTTCCTTTGGATGACCTTCACTCCTGGGCAGTGGGACTTGAGTGTCATCCTGCACAGGGTGAATTTCACTCCCTTGGAGGCATACAGCAGAAGATGTCACACCTCCAAGCACCTGTCTAGATACAAAAGAGAGAAGGAACTAACACTGTTACAGAGCCGGCAGTCTGCACTATTTGACGTGCTAAGCCACAGTCTTTGAATCATGGCTGCTTTCCGTTTGCAAATCTGAGCTACTTACAACAAAGTCATTGTAGGGCCAATAGGTACAGAACATTCCACCCTACCTCCTTTGGATAGTTACCCTTAACCTGGTCCCCTATGCTAATAACCATCCACCAATATGTGTTCTCCAGCTGCCTCATCCACCCTTGCATTCCCTCATATGCCATGCCTAGCTGGTAAATCCCCTTTCTCTATAGAAGATGCGTCCAGGTTGCCATTCTCATTCCCATTGACTTGCAAGTTGTCTGACTCCAGCTGAGTGAGAAGTAGAGATGCTCAGCCTGGTCCAGATAAAATAAGAACTGCCCTGGCTCTTTGCCCCAAACTGGAATTGAACCTGTTGTGGGTGTGAAAACTTTTCCTTCCTTAATTTCTGTTTCCAACCCTGCCTCTTGCACCCCCTGCTTCCAACCAGATGGGGAAGTGCCTGAGATACTATGAGTGAGGAGGCTGGTCTCTGGTCTGACTAGAAGTGGTAAGTACTGTGAAGTCTTGCAAGAGAGAACCTGGCCTTCCATGTTATCCAGGACAGTTCTGTGGGCCCAAGAAACCTGGATTGTTCTGATAAGGTATCTGATCCTTTTAGGTGCTTAGCTGAACTGAGTCTCCGAAGGGCCAATGTCACTAGTTGGAAGGCCTTTGTTCATTCCCTCTGAGGCTCAGTGCGTTACGTCTGCTCAAAACTCTTTGGAAGCCTCTGATCTTAGGAGGAGCCCACCCAGCGCCCAATTTTATGTAAGAGACAACAGTCAGGAAAGGATGTTGTGTGATACCTGCCAACGTGCCTCACGCTGGCAGCAGGGAAACATGGTCATTGCCTTGCGTTTGCTTGTCTCTTTCTGCAGAAGCCCAGCGCAGACCCTACTATGCTGACTATTCCCCGACGCGGAGGTATATCCACACCCTCTGTACCAGCCACTATCTGGACCTCTTCATTACTTTCATCATTGGGGTCAATGTCATCACTATGTCAATGGAGCACTATAACCAGCCCAAGGTAAGAACCACGTGCCCTCCTTGGAGTGCAGCTGAAGCTAAATGCAATTGGATGGGATGTCACAGCAGTTAAGGACCATATCCTGTTCACCGAATAGCATGGAGTATGACCATTGATGTCAGGGGTATCTGAATATGGCCCTAAGCGAAAGCTGACATGAGAGCATTCCCTGTTCTTTGAGATGCTTCTGAGGACCTCACGTTAGAAGTATTTGGTACAATGAATTCATCAGCTATAGCCACATTTCCACCTTTGATTAGGGCCAGCTGTACCGTTCTGCCAGAAGAGAGTCACCTCTTGAAGCAAAGGGCTTGAGTCTCCTCTCGTGTAAACTGGTGTGAATCAGGAGTAATGCCTTTGAGGTCCATGGAGTTACACTTGCATAAGAGCAGTGTGAGATCAGAATCAGGCCCACAGAGTATTAGATGGACTTTGGCCTCGAGAGCGATGAAAGAAAAATTGCCCAAATAATTGGTCTCCTGATTTTAGCAGTGTCCTACTGACATTTGCCATGTAGATTTTCATTACCAGGTGGAGTAAAATATGTCAATGTTTTAGAATATTCCATTAACTGATGTTAATATGCAATGGGTGTGCTCAGGGTGGCCTTCTTTCCTCACTGAATTTGGAGTAAATCGGCTCTGTTTACATGTTGTGCTTTTGGTCTGGGTTGTGCTGGTCTGGGTCCTCCCACACCTCCCCAAATATTCCTCTGCGGCCTCCTAGGGGGGCATGCCCCACAGTTTGGGGACCAGTGTCCTAGGGAACAGGGCCTTCATCATTCTAGGGCTGATATATTTGCCCTTCACCACTCTCTTACATTTGTCAGGACTGACATTGTCACATATAGATCTTTTGGCCTGTCCATCTGTATTACAGGAACATTACATAGTATTATCCCTCACAGCTCTCCAGAATCTGTGTTTGCTTTTTAATAATGTAAGGTTTGCCATGTCACCTGCAAATGATTCTCTGGGAAGCTAAGCCAAGATACACCAAGCCAGAGGGTAGCGTGTGTGTGTTTTATGCCACCTGTATTCCTCTGCTTCTGTAATTCCTTTACACAACAGCCTTTGTTTTATTTCTCCTGAATCCGATCTCACTTACATGTGTGTTATAGGAGTGTAAATCAATGGAGTTCTTCTGGGTGTACACCAGTGTACATGATACAAGAACTGGACCCAAGAGAGATCTTAAGTTAAATAATAAATGGCCACATTATAAAAAACAAAGGTGTCTATTTTATTTTAGGGAATATAATTAGAATCAAAATAGAGCAAGACAGGCATTCAGAAATGCCAGCTCTATTACATCTGTACAACTTTCAGATCACATTTCCAAAAACCAACAGAAGTCCATCCCACGCATCAGGGGAGAGCAGTCGCACAGATGTCAGTAGGAGAATTTTGCCCTGAAATTAAGCCATCTCTGAAGTTCTGGGTTCCCCTGTCACCAAAGCAAATGAGATTTTCTTTTCTCTAGTATTACCATTGACTTTTTGTTTCCTATTGTGTCTGGTTTTGTTGTTCATTTTTCTGATTTGTAAGAAACCTATGGCCACATTTGACCAGAAAACAACCCTAATCAGGGGGAAAAAGCTCTTTTACTCCAGAGCCATCTATTTTAAGATTTGAGCAGTGTGTTTTTTTGCTATTTTTGGCCTCCAACTCCAATGAAATCCATTAGAAACAGTCATCATCTTAAAGTATAAACACTCTGGATTCCTGACTTCCGAACGCGGCTTTATAGAGGGAGCGAACATTACACCAAATATGGAGATCACTGGAGATGTAACACATTTTGAGAAGGCAAGATTTCATCTGTCTCCAATATTATTTATTTTGCTGAATGTATTAAACTAAGCTGAATTCCTAGGAATAGCCACACCAGAACAAAGCAATGATCCATTTAGTCCAGTATTCTGTCTCTCATCATGGCCAACTCTAGATATATCAGAAGACAGTGTAAGATATTCATAATGCACCTTATAACAAAATTGTAGTAAGTGGGAAAGGGGTTGAATTTCCTCCTCTTCCTCCTGTGTTCAGCAGTTTATGCCCTGAAGTCTGAGGATTGATCAATAGCCATTGTAATTTTTGGACTAGCTAGTATCACTGCTGATGATGTTCTTATTCAGATCAACATCTAGTTCTTTTTCAAGTTTTGCTATGGTATTTGATGCAATAATATTTCATAGCAATGATTCCACAGGCTCATTCTACTTTGCGTTAAAAATAGAGGGCGGATCAACCCATACAGTTCAGATCTGGATCTTGAAAACTCCCAAAGACTGGGGGGGTCTGGAGGCATGGTTTTGGCTAGGGTCCTTCTTTAGTTAAAATGTAACTATTTTTAAACAGCATAGAAACTTGTCTTCTCAATTTCCACATCAGAGTGATTCTTTTAGGGCCTAATTCTGATCTCACACTGGGGCAAATCAATAGTAACTCTTCTGAAGTTATTGGAGTTATACAGATGTGAGTTGCAAATCAGGCCTTTAAACTCTTGTTCATTCATATGCAGAGCACCTGATTTTAAGTTTCCAATCCTCAGCTGCTTTATCCCTCCATTGTGCTTTGCCCTTTCTTTTGTCTCTACCTCTACCATCCTCCTACCTGCCAAGTGCTTTGTGGTGGGACGAAGGTAAAGCAGCATGTATAGAACTAACAAGTGCCTTTCCTTTCAGACCCTGGATGAAGCTCTGAAGTACTGCAACTATGTGTTCACCATCGTTTTTGTGTTTGAAGCTGTTCTGAAGTTGGTGGCATTTGGTTTTCGAAGATTCTTTAAGGACAGGTGAGATTATTTTCAACTCCTTTGTGTTTGGCCCAGGGTCTAAACCAGAAGCCAAGCAACTGAAGCATTGCTGTAAAAATAACATAGTTGGATACAAGAAACTCTGTGCTGACTAGCTACAGCTCCCGGGGATGTCTCACAGGAGTCAAGAAGTTAACAAAATGATGATTGACACCACTGGTCACGCTTTGTAAAGGGAATAGGAAATTAATACAAAGGGTTTAAGTGTGTTCTTAGCCCCTTTCACTGACTCCACCAAAGAATTTATCAGTGCTTAGTTTTGCTTGGCCTTGAGGTGACAGTCAAGCCACTACCCTTAATACATGCCTGGAAAAGACTATTCTTAACAATGTAATGGCACCGTTTCCTGCAGAACTGATGTCCTATCCAATCTAGACTAGTCCATGGGCAGCCTGCAGGGTGCTAGCTAAGTAAACCCACCAGGAATGGGCAAAGGAAGGCACCCTCAGCACTGTTGTCCTCTGACTACAGCTACCCAGAAGCATAACTTCACATTTTGCTGCTCACTCGACCGGATACAAACGTATGTGACAACGGGCTGTGATTTGGAGACCCGCTGAAGAGCCAGATATGTCAAAGAGCCTTATTTCATGCTTCACTTCACACAGAGGGGTCAGATGCTGTTCCATTTAGTCCTGGGAACAGTTTGTGTCCCTCGTTTATCCAGACGGCTGATGCATGGTTCTAGGCTGCCATGAGCAAGCCTACTTATCAGGAAAACTCCTTAGGAAAGTAGCTTAATCTCTTTTAGCTAAAACAAGTATGAGTTTTTAAGTTGCACATTGGTCTATCTCTAAGGAAGGTAGGGATATCAGGAACAGTGTAGCATAGTATGGTTCCAACTTTCCTCTCTAAACTTTGGGCCAAATCCTGAGCTGGAGTAAATCAGTTGAAGTACATGGTGCTTTGCCAGTTAACACCAGCTGAGGTTCTGGCCCATCAATCCTGGATCTGAAAGGGGATGGGGTGCTGGCCTTGCCCACGGTCCTTTCTATAGGAGAATACAATTCCACTGTTACGGGGCACCATCCTAACAACTCTGTCCATGACGCTCCTTTGAAGTGTGGTTCTTTTTTGTCTTTCCCACGTGTACCCTGCTAGGTGGAACCAGCTGGACCTGGCCATAGTTCTTCTCTCAATCATGGGCATCACGCTGGAGGAAATTGAAATGAATGCCGCGCTGCCTATCAATCCCACGATCATACGCATCATGCGGGTGCTACGCATAGCAAGAGGTAAGAATTGCCTTTCCAGCCTGGAGCCTCTTCAGTGACCATGCCTGATCTCTGGGGTGATTCCATAGAAGCCAGTGGGGTTGCATCAGGGATGAATTCAGCCCATTGTGTTTCATTTCTAGGTCATTTGAGTTTGATTCAGACCTAGGGATGGAGCCGGGCTGCAGGGTTTTGATTCAAAACTGTAGTCTGATCTATAGATCATGAATAAATATTCCCAGTTATCACTTTGAGGGATGACAGGTTCTTGTCCCAAGATCAGGCCCAGTATTATTAAAATTATTATATAGTTGGGACCCCCGATGTGCACAGATGCAACACTCACACTATAGGAACTCTTTTATATTGACAAATAAATAATTTATTAACACATTTAGCAAAGTCACACACTCTAACTCTGTAAGGTAGACAGAGATAATACATAAAGTACATCGGAACATCCATACTCACACCATCCCTTGCAGAACAACCTGAAATGTTAGCCATTATCTTCCTCATCCCTGTCACCCTTCTCATCTTCACCAGTGGCCATCATTCTGGCCCCTCCCCAAGGCTACATATCTCTCTCTACTGCCCCAGTTTGGGATGCCACTTTTATAATATGTTACGCTGACATTACCATGTCTAATGCATATTCAATAGGGGTTTCTCCCCTCTTCCATATTTGTATTTCCTCCCCTTACCAATGTTAAGGTGTCCGTCTTCTATAGGTTGGTGTATTTATGATTTCACCCCATTATCTTATATGTCAATTCATTGCCATGGCACTCTTGCGGTTGGATGTTTCGTCCAAAACCTTCCAGAAGCCGGTGTCAGTTCATGTTCTGTGGTTGGCTGATGTCATTATGGACAAAATTCCCCCCTACGCTCTACATCCAGTTCACCAAAACTCACGCATTACCTACGTTTATCTATGCCAAAGTTCATAGACCTCAAGCCTCTTGCTAACTGCTGAAGCCAATGACTTACAGGATACAAGCCTGTAGGTTCCTTGCATTGCTGCTGAATATAATAAAACAGAATATAATGCAAAGCAGTGAATATAATGGAGGTAAGCTGGCCCAGTGGTCTATAAAACCCAATATGCCCAGATATTATGGCCCATCTCTAATTCAAACCCAGGGTCCTAGACCTCTTGTGGGAAAAGATCTGCCATGGGAACACACAAGAGCAAGGACTGGTAGATTTCCCACATCCTAGTCTCCTCCTTAGAAGAGGAGGATCATACCTCATGGAGTGAGGCACCTTCCCTAGACATCAGCTGCAATGGGGCAAGGAGGAGAATTGACTTTGAAGGTTACTGTCTGCTCCCATTCACTTTGGAAAGGACAGGAGGGAGTAGGCCCAGAAGTTCCCCCATTCTGTTGTACGTGCCATGGAGGGGAGTATACTTGACACTTAGATCCCTGTCCCTGCATGCCATATTTATAAACGTAGGGCCTGATCCTCCTCTTTAACAGGCGTAAATGTGGAGTCACTCCACTGACATTAATGAAGTGGCTAGAGAGAGAAGAATCCACCCCACAGCATCTGTTTCACTCCTCTTCCTTGAATAGGTTTGTGGTGTTTACATAAAAAATGTGTCCTAGCCCTGGTGCTTCAGCTTTGCTTCTCGTTGTAGTGTTGAAACTGCTCAAAATGGCCACGGGGATGCGAGCTCTCTTGGACACAGTGGTGCAGGCCCTACCCCAGGTAAGTCCGGAGACAGGATCCACGCCAGACAGGGACAGAAGAGTTTGACTTCTCTCATGGATTTAGTTTTTGTGCTGCACCTTGTAGGAGATGCTGGTCCTGGTATATAGTCTTCGTATTCTCCATTGATACAAATGGTTCTGCTGAGAACTGCAGGCAAACATTCTGCCCTCGGGGACTGCAGGGTAGATCTTGTTCCCTGATTTTCTCGCCCCGTGCATGCATGGAATCCCCAGGAGTTCTGGGCTTGGTGAGAATAGCAGAGTGTTGGAGTTAGAGATCAACTGTGCAGATCTAAGAGCAAAATCTACCCTTCAACCTTTGTAGGCAAAGTTGTTATAAAATACAGAATTGGGGAGTCACGGGTGGACCGGTGCTTCCCAACCGATGCATCACAACTCCCGGGTTGGGCGCAGGGCACAGAACGTTTCATTACAATTACAAAAGAAAATAAAAATTTCCAGAATAACTGCAGGGCAACCAAAATCTTCCCTGTTTGTGAGGTCAGATGTTGTGGTTATCGAAGTAGCTCTACTCCTTTCATGTCTGCAAAGGCCAGCTGGACCCACAACTCACTCCCCCGCTCCCCCATCTCCTGGAAGGTCAGGTATTCTGCCATCCTCTCAAAAGGCACACCCCAATAATTATATAGCCTTAGCATCATTATCACTGATACATGGTTTACTCTCACTTCTGTAGTAAATGGGAGGGGTCACCAACGTTTTTGACTTCAAATGAAGGGAGACAACCTGAAAAGGCAGAGAGAGATCGGGGTGGACTGAGGAACCTGCTGATGAAAGCATTGGCATTAAAGGACTCTAAATGTGCACTAGATTGACTGTCAATATTTGACGATTTCCTTAAAATCCCCAGTTCCTTTATGGGGAAATCTCTGCTTTCATTTTTAAAAGAGCAAGTGTCTAGCTCTCATGGTTGTCAAGGAAAGCTTGAAAGCATGATCCCTAAAGGGTCAAAATCCAGAAGGCAAATAAAAAGAACCCAACGTTTTGCATTGGGGGTTGTTGTTTTTTTGTTTCCTCCCCTCCTCCCAAATCTCATTATTTTTAGACCAATCTCGTGGGGTTTTTTTGTTTCGTTTTTTTTTTTTTTTTGGGTCACCTTGCTCCTGATGTTTGAGTGCCCAGGGTTGGCAATCCTGCCAGTGCTGTAGAGGAAAGCATGATTTTCCACTGCCTTGTACTCTCATTTACACCTGAGCAAAGTGGGTTTAAAATGCTCCCAGATCAGTATGACAGCCTCTTGCACCCACTTTATTACAGGCATTAAGTGCTGAGACAAGCCTGTGGAGAATTGGGCCTAGGTAACTTGTACAACTTTGGTAGGGTTTATCTACACAGGGAAATTTACCAGTGGGACTATACCAGTGTAATATCCCTGGAGCTACTCTGGTATAATGTCCCAGATGCTTTCTGCTTTCCGAATAAGTGTGTCTACATGGGAGTTGTGCCAGATAGCTACAGAGGTTTAATTGTACTGGGATAGCAATAGAAGTATAATTGTACCAGCATAGTTCTGCCAGTATGTTTCCCCATTTAGACAAGCCCACAGCCTCTCCTGCCTGAACTGAAAAACAGAAGTTTCTTTTTCTTGGAAAGCTCTGTTTATCCTTCACCACTGCCTCAAAAGATGTTCTTAATCTAAGCCAATTGCTCTTTGGTATTTAGACTTTGCTTTCAACAATGGGCTTTGACTGAGAAGAAAGCCTGGAATTTACAAACCCGACCCCTGCAATGGCATTTCAAGAAAACAATTTATTTGTGTATATTCTTTTTCTTTCGAAAGCCATGAATTACAGAACTTTTTTAAAAAAACAAAAGGGGCACTTGAGGCCGGGTTTTTTACTTGTGACACAGAAACCAAATTTTCTGCTAATGTGAAATCCCTGGGAACCTTGCAGGCAAATCTTGTGCTGATAAAACTGCCATCTGTCATTAAAGTAAAAGTTGAGGAAAGGAGGAAGGGGACTTGGGAAATCTTCCTCCCTATCCTCAACCCAGATAACGTTGCATTACTTAAAGCTGCACCCAGGATCTGAAGCGCAGGGAGACATTTCTTATTCTAATGTATCAGTCTGTGTAATTCTTTTGCGCCTGCTTGTTAAATGACGAGAGAGGGGAATTCCATTTGTATGGGTCCTGCTGCAGCTTTTGAAGACATCTCTCCCGGAGTCGGTTGAATTAGCCCTTTCCAGCACTCTCATGCAGTACTAATTACAATAGATTTCTTTTCCTCTTTCAAGGGTGATTTTTGTTAGTTTCCTGTTCATCTGTATTACTTATCAAGAGAGATGAGCTTGATCTCCCTCTGCAGAACAAAGCACCCTGAACTTTGGGGATGCTGGCCTTTGAATCCACGTTTTGTAGCTGGCCCACTGAGACAGGGAATCATCAAGATCCAAATGCATGGACTCAGCCTGTGCCAAAATCCACAATCCCGGTTCATTAATATTAATGAACGTCAGAATAAGCGAGCGGGCAAGAGCCACCATCAAATACCTTTCTCCTCCACTAGAACGTCCAGTCTGAGCATCTAATGAAAATAGTCCGCCTTAAAGCCAAGAAGAGTTCCCATCATGCACTGCTCTTAAAGTGGTAGTCTAGGAGAAGTGAGGCAAAGAAGCAGTGGTCAGGGGAAAGACCTTAAAAAGGTAGCCCCCCCCCGCCCAATCACAGCCCCAATATTCATAATGGGTCAACCCCCACCAAACATTTTGGAAGTTCAAATCCAGATCCAACTCTGTGGCTTGGGCCTGTCCCTGTCTGTCTGTTTTGTGGCGATTTTTACCTAAGGCATCATCTCTTTTTCAGTGATGAACCTGTGTTTTCCAATTTCACAGCTCAGTTGACCAATCAATAAAGATATCTAGTGACCTGGCCAGGGTCACCACAAAGACATTATCGATCTTTGCCCTGCTGCACTATGAGAGTCCTAGGAGAAGAGGAATTTTTTAAAATGCAGAATGAGCAAATCATACAGTAGAGGAGAATTAAAAAAACCAAACAGTGAAATATCCTCATTGGCAGAGGAAGAATCCCTCCTGTGGACTTACAGCTTTTACATATATAGAGCCAAATTCTGCTCCCAGGTATGCTAATGTAGATCCCAAAGCGACAGTGTTACTCCAGGTTAATGTGAGTTAAACTGACATCATTAACTAGACATTACTAACCATAGCTCAAGTTTTTCAACATGCTAATTTAGTCTGACCTCCTGCATAAGCCAGGGCAAAGAACTTGACGATGCAATATCTGCATCAAGCCCATAACTTCTGTCGGTACTATAACATCTCTTGTAGAAAGATATCTAGTCTTGACTTATAGATTGAAAGTGATGGAGAATCCACCACATCCTTAGGTAACTTTTTCCCATGGAGAATTAAATACCCTCATTGTTTAAAATGTGCACCTTATTTCTCGTCTGAATGCGTCTAGCTTCTGCTTTCATTGGATCTCGTTATGCCTTTTTCTGCTAAATTAACAAGCTGTCTTCTGTCAGAAGTCTCTTCCTTATGTAGGTACTTGTCAACTGTGGTCAAGCCACCTCTTATCTTCCTTTTGAATCAGCTAAACAGATTGAGTTTCTTTTATCTCGCACTGTGTGAGGCAGGTTCTCCAGACCTTGAGTTCTTCTTGTAGCTTTTTTCCACATCCCTTTTCGTGTGTGGATATCACAGTTCTACACCCCCTCCCAGTAATGATGGCACTAAAACTGTATACAGAGGCAATATCACTGCCCTACTCCTGCTTTGAAATTCCCCTAATTATATATGCAAAGATTGCATTTGCCCCCTTAACTACAGCATCACACTGGGAACTCCTATTCACCCCAACTCCTTTTCAGAGTCACTGCTTTCCAGGCTACAATAACCCATCTTATAAGTGTGACCTACATTCTTTGTTCCTAGATGTATGACCTTGCTTTTGGCTGTGTTAAAATCCACGTTGTTTGAGTGAGCCCAGCTTACCCAAGTGATCCAGGTCAGTCTGTATCACTGTTCTCATATAAATCGCCGGTCAGAAAGCATTTGCAATCAGTTGCCAGTATTGCTTGTGATGGGGAAGGCAAAATGAAATTCAGCCACAGCAGTGCTATTGGTCGTACAATGTGGGGCCTTTGCTGTCAAAAACACAAACAGAAACGGCTGACAAATACATAGGGCGCAACGGATGCTATTTGTACATACTCCCTTTTCTGGCCAGAATCACAATTTACAATCCATGAAAGAATCTACAGTGGAAATGAGACATTTGCAGAAACGTGGGGCACAATAGCACAGCTAAAAGAGAGCATTTGTTGCAAGTCGAACTGTTTGATTTTTCTTTGTATCCCCCACAGTAGGTTAGACTCTGCTCAGTCACACCACTCTAATTCCGTTGGAGCAACGCTATAGATTTTCACTGCTGTGGCTGAGAGCAAAATCTGGTCCAATCTGTCAAGAAGATCTGGGTTCTTCTTTTTTTACTTCATCTATGGAATGCACATTAATTAAACCCAGGATTGGACAACATACCCCCTTCTTCTCTTCAAAGCTTGGAGCTCTGTACAACGGAGATTCTGTGCCAAGAAAAATGTGAAAAACTCCCTGTTCCCTGCTTCATTCTGCTGAAGGACAGAGGCTTCAGTTTGCTGCTGTCTGGGAGTTTAACTCTTCTAGGGGCAGCAGCTCCCATAGAGACTTTTGGGTGCAGCTTTTAAAGGCGTTTCTGCTGTTGTCTAAAGGGGATTTTATGATCTAAACAATAGTCTATTGTTATCATCCCCTGAAAATATACAGCGATTGTAAAGGCCCAGAGAAGGGGAACAAAAATGGATTGAGTGTGGGACCTGCAGCTGACAAGAGCAGGGAGAGATTAAATACTCAGGAGCCCCATTGAAGTCAATGGAGCTGTTCCTAGGTCAGGTCCACACTTGACCCTTAACTTATTTAGCCACCAAAAAAAAAAAAAAAGGGGGTGAGGGGGGGAAGAGTCTTGACTGAATTATTCCAAATGATACAGGCTGCAGTGAAAAATGATCAGTCCCTCTTTTTTAACCCTGTCCCATAATACGGGAACAAGGGGCTCTTTTGCACCTCAGGCCATTACTGGCCGTCCATTCTGAAAAGAACTGTTGGCTTATTGGCACTAGATTAGATCTGTGGTTAGCTCCCAGCCGGAAGGAAAGAAAAGTGAGAAGAAAAAGAAAAGAGGAAAAGTCGGGGGGGAGGGGAAGGCAAACAAAAATGTAAGCGCGTCTAGAACCGGGCCGAGAGACACTGGTGGAGCAATGCAAGGCTGTTGACTGCCCTAAAGTAGTCACGTAGCTAAGCAGAGCACTGCAGCCTCCCAGGCTGTCGATCTGGCACCTTCGTCTCGGACTGGAACTCACCCAGATGATGTCCCCTTTCCAGGCTGGCAAATGTGTCCGTTTTGTCCTCTGTCTAGTACATAAATTAGCTGGCATTTCCCTAATTCCAGAGTTATTGCTTTGGATGGCGGGAGCTGGCAGGAAAAGATAAGGACTCGTCCTGGGAAAGGCATGGCAGAGGCTTAGCTTTGTGAGAAATTGCTCTTCCCAGGCACCCGGGGATGCCCCAGTGCATTGTCTACATGGGCGGCTGAAATGCCAAGGGACAGGCTGGCAGTGCGGAAATGGAGTCAGAGCAGTGAGAGGTCCAGGAGGAGCTGTAGCAGGTTTCAGGAGCAGGAGAGAGGAGGCCTTCTGCCTTTCATTAACGCCTCTCACAGAGCCGACCGGCAGAGGGTGGAGAGGAGGTCGTCAGTCACAACGCTCTGTAGGGCTTGGTTTTGACTCTACGTCCTGACAGTGGATTCGGTAGCTCTGTGGGCCAGGATCTAGCATCCTGCTCTGATGATGATCCTATTAGCACTTCTGGAGCACTTTCCATCTGAGCCTCCCAAAGGGCTTCACACAGGAAGGTACGTACCATTCGCCCCTGTTAGATACAGAGGGAGAATCAGGACACAAAGGACCTAATCCAAAGCCCATTGAAGACAACATGAGACAACCCTTTGATGTCACTGGGCTTTGGATCAGGTCCAGAGAGAGGTTATAAGACCCACTCGCTCCAGATTCACACAGCAAGTCAGTGGCCTCAGAGGGAGCAGAATACAGGCATGAATCTCGGCCTCGACATCCCTTCACCAACAGGGTGGGCCCGGCTCAGAGGAGCCAACACTGCTACCTCAGCATAGCCTCTGTGCTGCCTGAGAGGCACTGGGTCTCCCCATGGTTCCCAGTGTAGGGCTGCACCTTCAGGACACAGCTGAGCCTTTAACAAAAACAGCCTGCGAAAACCCCTGTGAGGTGGCAAGCTCGTTTTGTGGGTGGGGAAACCGAGGAACGCAGCGGTTTAGGTCATCAAAAGATCTGTGGCACAGCTGGGAACAGAACCCTGATCCCCAGCCCACTGGTGCTCAGCTACCACAGCGACTAGATTAGGTTAAATAGAATAGCTGGAACCAAAAGACTCCCCTCAGTGCAGTACTAAGGAGGGTGATGTCCTGAGCAGCCAAAGCAGGGAGAGGCCCCAAGCCATCCCTCCCAGTGCATGCTAAGCCCATGCCTTTGCGTGACGTACTCCGTTCTCTGGAGTCCTCCTGGTGGCCTGGATGTGCTCAGTAAAGCTGCTGGTCTTCCGCCTCGCTCCTGAGCCTTAGCACGTTAGTTCAAGGCTCCCAGTGGTTGGAGATATAAAAGGGAGGCAAATAGGGTGGCAGGTGACCTGCCAGAGCCCTCCATGCATAGGTCTCCCTTGACTGTGTGGAACAGCAGCATCCCGCTCCCTGTTCCCCAGCCCCACGCTGGGGAACGGACCAGCCAGGGGGATGGGTGCGCTGTGCGGGCTGTCCCCCCGTAGCCCCGTGGGGAATCCACTGTAAAGGCCAGAAACGTTTAGGCTGAATTAACTTGTCTGGGAGCCTCTCTGGGCCCAGCAAAGTCCCTCTCTGAGATGTTCCACAGGTAGGGAGGTGGGACCAGGCTGCTGGGGAGACAATCCAGGGGTGGGAGAACAGATGGCCCTATCCTGCCCCTGATCTGCAGGCTCTGTCGCTGCATCCCCCGTTTGTTTCATAGGAAAGAGCTCCACAAGACAGCTTCCCGGGGCTTCCCTTCCCTGGGCTCCTCCCCACCCTGACTGCTCCCTGGCAGCGAGCGGTCTCTTCCCACTGACATTGGAGCCACAGCGAATGACTGATTACGCTCTCGTCGCCAGTGAGGGCAGCCGGGTGGGTTTTTTGTTGCTTTTTACACCCGGTTCAGACAGTCCCAGCGCAGGTCAGGGGGAGGCTAGCGGATAAACAGAGCCTGTGCTGAACTGCCAGGGCAGAACCGCCTTCGGTAAACCTGCCTCAGGTCACTGGCTGCCAGGACAATGATTGCTGGCTGTTAGAAGATTGGCTGGATCACGTGGGTCTGTTGCTCCTGGAGAGCCCAGAGAAGGCATCCCAGGCCCTGGCTGCTGTAGAAGAGTGTCTGGACACGATCTCACCTGCCTCGTTCATCACAACAACAATAATGATTCATACTTAGCCCTTCTCTAGTGCCTGTCCTTGCCAGCTCTCCCGATTGCTGGGCTGACCGCAATTACCTCCCTACGAAGGGACTGTAAACAGGTACGTTTAGTTGCAGAAGTGAAATGACTCGCCCAAGGCCGCGTACATAGTCCCCCTCCTATGCTGTTCTGCAGCTTTCTTTGGCCAACTTCCGCACACCCTCCCTCCCGCACCTCCTCTGCCGGAATGTGCCTCTGATTTCTTCTTCAGACTTCGGCATCTGCTGAGGCAATGGATCACCGAAGCCCCCTCTTTCCAGTAGCTTGAGGCATGCTCCTGTTTAACACAGAGCTGAGGCGTAGCACGCAAACAAGCTCAGGAGTAAGGGGGAAAGCTGCCGAGTTCATTGCTCGCCGTGTGCACCATCAGCCAGACACATCTCTGCACGTCAGGAAGGCTGCGCAGCCACATCAAGCAGTTTTTACTGGCAAGTCTCGGCTGGAGTCGAGCCGTTTCTTGGCTCTCCTCTTTTGCGAGCCGGGTGTCATCAGGGTAGCGAAGCCAGGACTCACTGTTAGAGATAATATCCGCACATGTCATCTTTAAAGCTCATAAACTGGTGACCACAAAACATGACTTGGCTAATTGCACTGGCATTACACTGGGAGATTTTCCGAGCTGCAGTTCTGCCGTTTGTGAGGAACACTGTTCTTCATCTTTCGATTGACACGTCACTGAAGCCGGTATGTACATGGAGAGATAGGATACCAAGATGGGAACTACCAGTAGGCTATCTCAGGATCTTGGATTTGTAACCCTTTTCCTTATTCCCCTTCCCTACCTCCACTTTGTTTTCCATCATCACATCATGTTTCTACTTAGACTGTGAGCTGGATAGGCCAGGGTCTGCCTCTTTTGCCTGTTTTGTGATACCTAGCACGCTTTTAAACACCATAATTAATAACGCAGCAGAGCCATGAAAAATGTTTGAGAATCTGCCACCTTATAACTGATATATGAAATATATAAAATCCTATATATAAAACCGATATAGGAAATACAGGGCAATTTCTAAAGCTTCATGTGCATTAAGATTCAGGGTAGTTCCTACTAAGTCACACTTACGGGTGGGTTCAGAGCTCCAACAAGGCCAGAGGGAACTTGCAATAGAAGATCTTGTGGGGAAGCCTCAGGAACAGCCAAGCTCAGGTAGGAATCGCTTTGAGTCTGAGTGACCAGTTAAACCCATGCCCAGGACAGGGATAAGTTTGGACACCTATTCAGGGTCTGTGTTGCTTCTTGAGGAAGAGATAGGGACTCTGCCCATTCTCCATTGGCAACGAAATCTAAAGCTGGATTAACAGACTGCTTGGTTTGGCTGGGGCCTTGGTTTTTTATTTTCCATTAGAAGAAACACTGCAAATGAGATTTAACCCAGACGGTTTTACCCATTGGCTGGCGATTTAACCCATTGATTACAATAACTGCACACAGCCAGGAAATGTTAAAGGTCACTGTTGACCCCCGCTGGGTCAGAGGGAGCTTTTGAAATGAGGCAGGTGCCTGTGTAGGAATTGAGGTGCCTCACTTCAGTGTCTTATATTTGAAACTCTTCCCCTTAATCATCATACAATAAACTTTAACAAACCACTAAAGGGCTTAAAATCCAAACCAAGGCCCCGATTCAGCCCAACACTTCAGCACATGCTGAACCAAAAGCGCATACTTAAATCCCATTCTGTGCTCAGTGGAATTGGGCCCTAAAGCCACACAATGAGCACAATGGGGTAGGAGGGTCCTATGCAGACACTGACAGTAGGTAAGACACAAAACACCTGTGGGTGTGGGTGGCTGAAGTGGACAAAACCACCTGAAAGAGAGAGGGTACCAGGAAGCTCTAGAGATGAAAGACTCAGGGCGGCCCAATAATTAGCCACTGGTCATTTGTTTCCCTTTTTTGCTTGTGTTTAAAATGTAATGGAGCAATTATGGTTGTGACCTCAACTTGCCTGACCCTTGTTCTGCTTTCTTCTTATGTAGGTAGGGAACCTTGGCCTACTTTTTATGCTCCTGTTTTTTATCTATGCTGCCCTGGGAGTGGAGCTGTTTGGAAAGCTAGGTGAGTAATGTGCTTGATACTGATTATTTCATCCAGTCAATATTTATTTGTCTTTCTCCGTTTCCATTGTTTTCTCTCTCTCTCTCTCTCTCTCTGGTCCTTTATAGCTCTGCAGCTCTGAAGATTAAAGCTTTCTCTTGATCTCAGGGTCACAGCTGACACATGATAATGTAACACAGACCCTTTCCACACCACACATACACACACGCAGAGTGTTCTGACCCTGCTTCCAGCTGCAGAGGAACTGTTTACTGCCTAAATATAATAATCTTGCATGGATATATTCACTAAGGCGGAATTTCACTGCTTACAGCCCAACAGATGAGTCTGCAGAGTTGGCTTAGAACCAGGTTTATGTTGGAGTAGCACCACGGTGAACTTCTCACTCTTCAGATCTTCCGCTGCCCTTAATTATTTCCTTTTCCGATAGGTTTTGGGATTCTGTCTTGTTTATAGATTGTTCTCAAAGAGCCATTTCCCCCTTTCTCAATCATCACAAAGCATCAGCTGTCTTAGCAACTTACCACCGACATCGCTTATTTACCCTGCTCAGGGGAGGTCTCTGGCACTGCAGAAGAAATGGCTACATAGTCACATATGTACTGCCATCCAGAAGAAGAGCAGGAGGCGTTAGACAAGAAAGGCAGCATAGTCCTGCTTTGCTCCCAGCTTCTTGGGTGCTGGGAAGAGAGAATACCCCCATTCCAGATCGGTG
The DNA here is from genome assembly GCF_965140235.1 of Caretta caretta. Lineage (NCBI taxonomy): Eukaryota > Metazoa > Chordata > Testudines > Cheloniidae > Caretta > Caretta caretta. The sequence goes on from NC_134215.1 coordinate 6,730,637, forward strand.
ACTTCCCCACCAACTCTTGTTGACCAAAGTCAGGAGACATCTACACTGGGATCAGAGGTGTGACTGCAGCACCTCGCTTTGATTGAATTAGCTCAAATAACAAGCAGCGGGAGTTACACAACACTGCACGGGCCCCTCGAGACGCTAGCTCATGCTGTTGTGGCTTTGCTGCTATTGTTAGTGAAGCTAGCTAGATCTGAGCTAGCTCGGGTATGTCTGCACATGCTCCCGTCACCCCTCTGACTGCAATGTAGACATAGCCTCTGTGTAATGTACTTTCACAATGTGGCTCTCTGGCTCCCTCTAATGGATGGACCACATAGAGGTCTGTGGGTCCGTCAACACTGCAGCTGGAAGCGTGTTTCCCAGCTCGGGTAGACAGACCCATCCGCGCACTAGCTTGCTAAAAATAGCAGAGTAGCCATGGCGACAGCTTAGGTGAGCCACCCAAGTATGTACCCAGGGGATCCAGGTGGGTTTATACTCGGGCAGGTAACTCAGGCTGCTTCCCATGATACCCCTGGCTACAATGCTATTTAGCATGCTAGCCCGTCTGTCTGCCTGGGTTGGGGGACACGCTCCTAGCTGCAGTGTCGACATACCGTAAGAGTCAGGTGATTGCTTCATGCTAACAGTGCTGCATCTTTTAGCTCAGGAGGGAAAGATCATGAATTTAGAGGCATGCATGCTTTTAGGCCCCATGTTCAAACCTCACAGATGACAGCCCATCTAGGGGCATCACCAACCTTCCATTAAGCATGTCTGGGAACACAACAGAGAGACTCTCGCCTAGCCAGCTCCACAGCACTGTCCCCTTTCAAGTGTGACAGGCCCAGGGGGCAAAATGGAAGAGTCACGTCCCAGGCATACCCTCGGTATCTCAGTCACAGATTGGGAGTCCCACACACGTTGCTTGGGAAGCCATTAAAGCTTTGATTTAGGACTCACTTTTGCATGTTCTGACTCTAACAAAGCTTCAGAAACTTCCAGAGCAGCTGCTTCCTCAGCCCGTACGGATGGAGAGGAAGGTCTGATCATTTTCAGATGGGCTTTACAGGGTGACAGCCGTGCTTAGGGCCTGACTGAAAAACCTTGTAGGGCTGTGGTATTTATATGAAACAGCAGGAGCTTCAGAAAGCTATGCAGTTAATGATGCTGTTACTCCAAAAGCAACATATTTTGCACTGCTGTGATGCTTTTCAGTGTATGGATTTCCATGCACTTTACATATATGTATTCCCCATAATCCTGACTGGGAGATCAGGAAGTGTTAGTAGCTCCATTTTACAGATGGGGAAACTGAGGCACAGAGAAGGGCAGTGACTTTCCCAAGGTCACCCGATGAGTCACTGGCACAGCTGTGAAAGGATCCCTAAGTCTTCTGACTCCAATCCCAGGTTTTAGCCATTAGACAATGCCTCTTGGGGAGTTGTGTGATCATTCACATCAATGCTCTCTACTGATATGTCTAAATGACCCTGTTGTTTTTTTAAAAAAATGTTGTTATGGTAGCAACTAGGGATTCACCTGAGATCCAGGCCCCCTTGTGCTAGATGCCGGACACATACAAAGTGGAGAGGGTCACTGCCTGGAAGGGTTTCCAATCTAAATAGACAAGACAGACAAAAGGAATATTTTTATATTCCCATTTTACAGCTGGAAAAACTGAGGCCCAGAGCAGGTAAGTGACTTGTCACACAGTTAGCATGTGGCAAAGTCACTAACAGAACCCAGATCTCCTAGGTCCCAGATCAGTGAGCTACAATTCTATTCTCTTTTACCTGCCATTGCAGCTGTACATCTACAGTACAACATCTAGGGTTGTGCAGCAACTCTCCAGAAAGCATCATTGAAAATGCGGTGATTCCTGTGCCAGGTATCTCTGGTAGCAGCAGTATTTATTCACCTATCCTTAGACAGAAGATACTTGAATACCTTAAAGACTAAGCAGCCCTCTCTGCAGTTCTAAACCCGTGCTGTGTTTCTATGCACACTCCATGCCAGCTCTGTGCAATAAACAATTGCTGTGTGTGGTTTGAGATTGAGACTTGATCCCAGCTGCGACGAGCACCCAGCCAGCCAGCAGACCACTTCCACTTCCTGACTTTTATTGGGAACAGTTTGATTTTTCTTCTCTCAAGCATGGCTGGTCCATGTCTGCCACAAAAAAGCCCAGCTCCCTCCTCAGTGAGGTTGGTGGCCGGGCTTTTTTTTTTTTTTTTTTTTTAATGCACTTCAGAAATAAATGACGAATAATGAAAGGCTCTTGCAAGACAGATTGCTGCCTGTCCTAATGAAAACTTAATGAGCCTGTATTTTATGTACAAGAGGATGTTTGGTGTGTGCAATTTACATGCATTAGGATATTAAATCTCAGGGGGAAAAATATAAAAATTGCTCATGTTATTCCAGTAAAATATCCCTTATGGGAAATGTGCTCTGTTTAAAAAAATAAAACAAGATAATCAACACAATGGAGAGAGTAATAGACAAGCCGCAGTGCAGAGCAGCAAAGAGGGAAAGCAGTGTTCGTAACCAATTGTGCAGAGTTAGCTTACACGGTCTTACTTCGTTCCACTTCATTTTCAGCGTCGTATATAGTTAGTACTGCCTGTTAAAGGGGTCTTAGAGGGCGAAAATGCAATCAGGTTTGTACCTATGGCAAGTTACTTAATCCTCAGGATGTCTTCAGAGATTTTACACACATGCCCAGCAAGCCAGACTACTCCTAGTCATAGACTTGGCTCTTCCATAGCACGTTTCACCAGTAGGGCTCATAGCAGTATCATTATCCCCCTTTGTGCAGCTGGAGAGACTGAGGTGAAGGAACTTGCCCTAAGTCACCCAGCAGCAGAGCCATCAGCAGAACCCCATGTGTCCTGAACCTCAGTCCAGCACTCTGTCCTCTAGGCCACACTGACTAGAGCGTGACAGAAATGTTGGCTCTCCAAACCAGGACGATTGCTTGGGGAGATTAGGGTGAGGGGAAAATCTGCTGCAAAAGAGCATGTTGCCTCTGAGAACAGAGGAAGGTAGAACCGTCCGTGAAGATCGGCTTGCACTGCAATTATGAGCTACGGACCACATCCGGGGGCACTTTAACATGCCCTTCTAAGCTCCAGGATCCCCCACAAAGCTAGGCTCCGATTCCAAGGCTGCAGATTGTGAGCTCCTTGGGGCAGACGCTGTCTTTGTGTCCTGTCTGTACAGCGTCTAGCATCGTGGGGTTCCGGTGATACAAACAGTAACAACATCCTGTACAAGATGAAATCATGGAACTGAATCAAAGAAAGAAACTCCATGTAGGGTAAAATCCCACTACCCTAGAAGCTTAGTGAAGGTAGGGGGTCTGGTAATGGAGATGCCCCTACAGATAAAACCCATATGGTTCATCTTCCACTTGCAGCTCCCTCACCCCGCAGCACTATTAACCAGTGCTTCCAAATGTACCTTACCAAGCTCTCATCCTCCCCTCCACCTTGAATGAATGAAGTTGGCTCCATTGGGTCACCTGGTGTTACCCTCCCAAGAGCATTGCAAAGGCACTAAATAATAATAAGAATACTACCTGGCTCTTGTATAGCATCTTTAATGAGTGGATCCAAAAACACCTGACAAAGGGTGGTCAGTATCATTTATCCCCATTGTACTGTTGGGGAAACTGAGGCACAAAGTGAGGAAGCGATTTTCCCATGGTCACACAGCAGGCCAGGGGCAGAGCTGAGACTAGAACCCAGGTTTCCTGAGTCTCAGGAATCTGTATCTGCTTGGCCACACTGCTGTATTGTCAGTTGGATCTGTTTGTAAACCAGCCCAGCTGTTTTCATTGTGTTGCTTTCACTTCTGTTCTGTGCAGACTGCAGCGAAGACAATCCCTGCGAAGGTCTGAGCCGGCACGCAACCTTCACCAACTTCGGCATGGCCTTTCTCACCCTCTTCAGGGTGTCCACTGGAGACAACTGGAATGGGATTATGAAGGTACTTGCGCTCTCTGTCCATGCTGCTGCCAGCTTCGCCATGCTGCAGATGTTCTCTGCCCCCTTTCCTCCACGGAACTGGCCAGTGTGAATTTACACCACAGCCCTCTATGGGAGGAATCAATTGTGCATTACAGGCTCTGTGCTTCTAAAAGATTCCAGAGCTTCCCCTTTAGCTCATGTGGCAGGGGGTTGTGGCCTTAGACAGCTTATCCCACTGCACCCACTTACCCCATCTCTATTCCACTTACTGCAGTAGCTCAGCTGGGTGTCTGTAACATCAATACAAAATAAAAGGAACTAAAATTCCACCCTGCATATGGCATGCTAATTCCTCAGCCTGTGTCTGAAATAATATTCCCATTATCTGCACAGTGCTGAACAGGCTGGCTTTGGAGTCCCTCTGTGGTTTAATGCTTGTTAGCAAAGCTCAGTCTGATTCAAAGCCCTCCCTCCCTTTCTCTCTCTCTGAATCTCAGGACACGCTGCGGGAGTGCACCAAGGAGGACAAGCACTGCCTGAGTTACCTGCCAGTCATCTCCCCCGTCTACTTCGTCACCTTTGTCCTCATCGCCCAGTTTGTCCTGGTCAATGTGGTGGTGGCCGTGCTGATGAAGCACCTGGAGGAGAGCAACAAGGAAGCCAAGGAGGATGCAGAGATGGACGCAGAGATAGAGCTGGAAATGTCCAGAGGAGGGAGCACCCCAGCCAACAGTGGGGGTGGAAGTGGCACCTCTGCCTCGGACGTCAGGGCCCCCTACGGGAGCCAGGAAGCCAGGAAGCCAGAGTCCCCCATGCGAGTGAAGCATCAAGCCCTGGTAATGATTGACTCAAGGCCTATGGTGTCTTCTAATGAATGGGGCAGGGAGCTTCTGGTCAGGATCTGTTGACCAGCAGAGGCTCCAGAGTCTGTCAGAACCCCAATTATATCAAACTAAAGGGTCGTGCCACAAGGCAGTTCAAAAGGAAGACAGCTTTTCCTGTGTCCCCCAGGATCTTAGGGCTTGGGAGTAGTTTCCACCCCCATCTCCGAGTCTTCCAACAAGATGAGAGGCTCCCCATGATGTAGGGCAGTCTGGCTCTTTGACCTCCATGTGTGACCTTTCACCACCCAGCATTCCAGGGGGAGTTTTAACTTCCATTTCTCATAGGCATCAGCAGTGGAGGAGTATCCCCGGTGAATTTGGACTCCGAGAAGTAACAGCCCAAGTCACATGTTATATATACCACTCCCCTCTTTGTACGTCATTTTACCATGAACAGCAGCTGCAGGGCCACTGGTAGCACAGGAGACCTTGCCCTGAGCAATCCCAGTTCGTGGGCTAAGCGGATGGCAGGAATTTCTTCCGTGCAGGTGCAGAAATCCAGCTCAGGTTGTTGTTAGTCTTATCACATCAGCCTCTTGGCAGGATATCCAAAGGAGCCAGTCAGGGTTAGGTGCCCAAATCACTTGAAATTCAGAGGGGTTCAGGCTCCAGTTTGAAAACCCCAGTGCTTGACCTTAGGGTGCAAATCCAGTTCTGACCGAAGCTCTCTCAACTCTCACTGACTTCAGCAGGACTTGTGTTTTGCTTATGCTAGGCTGAATTTGGTCCTGGGCCTTTTCAAAGTCCACAGCTGATGCCGACTTCCTTGGTTAGTGTGGAGACATCCCAACCAAGCGGCATTTTGAACTCTGACTCCTATTTACCCTCCAGAAAACAGGGCAATCAAAATTCAGGTAGGAGCGGGGGTGAGATTTGTCCCATTTCATGGCAGACAGTAGATTGAAAACAGAAAAATACAGAATTGTTTTGCTCATATCATCAAAAATTAATCTACCATAAAATCAATGGGGGTTTTAGACTAAATAGTGTTTTTTTTAATCCCTCAGACTCTAATAAGACAGACAAAAAGTAACTTGGTTAGACAGTAGCCGGGGAGTCAGCATTTTGAATCTAGAGCTTAATAAAAGTTTCTACCGGTAAATGAAGCACAATAGAATTGGTTAAATTTCTCCTTGGGCTTTGAGATCCTTGTTCTGATCACACACTGAACACAGACCGATCATACTTTTTACAAGTGTGGTCATGATCTGTCAATAGTCACTGAGCAAATGGCAGCCCGTGGGTTGTTTCCAAAACTGCTAATCTCGCCTGCTCATGGTGCTCATGAATAAACTGGTGGCCATCCAGTTATTTGTGACTAGCCAGTAGAACAGCCCCAGCAGAGCAGACTTGCCGTGTTGTTCCGTGTATTGGTAAACCACCCTTCCATCAGCTGGAAAAAACCCCATACAGCATGGTGTTACCAGGATCAGTTCCTCACCGTGATCTACATCTCAGGTGCCTTGGGTTGGAACAGATGTCTCATGGAGTTCCTGCTCCAGGTACCTACAGGAATAGGCCAGAGGCCTGTCTGAATCCAGGTCAAGAAGTTGCCAGCTAACGCTTTAACCCCCACTCATTACAGTCCTACGGAAACCCTAACTGAATTACCGTGTCCATCTGGTGTGGAATTGGGCTCCCCGTTTAGCTAGGTTCTCAGACATTCAGTAACTTTGCCCTGGGCTGGGTTGCATGCACGCGTAGGAGATATGAAACCACGGGTGCTGGGCCGTCCAAACGTGGCAAGGGTGGGGAGAGCCCAGCCCTTCCATGCGAGTTAGTGGAGCTGGCCAGGCCCCGGGGAAAGTGCCTGCTCAAAGCTGGCTGAGCTGCTCTTCCAATGGGCATTATCTGGGGAGCCCCCAGAGGGATCTGGAGGAGTCAGTCAGAGTTCCTACAGGGCAAGGGGGTGAAGAGTTCAAGGAAATACTGTTCTTAGGGTAACGGAGCAGGAGACTCTCACACCTGGAGTAGAAGGGGCTTTTACAGTGTCTGGGCGTGATGGGACGGATGCCTTTGCAAGAGGTAATAAGACACTCCAGACTTGCTTGCCATTTGGACCCTTTTCTGCCTTCTTTTTCTTTTCCTTCCCGTTTCATACGGAGGGGGCAGGTGTGGGGAGAGCGTGTGTGAGCGCAGGGTTGAAGGGTGAACCCCATCCTTGCTCCGCTACTGATACCTTTTATCTTCCTAATTTTGTCCCTGAAGGAGGCACTGAGCTGTGAGAATGTGTCTTTAGCCATCCCAGACTCAGACCCGCTGGAGGGCAGAGAGACTCCCCGGATGGAAAACACGTCCTTCCGCTCTGCTCCTCACCACCATGTCCTGACACCTTCCCACAAAACCCCAGGCTGCGAGTCAGAGGTGAATGAACGACGGACCGTTGCTTCTGGGTTGTGCCATCATGCTTTGGTGCTGTGCAGCTGGCCGCTGGTGTGTTAATGTCCGCCTAGCGTTGTCCTCCTGTTGCTTCACAGCTAGAGCAGTCTGTGTCCGTCCCCTGTCTTCCATGCTGCCTTTGCATCTGCTGAGCTGGGCACGTTCTAAATCATTTGGCTGGGGCAGGCCAAGGAGCCTGCATGGATTGCGCGTGACATGTTCTTTTTAGCCAAGAGAGCCCTGCACTTATTAGACAGAGGGATGGACAGATTGTTAAATAAACAGTGAGTCCTTCAAGTAACACTGTTATGTTTCTCCCACATGGAAAAGCTGCTCCCCACTGCTTCGATATGGACGTGATATAGATAATCCACTACTGCTACAATTGGCTTTGATTTTTCAAGTCGGTCAGCTGGTAACCTGCGGATTTTCAACCTGGCAGGCCATTTGTTTCCATTGTGTGGCTCATGTGAGCATATTTTCTTGGTTAAGCTAGAGGGGGCAAGCAGGTAGAGATTTCTATAGATTTCCTGCTTTTGGTTGAAAGATCCCGAAATTGATTTTCTTGCAATTACTGGGAACTCCTTAAATCTGTGCTGAGAAGGTGGAACGGCACAACAAAAGCAACACATGGTACGTAACAGTCTGGGCCCTGGCACAGAAAAGTGACATGACAGAAAAACTCCACAGCTACTCCATGATTAGTTGGTTGCACCTCATCTTATGATGGGCGTTCAGCGGGTAACTGACAGTACAGTAAATGGCCACGTTTCAATGTGTCTTGGGGAAGTGACCCATGGACATCCCTGGGTGAGGTCATGCAGCAAGAAAGGCAGGAGTGGGTCGATTGCTGTTGAGAGCCATTCCTGTATTTTACCACTGAAATGACCTTTGCAGGATACAAGGGGGGCAGGTGTTTTCCCACACTGACCCTTCTTGCTTCTAATCTTCTTTTAAACCAGTGCTCAGGCTGGGTCCCGTATCCAATGAGAGCGCTTCTTAACCCCAAAGCAGGACTGGCTCCAGACCCCTTCAGCACCCATGACCAGGGACAGTGCTGTCTGCTAACTGGCGAGGAGTCCCCAGATTTAGTTTTAGGCCTCTATTTTGGGCTGCTGTTTCAATATGCGATGGACAATACAGCAACGCACCTTCTCTGCACGCTCTGTTCTGGATGCCAATGGACTCCTAACCGAAGTTCAGTGTACTAATCGTTGCTGGGCCGAGGTTACCTTAAACTCTGCCTCTCCAGCTCTGACTCTCTGGCATCCTGGGAGCCGCTGATGCCAGGGTGATGGCAGGACATCTTTCTTGTGGGTGCTGCACCTCTGCAACTCCCTCCCACTGGAACCACACTGAAGTGTGTATATACCTGTTTCAAAGAGAGTTACGCTTTGCCCAGACTTTCAGCTGATTGAGAGCTGTGAAATTCTGGGCTCTTAGCCAAATGGCCAGAACAATCTCTTCTCTCAATCTTAAATCAGTAGGCTATTGGGTTTGCTCCTGTCATTTGGAATTGTTAATGACTGGCCATGGAAAAGGGACCCAAACACCATTTGTAACGGGTGCCTTAGAATTGTGTGTGACAATGACCGTGTTGTGGCAGCATCACAACAAGACAATGTTTTGAGACATAACACCACACAACACAGGAAACCCCAAGTCTAGACTAGAATGGACCTCCCATAATCAAGCCATCCTGGCCTCATTAGGGCCATGCTGTCTCTACCTTCTCTACTCTCCTGATGTCTGTAATTAGAGTGATGAACAAGGCATGCGGCAAACATCTCTGGAAATCTCTGGGCATCCAGTGGTCAGTGGCATCTCCAGGCAAGTTCTGGGCTAAGACTGAGTTATTGACTGGAGGGTGAGTTTTCAGTGCGTGAGGCAGAAAACAATCTGTATGAAGAGAAGCCACTCTGAGATGCTTCTCTTGCTCTCTGCAGGGCTTCTGCTTCCTTGTCTCCTTTAACCTTGGCCACCTGGAAGCTAAGCTTTGAGTTGCATCAAAGGGAGACTGTGGCAAGGGCATGTTGCAAAGAGAGGCAATAATTGGCATGTTGAATGCCACAAGGGGTCGAGGGTTTCTGCTGCTGTGTGGATAAGGTCCTGGCAGGTCCAAGGACAGACAGCTTGTTAACTCTGAGGAGAGTTAGAAAAAATGTCACCTTGTTAAGCTGGGAGAGCTTGAGAATTTGAAATGGCTCCCAGGTCTGGCATGTACAGGCAGGAGTATTTGTTTTTAGCTCTTGCTTTCCTCCTCCCTTCCTCACTGTGGAGCCTGGAGTTACCTGTGTGGGAAATCGCTAAACTAGCTCTGAGTGTGAGCTACATTTATTTAGTAGGACAAGCAAGAGAGAATAAAAAGAGCAAAAGCCACTTATGTGCCTTCCCAGGAACCCCCCTGGGGAATTCTGCCGTTGCTTGCTTGCAGTAACCGTGCGCCAAACGCCAGGCCCACATCTCCTGCCACAGTCTTCTTTGCTTATGGAGTATTTCTTTTTGTTTAAAAAAACATGGAGTCGGTTTAGGACTGGGGAAGAGTGCTAAGCTGACAGGGAGCAGGTGAAGGGTAGGAAGAATGATCTAATGGGTGGGGCACACTGGTTAAATTTCTGGCTCAGCTACAGATTCCCTGGGGGACCCACTTAATCTACCCTGGTCCTCAGCTCCCCATCTGTAAAATTGGCGTGATGCGTCCTTATTTCGCAGAATGTTGTGACAATAAAATCCATTCATGGGGATGAGACGCTCAGATACTGTAGCAATAGGGGCCAGCTGAGTGGATGCAGAAGCCGTGCCAGGTATCCCACAAACCTGTTCTGAGAACTTCCATTCCCTGGGCTACCTCTGGGTGTCATGATCTGCATGCTCGGACAGCCTGTGGCCTCTCTGGTGAGACGACACACAGGGGGCCAGTAGGAAAGGTGGCTCTCTGATACGGACATCTGCTAAGTAGGAACTGGACTGAAGCCATCGTCTCATTTCACACAAGTCACTGATCGGCTCATGAATACTTTTGACCGCTACCAGCCTGGACCGGATTTGGAGCAGTGGCCTAGAGGCAAAAGGCTTTGCATCCTATTACAAGTCCCCCATTTAGCCCCCTTCAAGGTTATTTCTGCCCTTAAAACGTCAGGGCTGGTGTGCGGTAATGGCTTTTGGAGAGACACTATGCATGGTGATTGCAGAGTAATTGTGATGTAACTGTTTGGTATTTATTGCCCACTTCTACCGGGGCAGTTACCATACAACTGAAAAGCATACACATCCTAGTTGTGTTTTGTCAGTGACACCTTTACATACTCAACAGTGCCAAGGAATGTCCACTCTTGCTTTCTCTCTATCACCTGAATGGTCAACGACCTGTGAAGAAAACGCTACAAATTTCCAGAGGTTTGATCGCGCTGCGGCCTAGACGCATGGTATTGGGGACAGATTGCAAGGTGCCAGTCATGCCCCGAGGCTACTTTTAGCATATGATAGTCAAGTGTTTGTCTGGCAGGAGGTGAAAGAAGGGGCACTGAGCTGGCATGGCAATCCTAACCCCAGGCCAGTGCAGAGGGGAGGCCCGGCAGGGGAAGACTGCAGAGCAGCAGCTGTTGTCCCACAGGGCTGGGCCTGGCTCCCTTCTCCAGGTGTTGTGACCGGGGCAGGCGTCAAGGTCACAATGCCATTGCGCCAGCCGCATCTCCCTCATGACAGAGGGGCAGCCGGGCCAAACCCAAATGGTGCTCCGACCCCGTGTGCCAGGTCACAACACCGGGAGTGCAAGCCAGGCCCAGCCCCGTGAAACAGGAACCATGTGGGGTGGGTTCAGGGAGGGCTCGCCTCCGCTCTGCACTGGGCTGGGATGAGGCACAGAGCCAGGGCAGAGGGTTCTGCTGCTGGTGAGCGGTGCCCCTTTGGCGGGGCAAGGAGGAGGAGTGCGCCCATTGAATAGGGAGGCTACGTCCAGCGCTGAGCCGTACCATGTTAGCCTGGTGGTGCTAATACATAGACATGATCATGAGTGAAACTAGCAAGCTAATAGGGAGGATTGAAAGCGGCACCACCAATGACCCCGGTTGCAAAACCCGCCCCTGCCACTGCATGTGCAACATTAATGTTCTTTATTTAAGGCTAGATTATACCTTTGTCCCACCTGGCTGTGCAGGGGATCAGGCAGCAGCACTGGGGTCAGGGTGGTCTGATGCAGAGCAGAAAAACTGCTCTCCTGATACCAACTACCACAAGCCAGGCTGCAGGGAGGGGGAGGTCACACGCACACGCAGAGCTGTGCAGGCAGGAGCTCCAGGAAATTATTTCACACACACGTACACACAGGAGGCCGGCTCTTCCTGGGACAGCACAGCTGGACACTGCCCTGTCTCATGAAGACACGGTGGCATGGATTTAAGCGTGAGCTGTACAAGCTTGCTCGGAACCCTGGGTACATACTCACAGTGCTAGTCTGTGCCACCCTATCTTCACTTCCGTTTCCAGCTGGGCTAGCTAGATTAAAGCTAGTGTGTGTATGCCTACCCGAGCTGCAGTCACAGCTGAGACTGCAGTGTAGACATACCTTAGAGTAAGCTCTTGGGGTGAAATCCTGACCCTATTGAAGTCGGTGGGGGTCTTGCTGTTAACTTCAATGGGGGCCAGGATTTCACCCTCAATCTGGCCCTTATCCAGCACCAAAGACAGCTGGAGTCCCGCCATTGACTTCAGTGAGCTTTGGATCAGACCCTAGCTAGACACTTTAGAAACAAATATGAAGACAAAGGGAGCTTGTGTTCAAGTGTCATCGGATGTCACCATTTCTTAGAGTGGCATTACACCCTGGTTGGGCCAAAGTACATGTCAGGTCTGTAAATTTAATATGTTCATATTTAAAACTTCGTTATAAATGGATCTCTTCTGTTCCCATTGAAAAGGTCACAAATTGGCCCCGTGCCCAATAGCCTCCGTTATTGCAATCTTTTACGTTAGGATGTGTTCTTTGCAACTAACAGTCCATTTTAAAGAATTTTAAACAAGAGCTTAGCTTCTGTAGACAATACTGTGACCATTCTTCAGAAAATGGCTTCATGAGCCCCCGTTTAAAACTACTGATAAAGGGAAATGACTCCTTTCTTGCAAGCACTTTTCTTCGTAAATGACCTTATGCATGCAGCTCAGGTGTTCACATGCTATATTATTAACTACAGTGACTCTGCTCTGGTCAAAATTGGCACAAGCCTGATGCATTAACAGATTAGAACTGAAGGCCTGGGTTCCGCAGTGCTGCTGAGCAAATCAGAATTTTGTTCCTGATGCCAGCTACCCATAAATAATTGCTTCTTGATCCACTGTATTCTCAGCCAAGTTCAACAGTGTAAAAACACAGAAGTAATTTGTCTCAAGGGTTTGTCCTTAGAGGAGAAAAATTCATGAGCTGGGGATATGGAAAATACAGATTTAACCAGATCCTGAATGACATGTGGACAGTTCAACACTGAGTCTTGAACCCAGACTTTCCTAGCACGACTGAGGGAAACCCCACAGCTGGGAAGTAAAATGAATTAATTTCATGCATAACTGGGAAAATGTTTTCACTCAACCACTTGGAGGCTGACATTAAAGGAAAACCGATGTCATTAGTTGTATTTTAAATAACTAAATAAATGGTGAGGGAATGTTTCTAGTAGTTAAAACAGGGAGTCAGAACTCCAGCATCCGACACTGACTCACTATATGACCCTGGGCAAGTCACATAAACTTGTCTCAGTTCTTCCCTCTGGGAGCGGCATAACAATTAGGTAAGTAAAGAACTTTAAGTCCCTTGGATAAAAGTTGCTAAAGAAGGACAAAGTACAAGTGGTGTTTATATAAATACATATTTGCAATATCAAGCTGTGATCCTGCAATGTGTAGCACAGTCATTGAGGCTCAGCATGGGGTATAGGATACACATCACATAGGACTGAGGTCTTAGTGTATATATGGGAGGTGGGTATGTGTATTTATATGCATGATAAATGAATTACCAGAGACTTGTCTCCGCTTGTCAGCATGGGTTTGAGTGTCTCTGAGTGGGAGTGGCCATTTTACCCATCTATCATCAGACTGGACCTGGAGCTGGGCTGTAGGTTAAGATGTAGGTAATGCTTATCACCATGGGAATTCCTAAGAAATGCAGGAGACTTTCCGAGTTATTGTTAAATTAACCACACAATAAAAGATTAGAACGTGTCCATTTGGAAAGTGTCTTTCTCGTGTGTTCCCATGGTGATCTGTGTTTCTTGTGATGTCAGATGCGTGTCCAGGTGGTGGCTTCCTGGATGATGGTTAATTGTTGTTTTGTTATATTTCAGACACATTTTGAGTGATTTACTTAGCAATAAAGCCAGTGCTGACGAAAGCCCCTTTCATGTCCCACTGGAGCTTTCGTTTACCCAGGGGCACCAGAGACATCAAGCGGAAGGCACAGCTGCCTCAGGTTTTAAGCCTCAATGCTGTTTCCAAGGATGGCAAACAAAAAGGAGCTCAAGGCAGCCTCACCGCCAGGGTGCAGAATAACCCAGTTTTCCTTCTCTTTCTAATTTGCAGGAAGGCGCTGCTTGCATGAGATCAAAGAGAGAGCCTCAGAACTTCCTAACGGTTCGCAAGATCTCAGTGTCCCGGATGCACTCCTTGCCCAACGACAGCTACATGTTCCGCCCTGTGATGCCAGCCAAAGCCCCGTACCCTCTCCATGAGGTGGAGATGGAGACCTATGCCTGCAAATCACAAAGAGGTACCACAGGGATGGGATGCATTCTCTGTGCTCTTTGTTCCTCCTCATATTGTATTTGCTAGGCACTGGGAGGATGTCAGGCAACCTATGCAAGGAACCGGAACCAGTTTGTGTGGTGGTGTGATAGGAAGCCGAATAATGCAATCAGTACAGAATAAATCCTTTTTAATGTAATTTGATACCACGTTCACTTTATTTTATCCTACGCCTAGAATTTTGAGGGTGCTGTAGGATTTTGTATTTAAAATGCATAACTGCCTTGTTAAAGTTATCTGGAGGAAGCTGGAAGTTTGCATGTCTAGAAACGGGACCAATGGGCACCAGAGAGGTTGCAGGTTGTGTTTCATGGAATAGCATATTAACTGTATGTTTCTTGTAAGATGATCAGCAGTGAAATAGTTAACAAGGGTGCCATTTGTATTGCCATTATCAGTTTTCAGAGTCAACACAATATTGAGACGAATACTGTTCCAACCTCTCAGAGCTATAGTTTCAGTCTGTCTGAAGACTCAGGAAGCTGTCACTCTGCTAGATTACATTTAGGTCACAGTTGGAAGGTTTTTGTTATAAAAGCTAGAAACCATTTTTCCCTCTAGGGAAAACTGAGATTCCATAGCACAGCTCTGTGATGAGAAGTTGTTTGTGTGGCAGATTCTGTGGAATCAGAAGCTGCACAGGGGTCCTGACAACACATTGAGACAACCACATCCAAATATTTTTGCCCTAAGATGCCATTTTCTGCCCAGTTATTCCTGACTTGCAGGTTGGTTTGAAAGGGGAATGGGAGTGAGAGAGCGTCTGTCTCCCTAAAAATATGTGCATCTTGAATTATTGCTTTTTGGCTCCCAAGAACTTATCCAGACTGGCTTCCTCTGACGCAACAGTATTTTAATGCAAGAATGACATGGACAGATGGGTGGTGGGATTACCTGGTGGGGCTGGCCAGGACTAGCCGATCTGTTCTGATTTCTCCGGATAAAGTAACTCTCTGTTTGTTAAAAAGCCCTGGATACAGCTCAATGTTCTCTGCTCAGTATTTATGGTTGTCCCACCTGCCCTGGAAAGGGAAGTGCGAGAGCTTTGCTAAGCAGAGTGAGCGGTTGTTGGATTTCACTGCCGACTGACTGGGGCTGACTCACCAATCTCTGACGCTGATGTGAATGAGGAAGAATTCCACTGGTGTCAGTGAAACTCTGGTGTGAGGGGAGAATCTGGTCCACTATTTTGTAACCTTTTCCAGCTGTATTCTTCAGCGAATCACAAGAAATATCACTACGCCTCACAGAGGGACTATTTTCCCTCCTCCAGTGCCTGAATCCTACCAGTGTCCCTTCATGCTGTACTGATCAGCCTACTGGGGGTGTACACAGGGACTAGTGTTTGTTTCATGAATTTTGGGGGCTTTTTGGAGGTCTTAGGAAGCCAGTGATCAGACCAGAATCAGCTAGAGCTTCTCTTCTACTGGTTTGGTTACTGGATGGGGAAAATGCCATGAAGTGGCCAGATTGTGTGTTCTTTTGGCCCCATAAACGACTCCCTGGCCCGTTAAAAAAGCAAATGAAAAACACACAGATGCCGAGCAATTTTGGTTTTACTGAGCTTTCCAGAATGCTACAATGTGGGGCGTTCTTGGCCTCTCCTCGAGGAGAGAGAGTTGGGAAAATTTCCATTAGACAATTATTCCAACAAAAGATGGTGGGGGAGGGGGAATGTCGTGAAAACGTTTGCTGTGTTTATTTGGTTTTCCCACCAGCTGCAGAAGCCCTGCCATAACGCTTGCCTAAGAAAGGAAAGATTGCTAATAGGACATCAGTCATCTCGTCGGAAAGGTGTTAGTGACCAAGGTGCAGCCGGAGTAGGTATTTATGGTCCCTATCCAAGAGGACTAGATTAGCAAGTACAAACCAAAATTGAGGGGTATTGGCAAAGTTTTGTGGGATCCCACGATGGGTCCAGCTAGAGGGGCGACAGGTCAGGACTGCCATGCAGTCACAGAAGTGTGGAGGAGCTAAGGACTGTAATGGAAAAGCCTGCCACATTCCAGAACTTAGGAGCGCAAACAGAGCTATGCCTGGTTCTTTCAGTCCCTCTGAGGATGGATAAAATTCATTAAAATATTCCGTGCATATTCTGGGGAAAGGTACCTCCCCTCCCCCCCCGCCAAAAAAAAGTGTCCAAAAAGCCTATTTTTCTCAATGCAATCGGGTAGCTGGGAGGCAACTGCAGACTGTCTAAATGGGTCTTGTAACCAGTCCAAGTTCACTGACCTCTGGGTGAGATCTCTCTGTGTGATGGATACTGTGTTTGTACAGAGAGCAGCGACGTAAAAACAGACATTAGCTCTTGCGCTAATGAGGAACAGTAAATCCTGCTGCCAAAAAGCAGGCGATCTTGAAAACAAAATGGGACACTCTGGTAAAGCCACAGAAGTTGGGAGGAGAGATTGCTCTGCAGAATGAGCTGGGGAAGCAGGAGCTGTGAGTGAGAAACTAATGACTCGGGATTGATACCTGAGATTAGGGGGTCGCTTTTCAAAGGGGCTGTCTTCTAGGTGCAGACAGAGAGAATATCCGCATAATCATCCAGGCTTACAGAGCCAGGGCTCAGCAGTCTCTGTGCTGCTGCTGTCAAAGAGTTTGAGTCCAGATGGGACCACCTGTCAGATCATCTAGTTCAGGGGTGGCCAACCTGAGTCTGAGAAGGAGCCAGAATTTACCAGTGGACATTGCCAAAGAACCACTGTAACACGTCAGCAGCTCCCCCGCCCCGCTCCCAGCGCCTCCCGCCCACCGGCAGCCCCGCCAATCATCTCCTCCCCCTCCCTCCCCGCACCCCCCGGTCAGCTGTTTTGTGGCGTGCAGGAGGCTCTGGGGGGGAGCGGGGAGGAGCGAGGGCACAGCAGGCTCAGGGAAGGGGTGGAGTGGGGGCAGGGCCTGTAGCAGAGCCAGGGGTTGAGCAGTGAGCGCCCTCCCCACCCCCGGCACATTGGAAAGTTGACGCCTGTCGCTCCAGCCCCGGAGTCGGTGCCTGTACAAGGAGCCGCATCTTAACTTCTGAAGAACTGCATGTGGCTCTGGAGTCACAAGTTGGCCACCCCGATCTAGTTTGACCTCCTGTATGTCACAGGCCACTAAACGTCACCAAGCCAACCACTGAATTAGACCAAAATATTATAACCCTCAGGAGACTCAACTATTGTGTGTCACAGGCGGAGAACAGGAGGGACCACTGCCTGAATCCCCTGCAATGGTAGCAAATTGGTTAAGTGTGACCAGGATCAGCTGAGCTGGATCTCCTGCATCAGTCACAATAGCAATAGACAATGTTTTGAGATTATGTAACCGTTAGCTGAGGATCTCAAAGCTCTTCACTCACTCTGGGTCTACAATCAATGGCAGAACTCTCATTGACTTCGCTAGGCGCTGGATGGGACCAAGAATTAAGCCGTACAGCAGCACCCCTCTGGGCATTTAAGTGGTGGTGGTGGTGGTTCCAATTTACAAATGGTTAAGGGGCCGTAAGCAAGTCATTGGCAGCCCAAGGAATAGAGCCCAGGTGTCCTGACTTACAGTATCCTGATCTAACCCCTAGTCTCCATCTGATCCAAATTCTGAAACTAGACCGCTTCCCTATTCAGATCCAACCCACAGCCACACGGGAAGGTTGCAAGTATGGAGCTGCAAACCCACTCTCCCTTTCCCTCCCAAATAAGCCCCTAGCACGTGAAGTGAAGCAGAATCTCTGCTAACATCTTAGGGCCTAGGACACACCAACTGAGCAGTATCCAATAGAGGGCAGGCCCACACATGAGACGGTTATAATTGGAAAAAAACGTATGCATTTAGACTGGGGTCCTGGTCCGTCCCTAGGGCTTGTACACCCTACAGCAACACAAGTAATAAACAATCATCACAAGCTTTTCACAGGCCCACCTAGGAGACGTGTTTATCCAGATGCGTTCTCCAAGCACTACACAAGTAGTGTGATCTACTGGTTAGAGCAGAATGGGAGTCAGGACTCCTCGGCTCTATTCCGACTCTGCCCGTGGGATATTGTGTGGCTTGATTTGGCCTGTCACTGAATTAACTTGTGTTTTCTTACCCCGCGTCTGTGTGCTTTGAAATCCTTGGAGCCTCGTTCCGCAGCGAAAGCTCTCACAAACCCACACGTTACAACTCTTGTCCGGCAGCTGTGGCTAGTGTTCTCTCTCCTTCTGTAGGGTCTGTCACCTCCATCCGTTCCCAACCCGTGGGAACATGCTCCTCTCTGAGAGTCCCAAGGGAGTTGCTTCAGGTGACTGCTGTATCTTCTCACCGAGACAGCTGTGACACATGCAAGATCCCTTCTCCACAGTCCACATCACGATCTCCCAGTCTCAACAGGCTGCTGTGTAGACAGGTAGGAGGCGATGAACTCTCCTCTCCCATCAGACTTTTTCTGTCTGTCTTTTTCCTCCCTCCCCTTCATCATCTCTCTCGCTCTCTCTTCTTTTGAATGATGGCGTTGTAACACAAGAACAAATAGAGTTTCACAAAGGCTGTGAGCAGGATGGGACAGAGTAGCTATTTGAGCACAATATAATCCTGGCGACATTTCCTATCAGTTTGGATGCCTTTATGATTTTGTATTTTTCAAATCAATTTCCAGTCTCAGTGCCCTGGGTATTTCAAACCACTGACAGATTCAGTGCACACAGGCAGATTCCAATTTCAGATCGGCAATGTCGTAGAGGCTGTGTTGAACATGCATTTGAGGGACATGCTTCCATGTTGTGCAAAGCTTCTGTTAACCCCCATTAGTCAAAATAATTGTGGAGGCTGTTTGTTGGGCCACCTCCAGGCCTCAGATGCGCACTGATAGCTCTCACTGAAGTCATGTCCCTGTGACCCGCACTCTGTGAGTAGAGCTTGCAGAGACTGATTTAGAGCAGACTGTTTCTAATTCAGGTACCGTATGGCTAAATACACTTGGGTGACATAAAGTCATTCAGCTGGTTCCCCCTTCTGCATGCAAGAGGCCTAATGGGCTCACTTTATCAAAGAGTGGGATTGTATTAGTTACAGCTGCTGGTGTTTTACTCGAGGCATTGCCTTTCAGTAGTTGATAACCGTGGTGCCAAAAAAGAGTACTGACCCTTTTATGCGCACATGGCCTGTCAAAAACTAGAGGGAACATTGACCCTGTATAACAACATAAGAACGGCCACATTGGGTCAGACTAATGGTCCAGCTAGCCCAGTATCCTGTCTTCCGACAGTGACCAGTGCTAGATGCTTCAGAGCGAATTAACAGAACAGGGCAATTGTCGAGAGATCCATCCCCTGTTGTCCAGTCCCAGCTTCTGGCAGTTGGAAGTTTAGGGGCACTCAGAGGATGGGGTTGCATCCCTGACCGTCTTGGCTATAGCCACTGATGGACTTATCCTCCGTGAACTTCTCTAATTCTTTTTTGAACCCAGTTATACTTTTGGCCTTCACAACATCCCCTGGCAACAAGTTCTGCAGGTTGACTGTGGTTGTGTGAAGAAGTAGTATTACCCATATGAGAACAGAGACCGAAGTTCCATCTAGTCTGGTACCTTAGCTCTGACAGTGGCCAAGCGCATATGCTTCAAATCAAGCTGCGTAACTTGCATGATATACCAAATAGTGCCATATTGTCCTCTGAAGAGAAATTCCTTCCTGACCCCTAGCTGGCTCTGGTGCCTGTAGCATGAGAGTTGGTCGCTCTAGAAATGGGTATCTTAGATAGCGTGTATTGGTACAGGACTTTGTGCTGATTCACAAATAAAACAGGAAGGTTCAGAAGGCCTGGGAAGATCAGAGGCCTGCACATACAGGCACAGCTGGAATATACCTGAGATATGGCTTACCCACCATGAGTCTGTCTGTTAGCTCAACTGTTGCCACCTTATACCAAATGAACCTGCACTCGTGATAATTAGTGTGTGTGGCAGCTGTGGTGATGTTACCAGCTCTGAAACTCACTGAGCGTAGGTTGATTCTGTCACATGCCACATCCACCGCTAAAAGCGTGTCTTGTTAGCGCCCCGAGAGAACACTGTGCTTTTATCCCATCTGTCTCTGCTTGCCTTGCAGGAGGCCATTAGAACGGATTCACTGGATGGGCAGAATACAGATTCCAAGGACAGTCTGCAAGCTGAGTCCAGCGAGAGCCTGCAGCTGAAGAAGCAGTCCCAGAGCAACTTAGGTGCAGCTTTGTTCCATCCTAGCCCACTCTCCCAGCCGGGCACTCCCCCGCAGTCCCCAACGTCATCCTCACACCATCGACACCCGAGCGTTCGTACCCGCAAGCACGCTTACAGCCAGCACAGTATTCCGAGCAGGCCTTCCAGTCAAAATAGCAACCCAGCCAGCCCCGAGAACTCTCTGTTTGAATCCTCAGACCTGGCTGACGAAGAAGTCAGCCACATAAACAGCTCGGTGAAAGACTGGCAAGAGCAGCCGGAAATCAGAAGCCGCTCGGTCTCTCCTTTCATCTCCCCGGCTTCATCTCTGGTCCCCCTCAAGAACTGCAGCACAGCCAGCCTGGCCAGGAGCAACAGCAGAGAGAGAGACTTGAGGAAGTTTTACAGTGTTGATACTAAAGGGTTTCTGGACAAGCCCAGCTGGGCAGATGACCAAAGAAGGCACTCCATTGAGATCTGCCCTTCCATTGACAATGGAGACGGTAGCTTGGAACAGCCCGCGGAAGGGAAGGAAAGGTCTCCTGTCCACATTCAGTCTGAGTCGGAGTATATCCCTGGGGCTCGGAGGAAGAAGAAGATGAGCCCACCTTGCATTTCTATAGATCCTCCCATGGAGGACGAAAGCAGCACGGCTTCACGTACCAAAGCCTCTGAGAACAGCATGCTGAGGAGAAGGACCCCGTCGTGCGAATCCACCGCGTACAGGGACTCCTTGGACATGACTGACAGTCAGCCCGGGGAGCAGGCCTCTAAAGCAGAACGGCGGGTCCAGCCCCCGTGTCGAGGGGAGCACCTGACAATCCCAAACTTCTCCTTCGAGCAGTCTGACCCCAGCTCCTCAAGCAGCCTCTCAGATCTCCTTTTGGACAGTGGCCAGGCCATGCCCTCCGGCGTGGTGTCCGTGGACTCCCGGCCAGATGCCACGGCGCTGGAACTGAAAAAGCTGGATCACTTAAAAACTCAGTGCAACAACCCTGAGAAAAACAAAGAGCTTCTAGGCGTTACGAAGAGCCCCAAAAGGCGGCACGAACTGGTCCCTGTGACTGTTGCAACAGATGAAGACATAGACAAACCAGTATAGCTTTGTAGGGGCGGGAGAGGGAAGTCTTAAGGGCTTGACACCGATGTGGTTTTGAAACAGCACCCCTGTGCGGAAGGGACTGCAAAGCCACGTTCGTGGCTGATTTCCCCCCCCCCCCAGTCACACGTTCCTAAGCGCTGTCGGGGGATGGGTTTTGCAAAAAGTGATACGGAAACGACACGAGGTGCAGGGCGGGGGAGGGGGACATGCAAACGTGTTTCTTTTCTAAAGGGAAGATGGATTTGCTTTTTTTTTTCCCCAGGTGGCCTCAATCACATTGATTTGGGTTCGGGCTGTGTTCGTTTGTTTTGTTTTTGTTTTTTAAACGTTCTCGACTTTTAAACCGGCACCATTTATTGTGCAGAGATGCCACAGTATGCAGACGTGCCCAGGAGACGGGAGCTGTACATTGTCTGTCTATCGGCAGTGATATCAATAGAAATCGTGTATTTGTGAGATACAAAAGCTACAAAAAAATACCCACAAAAAACTCTCTCTTCATAATGCACATATTTTTATAGAGAAGCTATACTGTTTTTTGCATTACGTCCGACTCCCCAGACAGGAGGTGTTTTCTTGGGTTTTATGTGGAAGTAATTAGTAAGGGTGGTTTTTTTTCCCAAATGTTTCTCTTCTTTCTTTGCTTTCATTCTTCTTTTCTCTCCTTCCGCTTTTCTCCCTGCACAATCATCCTGCTGGCTTCTATTCACAGCTGGTGCTTTTGAAGTCTCTCTCTCTCTTTTCATTTATTTTACTTTGGTACTTTAGAGGATGTCCTCTCTAAAGAAAAAAAAAATAACCAAATCACTACTGAATTGTAGCCAGTGCAATAATAAGTTATTCATTCTTGTCTGTACAAACTGTCCTTTTTTATTTTTGTTTTTATTTTTTATTTTTTAATTTTTTGCTTTTACTGAATTCAGGTTAAATGTTGCAATAATCTGAACTAATGTGCACAAGCAAAGCTTCTTGAGTTTAAAAAAGAAAAGGGGAAAAAAGAAATTTACAGAGAGATAAAGGAAAAAAGAAAACAAATAAATAGTAAATTATTTAAGAAATGTATTTTGTTTACTGCAGTCAAAGTAAATTATTGATACAGTATGTAAAGGTTTTAAGAGTCGTCTTAGATGATGTTCTTTGTAAGCGTTTAAGCTAATGATTTGTTTTCTTCATAGCATAATGCCTTTGAAAAGAAGGTGAGCTCAGTAATTGTATCATTTGCACTCTTTGTGTTCCTTTTCCCTACACACACACACGCACAAGCCCACTAGCACTCTCAATCCATGTGAAAAGGCCTCTTTTCATTAGCAGCATAGGATCAACATGAAGCCACTAGCAGAATTAAAGTCATTTATTAACACCCCCAACTTGTATTTTTATTTTTCCTTTTTTAATCTTCTTTCCTCCCCCACTCTCCATCCCAAACCCCTTTTTCCGTGCGACAGCTCTGCCAATGGAAAGCTGCTGCTTAATGAAAACAATAAACTACGCAACACCGCGCGAGGGTGCGGGGTAAAATCGAGCGCCAGGCGGTAGCAACAGTGACAGCAGCAGCAAAATAATAATTCTCTCTTTTTTTTCTTCCGTTCCATGCCGCCTCATATTTATGCATTCACGTATATCTTCTGTTATTTATGCATTCATTACTCAGAAAAAATGTATCTTGTTTCACATGTATTAAACTGTATAAACTGGACGCGTGGCTTGACTTTCTGCTACACGGTCAGATTTAGCTGTGCTGCCAGGTCCAGACACATGCCAATCCTGCAACCCTCACTCTAGTGAGTAGTCCCTTTATCAGTGGGGATTGTGGGACAGTGGTGGCTGAAGACACAGCTGCTCCCCTGGTTATATCCGGGTCCACATCTCTCCAGTTCCCAAATTTTTGCCGGCACAACCCCATTTGGATGAAGTATTTCCTGGGGACCCCAGACCGCATGGAGAATGCCGTTTGGAAGAGCAAGATGGCATCTTCCGTGTCTAGTGTCCTCGCATGCTCCGCAAAGCAAAATGGCGTCCTCCACGCAGAAGGGAGCACCGTGACCCCATCAGCTGATGGCACGACCCCATTTGGGGTCACAACCCACCGTTTGAGAACTGCTGTCCTAGTGCATGGTTGCTCTATAATAGGAGCATCTTTCCCAGCATGCCTTTCAGGAGCTGGCCCTTTCAGTTTGGCAGCTCCAAGCAGCTGCGGCTCGAAGGGCCCAACTTTGCCACTGGCAGCTGCCTCCATCTCTCCTGCAACTAGTAGGAACCTGTCACGTTTCCTTTCTCTTATGGCTGAGAAACTGGCATGTTTGCACAGGACTGCTAGCTAGGGTCTACTCATGTGAGTAAGGTTTGCAGGACCTGCTTCCAAATTGCCTTTCCCGCAGCTGTCACTGGCATCAAGTATTCCTGAACCATTTCCAAGCTGCACTCGTCTATAGCAATGCTGAACCGATGAGCAAATCCCTTACCTAGCCGGGAGGAGCCTTTCCGTATGTTCAGGCACCTCCATGCCGTCCTTAGACGTAGGCTGCCGCCGAGCACCTGTGTTGTGTAATTAAAAAGCCGTTAGGATTAGTGTAAATAATGATCCCAGCTCAGGGGGATGGCGAGGACTTCCAAAAATGCGCCATAAAAGTAATTATTAATAGCACTTTGGGGACCGTGGCACACTCCCTTTATTGCAAATTAACCAACAGACTGGAAAAGCAAAAGCTCTCTGTTTGGAAAGTGAATTTGGCTTTGAGGCAAACACCACGTCCCAGTGTGTCCCGTTTTTTTTTTACCCTCCGCACAGCTGTGCGTTACAGCATTTGGCTGCAACGATTGGGCTTGGTTGTAAAAGACAATATTTCCCCTCTGACACCCCGCCCCGAAAAGCAAATGTGAGGAAAGAATATCTCCCCCTTCTGGGGTCTGTGCCCGCTCTGTGGATGTTAAGTACAGCTCTGCATCATTAGAAGACGGAGCGGTTTGCTTGTAAAACGAGACAAACCGGATCCGTTCCCTCCACTGCTCGTGTTCTGGCATGAAAGCAGGCACCGGAATGCCACGTACTAAAGCGAGCGATGCAGGGCCGGATTCTGCCACGGTGCGGCAGCCCGAGGAGCTGCTACTGCTGAGACCAACTCATGTGTGACGGGCAGCAGGGGCAACTGGGGCATGTGGAGGGAGGAGGAGAAAAGAAAGGGGACTGGGGAGGGCGACTAATGGATGGGGAAGTGGGATCTGGGGGGAACTGACCGATTTGGATACAGGGGGAGGTATAGGGGACACCCACATTTCAGATTTTAGACACATTTCATGCCAAGTTCACATATAGCTGCAAAGTTTCCTCAGGCGATTTGCCTCATCAGTGTAGACGGGGCCAGGCGGGATGGTTTAGCTGCACACCCTAGCGACGTAAGTTATGCCGATGTAGGCTGTGGGGTAGACATAACCTAAAAATTTGCGTTCCCTCCCCATTTGTATAACTTTTCAGTAGTTTTTAGGAGTGTGTTTAAGCTGAAATCCTTATGACCGATGAAGATTCACCAGCCAGTCTAGCTAAGTGGTTTCTTTTCTCAAAAGCAAAACCCAGAATGAAATGCTCTGAATTCGTTAACTGATCAGACCATCCACTATGGCCAGTCCAATAAGGGCCGTTAAGGACTAGTTATGAGACCAAAGTTCTACTGATCCTTATTGGGTTGATCAATACAACTATAGGAGTCCTCAATGCAGATTTATTACATTTACTTATTAAAACTGCTGACTTGTTACCTTTGGAAACCGAACCTGGTGGGGTCTTTTCTTTGGGTCTTGTGCAGATGTGACTGAGAGTCTTTGGTTATGCTACATCCGTCTGCCTAGATACAAATGGTGGAAGTTGAAGCTAAATAAATCGAGGTTGGAAATAAGGGGTAAAGCTTTAACCGTGACGGTGATTAGCCATGGGACAACTTACCTAGGAAGGGGGTAGATTCTCCATCCCTTAAGTCTTTCAGTCAACATTGGATGTCTTTGGGGAAGTTGGGCAGGAGGTCAGACTGATGTTATGAGCTTGATACAGGAATCGCTGGCTGGATCTCTGGCCTATACTGTGCAGGAGGTCAGACTGGATGATCATAGAGATTCCTTCTGGCCTTAAAACTTAGGAGCCTATATTTTATACATGACTTTTCTTACACACACAATGAAAAATCATATCAAAACTGTACCTGGAGGGACTAATTTTCCACCTGGATTTAAGCAGATCTCCATTATTATTATTTTTTTGCAGGCCCAGTTATTTGCATCCTCCCTTTCAGCCAGTCAACACTGGGCAAATAATTTAACCAGTTCAGCTAAACCAATTCTAAAACCAGACAGAGACCTAGCATAGGCCTGATTTGACTCTCTTCTCAAATGTCTCTGAGTGACACAGCTGGAAATCTGGCTTCCTGCTGAATCCAAGATCCGACAGAGTTTGTGAAAATCATTTTGGGAGAAAAAAATTAACCACCTGTTTTTGAACCTCTGGGAATGTTTGGTTTGGATGGAGGGTCAGATTGGGTCGGGGAGGGGGGGGTTAATCTCAGCCTGTTTGCCCAGCCAAAAGATTAAATCTTGCCATGCAGGCACAGTGGACCTTTCTTCTTGTTTCTGGGTAACTTATTAGCACGCTAAGGGTATGTCCATGCTGCAGCTGGGAGCCTGGATTTCCCAGGTTGGGTATCTCTCCTCAAGCTAGCACACTACAAACAGCTGTCTGGCTGGGCGTAATACAGGTGGCAGCTGAGGCTCTCTGCCCAAGTACAGAGTAGCTAGCCCAAGCCACCGCCTCGGCCACCCTGAGCTACGGCTGTAGCTCATGAAAGCTTCTGCTCAAATAAATTGGTCAGTCTCTAAGGTGCCACAAGTCCCCCTTTTCTTTTTGCGGATACAGACTAACACGGCTGCTACTCTGAAAACTGCTATTTTTAGTGCACTAGCTTGAACAGAGCTAGCATGTGTCTGTCTGGCCAGGCTGGGAAGCACGTTCCCAGCATAGACATCGCCTAAGACACTCCTCCAATGAGGACTCTTGTTCTTGACAAGTCCTCAGCACCTAAGATATCCCACAGCAACAGAATGTCAGCCAGATGCCTCAGTACCAATTCTACACCTACACCCACTGTTTCCATTCATCAGCTACTTTAACTCCCCTCGGGAAATACTCCAGGCAGTGAAAGTTGAGCTCCAAGAGGGAGACTTGGCTCCTGGATTTGTGCAGCACAATTGGCAACATGCTGCTTTCCCCTAAAGCTCTGTGTTATTAAGATGGCTCATCAGCTCTGAAGCACTTAATTCACTAGGCAGTGCTGAGAGCCACGGACACAGGAGTATTTAATGCAAA
Organism: Caretta caretta; assembly: GCF_965140235.1. NCBI lineage: Eukaryota > Metazoa > Chordata > Testudines > Cheloniidae > Caretta > Caretta caretta. The sequence goes on from NC_134215.1 coordinate 6,757,251, forward strand.
CGTGAAGAGGTGTTTCATTGAACTCCAGCGCCAGTGGGAAAGCTCGACAAGGATGAAATTGCTTAGTTACTTGTTCCGTTGGCTTTAGCATCTGTCAGAGTGAGTTGACAAACAGGCTCTCTACCAACGCTCCAGCTAACTGCCTTTCCGAGGCCTGCCCTGACCACAACAGACGCTGTTGAGTCCAGTCACACATCCGCCGTGTCCCGCACGCACCTCTCCCAGAGCTTCATTGCTTCCCGTGGCCCCAGCCAGACGAGGTGGTTCTGATTTTAGGAGCGTTGTCATGAGCGAAAAACAAAGCGTCGGACAATAGGCTGCAGGAGCTGCTTTTGTGACCCAACTAACTACTGTGAGAGTGAGTTCGTTTGATTGCGAGGATAGAAGTAATTTTAAACCAGCTTTGGTTCAGATGTGATTCTAAGGTACTTATAGGCCCCCTCATTACTGTAGTATCAGCACCTCGTGATCTTCAGGGTGTTTAGCCTCACAACACCCCTGGGAGGTAGGGAATTGCTGTTATCCCCATTCTGCAGAGTGGCTCTGTGCCTCAGTTTCCCTGAGCGACTTGCCTCAGGTGAAGCATATAGCAGACCAGGGACTTGAACCCAGTTGGCCCCAGTCCTAGGCTGGTGCCTAACCACGGGACCATTCTTCCTGACTGAGCATGGCTTTGTTTTCCAGAAGCCACAGCGAACTTCTGGTCAGGTGACGAACTAGCTACATCTTAGCTGTGTGAATATGCTGCTTTCCCCCACCTCTCTGCTGGTATAACTAATTAAGTGAGCCATGAAAAATGTCCTGATAGTTTTGTGACACTGAAATGAATCCTGCAGCTGTCGGGAGCCCTGGGGCATAGGCCAACTGGGCCTTATTTTCACAGATGCTCAGCATCCATAATGCCCAGTGACTTCCCTGGGAGCTACAGATGTTCGTCAAATCAGGCCCCGTGCCTTTTGCCTCACTAATTCCATGACCCTGAGTTTGCTGTGGGAGCCGAGGAAAGAAGCCAGAGAAGGGTTATCAGCCTGTCAGTGGGATCCTTAAAGAGACCCTCTGACTGTTCCAAACTCTGGGATACATCCCTTTCCTGAATGCGCTTGGGAAAGGAAGACGTGCATAGGAGCAAAGCTTAGCCTCTTCTCCACAGTACTGTGTCTAAGGGAGAGGTTGCCCCCCTCCAATGGTAAAACCCATGGGTGGGGGCACATAGGAAGAAATGTCCAAGAGTCCGACCCAAATCATTCCATCTGCAGAACCAGCCATTGCCCCACTGACATGCCTGGTGCATCCCTGCGCTCTAGGGCAGACAGCTCCGTGGTGCCGCTGGGCTGAGGCAACGGTTGCTTTGATGGGAGATGCGATGGGGTCTCCTGTTCGCTGCGGGGGGGACTTTTCAAATCTGGCTTTGCTGTCTTAAACGGCAGCTCGCAGAAGCCTGCCCTCATCTTGAACAGCCTCACATCAGGCAGGAGCCCGGCTGGCTTTGAAAGGCGAAGCCAAGCGCCCATTGTGTTCCCTTTAATGACACATGTGAGGGGTGAACTCCATGCATAATTCAGCTGCAGCGGGCAGCACCTGCATGGGGTTACAGGAGGAGGTGAGAACGGGGGCGATGCTGCTTCCGGTTGAATGGGCTCCAGTGTAGGGGAAATAACAGAGAGTCGCTGGCTGCAGATGTCTCGGCAGACACAGTCAGCTTGAGTTTAAAAGCCTCCCTGACATTGTGTGCACCAGTGCAGGCATTCATATTCAATGTCTGTCTTCCATCCTGCTTTACATCTGGCTCCTAAAGCCATCCTGCTTTTCCAGAGCGGGAGACATTGGCCATGTGGCAAAACGTTGTCTTGCCCTCAGCTTGTTCCTGTTCAAATCAAGGCATTGGACTCGAAAACAGCTCCGGGGGGGAGGGTGGTCTCACTCATTCTCACTGGTGCCTTAGGAACTAAGAGTGCAGAGGAACTCAGTAATGTAAGGCATTAACTCACCTTTTGTTCAGGGTACAGGCATGCTGCTACGGACGCAGGCCTGGGCACCCGGATGTCTTTTTCTCAATCTGCTGGGGCCCGAGTGCAGGGGTGCTGGAACTAGGGGTGTTGCGGACAGGGCATCACCCCCTGGTTTGAAGTGGTTTCCATCAGCTGCAGGGTTTACAGCTTGTTTCAATGGCTCTCAGCAGCTCTCACACACACACACACACACTCTCTCACACACTATACAAATTGTTCCAACACCACTGCCCAAGCGTGAGACACAGCAGCAATCCTGCCAAACCCAAGCATTCAAAATTCACCAGTCGGGCAGCAAAAAATCATGATATTGGCCTAAAAATAATGAGATTTTGGCCTGGTCTACACTGAACAATTAGATTGACCTAGCACCGTTGCTCAGGGCTGTGTAAAATTTCATGCCCTGGGTGCCAGAGTTAAGCCGGCCTGATCCCAGTGTAAACACAAGTAGGTCAGTGGACGAATGCTTTTGTCGACCTAGTTACCACCTCTCTGAGAGGTGGATTAAAGCAGTGGTTCTCAACCAGGGGTACGCGTACCCCTGGGGGTACACAGAGGTCTTCCATGGCGTACACCAACTCATCTAGATATTTGCCTCGTTTTACAACACGCTACCTAAAAAGCACTAGCGAAGTCACTGCAAACTACAATTTCATACAGAAAATGCCTTGTTTATACTGCCCTACGTATTACACACTGAAATGTAAGTACAATATATATATATTCCCATTGACTGATATGGTAAAAATGAGAGAGTCAGCAATTCTTCAGTAACAATGCACTGTGACACGTTTGTATTTTTATATCTGATTTTGTAAGCAAGTAGTTTTTAAGTGAAGTATAACTTGGGGAGTACACAAGACAAATCGGACTCCTGAAAGGGGTACGGAAGTCTGGAAAGGTTGAGAACCACTGGTTTAAAGACCCCTTCCGTCAATGCAGGAAGTATATACACTATGGTGCAACAGTGACACAGCTGTCCTGTAGCTGCTGCCATGTGGACATTGTCACGGAGTCCCTGGGCGATGCTCTGGAACTGCTCCCCATGAAGCCAGTCAGGACTCTGGGGCAGTCGCCTTTCTGTGAGCAGCCTGTCTTCAGGACACACAGCTCACCCAGCTTCCACCTTCCTGGGTCTGACCTCGGAGCATTCAGCATCCTCTGCCCCTCCGTGCGCTTCCCCCAGCGAGTCCGCTCAGGCGGGGCTCCTGGGGAAGCCAGAGGGTCCTGCCCCCCAACTTCGCAGTCAGACGTGACTCTCAGCCAGCCAGTAAAACAGAAGGTTTATTAGACGACAGGAACATGGTCTAAAACAGAGCTTGCAGGTGCAGAGAACGGGACCCCTCAGCTGGGTCCATTTTGGGGGCAGTGAGCCAGACAACCACGTCTACACTTCACTCCATGTCCCAGCCAGCCCCAAACTGAAACCCCCTCCAGCCCCTCCTCCTCTGGGCTTTGTTCCTTTCCCGGGCCAGGAGGGCACGTGATTCCTTTGTTCTCCAACCCTTCAGCTTTCACCTTGCAGGGGGGGAAGGGCCCAGGCCATCAGTTGCCAGGAAACAGGGTGTTGGCCATTCTCTGTGTCCAGACCCCTGCACACACCTGCCCTCTAGGGCTCTGCAATGATCATACACCCTTACCCCACCCCCTAGATACTTAAGAACTGCATAGGGGAAACTGAGGCACCCCCACAATATTCGGAGGAAACATTAAGAACAGGCCCACTTCGTCACAGACATACCCTTTAAAACATAGTCCGTTTGGGGTTCAGTTCAGTTCTGGTTTTTGAGTCCTTAGGCTTTGCATTTTCAAGCTTTTCTCTGCAATCACGAGGGCTAGAAACGTATTTCTTCTTTTCAAGGCAAGCTGAGATTCTCAGGTACCTGACTCCAGGAGCTGGGGCTTAAAGAATAAGGCAAATATTGTGAGACCAGCAATAAAATTGCAAGAGTTGGCAACACACGGTCAGGAAGCCCAGGTCAGCAGCCAGCAGCAGGCACTGTCTGCCCACTGAAACCTTGGACATGATCTGGCAGGCTCTAAGAGGGTAGCTGGCCCTCTGAACAGGCCAGGGCCTCAGCTTAACTCTGACTGGCTCCACAAAGGGAGAGGAGGCAACTCAGGTTGGCCTGAGACTAATTAACTCACTTAGGCAGTTAATTAGGCAGGGAAGCTTCTGAGCATGATAAACGGAAGCTGCTTCCAGTGGGGTCAGGCCAGAAAACTGATGTTCCTGGGGAGAGGAACAGCCTCCAACACAGAAGAGCGCCCACGGGAAGGACTTCTCGGGGAGAACCTGGTGAGGTGAAGAGGGCTCACCAGGAAAGGAAACCAAGGAAGAACACTCCCAGGTGGGGGCGGCTCTGAAGGGAGGAGCTCCGAATGCCTCAGCAGAGCCTGGGCCCCATGGAAGGACTTCACCAAGGAGCTGCAGAAGCCCCAGATCAGAGGAATTATATGCTGTCCTGAGGAAGGGTCATCATGGTTTGACCTCTGTGGGCACCTTGATCCAAGAGAAGAAACCCTTCCCCAGCTGATGACAAGAGACCCTGGCTCCAGAAGAGGATTCCGGATCAAGAGAGCCTCACTGGTATGGGACCGGGACATAAAGCTGACTCAGCCCCCTCTCCCTCCAGTTAGAGATGCTGAGTTGGAGGCCTATTTGTATAATGTTCCAAATTTGGGTTAAACAAACTAGCTCTTCAAAAGGGCACAGTTCAATATACATAAGCCTAACTGGACTTATTGAAAACCCCTGGGGAAACTGAGGCAGAAGCGTAATTGCAATGCCATGCTGGGCTGTCCGGATGGCCCCCACCCTGCAGGCCTTTGTCCCCTCAGAGGCTGCTGTACTTGGAAAATAATGGCAAGCCATTGCAACAATATCAACTACCAATATAGCTTCTTTAACTCAAAGAATGAAAAACATCACTGTTGTTTTATTTATTAAGTCCTATCTGCGTATCTATCCCAGGATCTCCCATCATTTTACAAACAATTAACTAAGCATTTCAGTGCAATACATCCCTCCAAACAGAGAGGCAGGTAGGTTAATAATAATATTTTATAGTTGGGGAAACTGAGGCACAAGTGGGGCTGGAAGTGCCTTGCCCCAGGTCCTGCAGGGAATCAGTGGCAGAGCAAGAGCAAGCCTCTGAAATCTTGGCTCCAAGTTAGATAGCTCGGTAAGAATTTATATAGAGTATGGGAATGAAGAGCATTAACATGGAAGCATCTGAATGATACAGACATGCCTCTTTATGGTGAGAAGAAAAATCCTTCCTTTTTCTCCATATATATTGGAGGTATTTGTAACTGATGCATCAGAAATGCCTTTTAATCATGCACAATCTGATAGGCTCTTGAGAGATCCAGGTCCGCTGAATTTGTACAGCACTAATACGACGCCTCTTAACTTCAGGTCGTGAGCATGCTCCTTGTCTCCTCCCTGAAGTGTGAATGGGCCTTTCCTTTAAGGTTCTTCTATGCAAACTCCATAGCTAATTATTGACTGTTGCTATTGTCTCTCTGGCGCTGCCTACCATGCCAGCTGATGAGCTTGGACCCACCTAGAGAGCTGTCCCACCCCACTGAGACATCGCCCCAGAAGGACCAATGTTCCATTATGTTGACACTTAAAATAATGCCCATGCCCGGCATTGCAGAAGCCCCCAGCAGTGAAGGGACTAATAGGGATGCAGCTAGAGAGCCCCCTAGCCTGTGCTCTGCAGTCCCAGCTCCTTTCCCTTTTTGTTGTTTTCTCTCAAGGCAGGGAAAGCGCCTTGTACTCTCCCAGGGCAAGGATGCTATCCCCTCACAGTCTGAATCTTGGTGGATCCAGCCATCTCACAGCAAAGGCTGTGGGAAATGACCTTGCCGACACTGTTTCTTGCCTGCTGTTTTCTCAGGAGAGTTGAAGCATCTTGAAGGAGACGGATGGAAGTATGGGGGAAAAAAAATGCCTAGTTTTGCCTTTGACCTCTGCATCCTCTGCGAGCTGCAACCAGGATGCAGAACTGTCGCCGCCCAGGAATCTGCTGTTGCGCAGGGTTGTTTTTAAAGCCACTGCCACTAATTGATTTGCCTTTTTACGTGGTTTGGCTTTTATTTCATATACAAAGCGGTTCCAGCCACGATGCCACGGGGAGTCCATTTTTGTTGGGTGGGAGGTAACATGCTGAATATCCACCGCTGGCTACTTTAGTGTCCTCTCAGCAGAAAATACCTCAGATTGCAGCTCGGAGGAGAAACGGGGTGTGGCTGCGGCTACTGTTTGATTTAACTACACGTTCTGCTTGTTTCCCACCGATCTATGCTCAAACACCCTGTTGCTATTGTTGCTTCAACGTCCCTCCCCTGGTACCCGCTCGTTTTTCTTCGCATCTGCTATGTCTTGACTTTTTGCCTCTGACCTGTTTGCAAAAAGAAAAGGAGTACTTGTGGCACCTTAGAGACTAACCAATTTATTTGAGCATGAGCTTTCGTGAGCTACAGCTCACTTCATCAGATGTTTACCGTGGAAACTGCAGCAGACTTTATATACACACAGAGAATATGAAACAATACCTCCTCCCACCCCACTGTCCTGCTGGTAATAGCTTATCTAAAGTGATCAACAGGTGGGCCATTTCCAGCACAAATCCAGGTTTTCTCACCCTCCACCCCCCACACAAATTCACTCTCCTGCTGGAATTTGTGTGGGGGGTGGAGGGTGAGAAAACCTGGATTTGTGCTGGAAATGGCCCACCTGTTGATCACTTTAGATAAGCTATTACCAGCAGGACAGTGGGGTGGGAGGAGGTATTGTTTCATATTCTCTGTGTGTATATAAAGTCTGCTGCAGTTTCCACGGTAAACATCTGATGAAGTGAGCTGTAGCTCACGAAAGCTCATGCTCAAATAAATTGGTTAGTCTCTAAGGTGCCACAAGTACTCCTTTTCTTTTTGCGAATACAGACTAACACGGCTGTTCCTCTGTGACCTGTTTGGGGAATTGACACTATGTTTAGCACGATGGGGACTAGCCTGGCCGATGCCTCAACGTACTCCCGTCGTATAAACACTGAATAATGAACCTTTCCCCACAACGTGAACACAACCGAGTCGGACACATTTTTTGTTGTTGTTGACTTTCCCTAAAGTTTGACTAGTGCCTGGCTTGGTTGTTCACTGTGATTTCTCATGCCACTCTGAACTGCTTTGCACTGGAAATGGAAATATCACAAGAAAAGTTCGTGTGACTCACTAAAGCCAGGAAGTCCTGATGCTCTAATATTAGCATTTGGCTGAATGATTTCTCCAGCCCAAAATCTTGCTCAAGCAGTTCAGGTAACTCCATAAAAGTTCCAGATAACCAGCCAAGCTTTCAGCCAGTGATCTGATCCAGTCCAAACCTTCTGAGTTTGTCTCTCTCACATCTGCCGCTGGAGATGAAACTTTATGGTCATGTTTAGAATTTAGGTCACCATCTGACCTACTGTTGATACTCCCCTTTCTGTGAATGAAACAATACCCAGCATTCTAGAACCATGGAACCAGCCACAGCTATCAGCCAATCAGGCAGCCTGCTGCAGGCCAGCTGCGTGCGTGTGTCAGGTTGCCCAAAGACTGGCTCTGCCTTCAGGCCCTGATTCCTGACACCAAGAAAGGCCCGGTCCCTGACTCAAAGAGCTTTCAATCTGAACGTTACTCGTGATGGAACAAGAGGAGGATGGGGTAGGAAGGCCAAAGGACACAGCAATGAGATCACATGCGTATGGGTATGTTTTGGTGGGTCTCTTGGGCTGCTTCTATTATTTGTTGCATTTATATAAACCCGTAGGGAATCTAAAGACATCGGATGGCGAAAATGGTTGCTACCTGGCCCTGTTTCACTCACTATAAAGATGCACCAAAGCATTTTAAAGACCTTCATTTCCAGCTGCTTCTCTGGCCTTTTGATTTGGGGTGATAGGGGTTAGCACGGTTTTATCCAAAAGCTGGAACGTCCAGAGTGTATTCTTAGTGTTACTTGCATACATCCATGCACTTCACCCTCAGAACATACTCCTGCATGCCGAACGTGTCCTTTACACACCCCGAGAGAACAAATCTGCACAGAAACGGCTAAATCCCCTTGAAGGGAAAGCCTCATTTCCCCAAACCAAAGTGTAATCGTTTAGTTGTGCTATCAGTGAGAGACCCGCAACTATATTGAACTCCTAAGCGTGAAGGCTGCTGCAGTTCTGCTATTTGCACGTCTCCCTGGAGTGCTGTCGCCTAGCCCTCTACCAGAACCACTCAATTAAGGCAAAACAGGAAGGATATAGTATTGATTTTAGCGCAACCCTCATCAGTAAGTCACCATGACTGCAATTGCAGTGCTCCTGGAAGACCTGTTACTCAGCTGTCCTTGATGCTGTCTGCCGCTCAGAAAGCGCATGAGTGCCCGGGGTATATTTTAAAGCACTCGAAAATATGAGGCTTAAGAATTTGCTTTGGTGTTTTTACAACTCAGCAATTCTAATCGAGCACTGCAAATAGTGGTCAAGAATTAATCTCGGTAGCAAAGGACAAGTTGCCATTTACAGAAGGGATTTTGAAACCACAGTGCCGTCGAGGGCACCGTCTGTTACATTTCAGAGCTTCGTTATCCTATCTTAAAGGATCAGGAGTGGCAGGCCTAAAAATGGCATCTCGCCACATGGGTCTGGTTTGTTTTTCCCCCAGCCATCCTGCAATTCTGCCTCCCTGCTTGGATCAGGAATAGGGTTGAACACTTGCTCCTACATCACTCAAAATGGAACACTTTTAAAATATCTGGCTATATCGAATCAACTGAAGCCACAAGAGCGCCTGTAAAAACAACTGGTCTATAGAAAAAAAAAAGCATACTATATGTATAATACATTTTGCAGTGTAGATTACTGTACACCGTGGCATAACTCACGGTTAACATTTCACAGCACAGTGGCCTGCAAAATAGGAAAGCTGGAGCTGGACAAATGCTGCACTAAAATGTCTGTAAATAGCTGTTCAAACTGTTAATCGTTTTTATTTCACTCGTGTTTGTGCCCTTTTGCACTCACCTGCCACGAATAGCTCCCCAAATCAGTCCACTGGCTGGAACTTAAGTCAAAACAGCACATTTCCAGTGAATATTCAGAACGATAAGAATCTCAGCTTGAAACCGAAGTTGCGCTTATTTCTTCGGGAAACGGGATCGTTTTGATTTATGAATAAATGGGAGAAGATCATGAGCTATTTGCAGCCATAAAAGGAGGTGACCTTAATCCATTATTTCTTCCTTTCACACTTTTGATGCTGTTACAATTCTACACCTGGACCACACTTTCTAATGCCGGGATGATTTTACTTCCACCTGATCCTCCCTTCTGAGTCACAAACAAATTGAAAAATCTTTTGGCAAGAAGTATAACTGAAGATTCCACACCACCATTTATAGCCCAAGCTCATTAAGAGAGTAATTTAATTGAATACTTAATCACTGGAGGCCTAGAGAGAAGGCAGTAGACTTCTCCCGTGTAACTGAAGTTTTCAACCCATGCAACTTTCAGGCATCCTGTCAGCAGAGCGGGAACATACATCATGCGGCAGATGGGGCATTAACTCTTGAGATAACTGTTAGTCAATGTCCAGCCGAGGTCTTTCCCAGTGACAGCAATGTTCCCTTTCCCTTCCAGTGACTGTGACTTCCTCCTGCACGCTCACCGCACATTGATTTCACAAAGCACTCACAAAGTGCAGCAAAACAGATGGTCATTCCCACAGCAAGACAGCCCACCTGAGCCCCAAACTCATCAAGTGGCTTTTCAGGATTCCCATGATCTGCCAGTCCACAGGGCTTTTCTCTGAGGATCTTTCTCATGATCACACCCCAGTTACAAGGGTCAGGCACCTTTTGAATGCTGTTTGGCATCATTAATTGGCAATACATTAATTGGAATCATCCTCATCGTGGTAAATCCCAAAGGAACATGGCCTCCTTGCAAACCAAGCGCCACCTAGGTGGATCTCTAATATTAATCGGAAGCAATGGCCTAATAGGCTTTTGTGTCCTCCTGGTGGCCTAAGACTTAGTCTAACCACACCAAGTTGCGTTAGTTTGACGAAGGATGTGATGTTAATCCAGTGTCTCTTTGTATGGCGACTTACGTTATTTAAATGGAAGTGTCCACACACGCAGTTGCACCATTTTAACTCAGTTTCATGTGACACCTTTAGTTAAACGGGTGCAAATTCTGCGCGTAGCCCGGGCCCTAACTATTCTGATTCGTGACTTCTGTTTGCTTCTCTCTCTTTCCGTTTCTTTAGAAGAAAGCTGATCTCCTTTGTTGCATGTGCAGATGTAAAATGCCCCCCTGCATTTTGGCTGCATGAGCAAATAGCACTGGCAGTCGAAGTGCAGAGCTCAGTCTGAGCGGTTGAGCCTCTAGCAACATGCTGGCAGGTTCAGATGGGTAGCTGGAGGTGCACATACCCAGATTTGCACTCGCAGCTTATTTGTCCAGGTCCAAAATGGGGGGGGGCAAGTTTTTCAGTACCCAAGGCCTTCTGACATACCCTAGGGCAGTGATAATTTTCATTCTGAGCCTGCCATTATCCTTGCTGGTAAAGAAACGGTCTCTCTCTCCAGAAGCGAGTCGCTGAGCTCTTAGCCCATAACTACTGCAAAGAAAACCCATCTGGAATTTCAGAGGAAGCGCTGTCTAATGGTTCGAGCACAGCCCTGGGAGCTAGGAATTCCTGTGTTCTAATCCCAGGTCAGTCACTGACTTGCTGTATGAGCGAATCACTTAACTTCTCTGTGTGGCAGGTTCCCCACTGGTAAAATGGGGATAACACTGAGCTATCTTAGGGGCTGTTTGTAAGGTTTAAGTTAATTAAGATCCCAAATGCAAAGCTCTGAGTAATTGCAGAACATTATTATTTAATTATTTGATTAATTTCAGCTTTATGGGGCTTTTTTACACTCCAGTCCTGTCAATTCGCCACCCAAAGCTGCATTTTAATAAATGCAGTGAATGCAGGAGGGTCATAATCCCTTCATTTTATGCTTGACTGGAGCCATTTTAGAAGCCTTGAGAAATGAAGAATAAACAGTACTTAGAAAACCATTTTGTAGGGGAAGGGGGTGGGAGAAGACCTCATGAAATTACTGGTTGAGGCTGCTCTACAGATGTTCCGTGCTTCAAGGTTAAACCTTTGACTGTATCGATTTTAATTCTGTTTGCTAGGGTGGAAAATACCCCCAACAGAAATCTGAATCCATCCCCATGCAATTAGCTGCAGCCTTTAATCTGGCATTATTACACGATGGTACTGGCTGCATGAATACAAATAAGCGTGTTTGCTATTTGTACAAGCTTTTTTAGGATGAATAATTAAATTGACTTTATCCATTAAACCTTGTCTATTAAGCTTTTAATGCAGGGATGTATTTTAATGACTCAGAGCCATATCTCTTCCTTTATGGGGGAGGGTCTTAATTAGGATTTTTAATGCATCCTGTTACAAGCCTTTTGCAGAAGTATCATTCATCAGTAGCATGGTCTGAATGGCTGAAATCTCCATCTTTGTCTGAGTGTTTAGAGTATGTCTGCCGGTTTCCCTCTGATCCCCAAGAATAATTTGCAGTAGCAGCCGTGATCAGTGTCTTGAGTGTGAGTTCTTTCCTCCGTTGACTGAGACCCTTGGCTAATAGATAATAATAGATGTGTAAGAGATCCCAAATTCCATAATAGATACAGTAGGTAATAATAAAACATCTTCCCCACTCCCTACCGTGCTGCATTTATTTTAGACTGTCAGCAGAACAAGTGAAGTGGTGATGGTCCAAAATGCAGGGTGGCAATACTATTTCTGCATATGCCACTGATGAGACCAGGAGCGGGATACTGAGCCCAGTTTTGGTGTGTGTGCTTTAAAAAGGATGTTGGAAAAACTGGAGTGGGCTCAGAGATGAGCTCATGTATAACTCGTGCTCTTGAAATGAGAGACTTAAGAGGCTCGGGCTATTTAGCTTATTGAAGAGAAGGTTGGTCACGGTCTATCAGAACCTATGTGGAGAGAGCATGTGGGATACTAGAGAAGTTTTCTTTCTAGGAGGCAAAAATATAACAAGATCTAATGGCTAGAAGTTGAAGGTTGAAAAATTCAAGCTAGAAATAAGGTGCAAATTTTCAACTGTGAGGCTAATTAATCATTGGCACAGCTGAGCTAGGGATGTAGTGGGTTCTCCATTGCTTGGTATCATTGACCAACGGATGGAGATGTCTTTCTAAAAGACATATTCTAGTTCAACTGGACATCATTAGGCTCACTGAAGGAATCACGGAATGGGATTTTCTGGGCTGTGTTGTGCCGGAGATCAGACTAGATGTCCATAACGGTCCCTTTTGGCCTTATAATCTAGGACAAGACAGGAGACTTACCAGAGAGGCATCACCAACCTCAAACATTCCAAAATCATGAGTCAGGCCCCCCAGAATCATGAGGGTGTCTGTAAAACCAGGAGATTTTTGTAAATAATTTTTGGGGTCCTTTTAGTCGCTTTCTGGTTGCTGAAATTTTTAGGTTAATTTGCTTCACGTTTTCAAGCTCTTTGCAACGAGGGCTAGAAAATTACTTTGGGGGTTTTTTTTTTCAAATGCAAGTTGAAATTCACCTGACTTCAGCAACTGGGGCTTTAAGGATAAACACCAAAATCATGAGACCTGTGAATAAAATCACTGGAGCTGGCAACACAGCCAATGGGACTCCCTGTCTCAGGCACCAAACCTGCTCTTTCTGTACAATCTTTAACTGCAGCAAATACAAGGAAAACAGAAATAGTTCAAAGCACAGGAGCATCACCGTTCCGACTATCCGTGCTCCTCGCTGCTCTTTGAGCTTCCAGGACCTTTCCAAGGCAAAGTTAGCAGGCTATATGGTTCCCAGTGGCCCCACTGCCAAATAAGGCCCACCCTGCTGGTCCTAGCTAAAGACCTGTAATAGCCAGCAGTTACGGGGATTCTCCCTTGGGGTGTGGTGCTGTCAAACCAGAAGGGTGCCTTGGATCTCCAAGGGCTCCTGCATCCTGATAGGCTAACGGACTGAAAGGTGAGATAGCCGGTGATGGTCCTATGCTGCTTCTAGGATAGGCGGTTGAGTGGCTAAAGTGCTGTGCTGCCTGTCAGGGGACCGGCGTTCAATTCCTAGCGTTGTCACAAAGTCCCTGCATAAGCAAGTGAAGCCATCTACTCTGCACCTCAGCTCCCCGTCTGTGCTGTGGAGAGTCTATTTCCTTGCTTCGCAATGGAGCTGCGAGGCTCAATACATTACTGAGTGTGGGGTGCTGAGGTACTCTGGAGATGAGAGCTGTGTACGCTGACAGCTCTTTCTCTGTCCCAGATAAGAGAGACACCTGCAGATACTAGCTAGTGGCAGGCGACTGTTCATGGAGCTGAGGTGGGAAAGCACCCAAACACGCTGGGTTTTACAAACCCCTCTAGCCCTTCTTTAGTTTTGGGTTTGGGGAAACTCACAAACTCCCTGCTCCACTAAAATAACAGGGTTGGGGTTTGTCTCCTCCAATGACAATTGTGAATTTAAAATAGTTTCATAGACTTTTAAGGCCAGAAGGGACCGTTCTGCTCATCTACTCTGACCTCCTGCACAGCACAGGCCAGAGCCTTTCAAGCTGTGTTCCTAAGTAACCGGAAGCCTGCAGTAAGCAAACAGTACGGACTCTCACTGCAAAGTTATTCTGGCCCTGCTCCTGGCATGCCCAGGGGAATAAAATAGACATAAAAACCAAATCATGTGGCAGCTGAGAACGTGTGGTGTGACAGAGCCAAACGGAACTCGGACCTTGCACGTCCGGATTTTTGTTCTATGTCTAGAAAGTCTGGGGCCAGATTCCCATGTCCCTGCAGAACGGAAAAGGAGCCAAGAAGCTGGCTTAACAGGCAGGCCCATGCGTATGTCTCTATGCCATGTCTCTTTACAACCCCTGTTGGAGTGGCTGTGGCCAGGGAAAGGGGTGTGGCCGGAGCGTGCTCCAGCTAAGCTTAGCTGTTGGAATGACCTCCTGGGTGCAAATTAGAGTAACCTTTGGGCTATCCTATTTTATGCCAGAAGCTAGTCCAATGAATCACAAAGGCGCATTAAAAAGCCATCTCCCTCCCCCACTGAATTCTGTACCTCGCTCAGCAAGCTAATCCTCAGGCTCAGGGCCAAGAGGGTTCTACACTGACAGAATGAATTCTCCCATGGCTAGATTTAACCCTTTGTGTGACAGTAGCTATGCAGGGCTCATCCACCCTGGCAGTGCCTCTAGCCTGCCCTGGGAAGGGTGAGATGGGAGTTCGGTTTCCCCAGCCCGTTCAGTGGGCCTCTCTCAGCTAAGCCTACTAACAAGTGGGACAGTTGTCAAGGTGGGTTTTGCGATGCGTGGCTCTGCATCTCATTTCCTGCCCATCAAAACCATGTCAGGTGGGTTTCTCCACCCCTATTCAAATAGGTGGCCTTGGCCAGAAGCTGGTGGTTGCTGGGCAGGGTTGGCTGAAGGTTGGCCAGTTTTCTGGTTGACCTCTTCTAGCCAGAGGCTGTATATCCCTGTGAGCATTTCAGATGCTTTTCCATGGAGGGAGGTGAGCCTGTAAGAATGCTGGGTGGACCGCTGGTCAGAGCACTAGCCTCTGACTTGGGAGACCTTGCTTCAATTCCCTGCTCTGCCCCAGATTCCCTGTGTGACCTCAGCATGTCAGGTTTCCGCTCCGTGCCGCAGTTTCCCATCTGGGGAGACGAGCTCTGCCATGTCTCACGGGGGTGTTGTGAGGTTAAAGAGTGGGGTGCACTTTGAAAAGTGCTTTGTAGGAGGCTGGTGTTATTTCCAATGAGCCTTGTGTCACCATGAGAATCTGTACAGAAGCAGCCAGACTAGTGAGCTCCCACCAGCAGCAGTCTCAGCCTTATCCTGGAGGCTCATGGGAGCTCAATTCCCTGCTGCACCCAGGTGTTATGACACGGTATCTTGAGCCAGGAAGCTGTCCCGTCCAGAGAGCGGGCGGGTGCTTGCTGGATTCCTCAGCTGGCTGTTACCATTCCCACCTCCCAGGCTACACAGAGCATGAAGGGCAGCAGAGTTTTACCTTTTTGCCATTATCTTGTCAATCAACCCAGATCCTCATTACGAAAACACCTCTCTGCCAGGTGCTGCCCGTAATGGAACACATGCTGTGCGTCTAGGCTGCACCACCCTGTCTCCAGCAGAACGCGACCTACTCAGTACAGCAGATCGGTGACATAACGTAACGTAGCGTTGCACAGGATCTAAGGACCTTGCACTATCCCTCCCTTGTCCCTCCTTTCTTAAGGAGAGTGGCTCATTTGAGACTCAGATGCACTCCCAGACTTGGTGTCACCTTATTTAAAGAAAAGAGTGCTAAACAAAACTCGGTGGTAGTCACTAGTAATGAGGTAGTAATAGAAGAGTAAGCTGTACTGTCTGCATTTACTATACAACATTCTAGTATTCATTGAAAAAACCAGGTGTGTGTGTTGTTTTTTCTTGTAATCATTACCTGTATTAATGGCAAAAATTCTTCATGATGACACTGAGAAAACGTTAGTGACTCTAATATTATTCCTTTCACATCTCAATATAATTAATGATATGAAATACATTTAGTATCAATTTAAAATTCCCTGAGCTGCTTATTTTCCTCATGTCCCTCCTGTTTTGTATTTGTCCCACTTCTAGGCATTCGTGGACTAAAGCCTGTGACAATGAATTCTAACACTATTTACAATATTACATATATACAGCACCTTTCATCCCATCAGATTCCCTAGCACTACATATTCTGGCCATTGAAATGCAGCCAACTCTGGGGCGGAAGGCTGCAGTGGTGGAATGGTGCACAGGAACACTGCACAATACTTTAAGGGCCCCCGTCGACAAAAACATTTCAACATGTACTTAACTCCTCTTAAATCAATGAGACATAAGCCCTTGTTTAGAGTTAAGCACATGTCTAGGTGCTGTGCTGAAGCAGGGCCCAGAACAGGTAGTGAGGAATCGTGTATCCACCTGAAACCGTAGGGGCATTTGGTGGGCAATATTATAGGGCAGGCACTGTCTTTTCATTCTCTTTGTACAGGCCTAGCGCAATGGGTCCATGACTGGGGCTCCTAGGTGTTATAGTAATATAAATAATAAATAATAATAACATATTCTACCTGACACCCACCTTGAAAACTCCATTCGTTCTTGAACTGAGACTTCAGGCCCCTGGTGCTTAAGATGTAAAGCTGCAACAGACCTAAGGCATGATCCAAATTAAAATCGACTGAATGGTAATGAGAAACAGGGAGTGTTGTCAAGTGCTCGGTCCTAATTGGTTCCTGAACCCAGCTGGGTTAGGAACACACCTTATATAAACTTTTCTTCTTCATAAGGAAAAGCTCCCAAATCACAAAGGCATGGGCTTGAATTGGAATGGAATGGATCGCATCTCTGCCTACCCCACTGCTCCTGAGAGCTGGCATGGCTAAACTCATCATTTCTATCTCCTAGCTTCAGTCACTTTGCCTTGTGTTAGGCTCACCTGCAGCACAAACAACACTGTACAGCACCTGCTGCCAGGATGGGAGTTTTGGTGGAACCACAGGCTTCCATGGAGATGTGACCAAGTCCAGCTGATGGTGGGAACTCCTGTAAGAAAAGTCTCACCACCAATGCAAGACTCTTCTCCATCTGGACCTAGTGAGAGGTAAGTGGTAGCATTTTGGGGAGATCAAGCCATGGGAAAGAACCCTCTTCCCCCAACATTCAGGTAGGAATCTCTCTCCTGGAGACTCAGTTGAGACATAGCACCTCACCTCTTGTTTTAACCATGTGGGAGATAACCGCTGTGCAAGCTGAAGGAGCTAAGCTGTGGTGTCTTCTTAGGTATCTGTCGTAAATATTTCTAAGATGCCCATCACCTGGGTGTCTAAGCACTGACTTCTGTGGTATGATGGAATGGCGATGGAGGTTCCATCCTAGGCCATGTTTGTTATTACAATACATACAGTGTTGCTATGGTGATTGGTGACCACATATGAGTACCACAGTTATCAGCCATCCGCAGAAGTGTGGTATCTGTGATCTTTAGTTCAAAAGCCACCTTCTCTGTTGGCACAGGGAGCTGAGGGAACAGAGGACAGCTTTCTAATGCACTCAAAAGCCAGTGAGGAGCATCTGGGAAAATCAAGATGGGGCACATTTCAGCCTGGGAATTCCAGCCTCCAGGAGCTGAGACACATTGATCCATTGGGGGAACTGTAAGTGACAGAGTGTGCATTTCCCAATGTCCTTCCAGATACAGCATGCCCCAGCCACCCCTCATCGGCAGCTGCTCCTTGCTGCATTGGCTTTCGAGAGACGTGGTCCATTTTCCACACCCTCTCAGAGTGACCGGATGGTGCCCACAGCTCTGTGTCCAACACGCTACAGGACTTTGTGTCTGATTGGCACGTGTCTAACACTGCTGCCCCTCCCTCCTGTGACACGGTGGGTGGAGGGCAGTCCCATTTCTCTCGGTAACGTTGCTCAGTCCATAATCTTATATTTATCGTCCTTGTTACCGATCCACTTACAGAAGTTGACTGCCCAGCTGGGATCCAGTATCTCAGCTACCTCTCGCCCTGCCCGGCATCCCTGGCTTCTGAGCAGACGTGTAATTTATTCCGACTGGCTCCAATGGAGACACTAATTAATTTTCCTCATTTAAAAAAATTAAACAAATGGTAGCGAATTCTAATACAAATTAATTCTTCATGGAGCACCAGGCATTTCACAAATCATTGGCAATAACTCTTCCTGGAAGCCTGAGTGCTCTGACGGGGTTAATATATTCCAACAAGCTGCATAGTGGCACTGTAGTTCTGTCCCTCTGCTGACTTGCTAGCCAGTTTTCCATTCTTAACCCAGAGTCACGTCACCTTTAAAACATTCATCGTCTGCACTTAAAGAGCATTCTGTGTCCTTCAACATACAAACCCTGGGAACTTGTGTAAGGTGCACAAACCTTCCCAGGAAAGTAGCATGGAATATAAGTGAAACCACATATGCATCCCAGGTGAGGCATGTAAAACTCAGCCATGCTCCTGGAATGTGAATGCCAGGCAATCCCAATAGCCTCTTCTGTTAACCCATCCTGCCGGCAGGTATTAGAATCCTGCATAAACTGCAACGTGTTTAAAAATCGTGTTAAAATTAAAAGCTACCACTTTAAGTTCTAAGGGGTTTCCTGGTCCTGCTTGCAGGCTCGGGGGCTCTGTAGGGAAGGGTGTAATCTAGGTTGGGCACTGTGACAAGAGCTGGGTGGGGTGAGTTGTGCCCCTCTGCCTTAGGGAGCAGCCTGCTTTGTCTCTCTCTGTTCTGGGTTCTTGTGTGTTAGAGTTCTGGAGTCTGTGAAATAAAAGAGTGTTATGTGGCAACCCTCCTGCAAGTACATGTAATGTCTTTTTTATTTAACTATTCTGTGTTCATGCCATGACTATAACAGCAACCTGCTGACTCACTGCACCAGGCATGGCTCACTGTGTCTGGAATATAAGCAAGGTGGGAGTAGCTCTCCAGGCAGAAGAAACTAGCAAGCTAGGACATAGATGCTGGAGGGAAACCTGAGCTGGAGGATAGCCAGGAAGGTGAGGCTGAGGTTTATGTATTGTCCTTGTTTGTGAGTTACCATGCCCGACACAAGGAAGGGGATGATTTTTGAAGCTAACTCAGATTGGCGATGGGGTGGAGTCTTATCACATTCACACACTTCAGTAAGTGATCTGATTGTAGAGATGTGGAACATTCTCATCTCTCAGTGATGCCAAGGGCAATTGGAGGTGCTCAGCACCTAGGAAACCAGGCCACATAAGCACCCGATTTTACCCAACCAACTTGAACTTGTTGGTCTAACTGCCCATGGAAGCACACCATGCCTTCTGCCCTGCCATCCAGTCTTTCAGCTTGAATTCTGATGAAGGCTCCAGTACGTGGTGAAGGCAGGACCATAAGGAAAATGGCCACAGTGGCTGATTTTCAAGGGAATCCAGTTATCATTTTAGATTTTATTTTGCACATCATATATTATAAGTTCAGTCAAGTATTGCTTGGCTATTGAGCTCACTTTCCAACACCCATCAGATTGTATTTAGCCTTCTGTTATCACCAGTGTAGTGCACCTTGGGTTTTGAAAGAGTTTTTACAAATCCCCCAATCCACCTACCCCAATTCTTGCTTGTATTTCCTTAATCACCCATCAAGATCAGGCAGATGATGCAGGCAATTCCAGCTGCCTTAATTTGGTTCTTTGCCCTTCTTACCCATCAAAGATCTAAGAGCAAATATATTCATCTAGCAAGTATATGCCTCCCAAAGTTCAATCCTTTCAGCACACTTCCTTGTAAATTGGTTTCAACAGCAGGGGGAAAGAGTTCTAAGAACGGAAGCTAAAAGGCCATTAAATAAAAGGGCAAGGAATATCTTTGTAGCTCTCTATTAGCGATAAAGGCTGGGCTGGGATGAGTCAAACTCACAGCTCTGTGCAAACAGAGTCCAAATAAAAAAACTTTATTGCAGATTAATGACACCATAAAAATGTATTTCACTGTCCATTTAGCAGATATCGATCATAAATATTTTGGATTAAAAATAAACTCTCCAGTGTGCCACCGTATGGTGATTTCTGTCTCTCCTGCCTCCCCTTGAGTGCTTTATGGGCAGCCATGAATAACCCCTGGGGTTAGTTTAATCATAATTTAAAATACGAAGGCGATAGTCTCCAACTTTCTAGGCATCGGTCTCAGATTCAGAGGCTTTTTCGTTCAGATATCAGCATGTAGCAATCATCATAACTGCCTCTCAGAGATACATTTAGTCCCTGGTATTTGGTACTTCAGGGTAGGATTTAGTCCCTTTTACTCACACTGCGTAATACGTACAAATGGCCACACTGGGTCAGACTAAAGGTCCATCTAGCCCAGTATCCTGTCTTCTGTCAGTGGCCAATGTTCGGTGCCCCAGAGGGGATGAACTGAACAGGTAATCATCAAGTGATC
The DNA here is from genome assembly GCF_965140235.1 of Caretta caretta. Classification (NCBI taxonomy): domain Eukaryota; kingdom Metazoa; phylum Chordata; order Testudines; family Cheloniidae; genus Caretta; species Caretta caretta. The sequence continues at coordinate 6,777,344 of NC_134215.1, forward strand.
CTGATCCATCCCCTGTCACCCATTCCCAGCTTCTGGCAAACAGATGCTAGGGACACCACCCCTCCCCATCCTGGCTAATAGCTATGGATGGACCTATCCGCCATGAATTTATCTAGTTCTTTTTTAAACCCTGTTACAGTTTTGGCCTTCACAACATCCTCTGGCAAAGAGTTCCACAGTTTGACTGTGCGTTGTGTGAAAAAATACTTCCTTTTGTTTGTTTTAAACCAGCTGCCTATTCATTTCATTTGGTGACCCCTAGTTCTTGTGTTATGAGAAGGAGTAAATGACACTTCCTTATTTACTTTCTCCACATCAATCATGAGGGATCATATCCCCCCTTAGTCATCTCTTTTCCAAGCTGAAAAGTCCCAGTTACTCACAAGCTAGGCCCACTGAACCCTCTGTGCCTTGGCGCAAAGGTGTGGGAAGGCAGGGTTTGCTGGATACACGCCAAATGGCGCACCCAGCTTTCGTAGCATGAAAAGGTTCCATGTAACGTTCATCAGGAGCAGTAGAGCTGCCTTTTGGAAAAGGAATGCCGTTCACAGCACTCGCATGCCTTTCTTCCCCCAAACCCAACCCCTGAAACAAATCAATCTACACCCCCTCAGAAATAAGTTAATATTTTAAATCGAAACAAAACCCCTCCCACAAGTACAGTTTTCACCCAAAAGAAGGAGACGTGCCAGAGACGCCCTGAAGGCCAATAGGGTCTTCATTATCGCTAGTGCCTTTACATGGAAGGCACCCAGATACTATGGTCATGGGCGTCAGGCTAAAATCCTCAGGCAGAGAGGTGTGCGTTATGACACACCTAATGACATAGCATCTGCTACGCCCATAGAATCATAGGGCCAGATTCTGATACCCTTACTCACAGTGAGTAGCACCTTAAGCTACTCCATGTGATTTCAGTGGGACTGCTCCATAGAGCGCGGCAGTCAGAAATAGAGCTGGATGGGCATCTATGCCCCATCCTGCTTCAACTCGCGCTCAGGAAGGGTTTCCTGAGGTTCAGGCAAATTTCTCCATTTCTTAGTTGATTCCTTGGCCCCAGTTACTCCCCCTGTGCATCGCACGACTAATTCCTCTCCCTCTTTGGCGGTCACATCCTAGCTCAGACTGCTCTCACGGCTGGCTTAACCAAGCGGTACTCCTTCAGCTCTTTGGATAAGTCAGTGCCCTCCAGCACCTGGCTCCTTCTAGCTGCTCCTCGCTGATGTTCAAAGCTCTTTGCAAACATCAGCTAACTGAGCCTCCCACCACCCTGGGGAGGGCAGTGCCTTCGTTCTGCATATTGAATGGGCCATAAAAGAAATGGGGGGGGGGTTCTCCTCTGTGGGCCAAAACCGGAAATACTTAATTTCAACTTAGCACTCCTGTAGGCAGAACCTGCACTCAGACCAACGGAAGCTCTGTCCTAGTAAGGGCTGTGTAAAACAGGAGGGAGTGCCTCTGGGTTTGGCCCACTGGCCCTTTAGGCTGAGTGAGAGCTGCTGTGATTACCATCCACATTCAGTGGGTTGCATATCATAGTGCAGAGGTTTAACTCTGTGTCATACTTTTTTTTTTTCCCTGAAAAGCCCTGAAAGACTAGAACTCTGGCCGATGCCTCAGCAGAGTGTTAAACTGCGGTGCAGGATAAAGGGGACTTTATCAGTGTGCTGTGTGTTCTCACAGGCCCTGTTAAATACAGACCAGCACAGCCTGTCGCCTTAGAATTCTCCTGGCTTTGGTGTATAGTATCCACATTCAAGGTCTGAGTCTGTCACCCTTGTTCATGCTTTACTCACAAGAGCAATCCCGCTGAGCTCATGTTGCAGGCTGTGGTATGGTCTCCGAGGGGAAGGCCTTCCCCTGGAAAACTAGAGCCCTAAAACATCCTGCAAGGGCACAATCCTGCATTAGCTACAGGGAGATGGGCTTAGCTTTCCCATCTCTAACCCCTCTGATTCCGTGACAATGAAAAGTGCAAAGACACTATGGGTTTGCTAACATGTACTGCGCACAGGTGTCAATTACATGTAATAATAGATGGGAGTTTATTACAAAAGCTTGTGTGGATTTTTTAGTGCTAATGGGGGGGTCCACACCTGCCTTCCCTTTCCCCACACCAGGGTGGCCCTAAAAAGCCACACCTGTGCATGCTGGGATGCTCAGCTTTGCAGAGGGGATCCTTTTGCACAACCACAGACAGGTTGTGCCCAGAGAGAACTATTATCGACCCAGCCAAAATTGTCCAGCCCTTGAGCATTATCCACCCCTGTAGCCCATCTGTGATTGATGAGCAGAGCAAATTGCATTTTAATCACGTTTCCAAAAAAATGGTACTTGCCCAGGAAGGGGAGAATTTTGCAAGTCTGCGCTTCCTGGAGCTCAAAAGCCAGCCTTCTGTGACGGCTGCACTCAGTTTGGAACAGGCCAACTCTCTTTTTATAAAAAAACCAAGGAGTACTTGTGGCACCTTAGAGACTAAAAAATTTTTTTGGGCATAAGCTTTCGTGGGCTAAAACCCACTTCATCGGATGCATGCAGTGGAAAATACAGTAGGAAGACATATATACACAGAGAACATGAAAAAATGGGGGTTGCCATACCAACTGTAACGAGACCAATTAATTAAGGTGGGCTATTATCAGCAGAAGAAAAAAAACCTTTTGTAGTGCTAATCTGGATGGCCTATTTCAAACAGTTGACAAGAAGGTGTGAGTAACAGTAGGGGTAGTTGTTATTCTCCATTAGCGAGTCCTCTTCCAGAAAGTAATTGACTGGACCTCTCCTGAACTGTACACACCTGACAAGCTCCTACCTTTGATGTGAGAATGAGTCATTCATTAACCGTTGGGACAGGATGTGCATGCAAACACCAGAGCCGATTGTTCTACAAAAGGGGAAAAGTCAGCTCTCAACAAACAGGTTTCCTTTGTTCATGTTGTAGGAATTAGGATGGATACAGCACCCCTTTACCCAGGGGAGGCCTTGATTTATTTCTTTTACAAGAGGCAACGTGGCATCACTGTAGGGAGAAAAGGGAGAGGAATAGTTTACCTTGGCGAAAAAGCAATACCAGCATCATGAAATAATGGGCATGGAATCACAGTGATACACAATTCTTCATTAAAGCCAGAAATCAAACTCCCTGCTGAATTGTTATTTGAGTTTTCAGTCAAGGTAAAAACCGTTTCTGCTTGGGATTTCATTATATTCATAAAGATTAAAAATGAAGCTAATTAGAGAGAGGTTGGCAAGAAAAATCTCTCACTGAGACCGGGAGGGGACGGAAGCCGTACATGAAGCATTTACAAACAACTCAGCTTCAGAACTGATCACATCCTCTAGCAAGTGAATAACCCTGACATCGCTGCTATTGGGCACTATCACAGTGCTGATTTTAACTCCTCTGGTGGCCTGCTGATTTGAACAGTATCTTGACAAGGGCGAGGCTGCTGGTGTGCTGAGATCACTGTCTGTCGTGCTGATGTTATTGTCTCATCGTTTCCTCATACTCTTTCATCTGTCTGTACCCATCTGTTGATTCTTGTCTCGTACTTAGATTGGAAGGTGGTTGGGACAGAGCCTGGCACAATGGGGTCCTGGTCTGTGACTGGGGCTCTGAGGTACTATGATAACACAAATAATTAATAACAGTAATTTGCTGGATCTTCAGGCTTGCTCTGAGCCAGATCTGCTATAGCTGATGGACAAAACTGCCAGTGTTAATGAAAGGCCACTGCTTGCCGCATCACAGCTAGAGCTGTTTAGGAAACCTTTCTTCTTCCCTGGGAAAAATGTGGAGGAAAATGGAATTTCATTTTCTTTGGCCTTTTTTGGGATTTTTGTTGGGAAAAAATGTTTTGGCTTCAGCGGCTGAAAATTGAGAACAGGTTGGGGGGGTTTTTTCCACCCAAACCTGAAAAATGTAGTTGAAAATTGATATTTCCCGTGGAAATGCCCATTTGGACACACCAGCTATTTTCCACCAAAAAAAACCTTTTTCAATGGGAAATTTTCAACCAGGTCTAAGCACGACCCTCACAGCACACCTGCTCCCTCGCACAGCTGTAGCCAGATTTGCAAATGAGACCCATCCTGCCAAGTACTGGCAGCCCTCGGCTTCTAGTGAACTGCTCTGCAACTCTGGATCAGACCCACATTGGGAAAATGAGGCCCAGATCCTTCAAGGGAGTTAGGTACTCGCTTGGAGGATCTGGGCCCAAGTGTCTAACTCCTATTTGCACCACCTGGTGCTTGGTTTCTCTCCATGCCATTGTGGTGTCTGCACATCCACATGGAAGGCTCACAATATTTGCAGCACCTGTTATAACTACAGGAAGCGTTCTGGAGTGGCAAGGTCCTAAATGAGCAATAGAGAAGCACCAGCTGGGTTCTTCTGCTGCATAAAGAGCAACTCACGCTCCAGATTGGGATGTGGAAGGAGTGAGCTTCGCTTGCTGCCAATCTTTCTCCCAACACAGCGGGTAGAGGAGGAGGCCAGCTGTGCCACCTGTAGAGACCATACTGGGGGTTGAGAAGATGTTGGTTCAATCCCACAGAGAGAAAACCAGGTAACTGAGACTCCTGAGGCTTGTGGGGAGGGCAGATCCAGGTGAGTGTCACTAATATGGGCCAATTACCAGGCCCTTAAGCCTCCAAAAGATTGTTTTAAAAATAATGAATACGGCAGCCTACCCAAAATGCCACGTTTCTAAGCCTCCCATATTCCAGAAACTGTTTCCTACACATGATCATTGCGGTAGGAGGGGAAAGGGAATCACTGCAAACTAGCCAATGTGCACACACTTGCTTAGGTGGGCCTAACCCAAGCCCCCAGGCCTGATCACCCTGAAAGTGGGGAAAGTTTGGATCCAAATCAGAACTGCTGGGAATTAGGCATGCAAAGGATTCAACTGCCCAGAAAAGGCCAAGCATCTCTGAAGTGGAAAGTCACCGGAAATAATCTGCTGAACAATTTAGAGTCAAGCCAGGAACCTCTTCAATCAGGATCAATCTGACAGCATACAAGACAATGCAAAGTGAAAATCCCCACCAGACCAAGTAGAGGCCTAGCAGGGAGCGGTCTCCTGCAATGATAGGTAGCATATCATCCGGCAGCCCAGGTGAAATGTACCCAACTGCCTTTAATTACAGCAGGTAAGACCTGAGTGAATGTTCAGTTCCCTGGGAACCAGCAGCTCTTCCAGAGAGAGTTGGTGTCAAACTTCATTCCGATTCCCCAATATTGCTTGCAACTACAGTCTGCTCTCTGGAGTTGTGGGGGCGGCTAGAGAGGTGAAACGCAGCAAGTGACTTGCTAGATCTTATTGGATTTCGACCGCAGTGGAAATTGCTAAGCCTCCCATTGTGTTCTGTGACATTTACACAGATACGAGCGTAGGAGTGAGGGATTCCCATGGCTAAAGGCTGCGTATGCATGTTGCTGCTGGCATCATCAGGGCACAGAGCGCTTGCCCATCCAAGCCCAGAGACTGTGTTCAATTCTGTGTGGCTATAGCGAAATGGTAAAAGCACACCTGTGGTGCATAGATTTCAATAGGATTAATTCTTTAAAAGATTTCTTTACCTAAGAAATTAAAGCACACAGAATATCCATCACAAAGTCCCTCAGGGTTTATCTATATATTAAAGTTGTACGTCTTTAATTATCCTAGTATAATTAAAGTGGTACAATCCCCCCTAATACGGATGCAGGTATACCAGAATAAAAGTGCTTATACAGGTATTTCTTATTCCGTTATAGGAAGAGGCATAAGCTATACTGGTATAAGGCACCATTATACCGGTATAACTGCACACACACTAGAGATTGTAGCATGATAACAATACAAATAAAACCCACGCCCCTAACTAAAAGAGTTATACCAGTACAAAATTGCTTATGGATCGAACCTTAGACAGCCATATGAGAGTCAATGCAGTGAGATCACCATGCACTGATACATTCCCACATGACCTTTGCATAAGTAAAACTAGGGAAATGTGGTCTAGATGAAATCACAAAAAGATGAGTGCAAAGCTGGTTGAAAAAGTGTACTCCGAGTCGTTGTCAGTGGTTCGCTGTCGAAATGGGAGGAGGTATCTAGTAGGATCAGTTCTGGTTCTGGTGCTATTCAATATTTTCACTAATGACTTGGATAGTGGAATGGAGGGTATGCTTATAAAATTTGCAGATGACACCAACCTGGGAGGGACTGAAAGCACTTTGGAGGTCAGAGTTAGAATTCAAAACAACCTTGATAAATGAGAGAATTGGTCTGAAATTAACCAGATGAAATTCCGTAAAGAAAAGTGCAAATAACTTCACTTAGGAAGGAAAAATCACATGCCCAGCTACAAACAGGAGAATAACCGGCTAGGTGGTCGTACTGCTGAAAAGGATCTGGCGGTTATAGTGGGTCACAAATTGACTAGGAGTCAACCATGTGATGCAGTTGCAAAAAAGGCTCCTATCTTTCTGGGGTGTATTAACAGGAGTGTTTTATGTAAGAGTAGGAGGTAATTGTCTGGCTCCACTTGGCACTGGGGAGGCCTCAGCTAGAGTATTCTGTCCATTCTGGGCATCACACTTTAGGGAAGTTGTGGGCAAAGAGTCTGGAGGAGAACAATAAAAATGCTAAAAGGTTTAGAAACTCTGACATGTGAGGAAAGGTTTAAAAAAAAAAAAAAAACTGTCATGTTTAGTCTTGAAAAAAGGAGCGGGGGAGGGGGATGACACCTGATAACAGACTTCAAATATGTTAAGGGCTAAGGTAAAGAGGCTGGGGATCAGTTGTTCTTCATATTTAGTGAAGGTAGGACACAAAATAATAGGCTTAATTTGCAGCAAGGGAGATTTAGGTTAAATATTAGGAGAAACTTTCTAACTCTCAGGGTAGTTAAGCACTGGAACAGGCTTCCAAGGGAGGTTGTGGAATTCCTGTCCCTGGAGGTTTTTAGGAACAGGGCGGACGTGCATTGCTCTAGATTTACTTGGTCCTGCCTCAGTGCGGGGGTGCTGAACTTGATAACATTCCTCCCTGACATTTCTCTTATTCTGTGACTACCACGATCAACCAAAGCTCAGATGATCAAAGGTATTTAAACTCCTAACTCCTATTCAAAGTAGTTGCTGAGCACCAAGTACAGATCTCGGTATTTATAGGTGCTCATCGCCACTGACATCAATGAGAGTGCAGAGCAAAGGGTATCTGCACTGCACTGATTTGGGCCCCTGAGAAGCACTGCTTTAGGGATGGATAACAGCTCAGCAATGACAGGCTGTCCCGTGCCCTGTCTGTGCAAGACTCTTTGTTCGGAGACCTTGGGTGAGACCTCAAAGCTAGTCTGCGCTTTATGGACATTAACAGTCCTGTGTATCAGAGCAGTCGTTTGCCCTGGGGGGCTGCTGAAAGCCACTGATCGCAGTGTGTTATATGTTCCCAGTCCACAGAAGACGTGGAGATGTTCCAACTCCCCTACAGAGAATGGCTTTATAGCTCAGACTATAAAGACTCAGGCTTTGTCTACTCCAGAAATCGTTTGCCAGTATAGCTATACCGGTAACGCTACAGCAGCAAACCATCCTAGTGGAGACACAGTTTATGCTGGCCAAAGAGTGCTTCTGCCAGCAGCTTATATCATGTCCCCAAATGAAATAAGCCATACCAGCAAAAGGACTTTTTTTGCTGGGGTAACTGTCTACGCTCGGGTTTTTCTGGCAGAGCTATCTTTGGGGGAGGTGGGGGTGATTTTTCCCCACACTCCTACCTGACATAACTATGCCAGCAAAACTTTGACGTGTAGACCAGGCTTTTAGCACTGGACAATCCCCAGTTCAATCCCTGCTGTATCAGCCAAGCGGGCATCCATCACCCTTAGGCAAAATTTCCCTTCCCATAGTTCCAGGCTAGCTGGATACCCCACTACACCCCTAAGGTGGCTGCGTTGCAGTGGGATTGTAGGCAGAGCAATTGTGAAGCCGTTTTAGCTTCTTCAGATGATAGGCAGTACATTAATTACTATCATTATGTTAATTTTATTATGCAGTCCTCCCCCGTAAAATGCATTGCAAACCATTTCTTTATAATAATCTGCACCGCATCGTAATTCCCATTTTATAACCCAGCCTGCAAGAGTGATCTTGTATTGACAGAGCTCCTTAGATATCATGACATTATGGGTTTAACAATTACTGTGCAGAAACTATATGGTTATTTTTGCCATGTAAAATATTGTGCTGCTTTTAAACTTTATTTCAACATTAGTAGGTGACATATTTCCTTTTAACGGTTCTGGCTGTTTGACTCTCACTTCTGTACTGCACCTGGTACAGCACTGGTGATATCTAGTGGCCATTAGCAGTGCTACATGTTTATACAGTAGAGTAGTTTGATTTAAGTGCTTGAGGACCAACAGAGACAATTGTTGACTTTGATCATTTATATTTAATGTAAAAAGCAAGCAGAAGAATCTGTAGTTTGGAATAAAGCAAACATTGAGGCTGTCTTTACACAACCATAAAGTATTTTTTTTCCATTTGCAATTCATCTGCACAATGACTGCTAAAATCTACACGGTATATTTAAGATGATGTGGGTAGTTCGCTGTATCGTGGATCTGGTTGTAGTGATTATTTGGATATTCAAGAATAAAATGGAATTTGCTTGAACTGATTTTTGTATTGGCAATATACTCCATGGGTAATAAATATTTACGGTAATCTTGAAATCTTGTCTTTCACCAACAGAAGTCAGTTCAGTAAAAGATATTACCTTACCAACTTTGTGGCTCTAATATCCTGGGACCAACATGGCTCCAACAATACTGCAAATAATAAATAAAAGTGAGGCCCTGTCCAGCTTCTATTAAAGTCAATGGAAAAACTTCCATGCAAGTTGGATTGGACCTGTGATACCTAAATGCAACGGTGATTGTACATACTGGATAGGGTGACTAGCTGTCCTTTGTTTTAAGGGACATCCCTTGACCATTTTAAACATTTACATTGAAGCTTGTGATAATTGCATAGTATACATGGGGGCAGTAGAAATGTACACTTGAGAGAAAATTCATGATATGCTAAGGGAAGTGGTATTTACCTAAAATGTCCCGTAAAATAAAGCCAGGTTTCAGAGTAGCAGCCGTGTTAGTCTGTATCCGCAAAAAGAACAGGAGTACTTGTGGCACCTTAGAGACTCACAAATTTATTTGAGCATAAAGTTTTGTGGGCTACAGCCCACTTCATCGGATGCATGCAGTGGAAAATACAGTAGGACGATTTTATATACACAGAGAACATGAAACAATGGGTGTCACCATACACACTATAACAGGAAAAGAAAAGGAGTACTTGTGGCACCTTAGAGACTAACAATTTATTTGAGCATAAGCTTTCGTGAGCTACTGCTCACTTCATCGGATGCATTCACCCAATGAAGTGAGCTGTAGCTCACGAAAGCTTATGCTCAAATAAATTGTTAGTCTCTAAGGTGCCACAAGTACTCCTTTTCTTTTTGCGAATACAGACTAACACGGCTGCTACTCTGAAAACTATAACGAGAGTGATCAGTTAAGGTGAGCTATTACCAGCAGGAGAGAAAAAAAACCCTTTTGTAGTGATAATCAAGGTGGGCCATTTCCAGCAGTTGACAAGAATGTGTGAGGTACAGTAGGGGGAAAAAATAAACATGGGGAAATAGTTTTACTTTTGAGTAATGACCCATCCACTCTAAGTCTTTATTCAAGCCTAATTTAATGGTGTTCAGTTTGCAAGTTAATTCCAATTCAGCAGTCTCTCGTTGGAGTCTGTTTCTGAAGTTTTTTTGTTGTAATATTGCGACTTTTAGGTCTGTAATCGAGTGACCAGAGAGGTTGAAGTGTTCTTTGACAGTTTTTTGAATGTTATAATTCTTGATGTCTGATTTGTGTCCAGTTATTCTTTTACATAGAGACTGTCCGGTTTGGCCAATGTACATGGCAGAGGGGCATTGCTGGCACATGATGACATATATCACATTGGTGGATGTGCAGGTAAACAAGCCTCTGATAGCGTGGCTGATGTGATTAGGCCCTATAATGGTGTCCCCTGAATAGATACGTGGACACAGTTGGCAACGGGCTTTGTTGCAAGGATAGGTTCCTGGGTTAGTGTTTTTGTTGTGTGGTGTGTGGTTGCTGGTGAGTATTTGCTTCAGGTTGGGGGGCTGTCTGTAAGCAAGGACTGGCCTGTCTCCCAAGATCTGTGAGAGTGATGGGTCGTCCTTCAGGATAGGTTGTACATCCTTGATGATGCGCTGGAGAGGTTTTAGTTGGGGGCTGAAGGTGACGGCTAGTAGCGTTCTGTTATTTTCTTTGTTGGGCCTGTCCTGTAGTAGGTGACTTCTGGGTACTCTTCTGTCTCTGTCAATCTGTTTCTTCACTTCAGCAGGTGGGTATTGTAGTTGTACTCCTGTTCTTTTTCCGTAAAATAAAGTGTTTTCCATTATTTTTCATGTTGTTTTCCCTTATTTCCATCCAAAAAGTTGATCACCCTACTACAGGATAAATTAAATAAACTAAAATCAGAGCTGATTGGCATGTTCACAGAGCTACATTGTTGGTCTAAGCACTCAATGTAAGGGGTGAGGTCAGTTTATTAAATGATCAGATTTCTACACATCAAATCCAGGCTGCCAAGCAGGAATCCTGATGTACCATGCTGCCGGCGGTTAATAGCAGGATGGATTTTGGGGGCCTGGTGAGATAAGGGTCACCTCACTTTCAAGCATGCCACATTCCCAATACCTGGGCCCCAACCTGCAAACTTTCTCCTCCTCCCCTACCCGATATCCTCCCTCCCATGACACTCACTTTCGTCCTTCCCATGTGGTGCACCAGCTTGTTCGAGCTGGGGGAGAGCTATCACCACAGCATGGGGATGACCCCCAAATCTTCTTTTCTGATTAGCTCCTGGATGGGACTAGACAGGCTGTACATGGAGAGGAGGAGTCAATCCAACAACTACCACCAGCTAGAGCCCGCTGTGCTGATTCAACTTCTCCACTGGCCACCTGGCAGCTCAAGAAGTGGGAAACCATCACAGAGAACTGGTTTGGTTTACAGAACTAGAGAAAACATTTTTTAAAAGTTCTGACCTAAAGGCTAAGACAGATCCCAGAAACCAAGAGATTCCCAGTTTTCTGAGGTCTCTAGAACAGCTCCTCAGTGCTTACCACATATAAAATCACTCCATGAGCTTTGTAAATGTTTTACACAGGGCTGAATATTTCTTAATGTCACAGGGTCTTTCCTGAAGTGTTCATCTGCAGAAAATTTTGTTCAGATGAAGGATTAAGCCTCTTCCCTGCCTCATCTGTGATTTTTTGGAGAAGAGGGGAGGCCAGGAACATAAGAACTGCTATGCAGGATCAGATCCATGCCCCACCTAACCCAGTATCCTGTCTCTGACAGTGCACCAGTACCAAATACTTCAGAACAAGATGCAAGAAACCCTGCAATGGATGATTATGGAATAAATCTCTCCCTAACCCCTGACAGTGGCTGACTAATGCATGACTGGAATTTGCCCACACGTGGGATAAGAAACGACAGGCAGTTTATGAGGTATAAAAAACAAAGTGCAGGTCAGTGATTTTAAAATCAGGTCATGCCCCTGATAGCCTTAGGTTTTCTGTTTCAGACTTGTGTGGGGTAATGATGACATCTAGTGGCCTCCAAGGCTCATCACACATGTGCATCCCATAGCTGCGAGCCACCTGAGTGGAGCCAGGGTCCCAGGCAAGCTTGGTCATCCCATGCTGCCTTGACTTCACTGCTATTGTTATTCAAGCTCGCTAGATCAAAGCTGGTTCTGTTACATCTACCACACTTCTGACTGCAGCATACTCTATATATGCTGGTTTCAGAGTAGCAGCAGTGTTAGTCTGTATTCGCAAAAAGAAAAGGAGGACTTGTGGCACCTTAGAGACTAACCAAGTTATTTGAGCATAAGCTTTCGTGAGCTACAGCTCACTTCATCATACGCTAACTCACTGCTGTGGAAATCGCTTGGGGGAAAGGTACCCTGTTGATTGGAATTTTCCTGGGCAGAGAAGCACTGCACCCAGAGTCAGAGGTGAGATGAATGACAGGGCCTCCAAGGTCCATGGAACACAAGGCCCTGGCTGTGTTAGAGTAATTGACACTAACAGTGAGGTGTATGGATCCTGGTGCAAAAATCCCCTGATGCAGATGTACCACACTCTTGTAAATTGGTTTGGAAGGTTTAGATTTTTATTGGTAAAGGTCAGTACACGTCAGTTTCACCGAAAATACGGAAACCCATGAAAAATATTTCCATGGATAGCAATTGAAATGTACACATAGGCAAAGTACCAAAAATGCTGCTTGAGAACTTATCAGAATTTGAGTTAAGAATATATATATGTTGTCTATTCTGACACGCAACATTGACAATTTGTGTTTTTAACAGCTATAACGCTTTAACCTTTTCAATCTCAGCATCTATCTCATTAAATAATTACTGTCTGACTCTCCCCCGATCATTTCCTGCAACTGTGAAAATGTAAATAGATAAAAATAAAAGCGTAAACTCCGTAATTTTGCACAACTGTGAAAACTGAAATGGCTTAAAAATAGAAGAAAATGCTTAAAAAGAAACATCCATCTTGTGAAACAAACAAACAAAATTAATTTCTGTCAAGTCCGCTTGTAACGTAGGGGTCGCGCCGGTGCCCTTTTGGTGCGTTTCCAGTGGCCGTGTCACCGTGTAGGTCCCCCGGGTGTTGGAGAGACACAGTGAGTAAGGAAGGTTTCAGAGTAGCAGCCGTGTTAGTCTGTATTCGCAAAAAGAAAAGGAGGACTTGTGGCACCTTAGAGACTCACCAATTTATTTGAGCATGAGCTTTCGTGAGCTACAGCTCACTTCATCGGATGCATACCGTGGAAAATGAATGCATCCGATGAAGTGAGCTGTAGCTCATGAAAGCTTATGCTCAGATAAATTTGTTAGTCTCCAAGGTGCCATAAGTCCTGCTTTTCCTTTTTAGTGAGTCAGGAAATATCTTTAATTGGACCGACTTCTGCTGGGGCAAGAGAGACGCTTACACCGAGCTCGCTGGGGGGGGCATCAGTGCAGATTGCTCTGCTGTAGCCGGGCCCCGGGGTGCCCGGCACCCCACCCACTGGAGGCCGTGGGCAGGGGAAAGAGCCCCCCCCCATTTGGGGTGGGAGTGTGGGAGGGCCCTCTCCTTGTAGGGGTAGCACCCCATTGTCCTGGGGCGGGATCCCAAAGGGGAGTATTGAGGTGGGGGGGGGGGGGTGGGAGAAGCAAGGCTCTAGCCCTGAGAGCCTGCGCAGCCCCTTGAGCGCCCGCCCGCTTCGCGCTGCGCTCGCTGGCAGGAAGTTTGTCCCGGTCGCCTCGCCGTCCGGTATCCAAGGCGGGCCGGGAGAGCGGGCCCTAGCAACGGGCCGGGACCGGGCCCCGGCGCCATGGCAGCCGCCGCCGCCGCAACCCCAGCCCCGACCGTCTTCCTGCTTATGGTGAACGGGCAGATCGAAAGCGCCCGGGTAAGCGGGCTAGGCTCGGCGCGCTCCCCCGCCCCGTTTCTGGCCCCGGCTGGCAGGAGCCTGGCGCCCCCCCCCTTTCCCCCGCCGGGTGCCGGCGGAACGAGAGCGCGGCCGGGGGCCACGGTGAGGGGCGCGCTGGAGACGCCTCGACCTCCACGGGGGATCGGGGGGCCTTGTGGGGCATCTCCCCTCCCGGTGCCATTGCCCCCCCACACACACACACTCCGCGGCTCTGCTCAGAGCCAGGGCGAGCCCAGGGAAAGGCCCCAGCGCACCGGCGAGCTGAGGCATGAGCCCCCAGCCGGTCCAGGGCAGGGGGCCGCGTGACAGGATGGGGCTCCCCCCCCCCGGGCCAGTGACCTTCTCTTCCGTTTCTCCTCCAGTTCCCCGAGTTCGACGATCTCTACTGCAAGTACTGCTTCGTCTACGGCCCCGACTGGGCCCCCACCACGGTAAGTGCCCCGCTGCGGCTGCCCTCGGCTGGGCCTCCCGGAGCCGGGGCCCCAAAGCCCGTACCGCGCGGCGGGGTGGAGTTCACTGGCTTAGGCTGGTGGGTATTCGCAGTGTAAGCTCCCTGGGGCAGGGACTGTCCGTCTGTTCTGTGTTTGTACAGCACCTAGCACAGTGGGGTCATGGTCCCCGACTGGGCCTCCTAGGTGCTACACTAATACAAATAATACATATAACTCAGGAAAAACGCACAATAGGTCTAGTGCAGGGGTTCGCAACCTTTTTCTTTCTGAGGCCGCCCTCCCTCCTCTTTCCCCCCCCCCCCCCCATGTTATAAAAACTCGATGTGCCACAACAACTTTTTGCTGCATATAAAAGCCAGAGCCGGCATCAGGGGGTAGCAAGCAAGGCTGTTGCCCAGGGCCCCACACCACAGGGGGCCCCGCAACGCTAGTTGCTCAGGCTTCAACTTCAGCCCCAGGTGGCAGGATTCAGTGCCCTGGGTTTCAGCCCCGCATAGCAAGGCTTCAGTTTTCTGACCTGAGCCCCAGCAAGTCTAACACTGGCTTGGCGAGCCCCCTGAAATCTGTTCATGACCCACCAGGGGACCCCGGACCCTTGGTTTAGTTATACTTTTCCCTTGTCTTGTGGTTTACATATTCAAAACACTTCTGTTAGTTATTATGAATCCAGTCAATGCTTTTCATAAATGTTGATAAGATTAGCTACTTGCAAATTAGTATGAATAAGGGTCAGATTTTAAATGGGTTTAATTTTGCATCAATTTGTATGGCCAACCCTGCATTTGGACATGCAAAATATTGTATTTACAAATTGAAGGGAAGGAGCTTTAGTTATTAAAAATGTAAGTTCTTTGGGGCAGGGACTGGAACTTGGCCCTGATGGTCTGTCTGTAAACAGGCAAAGAAGTTTTATATACGCTAAAAGCATATGCACTTTCCACTCTGTAATGTGAGTAAATATCAGCAGCTTGTATTTGTACAATATGTAAGCTCTTGTTTTAGGGTTTGGAAGAGGGAATATCTCAGATCACCTCTAAAAACAGAGATGCACAGCAAGCCCTTGTGTGGAATTTTCCAATTGACATCACCTTTAAAAGTACCAACCCCTCTGGCTGTAAGTAAACCACAAAGAAGATGTGTGGCTGAATACAGGTACTTGGTACATGGAGATTGTGGTTCTGAAATAGTAGGCTGAAAGCGCTTTGATGCGTCTTCATAGCATATGCTGACATGACCTGAATAAGGGAGACTATGCCCCGCAATTGTTGGAGAGTCACAAATATGCATGGTTCTGCATGTCACCTTTTGCCTTGTGAATGAAGGAAAACCCAACATTACAGATTCATTTTTTACTTTTGTTCTACTGAGTCCAGTTTGTGTTTTCTCTTGATGGTGCTTTAGGCAATTCATTTTTTGAAGTTTCCCATGATGAAATTACTGTGGGCTCCCCCTTTATCATTTCTGGCAATTAAACTTGCTTGGAGTAGATTCTGTGCACTCTGTGGGGCACCATATTTCTTTTAATCTTTTAAAATTACCTTTCCTGAATGAGAGTATTTCTTAGACACCAGAAAGCTTTACACTAATTCAGTAATACAGTTAACACCATTTGCTTTCTTATACCCACTGGCTTTTAGTTCCCTAATACAGATAGATAAATACATTTTTGGACCTGCAGTTCTTGACACTTTATAGTTGCTTTCAGGTAATGTTAAATAGTAGTAAGTTAGGAATGAGTTTAAGAAATTACAGGGCCAAATCCATCTCCTTCTTTGTCCTTGCCCTTATATTAACTCCTATTTTCTTTTTAAGGGCCACAAATAGTGGTAAGTGTCTATGGACCTGATCTTTTTGGAAATGATGTCGTCCGAGGTTATGGAGCTGTACATGTTCCGTTCATACCTGGAAGGTGGGTTAATGAGTGGTTATTGTTTCTGTTTCAAATGTTCCTCCCAAATACAATTTGATCTCAGCTGCCTCTTGTTGTATTTTCTAAAGTAAAATAATCAGAGCCAAAATAAGTGCCCCCCCCCAAGTGTCTCTATAGCTTGCTTACACCATGGGTATGGAATCTATTCTCTGGCACAAACCCTTGGTCATTGGACCTGAGCCTTGATGTTTTTTATTCAGTGCAGGTTTAGTTTTAACTTGTGGATGGGGGAGGGCAGTTGAACACACTGTCCCAGATCCTCAAAGCCATTGAGGCACCGAACCCCCATTGCTTTCAGTGGGAGCTAGGCACCTAAATGCCTTGGAGGATCTGGGCCTGCAAGTCTTCATTTCAACACTGTCCGGTCTGTCGGGAGGACTGTACTTTGGGTATGAAGGTGCTCTCCTAGCTGGCCTATCTCTTGTGCCCTTTGCAAGTTCCCCATGCAAGCTGTACATAGGAAAGTTTGAGTTCATTACTTACAAGTTACTTGTGGATGTCTCACCTGATTTTTTAAATCTGTATTTGGACTTTCATTATCACAGTAAATGCAGGAGTATTGGAAATTGGCATTTGGTGCAGTTCATCAATAAGTTCTCTCTCTTTATCAATTCCATTTCAGTCATAGAAGAACCATTCCTATGTTTGTTCCAGAATCCACGTCTAAGCTGCAAAAAATTACAAGGTAATACTCAAAGGTGGTGTTAGTAACATGGGAAAAGACATTTTTGTTTTAATTGGTGGTGTCTCTGACTACTCAATGTGCACGCACTTGTGAGTTTTTGTAGGGTTAAAGACATTCCAATGAGTTTCATGGACAATGTGGTTTTTATCCATCAAAGCCTTACTTTAAAATTTAACATTAGCAATCTGCTTGGAGTAATGCTCTGTAACTTCATCCTTTTTGTTATCCATGCATTTGAAAGTGTGAATTTGAAAAGCACTTGCTGTATTCCTGCCAAGATAGAGCTATGTCTTTTTGAAAAGTAGCCACCAAATGATAGCAAAGGCAAACAACCACACATTCCCTTCTATTCTCTGAAGCTTCCAAAAGAAAAAACATTGACACCGATGAAATTGTGCGAGTAAGAGTTCAAACCAAACTGGCTTCCTATGTAGAATTGACGTAAACACACTCATTTATTTCTAGAATAGATTTCACTAGTATTACACTTATTTTTCTTCATGTAATTCAGCAACATCTGCTGCAGGAATTACCCATAATGAAAACAAGCATTATGAGGATGCAGAATGTTAAGTACAGCATAATATGTTTTAAAAATATAATTGGACTGTTCCACAAGGGACATTTTTACATTCTAAGAATGAGTGTCTGCATTTATTGGTTGTAATCTGTTCTTTTTCTTGAACAGTAACTGCCTCTTTCATCTATATACATGAATTTTTATTGTTTTTCTCCCTCATTTTTTTTCCTCCATCCTGGCATAAAATCTCAGTATTTAAGAGCCAGAAATGATGAAGACACTGGGCTTCACAGGAAATGTTTGTAGAAAATAGGACATCCCATATCCTGCTGCAGTGGGTGCAACTTGTCCACTTAAAAATCTAATCTGTTTTAGTAATTAGATTACATTTTGTGCAATAAAATCAGAAGGCAAGATGCATTCAATCAGTAGCCATTGATCCTTGCATTGCAGGTGGCTCTTTTATTGGTTTTTAGTAAATTGTCAGGTGACATCCTGATAATGATACATTGATTGCTGGAAAAACTCATATTTGCTCTTACTCCAACTGATTAATTCTGAATTTGTGCTACTGACCAGCTGTGGTGGGTGGAAATTACACATTGAAACAAGCTGTAGATGGTTAGGACATTGACAGAATTTGGCTTCTTGAAACTGGTGATGACGTGGGACTGTTAGAGGTTGCCTGAGCCCCAATACTGCTGCTCCTGTTATAAGCTTTATCTGTTCTGATTAACATATATTAACTATTGTGTGGTACATGTAATTTGGTATGGCTTTTTGCAACTCTGTTAAAGGAATGGCTCTTTGAGGTTATGTACAGCTGATCTAGACACTGCATTGTGCAGTGAATCCAGATTTGGTCTCCCTGTTCTTCAGAATTGTTCTAAACTGAATTGTCCACTAGTCCCTTCCTCCTTGTCTGGTAAAGGGCCACACACATTGGCGCAGTACCCTCTAGGCTTTCTTAGTGAAGATTCCATCATTCATACTCCAGTAGTAACTGTTTTCTCTGAGCTAATTGAACATTTCAGACAGATTTGTCAATCTGTATTAAAAGCAGTGGTCCAGAGGGAAACATTTTATAGAGTCCCAGAGTTTGTTTGTGAAATATCACAGGGCCCTCCGTTAGATTCAGCTGTTTTAATGTCTCTGACAATAGAGTTTGAAATATACCGGCCATGCGGGATAGAAACACCTTGTGGAATGATTTGGGCTATTTGTTGACTAGGTTAAGCAATTTAGTAGTGCATAACATGGAGTTAAGACGTAAAACAGCTTTGCAACAGTAGGAATATAGCTGAGTTTAAAGAGAGAGAGTTGTAATCAGGTAAGGCAGGTTAGCCTCTGTATGTTTTAATAAACACATGGATGTAGTATAATCATGACCGCACTGCACCTACTTCTCTTTTTGCCAGATGAAAACTTCTGGCACCAGAGAACAAACTGTACTGCCTCAGAGATGTATATTAAAGAAAGAAAAACAGGAATTCTTCCCAAAGTCTGGGCAGTTTTTTTAACCTTCTGCTGGCCTGTTATGGCACTGTCAGTATAATGTGTTAGAAATTGCATTATGGTAGAGTAGCGTAAAAATGCGATAGATAGTAGGGATTTTAAAATATGAGTGAAAGGATCAGGAGGAGAGGCAGGAAAGCATTTCATAATATTTCAATGACTGAGCTTTTCCTTTATGGGGCAGCTAGAATAGAACCAGTGGGGTGAGGCCTTACATTATTTTAATTAATGATCTGTGGGCAAATTTAAACCCTGGTTTACTGTGGTTATACAAAGAACTTCCACTGAGAGTAAACACTTCCTAGTTTTAGCATGCTAATCTTTAAGGATTAGATTGTGATAGAATCATAGACACCTCAACATTAGTGGTACTGTACTCCACAAGTAAGTAGTCCCATTCATTTCAGTGGGACTTCTCGCAGCATAAGATATTACTCAATGTGCCTGGTCCAATGCTCAATGAAGTCAACAGAAAGACTTGCACTGTGTTCAGTGCACATTGGATAGGGCCCAGTGTGAGCAGGTGTATCGCAATCTGTCCTTAAATTAGTCATAAAATACTGCTGTAAATAAGTTAGCCAAAGGCTTTTATTTTTTTAGGCCACCTACCCAAAACACGATCTATAAAGGAATGGTACAGCATAGACTTGCACAAATTTCTCCTGAATGAGGACTCATGGACATAACTTTTTCCCTGTCCAATATGTATTTGTTATAGCTGTTTTTCTAATTAATGACATGCAAATGGATTCAGTTTACACAGATACTACACAGCATAGCAAAGTATTAGGTCCCCTCCAGATCCTTAAAGTTAGGTGTTATTAAAATATCTTTGACATAAACTGACCCTCCCTCACTCAGAAATAACTTACATTTAATAGAATGTAGGTGAAATTAGGAAAAAAGAAATAGTGGTCAATAGTCCAGAGGTGACATTTATCTTTGATCAAAGTAGATAAGTATAAAGAAAAAAAAATGTATCAAGCTTTAAAAATTCCTACTATGAACAAGGGGAAACATATTTTTTTTTATATCGGTGCATACGATGAACCTTCCTTATAACACACCTAAATGCTACCAAGTGACACGTCAGTGAGTTGTTTTCTTTTCTCCTTCTCTCAGTTGGCTTATGGGAAGACACCCAGAGTTCACTGACCCAAAAGTGGTAGCGCAGGGAGAAGGCCGAGAAGGTAAATGATCAGGAATTACTGTCTCTAACTCCTCTGTGACTATGGACCAGATCTTGGCCTTTCCGTTTCTTTGTTAATGCTTTAGAAGGTTAATTGAGCATATTGAAAACAACCATGTCCTGGTATTCTGTTGGACATCTAATGACTGTTCAACCAGCTGTACTGGCTAATGGTGTTGTCCTCCTATTTTTAGTGACCACGGTGCGATCCCAAGGCTTTGTGACCATTGCCTTCAATGTGGTGACTAAAGACATGAAGAAGTTGGGCTATGACGTAAGCCCGTCTGACATGCAGAACCCTTCAATAGTGTCTCTTACAGATGGGATTCATAACCATTAAATGATTGGTGGGTGGGAGGTTTTCAAAGGCACATAGGGGAGGCAAGCACCATACTTGTACTGATCTTCTATTTTAATATGAAAGCTCAAGCCATAAGGTGTGTTGCAAAATACCGTTCTATCATAACCTTTTGTACATTTTTTTTTAGGTAATGAATAGCCAGTTTACATTTGTTTTTAAAAAATAGTTCCAATGTATTCCAAACATCAGTGCAGGCCTAAACTTGTGTACTAATGTTTTTGAAGTGGTAGTGGGAAATTCAAATGGCCATACCTTCCAAAAGGAAGGGAATCTGAGAATGTTTCAGTGAAACATTCATGCACTTTCTTCTGCCAAAGCAATATTTCTTCTTCAGGCTGCTACTGCAGTTTTCCGTTATAATCCCATTTTAAAATGCTTTAGAACTAACTTGCTAAAATATTTGATATACAGTAAGAGTAAATCCTTCCAAAATTTTCAATGAAAGCAGTTTGGCTTTTGCTTTTAAAAAAACTATGAGACACAAGAAAATGACACTTCCAGTTCCAGTTCCCTCCCCCTCCCCCAGTCAAGCTTAAGCACACCAACAGCAACAAAAAAGTGGTTTGTTTTAGGGGGAAGTGCGGGAGGAGTTTACAGAGAGCTAAGTGTTTAATATCCCCTTGCTTCGTGCATTTACCTCTCATTGGCACTATTGAGATTTAAGTGCAGATACTGTGGGAGAAATAGATCACAGTGTGAGGATCTGGAAAAGAGCACGCAGCCTGAGTAAAAAGGGCATGCACTCAGTCATAAGCAAAGGGGAATCCTCTGGTCCAAGCTGTTACAGATCCCCTCTGCTGTAAGGGATTGCCAGGAGTAGCAGTCAGGGCCACCTCTTCCTGGTTATGCAACTTTTTGGAATTTGTGCATTTTCTTTGTTATTGCTGAAGGTACTTCTCCCCTTGTCCTCTTAGCCCAGCTCTTCTGTGTGCTCAATTCCACAATAAGCTAAAGTAATAACTCTGTGATGATGGCATCAGCCTTTTGCCAGTGAAATGTGTGTGATATCACAAATCCAGCATCCGAATGACAGTCCAGGATAGGCTGTGAGGCAGGTAATTGTTTATATGGGTCCTATACCATGGCTTTCAATAACCAACAAACGTGGTAAGGAAAATAACGTGCTGAATTTCAAGTTTGATTTATGAAGGTTTTCCTCACTGTTTGTATAACCTTAGAAATTGTCATCAGGTTGTTTCTTATGACAGTACATGGCAACAGCACCAAAGCTAACACACTATTCTCAGCTGGCTGCAGTTTGAGGGTACAAAGACAGGCCTTCATTCTGAGGATTTGTCTACACTGCAATAAAAGACCCGTGGGCAAGGCCGTAGCTGGCCTAGGTCAGCTGACTTGTGCTGCAGGATTACAAAATTGCAGCATAGATGTTTGGCCTCGGGCTGGAGTCCTGGTTCTGAGACCCTGCAAGGGGGGTGGGTCTGAGAGCCCAGGTGCCAGCCTGAGCCCAAACATCTACGCTGCCAATTTGAGCCCTGTAGCCCAAGCCTGAGTCAGCCGACCTGGCCACTGAGACTCGGTGCCACAGGTTTTTTACTTCAGTGTAGACATACCCCGAATGTCCTCCCTTCCCTGACCTTTCACATGACTCTTGGACAAGCTGATATTAGAGCTCTGCATTTGGGTTGAATAAACCCAAATAGCTAAATATTTATATTTTTTGTCTTTTGTGTGCTTTTTTCCCCTTAGGGGAACCATTTATTAGTCCAAAGCAACACAAGCTCTAGTCTTCTTATGATCTTTCCACCATTCTTTGTGTCCAAACTACAGAACTTAAATCCATAGTGAGACATCTGATTATTTAGTCAATTTGAGAGACTGTATTTGGGTACATAGATTTGCAAATTTTGACTTCAAATACCACGAGAAGACCAGACTTAGTATTATTTCACCTTATTTATAAGTCACTGAGACATTAAAAAGCCTTTGGAAAAACAAGCACAAAGAAAAACACATTCTGAACCACTGCACATCCATAGTAATATTAAATAAAGCATACTACTTGTAGTACTGTAATTCCTTATGCATGTAAAGCTGAACAATGTGTTTTGTAAATATAAATGATGAAGATAATGTAAAGCACCTTGGAATTTTGTCTGTTCCTTAATCATTTTGTACTTTTATAAATGATTTTACAAATGTATGGTGCACAGAGTATCTTTCATACATTAGCTCTTGTTCTCTTTCTTCGTTCTGCTTTTTGAATTATAACACTAACACCCATTATAATTAGCTGTTCTACAACAAAGCCGCAACTGAGCTCAAATTAATCAGACTATTTTTCCTGTTCATTGGCTGCTATAGGAGAAAGAGAGACTGGGTTTTTTTTAGATATATAGTCGGTTACAGTGGTGAGGGTAGCCATATAAGTACCTTGATAGACCAGATATGAAATGTTTGAAAAGCAGAGATAAATAACTTAACACAAGTGAAATATAATTCACTGGAGATTTTTACTCACTTGAGATGATTTAACGTGCCTGTCCAACTAGAGCAAAACTGCATGATGATTCCATGCATGGTACCCTATTAAACTGAGGAAAAAGTCTAAACTTCACTCCCACAGTGATACAATGAGTTTATTCACATCCAGCACTATAGGGCATTGTGCGTACATGAGCTCATGTAGTTACAAATTTTAAGGGGATTTCACATAGTAGTTTGAAGTTGCCATTTATGTTGTTCGTTGTTCCTTCCTCCTGTTTCCATCTTCCGCTGTCTTTTCTTGGCTGAGATAGGTGAGGGCTCCTTCGGCAAAGGCTATTAAGAACATGCCTTGCTTGGCCACACTCTCCAGGTAAAATCATGACCTGATGGATTGAAATAATTCTCTCTTGGCGTTGGTGACATGCAGGAGTTAACCACTCTAAATTGTGGGAGGAGGGAAGAAATATTTTCCAATTCAGTGTATTTGCAAAAACATTATCTAGTCACAATACCTTAGAGACAATGTCTGCATTTTAGATAATACTGTAAATGGGTCGCACATCTGTCAACTACATTTTTATAACATTGTCTGTTATCTTTGTGCTTCTTGAGGGTCCTTCGGTGTCCTAGTAGACTCTTTAAGATCATCCCATTCTTTTAATCCTTTCTTCAAGGTCTTGGTGTTCTGTGCCTTTCGTAGGTAAGCCCTTCAGAGCAGGGACGTTTCAATGTCTGGCACAGTTTGTCTGTTGTCCAGCACTATGTATGCATCTTGTGCTGTCAAAATACCAATTACAATGACTCCTGGCAAATCCGAGAACAAGTACTCCTGGGGGCATTCTGTGCCAAAAAAATTAAAATTCTGGGCACAATATTTTAAAATTCTGCAACTTTTATTTGTCAAAATAATACTACATAATCACACCAGTTTCAATTATTTTGGTAATTTATTTCAAAATACCTGTCAGCAAGTATGCCTGTGACAATACGGACACATACAAAAATTCCCCCAAGAGTAGAGAGTTAAAGAAACACCCAGTTCCTGTTTCTCTGTCCCCTTCTTCCCCCGCCCCCAGAGCCCAGCTGAGGGGCCAGACACCCACAACCCCTCTCCCCCCAGAGCCCAGCCACAGGGTCCTCCCCTTGCCCAGATACCGCCACACACATACCCAGAGGCCAGACGTGGCTCCCCCAGCCCAGACACCCAGTCCCCTCCCCACCCCAGAGCTCAGGGATCCAGAGGGAGAAACAGCCTGATGCTTGGTCCCAACTTGCATGGAGTTTCCGTCTCCTTGCCTCAGGGCATGCTGGGAACTGCAGCTGCCAGAAACCCTCCAGCTCCCTCTCCCTTCCCCCCTCCCACCTGGTGTCTTCTACGCCGGGTCCAGTGGCCTCTAGTGGCGGTCAGCAGCACTGCAGCCCATTTCTGGGGGGGAAAGGAAATTCTGCATGCACAACGTTCATTTCTGCAAAATTCTGCATTGCGTGGTGGGGCAGAATTCCCCCAGGAGTCATTGGCAATCAGTATCACTCCTTCATTACCTGTAGGGGGTCAATACACTTGTCTCCCAGAGACTAGGTCCATTACTTCCCCAACTCTCTCAGCCTTAAGCACTGGAAATCGAAGCAATATCGCCTGCATGCGTATGCTAAGGCTACGTCTACGCTACACACCAGGTTTCGGTGTGTAGTGTACATCTAGCTACATGCCACAGTGAAATGCAGGCTGTGTCCACACTGCAGTGTGTAGCTACATGTGTCAGTGAAAGGCTCTGGCACAGGGGAGGAAGTGTGGAAAGGCTTCAGCAGCTCCCCACTCCCTCCCACAAGCCTTTCCCTGCTGCTGGAGCCTTTCTCTGCAGGTGTGGCTTAGGGGAGTAGGGAGCCATGTAGGTATGTACTCAGGCACACATCTACACCCTTCAGGTGTATCTTTACCCTTCCCAGCTACGCAGCTCCTCACCAACTCCACTCCTGTTGATCCCTATGCCAGGAGGCCACCCGTGTTGGTACTGTACACACCGCCAAACAAAGTTGAAATGTAGACATACTTTCAGTGACTGAGGGGTACATAATCCGCTGAGGACAGGGAGAGAGGCTTTGTTCTGATAACATAATGAGGATTAGGAAGAGAAGAGATCACTAATGCTCAGAGGGGAAGAGCGTGACAGAACAGAGTCCTAGACACACAAGCATTATATTTAACGAAGATAGTTACAGTTTGTAAGAAATCTATTGAGCTTTCATATTTGCAGCTAGTACACATTTACTAAATATTAAAGAATTCTTGTTATAAAAAGGAAGTCACCATACTATAATAGATACCTAAAGCCATTTCTTTCTGCTCCCTCCCCAGTGAGTTGGAACAGTGCCAAAGCTTTTATCTATTAGATCTGCATGCTCTCTGTCCCAGTGTGCTGGTCACCTTACTACCACCAACTGTGGCTGTAACTCTAAGCTTACAGACTGATGTCATCCAGACAGTCAACTTGCAGGATTTCTCATTGTTAACCACCCACAAGGTTAAAAATACACGTAGCTTGAGCCAGTCAGAAATCAGCATGTCATCCTGCCACCAATGAGAGCAGCGTTAGAAAAATACACTTTTCCCAAAGCCAGGTGAGGTGTTCAAGGGGCTTCAGCTCCGTAACAACAGAACCAGAGACCTTAAAGGTGGATAAGAGCGACGTTGGCTAGTGCTGAATCCTTCCCTTCAATGTGCTCTTGCGTGCTTTGTCAAGTCAGGTTTCAGTAGCAGTGATTCAAGCAATGGGGTTTCCAGTACATTCCTTACAAAACTATCATCCCATGCTGGAGTAGGTCTCACGGTAAGGAATTCTTTATAGTCAGCCTAAAAGATGTTCTGCTCCCGTTCACCATAGTATTTCCACAGTATGCAGCTGATGAAGTGAGCTGTAGCTCATGAAAGCTCATGCTCAAATAAATTGGTTAGTCTCTAAGGTGCCACAAGTACTCCTTTTCTTTTTGCATTCACCCTATAACTCCTGGTTGTGTGTCCTAAGACAAGGCTAACCCCTTCTTTTTGCTGCTTGGTGTCTACAACCTCAAAACTTTTTGACACCTATTTGTACCACCTGGCCATCACTCAGCTAAATCATGCGGGTTACCTCTAAGGAACCAAGACAGAGAGAGAGAGACAATTGTCTATATTATGAGAGTATGTCATGCTAAGATAGGTCTCCTGATTTGGTTCAGGACTTATTTTCACAGAGGGACTGACTTTCCCAGTGGCGTGTCTGTCATCTCTTCTGGCCTCCTGGCCTGGGCAGATTGCCTTCACCAGGTTCCTTTGGAAAGTGTCACTCAACACAATGTATATGAATGGGTTGATGCAGCTGCTTGCATAACCCAAGCTGATAGCTACATTATAGGCATAGAGGAACATAATGGAGGGCTGGGTGACTTTGAGATGGACCAACTGCAAGATATAATAGGGCGCCCAGCAGATAAAAAAGGCGGAGCAGATGGTTATTGCCATCTGCATGATCTTCTTAGTCCTGGCTCGGAAGTTTCTCTGGGGCAGCGGCAGCACCATGCATGAGATGTGCTTCTGTATCTTCAGATACACAATGCAGATGACTGAGAGCGGGATGACAAATGCCAGGAAGAACTGGTACAGCGTGTACCAATAGATATCAACTGAGAGGTTGGGTAGGATGATGCCACACCCAGCTTTGCTGCCAGGCAGAGCAATGGGCTGGGTGTACATGAACACCGGCACAATGGTTAGGAGAGACAGCAGGTAGAGCAGCAAGATCACCATGGCAGCTGTGCAGGGGGTGCGCATGTAGGCAGAGCGGATGGGGTGTACTGTGGCCAGGTAGCGGTCGATGGCCATTGCTGTGAGGATGTACGTGCTGGCGAACTGGCTGTTGGCATCTAAAGCAGTGATGATGGTGCACATGGTAGCCCCGAAAAGCCAGACGCCATTCCCTAGGAGCTGGTGGATAAGCAAGGGCATGCCCAGCAGGAACAGGAGGTCTGTGATGGAGAGGCTCATGATGAAGACATCTGCAGTGTTGTGGTTTCTCTTAGGTTTTTTGGTGATGGTGTAGATCACAATGCTGTTCCCTACAGTGCCCACCAGGCAAATTATGCCAAAAATGACAGGGAGGACAATGCTACTGTGGTCTTCCATTTCCCTGGTGCCTGCAGAGAAAAAGAACAACATGTCATTGGACATGTGCCTCACAGGTAGAAGACGGAAGGGTTGTGAGCCATTCCTCCGTGGATCTTCCCTTCACCCATCCCGTTATACATACATTACTGGGAATTAACTAGCAAAAGGCGGAATAAATAAGAACCAACCTCAACTTCCACCTGAGAATCAAACCAAACCTGCTTTGCGGTTGGAAAATGTTTAGGTAGCCTTTTAATGGTATTATTTCTTAGCTGTATGGTATAGCAGGCCCAGAAGCATCAGATACTATTCTTTTGGGATATTTCCAGCCCTACAGGAAGCAGGCCCTGTTGGCAATTGCATGAGAAAAATAGTTCTTCCTACCTGGAAAATGGACCTTATCAAAGGTCACTGCAAGGCAGCTCTCCTCCCCTTCCTCTGCCGCCCAGTGATGATCATCTG
Organism: Caretta caretta; assembly: GCF_965140235.1. Classification (NCBI taxonomy): domain Eukaryota; kingdom Metazoa; phylum Chordata; order Testudines; family Cheloniidae; genus Caretta; species Caretta caretta. Next base: position 6,804,631 of record NC_134215.1, read on the forward strand.
CCCAGCTCCCTAAGATCCTAACTGTGAGAGCACTTTGGAAATACCTCTGCCCTGGCACAGAACTGCAAAAGTCTATGAGGGCTGCTGGTGAAGGGTCAGTATCGCGTCATCAGCCTCCAAGATAAATCTTCCAAGGATGTTAGCGAGGGAGGGGAATATTCAAGGTCAACTCCTCATCCTTCTAGCCTTAAATTGTTCCTCCTGTCCCGATTCCTGCTGGCCATCAGCAGCAGCAGTAGCCTTAATGGATGGGCTTTCGTTCACGCGGTACCTGTTGGCCACGCTGAGGCACAGCCAGCCTTCTCTGGCTTAGCACAGCAAATGCAACATGACTTAGTAGCCTGCAGACACAAGGAGCTAATTGGACACATCAATGAGACGTCGCCTTTGAAAAATGAACTTTTGACCAGAGCCGAAATGGCAAGTTAATTAAAAATAAAATACAAGCCGCATCTGTCAGAGCAGACCTACCTCCAGCCCCATGTGCTCAGTGCAGGTGACTCTTCCCGCGCACCAGCCTGACTCATGCTAATCAATCGCTGGTTATTCCAAAGGCGCATGACATCTTTGTGTCCAAAGGCCAGACCCAACTGCCACTGGAAGTAGCTCCCCAGCCTTTGCAAGGAGCTGGATTAGGCCTAGGGTGACCAGACAGCAAGTGTGAAAAATTGGGACAGGGGATTGGGGGTAATAGACACCTATATAAGACAGAGCCCCAAAAAATCGGGACTATCGCTATAAAATCGGGACATCTGGTCACCCTAATTGGGCCGTAAACCTGGGTTCTTTTGGTCCTGACAGATAAGCACCTCAGGAACACTGCACTGTCATCATTTAATGCCTTTCACAGCATCAGTGTTTAATCAGCCAGTAATTGTCCTCCATCTGAGAACATTGTTACTTCAGAATGGCTAAAGATCAAAACAAAAAAACCCATAGCTGCTTTTCCTTTTGAGGCGTAGGAGGTTAGCGTAAGATGGGCTGTCAATTATTCTGTTGGGTTTGTTTTTTTTTAATAGAAGGAACAAACTGTACTTTCCTTCATAAGTAAAGTATAGTCCTCCTTTAGATATGGCTTTGCCAATTGGGCAGATGACGTTCACTGAAGCCAGTAAGGAAGGGGAGTCAAAGGGAAACAAAGAGGCTCAGGTTCATTGCGGGGCTTTGGTGAAGAGAAACCTCAGAAGCAGGAAAGGGGTGAGTTTACAAACCTGCCCTGTTTTATTAGCCAACCTGCACAGCGTATCTGGGACCAAATGTTCAGGCAAGCTCTAACCCCTGCGCACTCAGATGGCAAGCTTCTTGAGACGACTTATACATGCAAATCCATCTGGGGTCAGTGCATGTCAGTCCTATGTAGGGTGACCATATGTCCCGTTTGGGCCGGGACAGACCCTGTTTTAAGCCCTGTCCTGGCCGTGCCAACTTTTTTGACAGTAGTGCACATTTGTCCCGTTTGCTCCTGCCAACTGATCAAGTGGTAAAAACAAATGGGACAAACGCCCACTTTTGTCCAAAAAGTGAAGTGCAGAGGAACATGCGGGAAGAGGGGGGGGCGGGGGATGAGCAGCTATGCAAGTCCTGTGCAGGCGGGAGGCAGGGCTCAAGCAAGTAGCTCAGGTCAGCCCAGCAAGGGAGGGCTGAGGCCAGCCTCACGCAGTGTCCCGTTTTCCCTTTGGGAAATATGATCACCCTAATCCTATGTCCTGTGTGCACAGAAAGGTGTTATGGTGATGTGTTTTGGGCACTGGGATTAAGGTGACCCACTCTACTGCCAGCAAGAGGTCATGAAAACAAAAAACCTCAAGGGCCACTCTGACTGACGTGATGCGCTTTAATGGGCCTGATCCAAAGTCCATTCAAGTCAATGGCACTTCAATGGGTTTGGGATTAGGCCCAAAATGCTTATGGGGCATCCTGAAGCGTTCCCCTTTAGCCTGCATCTAGGCGTCTCTCCCAGCCAGTGCTGTTCTCTTGGCTTTTGAACCAGCTCAGTTCGAGCGCCAGAGAAAGCTAGCTGCCCCAAGCTGCAGCTGACCCCTGACTTCCATCAGTAGCCACCTCCCCCCCCAAATTTAGGACGGTCAGCAACACGGCTGCTGTGCAAAATGCTTCCAGCTGATTGGTGACTTTAACCCATTTTAATCGAGCTGGGAGCCCATGTGTTTCTCCCAGCAGGACTATCAGTTACGCTACAGGGCCCCAAGCCTGCCAGTGATCTGGGTGGGCCGAAAGCAGCACCCCATTGGCTCCAAGGGGCTGGGCCTGTGCTCCAGGCCCAGAGTTGAAGGCCGGGAGGGCCCACTAGATCCTCTGGTCTGACCACAGGCCCCCCCCCGAAATGAGACCAAAGCAAATGAGCCCCACTGTTGCGTACCACAGGCAGCACATAGGAGGGACCAAAGTGAATCAGTACCTGAGGGCCCCCCCGAAAGGCAGGGAAATGATTGAGCTACAGGCAGATAATCCTGGCACCTGACCCGCACCCCACGCTGCAGAGGAAGACAAAGAACTCCCCCCTCCCCTCCCCAAGGTCGCTGCCAGTCTTACCTGGGGGGACAATTCCTTCCCACCCACCCCCCATGGTGATCAGTTAGACCAGGGATCTCAAACTCAAATCACCACGAGGGCCACATGAGGACGAGTACATTGGCCCAAGGGCCGCATCACTGACCCCTTTTCATACAAAGATACAAAAGCCCCCACCTCTGCCCCGGCCCTGCCTCACTCCACCCCTTCCATGAGGCCCCCGCCCCTGCCCTGCCTCGTCCCACCCCTTCCTCACCCCCATTCCAACCACTTCCCCAAAGTCCCAACTCCGCCCCCTCCCTGCCCCCATTCCAACTCCTTCCCCAAATCCCCGCCCCGGTCCCGCCTCTTCTCCACCTCCTTCCCTGAGCACGCTGCACCCCTGCTCCTCCCCCCCTCCGTCCTGGAAAGTCCTAAGCGCCACCAAACAGCTGTTTGGCGGCGGGAAGCACCGGGAGGTAGACGGAGGAGCGGGGATGCTGCGCGCTCGGGGGCGGGGGGGGGTGAGGGGAGCTATGGCGGGCTGCAGGAAATAACTCTGCAGGCTGCATGTTTGAGACCCCCCTGAGTTAGACCCTGGGCAAGTGCCAGCCACTCAAGCACTTAAGGGGGGGGTGAGACTACTCAGTGACACCGCAGAGCCCTGGCCCTCCCCACCCCACACACGGCCCAGCCCTGGTGCTTCAGAGGAAGACGATTAAAAAAAACCCTCCCAGAATACACTAATGGGGCGGGAAGGGAAGAAATCCTCCTCTGACCCTGCCAGTGGGAGCTGAAACCCTAAAGCATGCACAAATTTCATTAGCCCATGCCTGCTTTTTGTGCCAAAGTCATTCATAAAAATAGCAAACAAGCTTAGTCCCAAGACCAAGCCTTGAGGAACTCCACTCATAACCTCCGACAGGCCAGCTTTCAGCACAAGCCATTGCCTTCTCCTCTGGAGCCAACTCCTTCACCACCTCACAAGGCTGCTAGCGTCCCCCCAGTTTACTAATAATTTCCCATGTGGCCTGGTGTCAAATGCTTTACGGAAGTCCAAGTATATCAGAGCTCCTGCCTTCCCCTTCACTAAAATAAAAACCATTTATTTCCTCAAAGAAGGAAATCAGGTTAGTCTGCCATGATCTGCCTTTGGTCAATCCATGCTGCATTCCAGCCCCTTTGCCATTTACCTCAATGGTAAATTCGCTTACGGTCACAATTTGCTCCAACTCCTGGCATGACTGCTGATGTCTCCCTGTGCTCATCATGATTCAGGAGCAGGGCAGTGCTTTTCAAAGACAGCTAAGAGAATTCGATGGCCATATCCCACAAGAGTTGGGTGCCCAACTCAGGGCCCTTTGACAAGCGTAGCCCATGCCCTATGTCTGTCTAGCGCCGAGCACAATCGGGCCCAGGTCTGGTTGATGCCAGCTGGTTCTGCTGCAGTAAAAATGCTAAATAACAACAATTCTGAATCTAGCCAGTGGGTTTTGAGATCATCCCCCGCAAGTCTGTGAAATGGGTGACTCTCTCCCTTCAGCCATTTTCTCAGCCAGGACGCTTGGGAAGGCCAGGAACTAACTGATGGTGTCAAACACCATGCCCGGTCCCTGCAGCAGAGCAATTTCAGAGGGGAGCCAGCTGTTTGTGACGTGATTACTCACCCTCATTACATAATTGTTTTACTTGCTGAGTAGAAACTAATTCCATGTCCTCGTTCCCTAATGCCGTCAACACTTACACTAATTACACGGGAAGCGCTGGGAGGTAGGTGGCGGAGCGGGGGTGCGGCGCGCTCAGGGAGATGCAATTTGGGCCACGAACGCTCTGTGAAATGTTACTCCACGCACTGTGAAGTAAAGCAACACAAGGAAATACACCCACCCACCCACACTGCCCACACCGCACATACACACACACCCCGCACACACACACCTGTGAGTTCAAAACAAGGGAGTAGGTACCGACACAGATCTACTGTATCCCCCTACACTCTCTCACTGCAACAAAAAAGTATAACTGCACTGCCCAAGCCACCCGTCCTTCAGAGGACAGGCCCAATGGGCCCTGCTTTAATGACTCTTAAGAGCTGGAAGGTTGGCAGTTTCTGAATGTTTCCCGCTTTGTGCCCTAAATCTCAATGCTGTTATGATGCCAAGTTTGCTTGCGTGGGGCTGGTGTAAGCCTTGTCTAGGGTGGTGTTCCATGTCTGTGACAGCTTGGGCTTAAACATTTAGAGTCTGAGCCAACACCCATTGATGACAGTGGAAAGGTTCCCATTGACCCAAATGAGCTTTGGATTGGACCCTTGGCGAGAATGTGTACTTACCATTGGACTATATAAGAGGAGCTAGGGTTGCCAACCCTCCAAGATTGTCCTGGAGTCTCCAGGAAGTAAAGCAGTCGTTCTTAAAGTGTAGGGCATGCCTCCCTTGGGTGGGGGGGCACAGAGGAACATTTGGGGGAGCATGGAGGGTCCTGCGCCAGCCCCCACGGAGGGGGGAGCACCACCCAGCCCTGCTCTGCTCCCAGCTCTGGTCTGGCCTTGGCCTCAGTTCCCAACTGCAGCTGTGCTCCCAGTCCCATCCCCACCCGCCAGCCCCTGGCTCCCAACCTGGCCGAGGGTCAGCACCTGGCTGCAGCCCTGACTGCCAGCCCCAACAGTGGCCCGGCCAGGAACTGCAGCCAATGGGAGCTGTGGAGGCGGTGCCTCCAGGCAGGGGCAGTGCGCAGAGCCCTCTGCTCCCCCCCCGCCAGGGGCCACAGGGACGTGCCAGCTGCTTCTGTGAGTGACGCAGGGCCAGGGCAGACAGGGAGCCTGCCTTAGCCCCACTGCAGTGCCGACCGGGAGCAAGTGCTGCCCAGACACAGCCTGCAACCCTCACCCTCACCCTCTCCCACACCCCAACCCCCTGCCCCAGACCTGAGCCCCCTCCAGCACCCAAGCTCCCTCCCAGAGCTTGCACCCCACACCCCCTCCTGCACCCCAACACCCTGCCCCAGGCTTAGCCCGGAGCCCCCTCCCACACTCCTAACCCCTTGGTCCCAGCCCAGAGCCCACACCCTCTCCTGAACCCAACCCCCTACCCCAGCCCAGTGAAAGTGAGTGAGGGTAGGGGAGAGTGAACGACAGAGGGAGGGGGAATGGAGTGAGCGGGGCCTCGGAGAAGTGGAGGGGCCTTGGGGAAGGGGACGGGGCAAGGGTGTTTGGGTTTGTGAGATGAGACACTTGGCAACCCTACTCCTAGCCCCAGGCCCACCCCTAGCTGTGGCCCCAACCTCAGCCCCTGGCTCCCAATCCAACCACAGCTCCAGGCCCAGCCGTGGCCCCCTTATCCCTGTCTGTGCCCCCCCTTCCTGCCCCTCCCTAGGGAGCCATGGCCTGCACCCGGCCCCGGTTCCCAGCTGTGGCTTCCGGGGGGGGCAATGTGAAAATTTTGGGAACCACTGAATTAATTTAATTAAAGATTAAATCATGTGACAAAACCTCCAGGAACACGGCCAACCAAAACTGGCAACCCTCGGTGGAAGACGCTCTTGCCTGCACTCCCTCGGAAGGGAAGGCAGCCCTGTGGCATGCAGCCCCCTGGAGTACAATTTGTACTGTCCTGTGGGACAGCATTTCCTACGGTGAGTAGATGGCAGAACCAAGCTAGGGTAACAGGTCAGACTCCGAATCCTGGAGCCAACCCCCGCCTCCTCCCCCACCCCCAAAAAAACATTTGGGGTGTTCGAAATGCTAGCCCACCTATAGATGGAAATTAACACCCTCCTTGATTTTTCCAAAGGCTGCTACTGTGTGCATAACGCTGGTAGCTGGGTCCGGGTGAATGGCTTGGCCAGGATATGTGCACATTTCTAATGGCAAGCTAGGCCCCTGGCTTTTACAGATAAGTAGAGGGGAATGGCCGCGTGGCAAGCCCCAGACTTGTTTAGCAGTGGGGGCTGCAGGGCAGGCTTGAGGGACATCAGCAGAGCAGGATGTGGGGAGAGCAAGGGACTTCGTGTCAGGGTTAAAGCGCACTGGCAGAACTGTTGAGCTGGGGACCCCAGCACTGGAAAACCCAGGGGTTCAGATTGAGGAGCATCTGCAGAGCTGGGTGTGGGGAGCCCAGAACTTGGCTCCTGGCCTTCCTGCAACACCCCTTAATATCAGTTAACAGCCACATCAGCACAGTGTTTCCATTCAGTCCCCTGCACTAGCCCACAAATAGAATGAAACGGGAGATGCAGGAAAATACATGGTCAGGATGATTTTGCCAGAGGTAGTGTGTAACCCTTGACTGAGATGACCTGCCCTTCCCCATATGGGTGAACACAGCTTTCCTGTGCCTCATGAAGGCTTGTGGCTACTAAAGAAGGAGCAAACTGTCAAGCCAGTTGTTTCAGGTCAGGGTATGTGACTTCCAAGTTCCAACAGCAAAGCAAGCCCTGATATTGTCTCTTGAGAGCGGCAGCTGGTTAGAGTCAAAGGGTGAAATTCACTCCTTTGCAGAGGGCCAGCAGAAAGGCTATGCACCACTTCGCTCCCGTTCTATTGCCCAGGACTAACACAAAAGTATAGGTTAGATTGGATTTAGATCGCACAAGACCAAACAAATACAACCAGACCGGGGTCTTTGCCTGACATCCAAGGGTTACTTCTGAATGAGCTGAATTCACAATATTTCGACCGGTTATTTTCCACTCCTCCAGCTGCCTCCGCATTGCCTGGCTTTGGCAGGGGCTGGGAGCACAAGCCCCGCAAACTACCATGAGAATGTCTCAAACATTTCCTCCTCACCCTTGGGAAGTTTGGATGAGGTTTCAGGAGCATCTGATCCTTTGGTCCTTCTCCCAACCAGCTCCACACCTCTAAGATTCAACTCCATTTACTTAACTCCGCCACGGTGTTTGGGCATGGAAAGACAGCGTCAGTGTGATTTGCGAGCAACCCTGGCTTTTACCTGATTTACATCAGAGGGAAAAGACCATGCGTGGGGGGGGAGATCTATACCCCTGAGTGTCACAGTTATACTGCCCAAATTCCATTTGTAGACAGTGCTGTGGCAACAGGAGGGCTTCATCGCTATAGCTAGCATCACTCGTGGAGGTGGAGTAACTATGTTGCCAACAGGTGAAGTTCTCCCCTTAGTGTAGGTAGCATCTTCACTGAAACGCTATAGCAGTGCAGGCATTGTAAGTGTAGACAAACCCTAAGTCTACGCCGCCGCATACAGCTGTTATTTGTGGGTGTGTACCTAAACTCATATGGGCCTCTTGGGTGCCCTTGAGCAAGTCACTTCACTGGTTTGCGCCTCGGTTTCCCCAGCTGTAATATAGGGATAATGATACTGACCTGCTTTGGGAAGTGCTTTGAGATCTCCTGATGAAAAGTGCTAGATAAGAGCTGGGTCATGATAGCCAGGGACTAAATGACGTTAAACGTGTGACTTAAAAGGCCAAATTTCAGGCCACAAGAAGCATTGAATATAGAATGTTAGTTATGAGTCAACATTCTGGCACAAGTGATTTTTGTGGTTGCAGGCGGAGTGTGGCTGTGTGTGGACAGAGCACGCGTGTGCAGACAATGTAGCCAGCACATGGCAATCTAACTGGGACAGCAGGTAGCCATGTGAGTGACAGGCTGCAGCACAATGTCCCGCTCATGGTGACATGTCAGATTTAGAGCCGGGGGGCGGAGACAGGAAAGGGAAATAAACACAAAGCGAAAGGAAGGTGCTTTACCTGCCCAAGGTGCAGCTGTCACGTTGGAATCATTTGAACCCCACAGCTTGCTGAAGACATCGCTCTTAGGCTCAGCCATCTCCCTAGGATTCAAGAACAGGCAGCCATAGATCAGTCCTGGAGCAGGGAGTCCCTCAGTAACCCTGCAGGCTGTGGTCTAACATAAGTGCCTGTTCCTTTCACTTCATGCCACTTTCCCCAGAGGACCCCAGGAGATTTGGCTGGGATCTATACAAGCAGCGATAGTATCCGAGCCATGGTTGACAAGGTGATCACGCCCTGCACGATGGCTTTGTCTACACTAGCACGTTAGTCGCTCAGGGGTGTGAAAAAAACACCCCCCCTCCCCCGCGACTGACGTACGTTTCACCGACTGAAGCGCTGGTGTGGACAGCAGTATGTCGGCAGGAGAGATACCTACTGCCGCTTGTTGGGGGTGGTTTAATTATGCCGGCGGCAGAGCTCTCTCCTGTCGGGCTACACGGGAGACCTTACAGCGGAACGGCTGTAGCCGTCCGGCTGAGCTAGTGTAAGGTCTGTACTGTAACCATAGCCTAATAGGCACTTACTTTAGAGTAATGTCACCATAGAAAAATCTAAGCACACTAGAGCAAGCCACCTACATAGAGAACACAGCCTTCTAATAATCCATTAGCGCTTTCATATTTAACTGTCTCGCTGTGCACCATTTAATCCGCTGTATGTGTTCTTTCTTACTCAGATCTATTGCTTTAAGGTGCTTTGAGTCATCACATGAGCTCAGAAACATACTTAGTCATCTTTCCCAGTGATTAAAGGCTATTCTTCGGTATACAATATATTTTCCGCAATACGGAAGCTTATAAAAGATTCGGGGTGGGGGAGGAAGACTACTCGCAAAGAAACAAAAGCCACAGTGACCTTCTCATTTCGACTAGATCTTCTGTATGCAGATCTATTTGCTCTCATTTAAACAGACGTAAATAGCTGAAGAACTGATTTATCACTCAGAAATGATTTGGCATGGAATATACACTGTGGGTAGCAGAGGTGCGTGCATCGGATAGATGGGGCGTTTGGCATCAGTGATTTAAACGGAATAGATGGTATGGTTGGCCTGGGCTCTACGGGATGGTTAGCACTGGTGAGGAACACAGATGGGATAGATATCATAGTTAGTGTCGGTGTTCGTGCAGGGTGGATAGCCCGGAGAGCATGAGGCACAGGTCAAAATAAAAACATTTCAGACTGCACTCGGATCCCACCCCGTTCCTAATCTGCCCTCTCTCACGGTGGTCTATTCCCGGCGAGCAAGTCCTTGACTGTAAAGAAAAGAAAGCAATTAGCAGTACCTGTGAAGCTGCTTGGCACGTCCTCTGTTTATGCTCGTCAGTGGCCACGGATGCTGCTCCCCTCCCGATGCCTTGCCTGTCTTGCTGCTGACCTGAGCTGCTTTACTTGTGCTCAGCCAGCCAATAAAAACAACAGATCAGCCAGGGCGATGCTTACACAAAACTGCACCAAGCTCCCTTCCCACTTGTCCAGCAGTGGTTCGCCCCCAGGTAAAATCTTTGGGCTTGACACACCCACAGGAAGAGGGTGTTTTCATTCGAGATCTTTAAGGCAACAGGAATCATTGCTGCACCCAGTCGCCACTGGCAGAGCGAGCTAGGCCCATGCGATGCAGCCACTTTCTAGCCCCGCGGGCAGAGCTCGGCTCCAGTGCGATAAAGCAGCTGGGATGGGGTGAAACGGGGCCCCCCTGAAGGGTGAGCCGTAGGACTGGGGTCAGTGCCCATCAGGGCTACCGGCCTGCTGCTGCGGACCAGGATACCAATACCTTCCCTTAACAGCGCCTCCGCCCCAAGGATGGGACCATGCTTTAAGGGACAGCCCCATCGACACGCACTGGCAGTGGGAGGCGTGCAGCCTACCAGGACACAGCACAATGAACAGCGCCCAGGGTTTAAGAACAATGCATCCGAACGAGCCCCACCCAGTGTTGCGTGGCTCCCTATGCACCCTGGAGGGACCTGCTGGCTCTAGCTCTGGGAGGACCCTTTGGTTCCAGGCCACATAGCATCACAAGGTCTGTGACGCCAGTCTCCACCCTCAGAGTGCGACAAAGCAGCCCCCAATTCAAATCCCTGCTGTGCATGATTGGGAGCAGAGACTTGAAGCCAGGTGTTCCCTATCCCAGGTGAGGGCTGGGACCGCCAGGCTGTCAAGTGTTGGGTGGGGAGGGGCCTTTCTTGTTGGAGCTGTAATTTGTATAACCAATTAACCGTTCATTGCGCTGGAACAAGAGCGGGTGACTACATATCGGTGGTTTGGGCGCTTCTGCGGGAGAATCAGGGTCATGCCCCTGCTCCATGGAATAGTTACGTATTTATACCAGGTGGAACAGCTCAGATGGAGAGAAACCCACCCCAGGCTTGCCCGGCGGTTTCAGCCCTTGCTTCTGCTCAGGCAGAGGGAGGCTTCAGTCCTGGCTTGCCCAGCTAAGTGCCCTAGCCACTGGGCTATTGGTATCCAGGCTACGCATGCCAGCCAACCCCAGAAATCCTCACTCCATGCAGAGCCCAACCTAGGAAACCTGCTCTGAGACCACCTGCGGCCTCGGGCCCTGCTGTGGAGACAGGCAGGGGAACACCAGCTCCGAGAAGTCCGTAGGCAAGAGCTCGGGCTCTGAGCAGCTCATTAGCTGCAGGGCAGCATCAGGAGGCTTTGCACGCTCCTGACAGCAGAAACAGGCACTTGGGGGGTCTCTTTAGGCACCTACAGGACCAGGCAGCAGCTGAGCGATGGGTTTGAGAACATCGGTGGCTCCTAAATGTTGGATTTAGGTGCCTGAAGAGGATCTCACCCGAGGAGACTTAACGCTGCAGCCTTTGTGCCCAATGCGGGCCTGTGGCTGGCACGAGAAGAAAGCCGGTGTTCTGGTAGCCATCTTGAGAGGTGTGTTTGTAAGCCCTCCATCTCGCCACCACCTGGGGGTGGACTCCCCCCCACAGGAGCTGATGCTGGTGTCAGAATGAGCCCCAAGGAGCTGTAAGCAGAGGGTCCAGTCTGTGGCCGGACCTAAGTTCCCCCTATTTCCGTGGCCGCTCATGCCAAGCCACAGGTCAAAGACTTTGCCTTGGCAACAGTCTGGCCTCATCTCACACAGCAGGACAAAGCTTGTAAGGCTCCAATTAAGGCAGGTGTGTGGGTGCACATCAGGGGGACCGGGGGCACTGTTTGAGACGCGCCGTGCCTGGGACTCAGAGGGTACTGAAGGGAGACCTTCCTTCCTGCTGCCCGTCAGGGGTGGGAGCTGCCAGTGGGTGTCAGTTCATTTCTATCGCTTTGTCCTCTCAAAGCCAGGGCAACCTGCCGGCGGGCGCATTCCTCAGCGAGCTCAGACAGGACTCCTAGCTCTTCTCACACGACCAGCACTAGCCTCTGGCACTGTTAGGCGGAAGGAGGGGCTAGTCATTAAAGCACAGGACCAGGAGCCTGGGGTTGTGCCAGGGACGCGTTATGTGATCGTGGGCAAATCCTGTCCCCTTTCTGCGTGTAATGAGCCCAGTGATGATTACCTGGCTCAGGAGGATGCATTTTAAAGCCCCGGCTGAGATTTTCCCAAATCCAGCCCCGGTGGCAGTCCCTCCCAGCAGAGGGGCTGAATTTAAATCCCTTTGCCACTCTGGGTGCCCACAGCTGTTTACACAGCTGCAGCTGGGCTCACCGAACAGAGCCTGAGCCTTACCTGCCCCTCTTGCTTGTCCACCTGCTTTGCATGCGCTAGCAGCATGAAGCTGGTGTAGCTGGCTCAGCGTGACTCGCTGCCAGCCCCAGCTCACGCTGACCCTTCATTCCCTCTGCCCGCACAGCTTGGCTGGCCCTGAGGATCCGGCCCAGGGCGCCCTCTGGAGCTGCTAACCACGCTGTGCTGAACTCTCGCTGTACAACCTTCCAGCCACCAGAATGTCCTTTGAAGGAGTGACGGGGTTCAGGGCAAGCCACCAAGCTCTAGGACCGCTGCTATGCCAAGCTGAGGCCGGCCTGGGAGAGGAACGAGAGCCACTGCTCTGCCTCACAAACACACCGATGCCAGAAAGACCCAACTCAGCCTGGCTGCGTCACGTTCACAGGCAGACTCGGCAAATGTATATAACTGAGGCACTTAGAGCACCGCCGGCTACGAAGTCCTTCTCCAAAGAACGTCCGGATGACATGTCAAGTGCTCCAGTGGGCTACACAGGGCGTATCGTCCTTCATTCGATGGGTCCAGCTCACACGCTGCATGTGCAAGGACACACCTAGCCGGGATTTAAGTCTGAAGCTGGGCGCTCGTCAGGTACAGAGGGTGTCGGGGGCAGAGTTAAGGTTGATTGGGTGACTTTAGCTGGACTTTGCCTTGCTTTCCAATGGTTGGGGGTTTTTTTAAGGGGAGCCTGGCTTTTTAATTTCCTGTGCTTCTAACGTTCGTTAACTACAAGCTTCATTTAAGGCAGGGGTTACAAGACGAACGCCGCATTAACTCCAGCTCACAGAGCTGCCCTGAACCCGCACCCGCAGCTTCTCGAACGCACAGATTGCGGGCAGGCGAGGCCCTGGGGTCTTTGCAGTCCCAGCCTAACCCAGGTGCCCATCACAGCTCATCAGCCTGGCTTGTGTGGTGAGGGGGAAATGGGTGGTCATTTTTATTGACGGCGTGTCGTTAGTCTGACACGTCGCTGCCCAGACATGGCAAAGTCTCCGAGCTGCTTGGAGCCCTGGAGAGAGAGGCCACGAGAGCCCCCACTTGGAAGACGGCCCAATTCCTGGGCTGAGTGTGTAGCAGGGCCCGAGACTTGGTGCATTTTCAGGTTTCTCTTGGGACGTTGGGTCAGTGGCCGAAGCTCGGTTCTTGCTTGGGCAAAGTTCCCAGGGAAGTCAAAGGGAGTTTTGCCCGCACAAGGAGGAATTGAAAACTGAGCAAGATCATCAGGGCTCGACCCAATAAATATCAGTATTATTGGGGGTGGGGGGGCGGGGGAGAGGCGTACTTCATAGCAAGGGTTGGCCTAGCTCACTGCACACCCCAGGGGCTCCTTGCATCCCCCCCATAGGATCCCTGGGTGCCACCCTCCCCTCCCCCTCAATTTCAGGGACCCACTGCAACACCTCTCCCCTACCCTCACGCCAGCGGCTGTGTGTGCACTCCCCAATTCCCATACCCCCATGGCTAGGACTCCATATGACTCTCCTTCCCCCAATTTCCTTGCACCAGGAGCTGTGTGTACCCCCCATTCCTCCCCCACATAGCAGGGGCTCTTTGTTCATCCCCCTGCCAGAGGTTCTGGCTGCACCACTCCCCCATTCCCCCCTCACCTCCATGCCAGGGGCTCCGCATGGCCCCACGGTCCCCAATTTTCCCTCCATGGCGGGGGCTCTGTGTGTGCTCCCATTTCCCCCCTGCTCTCCATATCAGGCTCCCCCATTCTCCCCACACACACTGCTGCCCCGAGCTGTCTGCTGAGCTGCTAATAGAATTCAGGCCCCCTGAGGTGCAGTGCCCTTGTTGGATCATATTAAAGAAGTTCTGTATTAAAATCACAAATGAGTTTGATTCCCCATAGTTTAAATTCCAGGGTATTACTAATTAAGAGGTCTCTTGGGTTTTGGTACTGTTTCTCTCCCTCTATGTGTGAAACTTGCAAGCTGCGAATTGTGTTAGTACATTCTAAGACAGAGTCTGTTCTCAAAGCAATTCACAGAGAGAGAGACTCAAAGCAATACGCTAACAACAGAAACAGCACCCAGAGACTCCCCACCCTTTTGTTGTATTAACAATTGTGATTAAAATAGAGATAGAGGATGTATGTGGATGGATGCTGGGTGTGGATAATAACTGAATGATCAGGGAGGTGCCAGCCTAAGAATCCAGTGTCCATCGGCTGAAGAAGGTGTCAAGTGGAAATAACCAGAGGACCCCCGGAGGGCAGACTGGAATCCACCCAACAGCCTCAAGAATGGGAGAACCAAAGAACAAGATAACGTCTGGCAGCACGGAGCCGTCAGGAATGTGCCATCTGTTTATTGCTTCAGCAACAGCATGATGAAGTAATTCCCATAGACTGGCATAGGAAGAAATTCCTATAAAAATGGACTCTAAAAAGTGAGAACTTTGGGGAGTCTGATTCTGAAAACCAACTTCCAGGAGCATCAGATGAGCATCTGACAAGGCCCTGCTCCCTCCTCATGTCCAGGCCACCTGGCCAGTGGCTTGGCGTGAGCAACTCTAAGGCTGGTAACTATGATAACAACCTTGCAGAACCTGTGTGTGTGTGTGTGTGAATAAATATGAGATGGAATGGAATGTTAGAGCTATAACTAACTGCTTACTATGATTCTTTCTGTATTCACAATAAATGTGGTATTTTGCCTTTTCCTCTTTAATAAGATCCTGCTGGTTTTTATTTTATTGGTATAACACCCTACCCACTAGGTCATGCTGCCTCTAGAATTAGCAGACCAGGCCCTGTTGTGAGACTGGCTGGTGCAATCATGGCAGCCCTGCGTACAGACCCAGGACCCACAAGCGCCGTGGTAACACAGCTGGGTGCTGTGGGGCGGGAGTGTTGCCACCTGGCCATCTTCTCCTGGGATCATCCCCTCTTTTGGGTAGCAGTCCTGGGAAAATCTGTGAGGCTGAGAGTCCTCCCTGCCAGCTGCCTAGTCTGATGGGCTCAGGATCAACCCAGAGGGCCTGGGTTTTTGTACCTCAGAGGTGGCAGCCCCATGCTACAGTTCTTTACTGAGAGCTCCTGGAAACCGGGTCAGCAGCTGGCCGTGAGCCCAGCAAAGCACCAGATCTGTGGCACTTTTAGAAGAGATGGCTGCGAGGGGCTGACAGCCCTTTCTAAACATTAATGGACTGTCCCGTCAGCTAGGGCAGTAGGAGCAGAGCACAGCTGTCCTGGCTCCTGGGCCTATGCTCCAGCTAGCCAGGGTGCTGCAGGAAGTGACATGGGTGGCTCAGGAGGGGGCAGGCTTCCCTCGGAGACCCTCCCAACCCATGGTGCTAGGGGGCATTGCATAGAAAGAGGAGCGGTCTTTCAGCCCATCTGCCATGTTCTGCCAGTTCCTGGGATAAAACTGGATTCAGCAGCCTGTTCAGAGAACCCCTAACCTCTGTGTCCTGCGCCAGGCTGCTTCCCAGGAGATGGGGGCCCACAGGCTCTCTCTCATACACACACACGCACACTCCCCGCTGGAACTGGTGTTTACTTGGCAGCTGATTAGCCCTGTCCAGAACAGCGAAGACATCTCCGCGTCTTCCCCCAGGGCGTGGGGGCCTGGGGTTTGGCTCTCACGATCAGCCTCCTTTGCAAACCCTCAGTGACAACAACAGAGCTGAGTTTTTAATGAACGGCTTCCTGGAGAGACAATGGCTGGGGTCCCTCTATTCCTGCTCTGATGCCCTTGCACTGGATGGCTCGGGGAGTCCCCTGGGGCTCCAGGGTACTTTCTCACGGTCCCCAGCACCATCTGTCTCAGGCAACCACCCGACGACAGCATCAGTTGGAAAACTTCATCTCCCAGGGACCCAGCAGCTGGTGTGGAGTGAGCCCTCCCCGTCTATCCCATGACAGGGGGACCGGGCAGCGGTGACGCCTGAGGGCAGCTATTCATCTGCCTTGGTTATTTCCATTCCACGGGAGCCAGGACAATAGCGCACAGGTCAGGGGTTGCTGCTAAAGTGGATTCCTAGCCAGACCCGGCCCAAGGGCACTTGCAAGCAGCTGCAGCTGGCTTTCAGACTAGCCAGAGATGGGGTTGGCTCAAGCTGCAAAGCACAGGTGCCAGCGGTCAGTTTGGATTTCAAACCAAGCCAACTGCCAGGGCTGGTAGGCTCTGGGTCATTCTATCAATAACACAAAGGGGTCTAACATGGGAGAGGGGCCGGGGGAAGGGGCTAGAAACCGATTCCAAAACTGGAGAGAGGAAGAGCAGAGGGCAATATTCCAACAGATCTGTGCCCATCTTCACATGCCACGGCCACTGGGAACGTCACAGCAGCGGCAGGCTCCATGATCCCAGGCCCCGAGCGCCTGAGCTGAAGGTGAATCGCCGCTAGCAGTACGGAGCCTGTGACACACCGCGGAGCAGCTCTGGTTCCATGCCTCAGGGGGCAGTGCTGCACCTACCCATCGCTAGATAATTGGACTCAGCAGCCCTCGAGGCTGCAGCTTCCCCTCCTCACCTCCCTTTCATCTGCCTGTGCTTCCCCTCCTCATCAACCCATGCCCTTCGGTCTTTGCACGCTCCACCCAGCTGGCCAGCACCCACGGGTGGCTGCGTTTGCTCTGCTCGCTGCAGCGGCAGCAGGGCGGGTAGTGGGGCTGCATCGCTGCCCTGGTTGTGTCGTTCCCTTGCCCGTTATGAAAAAACCACCTGCTAAAACTGTTCCAGCCCCTTCAACTGTACGGCGCTAGCAACTCCCGTTTCCATGGTGAGGAGGACTTCAGAGGGGCTGCTTGTTGATGGCAACCCTCGGCTCCATTCGGCTGACCCTGAGCACCTGCGGCTCCGCGCCATGGTAGCCTGGGGACGAGGAGTGAGGGCGAGAGGCTCAACGCTCGGGAGGGCTGCGGCCTGGCCTGTGAGGAGGGAAGCGAGGGGCACGCCGGGACTCGCCAAAGCTGGGCGCAGAATTCAGAACCGAGCCAGAACTTGCTTTGAATCGCAGCCCCTTCGAGTCGCAGCTACGTCTGCAGCTGGCGGAGACCTACCCACACTCCCTCTGCTCGGGCGAGCGTGCTAAGAGCAGGCGGTGACTTGGGATAGCCGGTCGGCGCCTGTACCCACCCCCAGATCCGCTGGATGCACACTCAGGTGGCTACCCTGAGCCACTCTCCCCATGCTACCCTGCCTCCACTCGGCTGTTCTTAGCCTACTCGCTTGAGCAAGCTGGAACTCTGGCCTGCAGCTCTCGTGTCCAAGGGACCCAGCCTCCGGCCTTTGTACAGGACCATGCACATCTACTCATTGCCATTCATAAGCAGATATTTTCAAAGGGCCCGATCCTGCTCAGGCCAGTGTATAGGACACCCACTATGGTCAACAGGAGCAATCTGTGCTACATTTAAATGAGTTTTTAAAAACTCACCTTAGCCCTTTCCTGGAGCTGTGGCCTTACATGTCAAATCCCAGCCTGGAACTGACTGTCACTGCGCCGGGATAACCCGCAGGTCAGATCTCCCTCTGGGAAGCCTGCCAGGCCCTTCATGACTGGAGAATTTTTCCTGCTTTGCAAGATTTCTGCCTCATTTCCCTTCACACTAATGGAGGGCTTCAAAGCCAGCCACATTCGCCCTGTTGCAGTAACCAGCCAACAAAAACGATACTGAAAAACAAAGGGGCCGAAGAAAGTTCTGTTCAATGGCTTGATTTCTATTCCTCTCCCGTATTGGTACCATTTTCTTAGAAGTTTGATGGCAGCGTTCTCCCTACGGATTACAGCTGTTACTTTCATTATTCAGCATTAGATCGACACCAGTTTGCCTTCTTGGGTTTCAAAGCACAGCAAAGTCAGGTTCCTTTTAGAGATTCCCTTGTTTGTACAGGGTTGGATGGAGGGAGTTAGTTTTTGGTTCCTAGCTAGAACGGCACAAGGTATGGCCATGTAGGACTGGTCGTACTGCGCTACAGCCTAAATGCATCAAGTCAGGTAGCCTGTCTTGAGGAGTGATCAGTAACTGGTGCTGCAGAGAAAGCCTACACCAAGAACCAACGAGCCATAATGCACCTGTCCAGACAGACACCAGGGAATTTCCCTCCTGATGCCTTCAAGGCAAGCCACTTAGATTATGAAGCATGCAAAACTAACAGAGCTATTATTGGCCATAAAGTTATCTGACCCTTTGGGGAAAAAATCCAGCCTTAGCATTTTAACTCATGCAGCAAACAGTTCCACAGATTAACTTTGTAACATTTCCTTTCATTTGCATTTGCTTTAGCAGCTGTTAATTTAAATGTGTGAACAGTTGTTCCAGTAACATGGGACAGGTTAAAAAAAAAAAAAAAAGGAGGGCCTGATCTATTCTCCTTGCCTGGGTGTAGCAGACACAATAGCAGTTGTACATTCTGGTTTTGACACCAACATTCTCCACCCACAGGACGGGACAGACCACTTGGGATCTGAAAAAAACACCCCAAGCTGATCGTTTTTTAAATGGAGGCCACATAGCAAGCAGCATAAAGTGCATGTTCTTAAAGGGACACTTTAAAATGACATGGATGCGAACAGAATCGAAGGCCTGCTCCAATTCGCCTGGCCTTTCGTGGATGCTGGCTCACGGCCCTGCACAGCATCAGAGGCAATGCTATTCTACCCAGAGCGCTCTGCTGACAAGGCTGTAGTCACCCTGCAGCCACATGCTCACTTGCCAGTAAGAACACGCGATTTAATGCCAGTTCATCGCTGCCCTTCTTGCTTCGGAGCCTTTCACTGATTGCTGGAGCAGGCGGACTTTCCAGAGGATTCAATGGGTCAGTGGCTTGTTGCCGCATCAGTAGGGGCGTTTGCACAGCAGACTCTGCTGGTGGATTTCAGGATGAGGTACTGGCTCAGAACCTGGTCAAGGGCCTGCTGCATAGAGGGAGGCCTCCAGGCGTTACAGGTGCAGAGCTCAGCGGCCCACTACCCGTGGGCACTTACAAGCAGGAGGTGGGAGGGGAACAGGAGGACTGTGTGGCTCAGGCACTGGCCCAGCCGCCCGGAGACCTGGGTTCAATTTCCAGCTGTGACACATTTCCTGGGTAATCCCGAGAGAGTCACTTCATCCCGGCACCAGTTCCCAAGCTGTAAAATAGGGGTGACTATGCTCCCTTCCTCTGTCTATGGCAAGCTCTTTGGGGCAGGGACGGTCTGTCACAATGTGTATGTACAGCACCTAGCACAATGGGGCCGCGATCTCAGTTGGAGCCTCGAAGAAGTAAGTACTGCTCCCTTGTCCTCAGAGTGATTCATCCAAGGCTCTCCAGCCCTCTACAGACATTCATTAGCTGAGTCCCAGGGGCACCTGGAGTTCCCATTTTACACAAGGAAACACTGAGGTGCGGAGCAAATTGGTTCCACACCCCGGAACATAACCCAGGAGTCTTTGCTCCACTGCCCGTGCTCTCACCACTAAACCTCCCCGCCTTCGCTTCTGCAGGAGCATCGGCCATTTGCAGGTCGCCATGGCGCCTTAGGTGGTGGTAGGAACCCCATCCGTGTGGCCTGTGCCATGGGAAAGCGGGTGGATCTCTCTGTCCGCACCACGCAAGCTTCTTGTTACATCCAAAGCCGCGCTAGGCTCTTGACAGGAGATACAGCCACGGCCCCTGCCCTCGAGAGCTCCCAGTCGAGACCGCAGGGGTGACCCACCCAAGGGCCCTTTGCAGACCTGAGATCACGGCCCCGAAGAGCTGACCCTTCGAGCCGACCCTTCGAGCCAGCGAGAAATCCCACAGCTCAGGTTTGCCACAAGGGTTTTCAAGATAAAACGGGAACGTTCCTGTCCTGGCTATCGGGGATCCAAAACCGTTCAATTTTCCCTTTGCAGTGTCTGGATTAGGGATTTTTTTTCTTCGCCTCCTTGTTCCTTCTGATCTTTTCCCACCTATTTTGCCCACTGGAAAAAGGAAGGGCCATCAGAAATCTCTCTCAACCTGGCAAATGGCCCTTTGCCCCCGTATTTACTGCTTCCCCTCCAACTTCAGGAAGGTTGTGTTGCTAGAGTTGCCAACTTTCTGACTGAAGAAAACTGAATGCCCTTGCCCCACCCGTCCCACCCCTTCTCTCCAGCCCCACCTCCTCTCACTCCACCCCCCTCCATTGCTCGATCTCCCCCACCCTTGCTCACTCGCTCATTTTCACTGGGCTGCGGCAAGAGGTTGGGGTGCAGGAGGGGGCGAGGGCTCTGGTAGGGGGTACAGACTCTAGGGTGGGCCTAGGGATGAGGGGTTTGGGGTGCAGGAGTGGGCTCCGGGCTGGGGCCAAGGGGTTTGGAGTGCAGGATACGGGCTCCGGAGTGCAGGGTACGGGCTCCAGGAGGAAGTTGGGGTGCGGGAGGGTGCTCAGGTCTCACTAACCTTCCTGACCCCATGGCAATTTCAGTTATTTACAGGGCAACTGAGGCCAGGCCTTAGGAGCAGAGTTGGGCAAAGGCAAAAGCCAACTCTGAGGAGCAATCTGGAAATAGGCACCTCCGGGTGGGGAGCAGGGCTTTGCCCACTGAAATGAGCTTGTCACTGAAAGGAAGCTGTCTGCCAATAAACCATCACAAAGAGCCTACAACACCTTTAGCAACCCCAACCGCTGGGCTTGGCTTTACACAGAGCGATTCCTGGCTCAAGAAAGATTTATTTTCTTTTTGGTTCAGTGAAGCTCGTCCGCCCCGACCTTTACCTTAATGTTGAGGTTTTTGGTTTTTATTTTTAATTTAATTTTATTTTTATTTTTTATTCTAACAAAAAATGTAAAGGGAAACCTCAACATTAAGGTAAAGGTAATATTTACAAAATGCCAATTTCTTGTTTGGGTTTTGATAAACTTGTTTGCACTTTGAAATATAGTGATAAGACTATTGTGGTAAAAAATGTTTTAAAACAGCAATTTATGCATAAAGCTAGCCGAACCATTTCAACAGGTTTCCACCTTTGTCTCACAAACACAGCGAAGCGTCATGAAAATTTAATACCCTCAAAGTGTTTGCATATACTTGCATTTAAAATGTATTTTGGTTTAACTTTATACACTTCTCTTTTATGGTGTGTTAAATGGAAGCAGTGGCTGTTAACGTTTGTGCTTCTAAACATGTAACCGTGGAATTGGTATCACAAGCAAATTAACTCTAGAAAGCTTGGTAAAAATGACTTCACTAACTCCTGCTAAAACCAAGTGCTCAGCAGGGGAAAGCAATACACCTTCTCACCAAAGATTGTGAGCCTCTATTTTAGCAGGTAAGCCTTAGTATAAAATATTTAGTATAAAAGTTTAGTATAAAATATTAGTAATGAACCTCAAGCAAGAGTGAATGTCTCTACAACTATTGCAAAAGCATAGCTTATGTTATAAAAGACGGTAGGGTGTTTACAATGTAATAGAGACCAAGTTAATAAGCGTATTAAATATGGGCTACTGAAAACAAACAAAAAAATGTAAAACAAAAAACTTTATTGTGTTAAATAATAAGGTTTAAGGTTGCATCCCTGTTTAAGGTTGCATCCCACAAACCAAAAACACCAGAAGATATGGGATGATTTAGTTGGGGATGGGTCCTGCTTTGAGCAGGGGGTGGGACTAGATGACCTCTAGAGGTCCCTTCCAACCCTGAGATTCTAGATCACACCACAAAGACACCAGAAAATATCAGAATACAGTGAAGAAATCCCCAGCCATAACAAAAAATAAAAAATGAAGTGCTTTATAAATACAAAGTCAAATACACCTCAGTCTACCCGATATGGACAGTTAAGCTGGCAGTAAACTGAAAGCCATGGTCGGTTAATTTAAACTTGGCTACAATGTAAAAGCAACTGCATGCTTGCTGTATTACTAGATTCTTGCTGTACATCATGTGCACAACTTTGCGAAACTGTTTAACCAACACACAGGTAAAAATCAGCAGACAACATAAAGGCAAGAAAAAAACACAAATTGGTAAAAAAAATAAAAAAATTTAAGTTACATGTAACTACAAACTGGGTAAACAAATTCCCTGTTAGTACCCATCACACTCTGGGGTCAGTGACACAGCATCCGATGAAGTGAGCTGTAGCTCACGAAAGCTCATGCTCAAATAAATTGGTTAGTCTCTAAGGTGCCACAAGTACTCCTTTTCTTTTTGCGAATACAGACTAACACGGCTGCTACTCTGAAACCTGGCACCCTAACTGAGGCACGTTATTCCAAACAATCTTGTTCGGTGTCTGGATACCAACACTAAATCCTGACACAGCAATATTTCGTAAATTGGTTACTATCCAGTCACTAGGTTAGAAGCACTAGGTTAGAAGTGACTGTCCAGTCACTAGAGAAGACAGCAGCTATAAGAAACAGCTGGATCCACGTCAGCTGCTGGTATATCACAGAGCAGTTCAACCCATGGAACAGAGAAGCTAACCTCTCCTGTTTCCTGCCCACAAAAGCTTACCAGAGGTTGACAACCAGCAGTAAGGGTAACCTATAACGTGGATGGACAGTTCAGTCTTCTAATTACAAGACATTTCTATATAAAGGCCTCATTTGGAGTAGTAACACTACCGATTTCTGTTTTACTTCATATATATATATATATATATGTATGTAGCACTGTGGGACACACTGTAATAATCCCTATCCCAGTATTTCAAAACACTCAGCCGACTATTATTAATAATACAAATGCTAACTGTAATTGCCCTAATAAAAGTGTGTTGCTATCTGCAGTACCACAAGGGCCAAATCACAATACCAAATTGAAAAAGAATGGTTATGCTTGAGTATAAGGTGGTGGTATACGTACCCAGACATGCTATGCATATGTACACACAACACACATATAAATCCCTTATCTATATCATCCCTATATATTAATTACATGGATGTGTCACCAAGGCTCAGTCAGAGAACTACATTCCTCAATCAAAGTTCCAAGCCTAACATTCCCAGGCCCATCATAAGGGATTACAATCAATTAAAATCTAAAATCTGTCCATCAGTTGCATGAAGGAATGTGCAGACGAAAGGACAGGCGGGGCATGAACATATGGATAAGGTAAGGTAACCACATAACAGTGTTTAGCCCACTGGGTCATCTTCTGTCCATGCATTATGCTTTTCTGGGACGATGGGTAAGTGTTGTCACCATGAAAAGACAAAAAGTGGGGAAATGTAGTAAGAAGAGGGCCTGAAACATGAGGCCTGGGCTTAAGTAATGGTCAAAACTTGCTAATATAAAGCAAAGTTAAGTTGTGAGCAAGAGGCAGGTCCTGCTCACAGAATCTGCCAAGAATGGGGCTGATATTGCAGAAACACATTCCTAAGTAGAGCTATGCATAAGAAAATATACACAAACATTCCAGAAAGGTGGTACCTGAACACCTGGATATGAGCACATTCCCCAAAGATAACAGAAACACTGACCCATCCTAAAGATAAGGTCAGGATAACAGCATGGATAAAAGTGTTCTGATCAAACTATCAGGTACAAGGTAATGGTTAGCCATGTCAGAGGATGGCACCTAACTATGGCAGAGGGGTGATACATAATTTGTTTTTATTGGTGAAAAAGATGTATCTCAAAGGCAGTGCCTTTGTCCAGCCGAGGGGACAGTGGAAAGTCCCACCGATTGAGCTGCGTTCATTGTCACAGGCATATGTGTGTTAGTGTCCTTGTACTCACTGAGCCGGGGCATGAGCACCGTGCTTCATCAACAATAAACCTGACCAAGCGCCTTTGCACCTTAACGGATCTTGTGGTCATTTGGTGGTTTGCTCGAGATCTGCTGTGCTGGCTGTCTGCGCAGAGCTGGGGCAGCACACAGGGAGAACACACACAAAACATCGGACGACAGTTAGAAACTCACACCAAGCTTTAATGCTCTCAAATTCTCTAAAGCCCTCAGGGCAGAAAACAAAGAGAAAGGGACTTAGACACACAAGCTCTAACTAAAGCCTCATACGCAGGACCTGCCACGGCTTCTTGCTGATTATTTTAAATAACTAACACGACTAAAATCAAATTAATCCTTTTGGCTAGAACGTCTCAAAAGGGCAAGTGAAGTGTTGCCTGGACAGCATTACAGTTAAATGCACCTTTCTAAGACAGATCTCGGCAGTAACTGTGTTCTGGCCCTACATTATTTTCACATTTGATCTTCTTTCGAGAACGGTGGGTCTTTATGAAATGCGGAGCCCAGCTGTTCCGGAGAGGCTTCAGCTATACTCATTTACTCCACTAGGGGGAGATCATTGTCTCTGGAAAACAGCACAGGACAGTTTTAGGGAAGACCCTTCCAGAGTCTCCAGCCTTCAGAGCCAAGTCGGCCATGCAGGTTAACAAATACCAGAAACTACTTAATTTAGGCGAAGATTTCCAAACCATGTGGCTCAGCGTTAGGCTCCGTAATCTTTATTCTCCACACCCCCATTAAGGCAATGCTTATTTCCCCATTTCACTGCTGGGGACCTGGAACACAAAGACTAAGCCTGGTCTACGCTGCAGAGTTAGGCCAAGGTAAGGCAGCTTCCATCAACTTATCTCTGTAAGCGTCTGCACTAAAATGTCACCCATGTAACTGGCCCACCACAGCGACTTAACTCCACCTCCGCGAGAGGCGTTGAGTCAGTGTCGATGCAGCTAGTTCGACGCAGTGTCCGTGGAGACCAGTGGTTCTCAACCTGTTTACCGTTGTGGGCCGCATATGCAGCTCTCTGTGCGTTACGGTGGGCCACAGCCACACAATATGTCCCCTACCGGTTCAGCCCTGAGGATGTCACATGGGCTGGAGCTGTGTGCTGATTGGGCCGCAGGTTGAGAACCGCTGAGACACTTTCATCCACTGGCACTGCCCGTCAGAAGCCGTCCCACGCTGCTCCACACGGACAGTTCAATCGGCGCAAGGGTGCCCGGTGAGGACCCGCACCGCCGACACCAGGAGCGCGGCATGGAGATGCACAAGCCTTGCAATTACTGCGGTGGCCGTACGTCAACATAACTGAGGTCAACGATCTTGTAGCGTAGACTTGCCCTTCGTCCCAGACCCTCAAAGGATGGACTCCAGTAGGAGTTAGGGGGCTGAGCACTTTGGAGGCACGGTGCCTAAGCAGCTTGCCCAAGGTCACATGTGAAATCTGTGGCAGAGCAGGGGGCTGAGCCCTGGGGTCCCAACACCTAGGCCAGGGCTCTAACCACCAGGCCACGTTTCCTCTCCAGAAGCATGTCTGGGTTCTGTTCCTAGCTCTGCCACAGATCTCCTGTGTAGCCCAAGCTATTCAGGCTTCCCTCTGCCTCAGTTTCTCCAGCTGTAAAATAAGTTCTAGATTCCGGACTGAAGCGAAGGAAGGGCCCCCTCCTGTGCTGCAAACACAACAGCCAGGCTGCCCGGTTAAAACATGGCTGTCCCCTGACCTGTTCAGCCTCAGTTAATATCTCGAATCTGGACAGGACCCAGCCATGCTGCAAGCAGGAACCATAACCAGGCACAAGGTATTGCCTAGTTATGGAGCGCCGCTGAGGTCCCATTTGCACTGTAAAATTTTAAGTATGCTCCAACTGGCTTGGCTGCTTTTGTAGTGTTGACACCTTGTAATATTGTGGTAGCATTAGGTGCTTTATACCGTTGTCTCAACATTATCCACGGAGGAATGACAACTTGTGGTTCTAATCCATGGATCCCAATCCTCTTTAGGTGTCTCTTTCCTTTTGAGTCAGTGCAGAGCCAATGTCCAGGGACGGCACCAGGAGGCACTGTCCTGCTAGACGTTCTGGATTTAGGTGCGATTTAAAACCAAGGCCCTCATGTGAACACAAGTTAAAGTGCCCATCAGAGCAGAGGTGCTAACACTGGTCAGATTTCAGGCCGAGCTGGGCTGGGAGCCCAGCATGCTAATCCAGGCTCTCGCGCTGACTTGTTGGGGCCTTGAATAAATCAAGTTCTCTGCTGATCTTTCCATCTGAAAATGGGAAATCACTTACCTCAAGCACTGAGAAATTATTGAAGGTTTGCATAGTGCTTTTAAAATGCATAATGCTCAAAAACCATCAGGTAATTATTTCCTGACTACCTGGTTTTCCCCTCCCCTGCAGTTTCATCTGTATACAGTACTATACCCCACTTTCTGCCCCCAAATGCGGTGCACTGGTAAATTGCTGCGGCATTCTCGTCTCGAGGGGGACGCTACCATTCTAAAGTATTTTAGAATACTCCACTCAGGTGTGCTAAAAAGAAGGGCAAAGCATTACACAGTTATCCAAGATTTCAGTAATACATTTGGTTTGCAGGTGAAGTGAACCTGGCTCATTCACTTATGAGAGACGGTGGGTGAGGTATTCACTTTTATTGGACCAACTTCTGTTGGTGGAAAATACAAGCTTTTGAGGTACACAGAGCTCTTCTTTAGGTCTGGGGAAGGAAGCAGCGTGTCTGAGCTAAATACAAGTTGGGACAGACTACTAAGCACCTGGGAGGCGGGCACTTGAAAGGAAGCATGATCCAGTTTGTACCATCGCAGTTTCAGTACACACACCCAGTAACTGAGGCACGTCAGCCAGGAAAACTTTTTTCCTGAATCACTTAGAAGCTCTGAAGTTACTCCTCAGACATTCCCTTGAAACTGTGAGAGGCACAAGAAATCACAAACCGTTTTTTCATCAAATGATATTTAAGGATTTATTTGGATAAAATATTACAGAACAGTTATCATTTTTAAGAGAAGGTAACGTGCCATGGAAGATGGTCCATAACACACTGTTCTATTGAAATTGTACCAGTGGGAGAAAAATCATGTCAATTGCATCATTGCATATCTCTAGCAGTTTGGTTCTTCTAGCCTTCCTGGGCCCACCTCTGTAGAAGCTAGATCAGAGGTGGGCAAACTACAGCCCGCAGGCCACATCTGGCCCGCAGGACTGTCCTGCTCGGCCCCTGAGCTCCTGGCCCAGGAGGCTGCCCCCCCCCCCGCAGCCTCAGCTCACTGTGCCTTCGGCGCCGTGCTCTGAGCATGGGGCTGCGAGCTCCTGGGTCAGCGCAGGTGCAGAGCCTGGCCTGACCTGGTGCTCTGTGCTGAGCGGCGCAGCCTTCTGTCCTGGGGCAGCCACGCCGCCAGCCACCCGTGCTCCAGGCAGCACGGTAAGGGGGCAGGGAGTGAGGGGTTGGAAAGAGGGATGGGAAGTTTGGGGGGTGGTCAGGGCCTGGGGGTGTGGGTCGGGGTGGTCAGAGGGCGGGGAACAGGGGGGTTGAATGGGAGCAGGAGTCCTGGGGGGGGCAGTCAGGAAGGAGAGGAGGGAGTGGCGGGAGGCAGTCAGGGGCGGGGAATCTGGGGACGGTAGCGGGGAGGGGGTTGGATGGGGCAGGGGTCCCGGGGGCGGGCAGTCACAAAGGAGGGGGGGTTGGATGGGGCGGTGGGGGGCAGTTAGGGGCAGGGTGTCTGGGGGCAGTCAGGGAGAAGGGGTGGTTGGATGGGGCAGGGGTCCCAGGGCGGTCAGGGGACAGAGAGCCGGGGTGGGAGGGGGAGTGGATGGGGCAGAGAACACCCCATTCCTGTAGCCTCATCTCAGAACTGCTCCCACATTCCCACTCAGGTAATTTGAGACCAAAATGTTAAATTTATATTGTTGCATCTTTGTGATTATAGTTGTTTTAAAAAACATCCAGGGAATTGGAGATTTGCACAGCTTCTACATTCTGGTTATCGGATCCTGATTGCTCTGCACACACGTTATTTCCAATTCTCCCAGCCACTTACAATTTACCATTTTGACCTTTGCAGAAAACTCAGCTGGATTACACTGGTTGATTGCCAATCCCCTATTGATCCCCAGACTGCTGCCTATTAACCAGCGTAATGGGTAATTGCCAGGGATTTTTAAAGCACCAAAGGGAATGGGGACAGGGTATTTAAATTCATTGAAATACCATGTCCTCAGCAATTACAGTTTACAATCAATTGACAGTCATGCCTTACGAGCTGGGATTGTTACAACTCTGTACAACACTGGCGGTTAGCTATTTACAATCCTTAGCGCTAAAATAAACTTCCTGTATTTATTAGCTCAATCGTGTCCGAATTCAAAGATGTGACAGTGAAGTATACCTGGAAGGAGGCTGGCAGCCTCCTTTAGAAGGCTCAGTGATGCATGTGAGCTCAGTTCAATGTTCTCAATGTAGACTGCAATCAGCTCTCAAAGTCTTGCCAAATCATTAGCTCACACAGTCCTAAGGCATTTTCGGTCAGCTCAATGCATATGGACATAAGGATAGGATACCGAACGCAACCAGTCCAATTTTAAAATAACTCGGGGTGCGCCCACACAGCAAAGAAAAACCCAGGGCTGGCTAGTGCCAGTCGACTCAGGCTTGGGCCTCCGAGGTGCTGCAATAATCCACATGATCACACTTCTCCCTTTTGCAGAAGGAGAAATGGAAACAGGGGGCAAGTGCCTCGCCCATGGTCCAAGAGCAGAAAGGTCTCAGCTGGGAACAGAACAAAACTGACCTCCAGTCCATTGCCTCATCCATTCAATGATGCTGCCCGCAGTGGCCCCTTTGGCTTACAAAGGACTGTGATGGTCAGGTACTTTTTTTTAAAATGCTACAAGCCATCATCAAATTTCCAGTTCAAGCCCTTGCTAAATAACTGGGACATCTCGCCTGCGGTAGGAAAGATTTAACAACCAATTTAAATAGACCCAATTCCTAGCTGATGTGCATCTAAAATGTATTCCCACAGTCGAGCGCATGACAGGAGTCTCAGGGGCTGGGATGGGCACCATAGCAAAACAGCAAACAATATTCACAAGAAGGGGGGAAATGGCCAGAGGAATTATGATGAACACACAAAAGAGTCGCTGTCCATAGGAGCAGAAGGTAAGCAACCTGTGAGAAAAAGCAGCACCAGAAGGGAAAGAGATCTGGGCTGTCATCTCTGGTAGCAGATGGCTTGTTTATCGGTTCATTTCACATGCAGAGACTGAAGTCAAATGAATCAAAGAGGTGAGCAGAGGTGCCCCAGGGGAATTGGAGTGTCACTGTAGTGATGGATTTGTGGAATATTCCCATCTACAGGCACAGGTGACAGCAGGTTTAATGGCCTACCCTCCACAAATGTGAGATGAGATGTTACATAGAAAGCTACATGTCTTCTCCACCCCCACCCCTTCCTAACAAGAGCACAACAGCAATTTTACCATTAGCGAATTGCTGCTCATCAGACTGATCAGCAGCAAGCAGCGACTACAGAAATCGTGGAGTGTTTCCCGCCAAAAAGCTCTCGAAACGGCCCAGCAATGAAGTACACATCCATTTCGAACATCCAGCATCAGAAACTGAAATCATCAGCCAAATGCAGGCAGGCTCGGGGTTAACAGGTCTGCTAGGCCACTTCAATTAAGGTCATCAGCAGGCAATGCCAACACTAAAGACAGGATAAATACAAAGGACCGCGAACATGGGAAGCGCATCGGTTGCATCCGATGAAGTGAGCTGTAGCTCACGAAAGCTTACGCTCAAATAAACTGGTTAGTCTCTAAGGTGCCACAAGTCCTCCTTTTCTTTATGGGAAGCATGGTTCACAAGGAATTGCAGAGCTTTCGACAGCTGCTGATGTGAGAGTGCGCATCACACCCACCCTTGAATCTCCACTGATTATTGCACATTGCAGAGTCCAGTACAAAGTTCACCTTCAAGATGCTGCATAGACTCATGCCGACCTTTCCCTCCCTCCTCTATATCCCTCTTGATCTTGCATCTATCTTTGCTTCAACGTACATCTGTATTACCCAACCCCCTGGCCTGCTTGATAATACTCCTTTTAATCGCACATTGTGTGTACAGTGCAATCACGGGGACTTGGAAAATTTTCTAGGCTATTATCCACTATGAATTTTCTATCAGTAAAGTCTCTGACAAATCCAGCAGGTTGCCTTTCTAACTTACAGGTGCCATGTTAATCAGACCAGTACTCCATCTAAGTCCCATACCCATCCTCAGCCACAAGGATATGGTACTGGCCACGGAGAAAGGTGCATGCTGTCCAAAAGCGGACAATTCTGGAATAGCCTGCCAATACGGGCAGTTTTTTCCTACTTCATGTCGCAGAGTGGTTGGCTTGTGCCCCTGAAAGATCCCTGGCCCCAATTCTGTGAAAACAGGGGCTTGGACTAGGTGACCTCCTGAGGTCTCTTCCAACCCTGATATTCTAGGATTCTAAGGCTTCACCAGACTTTTAACATTTCATGCTCGGTATATGCAGAACTATTCAGGCCTCCTCTGATGTAAGTGAAAGTGTTTAAAAGCTGGTGCTATTTAGAATAGCTTTTAGCCACGTGGCCGGGGCCAGGCTACCAACATTTCTGTTTTACTGGATTACCAAGGACTATCCGCTGAATCTGAACGAAATGAGGATGGTCTCTTTAAAAAAATACTCATTTTTCCCAGGGCTTGCTGCTTCTGACATGAAAGGGACCAGAACCTGCAAGGGAAACCAGACTCACAACTATGAGAACTATTACTCTAAACCAGGGGTTCTCAAACTAGGGGTCGGGACCCCTCAGGGGGCTGGCGAGGTTATTACATGAGGAATCCCGAGCTGTCAGCCTCCGCCCCAAACCCCACTTTGCCTCCAGCATTTATAATGGGGTTAAATATATTAAAAAAGCATTTTTCATTTATTGTGGGGGGGTCACACTCAGAGGCTTGCTACGTGAAAGGGGTCACCAGCACAAAAGTTTGAGAACCACTGCTCTAAACCGTTGTTAGATATAGCTTGGGATCTGGATTTTTACCTTAGGCTTTTCAAGGTCGGGTCCAACCCATTGCCTTCCAGGAATACTGGACCACATCCTAAAATGACATCCTTTTAAAAACGTATCCCTTTTAAATAGGATGCGAATGCTACACTTGAGCAGAAAAGGAACGCAACTCTAGGATATAAGCAATACAATTTTAATTCTGACCCGTCGCCTACAACCCTTTGTCTTTCCACTGTTCTGATGGCATTGTTAAATATCACATTTGTGTGACATCGCTAGGGAAAAAAATGACACAAAGATACGGAACATTATGGTGCAATAGTACAAACGATAAATTATATTTATACAGTAAATAATGTCAATAGTCAGCACAAATTCAAAAAAGCAGCCTGCTCCCAGTATTATGAAACCAGTTTGGTAAATATTTCAATTGTAACACTTGTAAAGGAAGCGAGTTTTGTGAGATTCTGCTGTGAAAAATAAACCGTATATTTCTCCACAATTTGTGCAATATTAATACATACAGTACACATTAGAAACGGCAACAGTAAAGGGAAGATTGATAACAAAAGCGGTCTTAGCTATGGGACTTCAAAGAGACTGTAAACAGCACAACCCACTATGGTCTCCCTTCCCGGTCCCCTCAAGACATTTTAGTTTTTACATAGTATAAAACTGAATAAATAACTGAGCTTATTTTTGGGCTTAAAATTATATCAAGATGCTTTTACAAAATAATTAACACTATTTATCTTTGGTCAATTTGACCAGTAAGGCTATTCTGGGATACTAACAGTTTAAATCAAAAGCACCGTATTATCTGGCGGGGGGTAGAGAGGGGGGTGTCTGGAGAAATGAGAGTGTGAATGAGATCAGGTACACATGATGTGCTCCATCAAAAAAAGAAAGAAAATCAGTTTAATCACTATTCAGAATGTGACCATGAAATGGATTTAACATTCTAGACACAACCGATGCTTTGATTGGCTAGGGCAAAAACAACCTTTCATCGCTGTTTATAGCCACCGGTATGCATGAGATCTTTCCAGACGCAGGTATGCCTACTATCGAAGAAACAAAAAGATATTTACCAAACCACCTGCGTGGTCTCATTTTTATGTGATTTCGTATCCCAACACACACTTCAGGCTGGGGATCTTAAGGGCGTTAACGTCCTTGGCTGAGGGCTCTGCAGCACCATGAGACGTGCTTGTCACTGCTCAGACGGTGTGCCTGGCCACGGTGTATTGTGCAATGTATGTAAAAAGTAGTATCACTCCTACAAAAGCGGGCTGGTAAAAGCTACAATTTGCCACTCGGCAGCTTTATTCAACCAGAGCATGTAAGTTCCCTACCAGGTCCGTAGTAAATTTTTATCACTCCAGGAGGGTAGCTCATTACTCTGAGCTGCAGATGATTTTAAAAGAATTACAAATATGACCAGCTCCATCCTGCCTCCAAACGAAGCTATCTAAAGTCTTTCAGAGGTTGCAGTCAGAACCTGTTGACTGAATGGATGCTGCCCTCATCTACACTTGGCACATACAAGCAACTGACTGACCGAAAGCCTGGGAAAATATCAAATGAACTAACTCCATAGCTGAGAAAATTAAACTGAAAACAACATGGAGTAAATCTTGCCTAGACCAATTGGAAATTTTTTTTTTCCATTTGCTTCTATCACAACCCATAAGAGTTCCTACTGCTAGCAAGAATTATGCCCTGCCCGGCCTTTACTGATTAATAACATCCAAAAAGTCTTTTTCCTTATTTTGAAAGACAACACGGACAATTGGTTTTTGAAGATTTTCTGGGAGTGGACAGTCATTTTTCCTCCTACATAAAATATGAGCAGGTTAATATTCTGAAACCTACTTGTAAACCCAACAGCAACAAGAGGATAGAACAATCTGCATAGAAATACCCATGCATTCAGCTTTCCATACACTGAGATCTACTCCAACCTACACATCTAAAATGTGTGACTGTACGCTGGTTACGCTGGTTTTTGAGCCAGTTTTACTCTGGCAAAAGTATACAAATCCAGTTCCTTTCACACCTGTCAGTCCTTCCTTTATATGGCACATTAATGTGGGCTGTTACAATCCACTTAGTATAATTACATCAGAAAGTGGAGTTCTGCCATTAATTTGTTTCAGCTTTTTTGTAATCCAGGGAAAGGCCACCAAAAAGTACATCAGTTCATAGGCAGAGATGCTTCAATTGAAGTTACAAGCTCTAGGACATTCCCCTAAATGTGCCTGGTGTATGTTTGCATACCATGTGAAAAGAGAGCTTTTAAAATGTTGCCATCTTAGAGAAGGCCAGGTTTATGCCAGTAACACTGACTGAAACCTGCGCACTGTTTAGTGCTGATGAATCCAAGACATGCGAGTTAAAACTCTATCGTTCAAACTTAACAATTGTCAATGGAACCAGCCATTGGCATGGAGTGCACCATTAGTTAAAAACATCAGCTGGTCAGATTCATGAGTCACTTTCATAGACTTAGAATTTTTAAAATGTCAAGAAGTCACGATTACAACAGGGAAAACAGCCTCATGATTTTCTTAAAGAGGCTGAAGTTTGTCCATTTTGGTAATCGTGAGAAAATGGGGAGTGAATTAAAGGAAAGGCAGCATTAGTGTTTTCTAAACGTAGTCTTAAGTAATATGTTCAAATTCATTTCCTCTAAAAAGTAATTAGTCATGAGAATTTGTTTTAAATGTCATTATAAAGTCTTAATTCAAAAATAAAATATTTTAGTGTTAATCTTCCCTTTTACATTTTCTTTACAGAAACAAAGATCTAAAACCATAAATAAAAGGAGGGCATTAACCCATAAAAATGACATTGGCCAATATCTCAATTTTTCAGCCTGACCTGATAAAAGTCTATCAAACCTAGACAGTTAAATAAGAACCACATTATAAAAATTAGAAAAAAAAAAGACTATTCGGTTATTCTGCAGACTCAAATATGAAACTGTACTAAAAACAAAATATGTGCAAAAGTATACAAGAGTAACTGCATATAGCAAGGTTAAGCCTG
Organism: Caretta caretta; assembly: GCF_965140235.1. Classification (NCBI taxonomy): domain Eukaryota; kingdom Metazoa; phylum Chordata; order Testudines; family Cheloniidae; genus Caretta; species Caretta caretta. The sequence continues at coordinate 6,838,368 of NC_134215.1, forward strand.
AATTAGTTTTAAAGCTTGCCCCAACGAAACTGAATTCAAAGTTGTCCCGATGTATTTTGTTTTTCTTTCATCTCACATTGTAAGTCAAATAAAAATAAAATACACACAATCACTTCCAAACGAAGTCACTACTGGACAAGCACAGAGCAGAACACTCATTTAGCACGAGTGCAGCATGCCACTCACGGGAAGTTCCTTTATAATCCTTAGATAGTAGTGTACAATTCAACACTGCATACAACAGCACACGTTATACTTGACAACTTGAGAATTTTCTTCAGCTTTTTTTTTTTTTTCCTTTCGAGACAAGCTTGCTTTCTCAGTCAAACTGCCGATCAGAAAGCGGTGAGATTTTGTGTTGCAATGTTTAATGCGTAAAACCAGACTTCTGGGCCCTCTGCTAAGAATAAGGACTATGGGTGAACCAACAGTCTAGAACTGTATATAGTTATGTGCAAAAACATTCACTAGCACTCCCAGTCTCAGGTCTATCATATGAACATGGGAAATGACAGATGTAGGTAATAGTAATTTTAGGATCCAGCACATTATCTGACATCTACAAAATCGCAAATGGAGTTTAAAATGGCAGGTTCTCCCTAGAAAGTGTATTGAAATGGTTAACAAAGTAACAAAATGGGCATAATCTAACTTTGGTGAAAAGTCTGAACATTTCATGTAATGCTCAACAAGCCAAAGTAAGGTACCGTCTGTAGCAAAGACTAGATTTAGATTAACTGGTAAGTATAGACAACTCTTCAAAGTTCGTAACTGTAAACTGCAAATCTACTTCCAAGTCGCTTACACGCCATTCAGTCCAAGCAGATCCTGTTCGTTTTTCCCCAAAGACTTCAGCTTGGAAACATTATGAAAAGAAAGTTCCTTCGATTGGGTTTTTATAGGAGGAAAGGGTTAGTTGTATTTGTGGGCTGGGATGCCGATGGAGGGATTCCCGTACTATGAAGAGGCTGGGTCATTGATCCTGCAATGCTCATGTTCATCCCCTGGCCCATTCGAGTGATAGATGCCATGGTGCCCATAGCTGGTAACGGCGCCATTCCCACAGCCACCGGTGCCATGGAAGACAGAGGTATTGGCTCCATGCTCATTGCTGGCACAGCATTAAAAGAAGGACTTGTGCCCATCACGGGACTTGCTCTCATCTGATTTAGTGTGAGGGGCTGGGGCTGATTCACTTGGAAGGGGTTGATTGGAGTTGGTGCTGTAGCTGTCCCTAGTTTGAAGAGAGAGAAAAAAAGAATGCAGCTTCAGAAAGGTCAAGGTTTTGCAGGCATGCCATGTATATTTACAGATAATACTGCCCTTCCCCTTCCCTCGGAAAAAAAAACAACCACCCCGAAAGAACAAACACTTCTAATGTAAAAGAGATTTTCAATACCATTGACATACTGGACCACATGTCTCTCTCAGTGGCACAAATTCCATTTACTTCAGTGGATATATAATTATAATTTGTCCCACTATATCTTTAAGAATGCCAGCAGAATACCACAACACCGATGGGTAGTCTTCTGTAAGACGAGCTGTACAAACAGATTCTGAATTCATCAATCAGGAGTGTGCCTGAACATGACATTCTGATGATATATTGCAACAGATAATTACAGGTTATTTTTATTAGTTTATTGCACTTCGGCTACTGTACATTTGTTCTCCCTCCCTCTCCTCCCAAGATTTCAGCCATTTCACTCAGTTTAGAAGCTGTTCAGGTATTTGGCTCTGAGATCTGTCAGGAATTCATAATGTAAACAAGCAGTTTCCGAATTACAGTCAAGCTGGAAAAAGCAAAGAACTTTCCCAGCATTTGAAGTCTTTGAACCACTGCCAACACTATACATTCTTTATGCCATAGATGTTTAGACTTATTTGGATGGCCCAGTGAACCCGAATAAACTTTTTCTAGCAACTGCTAATGACAGATATGACAGCTGAATAGTGCTAAGCTGCTCAGAACCATTGTTCATGATTCTGTTTTCCCCAATATTTTAAGGAATTTCATAAACAAATATTTTTAAAAAAATATTGAAGACAAATGACCAGCATTTTAAATAATCTTAACGCACAGCAGGTTACCACGTACAGAAGTTTCAGTGCACAGAAAGATACTAAAGTAAGCGTTTTCTTCTATTTGTTTACCGTGGCAACACCACTTAGTCTTTACCATAAAGAGTCATAAATGCTACTACAGTACAGGCCTTTTTGCAGGAGAACTACAATGGCAGATTAGTTTCCAAGGGTTTCTTTTTGATCAGCTGAGGGGACGACCTATTTATGGCACCGCCATATCCTACTGAAGTGTGGACTGGAGTGAGCACAACCAGGCTTCGCCTCCCCTTAACACAGTTTGTTTGCACTCTGGTACTGCTGGCAGCATTAATGAAAACCGTTATTTCCCATGTCGTCAATAAAATTGCCTGAAGAACGGTGCCAGGGCTGGGGGGAGAGACTGAAGACAAAAACAGATTTTGTAGTGAGAGGCTAGTGGTGAAATCTTCAGGAGAGCTTATGGTCAGGTCTACACTTCAAATCCGGCCGCCACAGCACTTCCGCGACAACACTACTGCAACAGACGCTCGGGAAGGAAGGTTGTCCATAACTCAGAAACGTTCGTAACTCTGAACAAAACACAGCTCCAGCAGGTCACACTTCGGGCCAGGTTCCAGAGGCAGCTAGGCAGCTTCCCTGCAGGCAACTTCTTGCAGGGCAAGTTTGTCCTCCTCCCGAGTGGGGTGGGGGTGGGCTGAAGGTGAAAACAGCATGTCCCCCTCCTGGGGGGGGGGAGGGGGTGGACACATGCAAAAACAGCCTCCCAACCTCCCCCCAGCCAGGGGAGGGGGTGTGAAAACAGTACCCAAAACTTACAGGAAAGCAGTGCAGACCCCAGTGCTGCTCTGGCTCCCTTGGGCTGGCAGCGGGGACTCTCAGTTTTGCCTGCGAATCTCAGCATCTTCAACTCCTAGCTGTAAGTGGGTGCCCCGTGCGTGCAGTTAGGGGTAGGGGTGGGGACAGGCAGCTCAGATCTGGCTACCTTTAAAATGCAACACAGGCACAGTACAATATTTGCTTTTGTGTGTGTGTCTCCGCTGCTGCCTGATTGGTTACGGCCGGTTTCACATGGTGTCTGGTTGACTGGTCAGTCTGGAACTGTGGTGTTCGTATCTTTGAGGTTCTACTGTACGCCAAGAGGAGAGCTTCTCTCATTGGCATAGTTAATCCACCTCCACGAAGGCGGGACCTCTGTCGATGCGAGATGCCCTCCCATTGACGTAGCACTGTCTACGCCAGGAGTTAAGTCAGTCTAAATGCTTTGCTCAGAGGTGTGGATTTTTTACATCCCTGAGAGACGCAGTTATACTGACTTAAGTCTATAGTGTAGACCTGGGCTGAAGCAATCCAAGTTTCTAAGTCCCATTTTCAAAAGTGCGTTGGGCACTTTGGAACCAAACAGCTTGTGATTTTGGAAGTGCATTAATGTGTTGTGCATTAATTGGTCTGCGTAAACCCTGCTGGTGTGCACTCAGAGCTCCCTAGAGGGCTTTAACAGTACAATATATTTTGATATTTTAATGCAATTCAGAATTAAGAGGGCCACAGGTATATTCTGCACGAAAGAGTCCAGGCTTTCGGTGGGGTTTTTTGTTTGGTTTTGTTTTTCTTTTGTTAGGTGGGGGGTGATGAGCAGCATGCAGATTATACCAACAATCAATGCTCCAGAACTGTGGACTATATTTCAAAATGATTTCATAACACACTCATCTTTTTTATTTTTGTTTTTAAAAGAACACTGACTATAATCAGCAAGGACCGGCCCAGAACAATATTGAGTATGCCTTGCTGGAACAAGCTGGGTGGAGTTCTACACCAGTAGAAACGGCAGAGAAAGAAGCATGTTCTCTAGAAGTTAATATCTAAACACAACTTGAATTGATGCTCACTTCGTCTTTGCCTTTAGGATCCAGCATAGTATCACAAGTAATATCTAATGTCTCCTACAAAGGGTGCCACCTTCACCTCGCAGGGGATGGAGTATATTTAGTATGCCTTCATCTCTATTTACTATAGCTCTTCCATGTTTTAATATAGCAGCTTTTAATACTTTTGATTGAATATATTATTTTTAGCATTTATGTTCACGTTTGAGAGGAACAATGCACACATGGCTAGCCAATGCCTGCTCAACATGTGCAACTCCCACTGAAGTGGATAGTTTCTCTCAGGATCCAGCCCAACAGGACTAGACTAAGAATAGGAAGCAATTATTAGGGCTTAGGATGATACAAACAATAAAGGAGGGCACTAGAATTTATTATTTGTGTAACAGGAGTGCCTAGGCACGAGCCAAGATAGGGGCCCCACTGGACTGGGCAGCATACAAACTCAGAGTACAAAATTCCCAGCCTCAAAGAGCGTCTGATATAAACAAACAAGATGTTTGAGGGGAAACAGGCAAAAAAAAAATTATGGAACTACCATGCCATTTGTTGCCATCACATTATTCACTATGCTTGTGTGTTCTACCGCTTCCCTGTCCTATGCCTGTCTTCTCTATTTAAACAATATGGACCCATTGTTTCTTTGTATTCCCACATTTGTTGTCTGTTGTATTATATACCTGGATTGTAAACTCTTAGGAGCAGGGACTGTCTTTTTGTTCTGTTTTTGTATAACACCTAGCACAATGGGGTCCTAGTTCATGAATGGGGCTCGTAGGTGCTACAGTAATATAAACAGTAAATAATCATGAGAGTTGAAGTCACTGCCCCTGCCCCCAAGATAACACAGCAGAGCCAGGAATAGAACCCAAGTCCTTCCATGTATCAATCCATGACCTTTCCACAAGACCATGCTGCCTCTCCCTCCTAATTGCAACAGAGCAAGTCCTGCTGGAAAAAGTAGTCTAGCATGGCAAGCAAAACAGGAAGTACAAGACTTAGATTGAGCTATGTGCACCAGAGGTGAGCAGGGTTTCTTCTACAAGAACAAATTTGGAAGACAAGATTAAACAAAGTTATGTATTGGAAAGGGATGTACTGAGCCGTACCTGGAGCTAAGAATGGATTCAATGATGGAACAGGTTGTGGTGGCTTAGACACCAATGAATCCAGATTCACCAAAGCTGCATTGGGCCCCAAGAAAGATTCGGGGGTTTTCCGAGCTGCACTTTGTTTGCTTGATGTCATGTTCGTGGGCTGAGAATCAAAGAGATCAGGACTTGTTGTACCACTATGCTGGGATGACAAAGTGGAACCCGACTCAGCTGTAACAAAAAGTCAAGAACAATCTGTTAGGTTCACAATGTTAAATGCTACAATTTACTAAAACCAGCGATCTGGCTGTTCACAATGTATTATAATCATGCAAGACAAAAAAAAGGCTGATGAAGGAAGCAAGTGATTTCATTCTATTACTAAAAATATACTCTTGAATCTGATTTTATACTATAATTTTGTTTAAATTGCCAAGTATGTTTTACACTTTTAGCAGGTTGTTAAATATATTAAATCCTAAAAAGAAAAGGAGGTGAAAAGAAGAAAAGAAAAGAAGTGAGCTGTAGCTCACGAAAGCTTATGCTCAAACAAATTTGTTAGTCTCTAAGGTGCCACAAGTCCTCCTTTTCTTTTTGCGGATACAGACTAACACGGCTGCTACTCTGAAACCTGTCATTAAATCCTAAGTATCCCACAAAAGTGTAGAACAGCAGAATTACAACTGCAGTGTAATATAAACAACGCTTCTACCCAACTGACCTTGACATCCTTCTTTAGTGTGCTGTGATATAGACACGAATTAATAGCCTCTATGGAGAAGATATTCATAAGCATCAGGACTGTGGCCTCTGAACTACCATCTTGGTATATTTTTTCATTCAGTGTTAGCCATTTCTCAATTGCCCGATTTCTTTTAAAAGGGGGACCTGGACCAACGCTGAGCTACGTCACCAATCTTACAGAAGGTGCCCCTTATAAAGAGGTACAGAGTCTCAAAGCATTTACATTTTTGAAGACTAGCAGTTTCATTTTCATTAAGTGAAATACAAACTTCCACATGAGTGGACTTTCAGTAATTCTTCCACTATTGTTGAATACAAGTGTTTGCATGTCTATTTGACAAACCATCTCTCAGGTTACTTTGTTTCCTTGCCTCCTTTCACGGCCTTCACCCAGTCACCATGACTCACACCGAAAACACGTGCGGAAGATACGGTTTAATTAAGCGTAAGTCATTGTGCTCAGTGCAGGGGTTACAGGATGAAACTGTATAGCCTGAGCTACACGGAGGTCCGGCTACATGGCGGTAACAACTGACTTTTATTGCTACATTATCTGCAACAATTGCAACAAGTTCTACCTACTCCCCAGTTTAAACTTTTCCACTGTGAAAGGTGTATCTTGTTTCTGTCATAAAAAGATTAACAGTTGGTTTAAAAACCTGTTCCTAAGATTACCAACAAAACTGCCCGTTTGCCAAGCATTCATTTGATCCGTACCTGTCTTTTTGGAATTCCGAAGGTTATCAAATTCAGAAAAGTCATCTTTCCCTGCACCATTCAAATTACTGAAAAGGCCAAACGACGTGCTTCCTGATCAGGAGAACAAACGACACCTCTCGTTAACAGATCTTTACCTGCATCATGTCCAGTACGATTAAAAGCAATTTCTAAACCACTCATTACTTAAGAAACCATTTCCCTCTGTGTCCTGTCATGGCCATTAAGGTTCAGCTGGGGTGTTTCTGCTGGCATTACCCCAGAGACCAAACTCTTTAGGACTAGTAGCAGTGCATTTTCAGTATTTGGCCTTTACCTACGGTACAATCTTCCTCTGATTTTTCATGATGGAGGGCCTTCAAGGCACATGTGATTAAGTGTCTTTAGGTTGTAGTGGAGATGGTCAGTGATTTTACTGCCCAATATAGAAGGTAGCATACATATTAACTAGCTGAGCGATCAAGTGGTGCATCCAGATGCTGTGGGGACCGGCATCACAAATTCTATGTAGTACTGGAATTAGAAGCATGGATATAAGCCAGTGATAACAAGCAAAATGGAATGTAAGTGTGGCCATACTTTGGATAAGAATTTGATTCCCAAATTCAGCTTCTTGTTTCACAGATTAAAGGGACTGGGAGGGCAACAGAAAAGATGTGCTCAGTACCTGGCGTAGATAAGGTGCTAGAGTGCTAAGCAAAGGGGAGCCTAGCTTTACTCTGCAATCAGTGAAGAAGACACATTCACTAGATGTGGAAACACCTTTAGCAAAAAGGAAGGGAAAAAAACCTATGTAAATAAAGAGTAATTATATTACCCCAAACCTAACAGGGTTGGAATTTGAAAGTCACTTTTTAAACAGCTAGCATTAAGCTTCATTACATTTTAAATCATCACAATGACACTTAGAAACGTCTAACCAATCAGCTCACAGAGATAAATTATGAAGACAGAATACAAGTAAAGATTTTGTATTGCAAATGTTATTTATCTCCAGCAAAAAAGAGAAAGTTATAAAATATCTTTAGTCTCATGAATTTTACAGAATTATTTCTAAAACATTCCATAAAAAGCCAGACATGATCTTAGATTAGACATGATCTTGACATCATTCCACATACACATCCTTAGTTTATTATAAAATGTACAGAGATGAATGATTGGGTATGGGTCCTGCTTTTGAGCAGGGGGTTGGACTAGATGACCTCCTGAGGTCCCTTCCAACCCTGATATTCTATGATTCTATGATTGCAAAGAATTCATTTAGCACAGAAAGTCATGGCACCCATGCACCACCACCCCCATCCCTACCCCCGCTATTATGGTTATTGGGAGCAGTGTCACAAGGGATAAGCAAGGAGTTGCAGCAGCACCTTCTACACTTCGTTACGTAAGAATTTACAGAGGGAGCTTTTCAAAGGCCCAAAGGGCAGGTAAGCACTGAACTCCCATTTGCGCCTTTGAAAACCTCCTCCGCAGAACACTGGATGCTGATCAAACCCTGAACTGTCAGTTTACATCTACAGAGACATCCTTCTGCACAGCAAGTCACCACACTGAAAGCTTCAGAACGACGGACATTTTCAAATTGTTTTAATTCTCTGGTTTTTGGAAACTAAATGTTTAGCTAATTAAAGAGCAGACCAATGGCAGCAGTGCAGTCACAGGTACATGGCTGAACTGGGTGGCAGGTGTACATAAAGTAAAGACTGGAGAGGATGTGAAAGGGAGTCTGGAGGAAACAGCCACACAAATGCAATGCTCTGACTCAAAATAGCAGCACTGAAATGTCTGTCCTAAAGTCTATTATATACTCCTGAGGATATTCTGCGCCAAAAAATTAAAAATTTCACGCACAATATTTTAAAATTCTGCAAATTTCGTCAAATAAATGTGGAGGCTCCAGCATAGCATTGGAGAGCACAGGCCACTGGTTGCACAGAGGTGGGAGATCACTGTGCAGCTTCCCCCTGGGACACGGACTCAGCGGTGAGGCTGCACCCAACCCCGACACAGTGCAAGGATGGAGCTGGTCCCAGAAACACCCCAGGGCCCTGCCCCTGTGCCAGGTGCACCAGGTGTGGGCAGGCAGGCTCAGCAAGGCAGGATCCGAGTACAGAGGGACTTAGCTTGGGGGGATCCAGGCGCGGGTTGAGAGGATTCTATGTAGGGCAATCTAGGTGTGGGCAGGTCAGTGGGTGATCCAGGTGCGGGGAGACATATGGATGAACAGGGGCTTGTTGGGGGATTCTGGGTGCAAAGGTAATGGGACTCTGCAGGGGGGTCCAGGTGAAGGTGGTTGGGACTCGGGGGGGGGGGGGGGGGGGAGAGGGGCTGAGTGGGGGGATAGAGCTCAGCAGGGGGGCTCAGTGGGGGTGTCCAGATGCGGGGGACTGGAGCTCAGTGGGGTTGGGATTCAAGGGCAGCTGGCTGGGGCTCAGTAGGGTGGGGTTCTGGGTCCGGGCGAGGGAAGTGAGGCTCAGTGGGCAGGTCTGGGTATGAGGGGGTCGATGCACAGGGATTGGACAGACGGGGGAGCAATTCCCTGTATAGTGACCCCTCCCCCTGCAGCTGAGGAGTGATGGGTGCAGGAAGCGTGGGGGGGGGGGGGAGGGGAGGAGGAGGAGTTTGCAGAGCTTCCTACAGCTGTGGGAGAAATCTGACCCGGCCCCGGATGACGCGCAGGGGAAGAGGAAGTCCCATCTCCCCCAGCCCAGCCAGGACTAGCAGCTGAGCCTGGCACAGGGTAGGAGCCACCAGCCATGTCTTTCCCAGTCTCACCCCCACCCCACAATGATTTACCTCTCTGCCGGCTGCCCTGGGCACCTGAAACATACTGCTGGGAAGGGTCACATGACCGCTTTTGTGGCTTCCCTTTGCTTCCACGTCAGAAAGTCATTTTTCTGCCGGGAAACAAAGAAATCTGCGGGGGGCATAAATTCTGTGCATGTGCAGTGGTGAAGAATTTCCCCAGGAGTAATTATAGGTCTTATTTACTTTGAAATCCAGTACTACAAGTCCTTCAGTGCAACTGTTTCTTTTACCCACTCCATTTAGCAATTGCCCACATCTCACCTTAAGTTAGTCAATGACTAGAGGCTGAAAAAATAACTCCCTCAGTACAAACAAACAAACTTTAAAGGCATGCACACCTACACCACAGGTTCAGTACAGCCTATTTACTGGAAAGGATGTCAAATGTAAACAGTCTCTTACCAGAAGTGGAAATAGGTTTGTTTGCAGCTGCTGGTCCCCACGGATCTACAGTAGCTTTTGTTGCTACAGAGAATGACTGAGAAGGAGCCCAAGGGTCTACATTTTTGGAGAGAGACTGAGTAGTGGATCCAGTTGGTGCTCCCCATGGATCAACAGAAGTAGCTAGCTTGGCACCTGCAACAAGAGACAGTTGAATCACAGATCAGACATAAAGTCACTTGGAAAAGATTTCCTAGACAATTAATTGTATTAAGTTATAAACACTCCCTCTGCAAAGTAAGCACTAAGAGAAACCTGTGAAAAATCAGACGCTGTGTTACATCAATTTTGCCGTGCTACAAGTACAGACAACAACTTTCTGTGGAAGACTCCTGAAGAATAAAAGTAAGCTCCCGCTTGAAGATTTAATTAAACGTGCAGCAATTTGCTTTCAGGGCAAACTGTCACTCACCAGTAACAGCCGTGTTAGTCTGTATTCGCAAAAAGAAAAGGAGTACTTGTGGCACCTTAGAGACTAACCAGTTTATTTGAGCATAAGCTAAGTGAGCTGTAGCTCACGAAAGCTTATGCTCAAATAAATTGGTTAGTCTCTAAGGTGCCACAAGTACTCCTTTTCTTTTTGTCACTCACCATGGCACAGAATTATTGTTCAGATTGAAAGTGACATATTAAATCACAGGTTACATTTAAAATAAACTCAAGGGAAAGATCATTTCTATAAGCCATTATCTAAAAGAAACCAAGGACCCAATGTAAAAACTTGAAGTGTTCAGGGAAAAACCTACTTAAAGGCTTAAAATGAGCCATTCTGAAACTCTCTCCAGTTTTCCACCATATTTTAATTTTGTAAAACAAATCCTTCAATTTTTCTTCCCCGCTTGTGATCACTATTCTTGCCATAGGCCCTCTCTAAATTGTCCCCATCTGTTTCCAAATCATCCTCTCTGTTCTTTTCCCTACTTTAATGACTACTTTTGGCTGTAATTATCCATCACCATCAATACAGATCCCTTCTCTAAGGTTTTATTCATATGCAAGTTCAGGACTCTTATTTTTAATGAAAGATACCTACACAGCACGTTTGGATCCACCCTATTTCAGTGCATGATGATTCAAGCCTGATTCTTCACTCCCACAGAACAAAACCCCCAAATTATTTATATTTCAGTAAAACCTAAAGGCCCCAACCAGGGGTTGAATCGAAGACAGAGTCCCTGCCCTAAAGAGCTTATGATCTGACAAGACAGACACAAAAAACAAAACAGCAGTGTGTTGAAAGTGAAGTCATACTTCTTGCTATTATCATCCTCACATAAACCCCCTTTCCCTGCCAACCTCCCTTGTGATCAAATGCCAGTCAAACTTCTTCACAATCTTTGCTCAGCCCAAGTGTCCTCCTTCCACCCTCCTACATCACCATACAAAAACAGGTTTCAGAGTAGCAGCCGTGTTAGTCTGTATTCGCAAAAAGAAAAGGAGGACTTGTGGCACCTTAGAGACTAACCAATTTATTTTAGCATAAACTTTCGTGAGCTACAGCTCACTTCATCGGATGGTTAGTCTCTAAGGTGCCACAAGTACTCCTTTCCTTCATACAAAAACACTCAAGCTCAAATGCAGGTCCCACTGAAGAAGCCAAACTTGGGACTTCAGTGAGGCTGGGACTTCACCCTCAAGTGAGGGCTACACTTTACAGCTCTGCTGTACCAGAAAAGCACTTCTAATGTACATGTAGTTTATACCAGCAAACCTGCACTTTCGCCAGCATAGCTTATTCCAGTCCTCTCCCCAAAAGAGAAATAAGCTATACTGGCAAAAGCAGTTTTGCTGGTATAACTGTGTCTGTATTAGAGGTTTTTGCTCTATGCTACGTTGGTCAGAGGCCTCATCTCATCAAATGCCTGACTGGCATAGCTATGCCAGCAGACATCTATAGTGTGAACCTGGTCTCAGGCTCAATCCGAGAGGCAAAACAGCAAACTGCCAAAAGTCTGAAAGGCCTGCTCTTGGCTGTGTCCCCTCCCCCATAACGAGGGGTGGTGGTGAAGTGTGAGATTCTGCTCAGCACTAGAAAGAGCAGGCAAACAGACAACCAAACAGTATTTCCCCCCCTACCAACATCACCTCCCCATCTCCCACAAAACAACTCAATTCCACCTCTCACTTGCCCAGACCCAGTACTTGCTGCAGACCTCCTACCTATCTGCAACAAGCAGTAGCAATCAGAAAGAGCAGCCCCAGCCCTTCCTTTGATGTTTCCTTTTGGAGAGGCATTACTACAGTTTCACACAGTTTTTAACAACGTTCTCTGAAAGTGTATACAAGCATCACAAAGAGATCAGTATTTATGATGCAGCCACCGACTCAACAGGAGCACTTTGGTGCCTAGGAGTCATCTTTATAGTCTGAAGATTCCAAGGAGCATCTTTAAGGAAGCAACACTTGGCAGCAAATGTATTGTAGGGCAACAAAAATGATTAGGGGACTGGAACACATGACTTATGAGGAGAAGCTGAGGGAACTGGGATTGTTTAGTCTACAGAAGAGAAGAATGAGGGGGGATTTGATAGCTGCTTTCAACTACCTGACAGGGGGTTCCAAAGAGGATGGATCTAGACTATTCTCAGTGGTAGCGGATGACAGGACAAGGAGTAATGGTCTCAAGTTGCAGTGGGGGAGTGTTACGAATTACACCTGATAGGCCACGCACACCAATGCTACGAATTACACCTGATAGGCCACGCACACCAATGCTACAAATTACACCTGATAGAACATGCACACCAATGCTACGAATTACACCTGATAGGACACGCACACCAATGCTGCGAATTATACCTGATAGGTCACGCACAGTTCGAATCTAGGCTGAGGCACAGAAACAAAGTCGACAACTGCAGAGTTCCCAAAAGACACTAAGTTTATTACGCTCGAGCATGGTGCCCCCCTGCTAGCCAGGGGGGGACCCTGAATACAGATTATACAAAGGTTATATACTTTTTAGCAAAGCATGTTGCCCTCGTGCATCGGAAACCTTAGCTAATAAACAAACCCTTGTCTTATCTACCACCTATCCCTGCTTGGTGCATTCCTCGTGCTATACCAGTATGTTAATTACACAGCATGGTCCTAAAGCCATGCATCAGTAACTTTTATTATCAGAATGGGAGGCCTCACATCAAGGCCAAGAGACAGGGAGTTAGAGACTAACAAAAACCAGATACTGGGAGTCAAGGCAGGCTGGAGACAAGGAGGAGGATTTTCACAGGGATTCAGTATCTAAGGATCACTCCTCCTGGTGTATGATGTGCTGGCATTTAAACAAAGGTGGGACCCAAACCAAAATGGAGTCACATGTGCTAACTTTTCCTTAACAGGAGGTTTAGGTTGGATATCAGGAAAAACTCTTTCACTAGGAGGGTGGTGAAACACTGGAATGCGTTACCTAGGGAGGTGGTGGAATCTCCTTCCTTAGAAGTTTTTAAGGTCAGGCTTGACAAAGCCCTGGCTGGGATGATTTAATTGGGGATTGGTCCTGCTTTGAGCAGGGGGTTGGACTAGATGACCTCCTGAGGTCCCTTCCAACCCTGATATTCTATTAGATACATGCCTGCACTCAGCATGCAAGTATGTGAACGGGAACCCCAAACCAAAAAAATTTTACTTACCAGCCCAAAATAATAAAAGCAAATAATTTTGCTTTTATATCACATATCCATATAACCCTTTAGGAGTGATCAATTATCTCCAAGTTAGAATGTGTGTTCTCATACACCCTTTTTCCGAAAACTAGATTTCAACAGAGACCAAGTATAAAAAGGAAACTAATGTTTTAATACAAGAACAGGACAGAGCCACTCTTGTAGTAGACAGCTGTACCTCAGTTCACCTTGTTGTTTCAGTTTATAACCAAATCCTCAGTTTAAAGAGCAGCACCATGAAAGCCAACTCGGAAACAAGGAGATGAGCATACCAGCATGAGTTCCGATTTGCAGAGTTGTTAGCTCACTTTCATCAACAGGTGGCATCTTTGTGTTCCATGTACAGCACAGGAAATGCTGAAGGGCTCTATCGGAATACGGCTACTCTCATTCCAGCATGTACACATCCTTCATCTGCATTGTGTGGTAAGTTACGACTGATGATGCCATGCAAGAAATGCTAATGACACTACTCCGGATAAACGGAAGCTTTCAAAAATGTCTTTTGTTCTTTCATAAGATAGATCACAAAATTAGAGCAGTTGTAACTAAGAGCATTTAGGAAGCTACTTTCCCCCACCCTCTTCCCTCTACTGAACTGTCAAAGCATAGTTAGGCAGGATTAAAATCCTCTATTTTAATGAGTCACTGTTTTACTAGCAGTCAAGATTCATAAACCTGACATCTTCAAGACTATCCTTGGGAGCCAAGTAGTTGGAAAGCAAGAACGAGGAGTTGTTATACACGGCATTAATAAAGTTGGGAGCCAAGGACAGGAAACTCAACAGCTGCAGCTAATACCATCCACTGACAAGTTTTTGCTTGTATCTTAAATCACAAGGTTGATGTAATTTTTCCTATTAAAAAATAAAAAACAGTCTCAAAACCCCAGAACTTTGATTGACCTTTTCTGATCTCATGTTTTACTGCTCGTCATAGATGAAGATCCAAACTCTGTTTAAAACAAAATAATGACCCAGTGGCTAAGCAGCTGCACACAGTGCTAAAATGAGAAGACATCGATGCTTCAATACTAAGCGCTCTACCTTGCAACCTGTAGATCAGCTGGAGATGATTGCTATCGGGACTTCCTGATCATAGAGAAGGGAAGAATGAGGAGAAAAGTGATTTTTCCTACCTGTCAATCAGGTTTTGTCTACCATCACTGAGGTCACATAACCTTCTGTGGGATCTTGATCACTATGGCAGGATGGGAAAAGGGGAGACTCTGGCCAACAGGGATGTCCTGAGGGTTTATGGTGTTCATTTGAACCCCCCAGGGCACAAAATGAACTAGTGGTATCCGGCTCCTGTCCCAGATGATCATGACTTGTACCCATACGTTTGAAAGATCTGTTAGCTAATTCACCACCACCTGGTCAAGAGGCCCTGATCAGCAAGATATCTATGAAGCGGTAAACATGAACTTCCTCATGCCTGAGTGCCACTATCAGGACTATCAGAACCTTTACAGATAGCCCTCTTTCCATGAGCCAGACTTATCCTGCTTTGTCCCTTTTGATTTTTAATTGCGTTTCTTAGGAGTCCTGTGTCTCATATAAGCCGAGGAATAAGAGGGATGGTCTTTTCACTTTTTTTTTTTAAATTTACAGTGGCACTGGGCATTGCCTTTTCTCCCTACACCCAATAGCTGAGTCCTCTGGGTCGCATTCAGAATGAGATACGACACGGCTGGCTTTTTAGGGAGTCTTGGTATTTTTGCTTTTATTTTGTTGGCATTTCAAAGTCTACTGTCTTGTCCTAATGGAGATAGAGGGGCTTGAGGCCTGCAACGAGGGGATCTGGAGAAAGGAAGGACTCTAGCCCATGAATGGAGATGCCAGAAGATAGAACGCAGGCCTTTGGTTTCAGGTTGGAGAAAACAGCCAACAGATTATGGCTACTGAAGCTGGCTGCAGGTGGTAGACCATCTGAATAAGAGCCAGATGTGTAAAATATGTGGTTAACAGCTGATATTGGAAGAACAGAAGTGGGTGTATAATGGCAGAAGGGGATACCCAACACGTCCCATTACTGGTACTTGGGATTTTTTATGGGTTTGAGCTGTTTAGTTACCAGTTGCTCTGAGAAGCAGATGGAGTGGAATAGACAGTGGGTTAGGACTGCAGCCAGGAGCAGTGGCTGTTACAATGTGGCCCTCAGCAGTTTTACATCCTTTCACAAACAGTCTGCTTCCTTCATGCCCCGGGGAAAGGATTAAGGAGGAGAGCACCTATAGCTAACTCTCCTGGATCTCTGAGCTAGACTAATTTGGTTCCTGTCTGAGTCACTCCTGGCTGGATTGAAACCATCTCGATGTCCCTGGCTGCAGATTACAGAAAATGCAGAGGCCCCCATCAATGCTGAGGGATTTCCAAAAAAGCAATCCTTGGCCTTCCCCTGCTTTCAGGGGGTTTCTGCCATTCCCACATATCTCTGTATTTCCGAACCTCGGTGAACAAATCCCATCCAGAAAGCTTCCGGGAAATACATCCTCCACCCAACTACATAGCTCAGCAAATCAACCCAGATGATATGCGTCAGAATTTTAACTAGTAATTTTTAAGGGTCATTTGTTTTAATTAATTTTCCCCCACAACATTCTATAGAAGGGGATCCTGGAAACAACTGCCTGCAGCTGAGGAGGCAGAACTAAACTGTCGGGCACTTCAGGGAAAGGAAACGCTTCTCTCTGCCCATGCTGTCTGGATCTGTCCCCAAAGATGAATCTGTTTGAAGACTCACTGTAAGAGCTGTGGACGCTCTCATATAAAACAACTCCTCTTTGGACAGCCTGTGTGTCTCTGGGCCTTGAAAGCGGATTACCAAACAGGCCTGGCAAATCCAAAAGGATTTTGCTGGGAGGCACACTACAGAGGCAGCAAAAAGAATAGGGAAGACACCCAGAAAATTAAATATGCAGCCCTCTAACATGAGCAGGTTCGGATCTTCCACATCAAATACATATGCATTTGGATTTAGCGCTCAAGTCAAGAAATCTTCAATGTTTCATAAAGGATTAAAATTAAAATAGATTTAAAGTTAGATTTCACCCAGTATAGTTTTGTTGATAAAAAAATAACTAACTTAGACAATTTAACTGATTTACTATTGACTCTATGTCAGTATAAACACACTTTTTCATTAAGAACAGTAATAACACATTGTAATTCACTGCTTGTGGACTGCTAATTATAGCAACCTGACTTAGATGCCTGTCACTGTCTAATATAGTTTCTGAATCTATGATGCTGAGCACAACTACAAGTCAGAGTATGAGTATCTCCAGCATGAGAGAGACAGTTTCTGCTGCCAAGGGAAAAACGGAAAATCAGTTACCACTTCCTTCCCTTTGGGGTATGAAACCTAACTACAGTGGCAAAAAATCAAACTAAATGGATTAAAATTTCCATTATAGTTTTCTTTTGATGAACTAAGCTAGCTGAAAAATTAACCACATTAGATCAAAATACTTACGTTATAGAGTATGTCAGTCCGCCCACATATAGAAAATCTTGGACAGAGTCAGCACCATAAAGGGTTTTTCAGCACTACTTCTTGCAGTGTTTATTCTTACCAAATGATTGCCATGGGTCAGAGGTGGGAGCTGTAGCTGCAGATCCTCCCCAGGGGTCTGTTTGGTTTGCTCCAGCTGTGGGTCCCCAGGTTTCGGTTTTCTGAGGGGCTGGTGCTGATGAGGGCAGTGCATCCATGAGATCCAACAAAGTTGTATGCTGTTGGAAGAAACATTTTTTAAGCTTTAATAAAGAGGACTACATTACCCTGAGGTAACATGCCCATCGTGTCACAAAGCAATATTTTGTTCTGTTACACACCCTTGATCAGCTGCACGGTCTTTAACCTGCATGGATGAATCTTATCTACCACAACAAAATCCCAAAGCATATACGGGCCCAGATTAAGCTATATTTGACTGTATTTCATCATTTTGCAGCATAACCAGGAATTTCTTAATTGAAGGCACTACCTCCTTCTTTTTGGGAATTTTAATTGTGTCTCTGCGACTCTCCTCCAGAGCCATCTGTAATCTCAGATCATCTCCGCGTCGGAGGCGCTCCTCCTGCAAAGGAAATCAACACTGTTGATACTGACTGTTGGGCTAGACTGTGCCTTTAAAATGGTGTAGTTTGCTCCCTCCATGAACCTAGCCCACTTGGCAGGCCAGTGCAGGGAGAAGGCCTGCTACGGTTTCAACTCTTGCCAGCCCCCTTTGGAGCATTTGCACCAGAGAGGTGTGCAATGGGTTACAAAGGACAGATTGTCCCTTGCACGTGATGTGATGAGGGTTCTTTGGGCATAACTCCCCACTTACGCACAGGCCAAAACAACCTGACCCTAGTTCACTAATATTAAAGACGAGATCATTAAACCTATATACACGTCCACTTGAAATCTTTGTTGTTTCTTTAAATCTTTAAAGTTTGTTTTCTTTATAACTTTCGCAGAATGAGTAAAACAAAGATGACTTAAATGAACTAACAAAGACGAGGGAATGTAAAGAAAGCAGATATTCCATCTTCAAATTATTATAAACCAGTTCCTCTTTAAAACATTTAAGATTGAGGCATCTGCTTTAACTTCAGATTTCCTGGCTTTTGTCAGTGTCTCTCAACATTTGATAGAACTTTTAGGTCTACAAGGAACCAAGAGTAGTTCTTCTAGTGAACTCTGCACTTTTTTGTGGGATTCTAAAATCTCTAGGCCATCTCTAATATGTTTATGCCAAACTGTGACTTTATTTCAAATGATTTCGATTCCATCACCACTTTCTGAATTTGATCTTATTCCCCAATAGTTATATCTTTTCTTTTAGTTTAAGTTCATTATTTCCAGCTTTACTGCTAAATGAGAAAAAAATCCTCTTCCTTATGGTATCCCTTTGCAGACATAAGGACTTTCGTATTTAATGTACAATTCTAAACTGATGCTTGTTGTAAAAAGGTTGAAGATCATTATGGAAGTGCCTGGCATGATTCCATAATTAAGGGTGAGTTTTGAATGTATAGCTGAGATGCAACTCCTTTGTTATGTATTAAGAGTATAATATCTCCCCAATATTACAGCTTTTACTGTGAATACAGAATGAATTTTCTGTGAAGTTACCAAAAAAAATCAAATCACAAGACTAGCTTGAGTTAAAATTAATTAAAAATGAGTGATTTAGGAAAATGAGCATTCCAGGTCAGATCATTTTTTATTTTTTTTTGGTCCCAAATGATCTTAACAGAACAACACGCTCTTCAATCTTAGTAGTTCATAGTTACAACTCACTGACATTTTGTATGCTGTTTTTTTAAGGATTTATCTTTTTTTGCAATAATTTTTCATAACTGAAAGTTCAGGAGGGACTGATCAATAACGTTCTTCCACAGAAGATGGCTCATTTCAAAATGGGTGCCATGTCTTATTCTCAGTGGGTCTGAAGCCACAGCTGCCCTAGTCCAAAATGGCTGTTGCTTCACACAGCTCCCCACCAGGAGTGAAACCAAATTGCGTTCATGGAAGATGGTGTTCCCCTTTGCAGGCAGAGCACAGGCAGAGAATGACTGTAATGCACAGGAAACTGACCTGCTCCGCAACTTCTCTGCTCATTGCTAATGCAAGCTGCAGCTGGAGCTCTTCCTCTCCACTTGTCTGAGGCCGTGCTTGCTCTAGCTCCGAAGAAACTCGAGGGGATGTAGCTGTTGAAGGAAGATAAGAGCGTACATATGAAGCTTTATGAACCTCTTAACATGCCTGATTAAATTCACTCTTTACACTGTGTTTCACTTCTATACAGCTGCTCTTGCAAGCCAAGAATTACAAATACTGGGCCTTATCCTGAGAGGCACCAAGGACTCACCACGCCCATTGACATCAAATGAGAACAGAACATGCTCAGCTCCTTGAAAGATCAGACTCACTTCCACGATGTCAACAAACAAGATGACAGAAGTTATAAAGAGAGATTTCTGGAAGAGTTTGAGAGCCTAGAGGAAAACTGTGCTTGGAAAACAAGGGATTAATTTATTAACACGGATTATAATACCAAGAAATACTGAGTATCTGACCACAATGGCTGCTAGATAAAATAATGCCACAGCAAATCAGAGCTTTAGAGATGGGATCACTGGTTTCATAAACTATGTGGTTAATCATTCAAGAGATGTTTTAAGTACCTGTAACATGTACCAACATTCCAGCACAGTAAGATACTTTGCTGAGAGCTAGCCAGTACGTAGGTGAAAAGGGATACCACCCACATTTTTATAAACTAATGCCCCATCTCAGTTTGGATACATAAGTAATCTAGGTTTCAGAGTAACAGCCGTGTTAGTCGGTATTCGCAAAAAGAAAAGGAGTACTTGTGGCACTTTAGAGACTAACCAATTTATTTGAGCATCCGATGAAGTGAGCTGTAGCTCACGAAAGCTCATGCTCAAATAAATTGGTTAGTCTCTAAGGTGCCACAAGTTCTCCTTTTCTTTATAAGTAATCTATTCACACATACAGTTTATAAAATAGTATTATTCTCTGCAAAAACATTTCATTCAAACAGATTAGTAATTAAAAAGATTAAAAGTTTAGTATTAAGAAATATCTTAAAGGTAGGATGCAATATTTCATAAACAGCCTTGTTTAAAGAAAACGATAGCAGGTATAGATATTTGTATTATAACTACTACAGAAGTCTTCTAAAGGTCAAGAATTTATCTGCTGAGAATTAGTTGCAAACCTATGCTATCGTGTCATTATACAGCAACGAAAAGCAACCAAAGATGAAAGACTACATGCTAAAAAAAATGCTTCTTTGTGTGTCAAAGCTGCCTTTTTACAACTGTAACATTTGTATTACAAAAAGAAAAGGAGTACTTGTGGCACCTTAGAAACTAACCAATTTATTTGAACCTAAGCTTTCGTGAGCTACAGCTCACTTCATCGGATGCCTTCAGCGAAAAATACAGTGAGGAGATTTATATACATGCAGACCATGAAAAAATGGGTGTTTATCATACACATTGTAAGGAGAGTGATCACTTAAGATGGGCTATTACTAGCAGGAGAGTGGGGTGGGGGGAGAGAAAACCTCTTGAAGTGATAATCAAGGTGGGCCATTTCCAGCACATAGCTCATCTTAAGTGATCACTCTCCCTACTATGTGTATGATAAACACCTATTTTTTCATGGTCTGTGTGTATATAAATCTCCTCACTGTATTTTCCACTTTATGCATCCGATGAAGTGAGCTGTAGCTCACGAAAGCTTATGCTCAAATAAATTCGTTAGTCTCTAAGGTGCCACAAGTACTCCTTTTCTTTTTGCGAATACAGACTAACACGGCTGCTACTCTGAAATTTGTATTACAATAGCAACAAGACACTCCGATTAGGTTTAGAACTCCACTATGTTCACTGAACAACTATTAACTAGTTTTTGTGCTCTGTCACAGATTTTTCTGTGTACACAAACATTGTTTTACCAAGGCGTGACTGATGCTGTTTAACATTTGAAATATCCACTAACATTTTATTAAAAAAAGGTAAAAATTCATTTACACTGAAAGCTAGATTACCCAGGGAGTAGGAAAAATGGATGTTTCTTCTAAATAGCACAGCTTCGTGTTTAAAAGTTAAATTGCTAAATGGCCTTTTCAAACCCAGTTTTTAATCACCTTTTATAAGTGTATTACCCCTCCATCTGATTCTAGCCAATAACATTTCCTCAACTGGTATGAATTTTGCCTTTTCAGCAACCCTTCTCTCTGGCTGGAAAGTCACGCTAGAGGAAGTCTATGCTGCGGAAAGTTAGCTCCAGAGCAACATGAGGCAGTTCCCTTTCCTCCCTACTCTCCGACTCAGCATGCCATTTCCATTGCATTCCAATTCTAAAGGAGTGATGGATGAATTTAAGACCTGAACTATATACTCTGACACTGTACTGATCCTTTGACTTTCAAACCAGTCAGCCAGGCCCACTACTTTGAATTCTAATGATATCTACATTATTTAACCACTGCAACCTCTGCCAATCTTACTTTCTCAGACCTCTTCTCCATATATCCAAGTTTTGACTGCTTCAAAAGTACCCTTTACTCCCAAAAAACAAGGCCAAAAGAATCTAACACATGGGAAGAACCTCCAGTCTTCTACAAATCTTAGCATGCCAATCACTAATCGAGATCTCCACGCTTCATTTACACATTTCAACCCACAGTTATATATATACACTCAGCTGAATTTCATGGAGTTGCATACTTACATCCCCATTTTTGGAGAGAAGAACGTAATTCCTTGAGATCACGGATTTTCAACCTTTTTTCATTTGCGGATGCCTAAAAGGTTTTGAATGGAGGTGCGGACCTCTTTGGAAATCTTAGGCATAGCCTGCGGATCCCCAGAGGCCCGTGGGCCACAGGTTGAAAACCAATGCTCTAGATAGAAAAGTCAAAAGATCTGAAGTGCTCTGAAAATATAAAAGGCTCCAAAAATGTTGCCAAGTGAATGAATGGCAAAGGGGAAGCAAAAAAGATACTAAGTAAATAACCAGCTTCATTCTTAATCACAACGTCATTCTTGCTTTTTTCTTTAGCTCTCAGCTTCTGCCTTTTGATGTGCTGCCTGTGCTCTCTTTTGGGTTTCTGGGGGTGCTTTGGTAAAGAAGCGAGTCATGCACTGCAACCTCTGCCTCGCTCAAGTTTATACTTGGGCTCATTTAAATATAGCATGCCAAACAATAGCAGCTGCCACGGAAGATCCTGACAAAAGCAGCAGTCTGAGATAGCATGGGCCTACCCTGTTAAGGGCTTTGCAGACCGGTACCAGTATCCTAGCAGTGGCTTTGGCAACAAGCAGGGAAACCTGTGAGTAGCATTAGAGTAGTGTGTTCTCTTAAGAATTTTTTTTTTAAATGTAATGCAGAAGCTGCAGTTTCCTTGTAAACTTCCGGTCCAATCACAGGTAGAGTGAATTACAATAGTCCAGCCTGGAGTAGATGGATATGTGGGGCACGGGGAACATGGAGTATTCTTGCTACCCAAATATGGAAAGCCACTCTTGATAACCAACATCAGTACAGAGCCCAGCAAGGTTAGGCGTCACACTATCTTGAACTTGGACAGCACCATATGCCCATGGGTAGTCCTCAAAATGCTTCTCTTCCAGCTAGCACCAGTCCAGCCTATCCTGTGATCATTTTAAACCAGCTGTTCCTCATCCAGGCTTTTATTTCCTTCGTGTATCATGACAGACGGAAGACAGTTCTGTCTAGGCTGGAGGTAAAGGACAAAAATATGCTGAGTAGTGCTGATTTCATAGCCCCACATAGATCATGTTTTGTCTTCTCACAACTGCCTCCGAAGGTGGAATATAGGTGTTAAACAGCAGCAGTGACTGGGGCATCAACATGGATCTGGGATCCAAAGGAACGAATGCAGGCAGATTACTAGTACAGGAAAGTGACAAGGAAAATACAAATAATTTTTTATGATTCTCCACACTACATAGACTATTAAACCCTTTCTACATTGCAGATGAAAGTATACTAACAAAGACTGCTGTCCGTGAGAACCTAGATTGGCTTCCTTGAATATTGTGCACAATGATTTTTCCCCCTCTACCAGTGTTCTTAATCTGTGCTATAGAATATCTGGTAGGGAGCTGTTGCTAGCATGGCTTCAAAATTATGTGGATGGGGCTCATTACGTTAACTCCTTTATTATTCTCCCCATCTCCCCTAGGAAAGGGCTTCTTATAGCTTGTGTTTGTAGTAATTCCAGCTTGTAGGGACATACAAGTTGCAATATCCCAACTATAAGAAAAGGAGTACTTGTGGCACCTTAGAGACTAACCAATTTATTTGAGCATGAGCTTTCACGAAAGCTCATGCTCAAATAAATTGGTTAGTCTCTAAGGTGCCACAAGTACTCCTTTTCTTTTTGCGAATACAGACTAACACGGCTGTTACTCTGAAACCTATCCCAACTATTTCCACACTAAAAGCTTCAAGAATGAGTGGAAGAAATTCACTCAACTCTCCCCCTCCCACCATTTCCTCCTATCTCCGAAAAAAGCGTGCTAAAGAATGACAATCTTGCCTTATAGCTCACTGTTCCCAATAGTGACCAGTATTCAGCAGTGCCAGGAACTGAACACAGTTCTTAACAAGAGCAAGCCACATAAAATGGCCTAAACATCTTTTAGAAGTTTCAGTAATTCAGCATATTTGTTTTTATTAATTTTAAATTAAAATTGCATTCTGGAGTTCCCATTCAAAGTTATTTTGTCTAACTGAAATTCTCAGCTGTGCTTCCTATTAAACACTGATGAAAATGTAACATCTTTAATTAAATCATGTGAGGTCCTTATAAAACTGCATTTGCACTGATGTGGCCATCAATAAATTCTTCATGAAAGAATTAAAATAAAATGCACCAGTGTTATTTAGTATTGACTTTTTTGTCCAGCAACTCCACTTTTAAATTCCTGCATTATCAGAACTGTCCCTGTATATCGGCTGGTTACTGCATAATAAGTTTTAGTTGCAAGGATCCAGTATAAAGGTTATTGCCTTAGTAACAGTATCTCTGCCACACAAAGAATCTCTTATACCAAAGCACATGACCATTAACTCAGATGTTTATGTAAGATGGAACTGAATAGATCAATTCTGACCTGTTAAGCTCTGCTTTGTTACTGCTTTGAGCATTTTCAGATTCAGGCATCTCTAGGCTTCATGGAAACAACTGTGTGGGATATTTGCTGTTACAGTGATAAATGCGATTGTCCTGCTTTCTCACCAAGTTTATCTACAGTATAAAGAAATAATTTCCAACTTCAGTTAATCACTAAAGCGGGATTCTGTTCTACCATCTGTCTTTATTACCAGCTATGACGTCTTTCATACGTATTTACTCATCATTTATTATATTTTGGTTATACCTAAAAGCCAGCTGGAGAACTCCAAAGGTTTCCATTAATATATCAGAGTAAACAGACTGACATTGATGTAAACAATAACACTGCTGACACTAGTAGAAAATCAGCCATAGAATAAAAATAGGTCTAGCATTTTCACCCAGATACTTAGACTACAATTTTTGGAAAGCGTATCTATACCAAGCCATTTTATATGCTATGGGCAAAAGAGTCTCCACCCCACTGCCCCAGGCACTCACTTAATGGTCCAGCTTGATTGTAAAGTCAATGGTATCTTCTGTGATAGGCATTGCTATTATGTGTAGATCATAGAAACTATCATGTAAAGAAAGGAGAAGTGAACTAATGCAAGACTAAAAATTGTATACCACCACCTGTGCACCATCCTGCTAACGGACACCAATCCATCTATAACCATACACAGATACTGTATGCTAGTCTAATCAGACAGTAATAAGGTAAACAGAATAATGAGGAAGTGATACTTCCAAAGAACCAATATCTAATCTCTCCAACTGTAAAATGTAGCATACAAATAGTACATTCTACGAGTTAATTTATATTCCATGAGTCTATTGATATAAAAGAGTATTTCGATGCCAGGAGGGGAATTATGGCATGTAATAAAGTAATAAAGAAGAAGTCAGATTTACTGCACAGTGTCTTCATAATCAACTTTGGAATGTCTCATTCCAGTTAGTGATTGATGGGAGAATAACTGACTTTATGGATTAACCTTGAAACTTCTCTCATTCAGATTCAATTTCGTTTTTGATCACTAAAAAAAGATTCATTCATTCACCGAAGAGCTCAAACCTGAGACCAGTACACACCCGTCAGATTTTTTTCAGTTACTGTAGCTCATGAAATACATAACATCCTATCTTTTTTGGTAAAAATACACCTACCTGGATACACGGTACATGAATATACAGATTTAAAGCGTCACTTCTCTGCTTTGCAAAAAAATGAATAGTTGTTATCCGATCCATTCTGAGAAACTGGTAAACTGTATTTTGAAAATCACCTAATATTGAACAGATCCCTACAACTTGTTTCAATTAAGTAGTGATTTTTATATCAGTTCTTTAATCCTCCCTTAGCCATATCTTGAGAGAGGGGTTTAAAGCATGTATTGTTATTGAAAAGTTTGATTACAGTAACAATATTCATCTTTGTTTTGAGTTCTAAATTCTCATTTAGGAAACCCATTTACTGCCTCAAGGCGAGAGGATTGTTTGAAACCAGGGCACCATGTGCACATCATGTTGTCCATCTAGTCTGCTCTGTTCACATAGGCTGTGCCAGGGTGTTAAAACATGTAAGAATCCTGCCCTGCAAGTGCTTCAGAGAGCAGGATTTTTGTCCATTGTCACACACTGCCTAGTACATACTCAGAAAGAGGCAGCAGATAGGCAAGGGGAAAATACAGGAAGCATATCTGGATACAATCAAAATGAAGCAGGGTACACCTCGTCTTGGGCCTAATACAGCAGTGTCCTTTAAAAGCAAGATAAAGTTTATTTCATTCATGGGGCAAGATGGGAAAGGAAAGAAAGAGAAGCTTTGTTTCAGAGTTCCTTTTGGCTACCAGCCCAACTAAATATAATACAGATATAACATTCTCCACAAAAATCAAGCAATTGACTTCTCTTCTCCATTTCTTCCCTCCACTTCTATGAATTTTCTCAGGTCTCTTAAAACGCTCCACACACACCTGATCATGCCTTCATACCTCCTGCTGTAGCCTAGTGTGCTTCCTGAGTAGCCACAGCAGATTGACAAGGAGAATCCTGGGAAGCTGTGATGATGAAGACAATGTGATTCTCAGGTGCTGCTGGGAGTGGGAGGGAAGGGAAAGGGGGCTAGTTTGAGACAAAAGAAAGGTCTAACTCCCTAAACACCTGTGCAACTTCTTGAGTCCTTCAGCAGCAGCTGAGAATCTTGCACACATGCCCCAGCTGGAGTGCAACACTGAAACAGACCAACATTGTTGCACTCTTATTCTGCTGAGGACTGGTTGACACCAGTACAATCCCAGAATAATGCAGGATTCCTGCAGTCTGATGTCTAATTTAGGCTCCTGTTTAAGGTGAACATTAAAAACATTGCTACATTGGAACGGTTGGTGGTTTCAGTCAAATTCTTAGAGAATAGGTTTCCATGTCAAACACCATTACCATTGACACCCATAATTGTGTTTTGTATTAGGAACACTTATCAGCAAGAAAGCTACGTACTGAACTGATCATTTCTCACAGAAATTTCTCACAGAAATTTTACGATATACCTAAATTGGGCACCCAAATCCATGGTTACCATAAAAAACTGAACTGATTTTCACACACAGCTTCCAATCACTTCAATTTCCTGGACTAAAAACTTTCCTTCTCACCCCTAGAGGTGGCCCACTGGGTCAGGAATGAGGCACATTGGTGGGTGGGGTGCTACAGGTAACTGTGCATCTAGATGCAGCTTTGGTTTCTAATGCTTTCAATCCAGCACTAAATCAAGAGTATTAATTTAACTTGAAATGAAGTAAAATTTTGATATAAGATTTCACATAACTCACTTCAGCATATATATAAGATTTTAAAGTTTACCAATTTTTAAGCAACTGCCCAAAATTTGAAAATTATCAATCATAGATTTAAAACTAGAAGGCAGCAAATCACCTTTGGTATCAAGGCAGGATTGTCAACATGATTGCCTTTTTTTAGTTTTACACTACACTACTGGGCTTAATTCGCAGATGACTTTACTAGGAAATAAAACAGCAAAAATATTCATTCTAACTGCCATTGCAAATATCAACACATGGATATTGCTACAATAATACATCCCCTAGGATTACTCCAGCTTTACAACATAATTATACAACGGCCCCTAAAGATATCTAAAGTAAAGCTTTGGGGAAAGGATATTATTTGAAATAGTGGATTGTTACGGATCAGCTGAATATACTTGCAGGGAGTCCGGAAATAAAACCTTTATAAAACATTCTCAGAAAAGTGAAGTATCATTTCATATTATGGAGACAACTCAAATTCTCACCATTCATTTCCTTTGAAATAGTATTTAACACACAAATTCTCAGCTCAACATTGAATATAATATACCACTTACACAACTCTCTAAAATACCACCCTACAAGTCTGTGTAAGAAATAAGTTAAAAATTGAGAATCAAGAGAAAAGTAATTTGGCTGGCTCAGAAAGGTAATGATACATACAGGCATCAAGCATCAGAGTTTTCCCATTTTCAAATCATAATATTGGTCCAATGAGAGAAAATACTTTGTGACTTAGGGCTTGTCTACACTTGAAACACTATAGCAACACAGATGCAGCTGCGCCACTGTAGTGCTTCCATGTAGACACTATCTACACACTGATGGGAGGGGTTCTCCTGACAGCACAGGTAATCCACCTCATCCAGCTAGGTTGATGGAAAAATTCTTCTACAGTAGAACCTGAGAGTTACGAACACCAGAGTTATGAACTGACTGGTCAACCATACACTTCATTTGGAACCAGAAGTACACAATCAGGCAGCAGCAGAGACAAAAAAAGAAAAAAGTAAATACAGTATTCTGTTAAATATAAACTACTAAAAAGATTAAGTTTAAAAAAAGATTTGATAAGGTAAGGAAACTGTTTCTGGGCTTGTTTCATTTCTTCTTCTGCATAGTAAAGTTTCAAAGATGTATTAAGTCAATGTTCAGTTGTAAACTTTTGAAAGAACAACCCAAAATGTTTTGTTCAGAGTTATGAACATTTCAGAGTTACGAAGAACCCCCATTCCTGAGGTGTTCATAACTCCAAGGTTCTACTGTTCTGACGTAGCACTGTCTACACCAGGAGTTACATCAGCTGAACTAGGTCATACAGGGGTGGGGATATTTCTCGCTCGAGTGACATAGCTGGGTCAACCTAACTTTTTAATCTAGACCAGACCTTGGAGCACTTTTCATCAGACTATCTACAAGACCTTTACAAAACGTGGTATTATCTCCATTTAAAGATGGGGAAATAGAGGCATGGGGTTTGTATCCACTGGGGATTTGCTATACATGCTATAGCCACAAATGTAAAAAGTGACCTTCCCCGATGCATTCTACCCGCATTGGAAACTGGGGGGCTCTTCAGATTAACCCTGACCAGCGAACATTTTGAAACACTTCTTGTCTGCACAAGATAACATCGCCAAGTCGGGTTTAACATGTTCTCTCCCAACACAGTGCACTTTCTTAGTTTAGACAAAGCCTTCCCCAAGCACTGCTGTGGAGCCAGCAAACTAGGGAGGAAAAAATCTTAATCTCTGGGAATCCTAGGCATTACTATGAGATTTCATGAGTATAAAAAAAATTCTAGATTGTCTATTTTAGTGTCTGATTTAACTTCCAAAAACAATAAGAATCCTGCCAATGATTTCAAAATCCCATCAATCTGGCTCATAAGTACTCCCAAGGTGTCTATCACTGTGGTATAATTTCTAAGCACTGATTAAAGAGTGCATGAAATTGTCTTATATTGGGCAGACACCCACCTAATAGCAAAGGCGACATCACAAAATTTAAACATCCTCAAATAAGGAATAAAGCTTTTTTGGAAGAAGTGATCAAGTTCACATGCTGTTAACTGTATGTTAATAGGAACATATATTAGCAATATCAGATAAAGAACTGAGAATGGTAGATTCAGAATTATTTTAGTGTGAAGTAAAATCATGTAAATGTCAGTATCTCCACAGTGGCTGGGAATTAGAGTTCAAGTCTGGTGTTATTTTAAAACTCAGAATTTGAGCTACAATTACATAGTTAAGGGTTTAAACAGGTGTCAGCAATTTTCCAAGAAATGGAAATGCTGCAGATGGTAAGTAGAGAAGCTTTAACAGTTACTGCAAAATAAGACTATTTGCAAGAACATTGTGTTGAAAATAATCTTCCAATTATAAATTTCCAATTACAAATACAAACACTTGAATACCTCTCCACCGCTTGTCAGTCTCCCTGTCAATCTCCTGCCAGTCAAGCAATTTTATTTATTTAACAACATACATTTCACATCACAGTACTAAGCTCTTACTGATCATCATTTGTAGATCACCAAATGCTTTACATCTATGGCTAAGCACCATCATCCCAGTTTTACATATGGAGAAACTGAGGCACAAAGGTTAAGTGACCAACCCAGTGTCACATATTAAGTCAATGACAGAACTGAGAATAGAACCCCAGTTTCCAACATCAAGTCTGGTGCACTGTCCACTGGACCCCACTACCCCTATTTTCATGACTACTCCTACATAAAACTGTCAAGTGAGCCCTTTTAGGTTTACTTTCATGAAACTCATCTCTCACGAAACCAGAATTATACGTGTGCAAGCCACATCACAATAAACGTCATCTTAAGTAAAAGGAATGTACACAAAAAGCATTTGATTAAAAATTCAGAGGTATTATCCAGAATTCCTATAAGCTGTCTAGCAAGAATGAAGCAAAATATTATCTACAAATTCTCCAAGCCAATTATTCAAGGAACTAATCCCAAATGTATATTTCTACTAATACAGCTAGATATAAGAGCAAACACCCAAACTTCAAAAGTACAAAATATTTTGAATAGCAATAAAACAAAAAATACTAGTAATAAATATATGAAGAAGTGTTGTGGTTATCTGTCTACCTGCACCTAAATAGCTACGGTGGCCTTAAGTAGAAGTTTGGAACCATATAAAAATCCACCCATAGATTAATTGGCTATGTTGAGGTGAACTTGCATTAAACTGTAGGGCAGAGTTGGACAAACTTTTTGGCCTGAGGGCCACATCTGGGTATGGAAATTGTATGGCGGGCCATGAATGCTCATGAAATTGGGGGTTAGGGTGCGGAAGGGGGTGAGGTCTCCAGCTTGGGGTGCAGGCTCTGTTGTGGGTCCAGAAATGAGGAGTTCAGTGCGTGGGAAAGGGCTTCAGACTGGGACACAGGGTTGGGGTGAGGGGCCCCTCTGGGGATGAGGGATTGGGGTGCAGGAGGGTGCTCCAGGCTCAGACCAAGGGGTTCAGAGAGCAGGAGGGGGATCAGGGCTGGGGTAGGGGGTTGCGGCACTGGAGGGAGTCAGGGGTGCAGGCTCCAGGCGGAGCTTACCTCAAGC
This sequence comes from Caretta caretta, assembly GCF_965140235.1. Taxonomy (NCBI): domain Eukaryota; kingdom Metazoa; phylum Chordata; order Testudines; family Cheloniidae; genus Caretta; species Caretta caretta. Next base: position 6,868,882 of record NC_134215.1, read on the forward strand.
AGCTCCCAGAAGCAGCGGCATGTCCCCAGTCCGGCTCCTATGCAGAGGCACGGCTAGGTGGCTCTGTGCAACTGTCCCGTCTACAGGCACATGGTTGCTAGCCAATGAGAGCTGCGGGGACGGCACTTGGGGCGGTGGCAGCATGCGGAGCCCCCTAGCTGCCCCACGCGTAGGTGGGACATGCTGCTGCTTCCAGGAGCTGCGCAGAGCCATGGCACACGTGGAGCGGGGCAAGTCCCGGACCCCACTCCCTGGCAGGAGCTTGAGGGCCAGATTAAAACGTCTGATGGGCCGGATTCAGCCCCTGGGCCGTAGTTTGCCCACCCCTGACTTACAAGGATATTTCCCAATGGCTTGCAAAGTGAAACGTTTACTCTTTCAACGTAGTTTAATAGAGCTACATGCTCAGACCATATGAGAAGAAAGGATAATACAGATAGACATAACTCATCTTCCTTTGAATGGTCTATGGATGGAAACCAGGATTTTCCATTATCTTGTATTTATTTATTTATTTATTTATTTAAAGCCTAAATTAATTCTACACTAATAGGGAAGACTTTAAATTTCTGGGGTTTTGTTTTTGGTTTCTTTTGCTCACAATGTAATACTCTGTGCCCCACCACACAATCTCCCACTCCCCCTGGTAATGGACACTGCTGCTTTGAAATAGTTTCTGGTTCTCTTTTCACCTGTAGATGTTGCTTTGGTCTATTAAGCTCAATAAAATGTAATTAATTTGTTGTTTGGATTGTTTCAAAGAATATTTTTAATACCCAGCAAAATGTTTGGTCATTAGCATTAACGTGTTGGGGACGCTATAAGCCAGAAGCTCCGGAGTTTCTAAAGCTTCCTTACTTGAGGGTGTCTGAGGAGCTCAAAAAAATCTTTGCTGCACAAGTGGTTCTGCAAATAAAGATGTGGAGAAGACACTCGGGTGCACAAGTAAAAGCAAATAATGATACACATGACACTAATATTTTGTTTTGAAAGAATGACCTGAACATGGTTCTGCTATCTAGCACACAATAAAATTCCTAAAACATAAAAGGAATAAGAATTCAGCAGGATACCTTCTCCTGCAGCATGAATATAGCAAAAGAAAGTTTGAACCTCTGCTATCTGGTTTAGTATGGCAAATAAAAATGTTTAAATATACCTACTTCGTTGAAGAATAGAACCAAGACATTATTAACATACCATGGTGAGGATCGATTCAATAAATCAATTCAAGTTAAGAGCCATGATATTTCGTCCTAATCTCCTAGCCAAGTATGTTTCGATTAGGTTAGTACTCTGAAGGGAGAGCTCAAAAGAAAACCTAATATCCTTGTGACACAATGAAGATGCTCTTCTTTCAGAGTCAATACTGAAACATTGCCCCAGCATGATAAAAAGACGTACTCAGTGGTTGGATGTTCCATGGTTTTTCTAATAAGAGGGAAAACAGGGGCTCGGAGTACTTGTGATCATTTAAGATCCCATGGTATTTTTCACAAGAAAGTAGTATTAGGATTGGTGCCTGATAAAATTCCAGTTAGGATAAGGACACTTAATGTGCTTTTCTCTGTAACTTTAAATAGATAAAAGTATTTTTCATTGCCTATCCTAAACTGCTGCGCAATATTGCTATGTGCTGCTAGGGTGACCAGACAGCAAGTGGGAAAAATCAGGACGGGGATGGGGGGGGGAATAGGAGCCTATATAAGAAAAAGCCCCAAATATCGGGACTGTCCCTATAAAATATCGGGACATCTGGTCACCCTATGTGCTGCTAAATTGCTGCTGCCTTCCGCACAACAAGCGGGTGGCACGTCATTGGCTGTGAAGGCAATTCCTGTATTTATAACTTGAGAGGTAGTAATAATTTAGGATGAAGGGCCCAACAAATGAAAGATTATTGTTATAACTGACACTTATTCAATTCACCATTGACTCTGTTACAGCACTTCAGATACTGTAAGTGTTCATTTAAAAAAAAAAAAGTTCTCCTTTAGCATTATACCACAACCACTGAGATTTCAGCCAAAGCAGCCTTCAGCAGATCATTACTTATGTTAAGAAGTGCCAAACCAGACTTCATAACACAAGTGGGCCCAAGCAGCATACAAAGAACCCATTTCTTTGGCACTGTATTCTCGTTAATTTTTAGAATGAAACAGTATTTTGTACTGATGTTTGTATACCAACAGTTGATACTATAAATGTGTATTGTGGAGAATTAAGCACTGAAGTATTGAACTGTTACAACGGTATTTGTTTAAAAGAACTGTTGAGCAATGACGTAAACTAAGTGTCATGCTCATACTAAAATGAAATAGCAACAAAATAAAAGGAAGTCTGGTCAAACTGATGGATACAAGGGAATTCCCTGTGCTGATTTTATTAAAGTAGAATTCTGAAAAGAAACCTAAAAGGATGAAGTATAAAACAAAATAAACTTTTCATCACACACACCTCTCAAAATTGGAAACATATGCAGAATATTAACTGAAAGAATCCCCTTTGCTGCTCTGCCCCAGTCAGACATGTCATATTAAACATTGGAATCCATTCATGGAAATGGCGGGATTTCACCACCTTTGGAACAAGGGAAGTAAAATTGTTTTATAAATCAATTTAAATCAACATATTCACCCTCTCCCCAACTAGCAATTAAGCTTAGTAATTTGTAAAGGCATTATTAGTACTTCCCAGAAGACCTATAGCGTTTCAGTCACTGCAAAAACCCCTTGTGATCTGTACACTAATATTCTAGAAAGCTCCACTTCCTCTCTCATATAACTGCAAATCAGAATCTGAAAGCTCTGAAAAAGATGTAGATTTACAGAACAAAACCAACCTCATTTTTACATGCTATTGATTATTTGTACTTACAGCCATGGTAAGATGCAGGAGAGCCTCCAGATTTGCCATATTCTTGCTCTGAATAGCTAGTGGATAGATTAGGCTGACTGGAACCTCGGCCAAATGTGATCTGGTTACTACCAACTCCAGTGGCCACCTGAGCCATACGCTCTTTGGTCTTCAGGGCTTGGGCCCTCTCTGTCTTGAGTCGCTCATCATCCTTCAGAAGAGAGACCAGCTGCTTGGACTTCTCCCGTACATTGATGCCCTGGTCCTTACCATCTCGATCGATATACTGGAAGTCCTTCAGTGTTTGAATAGCAAAAATGTTCTCTTTACACTGCTGTGCCACCCTCTCAGAGCCAGTTTTAATCAGGTAATCTAACAGAGTAAGGGCCTTATACACATGCCGCCAGTTTTTGCCATGGTCATTCAGCCGTTTCCAGATCATGCTCATAATTTCAGAAAAGGCTACCACATTGTAAGTCAGATCTGCTATTTCAGTCATTAAGGAACTAGAAGGACCCCAGGGGTCATTGGAAGTTGCTTCCCGAACTTTTATTTCAGCCTCTGAATAATTGTTCACAATGTTTTTCATTTGCCGTCTAATAGACGAAGTCGTCATTTTTTTCCCCTTTTAATAAGACAAACTTCAAAAAACCTTCAAAGAGATTAATTTTTTCCCCCAGTGCAAGTTTCTGGACCTTGAAGACTCCGTATCAGTGATCAATCTGAAACAAGTTCTCCTAAGATCATTTCCTCCCTTCAGGAAAAAGGTGCAAGACACGGGAAACAACAACCTAAAAAGAAGAAAATTAAAAAAAAAAATTAGTTGTAGCTTTAATTGTTCTTTTGTGAATAAAATCATCCAACAAAATTGTCCAAAGTTTTGAAGTCAACTGAAGGTGTTTTCAAAGTCCCTAGTGCATTTTACTTGACGAAACCCACTTTTGCTCCTTATCTCAAGACTAAGGTAAGATTAACTGCTGGAAATTCACACTATTTAAAATCAGCAACATAAATATCAAAAGTAAAAAAAGCATTAGAATATACAATAAAAAGAACATGTCTATTACTGTACTCTGATTAGTTTACAGGTTGTTTCATCACAAGCATGCACGCTGACAATGAGAGAAAGCTAAGCCAAAGAAATTAGTTGTGAATTTAGTTTTGTTGTGAGGTCTATAGTAATTATCTCACAGGATCAAGTTCCAGAGTCAGGTCCACCGCATGGGAGCAAATTCCAGTCAGGTCCAGGTCCTTCAAAAGTTCAGTCTCCTGTCCTCATGAGTCTCCCTCTGTTGGTTAATAATTTCAGTGTTCTAGTGTAACATAGCTGTTGTGAAAACAACAAGGAGTCCGGTGGCACCTTAAAGACTAACAGATTTATTTGAGCATAAGCTTTCGTGGGTAAAAACCCCACTTCTTCAGATGCATGGAGTGAAAGTTACAGATGCAGACAAATATACTGACACAAGAAGAGAAGGGAGTTACCTCACAAGTGGAGAACCAGTGCTGACAGGGTGACCAATTCGATCAGGGTGGATGTAGTCCACTCCCAACAATAGATGAGGAGGTGTCAGTTGTGGGAACTCATGGTCATGGAGCGTGAGAATTTCCTATAAACTAATCACACTATTTCTAAGGTATCCAGGGCCAAATTCATAGGGGGCTCTGAATATCAGGGCAGACACCTTGAACTGGGTTCTACATTTAACTGGGAGCCACTGAAGAGGGGCAGCAGAATAATGCATTCAAGGCGACCTGCAAAGCTAAGCAGATCAGAGGGAAAACAGTTTGTTTACTTGACAGCACTATGTGTTTATCAGAGTCACAGTTTCTGCTGCTTGGAAGCATATTTCACATAGCACAGAGGAAGGATTTGTTTTAAATGATAGGAAAATGTCATTGTAAATCCAAAATATTGTCAAGGGAACTCAACTGTAAGCTTTATGAATGCAAAACCTTTTTAACTTTTTTGAAGATGATTAGATTTCAAATTGGCAGAGGCCTATTTAAGCTTTACAATGCATTACTCAAGTGAACAGACATTCAGATATTTACGCTGTATGTTTACTATGTCAATTGTATTAAGATTAATTATATCCTTTGATTTTCAAATTTAAAAAAATCATTGCATTGTTTTACAAATTACTAATAAAACCAGTTTAAATACTCAAAAAACACCGATTCCAGAAGGAAAAAGTTACCACACTGGCAGAACAAGGATTGTACTTTTAAAAATGTTCTCCAGTAATGTTTCTCCAGACTTGTATAAGAAACTGCACTGTCTGTAACAAAAGGCGTGGGTGAGAATTAACACACTGATTACAAGCTTAACATTACCATCATTCTTCAGATTACTATGATGCCATTTTGAATGAAGGCAGAATTAGGGTTCAACTTAGGAAGATAACTTTTCTAAGTCAGTAATAAATGTACAACTTTATAACAGTGAAAGAACAGTACAAAAGAATATGTCCTTTCAAGAATACAATTCTCCGCAAATAAGATCAGTGACCACAAGATTAATTATTACAGATTTTTTTTAATCTGTCTCAATATTTATTCTTGGAAGAATTAAGATACAAACTACTATAGTTTAAGTATTGCAGAAAATTAAGTTGGCCATAAGACCAGACCTGAAGAAAGACCAGACTGTTCTTTCACTGAAGAAAAGCTCTGTGTAAGTTTGAAAGCTTGTCTTTCTCCAACAGAAGTTGGCCCAATAAAGATAAACAAACACCAACAAACACCTAACCCACTTTGTCTCTCTAATAAGAGTTAAAAACAGACTTCAAATAAAAGGCATCAGCATAGTGCAATCCTTTACATTTATTTAAATCCAACTCACAGGAAAAGAATTTTGATCTATCATCAGACAAACACCAGAAGGAACAGAGCTCAGTAGCAGCATCTGGATAGGAAACAGAGATTACACTGCTCCGAGAGGAGTCTCCTCAGCTTGGCAGAGGAGTCCCCATCTAAACATCTGAACTCCACTCCCTCCATAACTGGGGAAAAAACTGGTGAAGTTTTGCAACAAGATAACAATGAAGCCAAGAGCTTAGCACCATTCAGAAAAGGCTTGGATATTTATATGGATAACAAGAGCATTCAGAATAACAGTAGGCATAAAAAAAATAAAGATACTGCAATACCTGGATATAAACTACACATGAAGTACCGATTAGGTTAGAGGAGGGAATAGTACTATACTAAGAAATTCCATAGAATATGAGACAATTCTGAGTGGCGAGGATGGATACATCGAGTCTGTATGGATACTAATCCTAAAATCAGAGGAATACAAGTATACTAATAGGATTACATGACTAGCCATCTGATCGGGAAAAGGTTATTGGGTGCCCAATGTTATGAAAAAAACAAAGAGGTAAGTAATAAAAACAGCAACAAGAAGCAACTTCAACTACCTACATATAAACTGGCAGTGTTACAAATGGACACGGTTTGGAAAACTAATTTCAACATCCATAGCTGAACTACTAAGTAAGAGCAACCACAGCATAATTAAGTCCAAGACCCTTGGAGGAGGATTCATATAAAAAACTAGCATTCCTCCGCTAAGCTTTAGAAAGGAGTATTTCAAAGTGAAGTAGCCTTCGAAAAGACCCTTAATTATTGCTTGACTTTCATCAGGTGCGTAAGAAACCACGCGTCTTGCACTCAAGAATGTGCCCTAGACTGAAGCACCTATTTTAACAGAGAGGAAACCAAACAGTCAGTGCTATGCCCTGAAACGGGCCAAGAGCAGAGCTTCCTCTGTTGAGTCACCAGGTGCTTGAACCCCAGCATAAAAGTAAAGGGTATATGATGGTCAATCATACTAGCAGGTAGACTGAATTATCCCCAACATTGGCCATATCTGCACTAGGAAAAAAAACATTTCTTTCTGTAGTGAAGACAAAGCCCAAGATACAAGTGGGATTTGAAGCCTCTCTCAATACAAAGGTGGTCTGCAGGGAATCCAAAGTTTGGGGGAAAGGCTGAGGTTGAGGCTTATGTTTTATTTATTTTTGAGTTACCAATAAAGCCAAACACTGGAAATGAGTGAGTTTGCACTATGTGTATACACTCTGGCATGTGATGGGAACTCTATTTGATTATAGTCTAATTCTCCCAGTTTGAAGGATGTGCTGCAGTAGCAACAGAAAGTGGCATATGTTACAGGCACAAGTGGTAAACCTGCAGTAGACAGAATAGAATAAAGGGATCTAAAGAGGAACACTTTGAAAAATATGAAATTGTTTGCTATGTTAATAAGTGAGCACACTGAATTAGGTGCAGCAGAAACAAAGGTGTTCTTAGCTCTTCAACAAAATTAAAAGACTTCATTTGATCATTTGTACTTCTATAGAAAATTATAAGATTGCTACACAGTGCAAACTCTAGCATTCAGATACTTTACATATTCATACCTTGAAATAATTATGCAATTTCAATTGCTAATTAAATAGCTTTGTTTGATATGAGTCAGCAAAACAGTGCTGAGTCCAATCATTAACATGGTACCTTTTTTGACCCAGTTTAGAAACATTTTGCCTCCCTGGTCCTGCTATTCCACTTTTTGCTACTCTGAAACCTAGTATTTTGAGTGACTTTCATTTTATCCTATTAAAAATAGCAAAGAAGGGCTTGGGGGAAGGACCATCTCGTGTTAATTCGCTTTACCTAAAATAAAAATGTGCCAAGAGTTTAATTTCATTTTTTCAGTTATTTTGTCACTAGCAATAAATCAAGTTCTTGGCACTTCATAAAGCAAACACTAAAAGATACACAACTCATCTGCTTCCCCATTCTTATAAAATTAATATTTTACTTGACCTTAACATTTGGAGAATACGAGAACAGCCTTTGAGATAAAAGTTAAATATCGCCATTTGATAAAGAAAGAACATTTTTAACGCATGATTAGTTGGTTTCATAGAAAACAATTATTTTCATAGAAAATTTAGGATTCTTTTAAGAGGCCTTAGTGAATTAGCATCTCACCAATGAACGAATACAAAGTACAATATACTTGCAACTTCAACAAAAAATCACAGTCCCCATTGTAAACAGTATAATTGCAACTGCAGCAAAAAGTAAAACCTGTTTATTACAGTTATTGCTCTTTGCAAAAAGCAGCTGCAGGGACCACCAACATGAACAGATTTCTTAAAAGGGATAGCCAAGGCTTTTTGTTGGTGGTGGTTTCTTTTTTTAACTGAGGCCCCTAAAATTTCATCCACCTAATATTGCTGCCTATCACAGTGGGCCACTTTTTCTCTATTTTCTAATAATTTTGTCACCTTTTGTACAAATAGGAATGGAATATGCAATTCTGAAGAGAGAAAACTACAGTTTACCTGTAATGTCAGGAGTAATCTTGGGGGTGGGGTGATGAGAATATCTAATTTCTCAATTTCCTTTAGGTCTTATTCAAACACTTTCATGATATGTATAACCCTGAAGGATTCTCCTCATGACAGTTATTCAGATATCGAATGCAGATGGAAGGACTCTTGACTATTTCTGCCTATCAGATCTGAACCAAGAGACTAAATGAAATTCACAAGAGATAAACCACCATCTTTAGTTTGCTAAGACAAACACAGAAATGAGGCCAATGCACACAGACATTAATAAAACAATTCAAAAGAGAAGCAATATAAATCCACCTAATGTACAGATTTCAATAGAATCCACTGAGTGGTCTGAAATGTAAAGCCACACACTGAAGTTTGTCTATACCAGGGGTTGGCAATTTGCGGCACGTGTGCCAAAGGCAGCACGCAAGCCCATTTTTACTGGCACGCTGCTGTCAGCCGGGGTCCCGGCCGCCACCCGCACTCAGCCCGCTGCCGGCCTGGGTGAACGGAACCCCAGGCCTGCAGCAGGCGGAGTGGGGCTGGCAGGAGCTGGCGGACAGAACCCCAGACCGGTGGCGGGCTGAGCGGTGTATTCCATTTCTCCCCCTAGGAATGGGCTACTTACAGCGTACTGCTTACGGCTGCCAGTCCTGGTGCTCCGCAAATAGCTCATTCCTACCGGGAGAAATTGAATACACTACGCCGGCGTAAGGAAGGCTGTGCCTCCCCAAACAGCCGGCCCACTTCCCGCCCCCTGACTGCCCCCCTCATAACCCCTGACCCATCCAACACCTTGTCCCCTGACCACCCCCTCCTGGGACCCCCCGCCCCTAACCACGCCCTGGGAGCCCATCCCCCCATCCAAGCCCCCACCCCTATCCACACCTCCAACCCCTGACAGGCCCGCCAGGACTCCCACGAATATCCAACCACCCCTGTTCCCCGTCCCCTTACCATGCCGCTCAGAGCACCAGGACTGGCAGCCGTAAGTAGTACACCATAAGTAGCACGTTCCTATGGGGAGCAATTGAATACACTACACCTGGCCCCGCTCAGCCCGCTGATGGGCTGGAGTTCTCAAAATATCTTCTCTCACCCTTTATCAAAAATTACACTACATTAGCTTAAAAACTTTAAAACTTTGTATATTACAGTAATCGTTAAAAAATGTATAATGTTAATAAATACATAGGGTTGATGAAACAAAGTAGTTGTGCTTATGTGCCTGCGCTTAATTTGTGTTTTCGATGATTTACCTTCTAAAAAAATCTCACGTCTCGCATCCCCAGAAAGGGCATCTTGCACCCCCAGGGCGTGCGTGCACCCCAGGTTAAGAACCACGGCACTAAACTGATAAGATCTGCATTTTAATTTAACTTTAAATGAAGCTTCTTAAATGTTTTTAAAACCTTGTTTATTTTACATACAACAGTAGTTTAGTCACATAATATAGACTTATAGAGAGAGATCTTCTAAAAACGTTAAAATGTATGACTGGCACGCGAAACCTTCAATTAGAGTGAATAAATGAAGACTCGGCACACCACTTCTGAAAGGTTGCCGACCCTTGGTCTACACTGATAAAATAGCCTTCACTCAAAGCAAGAAACTCAGGAAGAAAATTTAAACAGGGTCAAGTTAAGTATGCAACTAAAACTGAAAAAAATACAGGTGTAAATATCCCTTTCATATCAAGTAGACGTTAGCGTCAAGGTTTTCAATATTACTAAAACTAAAACAGCCAGACCACAGACACCAGATTTTAGCTGGAGGACATACTGGGAGGAAGAAATACACATACAAGCTAGATTAGTCATTACTATCAGTATATATGAGAAAAAAATGCCCTTTTTGACCTGTTGGTACTAATTATCACACTACTTCAGGAGAGAGTTATCAAACAGGTTAAACTGCACACATTTCTACAAACAAGATATTTTAACAAAAATATCCAATTTTTCCCCCTTTTCCTACAAGAAAGGGAGATCTACAAATTTTCTCACAAAGATTCAGATTACATTCATAAAAAGGGATTCAGCCAGACATAGCTAAAAATGTGTTCATATTCTAGAAAAGTGAAATACACAATGGATTAATGTAACATCTGTACAGTGTTGTGTGTGCAGTTTCAAGTACATGGAAAGGAGTGGTTTACACAACTATACAATACAAAACTACATTTTATTAGTAGTACCAGAGATCCTCAAACCCCAGCCCCATTCATTCATGACTAACTCTTAATGCGAAAATATTTGTATTACTGTAGAGCCTAGAGGCCACAGCCAAGATCCCCGTTGTGCTACACACTGTACCCGCAGTGACAGACAGTCTCTGTCCCCAAAGAGTTTACAAAACAACTAGATAAGACAGAGGGTGCAAGGGGACACAGAGGCACAGTGAACTGACTTGCCCAAGGTCACACAGCAGGCAAGTGGCAGAGATAAAAACAGAACCCAGGTCTCCCAACTCTCAGTCCAATTGCTTCATCCACATGCTGCCTCCCATAAGACATGCCTCATGCCACATATTTTAACATCAAGCTAGCTGAGTCAAATATAGACCCTAAGACAAGCAGGAGCAACTCGAATGAAGCTAATACTTATCTGTTGTTATATTATCCCTAAAGTTTCACACAAAAACTAATTGGGAATATTACAGTTCCAAAATAATTTTGCAGTGTTATTGTAGCTGTGCTGGTCGCAGGATGAGAGAAACACAAGGTAGACGAGGTAACTTTTTATTGGACCAACTACTGTTGGTGGAGAGTACATGCTTTTTGAGCTAAAAAGAGCTGAAAAACTCTGTGTAGCTCAAAAGCTTGTATCTTCTACACCAACAGAAGTTGGTCCAATAAAAGATTTTACCTCCCCACTGTCTCTCTCTCAGTTTCAAAGTAAAGCGTTCAAGTCAGGAACTGGTGAAGTTAAGGTTAACTCTTCCTTCCTCCCGCCACACACACAGATTTGTGTTCTATAACTTGAAGTAGCAACCTGGTAATACCGGACTGGAAAGACTAGTGATAACATCCACTATGGCAAATCCTATACTGCTATATTAAAATCCATTTTGTAAATCTTCAGGACATACCATGTTATTACACACCATTGCTTAATACAGCTATTAATACCAGTTGCTAAATTTTGGAACATTGTTTTGCTTACATTTTAATGCTCCCTGGAAGATGCAAGTAAATTGTCTTATAATTTAGTAGCTACACTGTGTGAAAAGTCCTCACTTTCCACGTACAAAAAAAAGACTACCTTTACTTAATACATTAATACCTGCCATGAAGGAGTTTAGTCAGAATACACAAATAAGCAGGGTGGATAAAAATCAATGACTTTAAAAAAAAATCCGATTTTTTTGATAAAATGCTTTTTGAGGGAAAAAACCTATCTAAAGATAGTTTTAATTAAGATATATTATAGCTGAAAGATATCTCATCATGGAATAGGAATTATAAATTCTAATTCCATAGTACGAGATAAAATATTCATGTAATATTTAAGAAAAGTTTTGTAAATGAGTTCCAATAGTTCATGGATTAGGGGCCCAATCTTATGGGGTTCCAGGGGCTTCTGTATAAATTATTTAGGATAATCTTTCTATCTACCCAATGGGACTCAGTGCTCAGTCTAGAAGATACCATCAGAGATGCTTAGTTTTGCAGTTTTCAAACTGTGGATTTGGGTCTCCAGAGATAACATGCTTGTTAACAGCACAAATGTTGGTTGGTTGGTAGATGGATGGATAGAAAGATATGAGAAATAGCAGACCTCAACCCTATTGTCCCTCTGCAAATTTGTGTACACAGAGTCAATCCCTTACCTCTCTCTAAAAGTGCAAAGTTTCAAAAAGTTCAATGAACAGAAGATTGTTGGGGGGCGGAACAGACCTGGACAAGGAGAAAAAATCTGGAGATAAATGTGAGAAGGGAGGGACAGGCAGTAGAAATAAAAGTGAAACTGCTTGAGCAGCATATTCCAGAAGTCTTGATGTCTTTCTGGGTATAGCCTTCATTGATTTTGAGATCTACCATACCATTCTCTCACTAAAAGGGAAAACCTATAATGGCAGCAGGCTGTAAAAGAGACCCAGTTTGGGAATAAGAACCATTCAAGAAATATATGTTTGCTGATGATGTTTTAAAGAGAGTAACACCAGTGAACTGGTGGAAGTCACTTAAGCACTTGGATTCAGAGATTGTTGAAGTGTTAATCTCACTTTTAACAGCAGTAGCTGCTTCTGCTGGTGTAGAAAGAATATTTTCTTCCTTTGGACTAATTCATTCCAAATTGAGAAATCATTTGGGACCTGAAAAAGCAGGAAAGCTTGTTTTTCTTTTCTAGATTATGAACAAACAAGAAAATGAAGGTGAAGACGACTGAGTTAGCTGCAGAAGCCAATATTGTAAGTTTCTCATGTTCACCTGGCTGACGTAGTCAATTTAATTTTTGTTTAACAAAAAAATTCATTTAACTATTTTAGTTAAACAATTTTAACAAAAACAAACCTGATTTTAAAAAACTTGAATGTTTTGCTAAATTCAAAAATTCATATGCTTGTTTTGTTAAAATATTATATGTTTTCTGTTGAAGAAAAAAATCCAGAATATAGAACGTTGTTGTTTTAGTTAAATAAAACAATTTAAATATCTGTCAGGTGATGTTCTCCTCCTAATACAGCATGGCATGAAAATCCTCCAAATATTAATCATTAACCTGTTGAACTGGAGATAGTTCACCTCCCAATGACTTCATAAATATCTGCTTCAATTTACCTTTGGTAAATGAAATAACCAATCATTCATTTTCTGATATAGCTGTAAAACTGATCTGAAAAGTTTTCAAAATCAATCACTTTAAAAATGTATAGTGTGTACCTTCTAAAAATGAAACCTACATCTATCTCTGAGTTGTGAAGAATACATATTACGGCTATAACAACCAACAAGAATGCACTTTTATGTAGAAATCCATAATTAAATCGAGTCTTCCTGACTTGTGATTTAATCAATTTGATTTAAATCTAATCCACCCTGCTAATAAGACAGTCCAGAAAAATGATAGTATGCAAATACATTTTCTAATACTGGATATATGCTTATAGTCCTATATGGCTTCAAATATTTTAGATTTCATTCTCTAACTCCACACCACTTTGAAAGATATCCTCAGGCTCAAACTGATTCTGTTTCACAGATTTGCCATATTCATAAACAATTCTTATAGAATGAATAGATAACCAAATGGGTATTGTTGTATTTCCTAGTCCACATTCAAGTACTCTAATACAAACACTTGTTTCCACAGCCAAACAGGAAAAGGAGCAATTGTACTTTGTAATGCCTCAAAGAAGATTATTAAAAGAAGCTATGAAGCTTAGCACAATGCATAAAAGACAATAAGGATACATATTAGCTTTCCAGTGCTGTTGTACAGCAAAAGAAAACCTACTGATTCATAACAAAGCAATATAATGAAGGCACTGAACTTACTGCCAGCCCCATACCCTTCTTCAATCTCTCTCACACATTATTTAAGAAAGCTAATTAGAGGCAGGGATTGACCAAGGGTTCAATTCAAGAGAAAAATCAGTCCCCCTTCTCTGAGGTCGAAACATGGGCCTTCTTTAAACTTTTAAATTTGGGGGGGGGGGGGGGGCGACGGACCTCAAAAGCCACATTTTGGAAGCTTTCCACTCCCCTTTCATAAACAAGAGGACAAAGCCAGCTTTCATGAAGGACAGGTGGCCAAAGGGTTTCTTTAAAGAAAGAGTTAGAGCACAAAGATATGCTTCTCCAAATGTCTGCATATTCAGGATTTACAAGATTGTTAGATTCCATGCTGATTTTTCAGCAGAGCCTGAAGCTCCAAGGGATCATTTTATCTTTAATTTTTATCACGGTGTATGGACATCCATTGTGTAGCTAAATCACTGCCCACATTAATCAGATATTTTATCAAACCACTTTTTATTACATGCAATTTTAAAGGACCTATCATCTGTTATAATAGCTGAGTTCTCTATGTACAGTATCTCTACATGCCAGTATAGTTTACTGAAAAGGAAAAAATGAATGGCAAGTTTCACTTTGTGCCTGAACATAAATTAATCACCTGGTCACTTTGATTCAGGACTTGATTTGTATGTTTCATTCTGCAGCCTGTAACACAGGTGGTATTACTGAAAAGAAAAGCAACTGTGTTCCAGAATGAATACAGTGCAACACTCTCTGGAAGAGTGGAGCAGATCACGACAAATGATCCAAGTCACAGCTACATAGTAGATCTAGTTTTAGACTTACAAGCTTTGGCAGAGTCTCTTTAAAAACAACACATTCCTTTGCCTATGGCTAGGTCAAATGTCACTGACAGTATACAAGCTTCATTTCATGTTTTGCTTTATTTCTCACTAGTAATACAGAGACTACTAGACAGGTAATGAATAATAGAAGACGATAGAACTGTATATGAGTATAGGTCAAGCCATTATGCACTGAGCCAAACATTCTAAATGCAGATTAATGCAATAGTAATAGTACAATAGAAAATACCTACCTGAATGAGAGCACTTCAGTTTCCCCTTAGTAAAGGGTAAGGAAAATAACCAAAATTATACTGTGTACTCCAAAATTAGAAAAAAAGTGTAGAAATCTGAAATAAATGCAGATTACCATGTCTACTTGGGTGTTATTTTAGACTGAAATAAAGGTGGAGGGAGACTTTCAAAAGAACATGGGGAGAGAAAATTAAGGCATGTTGGGGCTATACCTGTAGGAGGACATTTCGTTTAGAATATATTACCGGTTAATGAAGTGTGCCTGTTGTTTCAGAAGTTAAGAAGCCTGCAAAGCAAAAGTAAACTTCTTATCAAGAGAAAATGTGAATTAAATGTAAACACATCTATCTGAAGTATTCAGTGTGCTCACATCATATAATTAGCTCAAAATTTTAGCCACTGAAAATTATGTACATTTTCTGCTATACATTGGGCTTTCACCATAAAACTATTACTGTTATTTTGAATTGCAGCTAAATCTGTGCATATTGAGGTCTTCATCCAGACAAAAACAGTTTTTCTTTCTAGATAGTGTTCTAGCATCTTACCTATCTAAAGGAGTCTGTGGGTCAAATTTACAACTTCTGATAGTTTCAAGCTAGATTTTGGTTACAGAATTAATGTGATTTTTAAACAAACTCAACACTTGTCTTGAAATTCCAAATGAATACAAGGCAGAAGTTTGTACACTATCTAGCATAATGGGGTCCTGGACCATAAATTGGGCTCCCAGGTATTACAGTGATACAACTAATTAAACAACAAATGTTGCTGTGGAATATTCAGCTCAAAATTCAATTAACATTCCAGCACGAATCAATTCAGCCTGTCGAACTATTCACTCTGAGTTTTAGATTTCCTTCACCCAGTTCAACTGCTTCATACCATACAGGTATGGAAGAGCAGCAGTTTTTATTCGTCAAAGTAATCTCCTTCTGACCTGGCCCATCCTAAAATGCAGAGCATAAAGTACCAGCAGACTCAAGCCAGAGGACTGTATGTGTGGACAGGAGTTGGTTGGCAACAGTACCTGAGTAAAAGACAGGAGTGCAAGTAGGGTGGTACCCTCCAGTACGCAGTACCGGCAAGAAATTTTCAGCAGATACGGGGTACCGGAAAGACTTGGGGCTAACCCTCCCTTCCAGTCAGGGAGCTGCGCTCTGCTCCTTAAAGGGCATTCATTCTTTATATGGCTTTAACAGCACAATACATGTGCTAACAAACTTAAACAAAGGCTTTAAGTTTGTTAGTATATGTATTGTGCCATTACGTTGGTCAGGAATCCTCAAGATGAGAGGAGTGGGGGGATGGAAGGTGTTTAAACAGTGTTCTTGATTCTGTTTCTCCCCATTGGTCTGAATTATCCATGACATCCATACTGCATCACATCAAGTCAAAATCATTTGAGGAATTCCTCTGCTTGCACTGACCAGAGGATGTTTGGATTCTGATGTCAGCCCAGCTCTGCAGCCTGACGGGAATCAGGTGTTGTCCCCAGTGTACATAGAATTCTTCTTTGCAGCCAACTAGTCTAACATGCATTTTGTTAACTGGAACTGGAGCAGCAAAACAAAGAAAACAAATGCCTCATTTTCCAGTTTTGTGGGTGAGAGAACTATAAGTGAAGATTATTATAATGCCGGACACTGACGGCCTTAAACCAGCTGTCTCAGGAATCTGCCAAGAACTTTGCTGAAAATACGTTCCTCATCTTAGCAACGGAGCTAAGACTTATCACACATCTGCCCACCTTTATTCAAATGAAGCTCCATCCAATCTGACAGCTCAGGCATGGTCAGTTTCGTCCAGAACAACTTAGAAACTTGGAACCTAAGCCTGTAAATCCTTAATCATTTGATCAATCCCATTGAAGACAATGGGACTATTTGCAGGACTATGGACCCCTTTTGTGAACTGATAACAGTTTCAGGAGTCTGTTCCTAAAAAGGAAGTTGAAACCCCCATTGAAATGCAATGTTGGGGTACAATACCATAAAGCAGTTTAGGATACAGTTCTACTTAAAATTTGTCCTTTAATAAGTCATACATATGCTGAAATGGCTCCTCACCCAACTCCCATATAAACAAATTGAATACTACATATTTGGGGGGCGGGGGAGTGAGAAGTTATGCATGTTGATGTTTGTATATACAAAGGGGGGGTCTCGGAGGGGACGGGGAGAGCATGGGGTCCACCGGCTGGGGGCAGGGGAGAGAGGTTTCAGAGTAACACATGTTTCAGAGTAACAGCCGTGTAAGTCTGTATTCGCAAAAAAAAAAAGGAGTACTTGTGGCACCTTAGAGACTAACCAATTTATTTGAGCATAAGCTTTCGTGAGCTACAGCTCACTTCATCGGATGCATCTCCATCAGAAACATGGAGGCTCACGTGGGGAGGTCACATGACCCCCTCCCTTGTGTCCCTCCCATGAGTGCAGTACCAGCAAGAAATTATTTCTACTTGCACCATTGGTAAGAGCCCAGGCTGACTCTGTAGTGAAGAAAAGGCCTGGTCTACACCTAAAAATTAGATCAACCTAGCTATATCACTCAGGGCTGTGAAATATTTTATACCCCATGCAACACAGATAGGTTGACCTAACCCCCACAGTAGACATGGGTAGGTCAATGGTGTCAGCTTAGAGGACTCCTCTGACAAGAAAACTTAGAGATGAAGAACAAGAGCCGCTGACCACAACTGACAGGACAAGGAGGAGGAGGAATATGGAATGAAAAAGCATGAAGCCTTTCTTTTTTATTTTAAAAAAGAAAAACAGTTTTCTTTCACTCTCTTCCTCTTGTTCTGGAGATACTCCCAGAGTGTTATTCTCTTAATCATGCATTTGTCAGATTCCTCCTTCTCTGAATGAACTCTCCCTCCTCAGATGAGGAAGGGGCAGTCAAGCTTGCTCTTGTGCTTTTTGGCCATTTTACTCTTTTGCTTAGAGACCCCTCCCCCAATACCCTCTTTCCTCCCCTCCCTCTACCTCCCCACAAGGCGTTCCATTATATCCAGTCAAATTGCACAGGAGACTAACTCAGTGAATCTCAACCTATTTACCATTGTGGGCCGCATATGCAGCTCTCTGTATGTGTTATATGGGCCACACACACACACACACACACACTACTTGTATGGCCCTGAGGATGCTACATGGGCTGCAGCTGTGTGCTGATTGGGCCGCAGGTTGAGAACCACTGCTCTAACCTATTGATGTCCATCTACTGGCAGAGGGGGCTATGAATCTGTCAATACTGCCCCTAAATGTGTGGGTACATCGTGCTGAATCTGCTATTGACTGCATTTTGAGCTGGTAAAATTCCAGCATATGTGCGTTAAGCTGACAGCAACCATTTCATTAAAGGAGAGGGAATGGGTGTATTAAGATCACCCTCAATTTTGTTATCCCCTTTGAAGTGCTTGGTAGTGTTTCCATGCCAGTCAGATCCTTGAAAGAGCTGCAGCAGATGACATCTTTTTCCTTAGTAGGTCATCATCAGCCTGCTCTCAAGAAGTTGCCATTGTCCATTTACCTGCAAAGGGTATGCGGGACCACGCCTTCCTCTGTTTGTCAATGTTTAAATCAGATATTGTTAAATATTAAATTGAGGTTTCAGTTTGTAAACAAGAACTCCATTGTTTCCTTAACACAAGGCTGTTGCAAATGTTACAGTGCCTTGGATTTTGACTCAACCTTCTCAGATCCGTCCATGTTATCCATTTTACAGAACTACGGACTGACAATCTCCTTACTCTACCACAAGGAGAGTTTTTTCCTAAATGCTAATAGTGCTCTGAACACAAGAGAGCAAACGTTAACAAAACACACACTTACTTGCTGATGTTTCAAAAATTAGCATAACAGAAAGGTAGAAGTACTTTAAATTCACTGTTGTTCCGCTTCTATGGACAGAGCATTGGGATGGGAATAGGAAGGACAGGTTGTCAAAGATGGGAAACTGCTACAGTCTTAAAGGTGATCTGAAAACGAGGGGGGGGGGGAATGGAGGGGAGTAATTGCATTTTTTTTTACATTATGTGTTTCTGCAGGATGTATAAAAATTACCTGACTGGTCTTCCAACAAAAGCATGGAAGAGAACTATTCTGTTTTTTTAAACCTTACAGATGTCAGGAATGTCACATCTGATCTTCCCTGGTTTTGGCAGAGTACTTCTTGCAGGTCAACCCAAGAATTAACCATAGTTTCCAAAACAGTGCTCAGCTGAGCTTATTTCTGTTTACTCTTACTGATATCAGCACCAGTTCAGCTTGTGCACAAAAGATTCAGCACCTGATTTATTCACCTATCTATAGCCTTGTGTACAGTAAAACCTTGTCTACACTAGGGAAGTTCTTGGGGAAAAAATTGGAAGTACTAAAGGAATCAGCCAGTGGCCACTGGCATCATTTTCAGCATCATGCCATCTAACTCAGCTCATAACAAGACCAATTAAATGGTGCTGAAAATGGTGTCAGAAACCAACAGGCTGATTACGTTAGCACTCCCAGTGTCGAAAGAGGTAAAACTGAACCACTGTTAGCATGAATGGTGAAATTTTCAAGAAATTCTCTGGCACAGAAAATGCCTCAGTATATAAGGATATGTCTACACTGGCAGAGTTATCGCGCAGCTCAGAGAACGCTGAAGGGAAACCGCTGTTGTGTGTTCACACTGTCAGCTGCAATAGCGTGTTCACAGGTGCAGCAGTATTCGGAGCGGTGCACCCCGGGAAGCTATCCCACAAAGCATCTCTTCCTCTTCTGCCGCTAAGAGTTGTGGGGAGGCGGAGGGGGTCACGGGACATACTGGGTCTTGTCCCAATGCACCGTGATGCATCGCTTCGCATCCCAGCAATCCCTGTGCTTCCGTCCACATTTGGCGCCATCTTTCAACCGTTTGTGTACTGCACGCTCTGCCTCTTCGGTCTGCAGGAACGGATCCCGCACTGTTGATCAATATGCTGCTCACTCTAACACATCACGAGTGGCAGTGGAATCATTCCTTAAACTACAAAGGCAAGAGGAATTCGACATTGATCCTGCCACATGTAGTAGCTATGACACAAGATTGCTTGTGGCATTCACGGAGGTGCTGACCACAGTGGAACACTGCTTTTGGGCTTAGGAAACAAGCACCGAGTGGTGGGATCACATCGTCATGCACGTCTGGGATGATGAGCAGTGGCTGCAGAACTTTCAGATGACGAAAGCCACATTCATGAGACTGTGATGAGCTCACCCCAGCCCTGCAGCGCAAGGTCACGAGAATGAGAGCTGTCCTGTCATTGGAGAAGCGCGTGGCGACTGCAGTGTGGGAACTGGCTACTCCAGACTGCTATTGATCGGTTGCTAACCAGTTCAGAATGGGAAAGTCGACCGTTGGACTCATGTTGACGGAAGTGTGCAGGGCCATTAATCACATCCTGCTCCGAAAGACCGTAACTCTGGGCAACGTGCGTGACACTGTGGATGGCTCTGCACAAATGGGTTTCCCTAACTGCGGAGGAGTGATAGATGACAAGTATATTCCAATTCTGGCACCAGACAACCTAGCCACCGAGTACATTAATCGGAAAGGGTATTTCTCAATGGTTCTCCAGGCACTTGTGGATCACCATGGGCATTTCACAGACATTAACGCAGGCTGGTCTGGAAAGGTGAATGACGCAAGCATCTTTCGGAACACTGGCCTCTTCAGGAAGCTGCAAGCAGGGACTTTCTTTCCAGACCAGAAGATCACAATAGGGGAAGTCAAAATGCCCACTGTGACCCTGAGAGACCAAGTCTACCCCTTAATGCCGTGGCTTATGAAGCCATACACAGGACACCTTGACAGCAGCAAGGAGTGGTTCAACAACAGGCTTAGCGAGTGCAGAATGACAGGTTTCAGAGTTCAGAGGAACAGCCGTGTTAGTCTGTATTCGCAAAAAGAAAAGGAGTACTTGTGGCACCTTAGAGACTAACCAATTTATCTGAGCATAAGCTTTCGTGAGCTACAGCTCACTTCTACACTTTCCACAGTATGCATCCGATGAAGATCTTTTTATATACACACAAAGCATGAAAAAATACCTCCTCCCACCCCACTCTCCTGCTGGTAATAGCTTATCTAAAGTGATCACTCTCCTTACAATGTGTATGATAATCAAGTTGGGCCATTTCCAGCACAAATCCAGGTTTTCTCACCCCCCCCCCCCACACACACACAAACCCAGTAGGAGAGTGTGTTTGTGTGGGGGGGGGGGGGGTGAGAAAACCTGGATTTGTGCTGGAAATGGCCCAACTTGATTATCATACACATTGTAAGGAGAGTGATCACTTTAGATAAGCTATTACCAGCAGGAGAGTGGGGTGGGAGGAGGTATTTTTTCATGCTTTGTGTGTATATAAAAAGATCTTCATCGGATGCATACTGTGGAAAGTGTAGAAGTGAGCTGTAGCTCACGAAAGCTTATGCTCAAATAAATTGGTTAGTCTCTAAGGTGCCACAAGTATTCCTTTTCTTTTTGCGAGTGCAGAATGGCTGTTGAGTGTGCGTTTGGCCTTTTAAAGGCTCGCTGGTGCTGTCTATATGGGAGGCCGACCTGGCTGACGACAATATTCTTATGCTTATAGCCGCGCGCTGTACACGACATAATATTTGTGAAGGGAAGGGTGAAAGCTTCACTCGGTGCTGGACTGCTGACGCTCAGCACCTGGAGGCTGAAATTGAACAGCCAGAGACCAGGGCTATTAGAGGGGTGCAGCACAGGCCCATAAGGATCAGAGATGCCTTGAGACAGCAATTTGAAGCTGAAAGCCACTAATATTTGTTGCTATGCTTGGGAGTGCAGTGCTTGTAAAGCTAGGAGGTGATTGTGATTGGTGCAGACGATGCACTATGAAGGTGTAAGAAAACTGCCTGTTTTGCAGGGCTCTGTTTGCTTTCAACTAATGGAATAAAAGTTGCTTTCAAACCAAAACAGTTATTTTATTAAAAAACAACAACCGGAGGAGAAAGAAAAACAAAAAAAATTATCAGTACTGAGGGGAACGGGGGAAGAGAGGGTCCAAGGAGGAGGTGAGGTCCTGGAACGGTTAAAGATTTGTGTATGTTCAGGTATCATATCCAACCTTCTCCTTTGGAGTACAGTGCAGCAGGTACTGTACTTCAGCAGGGCTAAACTGCAGAGGGACGAGTGTTGAGTGCAGTGGGTACTGGGAGTCCGTAGGGCTGGACTGTGACGGGGCAGGAGTGGAATGCAGCGGGTACAGACTGGGGCCAGGAGGTTGTAAGAGTGCGTTGGCAGTGTCTGGGGAGTGCATGGGGAAAAGTTTTGCGACAGCAGCTGCAGTGGAGGGCAGGCATGGAGCTGCTCAGTTTGAAGAGCTAGTATCGCCTGGAGCGTGTCCACTTGGCGCTCCATAACGCCTAAGAGCTACTCCGTGGCTTCATTCTGACACACTGCGTTCTCCTTTCAGTCCCTCTTCTCGCTGTCTACACTGTCTCTCTCTTCTTGCCCTCCACACTGGCACCGCAGCACTGTACCCCCAGCACGAAAAGCTGTACACCTCTCATCAGGGTGGGGGTTTGTTTAGTTTTGTTTTTTTTTAAACAGCGCTGCAACTGTGCAGTTTCTGCGCACTAAGTGGCGGGCAGTGTGTACACCTCGGGAGTTACAGCGCAGAAAGCTGCCCTACTGCGCAAAAACTTGCCAGTGTAGACAGAGACTGCGTGGGCCACATCCTGAGCTCCCACATCTTAACTGAATAGCGTGTTAAATCTTTAAAGGTGACATCCAATACTTTTTTTGAATTTTTAACAGCTCTTATATGTAAGCATGTATGTTTTTAAATCCCTCTAATATTTTTAAATACTTTTCTTCTGACTTTCATTCCTCCTTGATGTTTGCCTTTTTGACACACCCCATACACTTAGCAGCTCTTTAAACTGTTTTCTGTGAAACAGTGACATTACAAATGCCATGAATATGTTAATCACCAAGCTGTAATGAGTTTTTTCCTCTCCCCTGCCCTCTAGGCTGGGAGTAGCAATATAACAGCTTTACTCAAAACAATTTAGCAACCTGTAAGTAAAGAGGTGTGATTGAGATGGGAATGCTATTACATCTGCTTAGCATGCAAACAGCGGTTGTGTCAGCAGGGGGTGGAGCTTAAATCCCTCCTATTTCAGTATTCCATGAAGAGAAATCGATGCAAGAGTCACTATTTTTAATAAAAAATAATTAAAACAGGGGTTTCAACAAAAATACAGCAGAGGTTGATCTTCATGAACCTCATGCATTTAACATAGTCTCTCTCATGTTTATTAGGCACTGAAGTTAAAAGGGGGCTTTAAGATTTGGGGTTTTTTTTTTGAAGAGTCAAAACAAAAGCCCTGGAGTATACTTAAAAGTTTTACTGGTACAATTATGTCAGTTAGGATTGATTTTTTTAAGCCAATATGGTTATACTTGTAAAAGTCCTAGGGCAGTGGTTCTCAAACTATTGTACTGGTGACCCCTTTCACATAGCACGCCTCTGAGTGCGACCCCCCCTTATAAATCAAAAACACTTGTTTATATATTTAACACCATTATAAATGCTGGAGGTAAAGCGGGGTTTGAGGTGGAGGCTGACAGCTCACGACCCGCCATGTAATAACCTCACAACCCCCTGAGGGGTCCCGAACCCCAGCTTGAGAACCCCTGTCCTACGGTGAATACAACTATACTGCTATAAAGAGGACACATTGGTAAAGTTATTCCCCTTCCCTTATAGGAATAAAGAAAAGGAGTACTTGTGGCACCTTAGAGACTAACCAATTTATTTGAGCATAAGCTTTCGTGAGCTACAGCTCACTTCATCGGATGCATACCGTGGAAACTGCAGCAGACTTTATATATACACAGAGAATATGAAATAATACCTCCTCCCACCCCACTCTCCTGCTGGTAATAGCTTATCTAAAGTGACCACTCTCCTTACAATGTGTATGATAATCAAGGTGGGCCATTTCCAGCACAAATCCAGGGTTTAACAAGAACGTGTGGGGGGGGGGGAGGGGGAGAGGAAAAAACAAGGGGAAATAGGTTACCTTGCATAATGACTTACCCGCTCCCAGTCTCTATTCAAGCCTAAGTTAATTGTATCCAATTTGCAAATGAATTCCAATTCAGTAGTCTCTCGCTGGAGTCTGGATTTCAAGTTTTTTTTGTTGTAATATCGCAACTTTCATGTCTGTAATAGCCCAACTTGATCATCATACACATTGTAAGGAAAGTGATCACTTTAGATAAGCTATTACCAACAGGAGAGTGGGTTTGTGTGGGGGGGGGGCGGGGGGGAGAGAAAACCTGGATTTGTGCTGGAAATGGCCCAACTTGATCATCATACACATTGTAAGGAGAGTGATCACTTTAGATAAGCTATTACCAGCAAGAGAGTGGGGTGGGGGGAGGTATTTTTTCATGCTTTGTGTGTATAAAAAGATCTTCTACACTTTCCACAGTATGCATCCGATGAAGAGAGCTGTAGCTCACGAAAGCTTATGCTCAAACAAATTGGTTAGTCTCTAAGGTGCCACAAGTACTCCTTTTCTTTTTGCGAATACAGACTAACACGGCTGTTACTCTGAAACCTGTCCTTATAGGAATAGCTATGCCAGTATAAAGCTCCTTTATACCACTATAACTGCATTCACACGGGGGGGGGGGGGGGGGGTGCACTGCTTTAACTATAGTGTCCAGTTACAGTACAGACTTCTAGGGTAGACAAAAGCCCTAACTGAAAATCCTTTTCCCTCCCAACTGGTAGACTTTCAGTCTCTGAATTTTTTATGTTAAAAATCCCCCAAAATATTTCATGTATGCAGTACTGTCATAGAAAACAGCACAAGGCTTCCCTTCCCTATCCTCCATTTTTAAAAAAAGAAAGAAACCCCTTCATAGAAAAGTTAGTGAATATGATTTCAGGAGAATAAAAAAGGACTGCAGAAGAATCATAAACTTTGCAAACAGACCACGAAAGGTTAAAAGAAGACTGGCTGAACTATCCTGTAGCATTCAAACCAGTTTGTACGTTTAGATATATAGAACAAAATCCATTGCTGAATTCAGAATACTATTATTTTAGAAATTTTGATTAGCTATCCAAGATAATGACAAGGCCCCAATCCAGCAAAGTACTTACCTTTAAGCATTTGAGTAGTCCCCAGTCAACAGGACTACTCATATCCTTAAGTTAAGCATATGCTTAAGCATTCTAATGGATCGGGGTCATAAACTGAAAAGTATTTCAAAAACACATAAAAATAGATATTAAAAGCAGCCCATAAAACAATCCTACTCTAGATCCTTCAAAAATCTAACTGCTTGCAACACAGAAGTATAGAATTACCACCAGGCAGTGTATTTCTTAATATTATGCATGCCAAATTATAAGACATGCTCTGACTTTTGAAAGCAAGCGTAAAATGCTTTCTTGAAGGCATAGTAAATTCATATCTTCATGAAATTAAAACAGTTAAACTATAGCTACTGTTAACTGGAAGATGAAGGACAAAAAACTCATAATTATACTTTTCAGTCTGCTTACCTGAACCAGTTATGCTAAGAAATCATTTTAACCATCAATTGAAAATGGCATTTTAGTCTATTGAATTCCCAATACTTCATAAATTAGTCAATTTGTAAATTTTAAAAATTACACACAAATATCTGCTCGTTGATGATACGTAGACAGTTCTCTGCAGTGGAGCAGTTAAAAAGTGATTTTGCCCAATCCTTCTCTTAATTTTAAAAATTCAATGCATTCTGGTGTGTTCCAAACTTTTAAACAATCACAGAAAGGTTTACAACTTCAATTCCAATGCAATTGTAATTCTGAAAAAAAGGCAGAAATCAATTTAAGAATATTTGCATATTTCATGCTCATACCAAATTTATGGAAGAACTTAAGCACAAAAATAACTCTCATTAAGGTGCTAGCCTAGTAAAAAGATTTATAATGTTGATAAAACAGTTTGTCTTCCTTTGCAAAAAGTGCCCCAAAAAAGTGGGCTGCACCATTATAAAGTTTACACAACAATGAAAACTAACAACCTTCTGGATCTTTTGAGCAGCACGCAGCTATCATATGTATTAAAACAGATGGGAGTACACTACAGAGATTCTCGGAAGTAATGGTTAAAGTGTTAACTAATGATTTCTGGTCTACATTTGCACCGTCCTAATGAGAAAGGTACTTGGCACCTACTTCACTATTAATCTACCAACATACCAACTAAGGCATTATCTTTACTTTCTGGGAAATGCACTACAGGGTTGGTAAACTGAACGTTTAACTTATGTGAACTTTGCACAACAGCAAAAATTAGTTGTTTCTGACCCCCACAACAAATGCTTCAAAGCCTTTTAAAAAGTCAGTGCATGAAACACAGCACTAGTTAGCAATCATAAAATAGGCCAGTTCATGCTTTAGGAGGAAAATATTTCAGTAAATAAGAGAACAGATGTCAGTTGCATACTTCCAACTGGTTATTATGCAGAGAACATTTTTTTAAATGATGGAATACCTGGACACCGGTCCTTTTAAGCCTCACAAAAATTCTATTAGTCTCACTTGATGGGTAGGTGTAAGATTCATACATCTCACCCTCTTCCCAAACAGCCATTCCTATTCACACTCCTGCAATATCACAAGCTGGTGAAGTGCTTTGCTGATTAATTAGGTATCTGAATAATTAAAAGCTTTAAAGCTTTGGATTTCAAGTAATTGTTTCACTGCTTTCCTTTACATATATTCCAATGACAGATCACCTTCTCCATAGACATTTAATAGAGAATAAGGCCATATTAAAAGTACTCAGTGAGCTGTAGCTCACGAAATCTTATGCTCAAATAAATTCGTTAGTCTCTAAGGTGCCACAAGTACTCCTTTTCTTTTTGCGAATACAAACTAACATGGCTGCTACTCTGAAACCTGTCATTATAAGTACTGTTATACTCATGTTTAGAAGTGAAAATCAGGATTAATGAATGGCCTATCTTTATATTTTAAAATTATTTTGACATTAATTTTATATGCTTAGAGTCCACCAACCTACCCTCTCCTATTTCTGCCTTCTTGTTGGTACAAGCCTTGCCCCTGCCCAAACAGCGTTGAACATTAAGGGAGAAAAAAACTGGGGCAATAGAAGCTGCCTGGAGAATCACTGCTGCTTCAAACAGTAGCACCCTTAAGAAAATAAGGATAGAGACAAAGCTTCTGTTCACCCAGGTGCTAGCTGATGCTGCTTTTGCCCAGCTAATGACATACACAACTGTGTGAATCAGGGCAGGCTTTCTACCTGCAAAAGAAAGAAATTAGAGTGTGTCACTATGCATGTGTCTGAGGGAGGACGATAGACAATATAAAGACATAAAATTAGGATAAAAATATTAAAGATCAAGAATGGCTAAGTACTGGCCCTAAGAGCAATAACTCAAAAAACAAAGTTCAGCCACACCATGTAGTGTGCTTTTAGACATTTCTTGAAGACTTCCAAGGTAGAAAATGTGAACAGATTAAGAACTGATTCAAGAAGAAAGAAGCCACCTCAGATAAAATTAAAATTTGGGAGACAAAAATCTGAAAGGAAGCCATCTTTAAAACACACTGGTTTGCCCTTCCTCACTTGCCCCATAACCTCAGCCATGCGGAACGCAATGCCATCCACAGCCTCAGAAACAACTCTGACATCATAATCAAAAAGGCTGACAAAGGAGTTGCTGTTGTCATCATGAATAGGTCAGAATATGAACAAGAGGCTGCTCGGCAGCTCTCCAACACGAGTTTCTACAAGCCATTACCCTATGATCCCACTGAGAGTTACCAAAAGCAACTACAGCATTTGCTCAAGAAACTTCCTGAAAAAGCACAAGATCAAATCCGCACAGACACACCCCTGGAACCCCGACCTGGGATATTCTATCTACTACCCAAGGTCCATAAACCTGGAAATCCTGGGCGCCCCATCATCTCAGGCATTGGCACCCTGACAGCAGGATTGTCTGGCTATGTAGACTCCCTCCTCAGGCCCTACGCTACCAGCACTCCCAGCTACCTTCGAGACACCACTGACTTCCTGAGGAAACTTCAATCCATCGGTGATCTTCCTGATAACACCATCCTGGCTACTATGGATGTAGAAGCCCTCTACACCAACATTCCACACAAAGATGGACTACAAGCCGTCAAGAACACTATCCCCGATAATGTCACGGCTAACCTGGTGGCTGAACTTTGTGACTTTGTCCTTACCCATAACTATTTCACATTTGGGGACAATGTATACCTTCAGATCAGCAGCACTGCTATGGGTACCCGCATGGCCCCACAGTATGCCAACATTTTTATGGCTGATTTAGAACAACGCTTCCTCAGCTCTCGTCCCCTAAAGCCCCTACTCTACTTGCGCTATATTGATGACATCTTCATCATCTGGACCCATGGAAAAGAAGCCCTTGAGGAATTCCACCATGATTTCAACAATTTCCATCCCACCACCAACCTCAGCCTGGTCCAGTCCACACAAGAGATCCACTTCCTGGACACTACAGTGCTAATAAACAATGGCCACATAAACACCACCCTATACCGGAAACCTACTGACCGCTATTCCTACCTGCATGCCTCCAGCTTTCACCCTGACCACACCACACGATCCATCGTCTACAGCCAAGCTCTGCGATACAACCGCATTTGCTCCAACCCCTCAGACAGAGACAAACACCTACAAGATCTCTGTCAAGCTTTCTTACAACTACAATACCCACCTGCAGAAGTAAAGAAACAGATTGATAGAGCCAGAAGAGTTCCCAGAAGTTACCTACTACAGGACAGGCCTAACAAAGAAAATAACAGAACGCCACTAGCGGTCACCTTCAGCCCCCAACTAAAACCCCTCCAACGCATTATTAAGGATCTACAACCTATCCTAAAGGATGACCCAACACTCTCACAAGTCTTGGGAGACAGGCCAGTCCTTGCCTACAGACAGCCCCGCAACCTGAAGCAAATACTCACCAACAACCACATACCACACAACAGAACCACTAACCCAGGAACTTATCCTTGCAACAAAGCCCATTGCCAATTGTGCCCACATATCTATTCAGGGGACACCATCACAGGGCCTAATAACATCAGCCACACTATCAGAGGCTCGTTCACCTGCACATCCACCAATGTGATATATGCCATCATGTGCCAGCAATGCCCCTCTGCCATGTACATTGGTCAAACTGGACAGTCTCTACGTAAAAGAATAAATGGACACAAATCAGATGTCAAGAATTATAACATTCATAAACCAGTCGGAGAACACTTCAATCTCTCTGGTCACACAATCACAGACATGAAGGTCGCTATCTTAAAACAAAAAAACTTCAAATCCAGACTCCAGCGAGAAACTGCTGAATTGGAATTCATTTGCAAATTGGATACTATTAATTTAGGCTTAAATAGAGACTGGGAGTGGCTAAGTCATTATGCAAGGTAGCCTGTTTCCTCTTGTTTTTTCCTCCCCCCCCAGATGTTCTGGTTTAACTTGGATTTAAACTTGGAGAGTGGTCAGTTTAGATGAGCTATTACCAGCAGGAGAGTGAGTTTGTGTGTGTATGGGGGTGGGGGGATGTGAGAAAACCTGGATCTATGCAGGAAATAGCCCGACTTGATTATGTAAAGAGTTGTCACTTTGGATGGGCTAGCACCAGCAGGAGAGTGAATTTGTGGGGGGGGGTGGAGGGTGAGAAAACCTGGATTTGTGCTGGAAATGGCCCACCTGTTGATCACTTTAGATAAGCTATTACCAGCAGGACAGTGGGGTGGGAGGAGGTATTGTTTCATATTCTCTGTGTGTATATAAAGTCTGCTGCAGTTTCCACGGTATACATCTGATGAAGTGAGCTGTAGCTCACGAAAGGTCATGCTCAAATAAATTGGTTAGTCTCTAAGGTGCCACAAGTACTCCTTTTCTTTTTGCGAATACAGACTAACACGGCTGTTCCTCTGAAACCTAGAAGAACTGCATAAATCAATTACTTGGAATTTTTAGTATTATACCTCTTGCAAATGAAGGTCTCATTTGTGAATTGTGCAATCCATACTCAAGCTGGTGAGCAATTACTCAGGTGAGTAGTCCCACAGAGGTTAAAAGAACTGTTTGTGAGAGTAATTGCTCACCAGCAGGAGTAAGGGTTGCACAATTAAGATAAAAGTTATTAAGTTACAAAACAAACTCAGAGTGGGAAGAATTGCAATTGACAAAAACACAGATAACAAATAGTAAATGAGACATTTTTATTTAAGTGTGCAGAAGTGGTTTAACCAGGCAGGTTTAACAGCTGTACTAAGATTATACAGTTCTCTGCAAAGATCCTACTTAAAATTTTGTTTGTTCTAACACTATAGCACTTGTAAATGTTCAGAAAACTACACACCTGACCATAAATCTCAAAATTAAGATTTCTAATGCAGTACAGAAACAAGAAGAATTTAAATATGATTATATGTCATCCTTGATGCTATTTTAGGCTAATACAGATACACACTCTGAAAGACTTCTCTATGATTTGTTGTAACTAACAGCCAAACAGAACAGGCCCAAGAGACATAAACTCTCTGATTTTCCTTTTTATGTTCAGCTTCCAAAACACTTAAGACTGATAACTTAGTTTTAGAAACCACTACATTATGTAAGAGAATATCTGGAGAACTTGGAGAAAAGCTTATCAGGTCAAAATGAGGAGTAGGGTCATGAAGTAATTAGGTGAATTAAATGTTTGGGGGCAATTTCTTCAGACCTAAAAGATGGAGATATGTCATCTACTCCAAGATCCTCAGGCCCCATGTCTATCTTTATACAGTCACTTCTAGAATCACACGCATGGTAAAAATGACCCTGCATTTAACTATCACCACAGTGGACTCATAACAATGCAAACTGACTTTCAGATTTACCAACCTGATGGAAGAAAAAATGCAACATCTTAGGGAGGTGCCTAGCACACTTTTGAGTGCAGTAAAATGATAAAGAGAACCTAAGGCAATCTAACAAAAGAGTTTTGAGAGTTTCTAACAATGAATGCGTGAATATAAAAAAAACAAATATTGTGCTACAGGCTAGAAAAATTAAACATCAGCCCTTAATGCGCAGCTAAGTAGACTTATTGTAGGGTACCATAAGAGAGGATTTCTGTCAAGACTTTGGATCTAGATGTTTAGGGTGATGAAGTTTACAGGAAGAGGAAAAAGCATACCAGAACTCACTCAGGTGTCAAACATTAATACAATTCAAAAACATATATGTATCCAATTGTACAAGATGTAGTATGATTGTGGAGGCCAAAGTAGAAGAAGGAATAGGAGATCTTGAACAAAGACAATAAAAACTTTTTGTACCCTACTGTCTGTCTGGGAGTTGATTCAACTCAAGAACTCCCCCTACAGTATGGCTTCTGGAACAAAGCCATCCTATACTTACTATGCTTTGCAACATTCTGTATTTATTAAAATAAACCTACATTTCAGGAGACTCAGCAACTGCAGGCAACTCTAATAAAGCTAACTACAAACGCAGCTTTGGGAGCACAGAAAGGAGCAGCTGACAATCTACAGGGAGAATAGTGCAACATCAGAGGAAGAAGTCTGATACGGGAATTGAGACCAACAAATATTAAGCAGCTCAAGGAAAACAGATGATATATTTCTAAAACTTGAGAAGATTTATTTTGATGAAAACGAGATTTTATATATCTAGGAAAATGAACTTTCTTAGACTTTGGACTATTCAGCTAAGTGCCCAGCACCACCAGGAAGCTAGGATGCTATTAGAAGGGATCCAGGGAATATTGCTTGAGAGACTTAACTAGTTCGAACTGTTTATGCTTTTAATATATTACATAATATTTAGAAGGAAATCCTCACAATCTGGGGCATGTATTATATGGGTAATAAATTGATATGTACGTTTGACAAGTATCTTTCCACATAAAAATACTGTAAAAGTGGACTACAATCAAAATTTAAATATTACTGAATCCGAGACTGCAAGCAATCTGGAAACACACAAAAATAGTTCGTAACATCAATTTGTTTCTATTTACCAGGGCCCCAATCATGCAAACACTCATATATGTGTTTCACTTTACATGTGAGTAAATCTGAGCACATATGAGAGTTTGTAGGATCACAGCTCAGAAACGTGAGTTACTTACATTTAAAGGGAAACCACTTGAAATTAATAAATTTCAAAACATGGTGTTAAAAGTAGTTATAGGTATTACACATGCCTAAGTACTCACATCAGTGTTTATGATTTTACAAAATCACATTTGCCTATTATTTGTAATGTTCTCTCACCAGTTGATGTGTGAAAAATCAGTACTAACAAGAGGAAAATAGCTAAATGCTATGCGGCAAAAATTAAACTGACCATACACACAGTGCTGCCAAATGCACAAAGTGAACCCACTGAAAAGATAGAGAATTTTTCCCTCTAATCTTTCAGTTATGCTTCTCGAAGCTTGTCTATACATGGAGTTATTCAGGAATAGCTAATGCACTTCAAAAATTCACAACCTACTTTAATCCAAATTACCTTTCAAATGTAGACAAACCCTAAGGAGTTACTTGTAACACTAGTAAGCAAAATATTTTCAGACTGAAGCATAATTTTTTTTAAGTTGGTGCTCTTTTTAAAAGCAAAAGTTGATAAACGTTTAAGCTTCAAGATATGGACAAAATACCAACATTTACATTTCTTTTATCAGTTTGTCATTTCAATAAATTGATAAACAACGTTTAAAAGGAGCTCTTTTACTTAGATCAGTCTTGTTGAGGAGAGCAGCTCAATGGATGGGTTGTAAAAGCCACCTTTCTAATGGAATTTTTAGCTAACTTTAGAAGTTTAGTTAATCTCACAATCTCTCCATTTATCAACACTTTAGAAACATTATCTAATAAAGCCAACGAAAACCTAGATCTCTAAATCCAAAGTTACAACTGCAATAGTAAAATACCAGGACAAAATAGTTGGTGCTTGCGTATTTTTCACCCACGCTGCCCCCTTTGCTAATGGGCTCAATTTTTAAAACAGTATTTTAGGGCAGGATCAAGAAAACTGTGCTCATTGAATTCACATACTGTCTAACAAGTGCGTGGCTTGAAAAGATTTTTTTTCACAGAATAGGAAAAGCAATCTTATACCAGCAACCCAAAAATCATGAATTCTGGGAGTTTAAGTATACTATGCAGCACTCACTGATACTGTAGCCCAATAAAAGGACATTATCAAAATTAGACCTATCCATTTTGTTTTACAAGAGCATGCACATTGTTCCTTTCCACTGTGCCTGTTGCATTCTTATGAACTGGCAAGGTACTGAAATATACTAAAATCCTGCTCTTTGAAGCACTTAAGGCAGCAGGATACCAATATATTTTGATACCTTGCCTGTCCACATCAAAACAAGGCAAAGCAGAAAGATAGCATTACTGCACTCATACAAGCCAGACACCCTGGATTTTCTAGTAGTGGGTCGGCCAAGAGAGTAGGTGGCATTCTGTAACTATGGTTTTGGAAGGCTGAAGGGTTATTGTTTTTTCTCTAGAGCATTATAACTTAACCTAAAAATCTTTATTAAATTACATTTGGGACCTAGCAAGCCTGGCAGTGACCATTATAAATCTTAACATTTGTTTTCATTTATCAGCATCTTTAAAAGTGGCTTAAAATAATCAGTCTTATCTCTGCTATCTAACACCACATAGGATATGATATGCCATATTAGTGTATGCTTCTATTTACTTTATTATATATCAGTCAGGCAAGTCACAGTTAGCAACAGTACCTACATATAGGTGCCAACTTCATCACAATGCTTTCCAGCTAGTATGAAATCTAGCTAACCTAGGGACATTCATATTTAGGGATAGTTTAAACCTTGGTAGCTTTGAAAATGTCAGTAAAATACTGATCTATACTTGAAAATTTGTCAGCCTGGTTTACCAATTGCTAAAACTTTTGACCGTTCACTGGTATATGTTAGTGCTCTTCTTTATGAAAAGCCAACGCAACAAACATTTAAGATCAAAAGAAATGAGGACATCTGAATTTGTTTGAAAATAATTTATTGAAAAATGAGTTGAAAACATAGCATTTAGGAAGGAGTGTAATGATAGTATCCGTCCATTCCAGAAAAAGTATTACAAAAGGTTTACCTTTTTCTATTTTGCCCAAACTAAGCTGTAGTCTAAAAAAGGTAAAACTGCATGCAAAGTTTTACGTTTTACTGTGTTCTAACATTCCAATTTTCTAAAACCATGTTCGGCCATATTTTACGCCGTATAAAATCATCCAAAAGAAGCTCCATATTACCATAAAAGAAAAACATGTTTGGGCAGATAATCATTACGCAAAGCTCAAACGAAAAGAATCAAAATGACTAGCATCCTGAGCCAGAAGTCCCAGTTTACACAATTCATGATGTCTGCAATATATCTGAAGAGTCAGAGCAAATAGCGAGACTAAAATACAGTGTATCTCTTTGCTGAAAATACAAAAATAATATAAGTTTCTCAAAGAGTTGAAAAGAAAACCACAAGTGTAACAAATTTTATACTTTATGTGACTAAGTGGAAAACACATAGCAGGCTCTTGGTGCTACCAGAAACAAATCATCAATCAATCAAATCAATATCAAGCTAATATGCAATAATCCTTTATTTAAATGACAATAATAAGACTGAACATAGTTCAAGCACAATTAACTATGCACACTGACCACCTACAACTAATCTGCAGCAGCAAGTCCACCAAAACTGGAGGGGAAGAGGGGGGACAACACTCAACAGCTTCAATACCAGTCTGCCTAGAAAAACATTATACTGGTGCCCCATTTGATATTATCCATACATCTACTTCGGCAAACAAAATACAGTTTTCAAAACTTATGTCTAAAACTTGAGAATTTTTTTTAAAAAATGGAGTAAACTGCTGTGAAGTTAACCCAACAAAATTCAAGTGAAACCTGTAGCCAGGTAAATTTAAAACATGAAGTTGTGGCATATGCAGATGAAAACAGAGGCTCCAAACTTTAGTTTGGAGATTTATGGTGAATCCCTTCAGGCAGTTTTTAATCAATACCAGAGTATACGTTACACCACAAAAGGGAAACTGTAAGAAAATAGGTTTCAGAGTAGCAGCCGTGTTAGTCTGTATTCGCAAAAAGAAAAGGAGAACTTGTGGCACCTTAGAGACTAACCAATTTATTTGAGCATGAGCTTTCGTGAGCTACCTCACTTCATCGGATGCATACTGTGGAAACTGCAGAAGACATTATATACACACAGAGACCATGAAACAATACCTCCTCCCACCCCACTGTCCTGCTGGTAATAGCTTATCTAAAGTGATCATCAAGTTGGGCCATTTCCAGCACAAATCCAGGTTTTCTCAGCCTCCCCCCACACACACACATAAGCTTTCGTGAGCTACAGCATCAGATGAAGTGAGCTGTAGCTCACGAAAGCTTATGCTCAAATAGATTTGTTAGTCTCTAAGGTACCACAAGTTCTCCTTTTCTTTTTGTAAGAAAATAATTTCCCTGGTAATAAAGACTCTGGCTAATCCTAGAAATGCTTTTCCAAGTCTGAAATCTGTGATCACGGACTTCACTGCCATGATGGGAACTAGTTGCTGTTACCATCCTAACAGAGACAACAATGGCTACTTAGAACCCAAAGGGCATTCATGACATTCAAACAAACCCTACAAATTACCCCCACAAACCGCAGACCTCTCTCAACACCAACACCCTTCCCCCCCCCACACACACACACTCACACAATCCAGCCACACACTCTCCAGGCCCAGAGCTGCACACACAGTCACAGTCACACCCTTAGGCACCACCACTACTCTCCAGACACACACACAGAACACCAGCCTCCCCACAAACTACCCAAAACCTGCCCTCTTCAAATACACACCCATGCCCCCAACCTGCCCCCGGGAACACACTGAGCCCCTAACCTCCCCCTAGTCAGACACACCCCACAACCTCCTCCCTCCAAATACACCCCCCAATCCCCAGATCCCCCAAACTGCCCCAAACACCCTATACCCCCAAAACCAACCCCACTTCCAGATACACCCCCCCAGTCTCTAATCCCCAGATTCCCCCATCCCCCCTGCGAACACCCCATACCCCCCCAAACCTCCCCCCTCCGAACACCCCTGCCCCCCAAACCTCCCCCCTCCACCTACACACCCCCACCCCCCAATCCCCAGCTCCCCCCAACTGCCCCATCAAACACCCCGCACCTCCCCTTCAGCTACACAGCCCTGCCCCCCCTCCAGGACACACGTCCCTCAGCCCCCCCGCCAAGGCCGCTAAGCCCCCTGACCCCACCCTTCTCGGGGGTCCCCACCAGCCCGCCCGGAGCTGCCCCCATCCATCCCCCCGGGGGGCGGGGAGCTGCTCCCATGCCCGGGACAGCGCAGGGGACCTCCCCTCGGCGCCCGGCTCCCCACGGACCTGCTGCCGCCGCCTCCGCCGCGGGGCTGGGAGCGGGGCCCGGGGGTCTGGCTGCCCGGCCGCCGCCGCCGCCGCCTCTGGCTGGCTGTGACACCCACACGCACCGTCCAACATGGCGGCGGCTGCGGGGCGGGGGGGGGGGGGCAGAGGCGCCCGACTCCCGAGCGCGTCCCCGAGGCCACCCTCCCGGCGGGGGCGCGCGCGGGCGCGAGCGCGGCGAGCGAAAGGCGGAGCCGCCTGGCCCAGAACCGCCGCCTTGGCCCCGCCCCTCCCCGACCCCATCTGGGGGGAACGGATCCTCTCCCCTCTTTGGCGGGAGGGATGGAAATCACCGCTCCAAAAGGGGGGGGATCACAGACTCGCTCCCCTCTCTATGGGGGTGCATGGAAATCACAGCTCCTCTCCCCCCTTTTTGGGGGGGGGGCGTGGAAATCACAGACTCTCCCCCCCTTGGGGGGGGGCGGGATTTGGAAATCCCAGCCCCTCTCCCTTCCCAGGGATCCCACTCTGTAAATTTACGGATTGGGCAGGGGGAACCCAATCATTTTGGGGACAGGCTTGGAAATCCGCCCCACCCCAGCCCCAGCCCCAGCCAAGTGAGACCCGGGCAAATAACCAAGTCTCTCCTTCCTCAGGGCACCCACCTCTGATCTACCCCCACCCTAACCCCTCCTCACACATCTGTCCCCGCTTCCCAAATCTCTGAAAGAGCCAAGAGTCCATCTCCCCTTTCCCGCCGCACTAGGTGGCTCCTACCCTAGGTCCCCCCCATGGAAGCACACTCACCTGGCGGGATCTCCCCCAAGGGCCATGTAGGGCAGTAGCTTTAAGGCAGATTTTTAACGTGTCTCCCTCGTGTGAGGAAGGATTTT
This sequence comes from Caretta caretta, assembly GCF_965140235.1. Taxonomy (NCBI): domain Eukaryota; kingdom Metazoa; phylum Chordata; order Testudines; family Cheloniidae; genus Caretta; species Caretta caretta. The sequence goes on from NC_134215.1 coordinate 6,906,096, forward strand.
GCTGTGTGCGCTCCAAGAGGACATTACAAATGTCACTCCCACAGACTGTCACATCCTGACAGACCCACCCTGCCAGGGGAGTGACCAAAAACCCCACAGTTCTTAGTTCCCCTCCCCAAACCCTACCACACCCACACCCAGGAGTGACTGAAAATCACTCAGCCAATCGTTCCCCCCTCACCACAAATCTCCCCTACACTCCCTGCCCCAACCCCAGAGACTTGAAAACAAATCTTTTTCCGCTGACAATTTCCTCCTTTTTTTCAGTTGGGGGAGAAAAAAAATTGATTTCCGTCCCCTGCCCCTTTGTCTCGAGTGCAGCAAATACCAAGACAACCTGAATTGTGATAAGGTTGTGTATCAGCAACATCCTTGACTTCAGGAGATACATCCAAGCTCTGAGAATATTGTTTGTTAATTAAAAGCATGAGCGGGGTGCTGTTCTTTTACATGAATTCTTATTTCCTTTTAGTGCTGTGGTGTGCATGTCCCACCAGTGGATGGAATTATATCAGATCTGTTTGTCTGCCCTAGACTTTTCCCTTCATATTCCCCACTGATGGAGGGCTAGTGGAGACAAGACACTGGAAGCCACCATCATTCCTCACAATGTCATCTGGACCTGCTCTGAGCTAGGTTAAAACACTAGCTCTATTCCCTGTGACACTGCACCAGTGGGAACTCAGAGGAAGAAAGTTCTAGGTTAGACACAGCTTTCATGTCTGTGTCAGTTCCTGGGTCTGGCCAAGCTCTTAGATCTCTGGGTGGGAGGCCCACGCTTTGGAAGCTGAAGATCATAAGTTCTATTTCCAGATGCTACAAGCATGCAAGGACAACTCTGGTATTTGCAGTGCATAGGGTGAAGGAAGATATGCAGGATATCAGACAGACTTCTGTTAACCCACATAGCACATCTGGGAATGAAAGTCTGGGCAGCTGGGTGGTTCAAAGAACTGGGGATGTCTGCCAGGAATTCCAGAGAGTTTTAGCAACTCAGCTAACTGGGAGAGGGTTACAATGATTTCATCAACTAGGGAGGAAGAACGGCATTGGCAAGGGGAAGAGAGTCTACCCCATGGTTTATTTTTCAAGATAGGCAGTTCATGGCTGGCCACTGGGTGGGAGAGGTCCTGGGTGTCTGATGGGAGGGCAGGTAAGGTGCTTAGTTGACTAGCATAGAATCTGTATACATGGAGTTGTGGATAAATCCACATCATCTTCCTTCTCCTGTGCTGAGTTAGTCAGTACAAACTAATGTCTTTATGCATCTGGGAAGAGTTCAGAATCACATTAAGAAGCTTCTATTAATGGAGTTGAAATGAGACATATGTATGGTCATGACTCCTGATTATTGCGACCACAACTCACTTGAGGAAATGCTTGAGGTGCTTCAACAGTCATCTAAATATGAGCGAAGCAACTTAAGGGGGTTAAAGCGCTTGACTCTCACCTCTGAGAATAATCCTTGCCCAGGATCACAGGTCCAAGGAATTTAGTAGTCTCATTTTAGTCCTCTTTGGACCTTTGTTCCCATCACCAAACCATTAAACAATTCCAGGCAATTGGTCATCTCTGGCAAAGGCAGTGCTAGCCCATTGGGGGCCCTAAACAGGAATATTTTGGGCCTCCACATACATAATAAAAAGCTAACGGGGTCCCCTGGAGCTGCTCGGGGCCCTAAGCAATTAGACTGTTTATGCCTAGCGCTGGCTCTGATCTCTGGTCAGGAGACAGCCAGGGCTGGTACAGATCAGTAGTGAAGTGCATTAGCAGAGCTCTGCCTCCTGTATGTCTGGCTCCGGCTCCGGCTATCACAAGAACCAAATTCCCCAGGAATTTTTCTAAAAAAAAGAAAACCGCCTTAGAACAAAAGTCAATTAGAAGGTGGTGTTCTACCAGCGACCATCACAATCTTCAGTGCAAACTTGGGGCCCAACCCTGTCTTCACCAACATCAATGGCAAAACTCCCACTGGCCTTCGTGGCCTACAGATCAGGCTCAGTACAAAGGAGGTGTATCTGCTCTGAATCACACAAAGAGTGAAATGTTCTGAGAGGCAGCCTAGTCTAGTGCAGTGGTTTTCAAACTTTTTTTCTGGGGACCCAGTTGAAGAAAATTGTTGACGCCCGCAACCCAGCGGAGCTCGGGATGAGGGGTTTGGGAGGACTCAGGGGCAGAGGGTTGGGGTACAGGGGTGAGGGCTGCAGGGTGGGGCCAGGAATGGGGGTGGTTCAGGGTGCGGGAGGGGGCTCTGGGCTGGGGCAGGGGGTTGGGGTGCGGGAGAGGGTCAGGGCTGGGGGTGCAGGCTCTGGAGTGGAACCAGGGATGAGGGATTTGGGGTGCAGGAAGGGGTTCCAGGCTTGGGGAGAGTTTAGGGCTGGGGCAGGGGATTGGGGCATGGGCTTACCTCAGGCAGCTCCTAGTCAGCAGTGCAGGGGGGTGCTAAGGTAGGCTTCCTGCCTGTCCCAGCACCATGGACCACACTATGACCTGGAAGCGGCCAGCAGCAGGTCCGGCTCCCAGGCGGAGGTGCATAAGCAGCTCAGTGCGGCTCTCACCGGCAGGCACCACCACCCCAGCTCCCACTGGCTGAGAACCAGCCAATGGGAGTGCGGAGCCGGTGCTCGGGGAAGGGGCAGCGCGCAGAGCCCTGTGCCTTCCCCCCCCCCCCCCCCCCGCCTAGGAGCCGGACCTGCTGCTGGCTACTTCCGGGGCACAGCACGGTGTCAGAACAGGTAGGAACTAGCCTGCCTTAGCCAGGCAGCATCGCCGATGGGACTTTTAACGGCCTGGTCAGCAGTGCTGACCAGAGCCACCACGACCCAGTGCCTTACGTTCCAGTTTGAAAACCACTGCCCTAGTGGTTTGAAGATGGCTGGGGAGCCAGAAATTCCTGAGTTCTGATGCCAGCTGTGATGCTGACTCTCACAATGAGACCTTGAGTGGGAGGTGCTAAGCACCATTAAAACCGGAACAGAAGGAGACTTGGGAGAGAGAATAAAATGTTTAAAATGATGAACCGTATCTGAAGGAATACGTCCCCTTTTTCTTCTCTAGGACCACCAGCAATGGATAAATGGAGGATGAAGCCCAAGGTGTGTGGAAATTGTATATTTTTATGCATGTGAATTTGATGCTACTGAAAAGAACCTGTGGAATGAGGTCCTCCATTAACAGAAAATGTGCAGAACAAGTTTCCTCATGATGCCTTCTCCCCACCCCTTCTTCCTCCACTCTGGCCCAGAAGGACTACCTTTGGGAACAAGAGGCGAGTTCCTTCTCCCTATCCAATTCAGTCCTTGGTCACTCTACTGAGTCTGCCAGCATGGGGGCCACTTGTGGTGCTGGTTTCGTATGATGGAGACACCCCTACTGAGGACAGAGCTGAGCTGGCCAGACTTGTTTCACACAGCTAATTTATGGCCCCTGCTGGATAGGAACCACGTTTGGTCCCCACTGCTCTAGGCTGGGATCTGGACCTGTCACCTAATAGTGAAAGGCTTTCCATCCAGTCCTCCTCTGTTACCCAGCCCCTCATTGGAAATATGTGGGAATGGTGCTTAGTTAGTTGCTGGGAACACTCGATCAAATATTGGAGACCTCACAACTTTTCAATGATGCAGGAGTCAGAGAGTTAGAAGCCTTTGTTTACAAGACCAGTTTCTCATCAGAACCAATTTATCACCTCAGTGTCTGTCACAGCCCAAGAGCAATCCATGTGCAAAGCCGGTTGAGGATGGAGCAAATAGACCTTTCCAATTACTGTACTATCTACAGAATTCTAACAAAGGGAACCGCCATGCAATGTACCATGCGGAAGAGAATCTCCTAGCTAAGGAAAAGTGGGTGCAGATCCTGCTGGCTCAGCCTAGACAAGGCTACTGTGGTAGCTAGCCTAGCAGAGTGGCTGCCAGAAAGCCACAAAGGGGCCCTGTTCCCGATGCCAGTGATGATATGCATATTGCTCACACAGCAAGTACAGCCACATGGGGCTGGGGGACAGTCATTAATTAGCTAATGAGTTTGTTTTAGAGTGTCCGGCCATGGCTCAAATGACACAACAGGAACACTGCCCTGAAAGCATTTCACAATAGGAAGTGCATTTTCACCCAGCTTAGCATTAATGAATAGGCTACAAACAACAATGCTCTATGATGATCTGATACTCTGGCCATATGTCAACCAGGCCAGAAAAAAAACCTGTAAAAATTCTAAGGAAAACTTGATAAATATAGCCCTACAGTTTGAAATTTGATTTCCGCATTCTATTGTTTCCCATTTCCTGAGAGCTGGCTTGGTGGATCACATTTTTTTCTTCTTCTGTCTCCAGTCCTTGCATCCAAACAAGACTGAATCTCATTATACTGATGCATGATTCTAGCTGCATGAAATTCAATCTCTAAATCACTGTCATTTTGCTCCATTACTGGTTTGCTTTCCCCACTCCCAACCTACAGGTCATTAAAGGAATCAGTTTAAAAGCAGAGGCCAACATTGTCAACATTAGGCACCTAAATCCATATTTATGCACCCAAATAGAAGCCACCTGATTTTTCAAGGTGCTTAGCATCTTCAGCTCCCTCTGAAATCAGTGAGAGGGGAGTTGGGGCTGGTCAGCATCTCTGAACAATTAGGCCCATCTAGGTGCCCAAATACGGATCTAAGAGCCTAATTTGAGGCCCCCAGATTTGGAAATTTTGAGCAAAGCAAATTCATTAAAATTGCAACAACAACAAAATGCTGCTAAATTTGACCATTATCATCAGAGCGGAATGAATAATTTGCAAAGAATTATTTGATAAATGCAGCCTCTTTTTGGCCTTCTGAATTATCAACAAGGTGCTAACAAAGTTATTGAATTGATTTAGTATTCCCGTCACTCACAATAATTTCCACCTCCAATTTGTTCTGTAAATTGTTCACAAGCAGTTTGTTGCAAGTGATCACTATTCAAATTCTGAGCTATCTTGTGGCTAGTTTTGATCAGACACACCAGGTCCATATGGTATGGTTTCCTTTCCCAAACTGGATGAGTTTAACTCTTAGGCCCTTGTCTTCATGTAACCAAATAAATATATCAGTTGTAATACACATCCTTAGTTATTTTGGTTTAAGACTCAGAGACTTTCAGACCTGACGGCCAGAAGGGGCCATCATAATCATTTAGTCTGACCTGCTGCCCATCGCAGAGCACAGGACCCCACCCACTCCTGTAGCAGACCCATAATCTCTGGCTGAGTTACTGAAGTCCTCAAATCTTGATTTAAAGACTTCAAGTTACAGAGACTCCACATTTACTCCAGTTCAAACCAGCAAGCGATCCATTCCCCACACTGCAGAGGAAGAAGAAAAACCCTCAGGGTCCCCGCCAATCTGACCTGGGGGAAAATTCCTTCCCAAACCCCAATATGGCAACAATCAATACTGTTAGACCCTGAGCATGTGGGCTTGGGTATGGACTCCCTTATTTCAGTATAAGGGTGCCTTTATATTGACTGAGGTCTGGTCTACACTACAGACCTATATCAGTATAACTACATCACTCAGGGGTGTGAAAAATCCACACCAACCTAACCTCTCCTCTCCCCGTGTAGACAGTGCTATGTTGGCAGGAGAGCTTCTCCCATCAATATAGCTACTGCTTCTTGGGGAGATGGATTAACTACGCCGTTGGAAGACCTCTCTCCCATCGCCTTAAAGTGTCTTCATTAAAGCAGTGTTTTAAGTGTAGACTTGCCCTTAGTTAAGCCCCAGAATCATCTCAAGTTCTATCAAAATAGGGCATTTTACACAGATATAATTATTTTGGTTTCATTCACAATATAGACAAGCTCTTGGAATCCTTCTTCTAGAGCAAATATTCATATTTACAAGTTCCAAATATTCTCTAATAGTCACTTAAAAGGCATTCTTTCTGCACCCATTCATTCATTAGAACGTTGATGGGAAGGGGGGTGAGAACACAGCCCAAGCAAATTGGGTTTTTTTCTTGGAAGGAATATTCACCAAAGACATTAAGAGCCATGTACCTAGTCATAACCAAGTGTAACACACACCACCAGGGTGTGGTGTTCTGTCCCATCAAGAGAAAGAGAGAGAGAGGGCCTTTTTCTTTGTTGCATCACTAGTATGAATGGAAGTCACTTGTTGCTCCTAAATTGCCCAGTCCCTTATATACACTGGGTAGCACTCACCCAAGCAGTCTCATTGGGCCTGTTGGCACCAAAGTTGCAGAATCAGCCCAAAAGTATTTAGCGAAGATTGGGGTACTTAATACCACCTTCCACTTCAATGGAGGGAGAGAAAAGAGAGGAAAGGGAGGCAACTCCGAGTCTCTAGGTCTACTCTAAGGGCATAAAATGAACCTGTGGTTTCTGGAGTTTGCATCTTCTAGAACTAAGACTTCTTGACTTCCAGCTTCCCAATGCTCTACATCCGAGAGAGCTTCCAGCCAGCAAGGAAGCCTGGACACAATTTCCTTCAGAGCTTTTCATTACCAAAGAATGTCTCCTGACCTTTGAGATGCTCCCGCCTTGGCCTGGGGCTGTCCTCAGACTGCTGCCAGCTCCTCTTTGCCTTTGTAATGAGGGACTAAGGTCAAGATGATCTGTTTTGTTCCACAGGTATCTCACGTGGCCGCAGATCGTGGAACCATAGAAATGTAGGGCTGGAAGGGACTTCAAGAGGTCAGCTAGTCCATCCTCCTCCCTGGCTCCAGATTTTTCTTTTGAGAAAGACAGAAACTCAGTATTTACGAAAAGCCAGCAGAGCAAAAGGAAGAGAGAACAGAACTCCCTGCTGCGTAGCACTGCCTCGAAATTGATCTCCTATCGCCTCGGTGGGCTGGCGACTGTGCTCATTATTCAGTCTGATAATATATCTGGCATGAAGAGGAATATGGGGGGCTTTATGCAGTGAGGGAAGTGGAAAAGAGCACATTTGACCGACAAGCAGAAGAGCTTAATGAACAATCGATCAAAGCTGGTCAGGTAACAATGCCCCTGGGGCTGTTCTTAGTGCTATCTCGGTGTGCATTTTAATCAAGCGGCCAACCATACAGACTGCAGAACAGTCCATTAGAGCAGTTTCACAGTGACCACCGGTGAACCTACAGATAACAAGAGAGGATGCAGGAGGCCTTGCACTTTAGCATCAAAGTCTAATGCCCAGAGGAAAGTACCATCTTAACTACAAAGAAGACTAAGGGCCTGAGTCTCCTGTTAACACTGGTGTAAATCCGGAGTGATATTACTGAAATCAACATGGTTACACCAGGAGTAAGTAAGAGGAGACTCAGATTCTTGGTGGCTTCTAGAGGGAAGGTATCCAGGGCCTATTTAATCATTACCTGCTCTGCTACCAGTCACAATGCAAATCCCAGACTTCGCTCAGAAGGCGTAGAACAAGAACCTTCTATATCATGAGCTCAAATGTACATGTAATACCGACAGACCCCGGTCATCGGCATAGAACCGGGGACCTCTGGAACTCAGTGCATGAGCCTCTACCACATGAGCTAAAAGCCAGCTGCCTGTTAGCTAAGGCTATAGAGCAGACTCATTTTTATCTCTCTCTCTAAGTGGTCTCGGTGCCACGAGATGGGACAGAACAGCACACCCAGGAGGTGTGTGGGCTACATATGCAACACTAAGACCCAGTGTCCACCCAAATATACAGCTGACTATATCCACTCCATCTCCTGGGGAGATTTCCCTGCAATTTATACTGAGAAAACCAGAATGGAATTTCACACCGCGTTACTGTTGCAGTTTGACTGGAATCCGAGGAGTGATAGCAAACTCACCGCTATGGCAACGTGTTCTGTAGTGATGGGCAAATCTCAGAGGTTCAGTACGTTTGTACAGCACCTAGCGCAATGGGGCTGTGGCCACTGGGTGCTACCATAATACAAATAGCAACCGTAGATATAGCCAGACCTCTTTATCCAAAAGCCAGGCTGGGAATCTGGTGAGATTGCTGGCATATCCTGTTTCTGGCTGGGGGAAAAAAATAACCCAAGAATAGCATCTTTCCTGTAGTGTTTCGGTTATGGAAGCCCCAGTGTTCACATGTCAACACTACCCATCTAGCCAAAGAGTTAACCAGTTTTTTGAACATGAGAATGGGTCGGTTTGCGTTTCTGGGTGAATGTTCACATCCTTTTCTCTAATGTGCCCCTCACCACAGCATCTGGGTGTCTATAAAATTCCATAACATTTAAATATATTCTCTACCCATCCTCATGTTTCACCACTAGCATGTATTTAGATCAAGGATGAGTTTGGTTATTGCTGGTGTTTATCTACAGGGAACCGTTGGCAATCCACGCTTCGGGTGTTATGCCAGTAAAAAAAGATTAGCAAAGAAAAGAGTCGTAAGTCTCGTCTGTACTGGAGATTTGCCCCGACTGCAGGTTGCTCCATCAGAGTTAGCCGTACCAGTGCAAACCCCATGTGTAGACAGGATAAAACAATTCAAATAGGCATAGGTTAGCCCAGGGGTTCTCAAACTGGGGGTCGAGACCCCTCAGGGGGGCGCAAGGTTCTTACATGAGGGGTTGCGAGCTGTCAGCCTCCACCCCAAACCCCGCTTTCCCTCCAGCATTTATAATGGTGTTAAATATATAAAAAAGTTTTTTTAATTTATAATGGGGGTCGCCCTCAGAGGCTTGCTATAAAAGGGGTCACCAGTACAAAAGTTTGAGAACTACTGGGTTAGCCTGATTGCCAGCAGGGGTAAGCTCCCCCAGTGCAAACAGTGGCTTTTCCTGTCTACACTGGGGTTTGTGCTGGTGCAGCTACACCAACAATGGGCCAACAATGGCTGCTTGTATTTAGAGCAAATCTCCAGTGCAGATAAGGTGATGCCTTTCTGTCTGGGGTGGGAGTTTTTCCTTTACTTCACACCAGTTGGCCCATCCCTAAAGTTAGCACTGCTGGCCATAAAACCAACCCCATGGCTGCAATGAGAAAACAGGGACTGGAAAACAAAGAGAAAGAGGCTCTAAATGCTCCTTGTCGAATGGAAAACCCACCAAGAAAGCAAACTAAACTCCTCCCACCCAAAGGCTGATGCCGTGCAAGGAGCTCTCAAATTTCCAAGGGTGGAACATCACACAGATTAAATGAAAGAGGAGTGGGGTGGGGAGGAAGGGGCAGAAGGCCCTTTGTAGTCATCCATAAAAGTGCATCAGCCCTTAATCATTCACAGCCCCTTCATCCCCAACAGTGCAAACCAACCTGAGAACAATGCCGGTTCATAACCCGCGGTCCCGGGAAACAGGCTTTGTCTACACCAGCTTTTTTTTCTTCCTAAAACTTCCCCACTGTTGCTCCCGCAGTTTCTGCTCCTTTGGTGGCAGCAACAGTGAGAATCCTAGTGTAGACAAGGTGCTGGAAGCCACTGAAATTTTAAGCACCGTGTCATTTCACCCAGGACTAGGTGACATGACAGTAGCTGGCACCCATTCTACACTAGTGTCTCTATCATGGCTACAGACAGCAGAGCTGAAACACTGGTAGCAACAGGGGGACGTTTTAGCAAAATAATCTGAGAGTACACAAGGTCCTAGTGACCTCTGAGCAACACCCTAAATTCGTCACTGAACTAATATTACTCCTTCTCCCACTCTCCCACTGAATACACTCATAAGAGTCCCACTTTCTGGAATGCAAATATGGGGCAGAGACTGTCTTTTGCTCTGTTTGTACAGCGCCTAGCACAATACAAACAAATAAATAATAAAAATAATGTAGAGTCATAAATAGATGTCCCTAAATCTCAACAAGCAGACTGAAAATTCAGGACACAGGCTGGAAAAGATTCACAGTAAAGTGTCAGGAAGGCACAGGAACCAGACAGCCCTGAAGGCAAGAAACACTCGCAGCGATATATTCGGTCCCACCGCTTTATTTGGGCCAGCCTCAGTTCTGAACACTACTGCTGAACAATTGCTACACGTGTCTCCCTGAAGCAACGAGTTCAAGCCTGGTTCAGACACGCACAGAAGAAAAATCTTTCTCTCGCAAGGACAGCATGTTTCAGTAGGTCCTGGAGTGCCAGGACCTGTTGGTCAGGTTATAATTGGTTGTAATTGGCACTCCCACATGCTGCCACATTCTTCTGAGCTGAGTGGTATGGAGAAGCACAGGATTCCTTTCTGACTGTAAATAGTAGAGGAAGTCAGAGGAATTACTGCTAGTTCAATCCTTAAAACCACATGTAGCACTGATCAGTGGAAGCAAAGCTCAAACACCAGCACAGATGGGAACCGGCTTTGGCAGCTCATGACCCTGTTTCTGATGGGGCTTGTACCACAATAGCTAGAGCCCTGTGCGGATACAAACATTTGGATCCGCATCCGAGCCACATCCCTGATAATTAACTTGTATCTGACCCGCGATCCACACCTGCACCAGCACCTTATCTTAGAGCCCTGTGTGGATACAAAAATTTGGATCTGCATCCAATCCGTGATCTGCAAAGATGGCAAACAATACAACCGCATCCACATCTGCAGATGCAGATATCAGCGGATATAAAGCGGATGTCCGGGGATCTGCAGGGCTCTAAGGATAGCTTCAACTGTACTGAAAAACAAGTGGGAAGTATGTTTCTGCTGAAAATATGATGGCTGCCACCACTTTCCACCACATCAGTGGCTCTTGTTAGCACTGTTGTAGCTCAGTTTACCCATCCGACAAGTAGGCTGACCATAGACAGGCATAACTCCACAAGCAGTCTCTTTAAACGGTTCTAAGGCACTTTGTAAGGAATATTAAGCTTGGATGCAAGTGTATTACAGTCACATCAGGCTGGTACCATGTTAAAAATGGGTTGACTATGGCTAAGATTTGATGCACAAGGTGATAACCAGAACGATACAAGCAAAAGTCAAGTAAACCTGGATTGTCTGGGCATTGTCTGGGCATTGACTCAAGTAGGACTCCACTCAGCTGGAAGAAAGCTTGGGACACCTGCTGAGCTAGGCCTCTAATTGCTATACACTGAGGTTATGGCTACACACTGGAGAGCTTACAGGGCACAGCAGCACTGCTGTAAGCCCTCCATGTAGCCGCTCTAAGCCAATGGCAGAGAGCTCTCCTGCTGGCTTAATTTCTCCAGCCCCCGTGAGTGGCCAAAGCTATGTCGGCAGGGGAAGCTCCTCCACCGACATAGCGGTGTCCACACCGGCGCTTAAGCCAGCATAAGTTATGTTGCTCAGAGGGGTGGCTAATTCACATCCCTGAGCGACATCAACTTAAACTGTAGTGCAGCCATAGCCTGAGAAAGAACTTACGTCTGGGCTGTGTCTTACAAGTGGTTTCCTCTGCTGAAACCACTAATTTGACCCTTGTGATGATGCATGCAAGAGCATCTTGGCAGAAGCCTTGTTCTAGCTAGGGAATAAAATGAGACTTGTAAGCACCCCAAGTCAGTTGCACTGTATTATCGTTCCACTTGCAACCCTTCATTATCTGGCTGTTTATAAAGCGCGAGCCTGGATCAGCATTGACAACTCTTGTCTCATGAAACACGGCATTTCCTCAAAGCCCCACTCCTGGAGCCCTGTGACTGCATCAGAATCTCGGCTTTCCGTTTTTTCTTTTTTAAGAGAGTAAGTTTCTAGCCTTCCTGAATTGGGGAGAAAAGATTGAAAGTGTAAACCGTAAAGCCTCAACATGCAGAAAACAAATATAAAGAAACCTGCCTGCATTATTATTTAAATTTCTTTAAAGAAACAAAAAACAGAATAGTCTCATGATTTTGGGTAGCCTGACTCAGAAGTTTTGAACACTTGGATTTGGGAACAACATGATCCCCCACTGCCTTGGACACTGTGCCTTCGTTTTAGCCCTGTACAAAGTGAGCATCACCCATCAGCAAGCCAAACAGCGATGCTCTGCACTTGTTTAAGGCCCCAATTCAATAAAGTGCTGAAGCACTGTTTACAGGTTCTCCTGAACAGGGGTGGATTTAAACACACGCCAGAATGATTTGCAGAATTGGGACTTAAATGACTCTGCAATGAAGAATCCAGGCCAGCCGTGCAGAGATGACGGTGCTTAACCAGCTGTGAGACCAAAGGTTAAGTGCCAACTTCACCTATTGCAGCTCAGGAACGCACCTACCTTTGTAGAATTTCTGTATGGTCCTGCTCTAATGGGATTAGTTCATTGTTAGGAGACAAATCGAGATCGGTGAGAGAGAGTGACATAACAGCCTGCATAATTTCTAATCCCCTCTCTCCAGCTCAGTTTCCCCTTCCTGTTTAAATAGCTGGTTGTAGGCTCCAACCTGATCCTTAAAGGCATAGCACGCTCCTTCACCGGGGTAATGGCCAAAGCATCTGGCTCAGCAGAGAGCTTTGAATGGGATCAAGGGAATGGCTAACACAACCCTGCTCAAGGAGGAGGGGAGCTAAGAAATCTCCCTTCCTTTAAAACATACAAACCTGGTTTTATGAGGCTACCTTTCACTGCACACCACTCTTTGTAAGAAGCTTGCTAGCCCATTGAGGGGGTGCCTAAATTGCCACGGAAATATTAGATGGCCATTCAAAAAACGGAGAGCCAACTGTTCTACGTAACACAGCCTGTATCAGTCACTGCATTGTTACTAGCTTGAAAGCTACTGCTGTTTCCCCTATGTGCTTCACTAACCCTTCCCTGCTTCTGCCTTCCTACGACCATCTTCAGACTATGAACTCGTCAGTTCTCATACTCTAAGCAGGGTTGGGCCTAGTCACTAGTTGGAGTGGAAACCTCCAAGGAAAACCCAGGGGACTGGCTGTTGGGGATTCAAGAGCGACACTGTCTATACATGGGGGTTAGCTCTGATTTCAGTCATCAGCTTGGCATCTAGGCTAGCTCAACCAGTGCAAACAGTGGCATGCCTGGTTTGGGTCAGTGCAGCTACACTGATTGCAAGCCACGGATGGCTGAAAGTGGGGTTAAACCTCGAGTGTAGACAAGGCCTAAGTGTACATAGGAGTGGATATTGAGGGAGTTCTGTGTTGCACTGCTAATGAAATGTAGAACGCTATGCTCTGGGAGTCTCTAAGCCTCTGACTGCCAGAAGCTGGGATTGGACAAGAGGGAATAGGTCAATTGATAATTGCCCTGTTCTGTTCATTCCCTCTGAAGCATCTGGCACTGGCCACAGTTGGAAGACAGGATACTGGGCTAGATGGACCGAGTATGGCCGTTCTTACGTTCTTAGAACCAAGGTCCTCTCCTCTTGTGGTCATCAAATAGTTCAAAATGCTTTTCTCTATAAGAATTTGGAGTATTCACTCCATTATCCCAGCTAGATTCTAGGCCAAAGCCCTACATTCTTCCACCCTAAATTCCTGTCTCTGGTTTCCCCTGAGTAATCTAGTCTTCTTTTCCCCTCTATCAATTGTTGTGTGTAGCTGCTGTTGAGTTCCACCCTAAAGTTGGCTGCATTTCAGGGTGGAGGAGTTATCCCTACACTGTGTATAAAACAGGCTCAAAATCATCATTAGCACAAGTTGGTGCAACTCTATCGACTCCAATAAACTCATGAGGACCATCAAAGAATACATAGTAATACATAGTAATTTCCAATTAATTTGGGAAGAGACCCCAGCCTCTCTGAGAGCATCTTCAGGGGTTCACTGGAGCAAGTTCAGCCTTTTATACCCAATGCACTAACTAAGATGTGAGTGCAACGGCTGCTCACCAGGTTGCACAGGCGCAATGCTCAATTTCAGACTAGGTCTCCCAGCCACCTGGCAAACCCTGTTATTATTTCCCCCAGTTTGGACCTCTGCACCATGCCAACCCCTGCGATGGAGGACAATAACCTAACCCACCCCCACGTGCACTGTGCTCTGTTCTATTTGTTCAGCTTAAAGCTGGGGCAAAGTTCACCCGTGTTCAAAACTCTGACGGCAAATGAAGACAAGAGGGATTCAACCTCCCTGATGCCCTGTGTGTTTTTAAACCCTCTGCCCTTTGGAAAGCCCAGAGAGAAGCCAAATTCCTTGTGGTTTAAAGGATGGAACAAGCCACGTCCAGTGCTACTGCATTCAAGACAACATACGCTCTCTGAAACCTCCACAATGTCTATTGAACACAGCAGGAAGCCCCCCAGTGACATTAATCCAACAAGACAACATGTGTGCACAACATGCTGTTCCAGCCAGCTGTCACCTAAGAGTCCGTATTTTGAGATGGCAGGGTGCTCTGGCACTGCAATGCTTTTTATGAATAATGACTGGTAGTATTTCAAAGGGTGGGGCTGATCCTGCATCCTTCACTCACCCAAGGAGTCCCACTGAAATCAACGGGAGTATCTGGCCTGAGTAAGGACTGCTTGCATCAGCAAGGGGTGAAGAATCAGGGTCTGTTCATCCTTGGAGTTTTCCATAAATATTGTGAAATAAATAAAAAATACGGATTTGCATTTCAGATGCGTTCTCCACCTGTGCTGAGAAGCACTGTGTATCTGAATTGAAAGAAACATTCTGATCTCGAGCGCTCTCCATATATATATATATATATATATATATTAAAAACCATCCTTGCCTGTGTTAGGAAAAGTACCTTACATGATGAAGGCTGAAAGAATTCTTCAAGTCACACTTCATTTGCACCTGTTGTGCTGTTGTCTTACCTTTAGCATTTAAATCCGATGCTGAAATAGATGGATCAATTCCACTTGGCTTCGGAACATTTCACGCTGGGGTTCTCATGAACTAGCTGAGTGAGTGCCGTAATGTTAGGGTTTCAAACACTGCAGAAGAAGAGTGTTTTCTTAAAAAAAAAAACAAAACTTTATTGACATTGTATTTTAACATGGCAAGGAAACATTTCTAGGTATATTTTATAATTGTTTTTAAAAAAAAGAAGAACTCAACAAACCCTATATTTTGGATCTCACCTAGGTGACAATATTCCTTTAAAATAGATGGGCCCGATCCCAATCTCATTTACACAAATGGAAATCTGGAGTGGCTTCAATGGAACTATACTGGGTTTACACATCAGGTGTGACTGAAATCAGAATCCAACACGTCCCCGTAGAAAAGTCCAGCGGTACTTAAACGTATTGGGTCAAAGCCTATAATCTCTGCTCAATTTTCACTCCGGCCTCACTCGGGCAAAATCCCTGTTTAACACAGTTATAAAGGACCATATCCTCAGCTGGTGTAAGTCACTGTCGCGCCACTGAAGAGAGGATTTTTATGTAACTGCAGCATGAATAGATCAGAATGAAAATTAAGCAACAAACTTCAGGGTTTGCCCATGGAAAGGTCAAAGGGCTTTGGGTTGATTCAGTCTCCCCTTTCAGCTCAGGAAAGATGGTACCTACAAATCAAAGCACCCTGGGAATTGACAGCTGCACCTGCATCCGTCCCATAGTAAGAAACAGAAGACTTTAGTGCTCCATCTTCCTGTTGCTCACTCTCTCTCTTCTTCCATATCTCTCCTCTGAATAGATCATTTCAAGAGGAATACAGTGCTCCAATTCTGTGGGGTTTAACAGCACATCCAGAGCTCCGTGAATGACAACAAGCCTGGGCCCATGGCCAGCAGTCTGTTTCGCTCTTCCTTCGCCGTACGCCTGCTGTACAGATTATCAGCAGCTAGGCAGGGGACGCAGGAACACATGCAGCCTCGTCCCAAGGAAATAACAGACAAGCAAACCCTCCTCCCGCCCCCTGTCATCGCCAGCTGACTCTCTCCATCTGCACTGGCGCTGGCCAGGAAGTCCACACAGGGCTCTGTTCTTTCCTGAGCCCCTTCCCTCCTCTCCCTTTGCAGCAATTACACAGGCAGAGTTCAGTGAGCTCTGGCTGACACTTTGACCTAAATGAGGAAAGTTATTAGCAGCGGAAGTGAGTGCTGCTTGCCTCTTTATGCCCAGTTGCAGCACAGCGCATGCTGGAATAGCAGTAAATCTCACTGTTTACCCTCCCTGCTGATGGGACTTTTTTTTCCCGGGGAACAGTTGGTCTCAAGAACATCCACCGGGAGGACTGGACTTGGAGTTGACCAAGTGACTGAGAAAGTCCAACGGACTGAAGAATGACTCTCCCCACAAATGACCGAAGTGCAGCCAGCAGGCCCTTCCGTGACTGCTGAGTCCAGGTCAAGTGGGGACACCAGACAGAACTGGCTGTTTGTAGTTAGTGTGTGGCTGGTTAGAGCTGGAAAGTCAGGGAGGGATACAATGTGTGTGTCCAACAGACACAAGAATCCTTTATATTCATTACACCTGAGACCTGTCTCTTCTCTAAGCCCAGATCACTACAACAATTAACAAGTGCAGGAAGAGCTCTGGATCCCATTTCAAGCTCCCCTGTAACTAATTGTAACAGGTTGGCTGTGGTTACCTGAAACGCTCCACCTTGTTACCCTGTTTTGATTCTGCTGGGAAAGGGTTAACTGGAGGAGTCAGTGCACTGGGGTAGTTCATTACTCCACCTGGACATGAAGGGACCGGAGTGGGAAACAGCTCTCAAGAGACAGAGGATCAATCCCAGGGATGGAAGCTGAGAGCCATAGCCACAGCTGCACCTGGGAGAAGGTCTGAGCTGACCTTTATGTTATCGTATGGATAATTTCTTTGTTAATAAGGGCAGACCCTAGGACGGGGTTGAGTTTGGATTCTACCGTGTGTGCGGACTGTGTTTTAGAGCAAGCGGCACCTCCCCACACGGATCATTCGCAATTTCTCCATATATCTGTATTCGCCGAAGTCACAGACTTACAGCTGAGTCATTGCACCGACAGTACCGTTTCCGTCACCCACACACATTTTGCAGGGTATTTTTTATTTTTTTAAAGGCATAGAAAAAATAACAGCTGTCACTGCCGGGGCGGGAGCTGCTCGGAATCGGTTCCAGTGTCAGGAAGAGTCTGGATGTCACCGAGTCTGGTAGCTCATGGCTTTCCCTAAATCACGTTCCACCAGCAAAAGCAACACATCCTCCACCGTGCCCACTCGCTGCTGAGCTATTCTACTGCGGTGTCTGAGCAGAGAGAGGAGACTTCCTCCAGGGAAAATAGCCCTGGTCCAAATCACAGGCCTCTGCTTAAATTTCTTCTTTCAGCTGTTAGTGGTACCGGTTGGGGAGACTAGTCTGACTGTGCTCCCATTGAAGTCAATGGCCCAAGCGTTCCCCTCCCTTGCTTTCCCTGTTAGAGAATTTGCGGCAGTTTTACTTAGTATTTGTATTTTCATGGCTTTCGTAGTAGTGGAGGTGTTTCTGCATTTGGAATCGCACCGGCTTAGCTAAAGGTGTTATTTCAAACTCATTTTTAGTTAGACTAGTCCAACAGGCTGCAAGGACTCTCAACTCAGCCTCATTTCGGTTTAGCTTGAACAACGGTACAAATACAGGTAAAACACTGGATCCCAGATTTCCCACCAGACACCAGGGTGCCAGGGTCCAGAAGACTGATAGTAAAACCCCAGGCTCAGATCCCAAAATCCTGAGCTACATTCACAGAAAACACCCTGAGAAGGGCCTCCAACACAACCAGTGCATGTGTCTGATGGGGGCAATGCAGTTTGACTTCGGTTGGTCCAAATTACACACAGGTGGTGAAGAGTGAAGTCCAGGCTGGAGAGGAAGAGCATCTGAAGGTATCAGGCAACCACTTATGGCCAGAGGGGTGGGCACTCCATCCCCACCCTATGCTTTGGAGTCCACATTAAACTAGTTCCTCTCCTCCTCAAAGCAACTTGGAAACTAAACAAGGTAAAGTGAGATTCAAGTTGAAGCCCAGCTGTGTACAAGCACAACCCTGAGGGAATCTCTTATCTCGTCAGACCTCCTACGCTCAAAACAGAAACCAAACCAAACTTAAAATCTCCTGCATTTCCCCTGTGAGAGCCAGACTTTCCCCCAATCCATTCCAACTGGCCTGCTCAGTCCCCCCTCAGTTGTTGACCTAGATCTCCTTTTACTTGTCCCAGGGAACCTAATGAGCTTCAGCTGTTTCCCAGCCCCCCTGGTTAACAATCTCCTTCCCACACCGAACCCTTCTGAATCCCCCTGGTTTTCTGACCCATCCATCCTCCTGCGTGGAGACGGGTAATAAACCTGTCAGTCACAAAGAGCGTGTGTCTAATCCAGAGTCAGACGCTGTTATCCTTCGCACCAGCATAAATCTGGGATAACTCTGGGGAAGTCAAAGAGCACGGCGACACCTCAGATTAGCATTCAGTGCTGGTCTCCGTAAAAACACGTGTTCCAGGCGGGAGTAACTGAACACCCCCCGGCTGCAGTGCCTTTTCATTGTTCTTCCAAAGCTTCGCTCAAGCCTTTATCCAAGGCTATAGAACAAACACTCCGGGGATCTCTCCCTGGAGGGCTATTCATGGATGGCCTGGTTCATTGACTTCTTTTCTCCGTAGCAAGCCTCAATACATTTGCTCTCTGCCACGGGCCTCAAGGCTTTTCAGGCCTTGATGACCTCAGAACATCATTTCAAATGTCATCATCAGAGGTGGGCCCAAGTGGCAAAGTGCAGATCCCAACCCAAACTTTGTGGGCGTTAAACGTCACTATTTTGCTTTGGTCAATTATAAAGCCGGCCCCAATTCAAAAACTCTGACCTAGATCTGAACTTCCCCGAAGTCTGGGGGTGTTCAGATTGTCTGTTCCAGTTCAGGCCTATCTCTAGTAACAGCAGTCATTAATTATTATTATTTTACGTAATACACCCCATCCTAAGTGATCCCAAAGCACTTTGCAAACGAGGGTCCAAATCCTGCCCTCAGACTGGTGCATGTAACCCCTGGTGAAATCAACAGGAACTTCCCACTCCAGAAATCACTTCACATACCATTGAAATGCAACCACCTCTGGTGTGCAGCGTAGCAGCTGTCTGGCAGCTTACAGAAACACCACACAATCATTCTGGAGAGGATGCAAAGTAGAACACAATATGCCTCTGAAACTGCAAGGCGGATTTGAGGTAGGCAGCATATGATTCTTACCCAGTTGGAATCTAGCCAGCGTACGCCCCTGCAAAAATGATCATAGCAGATTAGTGACTGAATCACTTATTCTGCAGGCTAGAAGCAGTCTCCACCCTGTCCCTGTATTATGTTTAATTGAACAGCATCCCACATTCGTTTCATTGATTTATTCAAACAACTTACAGCAGCATTGACTGTGTATCCGTTTAGTGCAAAGACCATACGGGTAATGAAGGGTACAAACCTTTGGAGCACTGGAGACAAGGAAGAACGGGCCCAATTCTGATCTCACTGCTGTCACTCAAGAGTAACCCCATTGGAATCACACTGGCGTAGAGCCGGTATAAGTGGGCTATAGAATCAAGCCCATTATGTCCAAGGGCAGCCAGGCAGCACCCACAGGTAAGTGGAGTTCTTTGTGCACATGTGCGACAATGGGGCCCCGAAGTGGGAGCAAGGACGGAGTGAGGAGTGGTGTATATGGGCCACCGGGAGAAGGGAAGGGGAGCAGACAGAACCAGGCCTTCTGTGAAGGCTGCTGCTATGATTTATATGCCATGAGCACTTTGAGGCCCCGATTGAGATGCAAGACAAAGGGCGGGAGAAGAAACTGAGGCACAGAGCGGGGAAGTGGCTTGCCTTGGGTCTCACCACAGGGTCAGTGGAAGAGCTGAGAATAAAACCCAAGTCTCCTGAGTCCCAAGCTATGCCCCATCTGCTAGATCACACTGCCTCGGAGCTGCACTTAACCCAAATCACCAATCCAAAAACCTTGCCAGGGAACTCTTCAATCTGAATGCAGCTGCCTCCCAGCTCAGTAACAGGCCAAACCATAAACCCAGCTATGAACACCTGGGATCTGAACTCCAGGAAATCCTGGATCCAAATCCGGACCTAAGCTTTTGACCCAAGAGGTCTCCCCCTCAGGGGTGGCTCTACCAATTTGGCCGCCCCAAGCAGCAGCCGCTGAATTGCCGCCGCGCCCAGAAGACCGGTGGAGCTGCCACTGAATTGCCGCCGCGAGACACGGACTGCTGCCCCGTTCTAAATGCCTCCCCAAGCACCTGCTTGCAAAGGTGCCTGGAGCCGGCCCTGCTCCCCCTGACATTCTCCGGCTGAGCATGGCATGTCTGCTCTGTGCACCCTCTCTCTTCTTTTCGGTTTCTTCCACTCCAGGTGTGGCCACATAGCAGAAGAGGGTTTGTGGGCCTGATTCTCCCCTGCCTTCCCCTCTGTGTAGTTGCTTACCCCAAGGTGGAAATAATGACACAAGTTCCTACTCGTGGGTCGGGGGGGGGGGTTAACTCTCTCTATGCATAACACTGACAAGATGCTGACTCAGCCCCTGACATGGAGTCCGGATGGAAAATGCTGATTCTTCGAACAGAAACTTCTATTTAACACACATGCTGAGCCATTTTCCAGCCTCAGCTCACGATAGCTCCATACGTGGGCAGTCACTTCCCCGCAGAGCATCTTGGGGACTGATCGAGTCACCGCTAAACCCCGCTGAACACGAGGGCTGTGGGCATGTATGAGTGTTTTCAGACAGGGTGAGCGTATTCATCTGGCGTGGTGAGGGGATATACGTCTGTGTGTGTGAGTAAATATAGCTTCCGGCCTTGGTGTGTGTGACTCTGTGTGAGGGTATGTCTACATGGCAATCTGAGGGGTGATTGCAGTACATGTAGACACACCTGAGCTGCTTTAATCTAGCGATTCTCAAATTTCACTGCACCACGATCCCCTTCTGACAACAAAAATTACTGCACGACCTCAGGAGGGAGACCGAAGCCTGAGCCCACCTGAGCCCCACTGCCCCAGGCAGGGAGGCCAAAACCAAAGCCCAAGGGCATCAACCTCAGTTGGGGGGCCTGTAACCTGAGCCCCGCTGTCCAGGGCTGAAGCCCTCGGGCTTCGGCTTCGGATTTGGCCCCGGGCAGTGGGGCTTGGGCTTCAGCTTCGGCCCTAGCAAGTCTAACACCAGCCTTGGTGATCCCATTAAAACAGGGTCACGGCCCACTTTGGGGTCCCGAGCCACAGTTTGAGAACCCTGTTTAGTGACGCCGTGGACTGTTGCCTGAATCCACGCCCTGAGTGGGCTTGCACAGCCTGCCCTGAAGCCAGTACTGCCCCAGCTTCTCTGCTATTGGTACTTGCGCTAGCGAGATCAAAGCTAATTCAGGTGCGTCTCCATGTACTGCAATCACTTCTCTGACTGCAATGTAGACAGGCCCTAGGCGTGTGATCCTGCCCTAGGTCTGGAGTTATGTATGTAAATGTGTGTGTGTGTGTAGAACACATGTATTTGTACCAGGGCTGGACAAACGTCAAAGGAGACTTATTTGGGCCAGATCCTCAACTGGTATAAATTAGAGAGGCTCAGCTGATTTCAGTGCCGCTGTAGTGATTCACACCAGTTGACGACCAGACTCTTTAGGAATTGGCCTGAGTAAAAACTGAATGAGGACCTCAAGGTCTGGTCCCTTAAAACTGCTTCTCGGACTCTCCGAACTCATTCCAAGCTGTGAACTGCTACGTGAATGTTTTCCAAAGAGTAATTCAGTGTTTTCAAATCCTATGTTTCTCTCGGGGAAAGACCACCTGTGGGGCATGTCATATAGATACAGAATCCCCCCAAAGCTCAGCCATACGGAACACAGCTACCAAACTGTTTTCATTTGATTTTTCTCTCTGTCCCTTTTCTCTCAGTCTCTCTGCTCCATTTTTCACTGGATATTTTTCTTCCTGGTGTGGGCTTTTCCTGCCTTTGCTCTGCACAAACCCAGCAGCATTACAGTGCCAGAGCTTGGGCTGTTTTGCAATCAGGCAGAAGGAATCGTCCCGTCCCTTCTGCACAGGATGTGCGTGTTTGGGTGCGTGGGTGTGGAATGCCAGTGTGGATGTGTGGCTGATGGACTCGGTGCTGAGAACTTGCTTCAGGAGAAGCACTGCATCGTAAGCGGCTCGGTGACTGGCTGAATCCGATGCTAATAAATTGCTGGGTTTACTTCTTAAATACTGTCGCCAGTCCTGTTTATCTTTAGCACAAACACCTCCCATGAATTCAGCCCCAGGACTTGGAGCTCAAAGGGAGAACCAGACTCCACATGGCTGGCATGCTGTTTGCTCGGTGTGGCTTATTCTGAATGGGGTGGTGTCAGTCTGTGGGTGTCCTGTTTCAGGGGGTGGAGGGGAAATGCTGGGTGCTCCGAGGAGGAGGGGTGTCGCATCACTGAATTCCATGGAAACCCAAAGCTTTCGATAAGGAAGAGAATGAATTGTTATACCGTTCTCGTTTGCCACTCATTCTGTCATGAGCTCAGTTCTAAACCGTGTGCATGTACATAGCATCTCTCCCCCAGGGCTCTGCAAAGGTGGGTACAGAGAACTATCCCCAAACCACAGATGTGGTTACCTAGAGAGCACCAGATTCATCCTTGCACTAGTGCGCAGTTCACTCAGGGGCTTCAGGGGCTCTTATGGGGCTTTGCAATGGTGCAAAATAGCCAGGGTGCAGGTTTGCCCCAGACTCAAACTCCTCCCAGCCCCCGATCCTCCCCTAACTCCTCCGCTGGCCCATTCTCGAACGCCCCTGTGCTCAGGGCGCCACGGAGGCAACCCATTGCCTAAAGGCAGCGCTGGGCAACGAGGAATAGGCCCAGAGAGGTTTGGCAATTTGCCCACACAGTCCGTCTGCTGAGCCATGACCCTTGCAGAAGAGAGCCAGGGCAGGATGGTGATCAATGCACGGGGGGCTCTGTACTGGACACAGGCAGACCACGTAGCTCTCCTGTGGTATGGAGAAAACGTTGCTAGAGACACAGTCAGGAGCAGAACCCCCAGTCTAACTTCCGGACTTCACAGCCTCCTGCACACACCCCCATGGCGCCTAACTAGATTGCCACGTCTAGGGGGCTCCTCCATCCCGAGGAGATTTCACAACCACCCCAGTGATTCCCAACGTAACCTCCTCTTCCTCCAGCCCTGTCACAACCCCGCTGTCCAAGGCAGCTGCCATATGGGGCTCGGCAGGTAAACAAGGGACACTGATTAAACTGGCAGGGAGCCCCAGGCAATTGAATGAAGTGGCAATTTATGGCACACCAGCCCTCCTCCCTGCAGAGTCTTCCACTCCCACCCAGCCGCCCAGCACCCCCAAATTGCAAAGCGGAGCAGGGAGAGGGAGAGAAAAGGAATTCCTTTTGCTGCCTGGAGCCCATGGACTCTCTGTTGCCTAGGAAGCGCTAGGCAAGCTCCCCCACAGCGCCCCACAATGAGACTCAACCCTGCTCCCTAGTGATGAGAGTGACATTTACTCTGTTTCCAGGTCCATTCTGCTCTCTGGCCTGTGAAACAAGGTGGGGGCGGGCAGTTTAGTGCCAATGGTGATGGCACTTTGGGGTGCAGACTGCCATCCTCTGGGACCGTCCCTGAGTCCCCCCATACTCATTTCACCCAGGGCCTCTAGGGATTAATCCAGTCTGAATGGGGAAAATCGTATGGTCCGCTGTAGGGCTCTTCTGCTGTGGGAAATAATTAAATACGTTCACATTTATATGGAAGGCAGCATTTCCTAGTGGATAGAGCACTGCACAAGGGTTCTCTCCCCTCCCATTGGTCTGCTGTGTGACCTTGGGCTCCTCTTGGCATCTCCATTGGCCCTCCCACCCTCTGTCTCTCTCCTCTACTTAGATTATAAGATTTTCAGAGCTGGGGCTGACTCTCACTCTGTGTACATACAGCACCTAGCGCAATGGGGCCCTGCTCATGGTCGGGGAGTATAAGGGAAGAGAGACATGCACTCGCGGGACTTGAGCTAGTGAACTGAATATAGCAGCAAGGACATTCTGGCTCGAGCTGGAGCAGGCCTGAGAGCCTGAGCATCCACCCAATCTGAAACGTCCACACGGCAATTTTTCAGCGCACCAGCTCAAGCCCCATTAGTGTGAGTCTGTCTGACAGGTCTGAGACTCTCCCTCCCAGCTGCAGTGTAGACATACCCAAAGCGCTTCTGTAACACACACCCTAATACTAATAACTATCCAGCATCTCTCCTTATGGGTCCCCAAACCACTTTGAAACGCCACTGAGCACCAGGAGCACCTGCGCGATCGGCCAATGGCTTTAACAATCACTTGTGCTTTACCAATCAGCCCCTTGGCATTGCGATGACCATCTGCCACGAATTAAGGGCGGACCTGGGAGCCCTCACTGTTGGTGCTGCTGCTATCTTCACCAGCAAGAGCAAGTTCTTTCATCAACCGCACATTTCCTTCCATTTTAGCACAGCGTGTCCATGAGCAAAATACAGAAACTTGTCACTGCGCTAAGCACAAAACAGCATTTTCTGAATGCTCTGCCTCAGTCGATCAGTCAAACGTTCCAGCACTTGCAGGTTTTGCTAGCTCCTAAAGCCACATGTTGAGTGAAAGTCCTGCAGATGATTCACCATCCCGAGCAGCTGACCTCCATGGGGGCTTGTCAATGGGCAGGGAAACTCCCGCTCCCAGTCCTTGCAAATGCTGAGTGACAGAAATCCCAGTGCTCCCAGTCCCTGCAAGTCCTGAGAATGCAGGGGATCCTACATG
Source organism: Caretta caretta (assembly GCF_965140235.1). Classification (NCBI taxonomy): domain Eukaryota; kingdom Metazoa; phylum Chordata; order Testudines; family Cheloniidae; genus Caretta; species Caretta caretta. The sequence goes on from NC_134215.1 coordinate 6,930,647, forward strand.
GAACTCATCTCCATGGAACTCCATGGAACTCATCTCCACGTGAGCTACAGCTTGTGAGCTACAGCAAGACGAGAACTCCACTCTCCAGCGACAAAACTGCCTCTTTTGCCTCGGTTCAAATCTCTGACTGAGATCTTGCATCAACCATCAGTCCTGTTAGGGGAACAGCTACACAGTCCTCTCCTAGAGTGTGTGGCAGGGCCAATCGGTAACCCTCTATGGAGGCCCAGAGGCAGAGTCCTTCTCTTTACTTCTAAAAAATGGTATTTACAGCAAGGTAACTAACATCTGTGACCTAAATTGAGGTAAAACATACTGAAGACAAGGCTCTCTAGTTTTACCCTGCGAAAAATGAGGCAAGGTCAATCCCAGGTGTGGGTCTAGGGCTGACCTTGCCTCATTTACCTCACAATGAAACTGAAGTGCCGTATCTTCACTATGCTTTTACCTCAGGAGAGCTCGCATGCATTAGTTACCCTGAGGTGACGGGGTGCAACAGTGAAGACAAGGCCTTAGGTTATCACAGTTCAGAACTTCTCTGCTGGGACGTGATTATGGCGTCTGGGTTGCTGCCACACGGTGCAGCACCATCCCAGGGAGACAACGCGTCATGGTGCACAGACACGTCAGCCCCCACGAATACTTCAGGACTGTTTTAAAGGCCTCGGAAGCTCTGCTTCTGGAGCTGATGACAGCAGCCCCCATCAAAATCGGGCCTGGCCTGTGAGAATCAGGGCATGTGCCTTCCCTGGATGAAAAGAGGTCACGTTTCCGGAAACACTGGACAATACCAGAGAGGCCACGCTGCACATAACAAGGCAGATGGTAACAACACACGGTATTGTATCTGTTTGCTTCAGCCTGTTTTATGTGCACAGTTCAGGATCTCCTAGGCAGTGGTTCTCACACTGCAGACCACGGACCATCAATAGCTTGCAGACCCTGTTCCTAGCAGGCTGCCGGATGAACCATTCTGACAGTCAAGCAACAGGGAATGGGGATATTGGTCCATGAGACAGTCTCCTCCTTACAAACTTAGCCACCGAATGCCATTGGTGAACCATCATCAAATCTGTCTGTCTGACAAGGTGCTTACATGGCCCTTGACACCAAATGATGGATGACTGGGTCTCAGGGAGGGACAGACCAAGGAGGAAGGGTCTGGAAGGTTGGTGAGGAGACATCATAAATATAAAGGGAAGCACTTTCTGTATACAGTGCTATAAAATCCCTCCTGGGCAAAACCCTTTCACCTGTAAAGGGTTAAGAAGCTAAGATAACCTCGCTGGCACCTGACCCAAAATGACCAATGAGGGGACAAGATACTTTCAAATCTGGGGCGGGGAGGACAAAGGGTTCTGTCTGTCTGTGTGATGCTTTTGCTGGGAACAGATCAGAAATGCAAGCTTTCCAACTCCTGTTAAGTTAGTAAGTAATCTAGCTAGAAAATGCATTTCTTTTGTTTAATGGCTGGTAAAATCAGCTGTGCTGGAGGGAATGTATATTCCTCTTTTTGAGTCTTTTTGTAACTTAAGGTTTTGCCTAGAGGGATTCTCTATGTTTTGAATCTGATTACCCTGTAAGGTATTTACCATCCTGATTTTACAGAGGTGATTCTTTTACCTTTTCTTTAATTAAAATTCTTCTTTTAAGAACCTGATTGATTTTTTACTGTTCTTAAGATCCAAGGGTTTGGGTCTGTGTTCACCTGTACCAGTTGGAGAGGATTCTTATGAAGCCTTCCCCAGGAAAGGGGGTGTAGGGCTTGGGGGGATATTTTGAGGGAAGATGTCTCCAAGTGGTCTCTTTCTCTGTTCTTTGTTTAAAACGCTTGGTGGTGGCAGCATAAGGTTCAAGGACAAGGCAAAGTTTGTACCTTGAGGAAGTTTTTAACCTAAGATGGTAAGAATAAGTGTAGGGGGTCTTTCATGCAGGTCCCCACATCTGTACCCTAGAGTTCAGAGTGGAGAAGGAAACTAGACAGGAGATAAGAAAAGAAATACATTTATACAGAGCTCATCTAAGCAGCAACCAACGCCGGGAGAGGAGAACTGTCCCCAGTGTCTGAGGGACGCAGAAGAGATGAATATTTTAGGGTGGCTCAAGGAGGTCTAACTACAGATAATGGTAGGAAATTAAGCTCAGGGGAACTTTGCCTGGAGATGAGGAGATATTTCCTAATGGTGAAATTGATTAGACTGTGAAATAGCCTCCCTAGTGTACGGGTAAGACCCTGGTGCTGGAGGCAATTGCAGCTGGACTGGAGAAAGCCCTATAGGGAACAGTTATGCATTGCTCTGGGACTAGATGAGCTCATAGGTTTTATGTCCTGCCTCGAACCTCTATGAATCTTTGATTTCTTTATCCCTGAAATGTGATGTCTAATCTTCCCCCGGGGAGCAGAGAGGCTGTTCCAGAGTACGGTACATCAGTTAAGTGGAAGGATCTGAGGTGGTAATGAACAGGCTGACCTTGTAATCAGAATAATGAGCTCAGGTTTGGTGCACACAGGCAAAGGCAAACACGTGCAGGAACAGGCCTACCCAGACATGAGCAAAATCCCCAGGAACTGGGTGCATCCGTCACAGTAAGGCTGGAGAATCCAGGCAGACAATAAACAGCCCCGGGCTCGGGGTCCCCTTCCTGACTATTTCCCAGCTCTGCTGACTCTGGGAGAATTTCACAGCCTGCCGACTGGAAGAGAGGGAACAAAGCAATGATCAGTCCTCTCAAGAATGGGGGAGAAGGCACTGGGTAGGGAGGGTGGGGAGTGGGATGATGGAGAGAGGAGAGGGGACTCGGCAGGGGGCAAGACAGGGAGAGAGAAGGGGGTGATGGGAGAAGAGGGAACTGGGGACAAGGTTTGGAGGTGATGCGGGAGTGCGGAGGAGGCTCAGAAGGCGAGTGACACTGTGATGCTTCCTGGGAACCCCTGAAGGACCCAAAGGGTCTGGGTTGCCATGGGCAGGAGTCCCCCAGGGAGGCAACAGCCTCACAGAGATGACAGTGGCCTCTCTGGTCCCGGTGTCCCCTTGAGAGCCCAGCGGAGCCGTGGCTCCCATCCTTGGCCCTCAGGAGAGGCCACGGGCTGTCCTGCCACACTGGCACCTCCATGATGGCCATCGGCAGCACCTCATCACAGGGACAGCAATCCTTTCCAGTGGGTCCCTGGATGGACGGTAGCACCTACCCACCAGGGCAAGTCTTCAGAGCCCGCCCGCAGGCACAGGAGGGGGCGCTCGAGATCAGGGGCCCCTGGGTGCAAGGTGCGGCCGCCGCCACCTTCCCAGTCCTGGCACGGCCATCTTCCTGGCTGGCGGGCAGGCGACTGCTGGATGGAAGCCGTCCAGCTCCGGGTTCCTGATTCCTTGGCCCCAAGCCCGCGAACGGCTACAGGGCAAGTGCCTGAGTTGTATTTAGGGGTCTCTGGAAAGCAGTCATGTCAGATCTCTTTCTCTGCCCAGCAGCTGCTGTTGACACTCAGGTGGGAGCCAAGGGAAAAGGCCAGCGTCACGTATCTTCTAGCACTTCTTAACTGTGATTTCGAGTTCCCCCTCTGGCTTCTAATAGCCCCCTGGAAGCTTAGCTCTGGGATCTAATTTCCTTACAGAAATAGCTTCACTCGGTTGCATGTGCGCACAGGCCGGTTATCATAGGGCTGCATTATGGGCAGAGCCGTCTCTTGGGTACGGTGCATCGGGGCGACCGCTCCAGGCCCCGCACTTTGGGGGGCTCCGTGGGCCAGTGCGATTGGCAGGCACAGTCAGTCCCGTAAGTGACGGATTCGTCACTTCCACCCGGGCTCTGTACCCTCCTAGGGATGGCCCAGACAACGGGGGTTTGTTTCTGTAGAGTTGCCTGGGAATGCCGGGCTGGGAACGCTGCTCTGTTTCTGTAGGGTTGCTCATAAATGCCGGGCTGCCAAGATGTGTGCCTTGGGGGTATTTTTTTAAAGCATATTTGTTTGGATCTGAAAACCCCAGACATCTACTTAAAAAAAAAAAAACCCAAACAGCTTTATCCCAAGCCTGATAAGCTGGGAGCTTCACAGTGGGGGTGGCGTTGCTATAACGTGCTGAGGTGGTAGATTCAGGGAAGGAGCTCTCCGTTCCCATAAGAGCCCAAGATCTGGGTGCAGACCGGTGCATGTTTCTGCAAATCCACTGAGCGACTCCTGCAAGACAAGAGTTCCCCTGACCTCACCGACGCCTGCCTCCCCCCAGTCCAGGAGTGTCACAGACCCGAACAGTGACGGTTTGGGGCAGCGAGGCTGTTGCATCAGTTCCACCCCGGCCACGGTTGGAGACTTCTGCGTCCATTAGAGGCAGGACGGGCACAATCCGGCCTTGTGGATTCCTGCATCTGATTCTCCTCTAACTCACACCCTCTCTGCAGCGGTGTAATGCCACTGACTTCAGTGGAAGTACTCTAGATTTACACCAGGGCCTGTGGGAACAGAATTAGGCCCTCCGAGCAATCTGCCACTTTGAAACGCTCCTAGATGACTCAGGAATGGAAGGTGATGTGTTACAGACCCCAGATTTGCAAGATGGTCTGAGATTTGACCTGTGACCATGCTAGCCCAGGCTAGTGATGATCTCCGAGCAGGTGCAAACACAAGGATAGTGCTCTCAGATTGGCTACAGCGTTACTCAGTGGCGGGGATACACTCAGTTAAAGCAAGCCCATGTCAACACCTCACACTAAACTGCTTTGTCCGAGGCCCTGCTGTCGTTTATGGTCACACGGCACCCACAATATAAAACGAGTGCAGCTCTAACAGGTAAAGCAAGACGCTCCCACGTCACACGGCAGGTTCCAGCCTTGCTCGTTCCCCAGCTTCCTGCCCACACTGGATAGATCTCCCCAAGCCGCAGCGAGGACAGCCTGTCAAGCAGGGATTCCCTTTCTGACGCTAAGATGGCGTGATCTGCCTGGGGCAGCGAGTTGCGCTCACAGTGCCATCTGTGCAGCTTCGCCAGACGCTCTCCTCTGTGGTCCCTGCGGGCCACAGAGCTCTGAGAACGTGCATGCACGTCCACAGCCTTCAGCAGCCTGTAATTACTGCTAAATCCCAGCTCTCCGTCTGTGACCAGTTCTATGCACCAGCTGGCTGCTTTCTGCACGGTGTCTGCCGGTTAGCGCATAGGGCTGGGAGTTGGGAGACCCGGTTTCCAGCCCCAGCACTCACTCACCTTGTGACCTTGGACAAGATCCCCCAAGGTATTTAACTCCCTTTCATTCTGATGAGGTTAGGCCCCTAAATAGCCTGGAGGAGCTGGGCCTTAGCCCACCTTTCCGTGCCTCAGTTTCCCCATCTAGAAAAGAGATGATAATACTTTTGTAAAGTGCTTTGAAATCCTGGGATTAAAAAGTAGAAGATTAGTTATAATCTATTACCTTGCTCTAAGGATACTGGATGAAATCTGGACCCCACTCAGGTCAATGGCAAAATCCCTGCTGATTTCAACAGGGCCAGGATTTCACTGTGCTTAAATACTAGAGGGATGGGTGCAATAGGGAACCCAGGCACGGAGAGATCTCCCATTTTCCTTCCCCTCCTCAAGGTTCTGTGACAAAGCAGCATGTTTGTACCCGTGGAGGGTCTGCCCAGGAAACCCATCGACAATGGGTGGGCGGATTCAGCCCACCACCACCCATTTAACCAGAGCAATTGCACTGCAAATGGCAGCAGCTGGATTTCAGTTCAGTATGCAAAGAGGCGAATGATCCAATTAGCTTCTGGGCTAACAGCACACATGTACGCTTCAGGGGCCTGTTATGTGCATAAATACATATGGAGTTACACTGAATGCTTCTGTCATCAGCTGCATAAGCAACCAGACCCCTCACCTCCAAAACAGCCTGCTGACTAATGACCCCTGTACACAAACTGATTATCACAGAGTCCACACTGGAAGCGCAGGGAGGGTTTTGCTATTGTGCCCCTCCTCCCCCCCCCCACACACACGCACAACCGGAATTGCTCAGTTTTCTGCCATCCCTTCCCGTTATCTGCCCAACACAACCCCATTAGACATCGTAGACAGTTGGATCAGGCCCTAGGCTATGATCTCTGGGCCCCTGTACATTTCACATTGGGCGGATGCAAACTCGGCCACTTCTCCTTCGGGCGCTAATGGGGACCCCTGGAGTTACCCGGTGAAAAGCGCTCCAGGAGGCCGCAGGCGGGGTCAGGAGCAGCAGTGGGAGGTGGGATTCAGATTGGACTCAGCTGTCTGTGACAATACAAGCTCCTGCAGCCCTGGCCCTGACCTCAATGGGATCCACACGGGTTGCCAACTTTCTGATCAAACAAAACTGAACACCCTTTCCCCGCCCCTTCTCCGAGGCCCCACCCCCCTCCCTCCATCGCTCACTCTCCCCCGCCCTCACTCACTTGCTCATTTTCAGCAGGCTGGGGAGGGTCCCTTTTTGGACACCTGGGAACCGGGCCGGGCCTGGGCTGCACCCAAACTCTCCCAGGGCTGTCGGGATCCAGAGTCTGGGCTCAGTCAATGTAGAGAGAGGGCCTGAAAGGTCACAAAGTTTGGGGTGGCTCCAGATGAGCAGGGGGTTATTGAGTCAGACTCATCTTGAGGCTGAAAACATAGCCCAGGACTTGCGGCTGCTCTCGGCTCAGTTTGGGATCAGCCTCATATGCCAGTGGGCTCAGGGTCTGTCCCCAGCCAGCAGCCCCTTAACGCCCTAGGGCCCCCAAGGTTCCAAGTTGCCACATACCCTTTCTTGCCACAAGCTGTAATAAGCCAGGATCCTCCGTCAGCAATCGCCGGCCCACCGCAGCATCCTCAGGTTGGTGCCAGCTGGAAAGACGTGACCCAGGAGGCTTTCAGCAAACAGGTCTCAGTTGCACTTGAGTCTGGAGTTAGCTGCATGCAACCCACCTTGATCCAGCCAGCTGCACTTCCTGATGTGGGCCACTGCCTGGTCTCTTAAAGGACAGTCCACCACATCCGGCAAGATTCAGCGTACAGGCCTCGCCAAGGGGCTGCACCACCCTTGTCTTCACACGCACCGTGCTGTTGTAGCACTTGAATGAAGACACTACTGTGCTGAGGGGACAGCTTCTCCCGGCGGTGTAGTTAATCCACCTCCCCGAGAGGCCGTGGCTATGTTGATGGAGAAGCTCTCCCGGTGATGTAGCGCTGTCCACATGGGGGGCTAGGTCGGTATAACTACGTCGCTCAGGGGTGTGGATTTTTCACAGTTGTACCCATCGAGGTGTGTAGTGTAAACCTGGCCACGGTTTTAACCCTGAGTGCACTGGCCTTCCCCAGCTAGCCAGCCAAAGAGACACTTTGGCGGACGCGTCTGAAACCTGTAGAGGGGACTTTGGCGGACGCGTCTGAAACCTGTAGAGGGGAGACGGACGAGATGGAAGCGCCCTGGGGCTTGTGAGGATTTTCTTCCCCCTGACTTGGGTTCCCTGTGTCCAAACAGCCGTTGTCAGGGGAGTTTGGATGAATGCTTCTGACTTGGGCACAAACCAGGGTAGTTTCTGCAAAATCAGACCCATCAGAACGGCAGAGCAGGAGCCCATCTCATCGGGACCATAAAAGTTAGGAACAACTTCTGCGAAAGGGGCACCTGTATAGTGAGGACAGGGCCTATGCTAAGAAATGAGTCCAAACCAGAACCCTAGCTCCGCACATCCCCCCCCTTTACCTCCAAACTATGGCAATGTTTGATCCGAATCTAGATCCGAACTTCACAGCTTGCACCCCAGCCTTCCCTAGATGTGAGCCGGCTCCCCACACCCTCATCTGCGCCTGCTCCCATCCCCCTCTGCACACCCCCACCCCCTCTCTGAGCTGCCAGCTAAATGTCAGCATTCATTGATCTTAACTTTGCTGAATGAGTCATTCCCTGGGCTGTTTGCAGGAGAGCCGAAAATACCTCCGGAGAGCTGGGGCAGATGGGCTCTGTAACTTGCCAGCTCCTCATCCAGTTAGGTTCTGTCTCATTGCGCCATGGGGCAGCTGCCCTCCTGCGTCTCCCATTCCCGAATGGCTGAGCGCCTCGCTCAGCGGTTGCAAGCAAGCCCTGCAAGCAAAGACCCTGGGGGGTCTGACCTGCTGCCACCTGCCTAACGGCCCCATTACCACAGAATCTGACCACCTCATCAGTGCCAGAGCAGGTGGAATGCCACCAGACCCCAGGCGTCGGCGGGCGGGATCAAACCTGGGGCCGCTGGAGCTGAGTGCCTGGGCCTCTACCGCATGAGCTAAAAGCCAGCTGGCTGTTAGCTGAGGCTGAAGAGCAGACTCAATCTCTCTAAGTGGTCTCAGTGCCGCCGGATGGGACACACCACCACACCCAGAAGGTGGGTGGGTTACACATGTACCATCACAGCACCCCCGAGAGGCAGAGCTTTTATCCCCGCTGTACAGATGGGAACTGAGGCACTAAGTGACTCTCCCAAGGTGACACGGAGGCTCTGTGGCTGAGCAGGGAATTGAGCCCTGGCCTCCCAAGTCCCAGGACCCGCCCCACCAGATCCTTCGTCCACTCTCAGACTCAGCAAGTCTCCCAGCAGGACTGGGTCGCTCTCACTTGTGTGAAGGGTGCAGACTTCCACACCAGGGAACAATTGCTCGGAGGGCCCTGACGGACAGGAGCTAGGGGGAAATGTACTGAAACTGAGCCAGTCACATAGGCCAGGCTATCAGTTATTACCACGTTTCAGCATGTGAATCATCCTGCAGTCTCACAGGAATGTGACACCAGGCGGTGGGCACAGAATGGCCCTGCTGATTGCTCTCAGGCTCCATTTTACAGCAGTTACCGTTAGCTGGAGCTATCCCAGCAAAGTCTCTGGGAGAGAGGAAGGATGGCCTTGTGGGTTAGGCACTGGATCGGGACTCTGGGAACGACCGTTCATTTCAATTCTCTGCCACAGACTCCCTGCGTGACCTCGGCATGTCACTTATTCTCTCGGTGCCTCAGTTTCCCTATCTGTAAAATGGGGATAACAGCATGGCCTTTCAACCACTGCTCCTTGGGCTCAAAGAAGAAGCAATGAAGTGACTTGCCTCTTGTCACAGGCAAGAAATGACTCCAGCTCTCCTGAGTCCTTAACCAACAAACCACAAGACCAATGTACAGAGCACTGGACTGCTGGGACTGTCATTTCCTTTCTGTGCCTCGGTAACTGCTTTACTGCACTCTTCTCCCGGTGTGTAGCAATATCAGCCCAGGGGTGGGAGGCAGATGAATCAGCAGGTGAATCTAAAGAAGAACTATGCTCGACAGCCAGGCACTGCCCGAGCAATGGACAAGGGGAGGCATGAAGCTTCTTCCATCTCTAGCTAGTACGAAAAAAGCAAGTGGGAGGAAGCAAGGTGCTTTCTTAGTTCATAAGGTTTCAGGCCAGAATGGGCCATTAAATGATCTAGTCTGACCTGTTGGGCAGCAGGTGAGCCCCCCGTTCAGGGAGGCTAGCCCCCTCCGCCCGAGGCCCTGCCCCTACCCAGCTCAAGGCCTTGCTCCTCGCCGGCCCCCCCATGTCCACTGGAGTCAGAGTAGCCCTGAGACCCCCACCCCCACTGTGGCCCCAAGACGCTGACCAGCCCAGGCCAGCCCTGGTTGCCCAAGCTGTCCCCGCTGGCTTTGGGGGAGAGGCAGAGAGGCTGCCGGCTGGCCCGAGCCCCGAGCTGAGCCCCCCCGGCTTTGGGGGAGAGGCAGAGAGGCTGCCGGCTGGCCCAAGCCCCAAGCTGCCACCGCTGGCTTTGGGGGAGAGGCAGAGTGAAGGTGGAGCCTCGGGGTGAAGCATGGGCAGGGTCTGCCCTCCGGTGTAGCATAGGCTGTTACATTTCACCCCGAGACCCCTGTACAGAGCCCCCTGACGTTAGCCCTCAGGAGACCAAACTGTCAGGAACCACCAGCACAGAACAGGTGAGGCCAAGCTGCCAGCAGCGTCCCAGGCCCCTGCAATGCAGGGAATTGAGTGGGTGAGAAATTCCCTGATGGCCCCAGCCTACGAACCACACCCCCTGCTGCAGAGGAAGGTGGAAACCCCCAAGGAAAAAGCCCCTGCGAGTTGCTCCGTGGGCACTGGCAGGAAGAACCCACACACGACGTGTACAAGCCAATGTCTCCATTGTCTTCGCGTCCGTGTGAAACCAGAGGCCAGGACAGAGAAATGAAAACGGGGCTGCGATGTCCGGCAGCAAGAATTTACATGGCTGGGCTGACGGGGGTGCGCCTTTCCTGACTTTCCAGGCTTTAGGGCGGCAACGCAGGGCCACGCAAACAAAGCTAGGGAGCCCATTAAAGGGGCTCTGTTCAGATCAACATCAGAGCTCCCACCCCCTGGATCTCAATGGGAGGTTTGCCCGAGTGAGGACTGAGTCGAGGCCTCCGGATTTGGTCCATCTGAAGTGAAAGCCATTCAGACTGCACAGGGTGTTCATGCCCCAGGGCGGGAGTGGGGATTTACCATCACTGATTGACCACCGAGTGGCAGAACAGTGATCAGAGAGCCCAGAACACCCCACTGCTCTCTGGGGCGTACAGCCTCACTCCAGGGCAGACCCACAGGGCACTCTATGGATTGAGGGGGCCAGCTGCAAAGAGCGGGTGTGGGGTCACAGCACAAGTACCAGTCGTTACTGGAAGGAACTGGGGGATTCCCATGGTGGGAGTGTGCACTTGTGGGGCGTGGGCCTCAGGACACATGGGGGACTCACTCACTCACCCGGGAGAGACAAGCTCTGGGAGCTGTTCCCAGGAATCTGCATGGGAATTGTATCAACTCAATTCCTTTTCATCTGATGCAGCCCTAGCCATGGGGGCCACCCTCCCTCTCCCAGGGGGGTTTGGGATTTGTATAGTGGGGTGGGGGTGGCACTCCCAACTGAGTCCTGAGTAGAACTTTTCGGCTTTGGTCTTGTACGAGACGATGCTTTGCACATTCGTTCCACCACTTTTCTCAAACGCTGGTTGCCCCCGGTGACAAAACCAACAACTGCCACCTCCAAATACGCCCTCCTCTGCCGCTCCCCCAGGCTCGCCCTGGGCACAGTCTGGGTATTGGGCTCTCCGCACACCCTCGCCCAGAGCCACAGGGAGAGGGAGCCTGGCTGCAGCAGCTTTTGCCTCTTGTCTTTGGCCTGGCTCGGTTTTTCCTTCTGCAAGGGGACTCTGCATGTGCTAGATATAAACCTAAGCAAGAGAGGGGGAGCCGGGGCGGGTAAGTCCCTGGCTGTCTTGTGACATTCTGAACTGGCTAAAAGAACAGGAGGACTTGTGGCACCTTAAGAGACTAACAAATTTATTAGGGCATAAGCTTTCGTGGGCTACAGCCCACTTCATCGGACGCATAGAATGGAACATATAGTAAGAAGATCTATATATATACACACATACAGAGAAGGTGGAAGTTGCCATGCAAACTGTAAGAGGCTAATTAACTAACTGGCCAGTGTGTATGGGTGCCACTGTCCTCTAGTGGATGGAATCGGAACTGCTCCTCTCTGTGTTGTCATTTTAATTATCTGTATTATCGGGGCAGCTGGGAGCGCCAGTTACGGACCAGGACCCCGTCTGTCCTAAGGGGAGTTCATTATACCCAGGACTCTTGGCAGTAGGGGTGTGCCTCCTGTACGATTGGGCTGCGGCGCTGAAAGCCCTGGAAAGTTAAGTGGCAAAAGCCGGCCTGAAAGTGAAATGGGGTAAAACCCAAATTCTTCTGGTGGACGACCTGGAACACGCTGCCAGCATCTAGCGGGCGAAACCGCTAAGTCGAAATTGTCAGTCATGTCCCCGACGTCGGCTCTGTTGTGGAGAAGTTGGGTGGCAGCGAGAAGGAACGCGACGCCGGTGCTGCGAATGGGGAACGTCCTCAAAAACGTCTTTCGCACACCACATGCCCCACTGAGGAGAGAGAGGAAGCGGAGGCTGTGCCAGGCTTTGGCGGTCGGGATCCTGATCTGCGCGACTGAAACACGGTCCCTCGCTGTCAAGATTGGAAAGAAGTTGGAGGTCGTTCAGATGAAGCGTCTCCGAACGATCGGAAACACCAAACAGTTTGAATTCACATTGAATGACGAGATGCGTCTTCTACCAAGACAGGTCCCAGTCTCTCTCTCATCCAGCGCTCTCTATGTTGGTAGGAAGAAAAGGAGGACTTGTGGCACCTTAGAGACTAACAAATTTATTACAGCATAAGCTTTCGTGAGCTACAGCTCACTTCATCGGATGCTGTAGCTCACGAAAGTTTATGCTCAAATAAATTTTTAGTCTCTAAGGTGCCACAAGTCCTCCTTTTCTTTTTGCGGATACAGACTAACACGGCTGCTACTCTGAAACCTGTCATTATGTTGGTAGGATCATCTGCTCTGAAGGCCAACCAGCTGCCCTGGGAGACCCCCTTCCACTTGGATCCAAACAAAGCAGGATGGAAAAGACCCCCCTGAAAGACCTAAAATAGGATGGCTGGACGGCATCTACAGACTCCTGTCCCACACAGGTATTTTACCCTGTAACACGCCAGATTTGGCTGAGGGCAGATTTGGTTCAGCAGCCTCTCTTCGTCCCCGCCACAGCGTAAGGACGAACGATGCTGCACTGCAGACCAAGAACCAGCAGAGGGTAGCAGCCTCCCGCCTCTCCCAGTCCTGCCTGTGCGGCAGACAGCTTGTAAACGGACCGGCAGCGTTTTACACTGTCCCAAGCGAGATGGATCTGTTGACAGTGTGAAAGCCCAGCCCGCGCTTCAGAGCGAATGCAGGGCCCCAGTCCCGGTATTCAGTCTGTTGCCTGGCATGCCCTGTGCTGCCGCAGGAAGCGGTTTCACTACGAACAAGCACTTTTGCTGAATGCATCTGAGCCCGGTGCCGACCCGCTGGGGATGAGAACCAGAAAAATTCCAGTTCCAGGTCATGTCAGGACAGGTCCAAACCCGCCAGCCACAGCACTTCCCGGCCACGGCGGTACAGTGCAAATCATACAACACTACAGTGCATCGACATGGTTCATTGGCACGCTGGCTAGCCCATTAGAGCCCTAAATGGCACCGTGGGCCAGATTCTTACACTGGTGTAGAGCAGGAGTAAGTCCGCGGTGTTACGGAGTGGGACGGGAAGCTCAGGCCCCGCGATAATGAGATTGTACCACGAGTTTCGCAATATGCGGTGCTTTTCCCACAGCCTCCGCGGCTGGAGCCCGGTGACTCGGTGAGAATCTCAGCTTTTCAGAAGTACCTTCCCAGCCTTCGGGGCTGCAGCGGGAAGCGGGAAGCCGTGACCCCTCCAGGCCCTGCAGCGGAAGGCAAATGACATTCATTGTTTTTTAATATCTCATGATTTTTAAGCCAATCTCCCGGAAGGCCCGGCAAGGGCAGGCGTGGGGCTTCTGAGCCAGGAAACTGCCGGCCACGGTTGGTGTGTTCCGAGAAGCAGGACTGGGTTTGTCAATAAACAGGACTGGACCCAGGAAGAGACCTGGCTCCATCTGCAATTTGTCCTCCTAACGGAAACCACCCAGCAAGGCCCCAAATATTGGCTAACCCGGGGAGCCCACAGGGCAACTCCGCACACCCGCTTCTCCTCCCAGGCTGAGCAGCCCGGCTCTGACCTCCCCTGTCTGATCCTTCCACTTTCTCCTCCCCAGATAAAGAGCCGAGAGCAACCTCTGTTAACGTGACCTTCCCAGCCAGCCCCCCCATCACCCCTTGAGCAGCCTCCATTAACACGGCTTTCCCAGCCCCCCATCACCCCTCAGAGTAGTTCACAACAAGCTGCCTGAGTTCCAGTATCCGTCCCTTTGACCCAGGAATGTTTTCGTCCACGTGCTTCTCTCCTCGTTGGCTTTCCCCCTCCGTTGGCTTGCTTGGGCCATGTCCCAGTCCCTGCTGTGCTCGGCTCAGACCTGCCACAAACACTGCACATCCTCCTGCTGCCGGATTTTGGCTATAAGGGGCTGTGGAGTGTGATTAGGATCACCTTGGCCTCCCTCGCCCCATACTTACCCTGCCTGCCCCTCACCCTCTTGGCCTGCTCCAGGTGCTTCCTTTGACCCCAGTCATGGCTGATAAGAGCAGCAGGACAATTGCATCATAGCCTTGAGGAGCCTTGTATGGCACTTAGCTCAAGGCTGATAGAGGGGAGCTGGAGACTCCGGTCCCAGCAAAGCCTGTGGATGATCTAAAGCATCTAGACTACAGCAAAGGGATCAGTGCTAAAGCCAGGGTTTTAAGCTCCAGTGCTGGGCGCCCTAAGCTAGAACAAGGGACCTTTGTGGCCTCTAGGTGAAGGTTGAGCCCAAAAGAAGCCTTCTAGCTAAGCTGCCAGGAGATTCCCAACCCCGGAGAGTGAAGGCACACGCAGGCAATGCAAGCTTCCTCCCCACCCCTCTAGCCTTGCCAATGCCCCCCCCCCCCCACCCCCGCAACCTGCCCTGCGATTCCAGCCCTGGGTTGATGCCGGGGGTGACACGGGCAGCAGCCAGACGAGGAAACATAGAAGAGTGGGCATGACTCAGCTCAGGGGTGGGACTTAGAAAAGCCCGCGTTCAGCCCCTGATTTTCTCTGAAGCTTTGGGCAAGTCGCTCGGTGCCTCAGTTTCCCCATCTGCAAAATGGGGATTGTAACCCTGCCCTAACCCTCAGGGCATCTGGTGACCAGGCTCTGAGCTCCTCAGGCAGCAGGAGCCAGGGAAATGCACAGTCTGATTCTCTTGGGCCCAGAGGGCAGGGGCTGGAGCATACAGGGTATTTACCTTTCACCCTAACTCAGCATTCTTCAGCGTCACATCCTCTGTCCCAGAAGATGCCATCATCGTCTGGCCCAATGCCTTGCTGATCTCCCTCGCTTCCCTTTATCCTGGCCCCGAGTGAATTTTCCCACTGTTTGCAGGAAGTGCTTCCTGGGATGGTGCCAGACAAGGAGAAAACAAGAGGTAAATATTGTGTCCTTCCTCCCTGAGAGACTGCCAGCAAGGCTGAGTGTCTCTCCAGCCAGCAGCACCCCAGCAACCCCCTTCTCCCCCAGATTCCATGCACCCACTCAGGGGGTCTCAGCCGATCCCCTGCAGCTTGCCCAGGCTTCAGCTCGGGGCCCAGTTCCGTACACATCCTGTGCAGGAGGGCAGGGCATAGGGAGCATTTCCCAAGACTCTGAGGTTGCTCCTGCTGCCCCCTTCTGGGTTCACTGGGCATGAATTTTTCTGCTTGGCAAATACAGTTACCCTCATGCCCTCATCCAATCAGGGAACAGAAAAAAGTACCATGTGGTTTGTCTAGCCAATCACAAGCAAGCCAAGAGAGATCAAATGACAAACAGTCACAGCTGCTTCCCAAGGTAAAAAATCCAAATAGAAATTGACTAAATGGGAGGAAACTGCCATCTGCCCTGCCCCATCCACCAGCAGAAAAAAGAAGAAAAACTCAGAGAATAAATGACCGGCTGTGAGTGACTCAGTCCTTTCTCACAGCAAGGCAGCTATATTGGATTTGCAGTCCTCTTAATATTGGGGCTCATTTCCAATATCCTCTGAGGTCTGTCACCCCCTGGCACGCTGATCCCATCAAATTTTCCCACCCTTTGTTTCGACTGTATAGGTTGTAAATTCTTTTGGGCAGAGACTGTCTCACAATGGGCCTGATCCTGCCACATTGACGTCAGTGAGAGTTCTGCCACTGACTTCAGTGGAAGCAGGCTCCGCCAGATTATGTGAGTGTGTGTATACAGCACCTAACACATGACTAGGGCTGCCATGCCACCTCTGAGATCCAAAACTCTGGGACATCCAGACTGATCCTGAGCCCCAAAACTGGGCAGTTGGCAGTGTGTATTGAGCACCATTACAGACTCTCCGTCACATGTGCCTCGAAAAAGGGACGATCCTGGGAAAACCTTGATAGCTGATGCCCCTAATCCTGATCTCATAGAACCACAGAATCACAGAACTGGAAGGGACCTCGAGAGGTCATCCAATCCGGTTCCCTGCACTCAAGGCAGGACTAAGTATTATCTAGACCATCCCTGACAGGTGTATGTCCAGCCTGTTCTTAAAAATCCCCAATGATGGAGATTCCACAACCTCCCCAGGCAGTTTATTTCAGTGCTTAACCACTCTGACAGTTAGGAAGGAAAGCTGTCAAAGAAAGCTATCAGGTTGGTTTGATATGATTTGTTCTTGACAAATCCATGCTGACTGTAATTTATCATCTTATTATCTTCTAGGTGTTTGCAAATTGATTGCTTAATTATTTGCTTCATTATCTTTCCGGGTACAGAAGTTTGAGTCCTCCAGATGCTGCCGTAACTTACTATTGTTATAAGTAATAACAAACTTTTATTGTTTCCTATGTCACCTCATGGCCTTTTTTCACACAGGCAACAGAAGTTACATAAACTAAGGAAACAGAATGTAAAAAACTTTGTGACTGCAAACTTAGGGCTACACATTGAAATGAAAAAAAAATCTGGAAACTAATGTCTGTGCATTTCTAACATGCTCCACATCGCAGTATGTGAGACATTGATGTTTTGCTCTGCCTCCAACACGTTCTCTTCTAGAAGGCGCTGGCTGCTTCTGTCCTCAGAACATTAAGTCTTTCCCTGGTTTTGAATGTGCTTTGCATCGGAGCTGTAAAACGGGTCACTGCTTCCAACAGCGTCCCCTCATGGCCAGGGGTGGCTCTGCAGCAGCCCGCTGTAGGGTTCCTAAATCAACTTCAAACCCAGGTTTCGCTCTGTTCCCAACACCCATCCTTAGGGTCTGGGCTGATTCCCATCAAAGGTCAAAAGAAAAGTCAAAATCCCCCAAATAAAGTGTACAATGTTTAAATCAATTCCTTGCTTTAGCAGGCCTCTCCCAGCCCTGCCTAGCTGGAACAGCTCCCCCAGTGTCTCAGGATCTTTCCTGCAGGAGCCTTGCACTCACTCTGCAATTCCTCTACCCAGGCCGCCCCCTGATTGAGTCACTGACCTGATTTCCCCACCGGGGGAGCCGAGTGGGGGCCATCTCCCCTTAAAGGCACAGCCACCCTGTTACAGGGCCCATTGTTGGTAACACCCGGCCCAACTCTAAAAGCTTTCGTCTGAGGATCTCAAAGCACTTTACAAACTTGCAGCCACCGTCCCGCGAGGGACTGTAGCTCATTGCTATCACCCGACTTTACAGAACAGTAAACTGAGGCACAGATCAGCCAAATGGCTGGCCCGTAGGTAGCTGCATACTGAGCTGTTTCAGTGCCCAATCACATTAATCTGCATCTTTCCCTTGAATTCAATGGGCTTTATCTCAGGCTCTGAGGCAGCAGGAGAATTAGGAAAGGGATCCAGGAGTCCTGACTCCCAGCCCCATTCTCTGCCCACACTCTCCTCCCCAGAACATGTTCCCCATCTCCCTGTCTCCAAGGGCATCAGTTTCCATGTAACCTCTCCCTTTCCCGCCAGAGACCGGGATCCCTCCCCGGCCCGCCCAACGACAGCCAAGTGGCTTCCTGCCTGATTTCTCAGCAGGAAGAATCTCTCACTCAACTAACAAACAAAAGAAAACAAAAAAATCAAAGCAGCAATGCCTGCCTGCAAGCCCAAGCCGAGAAACAGGAAGCCAAGGGCTTCATCGCCTCTTCCTGAGCATCGCTCGGAACAGCCCCCAGGTCTTTCTGGGCCAGTCTGGCCCCTCCCTTCCGCAGCTGCATCCTCGCACCCCAGCTTCACACCGGTGGCGAGGGCAGGTGCAGCGGGCGAGAGACAGGGGCTGGCTGCCGGGAGCCCTGCCGAGCTGGGGAGCCAAGGGGGACCGGCTGCTCTGGCGCAGGATGGAGTCTGTGGCTTTGTACAGCTTCCAGGCGACGGAGAAGGACGAGCTGCCCTTTCGCAAGGGGGACACGCTGAAGGTACCTCTGCCCCGTGAGGGATTGAAGGTTTCCTTATCGAGGGAGCACCAGCCAGGGAGAAGGGCTTCCCCAGACACAGGGGCACAGCCAGCTGCCTCCAGGGATCAGACAGATGTCCTAAGCACAGCATGGCCATTCCGAGCACTTGCAGGATCCCAGTCGGGGGGAGGGCTAGGGAGTGGGGAGATCTGGGGACAGCTGAGGCTCTAGGATGCCTCTGAAATGTACTGGCCCAGAAGCTGGGATTGAGAGAGCTAGAAAGCACCTGAGACCTGCTGCAGCAGCAGGGGGAGATTGTGCTGGGTGCGGGGTTAGACAGCGCCTGTGATGTGGCGGCCCAGAGAGACGGGTAAGCCCTGAGGACCGAGCAGGGCACACAAGGGGTGTCCAGCCCAAGCTACTAGCATCCGTGGTGTGGACGGGCTTGTTTCTTTCATGGCCTGGCACCCAACCACCCCAAAGGGCTGGGAGGACTAGGAGGCATTGCTTGCCACTACTGATCCTAGCTGCACTGACGTCCACGGCCCAGCTGCCCAGGGACTTTACTGGGGAGAGGATCTGGCCCT
This sequence comes from Caretta caretta, assembly GCF_965140235.1. Taxonomy (NCBI): domain Eukaryota; kingdom Metazoa; phylum Chordata; order Testudines; family Cheloniidae; genus Caretta; species Caretta caretta. The sequence continues at coordinate 6,949,082 of NC_134215.1, forward strand.
CAGAGCAGCTCAGTCCTCCACAGATGGGGCCCAATGCTGCTCCAGGGGAGCAGTCCCAGCCCGTAGCCTGCCCGTGCAGCGTTTGGGTGTGTGTCTGTGGGTTGAGGGGGATCCCCGGGACATCTGTAAAGAGACCTTGCCTGGCAGTGGGCCGACTGCAAAGAGCAGATGAGCTTGGAATGAGGCGTCACGTGACACAGCTGAGCTCCTCCGGGTAAAGTGAGACACAGAGAGAGGATGGGCTTGCAGTCTAGGCACAGGAGTAGGACCCTGTAGATGTGGGTTCAGTTGCCAGCTCTGTGGCAGACTCCCCCTGTAACCAGGAGCAAACCACCCCATCGCTCTGGGCCTCAGTTCCCTTCTCCCTCCCTTCATTTTTACTGTAAGCTCTTCTGGGCAGAAACCGTCTCTTATGTGTGGGCCTCCAATCACAAATAGCAAACTAGGGAAATGGGGTCTAGGTGAAATGACTGTAAGGTGGGTGTGCAGCTGCTGAGAAACCAGGGAGTAGTTCACTGTCAGACTGGGAGGATGTGCCAAGTGGGGTCCCACAGGGGTCAGTCTTTTCATTAATGACTTGGGGGATGGACTAGAATGTACACTTCTGAAATTGGTGGATGACACCAAGCTGGGAGGAGTTGCAAGCCCTTTGGAGGACAGGATTCGAATTCAAAACGCTCTTGATACATTGAAGAGCGGGTCTGAATCCAGCAAGATGAAAGTCAATAAAGACAAGTGCAAAGAATGACACTTAGGCAGGCCACATCAAATGCGCAGCTACAAAATGGGGGCTCACTGGTTAGGTCGTAGGACTGCTGAAAAGAACCTGCGGTTACAGTGGATCCCAACTTGAACATGAGGCAACACTGTGATGCTGTTGCAAAAAAGGCAAATGTCGTTTTGGGGTGTATTGACAGGAGCGTCATATGTAAAACGGAGGCTGCCATTGTCCGGCTCTGCTTGGCACTAGTGAGACTGCAGCTGGACTACGGTGTCCAATTTTAGGTGCCACACGTTAGGAAAGATGTGGACAAATTGGAAAGGAAAGAGTGAATGAACTGGGCATTAGTCTAGAGAAGAGAAGGGGGGACTGATAGTCTTCAAATATGTACAAGGTTGTCATAAAGGGGATGGTGATCAAGGGTTCTCCGTGTGTGCTGAGGATAGGACAAGAAGGAATCCGCTCAGTTCACCACAAAGGAGATCTAGGGTGGATATCAGCAGAAACGTTCTAAGGAGAGTTGAGCTCTGGAACTGGTCAAGTAGGGAGGTTGTGGACTCCCCATCACTGGAGGTTTTTAAGCACAGGTTGGACAAACACCGGTCAGGGATGGTCTGGGTTTACTTGGTCCTGACTCAGTGCAGGGGGCTGGACTGGATAAGCTCTTAAGGTCCCTTACAGCTGATGTCTCTATGATTTCTGTGATCTCAGTTGGGGCAGCTCGACACACCTGGAATACAAACAGGAGCAGTAAATCTCTGAAGAGATGGTTGATTCACCTGGACACTTATTTACTCCTGTGCTTTAGATCTGAATTAATACACGGCCCCAGCGTTCTGATTTCAGTAGAGCTCTGACGTACTGGTTAAGAAAAAAATTTGTAGAAGCAGCGAAAAGTCTTTTTTCCCCAGGCTTGTGCTTGCGAAATTCTCCATATACGGTGGTGATATTTCCAGGCACTTTGTATGCGGGAGTTGGCACTGGTTCTGTTAAAGTACCATTTGCAAATGTCAGATTATTGTGTGATAAATAACGGGGCCCACTCCGAGCTCGATCGCTCCTGAGTAATGCCAGCATGCCGAAATCCTGGCCCTAAAAACATTTGCACGGCCTATGTCACATAATGCCTCTGGAGATATGGCATGGATGGGCTGGTCTGAGTTTATAGGGATAGCTCACATGGTGATGAGTGAGATATAAACACAGCTAGCCAGCTAGATACGAATGGAGATAGATAGATAGATAGATAGATAGATAGATAGATAGATGATGATTGATTTTCAGCTTAGCCCCTTTTTTTGCAGATGTAATTTTGTAGCCACAATGTATCGGGTTGGGTGTTTGGTTTGTTTCCCAGGATTTTCCCAGAGCAGCACCGATCAAATAGAAAGGGGTAGGGTGCTGAAGAGAACAACTGCCTCTTGCTCAGGATAACCTGCAAAACTGGCTCACCGCTCCGCCCCTTGTGAGCCGCCATCTCAGGCCTGTGGCAATAAAAATTGGGCAGCATTCGGACCATCCAGTAGCCTCTCCGTGTGCCCTGTGTGGATGAGCAGATTAACAGCAGCAATTTGCAGTTACAGGGCCACTGCCCTCTAAGAGATGGGCTGGTGGGTCAGGCAGTAGAAGGAGTCTCAGGAGGCCCAGGTGCACATCCCAGCAAGGCCAGACATTTCCTGGGTGATGTTGGGCAAGTTGCTTCTTCTCTCCACGCCGCGGTTCCCCACCTGCCCGATACTAACCCTGTCTTTGTAGACTGTCTCTTGCCAGGCATCTGCACAGGGCCCAGCCTGGATTTAGCCTTCGGGCGCATTATCCCCATTGCACCAATGAGGAAATCACAGCAGGGAGTAGTTTGGCCCAAGGTCACCCGGGCTGCAGAGAGGCAGGAATAGAACCCAGGTCTCCGGGTACGTCATTTATGGATAGAGCCACGCAGCCAAGGGACCGTCTCTGGGAGGGGGAGCAGGTGGGAGATGGCAGGGAGGGTGGCACCAGTGCCAACTGCCAGTACAGGAAATAACAAAGCAACCACCCGCCAGCTCTGCACGTTCAGCTGTTGCTAAGTCAGCTGGGAGCTGCTGTGCAACAGGAGCACAGAGCAGACGGTGCCTGTCACTGGCCTTCTCCGGCCCTAGGCCCGGTGGGCGCCTGGCTAACCCCTCAGTCGCATCAGCCATGAGGTAGGGGCCCGAAGGCAGAAAGGGAGGACAGAGCCTGGCTTGGGCTAAGCAGAGGAGACCAGTTTGGGAGCCGGTCCCTGCACACCTGGGGTCTGTCTGCCCCCGAGCTGCAAAGAAGTGCCTGGAGAACTCAGTGCGAGCCACAGCCTAGCTCACCTCCGTCCCCCACAATGCAGCCCCGGCGCAGCGTGACGCTCAGCAGCCAGCTCAGGACCGTCCATGGTCCCTAGCGAATTGGGTGTCTGACATGGTGGCCGAGCCATTAGCCAGCTAGCTCGTTTGCGATCAGGCATTTAAGACGGGACTCGGCTCTCGTTGGGCCAGGCCGTGAGGGGACAGCAGAGGGGCCTGGGCACTGCCGGAGAAGCAGGTGCCCGCTTTGCAGACAGCGCTGGCTTTTGCATTGCTCAGGCAAGCCCTGGCTGGGTTGGAAAGACACAGCCTGGTCTGGTTTCAAGGCGGGGAGCGGTGTCCTTTTCCACCCCACTGGGCTGTGACAGGAACTCGGCTTCCCTTGTGCAAGGCCAGAGCTTTCCATTGGTGTGCTACAAACAGGTACTTCCCCAGCTATGCTACATTGGTGCGCTGGGCGGGGCTGGAGGAGAAAGGGGGGCAGGGAGTGCTGCTCCGCAGCACCCCCTCTGGCTGGCTGGGGAATAACTTCAGACACAAAGTCCCATCCAGTTCTCTCCTGTGCGGCCGAGTTGAGACAATCCTGACAGAGGGGAAGAGGGTCCCCAGGCAACTCAACCTGCTATGAGCCCAATGATTGAGGCTCAGGCTGGTGGGCAGGGGCGGGAACGGCTGCAGGAGGGCTGGTGTGTGAATGCACCAGCCTTTCCCTTCTGGCGACTCGGGTTCAAATGCTGGAGGAGGTCAGACAGGAACAGGAGTCCGACGGGTCCCAGCCCCGTCCCCATTTGTACAAAGCCCCCAAACCAGCACCATTGCTGATGCCAGGAGAGCTCATTGCCATACCAGCTGGTTCGTGCCAGATTAGGACTGAGGGGCACCGGCAGAGCTGAATGGAAGCCCAGGGCTGAGACAGCAGGGGCTGGGGGTATTGGCATAGCCATTGGTAAGCGCAATGTTTGGTTCAAGCCAGTGCTGTCACAAGCATCTCTCACGTGCATGAGTGCTAAATTCACTAGGAAGTGTGCAAAAGGGCTGAGCCTGCTGCAGCCCTTGCCTGAAGAGCTCCCCAGCTTCAGCAATGAGCTAGCCACCTGGCACCACCGCCCCGATGAGAAGGGTGGAATTTCCCCATTGACTCGATTTCTTTGAAAGCCCCATGGCAGTGAAATAGCTCTGGACTGTGAGCACGACCCCTCATTCTTGGAAGGGACGCGTGACTCAGAGTCTAGAGTGGAAATTCCCCTCTTCCCCTCCTGCCCCACCCATGGATCCAGTCAAGAAAAAACGAATTCAGCTAGACAGAAGGGGATTCCTCCGCTGTGGCTAAAGCAGTTCCCTGTCCCAGAATCCACCAGGGCACTGTCAAAAGGCAGCTCCCAAAATGCTCAAGCCAATGTTTCTGGCTGCTGGTGTCTGGCGTAAAGGGCCACCCCCTCCCGGGAGAAGACAGTCACCCCCCGCAAAACTGGCAAAAAGGTTTAGAAACCCTGATCTCTGGGGAAAGGTTAAAAAAAACGGGCATGTTTAATCCTGAGAAAAGCAGACTGAGGGGGGGGACCTGAAAAGAGTCTTCAGCTATGTTACGGGCTGTTAAAGAGGATGGGAACATGTCCACTGAAGGAAGGATAAGAAGAAATGGGCTTAATCTGCCGCAAAGGGGATTTAGGTTAGTAGGAGAAACTTTCTAACTCGAAGGGTAGTTAAGCTCTGGAATAGGTTTCCAACAGAGGTTGTAGGATCGCTGGTGATTTTTCAGAGCAGGTTGAACAAACCCCTGTCTGGGCTGGTCGAGGTTTACTTGGTCCTGCCTCAGTGCAGGGGACTGGTCTAGATGATCTCTCAAGGTCCCTTCCAGACTGACGTCTCTATGATTCTGTGATTCCCACGGTCAGCAAGTCTCCTGAATCGGCTCCTGAGGGCCATAGGGGAATTCCCACCACTGGGAACAGTTACAACAAGGCAGGAAAAAGCAATAGAAAACGTGCCCCAGGAAAGTGCTCTCCTCAGCATTGCCAAGTCTCATGCCTGGATCACAAGTCTCATGATATGTGGTGGTTTTCTGAAAGCCCCAGCTCCCGGAGTCAGGGGAGCGCGTGAGAATCTCAGCTTGCGTTTGAAAGAACAAACCTGGTACGTGTCTAGCCCTTGTGGCTGCTGAGAAAAGGCTGAAAACGTGAATGCGAAGAGCTCAAACACCAGCAGGCAAAGAGCCCCAAGTTCAGGATGTTTAAAATCTCATGGTGTTAAGACCAGTCTCAGGATTTGTCGGGGGGGGGGGCAGGGGGGAAGGGTGCGACGCATGTTTTTTAAAGGCTTGGGGTGGGTGAGTTTGCTACAGCGGCAGGGGGGCTGGACTCGTTCCCTCCCAGACCTGTTGCAGACTCTGTGTCTCCATGGTCACAAACCCACTTCCCGGAGGGACTCGCTCAGACCCCAGAACTGTCAAAGACACCCAGTGCAAAGGGAGCATTAATGCTGCTCCTCACATCAACCAGAAGGGGTCACTAGAGAGCGGGGGGTGGGGGGCTGAGCCGGCTGCCTCTGCTGTACTCACCTGGCTCTCTTCTAGTTGTAAGCCCGGTGCCCCCAGCCAGAAGAAGAATCGGCCGGATCTCAGCTCCTCGACCCACCTACAGGGGGCTGGCCTGGTCCATTTGCTCAGGCACAGCCTTGGTTGTACTAGGCTCCCCCCCACCCCCCGTTTCTAACCCCTTTGCCTTGCTCAGAAGCATTTCTGGAGCCCGGGGTCTGTTCCCAGAGATCCTGGAATCTGCCTTCGGGCCTGGGTCCCCTCTGCAGGTCTGAGCGCTGCTGGCAGGGTTGGGGGGTTGCTGTGCTTTGGAGGAAAAGCCTGGTTTGTGTTTATTCAGCGCGTTGCTGTTTAAAATGCTCGTTCGCCTCTCCAGTCTGGCATGCAGACATGGTGCAGGTCGCGGGTCCAAATGCAGGTTTCCATCAGTACCAATATTCAGGAATGTGGGCCCAGCTTCCACCACAGGACGCAGAACGGGCCAGGGCCAGGTCGCTTGCTGCTGCAAGTGCCAGGTTCCCCGCTAACCCCCCAGGCCACCCTGGACCCCACGTCCCCCTGAAGCGCGGGGCCCCCCAAAGTGCAGGGCCAGAGGCAGTTGCCCCCGACTCTGCCTGGACCCGTTCTGGGCACCACCAAAAATGATACAAACCTGGCGCCCAGGATCAAGCTGATCTGAGTAGTAGCAGGTTCAGGCCCAGTGTGATGTGAATGGTTTCAAATCCTGTTTGCACAGCTGCACTGAACAGAGCTTCCCATTGCGTAGGAGTACTGGAAAATATTGTGAGAGTTGAACTGGGCATCGGCCCTTCTATTTATATAGCGACATTTCCTGTTGGTTAAAATAGAGATGCCCAGATTAACTCCACATCTGTCTGTTCATCTATGGATCTATTTATCTTTCTTTAGATGCTCATGTAAGATATTGTCTGTCACCTGAGGTGCTGGCATAGAACAGCTGTACCCCATGGGCACCCGTGCCAGTCTCTTGCAGGAGTATCCAAACTTTGCTGCACTGGCAACCTGAAACCGCAGGGCCACACCTATTGTCCTGGCCCTTTAAAAATCCCACCTGTCCTCCAAGGGTTTTCCTGCCCTGCAGGAGGCGCTCCATTGAATAACACTGAGTTTCTGTAAAGAAAGGAAAAAGAATACTCCCTTCCAACAAGACAGGAGGGATTTTAAAGGGCTGGGTATGCCATTTGCACAGGCTCTCCTAGAAATCCCAAATCAATGCTCAAGGCTGCCCATAATGTTCCCTCCTGCTTGTATCTGCCTGAGCAGCAGCATAGAAATTGCTGTTTGAGTTCATCAGCCATCGACCTAGCAATGGACGTGATTGGCAAAATTTGGAGCTGGATTTGGAACGTGCCGAAGTCCAGGGGAGTTCAGCCCCAGAACTTGGATCAAGCCGGTTTTAAAGACAGGCACAGCGCGTCAAATTATTGCTGCAAGAAACAAAAAGTATTGTTTTCCACAAAACCTCAGGTTCCCTATGAAAAAATATTCCATTGTGGGCCAGCTCCGATCCTGCCCCATTCGATTCCTGGAGCTGGCAGCACTGGGAGGTCGCGGTCGTTTTCTCTGTTTGAAACAGCTCAGAGTGAAATAAACATTTCAACAGCACGTTCTCTTCTCTTGTGTCCTTAGATCCTGAATATGGAAGACGACCAAAACTGGTATAAAGCCGAGCTGTACGGCTCAGAAGGATTCATCCCGAAGAATTACATCAAAGTCAAGCCACACCCGTAAGTACCTCCTGAGCTTCCACCTCGCATGGGCCTTGGAGGGTTCAAAGCAGGCCCGCCCTGGGCCACGAGGCAGCCAACCCCGCTTCAGAAGGTAGCAGTTGAGCGCAAAATGAAATGACCGTATTCCCCCCCTGAAATAACGAGCACTAGGACTTGGTATTTCTGTGCAAGGCCTCTTCCTTCAGAGGGTCTCAAAGCACTTGGCAGCTGTGGTCCGCCAAGCCTGTAAAGTAATTCATGAGCCCCATTTCACAGAAGGGGAAACCGAGGCATGGACCAAGCCAGTCACATCTCTGTGCTTCAGTTTCCCCGCCCCCTCCCCCCATGTTAATCCAGGGCTAATGACACTCTTGTTCATCAAGCGTTTTGTGATCTGTAGTTGGAAAACACATTAAAGGCAAAGTATTATTTTTGAGGCGCTATCCTTTTAAAAATCACCCGTCAAGCGATGTGCCACCTTTGGCACAAAGATTCCAGACTCCATCCCCTGGCACAGAGGTGTCCCTTCCAAGGACGCTGGCAGAACGGCGTTCGCCAATGGCACACAACTCCCACTAATGCGACCGCATCTTACACCACCTTCCTACTAGCCCAGAGATCCACAGCCCTTCGCATGGCTCCAGCACCACAAAGAGGGTTGAAAGCTGCTCGAAAAGGCTAGTTGCGGATACCCTTAGTTCAGGCTAATTCTCAGCTGGCCCAGGGCTGATGTAGCCAACTGTATGCAGCTGTTTCGAGCTCCCACTGTGTAAGGAATAGGCTGGGGCGGGACTGGAGATCAGTGCACTCTGGCGATTCTGGCCAATGGGGCAGATCCTTGGGAGCTCTTCTCCACTGGCAAAAACTACAACCTTGGGACTACCCTAATTTGTGCCTGGGGCTAATTAAGCCCCTGGCAGTTGCTGGGACTCAGGGCAGGATCAGGATCGGGAAAAGCAAACAACTCTGTGCCCCTGTGGGGACAAGGGGGAGCTGGATCACGCTTCTCTCCTTGCACCCTGGCATCAGGCACCTTTGCCCCCCACTGCCCTGGTATGAGCACTGTTCAACTGGGGTCTGGCCCAGAGGATGTTTCTTCTAAACTGTTCAGCCGATCCGGCCAAATAGTTGATCTGAAGAATTAAGCCGCTTTTGCTGTTTGCAAGTCGTTTGTGCCCAGCTTTGCTTTTCACACCTGTACGAGTGACTCCCTCTTGCACCATGAACTGACCCCAGCGCGTGTCGGCCTCGGGGACTGTCCCACTCTTGTCCTCACCTGTGGCGTAAGATTGGGCACCCGAGTCACACAGCATCGTCTCCACTCCCTGGTTGGGCATCTGTAACGCTGTAAAGGAATCGGGAAGGCTCTTCTTGGCGCCCCATCCACCCATGACCCCCAGGGTTTTCCCAGCCCACCAGCACTCACGTGCACGGATGTTCACGAGCGACAAGGGGCAAGAGGAACCGAGGAGCTGAAGGAGTGCTCCCAAAACTGCTGTACAACCCTGCCCAGACTGGGTGGCCGCCTGCTCCCCCCAACATTCACAGTGGCCCCGGGAATCGCTCCGGCCCCTGCACTGCCGACCCCCGGGGGATGAGCCCCCCCAGATAAAGCAGCCGCTGCAGGAAAGGAGAGGGTGCAGAGCTTAGCGTGGGAGACGAGTGACAGGATGTGGCTAGGGTTAAGTCAGGGTTTCTGCACGGCTCGTCTCTCTCAGCCGGGAGCACAATCGCAGCCTTGCAGAATCACCAGGATCCAGCAGCAGCCGAGGCACCCAATCCACTCACCGGCCTTTACCGGGGACGAGCCCGGCACTTCCCGTGCTGCGGAAGAGCCAGGGGTGATGCTGTGATGAACATAAAGGGGGAGGGGAGTAACTGGGGCTGGGGATCCCGCGTCACACACGGGACCCTGCGGTTCTCTCTGGCTCTCGGACCATGCCAGGCTGGGCTGCACAGTGGCACCATGCAGGCCTGGCCTGGGTCAAGCAGCCAGGATCAGACTGGGCCAGGATCGGGAAAAGCAAACAACTCTGTGCCCCTGCGGGGGAGAAGGGGGAGCCGGATCACGCTTCTCTCCTGGCATCCTGGCATGAGGGGGCCACGAATCCTCAGTGACTTCCCCCTGCGGGGAGGAGAGGGAGAGTCGTGTGCTGGAGCCAGGGAAAGAGAGAAGACTCTGTCCCTCTGAGTTATGCCAGCCCGGGGCCGCTTGGCAGGTTCAGCATCAGTGGACCCAGTCCACCCAGTGGACCCAGTCTCCCAGTGGACTCCACCCCTCTCTTCTGAGGCATGGTCTGTTGGCCTGAACGCAGGGATCTGGACTCAGCGGCCCAACCCCAGCTCAGACACTGACTCCCTCTCTGAGCTGGGGCCCAGATCCTCACTGGGTGCCTAACTCCCATTGGTAGGGTCCACTCCGAGAGGTGCCGAGGCCAATGGGGGTGTTTCATGCAGGAAGCAATCAGCCCCTGGCCGGGCCTCCGTCTGTGGCTGAGTTTCCCAGTCTCTGGCAGGGCAGCGGGCAGGGTGGTAACCAGCTGAGATGGTAGGATGACTTGCCAGGCAGCCAGGCCTTCCCCTCCTCTGCGAAGTCCCATGTCCTCCTCCATGATATCCCTCCCTCACGTCCTGTGATGGGTGTAGGGATTTCACGTGTGGGCTTCATCAATGAGGTCCAGGCCGGGCACGGTCAACTGTCGGGTGCTGCGGCATGGCATGATAAAATCAAAAGGGCCCAGCCAGCCAATGGCGGTGGGTCACCAGTGCCTCCAGCCGGAGCCTGGCCCGCCCAGGGAGGGGTGGGTTTAAGTTGGTTCTTGCTCTCTCCATCCTTATTCTCTCCCTATGGCTTGAGTCACAGGGATGCCCTCAAGACCCCGTTCTAGGGCTGGTTAAAACACTGAGCAGACAAAGGATTTGCAAACCCGAGGCCTGACAACCACGTCCCCTTAGACGGGGAGTTATTTTCAGGCCACAGGACAAAGGCTTTTGTCTAGCTCTAACCCCCTCCGCAGCGTCTGCAGCCCCAACCTCAGGGACAGTTTTAGCTCCGGAGAGAAACAGACCAGAAAGAGAAGTGAAACTAACTGGTGAGCAGCACATTTGCCTGTCAAAATCGCTGGGGTTCCCATCGTCCCAGGTGCTGTTGGCGGCTGTCATGTCTCCGCAGTGAGGGCTTAAGCCACACGTGGGTTTAAAGCTAATAGCAAAGGGTGGTGCCCCTTCCCCAAACACTGCCTCACCCCCTCTCCCGGCTAGGGACGCCTTCTCTTCTCTGCTTCACTTCTCCATAGGGTCCCCTCCCTGGCCACTCACCTGCTGTTTCCCTCCCCACCAATCCCAGCCCAGCTTCCCCTGCGCTCTCCCCAGCTCAGCCCGTCCCTTCAGGGTGGCTTAGCCCATCTCTTTAGAGCCTCGAGGACACCAGATCTGTCCCCTCAGCATGCACAGCCCTCGCACCCCCTGCTAGGGGCAGAGGCTCAAAGTTACAGCTCCCCCCTTCTCTCCTTGATTGATCCCCACACACCCCCTCTCCTCCCTGACACACCGGGGAGCAGGACCTAAGGGGGGAGCGGCAGGAGAAACAGGACCCTAGTTGGAGAATGTGAGAGGTTCGCTGCCCTTCCATCAGGGGACCCAGGCTTGTGGGCTCAGTGTTTCCAAGCCTGGACTTGAGTGTCCACACTGCACTGGAAACCTGGATTTACAATTGCTGGTCCCGGGGCTCACCGCCGTGCTAACGGCTCTGCGCAGACCTGACTTGGGTCTGCAGCTTGAGCTGCATCCAAACTGCACAATGACAGGGTTTGGCCCCAAATCACAGTTGGGCCCAAATCAGACTGATTTGCATGTGGATAGAAGGGGGGCTTGGGCTCACACCAGAGTCAGAACCCGAGGTTAGGGTGCAGTGTAGACATAGCCTTTGAATCGTTTCTCCCGAGGGGCCCATGGGGCAACCCATTTTCCCCACTGCTCTCTGTGCAGAGCAAGATGGTGGACTCCACCCTAAGTTGTCCCCATGATGGCAACATCCTTTGTGGCTGTCCTGCACTAGGTCGTTCGCTGTCCTCCGCACGATCTCCTCCCTCCAGGTGGAATCTGATCTAAGACACACCCGGTGCTTTTGCCAGGGGTAGCCGGATGACACAGCCAAGCCGCAGTAGCTGTCTCTGTCTAATTGTCCACCCTCTTCCTGTGTCCCCTCCCTGCCAGCCAAGCTAGCATCACGGCCCTCCAATGACAGGCACCAGAATTGGCCAGGCCTCGATCCACGGTAACCACAAGATGAAGACATAAACAATGGGGTGAGCGGGCCTGTGTGGTGCACAAATAGTAACGGGGAAGCCGCTGCTGCCGGGGCCAGGATGCTACAAACCAGCACACGTGCAACGAAAGGCTATTGTAACCGTGCTGCAGAGGTGGAAGGTCTGCTCATGGGGCTCTAATTATAGCTTTGCTCGGCTTACGCGAAAGGGCACAAATTGGGATAACTTTACACCCGCCCCGCCCTAACGTCTTCCCCACCATTTCAACCAGAGACGGGCATCTGCACTTCCCTTCCCACACAGTGCTGTGTTCCACCCCAGAGGTGGCTGCGTTTCAGGGAGAGGTGAACACAGACCCCCCCCTCCGGGGTGAAAGAAGGTTGTTCAGTCTCTGTGTCCCATTCGACCCTTCCCGTCTCCTGAGGGCTGCGTTTTAGAGCAATGCCTCCACACCAGCGTGTGGCCAAGGCTCTGGCAGGTGCCTGAGCTCTAGGACTCCGAGGGGCAGCGTGGTCTAGTGGGTAGGGCACTGAACGGCAACTCCGGAGACCTGGCTGCTAATCCTGGCTCTGCCACCGAGCTGCTGCATGACCGTGTCACATGCCCCTGTTCCCCAAGTTATTGGGCTCCATATGGGAGTCACTGGGGAAGAATCTCTGGCCTGGGCTACGCAGGAGGGCTAACTAGCTGGCATTAAAATTTTTCTGCACAGTCCAGCCAGAGGCCCCCTCTTCAATGTAACCTAACGCCCAGCGTCATCTCACACCTTCCTGCCCCATCTGGGCCTGGCCCGAGTTCTTGCTGGTGTGTGGGGGGTCACAGGCCTGCCATCTCCTGCTCAGCGGCGGTTCTTTGTGTGACCCCTCCAGGTGGTACGCGGGAAGGATCTCCAGGCATCTGGCTGAAGAAATCCTCTTGAAACGCAAGCACTTGGGAGCCTTCCTGATCCGCGAGAGCGAGAGCGCCCCGGGGGAATTCTCCATCTCTGTGAAGTAAGTGCCTGGCTCCTTCCTCTGATGCTCACGGCTCAGGCCCGCAGGCAGTACCCTGGCAGGATCCCTGCTGGGTCGGACATGAAGCCGCTGTGGTTCACACTGATTGAATAGAGCAATAGTCAGCTGCTCCAATTTGCACATGGGAATACTAGAGGGCATCAGCGGCGGTCAAAGGTGGGCGGTACCTTACACCTGGTTTTACACCCTCCGAGGAGCTGATTCCCCTCCTAGATCCTTCACTTCCAGCCCCTCAACATGTAAACGATACCCGCTCAGACTCCCTTACGGAGGCGTAGCTGGCTGCCCCTGCGGCTACGACCAGGCTGGCATTTCAAGGTGTCTTGTTTGCCCGTCTGCACCAACTCGTTGCACCGTCTCGCGTCGAGAAGGCAGCGTAGCCCGTACCATGTCGGGTCACGGCCTGAGTTTGCCTGGCACAAGCGGCTCACTGGCCTCGCTCCCCTGCGAGCGGGTTTTCCCCGGCCCAGGGCTCCTTGGAACTGGCAGAGAGTGCCTTGAATTTTGAACAGAGGCCAACCCAGCCGACCAGCGGAAATTCTGCACTCGCATTTCCTCCGCTGTTTCCTGACAGCGGTCGTTGCACTTCATTGCCCTCTGCTCTGGGGCTTAGTCCGGCAGGATCACACCGGCACAGAACTCAGCATATTCTCAAGGCGGCATGGGCCAGCCTTTTAGGTCACATTTGCTTTCCGGTATGCTGGGCAAGGCTGTTTTCCTCCTTTTAACACCCCCCCGCCCCCCTGCCCAGGGCTTTAAACTCCACCCTCCTGCTGCTTCACCAGGACCCAGTATTATTTGTGGCTTCCTATGCTGAGTGGTTGTGGAGTGTTGCTGTTCACCGTCGAGCAGCTGCTCCAACCCACCCCAGAGGTGGCTGCATCTCAGTGGTGGTTGAGTGAGCCTGGTATACTGACTGTAGCCTGTACTAACTGTGCTCGCTGGTGCTTGACAAGCATCCTTCGTTAGCATTAATTATTTCAATTTCAGCTGAGTGCTGGAGAGGGCTAAACTGGCCCTCACAGCTCCCCCTGGGAGGCAGGCAGCATCATGGCCATGGTGCGTGGTGGAGAAGTTGTGGCACAGAGCGGCCAAGCAATGTGCGCCGGGGCAGAGAGGGAGGCCGTGCTGGTGGGAGCCAGGAATAGAACAAGGGGCCAGCCCGCAATGGTTCCTGCTGGGCCGATGGCACTTTCCTGTGCCCATCTGCATGTTGTTTGCTCCCCCCTGGAGGGGCAGAGCGGGTGGCTAATAGGGCACCTGATGGCTGACAGCTGATGCTCTGAGGCACTTTGGGCTGGGTACCTGCACCTGGCTTTATGCTGTAGGTGTGAGCAATGGGGCCCCAAAACAACAGCACCGGGGGGTCCCTCCGTGCCAGGCACTGATCTTCTGAGGCCACAAGCAAGGCTGCAGGGCAGAGCCCGCGTATGGGGCAGGAGGAGATGCCAATGCCCCAGAAATTGAGCTGATGGGATTAACACACACCATGTAGGGGTTCCGGGATCCCCGCACCCCCCACCCCCCAAGACGAGGGTCCAGGGATCCCAGCTGTTTGTGGCTGTCCGGTCTGTAGGAGAAGCACCTTGATGTGTGTATGGTTCAGTGGGGCTGGCTGTGTGGCTATGCAGTGGCAGATGCATGTGAAGGAAGAGAGGGGGGTTGCATTTAGCTCTGAACAGAGTCCTAGGTGATCCTTAGTTCATGTGAGTTCCGGAGTCTAAACTCAGCTCCTGGGGAAGTTCCCACACACGTGAGCCTCCCCATTGCATTGTCTCAGTGGAGCGCAGCCTGGGGAAGTTCCCACACACGTGAGCCTCCCCATTGCATTGTCTCAGTGGAGCGCAGCCAGCTGGGAAAAATCACAGGCATGGAGGGAGCAACACCCAATCCCCCAGGAGGCTTTGCCTGTCAGGACACTGGCCTGTCTGTTCAGCTGGGAGCCAGTGCAGAGTCTGGAGCCCTTGGGTACTGTGAGCAGACGGGCTGCTGCATATGGTGCCAGCAAAGCGGGTTCAGGGTGGGCGGCTTCCTTCCCGCGTGCCTGGAAGTGGGGATTGCTACCACTGTAGGTATCAGGCCATGCTCTGAGCTAGACTAACGGGATCTGCAGGCAGACGCCTCCACCAGTGGGGGATATTACAGAGAAAGCAAACGCCTCCCCATTCTGGGTCTATATCAGCGTCTCCGTGTTATACCTCCCACAGAGTATTGGTGTGTGATTCCCCTACACCGGACACAAGCTGCATTTCCCACCCTGGTGATTTTTGTTCCCCGGGTTTGCAGTCTCTCCTGTTCACCCTAATGCACGGACACAGAGCCGCTCAGCAACATGGTCCACACAGCTCCCAAATGAGCCAAGAGGGGCTCTGGGTTGGGAACGTGGCCAGGAGAAAGAGGCACTCAGCTCAGGGGCTACCTGGCCTGCTGGTGCCCCATGCAATGCGGCTGCTTTCAGTGGGCTCCCAGGCACATGGGCAAAGCCAGTCCGGCCTCTGGTGTCCATGCTGGGCCCTGTCACTTTGACAGCAGCTGGCTAGCGCTCACAGATTGTTTGATCTCACCGGAAGAGAGGCGCCGTGGGAGCAGAGCTGGCCAGTGGGTCAGCTCGTCAAGGCATCCTGCTTCCAGCCCCTCCGTAACTCAGCACAGCAGTTAGCTCATTGCACAGCGCGGTAGGAAGCGGGAAGGGACGAATTCTTCCTGTCCCTGTGCCCTGCAGCATGAGGGCTGTCACCCTGCCCGAGGCACACTGGACAGCTGGTGCGGCAAGCACCCCGGGCTTGTTCTCACATGACTGACAGGCCCATTGAAACCAGACACTGGCTTTCTGGTTCCTTACAGAGAGCCTTCCCTTCCCCCACTCCAGAGCCAGCCAGCGCACCCGCTTGCAGTGGCTGAGAGGAGCCACATGGTGGCGCTCCTCCATCGCCCCTGCGTCTCAGCCCCTCAGTGGCCCAGGAGCAGGGAGCAGAGTGTTTCTTGCTTCACTGGGTGTTAGTGATGCCCCCCACCCCTTGGGGGCTCTGGCCAACACCCAGGGGGAGCAGGTGCCCTGTTGCCCCGGATCTTAGCCAGACTGAAACCAGTTCAGCTGTTGCTCTCCTGCAGGCTCAGAGGCCCTGTGGTGGGCTTGGGGGCTGTAAAGCATCCCCTGCAGGGAGCCGGGGTGCGTGGGGGACTGTCTCACAACTAAGCAGTGTGGCTGAGTGGTAGGAGCAGGGGACTGGGAGCCAGGACAGGTCAGTTCCCGCTCAGAGGGAAGGTATGCTTCTCACTTGATCGCACGCCGGTTGGCCCAGCCCTCGGTTTTGGTGTGTTTATTTTTTGCTCTGCAAACCTGTCCCCTCCCTCGCTGCAGGCCTTCCTCCAGCCCCAGATCCTCCCACGCATGCCCCGGCACCGGCAGGGGGTACGAAGCCATCTGCCACACGTGGTCGGATCTTATCTCTGCACCAACACAGCTCTGCGTGCCAGCTAGAACCACGCACGGCAGCTGGGCGGGAGCCACCAGCCGGTAGCTCCCGGAGCCGGGCACCGATAGCAC
The DNA here is from genome assembly GCF_965140235.1 of Caretta caretta. NCBI lineage: Eukaryota > Metazoa > Chordata > Testudines > Cheloniidae > Caretta > Caretta caretta. The sequence goes on from NC_134215.1 coordinate 6,965,209, forward strand.
ATCTCGCAAGGGGCTGCGGCAAAGGAACTGGGCACCACTCCCTGGAGAAAGTCGGTCACCCTGCGTGCCTTGCCTGTCACTCCAGGCTCGGACGTGCAATGGCTCTGCAAACATCTCCAGAGGATGAAGCTGGGCCCGTCAGCCTTGAAAACGACAGCCCCAGTCAGATCAGAGCCCCAGTGTGCTGGGTGCTGTACAAACACCACATAATCAGAGTCTCTGCCCCTTCCAGTCTAAGGCACAGCTAAATGCCCAGTCTCCCACACCCCTGCCTGTTTCATGGACCACTTGGCTCTCAGTTCACCGTTCATCCTGGCTTGGGCGTTCACCAGGCCGGTCTGGGTGCTTTCCAGCCAGGCAGTGTCTCCCGCCACAGATCTTTAATTAAGCATTTAAGGAGGCTCTTGCTGGTAATGAAAGCAATTGCTTCCAGGCGCTGTGGAGCTGGCATTACCTACAGCGCCAGCCCAGCTCTGCAAACCTGCCCGGGCTGCATGTGCAACCGGGGGACCACAAGAGAGCAGATCTTTGCAAGTGCCCTTGCCCCTTCTCCAACCCCCCCCCCCTTCCTCCATCTGTTCCGGGTCGTCGGTTTCACAGGAGTATAAATGTTTGGATCCATTTACCAGTAAGATGGGATGGAAGGGGAATGAACTCCTCAGTGATCTGTCCATCCCTAGACATACCCATTGTCTATCTGTTTATCTGGACGCGACCACCACAGTCCCTAAGTGCCCTCTAAATATTTCAATGGAGAAATAACAGCAATTGATGGTCAAATTTCTATGATTCTAACCTCTTTTTTTCGGCCTTCCCAGCCTGCAGGAGAAAGAGTGTGATTAGTTGACAGGGTTTTTGTTTGTTTGCTTGTGTTGTGCCTGGCAGGAGGAATGTCAGAAATGAGTTTGGCATCCCCTTCGCCAGTGGCAAGGGCAGTGGCGGTTCTCGTCTCTTGTGGCAGTGAGTTCCACAGTCTAGGTCCAGTTCCTGGGCACGTTCTGGCTCCCGCATGCTGATTACAGCCCCTTTTAGCAGAACGTTGGTCCTGTTTGTAAAACACAACTGGAGTGATGTCTGGCTGAGGCAGACTCAGTCCCACCCCAACAGGGCAGGATTTAATCTGGTGAAGCTGCTTGTGAGGATCCCAAACCTCAGCCCCGGGGAGAGCCCAGGTCACACGCCATGGGCCTGATCCAAAGCCCAGAGGAGTCAGTGGAAAGACTCTGGGACGGGACCAGAGTGAGTTTAGCCCCCAAGTGCTTCGTTAACATCCCTTCTTCGCCTCCTCCCCAACCCCACTGTTTGATTCCCGGCTGCATAAAACACAGCACAGCCCATGTGATTTACTGTCTAAGCAGACAGCAGGCGGGAAGGGAAACAGCTATGAAGGGACTTGCCCAAAATCACGCAAAACTGGGACCCCCAGCCCAAGTGTCCTGCCACTGACCTGCGGTCCCCCTCTTACCTACATCCTTATTCATGCCTGAGGCGTATTGACCAGGCACGCAAAGGAGCTTGTGGAATCCCCGACACGGCCTCATTGCAGTGGGGTGAATCAGCTCTTTGCTCGGCTGCCACAGTGTTTGGCTGGCTCCGGTTCCCCCGGCAAGCTCACTTTGGCTCACAGCTGTTGGGGACGCCTCTCCTTTGCTGGGATCGGAAATCCCAGTGGAATCTTTGGCCTTAAAAATAAGAGTCTCTGAACAATGGCGATCAGACAGGACCCTGTGACAGCTCAGCCACCGCAGGGATGGACTCTGGGGGAATGGCTTGTCCATGTCCATTATAAGGAGCACACAGAGATTTTCTCAGCCTGCCCTCCGCTACAATCTATGCTGCCTTCGTGGGGACACTTCACTCATGAATTTTAGGTTTAGCTGTTTTAATATCAATAAACCCTAGCTCTGACCTAGCACTGCTCATCAGTCGAGCTCCAGCTACCTCACAAAGTCTCGTTATCACCATTTAACAGAGGGGGAAACTGAGGCACGGCGTGCGGCCAAGTCTTGCCCAAGCTCACGGCGCAGGCCAGTGGCAGAGCGAGGAACTGAAGCCAGGTCTTCCAGGTCACTAGGCCGCGCCGCCGCCGATTTTGCAAAAGCACAGCCCTGCTCCTGCCTCCGCACGTTTCCCACTGGGGGCCCTCGGAACTAGGCCCAAAGCACAGGGTGGAAAAATCAGGCCAAGTAAATCATTTGGCAAAGCAGCTCGTCAGCGGTGCCTTTGCAAAGCTTTGTAAGCTGCTGGCTCCAAACCACTCTCTCCCGTGGGGGTTGTTGTTTTGCTATCCCAGGAGCTGATTTAGCTGTTCGGTCACATGCCTGCCAGCCACTGGATGCCTCCAAGCTAGAGGAGCCAGTTCCATGCAGCTGCCCCGCTCGCCAGGAAATTTCAGGCCAGCTCAACAGCCTGAAAGTATTTGAATCATGTGGCTGTTCTTGAATGAGCCCCTGTGAGGGATCAACAAACCCCCATCCTGAGGCGGGGTTTGGGGGGAGAGAGCTCCAACCGAACGCCTGATTCTGCAGCTGCTCTGCTTCTTGCTTTCAAGATCGGAGAGATAAGGTGGATGATTTACTCCAGCATTCATGCTCAGTGGCAGGCACGGGCGGGCGGCAGGGAAAGTAACAGCAGAAGCCTGTTGCAACCAAGGGGAATTCTCTTATACCGCCGACTGGAAGATGTATTTGTGGATTCTTGATTTCCAGGCCAGAAAGGACCATCATGATCATCCAAAGCGACCCCTTGTACAGCACAGGCCACAAAGCTGCACCCAGCCATTCCTACAGCTGGTCTCATAAGCCAAGGTCCTATTTTTATTTGCATTATTTATGGCAGAGTCTTGGAGCCTCGGTCACAGATCAGGACCCCACTGCGTTCAGTGCTTTACAAACACAGAACAAAAAGACAGCCTGGCACCAACTTCCCTGCTGGTTTTGCTTTTCCATTTTTATTTCGCAAAAGCACTTACAAATGCTTTAGGCCAACAGAGATGTTTCCCAAAAACAAGGAGCACAGAATTCACCACTAACCGTCTACCCAGAAATGACAGAGACCCAGCCAGCGGACTAATTGCCGAAGGACTCCAGGGCTTGCCGTGAGCACTGACAGCCCTTCCCTCTACGTGCCTCAGTTTCCCCATCTGTAAAATGGGGAGCATGATACTTTCTCCTCCTTTGTACAGCAGCTTGAGATCTCCAGACAAATGCTACAACAGTACTAAGGATTAATATTGAATAATGTAATCAGGTGTAAAATTCCACCCCAAGGAGTCCACTGAACTCTGCTGCTAGAAACAAACTAGAGCACAGGTCCCATCAACCTGGCCACGGGAAAGGCACCCGGTTAGCTAACTGGGCAGCCGGTCCGGCTGGTTTAATCTCTCCTGCTGTAACATGCAGGAAACACACTGCAAGCTGCTCGGTGGGAGAGAATTCACTAATTAGTTCAATGCATTCCACTCTCATGTAGCAGACACGTTGCTATTATCCCTGCAATAATCAACCGAGCTTCCCCTGTGCACTCTCAGCACACGTCTGTTCCTCTGAAGAGTCTCTCAGTCTGGATTCTAGCTGCCTTCATTCAAACTAGCCTCCATCCCTGGGATGCAACCGACTTTCCAAGGAACTGCCATACCTAGGATGGCCCTGGTCCGACAAGCTGATACACCGACAGCCAGTGGAATCTGCTCTGGGGGCAGGGATCTGCCCATCCTAATCCAGTTGTAGGATCGGGGCTTAAGGTTTAATTTTAGGAATTGCTAAAAAGGTGTTTGGGGAAATTAGGACCAGGAAGAAAAGGCTCAAGGATTTTTTCTCTTTTAACCGTGTGGCCGCTTGTTGGAATCGCTGCCTTTCTAGCATGTTCTTTGTTTCCTCAGATCAGCCCCCGGCTAAACTGCCTCATTCTTCACCACTCAGGCCTGGGGGCATTTCTAATTTACTCATGGGCCCAAAGGTTTTTCAGAACATGCATGCATGCCCCCTCCTGAAATCTAGGGGGAGCGCGGCTGACATGGAGGTGACAGAGGAGGCCTTCTCGATCGGCCGGTGGTGGAAAGCCAGGTAACTCACAAAACACTGAGATCAGTTCTGTGTGCATTCTGGGTATGGCTCACCCAAAGCCACAGCCTACATCAGCACTGCTACTGTGTTATTATAGTGATGAGTGCGCATTCATTACGAGCTCCCGGCACCATTTATCTCAATGCCTTCCAAATGCTTTAGGCCAATAGCGATGCGTTTCCCAAAAGCCAGGAGCACAGAACACACCATTGACCATCTATCCAGAAATTAGGGAGACCCAGCCAGCAGGCTAATTGCCCAGGGACGCCAATTAACAAATGATCTGAGCAAAGGTCCTACTATAAGCAGCCCTTATACCTGAGACCATGGGGTGTGTTCCCACCAACTCACCTTGCTCCTCCCTGCGCCCACCCAGACTCCAATTCCATGGAGGCAGAAGCCGTCAGGTGTCCATGAAACATCTGTCAGGGTTTGTCTGTCATCCGCCATGGGCAGAGAGAGCTCCTCTCTCAGAATCCAGCCTGATCTTCTCTGATACTCTGCCAGGCTGCAAACAACCATGGTGAACCAAATGCCATGGCTGGGATCCCAGATAGTCGGCAGTCAATGAACCTGACTCTCCTCTCCCTCAGGGGTAAATCAGGAATAACTCCATCCAAGTCAATGGAGGGGCACCAGTGTAAAATTGACATGAGATGAGAATCAGGCTGGAAATCCATGGGGCCTGGTTGGGCCACCCTCCCGCAGGTTGACTAGCTCCCCTGGAAATCCATGGGGTGACTTGCAGTGTCAGGTCCTGCATTCTGTGCACCAAAAGCACCCGGTGCTACAATACGTGCACCTCTCCGGCGGGGAATCCCTTGCTGCCTGCCGCTGGCTCTTTGCCAGGATCCCCCTTCTGACCCTCACCAGCTCCCTACCCAGAGAAGATGGCCTGGAGGGAAGGCAAGAAGAAGTCAAACCGATATTCCAGAGAACACCCCGAGAGGCCACTGCATGTTCCAGCCTCCCGGCGGAGGGGACCAGCCACCCATCAGGTGCTGGGGCAGAAGGTGTCAGTAGCACCGTGGGGGTATAATTGGAGTGGGGAGAGGATTAGACCCACCCCCACATCTGTCACCAACTCTGCTCCTCCTCTCCCTAAAGAGACACACTGCCCGGGGACAACGGAGCTGGTTTGCTCTCTCTGCCCCGAAGCCCAGTGGAAAGTGAGCAACTGCGGGGAGGGATCTGTATGCCATTGCAGCCTGGCATGGAGCAGTGTGCCACCCAGGGCCTCACCGAGCCCAGAGCCTGGCCAGCGCTGCGAGCCCTTCATTGTTCACACACAGTTAGGACTCGGCAAGAGGTAAAGGCCTAGCAGCTTCAGTTATGTTGCAAGAGTTTGGTCTGCTTTTTAATCACTATTCTCCTTTTCAATTATTTCTTAATTAGCACACACAAAGCTATTAGCTGTAATACTGCATTATACAACTCCCCCTCCCTGTTTAACTTTCCAGTAATCAACTCCGAGCAGACACCCGCAAAAACATTAATAAGAAAACAAAAAGGGAAAATTCATTATAGAAAAAAAAATTCAGGGTTTTTTCTGTTTTTTTTTTTAATGTAATATGAAAAAATGCCCGAGGCGTTGTTTTATCAGTGAAAACCCAGAGAAGTTTAAGATTTCTGTCTTCATTAATGTTGCGTTTGCCAATGTTCATGAGGTAAAGCACTTGGGATGTGAACATATCAAATTTAAACTTTAAATTCTGACCACTTGATTTACTTCAATTCAATCCAAATAGATTTACTTCAAAATTGGCCTGATGTTTAGATCTCGAGAGAGCTACAGAACAAGACAAGTTTGAGGTTTCTAACTGTGCTAGTGTGGGGTTGGCAAGTTCAAAAGTTGGTCTCTACCTTGCAATCTGAGTCATGCAGGCAGATCCCTGCACTCACGAGGAACCTCAAGATTCAGTCCTCACAGCAGTGTTCTCGCCCCTTGCATCTTATGGGCCAGTTCCTCGGCTGGTGTAGCTCAATGTAGGTGGTCTTCAATGGAGCCACCCAATTTAAATCAGGTGAAGCTTCACCCTACATCTCCCAACACAATCTCTTATTACATCACTCCCCCACACACATTTCTTTTATTCACCAACATCAATTCCCCATTTCCTCCAGCTCCCCCACAACTTCCTCTGCATCTGGCCCCTCTCTGATCCGCTCCGCTGGGAACATGTTCTCCATTCCAGCCTGCCCTCCATTCACTCACAGCAATGATATTAATAATAAACAAACCATAGTCCTGGCTTCCCCAGGGCATCCTGTCTCCCTGGAGACTTGTGGACATAGACTGCAAGATCTTTGGGGCTGGGGCTGTCTGCTTTGTGTCACGCACATTGTCAGCACCTAACAATTAATTATATTACTATGGGAGCTGAAAACAGAACAGGAACTCACCTGGGTTGCAGGCATTACAATATAATATGCTTATTGCATGAACTCCCCCACCCTTCCCAGATCCACACACACACCCTCCTTTGTTTAGTCTCTGCCTTGGCTGTGCTGTGTCTGATTTAGATGATTCGCTTCTTGGAGCAGGGATACTGTCATTTTATTTCCCTATAGAGAGCTGCATGCCCCCTGAATGACACTGTCAAACCGCGCCAGGATATCAAGTATGTCCTGTTCCACAAGGCAGCTGTGTGCAGCTGCTTGGATTGATACTTGCAATGCTTCCCAAACGCTTTGGATCATGCCGTTGTCCCAGCCTGCTTCTTTAGGGGTACCCCTTCTTTAGGGGTATTTATCCGCTGGGCGGCCATCTGGTGGAGCCGCTGCTAGGAAGTACTCTGATGTTTTGTTCTCTCGTGACCATCCACCCCCATTTTTAAAAAAAAGTGTGATGATCAAGGGAAATGGTGCCTGCTAGCTAGTAAGGGAGCGTAGACCTCACACCTGGCCCACAGAGGCTGTTATCTGATCAGTTCACATATGTTTTCCACTGCCGGATAGAAGATGACTAGACAGTCTACAACACCTCTCAGCATCACAGAGAGATCTGCCCAGGACAACTCTGATTGCATCAGCAAACTCCAGCCTGGCTGGCACCGTCCCTGGGATTTTTGACAGCTGTCAGCATTAGCCCAACTCTGAACCCATGGAAGTCAAGGGTAAAACTCCCATTGTCTTCACTAAGAGCAGGGTTAGGCCAACACAAAGTGCTTTGGAAAAGCCCATCCTTCATGTTTGCAGCCCTGTATGCAGCAGGCATGGTTGTTGCACTCCAGGCGGTACACAGGGATTTGAGAGAAGCACTAGGTATAGCCCTCCATCCCGAACAGACGTCTTAAACCCTCTACGTGTCCATCCCCTAATCTCAAGAGCAGAGGATAGAAGTGACAGAGTGTAGGTGGCGAATGGGCAGGAGTTGCGTCATGGCCACTGGGCAGTTGAGGAGCTAAAGGAGTGCTCAAAGACGACACGGTCATTGTGGAGAAGCAAAACGAATTATTTGCCTCAGTCTTCACTGCAGAGGATGTGAGGGAGATTCCCACACCTGAGCCATTCTTTGTAGGTGACAAAATGGAGGAACTGTCCCGAATTGAGGTGTCAATACAGGAGATTTTGGGATAAATAGATAAATTAAACTGTAAAAAGTCACCAGGCCCAGATGGTATTCCCCCAAGCGTTCTGAAGGAACTCAAATGTGAAATTGCCCAACTATTAACTGTGGTATGTCGCCTATCGCTTAAATCAGCCTCTGAACCAGATGACAGGCAAATAGCTAATGTGATGCCGAGTTTTTTTTTTTTAAAAAAAAAAGGCTCTAGAGGCGATCCTGGCAATTACAGGCCAGTAGCAAGGGCCGGCGTTAGGGGGCAGCAAGCTGGGCAATTGCTTGGGGGCCCCGCGAAGCTACATTGCTCAGGCTTCGGCTTCAGCCCCAGGGGGTGGGGCCTGGAGCCCCGGGCTCCAGCTCCATGCAGTGGGGCTTCGGCGTTCTGTCCTGGGCCCCAGCGAGTCTAATGCTGGCCCTGCTTAGCGGACCCCCCACACCTGCTTGCAGCCCCCCCAAGGGGGTCGCGAACTCCTGCTTGAGAACCACGGCTCTAGACCCAGCTCTGTGCGTGTGTGCACCTGATATATTGAGTAATTGTGTCTGCACAGAACATGGCTTTGTTACCATTCCTTTGCCCTGCATTGCATTTAAAGTAGCTTTGACATACCTCTTGCTCTCCCTAAGGAAGGATTTTGCCATATGCGTCTCTGGGTTTTAACATTTCCTTCGCTCACAGTATTGTAACCTCAACAACACAACATGTCACACTAGCCCTTCCGCAGCCAACTCCACCCATCCCAACCCAGCCCGCCCTCCCCAAGGCTTCCTATTTATACTGACCCTGCTCATGCCACTCCCCTGCTGTGCTGAATATCTGCAGCAACTCCGGGCTCAGGCAGCTGTTAACTCTTTGCTGCCCCTTCCTTACAACTGGCCTCCAGCATTTCCCACAGCATGCCCAGACCCGCTAAGCCTCTCCGCCCCGAAGAGCCACTCCCTGTTCTAATTGTCACCGCTCAGTCACCAGCCTTGTTATTCCAGGGTTCAGCCTGCCCTGATCCCTGGGGACAATGCTGAGGAAGTCTGGGGGAGATTTTATATCCCCCTAAAACAAAGCCAGGACAAACAAGAGGGAGGGATTTCACAGCCAGCCTTAAGATTAGAGACGCATTTGGCTCCGGATCCAGATGTCCCATCGGTTCGGGTGTTCCGAGCGGGGCTTTGCTTTGTCCCACTGCAGCACTAGCAATCAAGGGATAAAGGATTTGGAGCTGGATTTTCAGGGGTGCTGGACACCCACAGGCGTAGCAGGAGCCCATAGGAGTTCTGAGCACACAGCACCTGTGTCCCTGAGCGTTTTAGGCCCTGGGTTTATCATCCCTCCTCCCCTGCCCCATGACCCCTAGCGCCCGCATGTATCTGGCATGCTAACCCTGAGAAGGGCTGAGGCTCAGTTCCACTAAAGCCCCTTTACAGCCCCCTGCCCAAGCCCCCTGCCGCGATGGTGCCCAACAGTTACAGGGCCACAACAGGGCCATCAGCTTAGGAGGCAGGCACATTGCATGATGGCTATTTTCTGCTTCCTAGGGTCCATGGGAAGCCAAGCACAAGTTAGAGCCACCCCAAAGCCAATCTAACCTACCACAGGGCCCCGACCCACCCCATGGTACCAGCAGCGTAAAGGCAGCTTAAAGCCCTCTTAACCCCCTGCCTTCTGGTCCTGCCTCATGGAGTAACTGAGAATCCAGGGGGGAGATTTTTACAGTCACAAAGGGCAGTTAGCACCCAGCCACCCCACGGCACATCCAGGCCACTCTCTGACTGTGTCTCTGGGCCCTGCCGTCATTACGGGAAAGGTAAGCAGGGCCAGCCACGCTCAGCTCCACGCCCCTGTGCCGAAAGCTTCCCTGTTCAGCAGGGCTGTAAAAGGGAGATGTGATCCCAGCTGCCCGGGAACGTCAGCCTCCCGGCACGGAAAGTCATTTCATAAAAAGACATTGTGTTGCCCATGGCATGCAGGTGGCTATTCTGTTTTATGGGCTTTAGACACCAGGGCAGGGTTCTGATCCGCAGCACAGATCCTGCGGAGTAACAGGGCTGTTCTTTTCTGACTTTCAGCTGCCGAGTCTGTATATAGTTTCTGGGAAGGTGCGTTCCTTTCTTCCCCTCCAATTCTTCAGTGCAACTGGCTGCTCCGAGGAGCGCTAGTCGTGGGCTAGGCCCTCATTGTGCTAGGTTCTGTACAAAGAGTACAAAAAGGCAGTCCCTGACCCAAGAGCCTCCAGTTTAAGTCTGAGACAACAGATGGACACAGACAGAGGTGGGAGCCCTAGGACACAATGAGACAATTCCCTTTGGGAATATGGTCACCCTACCACCCAGGGGAGCATATTACACCTGCACTCCATCAACTGCACCGTTCATGTCCTGGGGCAGTGCAAGGCGTCAGCTTGGATTTATAAAACGCTTTATGGTTTTTTTCTCCTGCACACCTGAGAGACCCGGAGCCCAGGTTCTGATCTCAGTTACACTGGTTTACATTGACTTAAGTGGAGTTACTCTGGGTTTATACTAGGTATGTACCTTAACTGTTTACTCCCTGGCTTTTAGAGGTTTAAGCATAGATCCACTTGGCCTTCTGAGACACTGATGATCAACGTTAACTCTGCCTTAATGGAGAGCAGAGAGTAGACAGACAGGTAAAGCCCAGTTCTGATCACTTATTGCTAACAACATCTATCAGCCCATCCGTAGTATTAATGCAAGTGTCTCTTCACAGCATAATAAAGCCAACACCGCATTATCCTGTGTTTTCCATTCCCCCTTAGCTGCATCAGCACACACAGCCCTGAGCAGACACTGGGCTCGTGTTGAAACAAAAACAAGTTTGTCCTAACTCAGGCAAATCAAGCTGTATGTTGCCACTTTCGAATACACCCCTCCTTTTATCCACAGACATGTTTAATCTCACTGGGCAGTTCTAGCCGACAGTGGGAAGTGAATATTTGCTGAGATTGCCATGCCCAGCACCTCACACAGCCGTCATTGGCCTGCAACGTCAATCAATAGCAATTAAGCATCAGGAATAATTATGAGCTGGGTGGGATAAAAGTGCCGATGCAACCCTTTTATCTATCAGCAACACCATCCATGTGTTTGTAACACACCTACCCTGATGTGTTATCTTTAGCCGCACTCTGCTTTACCACTACCAGGGTGTGTGGGAAACAAACCTGTTGCCCTGTAGTTCACAAGGAATATGGCCTTGTCTGCACCTCTGTGAAGTAGATACTGACCATTCCTCTGTTTGCAAGGGGAGATATTGGTTCATGCTAACAGAGCAGATTGCAATGGAAGGAATGGTCAGCAGAGGCAGCTGGGCACCACATCTGGGCTGTATTGCCTTCTCTGCTACTGACTCACTGAGAAGCCGTGGGCAAGCCACTTATGTTCATTCTGCCTCAGTTTCCTTATCCATTAAATAGCGAGAAAAATACTCCTCTACTCCTCGGGGTGTTGCAAGGCTTAAGTAATTAATTAACAGGTGCAAAGCGCCCGGCACGCCTCAGATGAAAAGGGCTGGTGAAGGGCAGGTTATTAGTTATTAGCATTGTGCAAGTGATGGGAAGAGTCAAATGCAGGCAGGACGCCAAGCGGGTGATGTGTAGCCCGTGTTTTGGAACGCACAGTTCCTCTCCATCAGGTTCGTAAATCAGCTTGCACACTTGGGCCTCGTTCTGCAGACACTTGGGCACACGCCCAGCGTCATGTGTGCGACTGGTCCCATCGTGGGTGTAAAGTTGAGCAGGGGTCCGCATGGGGGATTGAGGCCTTAGGGACTAGCTTGCAGAGCCATGTGTTCAGGAACCAGGGGGTTGGCTTTTGCAACACACAGGCCAGAAACAAAAGCTCAGATGCTATAGAATCAGATCCTGTCGGAGGGGCTGGATAAATCTCTCTACAGGCTGGTTCTGGGAGGAGAGGAGGGGAGTTGTGACACCCCTGCTTTAAAACCCACCTTTCAGAATAACAGCCTTCTTCTCTGAATGTGTCCACAGCTACGGGGAGCATGTCCAGCATTTCAAGGTACTCCGAGAGAGGAATGGCAAATATTTCCTCTGGGAAGAAAAGTTCAACTCCTTGAATGAGTTGGTGGATTTCTACAGAACCACAACCATCGCCAAAAAGCAACAGATCTTCCTGAGAGACGACGACCAGAACCATGAGGTACAGGGCTGTTCGGCTGTCCACACAGGTCACTCCAGGAGGGTTGCGAAAGAAGGAGAGGGCAGTGCCCAGCCCAGCATGTCCACTGCTCACCAGCCAAATCACAAGGCAAGGCCCCAGTGCAGCCACTTCACAATACACGTGGTATAATGGACACAGAGGGGACAGCCACAGGCTGTTAGAATTCTTTGAGGGGGTCAACCAGCATGTGGACAAGGGCAATCCAGTGGACACAGTGTACTTGGACTGTCCGCAAGCCTTTGACAAGGTCCCGCATCATAGGCTCTTATGCAGAGTAAGGAGCCATGGGATAAAAGGGGAGATCCTCTCATGGATCAGTAACTGGTTAAAAGACAGGAAACCAAAAGTAGAAATAAATGGTCAGTTTTCACAGTGAAGAGAGGTAAACAGTGGGCTTCCCCCAAGGATCTATCTGGGACCAGTGCTGGTCAACGTATTCATAAATGATCTGGAAAAGGGGGTAAACAGTGAGGTGGCAAAGCTTACACACAATACAAAATGATTCAAGATAGTGAAGCCCAAAGCTGACTGTGAAGAGTTACAAAGGGATCGCACCAAACTGGGTGAGTGGGCAACAGTGGCAGATGAAATTCAACCTTGATAAATGCAGAAGTAATGCACATAGGGAAACAGAATCCCAACTATCCATACACAAGGAGGGGATCTAAGTTAGCTGTTACCACTCCAGGAGGTCACGGTGGAGAGTTCTCTGAAAACATCTGCTCAAAGTGTGGTGGCACTCAAAAAAGCGAACGGTGTTAGGAACCCTTAGGAAAGGGATAGAAAATAAAACAGACAATATCATAATGCTACCATATAAATCCCTGGTACGCCCCCACCTTGAATACTGCATGCAGATCTGGTCACCCCAGCTCAAAAATGATACATTGGAATTGGAAAAAGTACAGAGAAGGGCTACAAAAATTATTAGGGGTATGGAACAGCTTCCATATGAGGAGAGATGAATAAGACGGGGACTTTTCAGCTTGGAAAAGAGATGACTAAGCCGGGATATGATAGAGATCGATAAAATCAGGGAGAAAGTGAATAAGGGAGTATTATTTATCCCTTCACATAACACAAGAACTAGAATTTCCTCAATGAAATGAATAGGCAGCAGGTTTAAAACAAACAAAAGGAAGTATTTCTTCACACAACGCACAGTCACCCTGTGGAACTCGTTTCCAGGAGGTGCTGTGAAGGCCAAAAGTGTAACTGGGTTCAAAAAAGAATTAGGTATGTTCAAGGAGGATAGGTCCACCAGTGGCAGTTAGCCAAGATGCTCAGGGGTGCAAACCCAAGCTCTGAGCGTCCCATAGCCTCTGACTGCCAGAAACTGGGTAAGGGCGACAGGAGATGGATCACTCGATAATTGCCCTGTTCTGTTCATTCCCTCTGAAGCATCTGGCACCAACCACTGTCGGCAAATAGGACACTGGGCTAGATGGACCATTGGTCTGACCCAGTGTGGCCATTCTTATGTCTATACTATAGTTACTCAAATGTACTTAACTCGAGTTAGATCACTCGACAGTGGCTAGCATGTGTCAGTGTTTCCACACAAGGTATTCACATGCGTTTTCTAGAGAGTCATCCGAGGGAGAACTGCAAACCGCATGCCTGCTAGGAAAACCACAGACTGGCATGTGAACCAGAGACTGGCGGACAATAGGGGCTTGATAGTTCAGCAGAGGTCAGTGCCATGAATCCTGGCAGCCATTCACACAAATGGCCAGTTACACTTCCACCCAGCTGCTGCTGCCTACAGGGTCCGGACACCCAATTCCCATTCATGTCAATGGGATTTAGGCATCTAACCCCTTTAGGTTGCTTTGAATATGTCAGCCATTATCATTAGCAGTTAGTACTTTGCCCTTTTCTAGTGTTGTCCACACAAAGCTCCCAAGGAGTAATGACTTCAGCCTCAGCACCACCTAAAGGGGGAAGGGAAGGGTCATTATCCCCATTTCATTGGCGGGGAAACTGAGGCACAGCAAGGGGAAGTGACTTGCACTGAGCAGTTCTGCAGCAGGGCCAAGAGCAGAACCCAGTCTCCTGGCCCCTTTGCTTTAACCACTACAGCGTGCTTCCTCTCTCATCGCCCAGCAGCACTGTGTCCGTTTCCCTCGGCACTGCTCCTCAGAAACACCCATCGTGCAGGTATTTCCATGGTAGCAGGATTTCCTGCAGAGACTGTAGACTCCTCCTAGCCCTTTGATGGCTGGCATTGCTGGTGATTGGCAGCACTGGAAGTCTGCAGCTAGAAAGGTTTCAGAGGAACAGCCGTGTTAGTCTGTATTCGCAAAAAGAAAAGGAGTACTTGTGGCACCTTAGAGACTAACCAATTTATTTGAGCATGAGCTTTCGTGAGCTACAGCTTAAACACACACACACACACACACACACACACACACACACACACACACGGAAAGGAGCTCCTGCTGTGCCGGCAGATTAATTAATGCAAAGAGCCTAGGTTGCAATAGTGACTTGCCCTAAGAACTGTCCTGGCAGATCTGGATTGCAGTCACACGCACACCAATCCACATGGGAACTCACAAGCTGTTTGCCCTGCACGAGATTAGGACATATTTGCACAGCTTTCACCAGCCTGGCACTTTCCACAAACAATCCCAATACCATGTGAGTGCTGGAAGAGCCATGAAACTTTCACTTCCTGTAAACAGACCAACTCATTGCTCATATGAAGGTCAGGGAGACCCACACGCTGCAGTGGTGGCCCAGCTGCTGGTTACCTTTGGCAAGGGCTTAGGCTAGCTGCTCTGACTCCCCTGCCGGAGGAGAGAAGTATGTCTACACTGCACCCTAAGCCTGGGCTCAGGTTTGAGCCCAAGCCCACACCTTCTGTCCACACACAAATCAGTCTGACTCGAATCAGCAAGCACTCAGGACCTGGGTGCTAGGACCATGCTGTGGGGGTGGGACAGAGCCTGAGTCCCACTGTGAGTTGGGTCAAGTCCTGTTGTTTTGCAGTGTAGACGCAGCTCAAGCCCCAGACACAAGTCAGAAGGTCTGTGCAGTGCAGAATGACTGCGTTAGCATGGCAGTGAGACCAGCTCCAGCAATTGTAACCCCAGGTTTATAGCGCAATGTGGCTGCTCAAGCATGGGCTAGGAAACACAGCAGCCACAAGCCTGGAGCCCACAGACCTGGGTTTACAATGCAGTGTAAATGTAAAGGAGCCAAACAGTAGCGAAGGAAAGAGGTTTGTGGAGTGAGGAGCTCAGCAGAAGGCTGAGCCTAGGGGCGTCTCAAGTGTTTGGTGGATCCTGGCCTTGCTCAGGCTGAACCCATTGCTGGGGGAGGGGTTCCTGCCTCTCTCTCCTCCACAAGCTCTAGGTGAGACAGTTTTGCATGCTGCCAGGTTTGCAGAGTCCTGGGTGTTCTGCCAGTCTCTCTCCTGCCACTCAGCTGCAAAGCCTGGCTCTGGGCCTGCAGCTTCTGTTGGGAAGCCAATCTCAGGAGCGCAGTGCAGCCCGAGACATGCAGAGCTGTCCTTAAACGTGCTGATGGCGGAGAAATGGAAGGCCTGCGGAAAACAAAGCAAACAGGAGAGGAAGCCTGAAAAGGGGCTGGATTCGGTCTATCCCTGGGCTAGCAGTAACAGCGCTAGCTGACGGCTAATGCACAGCGTGCCACTCAGGGCTGGGGTGGGAACCGGCAATGTACTCAGTCCACCACCAACCAGAACAGCAATCTGCAGAGGAGCGCTGGCCCTCGGTTCACTTTTATTGGGCACAGGCAGCTCTGCTTCCGGGGGGCATGACTTGTTTTGCCTCTGAAGGGGCAGATGGCCCGCAAGGGCCTCTAGGACGCTGCTCAGATAAAGCAAGGCCCCGGGCCCGTAAGGAAATGTGATGAAAGTCGATGGATTGTAAGTGGGCAGCTAATGTTGCAGGGATCTAGAGCCAGAGCGAGCAGATCTGAATGGCTGGGAACGTTCGGCTCAGGACGCAGACTTTGCGGCCCAATCCTGGATCTCCGGAGGCCCTTTTCCCTAAGGACACGCTGTGAAGAGAAGGGAGCAGATTCTCAGTAAATCAGCCTGAATCTTTGGCTTCGGAAGGGTTCTGCGGATTTACCCCAGCGGAGGCTAGGACCCCGCGTTGTCAGTCGGGGGAAAGAGGTGATGGTGGGTCGTGGACAGGTCCGTGTTTGGGCTCATCAGCCAGGGCACGGTCCCTTTAGCGAACGCTTTCAGACACTCGCCTCCATCCCTGCCCATTCGTTGCCGGGAGGCTCCCAGTGTCCCATGTGGGCGGACAGCATTCCCTCCCCGCACTAGTTACAGTACCTGCCCGTAATTCCCTGCAGCTGAGGGCAGAGGGGGGAAGCAGCATTTGCCTGTGTAGCTTTGATGCCTCTTCTGGCTTTCCCTCCTGACTCCTCTCTCGCTCGGTTTCACTGCAGGTGAAGAAGCCGAAGTTCGTCCAGGCTCAGTTTGACTTCTCCTCCCAAGATCCGTCCCAGCTGGCCTTCTACCGAGGGGACATCATCGAGGTCCTGGACTGCCCCGACCCCAACTGGTGGAGAGGGAAGATCTGTGGGCGCGTCGGCCTGTTTCCACGGAACTATGTCCACCATGTTCACATGTGACCTGCTAGCCAGTGGCTGCCGGGAACCCGGCGCCCCCTGGCTGCCCCTTACAAAATAAACTGCAATCCCCTTGCCCTGACGCCATAGAGCTTTTAGGGGACAAGTCACCAGAGCACCAAGGACCTTTCCCAGGCTTAAAGCCCTACTGGGGGATGCTGCACTGGACGGACCTGAGACCTCTGGGAACTGTGTGCTCCGGTGAAGCCCCGTGCGCCGCAGAAGCAGCCTGCATTAGGCACTTACGCACGGGGTGTTCAGTGCGACAGAAGAGGAGGCAACTGGTGGTGTATCCCTTCTTCTTCATCCTCCGTCTAGCTCCACTGCAAGCCCTTTGGGGCAGGGACCTTTGTCCTCACACCTTCCTGCTAAGTGCCAAGCACACAATAAACCATCATAATCCCACTGACTGAGCCTGCTCTCTGAGGGCAAGGCGTGTGGGGCTTGGCTTTTCCCAGCTCCTGGGCTTGTGAGCAGCCGGGTCAGGCAGCTGTCGAGCCAAGAGGATTAAGATTAACCCTTCCACCAAGTATTTCCAATGCGCGTTCCTTTGACTGCCTGCCTCCTTCTAGAATCAGCCCTTTTCCCTCCCCAGATCTCAGACAGGCAGGCGCAGGGCCAGGGGCTTTCCAGTGGGGGTTTCTCATACAGACGTGACCAACCGAGCACACTGACTTCTGTAGGTGGGCAAAGGTAGGCATGGTGCCACCATGCCCAACTTGCCCCAAACCTGCCCCTTGCCCAAACTTCCTCTCCATTCTAGAACACCAGGGCCCTCGACGCAGCTGTCCCGTCCCCATGGCGGGTCCCTGGGCATTCTCCCTGCATCCTGAAACTGCAGGGGGGTTTACAGAGGTTGCTCCCAGCTGCCGTTTCAGGAGACATATCTTTGAGCTTGGGCATCTCTCCCATCTTTCTCAGCCTGGAGCCACGAGGACCTGCTTGGATGCTCTCTGCACTGAAGTGATCCTGAGCAAACAGCGCGAGTGCAATCCACAGTGATTAACGAGGAGGCCGTGGGAGGGACCGCGCATTCCTGGCACCTTTAATAGGGCTTCACAAAACAATCAAAGAAGTCCTACGGTTTTTACGGCACCTGGTTACGAGCCGACTCTGACACGCTGCCAACTGTGTTCCATCGCTCACCCGGGGTGGAGTGATTGAATTCATTGTTTATGCAAATGTAGCTCTGTCCCACCCAGGGCTGGTGTCAGCCCATTATCAACGGATGGCACAATTCTGGGCCAGATCCCACCTTGCCAAAGCAGGTGTGATGCAGCTGAAGTCAGTGGAGTTACATCCTCACGCCAGCTGAGGATTTGACCCAATGATTAGAAACTGCACGTGGATTGTGTGTTGGGCGAGGGGGAGGGGAGGTTGTTTTGGCCACTTTTAAAAGCCAGTGTCACACTTGGGAATCTTGCCAAGTGGGAAGGAAGAGATTAAAACTCCATGCCCTTGCAGGCTGTCTCCCTGAGAAGAAATGGTGTATTTAAAAAGCAAAGACTGGTGAAACCTGTTAGAGAAGGGGGTCAGAGGCATAAGATGCCCTTTTTGTTCTCCTCCAACTCACCACAAGGGCTTCAGGGCTTGCTACAAGCTGCGAGCTCAGCGAGATGCTATTAATGGTCTAAACTTAAGGCTGTGGCCTGAACAAAGCATATAGCACCTTACAAATGCCTCTTATAGTTGAGGAGTCTAACACGTGCTACTTCTATACTTACCTGAGCCTCAGGGAAAAAGTGGCCACAAGAGTGGCCAGCAAACTGAGCTGAAGAAAGATAAGGGGTCAACCTGGAAATGCTTTCCGAAGAAACATGTAATGAATCTATGGAACTCACTGCTGCAGGATGTCATTCAGGCAAATGGTTTAACTGGCTTCAAAAGAGGATTAGCCACTTCTGTGAATAAGCAAAATGTTTCATAGCTAGGTTCAGAGCTTCCAAAGGGCACCATAAGTCCAAGTGTTTCAGAGCACCAGAGAAATTTTACCCCATGGGCACAAGTTTTACCCCATGGAACAGTCAGGTGCATTATGGGGGATCATCTTCTGCGGCATCAGGCTTTGGTCAATGCTGGCAGCAGGGGGCACCAGACAAAATAGGCTGCTGGTCCACGTCCGTTTGGCAATTTTCTGTTCGTCCGAACTCAGGCTGTAAACTGGCACTAGTGCCTTGGTCTTTCACTCAGACTTTGTGCGTTGCTGATCGACTGAAAACCAGAGGGTAGCCTGGGACTATAAGGCTACTTTATTCACGGGCACCTAAGTTAAAGGCTACTGAACTAATGTTTGCCTTGTCCTGAGTTGGCTGAAGAAGGCTTGAGGCAGGCCTCCTTAGCAACGAAGAACGACCACTGTGGTCCACATCTGAGCCAAACCTGCGGGCTGCCTCGGCTTGTCAGCTGCATGGACATCGTGACGGCACCGAGCTACTGAGCCACAGAACCCCCGACACAGCATCATGTGCTACCCTGTGAAATGTCATCTACCTTCCCGCTCCCCTCCAACTGGCTCCAAACCTGGCTAGGTTGTAAATTCCACGAGACCAGTCTGAACCCAGAACACGCAGTGGGCTCCTTGTTAATATCGGGGGTGCATTAGGGTGTCACGTTTTGACTACACCTTCAGGGGGAAGGAGAAGCCTCTTTTTAGCTTCTATTTCCAAACTACTATTCAATCAGCTTGATTTTTTATCTATAGCTTGTTTCCTGAGGTCATTAAAGAAAGTAAAGCAGATCTCTCTCTCCAGAGACAATGAGACCAGGTTAATGTGACGTGGTTGGCAAGGGAAACAAATCTCACCAATGTACCATGGTTCAATATCACCATGATTCAGATATTACCATCTTCTGTTAGCCTGTGTCATATCCAGGGAAATTGTGTATGCACACACACACACACCTGCTACTTCTATGATGACATCATCCCATTAGGCCAGAGCTTATTGGCTAATATTGCGTCACTCCCCAGAAGTACAGCCTCCAGAAAGGCGGTACTTCCAGGACTGATGTGAAACCCACCCAGATTTCAGTGCTAGAGCGACACAGTTCAATAATTCAGTGATCGTTTGCAAGCAACCAAGCAGATGGCATAGCCAAGGGATGCCCCAGGCACTGCGGATGGTCATGCAGATATAACTTCTAGTTGCAAACTGCATTTTAATTCAGAGTAAATAAAAAGTTATTCTGAGAAAACACAAGGCAGGGGGGTACACACAGAAGAGGGGTACACACCTGAGACTGGTTTCCATTTCCAATTTTAGGAAGGCCGTCTGGAGCTAGAAATACAGGCTAGACAGATGCTCCAGGGCTGACATAACAGTCTACTGTATGCATAAGAGAACTGCAGGACAGTTTTGTCCAAAGCTACTGCACCATGCAATGTCTTTGCCATAAGCTTCTTTAGAGTCAGTGGCTTAGATCTCAAACAATATTCAATGGAGAAACCAAAAATGGACAAGTCTGGAAAAGCCAACTTCAGCTTCTGACGGCACCCCGGTATGCACGCTGCTCCCATGCAGCTCTGCCAATGCACCTCAGTCCTGACCTGCAGTCCCCCTGCTTTTCCAGCCCTTGATCTTCCACAAATCTCTCCTCTCCCCCGAGCTGAAACACCCCCCAGCTATTCAATGCCTGGGCCCCTCCTGAGCACCGCCTCCCCTTGCCAGGGGGAACTGGGGAGAGCATCCGACACATTTCACCGAGGAGCTATGGCAAGCTTTATCTCACATCTATGGGGGGGAAAGAGGCCAGAGGGACCTGTTGTGCCAACCCTGGTACTCCGACCTTCTGGCCCACGAAAAACTTTGAGACAAGTCAAGCTGCTGCAAAACCCTCCAATGCCCAGAATGTAGGGGCATTAATCACACAGCTGTCTCCTTCCACCTTCCCTCACCCCATCCCTCCCCACTACACCTTCCTCCCCTTCCCCCTCACCCCTCCTCCCATCCCTCCCCGCCCCCTGGCCCTTCCCCCGACCATCTCCCCCACATGGCCTGGCTGGAGTCGGGTTAAGCGAAATAGGCATAGCAGAAGACATTGACACACATCAGGATGACAGCATTGATGCAGCAGATCCTTGCCCAGAAGGGGGCCTCTGTGGCGTCCCTCAGGGCCTTTGCTGGGGGTCCCTCAGCCTTCGCCCCCTGGGGACTGCGGAAGAAATCCATGCCGGGGCAGGTCCCTGGCGCCACCTCCTGGGAATCTGTCACAGATGGAGAGAGACTATGAGGGGGACAGAGTCATGGGGACCACCTACCCTGCACACGTCACATGGGCCAGGGTTGGCCAAAGAGAGCTTTGCCTGAGGATGCGCAGAGCAAGAGGGCCCCTGTTTCAAGGGGTGGGGGAGCAGGGCCAAGCAGCCAGTTTGGGAACTGGACCCAACCCCAAAGCAGAACCTGATCCCCAAACCCACGTGGCTCTGGTTGAAACAAACAAAGACCCCTCCCCCCCCCCCCCAGCACCCTGACCCCTCCCCAACCCCCTGAGCTGGGATTGGAACTTAGGACCGTCCTGGCTCCCAGCCCTGTGCTCAGAACATGCGGCAGGCCACAGCAGATTTCCAGGTCTAAAGGCAGGTCTGCAGCTGGGATTCCCAGGCTGAGGAGACATCCCGGCCGTAGCTGGGAGCGAACTAGCGTGCCAGAGCATAGCCACGACCGCACAAGCAGCGGGAGGGGCTAGCCGCTGGGCTACATCCCCATCCAGGACACTAGGCACGCACTCATGCCGGCCAGCCCCTCCCGCCACTCACACACCCACGCCTTGATGTTAGTGCCCAAGCACGATCAGATCTACATCCAGTATGTCTCCTTGAGGTGGAAATGACACCCCCAGCTCAAAGCGCAGCCCACCCCTTCGGCATTGGGTTCTTAGTCCCAGCATTGGGTCCATCCCAAGCTCTGGCCGGCCAATATCAGATCACACGTACCCTCCGTTCCTCTCCTGGGTGAGCGGGTCCCTGCTGATGCGCTGGCCATGGAGATCTCGGGAGGCAGGCACCCCCGGGAAATGGTCCACCAGGTGAGGTTCTTTATCTGGAACACAGAGCAGGAAGCTTAGAGGGGCCAGAGCAGCCAAGCCAGAGGAGAAGCGCAGCACAGCGAGAGGAGACGAGCCGAGTACCCACCCTCTGAACACCGGGCCCCTTTCAAGTGTCTCAAGTTGGGCATCTGAAAACGGAGGCCCCCAGCGTCACTAGCTGCTATGGCAAACTGAGGCTCTGAAGTCTGAGGCCTGATTCTCCTCCCCCGCAGAGGAGCCACCCCCGATTCCCCCCAGGGTGAGAGGAGGCCACACCTGAGGTCGCATGGCCTGTGTTATCTGAGCACCGAGACAGCGCTCTCCCCCCGCGGTGCGGCCACAGCTACCCTGCGGTCCCTCGACCTGGCCTGGCAGCACTCATGCCCTCCAGGCACGGCCCCACAGATGAGGGTTTGATCCTGGCCCCTGCGCTGGGTGCTACCCTGGTAAACCCAAAGAATCAGCTTGTTGTGGGGGGGTGTCCAGACCCGGGGAGCTAATGCAGCAGTGTCTGGGAAGCACCGTCTCACCTCACCCGCAGGGTGGGAATTGGAGGAGCCCAGTTATTCCTCTGAGGATGCCCAGCAAAGAGCCTGTAGTGAAGGACAGGAACAGCCCGTGCCCGGGGACATACCCAGTCCCCAAGGTGGGAGGTCACACAGCGATCTCCCCATGCTGCTCAGCCTGGCCAGTGTCTCTGCAGACAGTTCCCCTAGACACCTGTCAGATTCGAACCCCGCTCTGAACTCTCCAGGCCGGATCCTCAGCTGGGTGTAAATCAGGGTAGTTCCACCCCCTTCAGTGGAGCTACTCGGAGGGTCCACCAGCTGAGGCTCTGGCCCAGGGCCTGCGTGGGTCAGTGCAGAATAGTGTGAGCTCGGACAGCGGCCGGCGGGCAGGAGAGTCACTGGCCATGCCCACAGCCGGGGCAGGTCCTTGTGCTCCCTGCACCCCAAACTCCTGCATGCTGCAGGGCTCCCCTGAAATAAACCCCATGCTCTGACACCTACAACCATCTCCCTTTCCTCGCCCTGGCCCCAGACTAGGACAGCAGAACCAACACCCCAGCCCCTGGGGAAGTCCAGACCCAGAGCCTAGCTCCATGGCTGGAGCCTCTGTCTACAATGGGCTGACCACAAATGCCACTGCACTGGGGGAGGAGGGGAATTTCCATGTGCGTGTGGGTCCCTCCCCCCCATAGCATGTTCTGGGTGCGAGCTCATCACCCTTCCCTGCTCCGAAGCCCCATCCCCGCTTTCACGTGACATAACGTCCACCAGGCGTAGGGCAACGCCAACAAGCGGAACACAGCGGGTCGGTCTGGTGTCAGGATGCCTTCTGGCATGGGTGGAGCAGAGAGGACATGGAAGGCGGTTCCCCAGAGACAACTATTCTGTGCCTCTTGCTGGAGGATTTGGATAGGTCTCCCTGGCCCTTAGCTCAGTGATCACTGCCCTTGTTCCCATCCTGAGAAGGAGCCGCCTATCCCAAGGAGACACATCCCTTGCCGGACATGGGGGCTTCCCTGCACGAAGGAAGGATCCGCGTGCCTGGGCGCACATGCCGGGTGGATCTGAATGCCACAGCAGTGACTGTGCTCAACACTGCGCTCCTTTGTGTGGCTACCCAACCTCAATCCGGTCCAAGAGCAGAAGCTGAGCCCAGGGCTGCTTTACCTGTACGTCTGCCCATGGGCCATGGCTTTGGACTTTTGCTGCCAGCCATGTGCCATCAGGGCTTCGCGGAGGGAGGATGCGGGCTGTGTCTTTTCCCTGCGGGGGCAAGTGGAAATAGGAGACCTGCTCGCAGGACCTGCCTCCTGCCTGACGTGCCCACCTTGGCACCCCCGCCAGATTCCAACAACATCGGACTTGGCCTGTGCAGGAGGTTGCGAGGAGGGGCGGCCACCATGGCCTCTTGGCAGCAGGGAGGGAAACAAGGGGCAGGTCAAATGTCGCTTGATCCTCATCGGGGCCGGGCGACTTTACCCACCTGCGACTCGGCAGGGGGCCTGCTCAGCAAGCTGATCCCCACCACGGTGCCGGCAGTCAGAGCGCAGAGGAGGATGGCAAAGTGGAGGTAGTGAACGTCCTTCACGAGGGAGGGGCGCTCATCCGGGACGCCACAGCGGGGCGAAGGGTACGCAAACTCCAGTCCCATCCTGGCCAGGCCTAGCACCAGCCCCAGCATCAGGCCCCAGAAAGCTCCCTGCAACACAAAGACGTTCAGGGCGACGGCACCTCCCCCGGCGGGAATCCGTCACGTCCCTAGGGTGGGCGAGGGCTGAAGAACGCTCTCCTCTACTGAACTCCCTTCCTGGCTGAGCCGTGGCTGCAAGCTCACCTCTGTCAGCGAGCGCTTCCTACCGTGTCCGCAGCCTGGGTGACCCGACCAGGTCTTGTGGTTAAGGCCCTGGGGTGGGACTCGGGAGTTCTAGGTTCAAATCCCAGCTGTGCCATAGACTTCCCATGTGATAAGTCTCTTTCCGCATAGCCGGAGGTGCAGCTCAGCTTCCTGTACACACGTTAGCTTTGAATCGAGCTAGCACATTAAAAATAGCAGAGTAGCCACATGGGCCAGCTGCCAGAGTACACTCCTGTCTGGGGTCCTGGGTTACCATTCAAGTGGCTACGTTGCTATTTTTAGTGCAATGTCTTGATCAAAGCTAGCCCAGGCTCGTCTACCCAAGCTCAAAATTATACCTCCAGCCGCAGTGCAGACATATCTCCTCTCTTGCAGGTGCCCGTCTGTAAAACGAGGACAATGTCTCTTACTGTGCATATACAGCCCCTCCCACCAAGGGACCCGGATCATAGTTAGGTGATACAGTAGAACCTCAGAGTTACGAACACCAGAGTTATGAACTGACGAGTCAGCCACACACCTCATTTGGAACCAGAAGTACGCACAGCAGCAGGGACCAAAACAAAACAAAAACCAAGCAAATCCAGTGCCGTACTGCGTTAAATGTCAACGACCAAAAAAATGAAGGGAAAGTTTAAAACAAAGATTTGACAAGGTGAGGACACTGTTTCTGTGCTTGTTTCATTTAAATTGAGATGGTTAAAAGCAGCATTTTCCTTCTGCACAGTAACGTTTCAAAGCTGCATTAAGTCAATGTTCAGCTGTAAACTTTTGAAAGAACGTTTTGTCCAGCGTTACGAACAAATTCCATTCCCAAGCTGGTCGTAACTCTGAGGTTCTCCTGTACTGTAATACAAACGGTATTCTCTGGCCAGCCATAAGACCCTTTGCACAGGTTCTGCGTTGGCTGGGTTCTTTTCTTTCCAGGATGCTAACTAAAGAGAATGTAACAAACACGTATTTATGCAGTGGAAAGTCCCTCGTGTTGCAGTCTGCTGTTGGCTAGCGCAGTTGCCTGGCAGTTTTCTGTGACACTTTGCTTAAAACTTCCCAGGCCACAGTCGGGCAGCGTTGCATGTCAACACCTGGGCTCTGCTCACATGCCAGCTGCACATGACCCACCCACCAGTTCCTTGGGGAACCACCCGCTCGCTCTGTTCTCAAACGCAGGCAAGCACGATTTCAGTTCTTCTTTGCGGGACTGGGACTCGGTTCCTCAAACAAGACTCTTCAGAAATCCCTGACAGGGCCAGCAGCTAGAACCGGCCAGCCAGAACTGGACTGGCCACGTCCTCATGGATGAGCCTGACCCCAAAAGCCCTACCGAAGAAGCAACCAATGATCTTCAAGCCCTCAGGAGCACAGGAGTGTAAGGTTCCTGGGGCTGATCCTTGGCCTGAAGAGACTCAATGTGCTGCGTGCCCTGCCACACCTCCTCCACTTTCTAGTAGCCTCCTTACCACAAAGGGAAAACTGGGGGGGTCCCACTTGGTGGGAGGGTCACGGGACCATTTCACCAGCAGTCAGGTAAGACAACAACATGGTGAGACTTCGCTACAACTCACAAATCAATGCAGGGCCCCTCCAGCCAATCAACAGTCACATGACTAGCCCAATGCCCTGCAGGAAGGCTGGGGTCCAGAGGCTACCTGCACCCCTCTGTTTATTCCAGGTGCCCCTAATGAGAGACCCAGCTATACAGGCGTTTCCACCTCAGATGAGACCCCTGGCCCATCCAAACCAATCCTCTGCTTCCAGCAGTTACCAGCACCTGATTCTTCAGAGGAAGGTGAAACGTCCTCAGAATTCACAGGCCATCTGTGCAATGCTGTGGATGGGAAAAGGCTCCCTCCAGGAACGGTACTGCCGCCCTGCTGGCCATGTGCCCGCACGGGGAGTCTCAATGTGGAGACGATGCAGAGATGCAGCAAACAGATTTTCCCTTGTGACCTCGAACGGGGTCTGACCCCAGGCTTCCCCAAGGGGACGGCCGGCATGCACTGGAATAACAATGGTGAGCCAGGGTAACTGGAACCGCAGAGGCTAAGACAGGCCAGCACTCTACAAGAGACGCTCGAGCTCAGAGGCTTTCAACCTGCGGCCCGCGGACCGTTGGGGACCCACAGACTGTGTCGAAGATTTCCAAAGGGGTCTGCAGCGCCATTCGAAATGCTTCAGAGGTCTGCAAATGGAAGAAGGCTGCACAGCCCTGCTCCAGCTCCGCCAGAAGCAGCGGGGCCAACGCAGGAATCAGCAGGGGAGGTCGTCTGGCCTGTGATATGCAGGGGGGTCAGGCTAGGTGATCGCAATGGTCTCTTCCAGGTGTAACATCTGCGCGTTAAAAGGCCCCCTCCCTCCCCGCGAAATGGCAGAGAGCTTACCTGCTCGTTGGCTCGTCTCCAGAAAACTGCCAGGGCGAACACAGCCGTGATGGGCGGGGCGAGGCAGCTGGTCACAGACTGGATGTAGGCGTACAGCTGGCCGCTGTTGGAGCTCTGCAGGATGGGGATCCAGACCACGCTGACGGCGACCAGAACCACTGTGACGATCCTGCAAGAGGCAGCAATGCCACGTGTGAAGAAACGGCCGTGCTGCCAGCTGCAGAGAGGAGGAAGAGCTGTCCCCAGCGGGTGGCATGTAACATGCTCCTGCAGGAATGCACGTGTGAAGCCCGCCCAGTGCATGCAATACACACAAGGTACAGGCATGAGCTTAGCATACAGCCCACATAAGGTACTAGGGGGGCACTTGTCTATGGTGCCCACGGCATAGGGTTTAAGGCCAGAAGGGACCAGTCCAGGGGCGCCAGAACAGAGGGGGCCCACCCAACCCAGCTAAGAATGGCCCAGGGAGCCCAGGCAGCTATGGGGAGCCATGGACCCTCCACCTGCCCAGGGTGGGGGGCTCTGAGAGCAGCCCCCACCCTGTGTCCCCGCCTCCCAGTCCCCCCGTCCAGGGCAGGTGGAGGGTCTGCAGCTCCCCACAGCTGCCCACACAGATCTTACCCCAACCCAACTCCGGCTTCTGGCTAGCCCTTGGGGCCTTGGGGAAGGGTGAGGCCTCATGCTCCCCCATTAGGAAGAGTCTGTGGCCCCTGGACCAGTCGATCACACACCGGGGTAGACGCACACTGAAGTTCAAAGCACAAGGCCAGCCGGGCCTTTACTGATTCCAGACACCAGAGTGGACTGTGGCTTTCTCCAGCGCTAGGTATTTCAGTTGCAACTGGGAGGATCAGTGGATTGTACTGCAGCCCTTCTGTGCTGGGTGCGGCTGGCACAGCTCAGACAAACCGTTCGAAATGCCAGGCACGGGCGCCAGGGTTCCCAGTGTCTGAGGTTCGGGGCTGGGACCCCTGCAGGGCAATGCAGAGCACGGAGCCGCACCCCTAAGCCAGACATGGAGAAAAGACGCTCAGGGTTCGTTTTCTTCTTGCCTCTCACTGAAACAATAGGGGGCCTTGGCACCCGAGGCGAAGCAGCCTGCTGGCTCCAGTCGGGCGCGCCTAGGGCTGCAGCTGTTTCACTTCCGTGAGTCCCAGCTCCACCGCTGCCTCTCCGCCCCCTGCCCCGAGAGACACCCTGCTCCCGCACTGCGCCTGGCAGACATGCAACTACACCTCCTTGGCGGGACACAGCTGCGGGCTGGACACCGGCCACTCCTGAGGGTCCCCTGCTCTCCTGGCTACCCGGCTGCGACGTATCCCCAGCCTGCCAGGGCAGCTGCGTCCTCGGCCCCGGCTCCTGGGCCTAACAACGAACACTGCCCCGAGCCCGATCCCTTTGCAGGAAGAGAGCGACAAAACTCACTCACTCCATACAGTGTTGTGTGCTCCAAGGGGCACTGAACACTAACCTGGAGCGGATCCAGGGTCAGAGTGCATCAGAGTCTGTCTAAACACTGCGCGAAACCTGGACCGCGATCTGCGTAACACCCGCTCTGAGCACGGTACCGGGGACAGGAGCCGCTCAGTGCGCTAATGACAGTCATATTTCACGGCCGACGACTTTGTCACCAGTGCAGACCTGCTGCTGCTCATGGAGCATGCCACCCTGTGTCCCTGCCGCTCCCAAAGCAGCCGGCAAGTCCATGCTGAAGTCGCCTTGGAGGTACCCAAACCCCTCCCAACAACAGGCCGGCTTACCAAGCACTCTGACCTTGCGTCCCCAGCTGCAGGGTGCTGCATGTCAGGGAGAGCGTTGAGGCCTGCAGGGCTGGGATTGCTTTTATTTATATCCCAGCCAAAATGCCCTCCGTTTAATTATAATAATCACAAGGCCCTTCCTTCTGGGTCAGATGCTTTGGAAAGCAGGCCTCTCAGAC
This sequence comes from Caretta caretta, assembly GCF_965140235.1. Lineage (NCBI taxonomy): Eukaryota > Metazoa > Chordata > Testudines > Cheloniidae > Caretta > Caretta caretta. The sequence goes on from NC_134215.1 coordinate 6,993,352, forward strand.
GGCGTGAGATCCAAACCAAGCCCACGCCCGCCCTCAGCCTCTTCTAGACGGACTCCGGCCAGCCCAAAGAAACGAGTCCGTAAGGGAAGCGTGAGCATTTCTTCGGCACAGGATTGGAGCCACAGGGCTTGCTGGGATGCGCCCAGACACCTGCTGTCGTGGTCTGGCCTTGCGTCCTAAAGCAAATGCACGCCTCATTGGGGAGAAGGCTTTTTCACTTGCAGCGATATGCGCGGTTTGTGGCTAGTTCTCTCACGTCCGTGTGGCACCCTGGCTTTGGGGTGCGGTCAGTGCTCTGCGAGGGTCCTATGCAGAAGGCTGGCTCAGCAGTTTAATGGCAAGGTCCTAGGCTGAGCTGGATCCGGAGCTCCCCGGGCAGCAAGGTGTGGGAGCGCTGGAGAGGCCACACACTAACCCCTGGGAGGGCGAACACGCAGCGCTGTGGTCAAGTGACCCTCCCAGCCCCAACGGCAGCCTCTGGTTGGCACTCAGAAAGCACGCTGACGTGGAAAGAGTCCCATCTCGCTCCCTCAGCCAGGAGGTCTCTGAGCGGGACTCAGTCTTGCAAGGGGTACGGACGAGTGCTGATCACCGAACTGGAGCTTTCAACCCCTCAGATCCCCGACAAACATGGAGCTCAAGGGACAAGATCCTGTGGGGGAAACCCCTTCCCCGGGAGACACTGGGTCCTGCAGGGCAGGGGGAGTCTGTCTCCTAGGGGCTGAACTACCCCATTTATCCACAGAACAGGCGCAGGGGGCTTTTTACTCCCCCACCTCTGCGCAGGGCTTAGATACCCCAGGGAGCGGGAATGACTCCGCCCTGTAACGTGTGTAGTGAGGACGTGGTGGCGTGGGCTTTGGCATGAGCTAGCCAGCCCAGGATAAGCCCACTGGGGACTCTGGGGACATAGCTGGCCTGCTGCCATGTCTACACCACCACATGGTCACTGCAATTGCCTGCACTAGCTAGATTAAAGCTCCCCGGGCTACAGTTCCGCCTTCGCTTGCAGGGCAGATGCACCCAAAGGCTGCATCCTTTGGGCAGAGGCGGGCTGGCGTTGGACGCAGCAGTGCTGCTCCTGAATCAGCCAGCAGTGGGCGCCATTGAGTGGCACACTTTCTCCCTGAGCTCTGCAGCGCTGTGGCAGGGAGACGGTGGCTCGGCTCAGGACTCAAACCCAGGCCAGCAGCAGGGCCTGCCTAGCTTATGTCTAAGGGTAGGTCTGCACTGCAATTAGACACCTGCAGCTGACCGGGGCTCAGGCTAAGGGGCTGTTTAACTGCAGGGTAGCTCACAATGGTCCCAGTGCCCGTGCCCCAACCCGAGCCAGAACAGCTATGCTGTAGTTAAACTGCCCCTTAGCCTGAGCCCTGGGAGCCTGAGTCAGCCGGCATGGGCCAGCTGCAGATATTCATTGCAGTGTAGACAGACCCTAAAGGGGTTAGGTCTCATCCTCGTATCAAAGCAGCGTTCTCCTGTTACAGCTCTGAGCAACCCTGCCTCGGGTAATTCCAGTCCATTATGAGTGCCATGAAACATAGCAGCACCTCAGCCATGCAGCAACCCTCTATTCCTCTCCCATTTCCTCTCCCCGGCTCCGGCACACTTGACTTTCTGACTCTTTGAGGCATGCTCTGGCCTGAATTCCCCCATCAGGGTTTGTCTGTGCCCATCGAATCAGCTTGTGTTTAGTCATCTGCTCGTTAGTGCTGATAAAGCTCTGAAAGCCCCCCCAGGTGTGTCATTCTTAATCATCGTGATTCGCGGCGCTGTGCAATCGCACGGGGAAGACCGCACCCCAGCTCTGGGAGCCTCTGTATCCGAAAGGGACAGGGGAACTAAAGGGAGTGCAGAGACGCGCAAGAAGGATGACGAGGGGGAGGGTGGCCGGGCGGACTGGCTTACAAGGCAAGACCAAGAGAGCTAAATCTATAGAGCCTGGCTAAGTGATGACTAAGAGAGAGAGAGTAACAGGCTACGAGCCATGGAAAGATGTAAAGGGCCAAGAACAAGAGACATGAGTGTGATCCACGGGGGTGGAGGCAGGGGGAATGGAGTGATATTAAAAAAAGGAATTTATAGCCTGAATCTTAGGACGTATTCCCTGGAAGCAAGATACAGTGGATTGTACAGTGTATCCACAAAGCACAGTCGATCTCTCTGTCTTCCCATCTATTATTAGTAATTATTACTTGTATTATCACAGCACCTAGGAACAATAGTCATGCACCAGGACCCTGTTGTGCCAAGTGCTGGACAAACACAGAACAGATAGTTCCTGCGCCAAACAGCTTACAATCGAGCTATGTTATACTGTGCCCATCATTGTGGTATTGGAACAGCTGGTATCTCCAGAGAAGCTGGGGAAGCTCCATCTCTTAGGCCAAAAACCCCATACCTAGGAAACACACCATACTTCACAAACAATGGCTTGAGCCCAATAACTTGTGTAAATGTATATAAGAGACGTGAATTTTTGTCATGTTACCAGTGACAGGCCCCGGATCTTCCTCCACTCCAAGGAACAATCATAAAATAAACAATTACACTTTCATCCCAAGAGCCTGAAGTATTTTACAACAACAAAAAAATAAGCCTCACGGAGGTTAAGCCACTTACACCCATCAACAGCAGAGCCAAGAATAAAGACCCAGGGATCCTGACTTCCTGCAGATTCATAATTTTTTACAGCACTTAACCATCCTCTGATGAAAGGTGTTAGGTGAGTGCAACATCACATCACTATTGCTACACTGAGTTATGCGGCACAGATTCCCTAGGCTAAGCCATGCCGAGTTGGTTGTATTATTGGCCCAGAATTAATCAGCACATTGTGAAAGAGCTAAGCTAATAAGTTGAATCATCTAGCAGGCAGAAGCCTCATTCCCAGACTTCCTTTTGCTGGATGGTTTTTAATGACAGCATCTTTATTTACAGGAACATTAGGTTACTTCATTTTCCAGCCTCTTTCTCTTTCTGCTCACGCCCCACCAGCAAATGGATTGTCACGAGTACAAAAATAGACGAAAGAAAAACAATTAGGCGAGGTATGTTCCTGTTTCATCAGATCTGGTCTCAGTTGGATGGACCAGCCAGGGGAATTGTCCCCGCATATTTACAGGTGAAAATACGTGATCCTTTGCAAAAGCTGGGCCATAAAGGGGCCCCACCAGCCAGCTTTCCAAATGGTAAAAAACACACTGATGAAAAGCCAAGGATGGGGGGAAAATTTTTTGCCACCCATGTGTTTTCTTTTTAAAATTCATAGGGAAACATGCTTACAGTTTAAAAATAAATACGCCTCTCTCTGTATTGTTTGCAACCCCTAAATTGCAGCACTGTGTTAGCCCAAGAAAATCACAAAGTGAAACTGACTATAAACCGAGGTGAAACTGACAAGCCCAGTTTTAGTGTCAGAGCTGAGAGAAGTCCAAGTAGTAAACAAACAGCTTCAAAGGCAGAAAATACACTGGTATTTTAAAATTATTTTGCTCTTATTAATCACAGGGGGTTAGTGGGAACACAGGAAAAGACACGTGGCTGTAGGGTTTTACCAGATATATGCGGTGGTGCCTACACTCACAACATTTGGTGTTTCTTCTTAAAGCCCCACCTCCTGGACTCAGGGGACTACGTGAGACTCTCTGCTCGCATTTAAAACAAACTAAGTTCCTAGCCCTCCAGGTCGCAGAGAGAAGCCTGAAAACATGCACCCTGACGGCTCCGAAACCAGAATGCAAATCAAGACCTTCATGTTTATTATTTTTAAATTCTCATGGTTTTTTAAAGGCATGGGGGTTTGGCAACACTGTATGCAACTAACCTCCATGATCTGGGAAAGCTGCATTCAGCGCACGACCGGAGGGAGGAGGGGAAAGCTGACTTTAAGGCCAGGTCTACGCTAAAAAGTTAGGTCAACCCAGCTGCGTGGCTCAGGGGCCTGAAAAACCCACATCGGTGAAACCGACCCAACCCCCAGCATAGACAGCGCTAGAGTTCTTCCATTGATCTAGCTACTGTCTCTAGGCAGGTGGATTACCTAGAGCGATGGGAGAACCCCTCCTGACACTGTAGGGAGAATCATAGAATATCAAGGTTGGAAGGGACCTCAGGAGGTCATCTAGTCTAACCCCCTGCTCAAAGCAGGACCAATCCCCAATTTTTGCCCCAGATCCCTAAATGGCCCCCTCAAGGATTGAACTCACAACCCTGGGTTTAGCAGGCCAATGCTCAAACCACTGAGCTAACCCTCCCCAAAGAAAGAGTATCCTGAATTCTGGCGGCTGCTGTATCTCACACTGGCTGCCCACAGCCCATCTCTGGAGGTGGTTAGGACACCCAATCCTGCAATCTGTGCTGGGAGGTGGCCTAGGGGGCCTCTGGGGCAGCTCCATGTCCCTCAACAATTCCAGTGCAAGGGGTATCCTCCCTGGGCCAGTGAAACTGGCATTGGGGTCGCTTTGTGCTGCCAAGCAGATGGCTCAGGGCCCAGGCTCCGGCTCTCCGGGGGAAATCCGGAGTGACTCTGCCGAGGCCAACAGAGCAAAGCGGGTGTGAGGGAGATCACAGTCAGGGCCATAGTTACGCCCTTTGCTACGGAGTCTCGGGGCAGGTTCATCCATCCCAGAGACAGAGGGGAGGCAGCGTGCACCAACCCTATCCAGAGAGCCATCGCAGGGACCCACATCGCAGTGGGCCCTCAGAGCCTTGACCCATGGAGCTCCCAGGTGCCAGAGGCAGTGGGGACACTCACAGGGAAAGGCGCGAGGTGCTGCCCTGTTCAGCCCAGGACCCAAGGGAGCAGCAGCATGTGCCCCCAGCCTCCCAAACAGAGGCTGTCTGTAATAAGCCCTGGAAGCCTTGCTCCCATTGGTGCCAGGCGAGCTAAGTTCAGGGCCAGTGGCATGGGATCAGATGAGTTGCCCCATATGGAGCCAGGCTCTATTTCCAGCCAGCAACAAGTTACAACAACTGCGGCGGGAAGCCACCTGCCCTTTTTTGCTGCCAGCCCTCTGCCTGGCATTGCTCGCCCTGCCATCAAGTGTCTCTGACAACAATAATGCCAAGGAGGTTGACTTGGCACCAGCACTCCCAGCCACAGGAAATGGGGCTGGGTTCATGAGGAGTTGTCTAGCACTTGATTGGCACACGGAGCCCAGTAAAATGGGCCAGCATAATGGATTAGCAATTACCATGTGCATTCAGGGAGCACCTTTCAACATGGGGCAATCAAAGCACTTTGCAAGCAGTAATTAATTGTGCTCACAAAGCATTTGTGAGCGTGGCTTCGGTGTCATTATACCCATTTTATAGGCAGGTAAACTGAGGCATGGGTTCCACTGGGGGATGAATCAGGAAATGGGAATGTGCGGGGGGAAACAGGAGAGACCTCCCGGCCATCTTGTCTGTAGGAACCATCCCAAGCTAAGTCATTTGCTCCATTAGCAACATGAACATCATTAGCACACCAGAGCACTTTGCATTTCATAGCACCTTCCACGTGTGCAGGGAGAGAGCTGGGGAGACGACCCTACCCCCTCAGCCTTCATGGGAGGGCTTCCAGGTCAGGGGTGAGGCCCAGAGAGGGGGTGGGGGGAAATCAGAGGATTTCATCTCCACAGCCATCAATCCATCACCAGCGCAAACTGTCTCAACAAAACGTAGATGAATTTAAAAACTAACTCTTCTGAAGTGATGACCTAGATTCCTTTATTATTATTGTCACCTGCATTCTGCCTCGCTCCCAGTCCTCAGAGGGCCCTCCCCATCACACAAAAGAACTAGGTTAACCATACACCGTTTCCCCCTAAATGAAACATTCCCTGTCCTAAGCACAGCACAACAGTAAAGGGACACTGTCTGGTCAAAAATCAGGGGCTCAAGACTATTCTTGCTTATACTGGTTTTACACTAGTATAATTCCACTGACTTAAGTGGAGTCACTCCTGATTTACACTGGTGGAACCCTATTGACTTAAGTGGAGTCACTCCTGATTCACACCCGTTCAAATGAGATCACAATCAGGCCCAAGCCCTTTTAGCTATTTTTAAAGCACCACTTGCTCTTGAACCACTTTTATAAATGAAATCATAATAAAGAATAAAATACTAATCGCTCCTTCTTAACCACAGGGTTTTGCAGCCCTTCTGCGAGCTGTTACTTAATAGGTTGTACATTAATCTTCATGAAAAGGAAAATGACTGTCTGACTCTGTCACCTGCCCCCCACCCATCCCCCTACCTTCCCAGCAGCAGCAGCTCCCGCTCCTTGGCATCCCGCCGGATCTTCTTCCAGATGTCCATGGTGAAGAGGGTACTACTGCTGTTGAATACTGAGGTCAGGGAGGACATCAGGGCAGCCATCATCACCGCAATCATTAACCCTCGCAGCCCTGGAGGAGAAAAAGATGGACCATCGGACTTCAGGTTTCATCTCAAAGGAGCCGTGATACGGCTCTGATCCAAAGCCCACTGTCTTTCCATTGACTTGACGGGGCCTGGGATCAGGCTGTGTGAGTTTAGATTGTGAGCTCTTCGGATGGACAGCACCTCAGGCACCAGGGCTCTGATCCCTGGGCCCTCTGAGTGACGCCATAATGTAAATAACACTCATGGGCTATAAAAAAAGACGCACACAGCACCACTGAAATGCAGCCAGCTCTGAGGAGGGAGGCAGCAGCCCGGTTAGCATGCCGCACAGCAGCGAGTGGCCAATCTCTAGCACTTCTGGAAAGTACCATGGGAGCGTTAATTTCCACAAAGAGCAGACAGGAGCTCACTTTTTAAGATTTCAGCTGGCCTCATGGCATGGTACACATTCATTGGAGGATTGCCTAGTGGTTAGAGCAGGTTACTCTGAGCCAGGACACCAGGGTTCTATTCCCAACACTGCCATTAATCAGCTGTGCCTCAGGCTCCCTACCCCGAACATAAGAGGTGAGACCGCTCCCACCTCCGTAAATGGCTTTGAGGTCCTCATGTGAGAGGCATTAAATAAAGATTAATGATCTGGATGATGGGATGGATTGCACCCTCAGTAAATTCGTAGATTATACTAAGCTGCGGGGAGAGGTAGATACGCTGGAGGGTCGGGATAGGGTCCAGAGTGACCTAGGCAAATTGGAGGATTGGGCCAAAAGAAATCTGATGAGGTTCAACAAAGGACAACTGCAGAGTCCTGCACGTAGGATGGAAGAATCCCTGGCACCGCGACAGGCTGGGGCCCGACTGGCTAAGCAGCAATTCTGCAGAAAAGGACCTGGGGATGACAGTGGACAAGAAGCTGGATACGAGTCTACAGTGTGCCCTTGTTGCCAAGAAGGCTAACGGCAAACTGGGCTGCATTAGTAGGAGCACTGCCGGCAGATCAAGGGAAGTGATTATTCCCCTCTATTCGGCACTGGGGAAGCCACATCTGGAGTATTGTGTCCGGTTTTGGGGTCCCCACTACAGAAAGGATGTGGACAAATTGGAGAGAGTCCAGCGGAGGATCAGGGGGCTGGGGCACATGACTTATGAGGAGAGACTGAGGGAACTGGGCTTATTTAGTCCGCAGAAGAGAAGAGTGGGGGGGGGGGGATTTGATAGCAGCCATCAATTATCTGAAGGGGGGTTCCAAAAAGGATGGAGCTCAGCTGTTCTCAGCGGTGGCAGATGACAGAACAAGGACCAATGGTCTCAAGTTGCAGTGGGGGAGGTCTAGGTTGGACATTAGAAAACACTATTTCACTAGGAGGGTGGTGAAGCACTGGAATGGGTTATCTACTGAGCCGGTGGAATCTCCATCCTTAAGGCCCGGCTTGACAAAGTCCTGGCTGGGATGATTTAGTTGGGGATGGGTCCTGCTTTGAGCAGGGGGTAGGACTAGATGACCTCCTGAGGTCCCTTCCAACCCTGATCCTCTATGATCCTATGACAAAGGATTATTATACAATGGCTTGACGCCTGTTCCTGCCAATGCATCCGTGGTGCTTGATGTCACCCCCGAGGGGTGACAGGCTAACCTGCCCTCTTGGGGACCGGGACCTGCGGGGCCAGGTATCCTAAACCAGCGACTTGCCCCACCTCCTCCCCCGAAGTGAGAATCAGTGCAACCCAAGTGCAAAGTCCTTGGAGGGAGAGAAGAGACAGGGCCGGGGAGGAACAAGGGGTATAAAGGGAGGGTTCTGGTCGCAGATCCAGGCTGTGGTACTCGCCGAGTGAGGATCCCCCGATTCCTGGCCTGGCTCACCCAAGCGTGGAAGGGACTGCTGACCTCACTACAGGAGGGAGATCCCATTCCCCCGCCACGCCTTGTGCTCTTGGATTCGACCAGGCACTTATTTCAATGACCTGTGGTTTTACAGCAAGGGAAACAAAGAGGCGACTGTTATCAGTGCCTAGGAAGAAGAAAAGGAGGACTTGTGGCACCTTAGAGACTAACCAATTTATTTGAGCATAAGCTTTCGTGAGCTACAGCTCACTTCATCGGATGCATACTGTGGAAAATACAGAAGATGTTTTTATACACACAAACCATGAAAAAATGGGTGTTTATCACTACAAAAGGTTTTCTCTCCCCCCACCCCACTCTCCTGCTGGTAATAACTTACCTAAAGTGATCACTCTCCTTACAATGTGTATGATACTCAAGGTGGGCCATTTCCAGCACAAATCCCGGTTTTCTTCCCCCTCCACCCCCCCCAAACAAACCCACTCTCCTCTGCCTAGGAAGGACACCCGGGGGTGGCCAGGAGGGTGCTAAATGCAGCAGCAGCTGTAATCCTGCCAGGGCCTGGAACAGCCTGGCTAATTCCCCAGTTGTCACGCTTTCCGCTTCCTCATTTGGAACCCTCCAGTGGAAAGCCCCAAGGCCGTCAGGTGGTTTTGTTGTTGGCAGAGCGCTCCCTTGGGCATGGCTGGAAAAAGGAAGCAGCCCCACCCCCCACAGGACACACCCGGGCACGCAAGACCGTCAGCATGGCCCGGCACTGCCAGCAGCGTGGCCCGGACTTACCACTGGGCATCAGTTCGACCACCAACTTGGGGTAAGCGATGTTGGAGCAGCCCACCTCGGACCCGCACACTCGGACGCACTCGTCAGGATCGACGCAGCTGACAGCGTCTGCAATGACACGGAGAGAAGCAGCTTGACCCCGCCGAGAGCACCCGGCCGCGGAGCCACTCCAGGCGAAGGGAGCCGCAGCATGACCAGAGTACAAGCCCTTGCCCCAGGAAGGGCTCGCACGGGAGCTCCAGCTGCAGGCCTGAGAGCAGAGCTGGGTCCTGATTGCCCACAGAGTGGCTACCGAGCAAGCTTCCCCCACCGATGGGCATCAGCCCTGCCCCGGGTGGACGCCTGCGAAGGCAGGGAGGGTGAAGTGTCATTCCCCAGGATCTGTTTCATCCTGGGCTGCCAACAAGGCTGCCAATCAGTGTTTTGGTAACGGGGACTCTTGTCTTCGGGCACTGGACTGAGCCCCGCCCCTGCCACCAGATAGTAACCTTTGGTCGCTACTGGCCTGGGACTGGATTTGAACCAGAGGCTTAGCAATGAAAGAAAGGCAGGGTGGCCTGATGGTTAGGGGCACTAGCCTAGGCTCTAGAAGACCTGGGGGTCTCTTCCCTGCTCTGCACCAGATGCGTGACCATGGGCAAGTCATTTAGCCTCGGTAGGCCTCAGTTTCCCCATCTGTACAATGGGGATAATAGCACTGCCCTGCCTCAGAGGGGTATGATGAGGATGATTACATGACAGCCTGTGGGGTGCTTAGCTCCTGTGGTAATGGGGGGACAGGAAGTGGATAAGTGTCATCGATAGAAGCAATGGTCTATTAACAGTTTTCTGAGCTGACCTGGTCCCCACCCAGGGCAGAGGGACGGTATCACCGGGACTCTCCTAACCCACTTCAGGATCACTCCATCCGTTCGTTAGGATCAGGACTGGCAAAGTGCGGTGTGATTGCCGGTGTTGTGGTGTTTCATAGAATCATAGAATCATAGAATATAAGGGTTGGAAGGGACCCCAGAAGGTCATCTAGTCCAACCCCTGCTCGAAGCAGGACCAATTCCCAGTTAAATCATCCCAGCCAGGGCTTTGTCAAGCCTGACCTTAAAAACCTCTAAGGAAGGAGATTCTACCACCTCCCTAGGTAACGCATTCCAGTGTTTCACCACCCTCTTAGTGAAAAAGTTTTTCCTAATATCCAATCTAAACCTCCCCCACTGCAGCTTGAGACCATTACTCCTCGTTCTGTCATCTGATACCATTGAGAACAGTCTAGAGCCATCCTCTTTGGAACCCCCTTTCAGGTAGTTGAAAGCAGCTATCAAATCCCCCCTCATTCTTCTCTTCTGCAGGCTAAACAATCCCAGCTCCCTCAGCCTCAACTCATAACTCATGTGTTCCAGACCCCTAATCATTTTTGTTTACCTTCGCTGGACTCTCTCCAATTTATCCACATCCTTCTTGAAGTGTGGGGCCCAAAACTGGACACAGTACTCCAGATGAGGCCTCACCAATGTCGAATAGAGGGGAACGATCACGTCCCTCGATCTGCTCGCTATGCCCCTACTTATACATCCCAAAATGCCATTGGCCTTCTTGGCAACTAGGGCACACTGCTGACTCATATCCAGCTTCTCGTCCACTGTCACCCCTAGGTCCTTTTCCGCAGAACTGCTGCCTAGCCATTCGGTCCCTAGTCTGTAGCTGTGCATTGGGTTCTTCCGTCCTAAGTGCAGGACCCTGCACTTATCCTTATTGAACCTCATCAGATTTCTTTTGGCCCAATCCTCCAATTTGTCTAGGTCCTTCTGTATCCTATCCCTCCCCTCCAGCGTGTCTACCACTCCTCCCAGTTTAGTATCATCCGCAAATTTGCTGAGAGTGCAATCCACACCATCCTCCAGATCATTTATGAAGATATTGAACAAAACCGGCCCCAGGACCGACCCTTGGGGCACTCCACTTGATACCGGCTGCCAACTAGACATGGAGCCATTGATAACTACCCGTTGAGCCCGACAATCTAGCCAACTTTCTATCCACCTTATAGTCCATTCATCCAGCCCATACTTCCTTAACTTGCTGACAAGAATACTGTGGGAGACCGTGTCAAAAGCTTTGCTAAAGTCAAGAAATAATACATCCACTGCTTTCCCTTCATCCACAGAACCAGTAATCTCATCATAGAAGGCCAGAAGGGGCCATCAGATCAGCTAGTCCAACCCCCTGCACATCATGGGCCCCCCGCACCCACAGACTGAATCCACCCGCCAAAATTAGACCAAAGGATTACAGCCCCCCAGTGTCCTGACTCAAAACCATCACTGCTGGGGCATCAAGCTGGCATTCTGATAATCACTGGAACCGAACCAGTACCCAGCAGCTCCCGTCATGTCTCTGAGGGCAGAGGCCCAAAGGGCCCAGCACCCAGCACGCGAATTATTTAGGGGTTTACGTGGGCATTGAGTCCTTTTATATCGTCACTGCAAATCACGGGGCGGAACTGACGAAGGGCGTAAATATCAGCGCATCCATCTACAGCTTCACACCTCTTAATCCTTTCAACAAAGGGAGGGAGTAGCCCACACTCATTTCCACCTCTCCTTTATGACCCTCAGCCACTCCCCATATCTAACTCCTTTTAGAGTCACTCCCTGGAACATCAGTGGTGGTTGGACTGGGCCTTTGGATCCAAGGCTCTCCAGCAAAACCAGACTGGCAGAGCAGAGACAGGTCTCCATCCTTCCAGCCCATGACTGATCTTTGTACAGACTGTTTAAAGGACTTTTGCGAAGAGGCCATTTCCTCCTCCCCACAACACCCAGCACTTCTTATACTGACTGGCCCTAAATATTCAGGCAGGGATAACATGGACAGCCACAGCAGGACTGACCTGTCAGCAGCATAGATGCCTGTTAGAAATAAGAAGAACAGAATAGGCCAGACTCCTCCTGGAGTCCGGTGGGAAAACTGAGCTGAGCAAACCCTCACGTTTGCAAGTGAGCAGACTCCGAGCCAGATTCTGCAGCTCACAAGACGTCGGTAGCCAGCAAACCCAGGTTAGGCAGGATGACATAATGGTTAGAGCTGGGGTGGGTCTGGGCATTTGGAAATCTGGTGTTCTAGTCCTGGCTCTGCTGTGTGCTCGTGAGCAAGTTGCTGAATGGCTCGTTTCCTCATCTGTAAAAAGCTGCTTTAATTAATGGTTGCGAAGGGCTTTGAGCTCCTTGGATGGACGACGGCACTCTAGAAGGGCGAAGTGCTATGTTCGTATTAGTCCAGCACTAGTAATGAAGCAGCCAAAACAATAAGCTCCGCCTGACCACAGCTCCTCTCACCACAGTGAATTGCAAACAGGAGTTAACGAAGCCTCGCCATAGCCCAGGATTTCTCAGATGGGGAATCTCAGGCGCAGGGAGGTGAAGTGACGGGCCCGTGGTCAGACAGCAGGTCAGTGGCGGAGCTAAGCACAGATCCCAGGCCCCTCATGTGCTGATGCTTCGCTTTGCGATTTCCAGTTTTGTTTCAGATGAAAAGCTAATGAATAACCAAAATGGCCTGTCCTCTAATTAGCAACATCCTTTACTCCTAACTCTGCCTCCAGTTTTTCTGGACCCAAGGCTGGTCCTGTCTGTTAGCTCTGTCTGAGTTTGCTGAGCGAGCTGTGCGGTTCTCAAACGTGGCGCCTGGACTCCTGGAGCCAGGGAAGGGAAGTCTTCTAGCTCGCAGGGAAAAGCAGCCCTGGCTGTCTCTCTCAGCTGTAATCAGAGCAGGGCGAGCCAAAGCAGATGCGGGTAAGCAGGAGGGCGGATTTAAGGGCCCGATCCTGAGGAGTCAGTGATCGAACTCCCATTGACTTCAACGGGGCAGGATCAAGCAGACTATTCAGGGCGTGGGATGCGTTACGATCTCAGGGCTAGACCGTGGCCGAGCTTGTGCGACCCCCTACCGAACTAAAGGGGCATTGTCTTCTTCCCTCTGGCTAGCTACGGTCTGCTCCTGGATTTGGGTCAGGATCATCGATCCTGAGGAGGCAAAAATAAATACTACGAATTCTTGAGGCCCGAACTCCTGAGCTGCAGCTGGATGGCACAGATTGACAACTTCCCTTCCCAAGCCCAGCAGGGGCGGAGCTCAGCTCAGCCAGCAACGGGGAAAGGCGGCAGCCCGGGGGCAATGGGTGGAGGGTGCCTGATCACAACACTCATCTGGGCAACACCAGCCATGCGGGCGCCCGCCCTGGCTCTTGGCACGGGTTTAACTCGTCCTTACCAAGTAGGTGGCTAATAAAATAATCATCAGAAGTAATTGATGGATGTAGGAAACACCCCCCACACAGAGGCATTCAGAGCTCCAACAAACACTCGAACACAGGACGGTTCCAAACAAGCCACAGCCTGAGCCATGGAGCCATTAGAAAGGGGGCAGGTTGGGTCCCACACAGGGGCAGGCAGTGACTGAAACCAAACATAGGGGCAGAAAGTGGCATAGCTCCACTGACTTCCAACCCAGATCCTTCACTGCAGACACAAAAGCCTGGACGGGCCCCATTCTTGCCTATGGGCACCTAAGGGAAGGGGCCCAGCTCTGGGATGGGCAGATGGCTGTTTTAGTACCCAATGAGCAGATTAGCCCATAAAGTGGTGACCTGAACCCCCAGATGTAGAACTGATGTAGAACCTGAACCCCCAGATGTAGTCCAGATGTCATAGAATCTCAGGGTTGGAAGGGATCTCAGGAGATCATCTAGTCCAACCCCCTGCTCAAAGCAGGACCAATCCCCAATTTTTGCCCCAGATCCCGCTCCAGGATTGAACTCACAACCCTGGGTTTAGCAGGCCAATGCTCAAACCACTGAGCTATCCCTCCCCCCAGTCTTAATCTTTCAAACAATCCCCTTTGTGCTGGCTCCAAGTTCCCCTCCCACCTGGGAGGAGAACCCTATAAACATCCACAAGGCCACCTCATTATCCTCCTTCACATCCCTCCTTTGCCACGAAGCCTCCCAGAAACTTTCTAGGTTACTGGTGTGCTTAGACACCCTCTCATTTGATTCCTTGTACTCCCCCATCTGTCTGCCTGTGTCCACCTGCTGTCTCTTGTCTTAGAGTGTAAGGGCTTTGGGGCAGCCTATCTTGTTGTGTGTCTATACCGCGCCTAGCAGAGCATAGTCCTGCTCCGCGGCTGGGGCTCCTATGCACCACGGAAATACAAATAATTACCACTATCACCACCAAATGCATCCTGGGTTAACTAACTCCACAGAGTACAGCACATTCAAGCTTTAAGCTAAGGGCCAGACGCTTTATACGAGCCGGGGATCAGACCACTGGACTGTGCATGTCTTCTCCAATTGATGCTTCGTTCAAATAGATTCTTCCCCAAGACCGTGTGATCCCATTGTAGGTTTTATGACCTGATGGATCCCTCTTCCCCTTAGCAGCTGGTCCAATAAGAGGCATTGTATGAGCCTTCCTCGTGAGCCTTCCAAACTGAAATTTCATACAGACAAAATGAGAAAGTCAGCAATTTTAGTACTAGTGTGCTGGGAGGCTTTTGTATTGTTGTGTCTGATTTTGGAAGCAAGTAATTTTCAAGTGAGGTGAAACTTGGGATACACAAGACAAATCAGACTCCTGAAAGGCGTACAGTCACCTGGACAGGTTGAGAACCGCTGCCTTAGAGTTGGCTGAATTCAGAGTGAACAGTCTCAAAGGGATTTTGTCACGGTCCATTAACAAAGCCTGGTTTTTTTTTCTTTCTTTCTTTCTCCCAGTTGTTCATTTAACTTACTCTCCTGCAGCAAGTTCTAGGAAGCACATGAAATTGTAGCCATCCTTAGAGGTTGGTTCACCTAAAAAGATAAAAGTCTACTATAGCTACTAGCTACAGGAGGTACTCTCTTAGCTCAGTTGGTAAGGACTCATCCTGTTAGCACTGTTGGCCCTGGGTTCCAATGCCGCCATTAGGATTGGTAGTACTTGGTACAGCAAGCGTTAACAATTAGAACCGGTCCGAAAATGGAGTGGGGTGGTACCCGCAGAAACCTTTGATTTTTCATAACCACTGAAAACCTTTTGGGCTTGGGGGCTTTGTTTTGTTTTCATGGCAATTCAAACCCATCCTGTCCTCAAACCCCCATTTTCCACTCAAATAACCATTTCCAAGGACAGTTTTCAGCATGCTTAGCCAGTCAGGCTAGGCAGTGCTCCAGGAGCTGGTGGTAGTTCGAGGACCACAGCTGGGCACCGTACCAACACACCCAGAGAGCTGGCAATCCACAAACCAGGAGCGAGAGCGTGAAAGCCCCAGACAGCCCCTCTCCTTTGCTCATCAGAGCAAGATCCAGGAAGCAGTGCTGGGAGCTGGAGCTGGCAGGGCTGATGAATCAGCTTCCTGTGCTCCTCCTGCCTAGGGCTGGCTTTGCAAGCGTGTGTGCTCCCCCGAAGGGGTTAATGGCCGAGGCAGATATTGGGAATGTTTGAAGACAGCAGCATGTGATTGCAGGTGGGGCAGGGCGGAGCTATGAATCACTCTTTTTTTTTTTTCCCTCTTCTTTTCCTTTCTTGCTGTTACCTGTCCATGTCCACACTGCCTACCGGCAAGAGCCCTGCAAGAATCCGGCTTCCGGCCCCAGGAACCCTGGAGAAACTGATCAGGCAGCAACAGGCAGGATTTTGCTGCAGGGAAATAAAACGGCTGATCCCATTTGGAGAACTTCAGATCAAGGGAGAGAGAAATAAAGACAGGAAGAATTGGACAGAGAAACCCCCACGGCTGCTGCCTATCTGATTTTCTGGATTTTTTTAAATGGTTATTTTCCTTCGTATTTTATTTTATTCTATTCTATAGTCTCATTGTGGGGAAGGGCAGGCGGCGAGAGGGAAGTGGATCTGGTGGTAGAAGATTCCAAGGGATTGTGCCCCTATCAAAGCATCTGTGCGTGCGAGCGAGTCGCCTGTCACCTGGCTGGCAGCACTGGAGACCTGGGAGTCAGAGGAAGAATCAGCTTTTCTCTGGTTTTGTCTCACACGGAGGTCGCCTGGGCTGGGCAGAGCCGATAAGTAAATAAGAAACCAAGCCAGCATCTCCTGAGCGGAAATAGCCAAAGAGGCAGGAGACTTGAGGCAGAGTGTGGGAGCGCTTTGTGGAGAAGCCAAGCCAGCCGGAGGAAGGAGAGGGGGGACCCGCTGCTGTGTCTAACACAAGAAGGAGAAAAAAAAGCTAAGTTATTTAAAAAACAGGAAATAATTAACTCTTATTTATTGTCAGGGTCTAGCCTTCACTGGTGTCATCGGCTCCCTTCTGTGTCTGACGGTTTGCTGGGGCTATGGCTCTCTCCCAGGTGCAGTGTCTGGATGACAGTCATGTCAACTGGAGATCCAGCGAATCCAAGCCGGAGTTCTTCTACAGCGAGGAGCAGAGACTGGCTTTGGAAGCCCTGGTCTCAAAGGGGCCAGAGGCCTTCTACGAGGTCCTCAAGAAAGAGAGCATCCGGGACTTCCTCTCCGAGCTGGAGCTTAAAAAGATCATGGAGTCGCTGGAAACGTACGACCCGGGTTCGGAATATATCCCACGCCACGGGGCCGGGGACAGCAACGGTGACTGCACCAGCCAAGGGGGCGAGGGAGAGTTGGCGCCCTCTTTGCAGTACTGGCCCCAGAGATCCGACCGCTCCATCCCGCAGCTGGACCTGGGCTGGCCCGAGACCGCCGGCTACCGGGGAGTCACCAGGGCCATGGTGTACATGCAGCCGCCCATCGACGGGCAAGCGCACATCAAGGAGGTGGTCAGGAAGATGATTGTCCAGGCTCAGAAGGTGAGATGCATGCTGATTGTTAGAGCACGAGTTAACTCAGCTGTCCAGAGCGGGCCAGATCCCAAAGTCCTCCTCAGCCAGGCAACCCTCACCCCAGTGCCCTGCAAGGGAGGTCTGGCTGAGTGATGACTGCAGGGGCCAATCTTATGTATTATCTGTTCTTCCCCATTAAGTTTCACACCCATACTTATGGCTCAGATTTTGCTGCAGGTGAGAGAAAGAGCTGGAAACCTGATCCAGCTTCCCCTGGAAACAATGGGAATCTTTTCTTTGACTGCCCTGGACCCTTGGCAACCCAGAGGCTGTGGGGATAAGAAAACACAAACTCTTTGAGCTGCTACTTCTCTCCAAGCCCAAAGTATCAGCTTTCCCCTGATAATTATCTCCAGGGCCCCAGGGAACCGCACGTGGCTCTGCAGAGTACAAGGGTTCAAATTCTGCCCTGGTGTGAACAGGTGACGGCTGCTGGCATTGCACCAGCTTACATAAGGGCTGAATCTGGCCCAAGGTCTTCCTGCTAGTCCTTGTCAATTTCATCCTGGTTAACAGATGATGCAAAACTGATTAGTGGCTTGCACAGTCCAGGAAAGTTTGATCAAAAACAATATCTGCCCCATTTCTGCAGCAGACTTTCGGTAAGACCCTCCCCAAGGAAAAGGTCCCACACCTGATTACATCAAGCCTTCGCAAAAATGAAAACAAGCTGCTTTGCTGTATCTTGGCATGTAATAATGCTCTGATCAAGACCTTGAGATCGACTTAGCCACAATATATTGGTGGAGGGCAGTGAATGGCACATGGAGAAGTCGTGATATGGAGATGGACTGGTCTGGGAAGCGTCTTCACCCAGAGGGAGGGTGATTGGGATGGGGGAAGTGGTGGAAGCAGATAGAACAGGTATGTTTAAGGAAATGAGGGCTGTGTACGGAGGGCCTCCTGGGACCAGCATGTTGAACGCCCCTCCGCAATAACGCAGGGACTGAGCAGGAGCTGAGCCTTGGTGTCCAATGATGCCACATATGGAGATTCAGGCTCAAACAGGGGCTCTGCCCCAGCCTGGCTGTGTGACTCCAGGCTAGCCATCAGGCCAACATTTTCAAAGGTGACCTCAGACTTCTGCTGCCCCCCAGCTTGGGGTGAGTGATTTGCATGACTGCGCCGCGTCGGGAGCTGGGGGGGCTCAGCCCCTCGGAAAAGTAGGTGTCTCCAAAATCAGTGTCCACTTTGACCAACCTTGGCCTTGACCTGTCCCTGCCTCAGTGTCCCCACTGACTCCGACCTACCTCACCTTAGCGCTGGGGTGAAAGAGGAGGGCCGTGAGCTGGCACTTTCCTCCAGTATGGAAACTCTTCCACCTGATACTCCTGAAGGCATTCTGTGCCAAAAAATTAAAAATTCTGCACACAATATTTTAAAAATCTTCAAAATTCTGCCAATTTTATTTGTCAAATAAATGTGGAGGCTCCAGCATGGCAGAGGGGAGCAGAGACCACTGCCTGCACAGAGGTGGGAGACGACTGTGCAATCCCCCGCCCCCAGGGCACGGACTCAGCGGTGAGGCTGCAAGGACCAGGCCTGCCCCAGAAACACCCCAGGGCCCTGCCCCTGTGCCACGTGCACCAGGTGTGGGACAGGCAGGCTCAGCAAGGAAGGATCCAAGTGTAGAGGGGCTCAGTGTGAGGGGAATCCAGGTGTGGATTGAGACGGTTCCATGTGGGGCAATCTGGGTGCGGGCTGCTCAGTGAGGAATCTGGGAGTGGGCGGATCTGGATGCACAGGGGCTTGTTGGGGGGTTCTGGGTGCAACAGTAATGGGACTCTGCAGGAAGGTCAAGGTGAAGGTGGTTGGGGCTCAGCAGGGAGGGGTCTGGATGTGGAGGGCTCATTTGGGAATCCAGAAGCTGGGGAGTGGGGCTCAGTGGGGTGGGGATCCAGGTGCAGCTGGTTGGGGCTCTGTGGGGTAGGGATCCAGGTGGCTCATCGGGGTGGTTCAGGTGAAGAAGGAGTGGGACTCATTGGGGGGGGGGGGTTCTGAGTGTAGGGAGGGTGAGGCTTGGCAGGAGGGTGTCAGTATGTGAGGGTCTGGCTGAATGGGGGCTGGGCAGATGGGGAAGCAGCTCCCTGTACAGGGATCTCTCCCCCTGCAGCTGAGGAGCAATGGGTGAAGGAAGCCAATGGGGGGAGGTTTGCAGAGCTTCCTGCAGCTGGGATAGAAATCTGGAGGTGGGTCTGACACAGAGCCGGATGCCATGCAGGGGAAGAGGAACTCCCATCTCCTCCAGCCCTGCCTGGACTAGCAGCTGAGCCTGGCAGAGGGTAGGAGCCACCAGCTGGGTCTTCCCCAATCCTGCCCTCTGCCCCACTGTGGTTTACTGTGCCCTGGGCACCCGAAACAAACTGCTGGGAGGGTCGCATGACCACTCTTGTGGTTTCTCTTTGCTTCCCCATCAGAAAGTCATTTTTCTGCGGGGAACCAAAGAAATCTGCATGGGGCGTAAATTCTGCAGGTGCGCAGGGGCGCAAAATTCCCCCAGGCGTAATCTGAGACGTACACACAGAGCCTTCTCTGCAGGCTGCACCGTGTGTGCTGCACGGAAAATGGGGATCAGCAGCCACAGAGGTCACATGTCCTGAGCATTTGCCTTCTCCCCTGCTTGCTTTTCAGTCAGAAAAGCAAGGCAGGGAGCTTCCTTGATGTTTTAGATCCCAACGGGAATAACAGCCAATCTTCATCCAAATATAAACCACACCAAGTGTGTCTTCAAGGCCCTTATCGCCAGAGGGCTGTGTATTTGGAGAGGGCAGGTTTCCAGCGGGCCCCGTAGCAGGCAGAGAGCATGATCTGAGAACACGTTTGGACCAGTTCTGAACGCGGGCTGCCGGGTGCGGCCGGGGCCTCGCTCTCTCAGACGTGCCATGATCAGTCCTCGCCGCCAGCCAAACAGCATCTGAAACCAGTTTAGAGGGGAGCCATCTTTAAACCAGACTGAAAACCTCTCACTCAGGACGTGCTTCCGGTAGCAGAGCGGCTTTGCGTTTGAGTGGGCCTCAGCCTGGCTTGGGATGGGGGGAGGAAGGCGCTTAATTCCCCTCTCAGCCCGCTTGGCTGTCGTCGCAGCCGAGCTGGAGTCTCCCAGGAAAGGAAGGGCTGGCTGAAGGAACCCAAAAATGAGGGGAGAATGTTTCTCATCCCCCCCCCTTGTATGCTCGGCTCTGAAGGCACAAACTGGGGCTCCAGGGGGATGATCCAAGAGAGTCGTTTTTGTCTTGTGCCCCTGGCATAACGCTTTCTGGCCTGTCCCTACATGCCCCCAGAGGTGTTTGGAGCCAAAGCAGCCTTCTGTTCACACGACGCAGGGCTAGACCAAGTCCCTCCGACTTCTACTGCAGCCGACGTCCCGGGAGCTGCCGCTGGGGGGTGCGGGAATGCGGATCCCCATGGCTGCCTAATGAACAGCCACACCCCAGCTTGCGGAGCGTGGTCCAGCTTTCTGCAGGGTGCTAGGGCCAGGCGGACGGTCGACACCTCGGCCACGGGGTGCGGTCCCCTGAGGAGGCACCGAACACGAAGCCAGGGAGGGCTTCGAGCCAGCACTCCCCGCAACGGGCCATGGACTGCGGTCGCCCACCTGCGCCCTGACTCCGTGACGCAGGCGGAGCCCAGCCGGGTGTGCTCTGCACCTGTTCGATCGCTGTGTGGCAGACCTGGCGGGAGGAGATGGAATACGGGGCGAACGGACCCAGGCAAAGCATCCCCTCACCGTCAGGGAGAACGTCCTGTCTTTGGGCCTGGCCTATCGTCCCTGACCCTGGTTCAGACGCTCCCTGCTGGCTCTGCATTCTGGTCGTTTCCCTCTGACTCATCCCACCAGGCAGATGGGCTCTGCATTCCCACTCCTTGCCTGCGGCTGGGCCCCTGGCCCTCCCCTGGCCCAGACCCCTTCGTCCGGCTGCTGGAGGCGGCCTGGCTGGTTGGGACGCTGCCACCGCGTTTCATGGACATCACGAGCTCTCACGCCTGTCCAGCCGCCTCCCTGTCGCCATCCCTGTGTGCGCGTCGGGATGGAGCAAGCACCTGTGGGGGCCTGGCCGTGTCCACCGCTGCCCCGTCTGCATGCTGAGCTCCCAGAGGGGGGAAATAAAGAGGCTGCATTGGAGCCTCACAGCAGCAGGAATCCCTGCTCCAGACAGACCAGAGATGCATGCATGGCAGGGAGGGGGATCCTTTTGCAACAGCATACCAATTCAGCGCCTTTCAGATTGATTTAGCTGGGGAGCAGGGTTTGTGCAAAGGGGTGTGGAGTGGGAGAGACAAGAAGTATGATCCAGTTGCTCAAGAAGGGCTCAGGAGATTTGGGTTCTGCTCCCAGCAGTGCCACAGATTCCCGGTGTGACCGTGGGCAAGTCACTGCCCCATTGTGCCTCAGTTTCCCCAGCTGATGAGGATAGTCTCCCAGGCAGGGGGCATCGTGAGACTCTGTTCGTTGCCCTCCATGATGCGCTTTGAGATCCTAGAGCAGAAGGTGCTCTAAAAGGAATGGGGATTATTAGGAGTTTACGAGTAGCCGGATTTCTCTGGTCATTCCATTGTTTATGCCACTCAAGAGAGTATGAGCCAGATCCTGACCTGGTGTAAAGGGGTATAGCAGCCCCATCAGCTATGGAGCAGGCTTGCAGTTGCTATCCCTGCAAAGTTAGCCATGTCAGACCTTCTCTCTGCCATACCCACGGTTGCCGCTTTCTAGCTTCAGAGGTTTTCTTCTTACTGCGCTTAGATCATCTGGGTCATCCCATGATGAAATGGAAAAAGTGCTACAAGGCATTTTACCTACATCATCTGGAATTTCCTATTACAGCCAACGTGACTGTCTCCTGCCGACAGCTTGTTGCTTCATGTTCTGGGTGGGCATTGCCCTGCGTCTGGCTCTGAAGCAGCTGGGAAGCACAGCGGCCTTTCTTTCCCTGGCTTAGGATAGCGATCCTTCATGCAGACTCAGCACTGAGCCCTGATGCCAGCCGCAATTTGGAGGCTGAGCACATTTGGCCCATTCCAAACTAAAAAGAAAAAGAAAGAAAAATCCCAACACCAAAGCAAAACGCTGGGGCTGCTAGATGTCTACATAAGAGCAAAGTTCGGGCACCCACGCCAGCACAGCCACCAGCTTAGTTTGCATGCTCCATGGGAAGCCAGGAGGGCATACACCCCTTCCACTGGGTGTTTATTACTTAGCAAATTCTCCTTTGGCAGAGGGGGAAGCAGCTCGCTTTCTCAAGATAAACTCCAGTTATTTAGACTACAGCTTCTCAGAGCTTGTTCAGAGCTACGTGCATCTGTCTGCGCTGATTCAGTCTGACGAAGGGGATGTATGCCCACCGGGTGCTAAGTTCAGGCAGGGCAGCGTTATCTAGTGCAGGGGCTCTCAACCTTTCCAGACTACTGTACCCTTTCAGGAGTCTGATTTGTCTTGCGTACCCCCAAAGTTTCACCTCACTTAAAAACTACTTGCTTATAAACTCAGACATAAAAATACAAACGTGTCCCAGCGCACTATTACTAAAAAATTGCTGACTTTCCCATTTTTACCACATAATTATAAAATGAATCAATGAGAATATAAATATTGTACTTACATTTCAGTGTATAGTATATAGGGCAGTACAAACAAGTCATTGTCTGTATGAAATTGTAGTTTGTACTATCTTCGCTAGTGCTTTTTGTGTAGCCTGTTGTAAAACTAGGCAAATATCTAGAGGAGTTGGTGTACCCCCTGGAAGACCTCTGTGTACCCCCAGGGGTACGCGTACCCCTGGTTGAGAACCGCTGGCCTAGTGGTTATGGGACAGGATGGGAGTCGGAACTAAATCCTACAAACACAAAGTTAAGCCCTCATGTAGGTATCTGCAGGATCGGGGCCTACATGGCTAAACATTTTGCTGAGTTTAGGGACTAAATGTAGTTTTGGGACATAGTTGGAATGGTAACCAGGAGAAAAAGTGGTTATGGATGTGGAGGCAGGAGTCCTGAGCTCTATTCCTGTCTCTGGGTGGGAGTATTCCCTAGTGATTAAAGCAAAGGAAGGAATGCAGAACCCCTGATTCTATTCCCAGCTCTTCCAGTGACTTGGTGAATGACTTCGCTGTGCCTCAGTGCTCCCTATCTGTACAATGGGGATACTATAGACACGAGACAAAGAGGCACTATTCAGATTAGTTTTAGGGCAGGATTCAGGTTCAAGAACACACCAGGATTAAAGCAGACCTGAGTTTTGACATGGCATTGAAATCTCATGGACTATTCTCATGAAATTCTGACCCCAACCAGCTGAAAACCTCACCGGCTCAAGAGTACTCCCATCTCAAATAGGGGAATTCTCAAGTGATCAGTTGTTTTCACAAGACTTTGGCTCCAGCGGAGCTGAAATCAGAATGTATCAAAAATACTGGCCTGGAACAAAACTGTAGGAAGTGTTTTCTGAATCTGCCCTCAGAGTTTGCATTAGAGATTCTAGGTCTGGTTCATGTCTAGTATAATCAACCTTATCTACCTGCCAAGGAAGTTGTGAGGTTCAATTAATTACTGTTTGCAGAATGTTTCATGAGACACCGATGAAAGGTACCAGAGAAGGGACAGAGACAATTAATATTAGTCATCCCACTTATAGCTTTCCCAACACATTATTTCTCTAATTGTCTGCTTACTCTGGGCTGATAATATATGCTCATTAAACAAACAGGCAGTAGGCCCAAACGTTGGTCTTTGATGATGCAGAAAGTAGGTTAATAGGAATTCCAATTTCCCCTATAAAAAATGATCCCACAGTTCACATGTTTTGATCAAAGCACCCTGAAATGATTCTGACCTCCCTTGTGCTTCCTGGATGGAAACGGGTTTTGTACGTGGCACAGCAACGTCCCTTAGACGGACTGTGAGCTGGAGACCTAGATAAAACACCCCATTGTTTCTCAATACCTGATCCATCCAAAAATGCTGCACGGCTGCATGTTCTAAATACCTCGCCAACGAGTTGGGATTGAGGGAAGACAACGGAGCCAATTGGAATCTGCTATGGAGTGGAGAGTGTCTGGGCTTGGATCTAGGGCTCTCCTCCACTTGGGTATTTTTTTACCTAGCTGAAAGCATTTCAGTGGGGGGAATTGTCTTGACGACACACCGGCGAAGAGAGGGGAAAGTCGCCGTGTGCAAAGGGTCCGATTCCCCACTGCCTTGGATCCAGCATAATGCTTTTATACTGTCAAATGCTCCAAAGTCAGAAAGGCAGCAGTGACCGGTCCCTTTGCAGGGGAGTAACTGATTATCCGAGTTACAAGGGGAAGGATTTCAGATGAAGTCTTTTTTCTCCAGAGCCGGGGAAGCAGCCAGTGCTGTGCCCCACGCCTCCGGAAGGGCTGTAATCAGCATAGAGTGCCGGCCTCCTGCTTCCTCTAGCACACAGGACTTCATTCTTTGCGGATTAAATCCTGCAGCTGAATTTTTGCCCTTCTCATACTGATTTCAGGAGGTTCCTGCGGGTGGACCTGTGAGCAGGGTTTGACCTTGTGCTTTTGAACTCTCACAGGAATGGGGGATGGAAATGATTTGTTATTAGGCCACCTCGCCCACCCCCTGCTGACGCCCAATTGCAATCATGGTCCTCATGTGCAATCTGTCTTGCAGCAGCGTCTAGAGATCCAAACTGAGCGTGAGCCCCGCCTTGCGCTCGGCTATGTTGTGCAAACACACAGCAAGAGACAATCCCTGCCTGAAGAGCTTACAAGCTAAACGGACAAGAGCACACAAGGGGAAACTGAGGCACAGGGAGGGGCCATGACTTGCCCACGATTCAACCACCCATTCTGTCCACGGCAGAAATAGAACTTGTCCAGTCAAGACTGGGTGTCCTTTCTGGATGATGTGCGTCAACCAAACACATGTTACTGGGTGCAATACAGGGGTACCCAAGGCGACATTTCATGATCTCTGAGAGAAAGGAGGTCAGCCCAGATGATCTCCTGGTCCCTCCTGGCCTTGAACTCTATGGAGCCAGGTCTCCCGAGACCTGGTTCGCTGCCCTAGCAGCTGGACCCCAGTTGTTCCCTACAGCCCATTGTCTAGGGCTTTGCTCAGCCTAGTGTTCTAGATCACTTGGGATTCCCATGGGAGGCTATCCCACAAGCCAATCGATTTCACTGGCCGGATGGTTCCCTGCTATTTGTGGCAGGGCAGTGAGCAAACCTGGACAAGGCAAACTCGCCAGAACGTGCTGAGGGGTTTGGGTTTTTTCACTGGGAGGCCCACAGTTGCTTTGCTGCAGCGCTGTCTCTCAACTTTGCTCTGCAGAGAGAGAAATGCTTCCTTTCGGATTCCTGGCAGGGAGCTTTGCCTTCAGAAACAAGCAGCCGATGCAAAGAGGAGATAGGATAGAGCTTCCTTCGGGGCTGGGAATACCATCTACCTTGCAACATCAAGACCCCAGGACACATGCTGCCTGGAGGCACCCATCCCAACTCCACTGCCCGTGGCCAGCAGTCACTAGAAGGGACCTGCATCATGTAGGGTTTGTGGGTTTGTTTCTCGTTGATTTTATTTGTAAAGGCGTTTCCCACCTTACAGATTCTGTAGCTGATTATTCCTTGGCACTCACTTCGTTCTTTTCATTTTCAAAGCCCTTTGCAGCTTTGCAACCCTCAGGGGCTAAGTGTTAGCATCCCCATTTTCCAGGGTCTCAGGTTCCACGTGGAGGGAGTGAAACAGAGAGGCTAAGGCCCATATCCTCAGAGGTATTTAGGCATCTCACTCCCAGGGGTTAGGTGCCTAAAGAGACTTGTCCAAAGGCACAAGGGGAAATTGGTGTCAGAGCTGGGCTCAAGACACAGGAGGTTCTGGCTCCAGATCGTGCTGGAGTAAAGCAGGACTGGGAATTTTCCAGGGCCCGACTCTGGCCTCATTTACAGCATGCATTTTGATTAACTGGAATGGAGCCACTCCTGATTCACACCGCTATCAGTGAAAGGAAAACCAGGGCCTCTCCGTTCTAATTGTGGCTATGACATTGAGGCACCTTCCAGCCTTCAGCGAGCCATTCACAGCCTGATATTCATAAATCCACGTACCCCACTGAAGTCAACGGGAGGTAGGAGGACTTCATATCCTTGCAAATCAGGCAGTCAACCCTTCTGCCTCGGTTTCCCCACCTGTAAAATGGGAGTGATCATACTGCCATGCCCAGCACATGGGACGTGGGCGGATTCATCCACTGTTGCTCGTAAAGGGCTTTGAACCTTGCTAAGGGCCAGGTAAATGAGAAGGGAGAACACATTTGTAAATGATTCTTTTTGATGCCTGCAATAAAAGACCCAGCATAACATTTCTCTTCTCGCAGCAACTCCTGGTAGCCAATGGGGCAATGAGGGATGGGCGTGCACCCTAACGTCTCCTCGAAGTGAGTGAACCACCCAGATTCCTTTCCTCCTGGGAGCTCTGTTCCAACTCTCCTTGCTCCTGAAGGCAAAGTTCCCCAGCAGGAATGTGAAAGCAGGTGTCTAAAGAGCCGTGTGATGTCCCTGCTCTGGAGGCAAAGTACAGCCAGGGAGCTGCAGCCGAGCTCCGAGCCTTTGAGTAAGCAGCAAGCAAACAAACAAATCAGCAGGCCCGAGTCACTGTTTCGGGTGCCAGGTTGGCTCTGTCTGCCTTTGCAATGTCCTCTCGGTCATGCCCTTTTATCACCATACCGCAGCCACGGGAAGCTCCCCCAGCAAAGCCACAGTGCCCCCCACCACCCCGAGCTGCTGCAGTGCGAACAGCCGTGAGCACACACGCCCAGGGCCTGGAGATTCGGGGTTCTGTGGAACAATGGGCGGGAGGCAGATTTCCAGGGTGGCTTTTTCAAACCTGCTCGGGATAGGCCTCTTTCTGCTCCCACTGCGGGCAGCGGCAAAGCTCCCACGGGACAAAGTGGGAGCAGCAGATATAGGCCAATGCTAAGCTCCTTTGAAAAGCTCTCCCTCCAATGTCTCCTTGAGTTACGCTTAAAACGCTCCTACACCCAACAACCCTCCAGTGAATCCAGATGACTTGGCAGGGGCAGGAGGTGCAAGCCGACATAGGACCAGAGGATAGGAAAGGACCAGTCCCTTGCCATCACAGGCAACCCCAGCATCGCATCCCATTCATAAAACAGAACAAACTCCACCTGGGAGTGCAGTCTAAATAACATAACCAGGATGTGGAAATCAGGTCATGCTGTACACTCCAGTCACTTAAGCTCTCCGTGTCTCAGTTTCCTAATCTATACATTGACGATAATCAATCTTCCCCGCCTGCCAGAGGTGCTGTGATGCTAAATTAATTATGCTGCTTTGAAGGCCTTGGATGAAAGGTGCAATATACGTGTCAAGCATAATTCTGATTCTACTGCACCTGTATGAGGAAAACATTCCAGGGATTCTCCTAGTATCAACATGTGTGTCTGGGTTTGGTGCACAGACAACGTACTCCCATCACAGCTAACTTTCACTGTCCAGCTCAAATGATAATCTCCCATCAGAGCCTCACACTTCATCGGAGTGGGGGAACCACGGTACACGCGGCAACTCCATTCTCCTCCTACAAGCAGTTACTAACCCAGAGCCTCCTAGGAATAACTGAGGAGACAGAGAAGTAAAGCGTTGCAAGTGATGAACCAGACCAGGAGCCAGCCGATTCACACCTCAGCACCTCTGTGCTGTCTCCTGACCCACAGCAACTGCAGGAGAATTCCCAAGCGTGCTGGGCAAGGCAGTGAATGGAGTCCCGGTTTTAGCTTGCACCTCAGCACAATGGAGGTGGAGCATCAGCTGTTTGACATGTGATTGACATATGTGCCACCTACAAGAGCTCTGGGAAAGAATGGCCTCTCTCCATGCAGCGTGCAAAGCCTCATGGGAAACTCAGGCTCCAAAATCTCCGAGCCTCAAAATAAATGATGGGGTATTCAGCAGACAAGGGACAACGCATCAGCTAGTATATTTAGAGGGTGAGAGGAAACTTTCCCCAGAGCGCCTACTGCAGGGTTCTGCACACCTCCTGGGGCTGGCCCTCTCAGAGACTGGGTACTGGACTATTGGACACGGGTCTGATCCTGGGTTCCTATCCCCGCTTGGCATTTCCGCATTGCCGGGCTGTTGAACAGACCCCTGCTGGCTTTAAGCTGTGCTTTCCCCTCGCCCTGCGTGTCACTTGACTAACCCCATGCAGCTCCGACTGCTGTTCTGCTGAGCTCAACCCTCAGATCAGGCCCTGCTGGAGGGGGCGAATTCCCAGACAGACACAGGGTAAGATTCTGTGCCACGCCAACTCGCAGCTCTGGCAGAAGGAGGGCAAATGTGACAGTAAGCCCCCGTTGTGTGCCCTGCCAAGCCTCCTGGGGATGAAGCAAATGCCCAAGCGCGGCTGAGGCTGGGGGCTGATCCGAGGGATGGCAATCCTGCAGGACTTGGCGCTACAAACACCCACCCCTCCAACACACACCTCTCTTGCACCAGGGCTGATGAGGGATGATGGGCACGGGGATGCCCTGTGCGACGCCTACACCGAGGGAATTCTCCCCAGCCCAGCTGCAGGCTTTGCCAGCCCGCAGGGGCCACGGCAGGTATGCGGCTCTCCTCTGGACAGCTCAAGCGAAGCTCCACCGAGTGCTGCTTTGGGGTTTAAAACGACCCTGCGAAAGGAGGCGTTTAAAGAGCCGGGTGACGTTGCTGCTGCGGAGGGCAAAGCTCAGTCATGGAGCTGTCTAATGGCAGGACTGGAGCCCCAAAGATGACGGTCCATGGCTATGCACACAGTAACGCCGCACACGCAATACAGGCTAACAGCATCGCCCCCCTGCCGCTCATCCCTGCCACAGCAACCTGCCATGGCTCCTTACTGGCCCCCCCAAAATAACAGCTCGTGCCATGGCTGGATTATGGCACACGTCCCCGTGGTGGGGAACCGCACCCGGAGGTGGCTTTGGCTCCCATCCTCCCGGTTTCTGTTTGAACCAGCAGGGAGTCAGCTCCCCCCCACTGGATCTTTTGAAGTAGGATGTAGCCCACGAAAGCTTATGCTCAAATAAAGTTGTTAGTCTCTAAGGTGCCACAAGTCCTCCTGTTCTTTTTGCGGATACAGACTAACACGGCTGCTACTCTGTCAGCTGTGTTTGTTTGCACATAGGGAACGGCATCCTAACCAGCACAGTGGGTCATATAAACAAAACAGGACAGGCAGCAAGACGCGACACAGCCAGCCATGACATGCTGTAGTTAGGCAGCCCGGTGGAAGGGACACACACGTATTTCCATCCAACAAAGGAACGGTTGGTTCTACCCAGTGTATATTTCCCAGTGAGCCAAACTGCACAAATTCTCCTCAGTCACGGCATCTGATTAAACAGAGCAGCTAGGCGTGATCCCTTGTAAGTACGACAAACTGCCAGCGACTTTCAAGCAACACTGCCGGCCTGCAGCTGAGCCAGTTTTTAAGAAGGAAGGAAATGTCACTGCAGGTCTTACCTCTGGCCCGAAGTTCATGGCTCCCAACTTTTCTCTGTGTCGGCACACATTGATACCTTTAATTATTTTGAGGCACGTCACCATATTGTCTCCAAATCAACTCACCCTCTTATTGCCGCGGTTTAAGCTGTGTACCGCCCTTGCAATTCATAGTCTAGACAATAAAATTAACGATGTTAGAGTCCGGCTCTAACACAAATCAAACTACAAGGGAAGGGTTTTTGGTTCTCATATGTAGTTTTTCAAAAAATTCCACAGCACACCTGTGGGGAAATGCTGCCCTAAATCATCCGGGCAATGTTTGTGGCTTTACGGTCAGGTTTCCCTGCTCCCCTCCTCCCCGCTGCAGAGCGAAAGACACACCTAAACCAAAAGGGGAAGCCGTGAAACTGGCCGTCTACAAAGAGGCACACTGTAGCTGAGGCCTGGCCTGACATGAGTAATTAACACACGGAGGCCTCGTTTCTTGGAGGATAGCATTTGGGAGCAATACTCTGAGCTCTGACATCCTTCGGATATGGGAATCTTGGGTGTTTCTGGGAGCAGCAAGAGGTAAGGCATTTGCAGGCTAGGGTTGCCAACTTTCTGATTGCAGAAAACCGAACCCCCTTGCCCTGCCCTGCCCCCTACCCCGCCCCGAGGCCCTGCCCTGGCTCACTCCATCCCCCCTCCCTCTGTCGCTCACTCTCCTCCACCCTCGCTCACTCGCTCATTTTCACTGGGCTGGGGCAGGGGGTTGGCATGCAGGAGGGGGTGAGGGCTCTGGCTGGGGTCCAGGCTCTGGGGTGGGGCCAGGGATGAGGGGTTTGGGGTATAGGAGGGGGCTCAGAGTGTGGGAGGGAGCTCAGGGCTGGGGCTGGGGTACGGGCTCCAGGAGGGAGTTTGGTTGCGGGAGGGGGCTCAGGGCTGGGGCAGGGGGTTGGGGCGTGGGAGGGGGTTCGGGGTGCAGGCTCCGGGTGGCGCTTACCTCAGGTAGACTGGAGAGTGGAGTTGTAGCGTGGGGATTTTCAAGGGGTGCTTCCTCCACGGGGCTCTTCTGACCAGCGGTGGGGAAACGGGGGGGTGCATTCAGCTCAAGCAGTAGACGCTTGTGTTTTTGGAGCTAAAGGACCCAGGTTCTAGGCCCAGCTTCTCGGAGAGGGGGATAATATATCTTGGTGTCTCCATTCTGCAAAGCGTGTGTGAAGGCTGCCATCTTGGCCAACATACCAGGGCCTTCCGGTGCTCAAAGCATGAGCTGCTACAGTTTGAGCTAAAGAGTCAAGGCTCAATAGCTGGCAGCTGTAACTGACCCATATCCTCTGTGTATTGGTGGGGGGGACCCAGCAAGAGCCCCAGGGCTCCATTCACAGCGGGGGGCTGAATTTTCAAGGCACAGTATGAGTTTGCAGAGCTGAGTAAGGTCCAGCTCTCATAAAGACATGGCCTCAGGGGTAATTTCCATTGACTTCTAGGACACTGCTTCCATGGGTAAAGGTACCACCAACCAGTGCATAAGCACCTGCAAGATCAGGGCCCTGAGCTGGGTGTGTGTGTGTGTGGTTCTGATGTGAGTTCGTGCTACTGGTCCTAGTCTTGGGACCTGCTCACCAGGTGAGCCCCATTTGTTTGCATCCTGGTCAGATCACAAGATCTTGGCAGTTCAATTCACATCACCCTGATGTCCGTCTTGCTATGCTTCCAACTTCAGCTCCAACGTGCGCTGAGCACGTGCTACATCCCAATCCGCTAGAGTTGGCGACTGACGTTGGATCTTCTTTGAACAGGGGGGTTGCTGGCTTCCTGTTGGTACCACGCAGAATTCTACATAGCGGGTGTCAATCCAGAGGCAGATAAAATCATGTGAGAACTGCCTTGGTGGGGAAAGTAGCGTGGTAAATCAGAGGGAAATCTCACTCCCTTAGAGGGCTAGATACACTTGGATGGCATCAGTATAACCACACTGAGGACTAGTAAACATTTCACAGGGCTGGTCTTGCCCCAGGGATCAGGGAAGGCAGGGACTGTCTTTTTGTTCTGTGTTTGTACAGCGCCTAGCACAATGGGGACCTGGGACACAACTGGAGGGGGGCGTGGATCCTGTAATAAGTAATAATAATTTCAGTCCCTGACTTGAGGCGGAACAGCAGGGGTCAGTCAGTGAAGCTACTCACGGCACTCTAGCCTGTGTATATCATTTGAACTCACTCTCTCCTGCCCTTTCCCCTCCCTCCACAGGTCGTGGCTGTGGTCATGGACATGTTCACGGACGTCGACATCTTCAAGGACCTCCTGGACGCAGGCTTCAAGCGGAAAGTCGGCGTCTACATCATTGTGGATGAGACCAACGTGAAATACTTCCTTCAGATGTGCGAGCGAGCACAGATGCACGCCGGGCACCTGAAGGTAAGAGGGGCACAGAGGGCATGGCGCCATGCTGTGGGTGGCTATAGGCAAGCAGGATTAGTCAACCAGAAGCTAGGATAGAAAAATCGGACTTGATTCTGCCCTGGTGTCCTAGGTGACCTCCGTGCACAGCGAATGCATGAAAAGGGATGTCAGACACGAGCCCGGCTGGGTGACGATGCACAGTGCCGGGTGTGGGAGAACCAGGCCCACTGCACTGGCATCCTCAAGGCAATGGCACTGAATTGCAGCTGCACACAGCGTTAAGACTGGCGAGTGCCCTGGCCAGCACATTTCTCTCACGCCCACAGGATGACAACCTGAAATGGAGGGCTGCCTCTCACTCGCGACGCCACAGCTGGGCCCACAGCTGGCTAACCAAAGGGAGCTCGGCGGCAGGGGAGACCATTCCAGCTGGTATTTTCACCCAGTTTACAAGCAACGGGGCTCGCGCTGCCTGTAATTATCGTTTCAAAGGCCGAAGAGCCGATGGTGCCATGAGTCGTTGCAACGTCTCCTGGTTCGTTCTCAGAGCTCTGCCTTGGCTCAGGAGGGGGCAGAAAGAGGCCAGCTGGGCATGTGATCCCCACAAGCACGCCTGAGGCCCAGCTTTCCTTCTAGGCACAAATGGGGTGCAGATCTCCAGCAAGGCCCCTGCTAGCCCCTCTGGGCACCTCCGGGGGAAGGGAGTGTTTGTATAAAATGAAGGGGAGTGCTGGCTAAGCCAGGCAGTGGGGCCTAGTGGCTAGGGTGCTGCACTTAGAATCAGGCATCCTTGGCACTAGTCCCAGCTCTTCCCCTGGGCAAGTCACCTCCCTGCAATGTGCCTCAGTTTCCCCAGCTGTAAAATGGGGATAACGATGCTGCCTTCCTTCGCAGAGTGCTGAGAGATCACCTGCTCAGAACTAGTGAGTTATTTTACCAGTGTCCCCAGCCCCCGCTCTCATTTCGGTTTGAGAGCACCCACAAAGCAGGCGGCAGCGGTCGAGTTAAATCAGTGCCGGTTTCTCCCGCAGACAAGGCCGAAGCTGATGTCCAGGCCTAGGCCGTCCAGCGAAGCGTGGCTGGCAGCCAGCTCAGAGCCAGGCTTGGAGTGAAATACAAAGAGGTTGAAGTGGAGGGAAGGAGCGGGACAGATTGGCTGATGCCTGGGCCAGCATGCTGCCACATAGGGCTTCAATCCATGCCTTCTCCCTGGCCCGCAGGCCCTTGAGTGGACCTGTCTGGGAAATGGCCGATGTTGCTGCTTGGCTGGGCACAAATACAAATTAATAATGGTGCCCAGTGAGGCCCAAACCACAGCAGCCCACCCACCCAGCTCTGTCTGCCGCTGGGAAAGGGGATGTTTGGAAGGCCAGGATCCATTGGCCGGCTGTCTCTTCAGGGCACAGGCGTCTCTGAGGCGTGGGGGAGGCTATCCGTATCGGTAGCACGTGTAAGACCCGGAGGCTGCTGGAGGAGGTGGGAAAGGCCTGGGGCATGATGGAGAAGTTAGCAAGGAGCATTGGCCCTGAAGGAGTAATCCAGCCCCATGTCCCCACTGCGCGCAGGCCGAAGAGCTGATCTGGGCGCAGGTGAAACACACAGCGGGGAAGGGAAGGGCTAGGAATCCTCCCCCAAGGTCCCGGAGCTGCCTCTGCAGCCCCCCAGCCCAGCCATTCAGCAGGGGGAAGATCTGTGGAGTCTCCGGCCCCGCATGCCTGGTCCTGCCCAGCTAGGCTCTCTGGCCGCCAGGTCGGTAGCTCTGTGGCAAGCCTATGGGATGATTGGGTCTATCGCCTTCAGGCAACCCTGCAGCCAGGGGAAGAGAAGAGACTGTTGAAAACAACAAACAAGGCTTTCCCATTCCAGGGCCTCCACAGGCTGCAACAGCAAGGAGGCGGGATGGGGGGGGATACACACACACACCCCCAGCGTCTCCTGCGAGCTGTCAACAATGTGTTGGTCATTCCCATTAATGGCAGGCAGGGCCGGATGGCAGCAGAACAGCTGCTGGCTCCAGCCACGGTGATGTCAAACACACGGCACCCATGGAGAGAGAGTAACAACGGAAGGAATCTGCCAGCACAGGGTGTGTTCACACTCAGGCAGGGAGCAACTTGGCTTCGATGTCCCTGTCCTCCTGTCCCCTTATCTTAACAGGAGAGACACGTATTGTAACCAGGCCCTGGCAACAGGATCTCATGGCTGCCTCTGTGCTAAATACATCGGCCACACCAGGCTCAACAGGGCTAGAACGCAGACCCTCCCAACACAAGCCCCTGCCACTTGAGCTAACAGAGAATTATCATGCTGGTGGGGTTTTTATATTGACCAATAACATGTAGGATCAAGAATCACAACTAGGCAGAGCAAAATATTACAGAGATTAAACTATAGTGCGCCACACGCAGAAAACAGGGAAGATCAAAGTGTTCCTGTGTCCAAGGCCCGTGCATTGTGGGGGGCGGGGATCAGGTTCTCCTGGCTGGACAGCATCACGAATGTCTGCGATACAGAAATAAGAAACTGGGTACAGGGCATCACCATGGGTTTGGTGCTCTCAAGCTAGTCCTTCAGCTGGCATTTCACCTGCTCCCACAATATCAAGCACTATTTGGCAGCCTCTGTTCTGGAAAACATCCAAGAATGTTCCAGGTCAGGGATCTGCGTATTTTGGCAAGCTGTGTGAGAAAGTTCTCTCCAGTGCTAGGGCCAGAGATCTGGACCGTGCTAGCCAGTGTTACCAAGTCTCACTGGATGCATAAGCCCATCAGCCAGGGCAGGCATTGTGTGAATGCAAAGGGCGGATGGGAGGGTTTCCCAGCAGTGACTGAAGCCAGCAGGGCACGCCTTTGATCCTACCTACCTGCAGAGCAATGATCAAAAGCCCTCGTGCACCAGATGGGCGTGTGGCTGTTATCACGAATTCCTGATGGCTGGGAATCTCCTGGTTTCACTTTCAGGCCTGACTCCCGATTTTCCTGGTTGTACTTTAACCACTGGGCCATAAACCACTCTTGGCACAGCAGATATCTACCTTGAGGAATGCAGCCACATGGCTCCAGCCATCAAGCGGCTCTCTGACTGAAGGGTTTCCTGCCCTAAAAAGGGAATTTGCTCACCGTCAGGGTATTAACCCAGCCCTGGCATCCAAGAGCACTCGTGAGCCTCTCACCTCTCCAGCTAGCAGTAGAATGGCTGTCCTAGGGACTGCGGCACAGAGAGAAAGGAAAGCTCATACATGTGTAGGCAACACAGCCCCGGCATCCGACAGGTGCCTGGTGTTCTCTTACCCATCATATTACCCGGCCAGGGTTGCATGGGGAAGTGATTTCCATACGTCTGGGCTGTGTGGCGTTTAAATGTCAGCCACCCAGCCCTGAGATTAAGATTAATGTTCAGCTCAGGAAAGATCCAGGCTAGTCGCAAGGGGGGATGCCAGCGAGAACCCTGGTGCGTTGGCAGAGCTGTGGACGGGGCCAGGACTGGAACAGCAGATCCCTGGAGACAGAGTCCAGGTTGGATTCTCCCACCTAGCTCTCACTGGGGATGTCTAGACTGCTGCTGGCACTGAGCTTCCCGGCACCGGTGGACAGAGTCACACTAGCCCAAATCTATCTACCTGGGTTGGGAGGCTGGCAGTGTAGAAATACCCACGGAAGTCAATTGCCAGAATGGTGCAAAGCAGCCAGGACACCTCAGAGAACCTGAGACCCTATTTGGCAAGTGCTTTGAGCCGGATCATGCAGGATAAAAGCTGCTAAAGAAATGTAAGTCGTTATTTCAGTGTCTACAAAGCAGGCTCAATGCACTTGGTGAATACCGCACAGGCTTGGGAAAGCCAGACAGTTTCTTAAGCAACTGCTGAGTGTTTGCAGTGATTCAGGGGTTGGGGGAAGCGGCTGTTGTGTTTTCTGAACAGTCATCTATCTTTGTGTGCGCTCACTTTTGTTTTCTTCCCACTGGAGATTAACACATTTTACTTAAAGCAGTTGCTGCTATGAGAGTGAGGAGGAGGGAGAATGAAACATACCTTGAGACCTGGGTGTTTTGCTCTGCTGGGTGTGACCCGAGAGCCTCTAATGGTCCTTTGTGAACTTATGAAAAGGGTTGGCCTAGACGGAGGAGCTGGATTAATGCGCTGTTAAAGGATAGTAAGTTAACAGGGATGCACTGAATCTGGTGACAGAATGAGGTCAGCCTCTAGCTTGTTTTCCTGGATGTGGAAATGTAAACAACAACACTGAGCTTCTAATGTGCTTCCCATACAGGGATCTGAAGGCACACGGGGGTATTCTCCACGTCCCTACGGGTCAGTCCACACTAGCGTTCTTACCTTGAGTTAACTGGCGGCCAGTTATTTCACCGTCAGTAATACAACTGTACAAGCTAGTTTGGAACACTCTCCGAACGTCCGTTCCAGGTGACAAGCATTTGCGGTTCACCCAGGGCCGATCCCATCCCAGGCTCCAGCCAGTGGGTGACCGTGAAAAGGGTATAATCACAGCAGAAAGCAGAAAATCCACACAAAGCCAGGTTAGGCATTCTGGGGAAGCAGCAAACTCCTGAACTCTGGTCCCAGGTGAGCCCCACTGACTCATTGTGGGGCCTGGAGCAAGCCAGTTAACCTCCTTGTGTCTCAGTTCCCTTCTCAGCCATGGAGGATAATACTTAGGCCATGTCTACACTACGGGTGTTACCACAGCGCTTCACTTAAACCACTGCAGCGCCATACCATAGCCGCTTCCTTCATCGATGGAAGGGTAGTTTCCCCTCAACGGAGCTAAATCCACCTCCCCGTGCGGCAGTACCCAGGTGACCGAAGAATTCTTCCATCGACCTAGCTGCGTCTACACCAGGGTTCAGGCTGGCTTAACGGCAGCGCTCAGAGGAGTGAATTTTTCACACCCCTGAGTGACGTAGCTAAATCAATCGACATTTTGCATGTAAACCAGGCTTGAGCCACCTCTCAGAGCTATTGTGGGGATTAGTCAGTGTCTATGCAGAGGTCTGAATGGTGCTTTGAAGATAAGAGCTCTGCCTTTTTATTGAGGCAAGGGGCCAAATTCAGAGCCAGTGACGGTGGTGTGAAACCAGAGCACCACTGTCCAATTCTGCAGAGTTAATCCAGATTTATAACAGCGCCACTCAGAGCAGAATCAAGCCCAAGCTGGCCAACAGAGGGAGCAGTAAATGGAAATGGCCATTTAAAAAAAGAGCAAATCAACAGGGAGAGAGACTCAATTTTTCAGCCCTAAACAAGAGTCCACTGAGGCAGGCCAGAAGCATCTTTGTCCGGCCACGGGACTCTTTTCCCACCTGCTGCCTTGCTTTTGCTTTGCAGAATCTCCGCGTTCGCTGCACGGGGGGAACGGAATTTTTCACCCGTTCGGCCACAAAGTTCAAAGGTGCCTTAGCCCAGAAGTTCATGTTCCTGGATGGCGACCGGGCTATGTGCGGCTCCTACAGGTAATCCAGAGACAGCTCTGTCAGCTATTCCCACGCTGGACGGGGTCAGCCTCAGCTGGGCCACAGAGGAACCGTGCGGGTCGGCGTTTTATTTTTTAGGGGATTTTGATCCTCGTGATAGTGCAGAGTCAGAGCAGTGGGTAGAACCAGGCAGCATGCAGTGGGTGTACCAGCTGCTACTGCACCCCGATCCTGACCTGCAAACCCCGACACCCAGTGAACCTGACCTGCCCCCCACCCCCGATACCCAGCAATCCCAATCTCTCACCTCCGGTCATCAAACCCCAGACTTGCCTTGAGATAAGTCTGCTGCTCCTGCTAAATTAGGTGGTGGTTTTGTGAGGATTTGCTTCTAAGGCCCCGCTCCTGCCCCTTGGACCGGACTAGGACATGTGTCTGAGGAAGCAACTAGACTGAGATGCACATAAAGCCCTTGCAGCAGTAGAAGGCAGCACTTTATGAACTCGGCCCAAAAGGCCGCAGGATCTAGCCAGCCCCAGAGAGCACAGAACTGGGCCCGGGGTTGAGTTATTCAAGTCTCAATAGCAAGCCAGGGAGCAGGGGAACCAAGGCCGGGTTTGCTGCCATGCACTCAGACTGTTTCTGATTGGTTTCCATTCCAGCTTCACCTGGTCCGCAGCCAGGACCGACAGGAACGTCATCTCAGTC
The DNA here is from genome assembly GCF_965140235.1 of Caretta caretta. Lineage (NCBI taxonomy): Eukaryota > Metazoa > Chordata > Testudines > Cheloniidae > Caretta > Caretta caretta. Next base: position 7,031,192 of record NC_134215.1, read on the forward strand.
CTCTCCGGCCAGGTGGTGGAAGCGTTTGACAAGCAGTTCCAGGAGCTTTATCTCATGTCCCGGGGGGTCAGCCTGAAGTCCATTCCCATGGATGAGGAGCCAGAACCTGAGCCGTTCACTCTGCCCTCTCTCATGCCCATGACCCCAGCCAATGCAGTGGTGAAGAAGCTGATTAACCCAAAATATGCCCTGGTGAAGGCCAAGAGCGCAGAACAGATCAGCAAGATGTCGTCCGAGAGGCAGGCGGGCACTGGCAGAAACATGATGGACAGCAAAAACAAGGCCCTTCCCAAGGGCCAAAGTGCCGAGCAGCAAAACGACATGGCTGACCTAGCCCCACCCATCCACCCTGGCCTCCTCAACATGGAGAAGGCCAACATGTTCAATTACCTGCCCACTTGGGTGGAGCCAGACCCAGACCCAAGCGAAATCTTGGGGTACATCAACATCATTGACCCCACTATAAAGAATGTGAAGCTGTCCCAGATGAACCGCATCAAGGTCTGTGACGTCGCCCAGGCCAATGTCCAGCACAGGCAGATGCTAAAGAACAAGGAGTTGGAAGCCAAGAGAAGCCAAGAGCCTTCTCCAGCCACCCCTCCGACCCCAATCAAGGAAGCTCCCAAGCCAGTAGAAAGCCCCAAAGCAAGGAGTCCTGGGGAGGACAAGAAAGGAGCTTTGGCTATCCTGGCCGTGAGCCAGCACCTGAAGCAGCCCACAGCCGCAGAGACACAGAAGATGGACGTCAGGCCCCCTGTGCCAAGGCCTCGGACAGTTGACGTCACGGACTTTATCTCCAAAAGCGGCGTGCTCTGTAAAGACACGGCTGCCCTGCTCGGGGACGCCAAGGAGCACCTGCACCACGGGGCCGAGCAAGCGAACGCAGATTACAGGCCGGATGAAAACCCTGCACAAGCTCAAGCCGCGGCCAGCCATCACCAGCTGAGGAGGCAGGCGGCCGTATTCCAGGAAGCCCAGGGCACAGCAGCCATGTGTCCCGCAAACGGGCTGGAAGGGGAGGACGATGAAGAGGACTATTTGACGCTCAGCGATCAGGAGAGCTATTCCAGCAGTTCGGCCACCCACAGCTACCACCCCTCCAATGCCTCCTCCACCTCGGACGAACTCTTCGAGGTGAGAGGTCGCTTTGGGCCGCTCCGGAGAACCAACTCCGATCACATCCCCAACGGGGGGAACCTGCACTTGCAAAGGAAAATGAGTGACCCCCACATCAGCCGGGGCACCTACGTCAGCCCCCTGGGGAGCCTGCAGTCGCCGCCAAACGTGCGCTTGGAGGACACGGGCCTGAGACGGGACGATGCTACCGAGGTGATCAGGTGTGTGCTGGGAACGGGCAATAGCCCGCGCGCTGTCCTGGATGGAAAGGGAGCACTCGCCAGCAAGGCCAGGCAGGTAGGATGGCTTGTCATATCAGCCTCTTCTTTGATTCCTTCTCCTGCCCTGGAGCCTGCCTGTGCTCCGCGTGCTGCTCGGGGCCGGCTTTAGGGACCATGACACCCTGGGCGAGCTTGTATTTTGGCACCCCTGCTGCCTCCTTTGGCCCCCCACGCATCCCTCCTAACACCTGCTGCCTCCCCGGGCTCCCCCATCACTCCTCCTGCCCCCCGCTGCCTCCCCAGGCCCCCCACCCATCTCCCCCGCCCCCTGCTGCTTCCCTGGGCTCCTTCCCACTGCCCCGGCCCCCGCTGTCTCCCCAGGCTCCCCCCGACCCCCATTGCCCTGGCCCCCGCTGCCTCCCCCAGGCCTCCCCACCCTCCCACTGCCTCCCTGGGCTCCCTACTCCCCCAGACCCTCACTGCCTCTCCATCCATCCCCCCAGACCCCTGCTGCCTCTCGGGGCTCCCCACCACCACCATTCGCCCCGGCCAACAGGCCCCTCTGGCTCCCCACCTTTGCCCGGAGCTCCCTTCTACAAACTCGCACCCCAGGCCCTCCCCAGTCCATGCCTCTAGACCACGGCACCTGGGTGGTTGCCCATGTGGTCCACCCATAAGGCCAGCCCTGATGCTGCTACCTCTGGGATCCTAGGTACGTCCAGGGGTGGCTCGACCGTATGCTTACCCAAGCGGGACGTTACCTCTCCAGCTGCTGTGCAGACATAACCTGCGAGAGGGGCTAAGGGCCACCTGGGAGCAGAGCAGAAACAGCCCCCCACATCCCCTCGTGAAGCTCTTTTCACCAAGCCATATTTCAGGCTCCAGGAAAAGGCCCTTTCAGCAACAAACACATGTGCCATGGCATGACGCACAGGTGGGGCCAGGGTGGCCCAGGCAGGCAGGTCCCTCCCAGGCTTGCTGTTTAGCTCCTGATAAAAAAACGATTAGCATCAAAGAGAACAGCACCTGGCGCGGAATGACTCAGAGGCACACGGCGACAGTGCAGTGAAATAGGGATGGTGGAGAACATTGCAACAGTCCGCAGTCAGCACTTTTCAGGCCTACTCACGCTGCAGAGCCACAGCAAGGAACATGCTGATCATTTGGGCTTGGTTTTATTTGTGGGACAGCTGTTCCCACAAGGTGTGGCCGTGCCCGGACACACCCCGCTTTTTAGCATCGAACACTGAGGTTGCTGGTTCGCTGCTCAGCTCTTGCTACATTTCCTTTTCTAAAGGCACAAAAATTAGTCCCGGGCCAGCTTTCCCTTTCCACCTTTCAGTGCGTTCCGTCATTCGGGAACTGATCCTCCACTGGCAGAAATTGGAGCTACCCAGGTATACAGGATCTCAGGACCCAGTCCTCAATGTAGCTCTAATCTCTATAGGTAATGAAATTTACCAGCCCAGACCCAATATATGCTTGTCCTTACGTCCCTGCGAAGATGCTAAGCTAACAGCCAATGCAGTTTTACTCATTCATCCGAAAATCCCAGCACTGTGTAAAGCTGGCTGTGCCAAAACCTTTCAAGCATTGCTATAAAGCAGTCTGCTCTGGCCCCGCTTCCCAGCCAATGTGTCCAAAAACTGGCCAGGTAGCTTTGTCTTGTGATTAGTGTTCTTACAATAGCCTCCTCAAGACTTTTGAAGGAAAAAGACACCAAGGAGTCAAGTGGTCATCATTAGGAACACACAGGAAATCTCAACCAGCTCATTCACAAACACTAAGCCGTTATCAAGCCAAATTCCTCCCTGGTGTAACCTGTAGAAGCCCAGAATCCACAGGGTCATTAATGGAAGAGTTACACCAGATAGGAATGTGGCCTAGCAGCTAGCGATGGGCCTAAACTGCAACCCTCTCCTCTGAACCTTTGTGAACTTCGGTGGGGCATTAAGGATCCAGTGTCCCAAAGCTCAGCCAGTCTGTGGAGTTTTGGCTCCAAATTGAACCCCGAAGTGGAAAGGGCCTATTTCCCATTTGGATGCTGCTGAAATCTCACCACATCAGATGATCTTGCAAAGCTTGCACCATTTTGCAAGGCTTTAAACCATGATTTGAGGACTTCAATAGCTCAGACATAGGTGAGAGGTTTACCGCAGGAGTGGGTGAGTGAGATTCTGTGGCCTGCATTGTGCAGGAGGTCAGACTAGATGATCATAATTTTCCCTTCTGACCTTAATATCTATGAGTCTATAAGAAGAGCTGGTGTCACTGAATTTCAGCCCTAGCCCTGTTTCCCCCCCCCCCCCCCCCCCGCCCACACACATATCCCTAGACCCAATTGGGATTGAAACACCTCCTCTCCAACACAACAACATAACACTCCTTCCAAAGCATTTCACTAGCTGTATGCATACACCACCACTGAAATGCAGCCACCGCTGTGGTGGGGGACTGCAGCCCACGGTGCCCTGCACACACTAGGAGGGGAAAAGGGGAACTTTTGACCAAGGATACTCAGGCAAATCCCATGCTTTTTGAAGAGCACCCTGCGGGCTGGCTAGTGTCCATGCAGAGGGACTCAGCATGCTGTCCCAATCCCCTGTGCAATGTGGCACAAGCTGCCCTTCTGAACCGCAGCGGCTTTTGCTCAGTGACAGGCAAATTATAAAACCCTGCCGACACTTCCCCTTTGCTGTGTCTGTACCTCACCTGGATAGAGAACCCGGCTGATCATCCCCGGCATGATGATAACCCCCAACGGCAGCATTTTCAAATAGCTCGCCAGGATGGAGCCGGCCTTGGCGTGACTCAGGTTCTTAGCCGAGAGAGACCTTTGCACAATGACCTGCAAGAGAGACGGAGACATGACCAGTTGCAGCTTAGTGCTTGAGAAATTGGGCCTCAACCCCCGTGTCATGTCCAAACTCGACCCAAATTTTGCAGCCCAGGCCCATCTGGTCCTCGCATCCTGCAGGGCTGCAGTTCTGCTCCAAACAGGATCTGCTGGGATTATTCCAGAAGATCAGAACGGCCCAGTGCCGCCCATGGACTTCCCCCGCTGGAGATCCCAGCTCCCTGCATGCAAGGTTCCACCTTGCCCGCCACGGGGCTGAAGCGAGAGCACTGCATGCTGGGATAGGTCGTCTCCGCAGGTCGCAGCCTTGCACAACAGAGCAGGAATGCCGCTGCGCTCGGCCTTGGTTGAGATCAATCAGGTGGGACTGCTGGATTCCGAGCTAGCGGCTCACGCGACACTCAGTCTGGCAATGCGGGAGTGCTGCTCGGTGACAGGCTCTTGGTCTTTGTTCCCAGCGTCAGGGAGGCTATGTCTACACTACGCGGTAGTCGTGTACTACGCGGTGGGGGGCGGGTTTTACCGCCGAAAGTGCAGCGTAGACAAAGCCTTCGAGCAAGGGGAGAATTTGCAGGAGAATGTGCCCGTGTATATTGAGAGACAGAAGCATTGCTAAGTCCTCGGTTCAGTGTGGCACATTCCCGTTCACATTGACCCTCTCTATCCTGTAATGAAGGAGCCGTTTCCCCCCCCCCCAATTAAATTCCAGATTCCCCTCAAAAATATATACCTACACGTAAATGACAGCACTGCCATCCAACCCTACACACACAAACCCACTAGCGCTCACTGCGTCCCATGACCATGCGTGCCCCTCCTGCTTTGCGTGCTGTGCCTCTCTGTGCTGTCCTTACAAGCGGGCTGAGCATCCCACTGCTCCGTCCCCGTCTCTGCGGTGCCGTAGCAGTGAGTGGAGGAGGGGGGACACAATGGACGGAGCATTCCCAGAGCGTGCGAGGCCTGACACTGTCATCTTCAAAGCACCAAACAGACACCCGCCCACGCAGCCTCACTCACAGGGCTGTTGCATTAGTGCTCCCATTTCACAGATGGGGAAACCGAGGCAGAGGCGTTCAGTGCCTTGCCCAAGCAACTCAATAGCAAAGCCAAGAACATAGAGCAAGGGTGGCTGGTTCCCAGGTCTCTGCTGGCACCAAGCTTCTCCCATCGATGGCAGGGCTGGATTCGGAGCCTCTCCTAAAACAGCCAAGTCAGTGGAAGGGCTGCAAAAAAACCCAGCTCAGCTAAACAGCCCCTGCCAACCCCCACGGCTTCATTCTCAGGGGCTCAGCAGCTCTCTGTATTACTAGGCCACCTGTTCAGAGGTGCCAAGTGCTCCTGACCCTGACCCGTTGCTGTTGTAATCTCGGGGCCCGGGAAAGGCCTGCGTCGGTGACCTCCCTAAGCAGCAGCATCGCTCTGGAGGGGCCGGAAGCCTTGTCCCAAGTCAGAACAGCCAGGCTTTCCCTGACATTGTGCCTTGACCCGTCGTCTACAGCTGCAACTAGCAGGCACCCCACAGCCACCACGAAGTTACCGCGGGCTCACTCCTCACGCCTCAGGCCCACAGACCCAAGCGACCAACCCAGGCGGGGGCTGGCCCAGGTAGTTGAGTGGCTCTTTCCCGGCCTTTCCGTCCAACCAGCCGGGGAAGATGCCGAGTGCGGAGGCTGCTCTCGCGTCCCTGTCGCAGTGACTCAGAGGAAGTCGCACGGCTGAATCACGGCCACGCGGCACGAGAACCGGCCTGCCGGTCTCGCCTGGGATTTCCCCTGACAAGGAACCAAAATGAGGCTGATTCACAGTAGATGGCACAGGGGCAGGATGGGGAGGTGCCACCTGACAAGCATCAATCGGGGCACTTATCACTCATCCAAAGCTCTTCGAGAGGAAGGACGGTCCATGGGTTGGGATGCCAACCTGGGCCTGGAGAGACCCAGCTTCGAGTTCTTGTTCCACCACAGACTCCATGAGATCTTGGGCAAGTCACTTCGTCTCGCTGTGCCTCAGTTTCCCATCTAGAAAGCGGGGTGTCAGGAGGCCCAAGCCATTCAGAGTGGGAGGCTATGGGAAGGAGGCACAGAGTGGCAGGGCCAGACCTGCAGCCTAATGGGTCACCTGCAAGGAGCCCATGTGTTTTGGCTCAGACCTTCGTGCCAGGGATCCTGTTTGCTGACGAGGCGTGGTGGAAACACGCATGGTGCATTGCCTGGGCTCCTAGCAATTGTCTCTGTTATCTAAATATTTGCTCTTGTCTCAACACGTTCAAAGCCTTCGCAGCTCGGGCTTTTGCACAGCACCGTCCAGCTGGGTACCTTTGGGTTTGTTCTGCATGGATCCAGTGCCAAGAGGCCACTCTGGCTTGGGTGTGGGGCCATGTCAGCCTCAGTGCAGAGCCGGGACAAAGACACGCCCAGGATGTGCTGACACATTTACCCCGGGGTGAAGTGGGTGTGAAATGCGACCTCCCGCACGAGTGGAGGCATCTGATTTGGGTGTGGTTTTGCGTCCATTTTGCAGACTGGCATGGGAGCCCACAGCACAGGATTGGGGCGAAAAGGAGCCATTCAGGGTATTTAACCAGCTAATAGGATGGAAACAGAGGGAGACAAATATCCAGTCTATGTAAGTGGTGGATTAAGACTATTGGGGCCCGGACCTGATGTAAAGGCCCCTCTACACAACTAATCAACTCCCACAATGCTACAGTGCTGCTGGCTCCCTGCCCTACCAATGTCACCTCCTGCTCCATCCTTCTCAGGTGCCATCTTCCCCACCACTCAGATTGGTTGGCCCGTGGGCCCCTCCAGGCCCAGTGTTGGTCGGTGGGCCCCTCCAAGCCCAGAGCCTGGACTTGCAGCTGCATGAATCTTGCCTTAAGCCACACAGAGGGTCACAATGGGTGTTCAGGCTACCATACAGAGGCAGAGCATTGAGGTATCTCTGGAGACTTACGGGATGCTGTGAATTTCTGGGGGAAATAGAGGGCAAGCTATCACAGAAACCCCATTGGGAAATGCTGGGTTAAGGCTTAATTCTCTCTCTTGGGGGTTTCCAGCGACCCCAAACCCGAGGAGAATTATAGCTAGGGAACAGCAAAGGGACTTGCCCAAGGTTGCACAGTGAGTCAGTGGCAAAGCCAGGCCCACTCATAGCATTTCAAGAGCGTGTGTCCCACCAATTCTTGCCAGTAACCATTATTCTCTTCTCTTGTCTTTATCAAACAGGGCCAGCCTTTCCACCACTATGTATCCAGGAACCCAGCATGCCCAGGACAAGGCAGAGGGGGCGTCCACACCCTGAGACATGAGAAAAACCCAGGGCCCAGCAAATACAAGGCGGACGGAACCAGTGCTAAAAAACCCACCGCAACCACCAGCCCCCCGCCATACTGGCAAAGCAAAGGTTTCAGTTCTACCAGGAACGTGCAGCCCGGCCACCTCTCACAAGGCATCAGCAGAGCAACTGGCAAGCCCTTGTCCTCCCTCCCAGAAAACCAGAGGACAGCGGACGAAGTGAGGATGCCACTTGGCATCCCGCTCACCAAACTCTCACAGTTCAAGCACCTCAAGACCAAGGCGGGCGGAGGCCAGCAGGTTTCCACCGACTCCAAACGGAGGCTCCCTGGGGCCGCCAGCCGCAAGGACCAGTAGGCACCGAAGCAGGTGGACTGCAAGTATTCAGAGGCCATTGAGCGGGGAGGTGCAATTCCGCAAGGGAGGGGGAACATGTTTACATTTACCTGGTCGGTGCACCAGTACCAAGTGGCCAAGACCGACAGCCCGAAAGTCATGCCGGTCCAGGGGAGGTCTCCCGAGACGGGATCTCGGAAGAGGTGCATAGCGTCAACTCTGGGCAGGTGGCATGTTGTGTTGGGGATAATCTTGGCCGGAACAGCCTTTAAATAAGCCTCTGCCAGGTTCTGGTATCCTCCGATCTTGCTAAAGGCTGGAAGGGAATGGGGAGGGGAGGCTGATTAGAGCACTGAAATACAAGCAGATCAGCTGGCAGAATCTTTCCTCCCTTCCCGCTTGCCCCGAGAGGCGGGGCCTGGGAAAGAACCACCACACGTTACAGTGGAATTTTATTCTTATTTAAGAGACACATGCATCAGCTAGTGTTTTGCATAGTTGGGCCCGGTAGATTCATGCTCCCCCCCAGGGGACACATCCCGGGTCCTGGATCCAGGCTCCCCATTGGGACGCTCTTGCCACTGAGTTTGTATTTCCAACGAGTCACTTTTATTAAACCACAAAGGTCCCCGGGCAGTGGGACATTCTTGTTGAAGTGGTAAACGCGACCAGAGGAGGTAGCGACTGACCTGATTTGTGACGGGGCTAAGTGCAGGGTCCACCCTTTGGCTCAGGGGTCAGACCATTTTGTATCGATCTAAGTAGTGACCTGATAGCCCCATCGTCTCTGGGCACCTAGACCCAAGTGCAATACAGACTCACTTCGCTGGGTTTTCTTAGGGTCCATCTACACTGCGAGCGGAGGTGTGACTGCAGCAGGTGTAGACATATCTGAGCTCGCTTTGACCTAGCTAGCGTGGGCTGTCCAAGCCCGCCAGGCATCCTGGGTAGGTTCGAGTGGCTAGACCATATTGCTATTGGGACAGGAGCTAGCTAGACCAAAGCTAGCGCAGGGATGTCTGGACGTGCTGCATTCACCTCTCCGGCTGCAGCGCAGATGTACCCTGAGAAATGGCATCTTCTCTCTGGGGCAGTTAATTCCCCGGGGTGAAAGTGACACCTGTGCAAAAGGCCTAGCTCCCCACTCTCCCCAAATCATCCCCAGCCTGGGCAGCCACTCGCAAATGAACCCCATGCGATAGACCCCCCCACCAGCAGCCTGCTTTCAGCGCCACCCTGCCACTCCCAGTCCCGCCAGCTTAAGCAGTGGTGTCACTCATTGGGGCACAAGGATCTTGCGGAGCACCCAGCTGCCCGACAGCCCTGATGCCTGCAGCCCCGAGTGGAGCTGCCATGCGGGAATCCAGGCTTGCTTCCTCGCAGCCGGTGGGAGATGGAGGCTAAATTCACCTTGCAGTTGCCCCGCTAAAGGCAGTGGGATTACCCTGGCTAGCCGGGAGGAGATTTTGGCCGCGGATGCATGGGAAGGCAACATACTTGGCTTGCAAAAGGAGGAGGGAGGATGCCCCTCCCCTTCCTCAGCACTCCCTTCCAAGCCAATCCGTGCGGGAGCAGGTACACCCCCGTCTTTGGCAGCTTCACATGAGAGCAGGTGCTGCAGGTGTGTTTGCATCCCATCCCCAGCACACGGCGCGGCACAGCGACCGTTACTCACGCCCAGGAGGAGCTGCCAGAGTCTCCTCTTGCCCAGGCCAGGCCCCCGCTGGGCACCAAGCACAGACTCCCATGCCGCAGCGGACGGGGCAGAGGCGAGGTAGCCGTCTGGGGGAAGGTTGAGGAAGCAGCCCCACTATGAAGGGCTGGGCGAACCCCAGGCCCGGATATCAGGGGCTGCTTTTAGCACAACCTGTCGTGTTTGGGGCTGAATTTATTTTAAAGCGATGGGCAGGGTGGAGGGAGCAGCTTGTCCCTATCTCGCCTTCCGTTCCTCCTCTGCGCTGCTGCTTTGTGAGAATCAGAGCGGGGCCTGAACTGGGAGCCAGATCTAATGCCCCCCACCCCCAGCTCTGACCGCCCAACTCTCAGCACCTTGGCATTAGCAGCAGGTTAGATTCGTGGGGTTACCAGATCAGTATTGACCCTCCCACCGTCCCCTCACCCTTCCTCTCTGTGCCCTTTGAAGGGGTCTGTGGCAGGGCTGCCACCCTCATGACTAGCTAGTGCCCATAAGTCACAGCGGCTGGCAGCCGAGAGAATTAACAGTGCAGCCCATGGAAACCGAACGCCCTGGTAATGCTCCTCTGGGCCCAGGCCAAAACTGGGGGCCAGGTGAAAGGCCTGGCCATCTGCTGGGTCTGCCCCATGGAGCAGATAAGGAAGTAGATAAGGAAGTCTTGTTTACTCCTTCTCATACCACAAGAACTAGGGGTCACCAAATGAAATAAATAGGCAGCAGGTTTAAAACAAATAAAAGGAAGTATTTCTTCACACAAAGAACAGTCAATCTGTGGAACCCCTTGCCAGAGGATGTTGTGAAGGCCAAGACCATAACAGGGCTCAAAAAAGAACTAGATAAATTCATGGAGGGAAGGTCCATCAATGGCTATTAGCCAGGATGGGCAGGGATGGTGTCCCTAGCCTCCGTTTGCCAGAAGCTGGGAATGGGCAACAGGGGATGGATCACTTGATGATTACCTGTTCTGTTCATTTCCCTCTGGGGCACTTGGCACTGGCCACTGTCGGAAGACAGGATACTGGGCTAGTTGGACCTTTGATCTGACCCAGTAGGGCCATTCTTATGTTCTTATGAGCCTTTCACACTCCAGCCTGCTGCGGATTTGTGTCCAAATCTTCAGACTCCTAAGCCGGATGCTCCCAAACACAGGCATCCTTGGCTGGGAATTCGTTACTGAGAATTCACACTCTGGTAATGGCAGTCCCGAGCCCAGACTTTATTCATGGATTCCAAGGGCAGATGGACCCATTATGATCCACTGGTCTGACCTCCCGCAGGACACAGCCCAGCACTGCCCTGGATTCCTGCCGGTTTGAGCGTGAGCAGCTCTTCAGCTCTTGTAGAAAAACATCCATCCATCTACCTTCTCCTCTTCATCCCCCGCCCCCGCTCCCTGCACGGTAGGGATGCTGGGATGGGGCTTTCCCCCCTCCCAGAAATGAGCCTGGCTAAACTCTGATCCAAACGCCCCAGAACTGCACATTACTTCCCCCTTGGTGTCTTGCCATTTCAGTGCAGTTCCATGGCCATGCGAGATGGGGACTTCAGTAACTCGGGCAGAGCTTATGGGCCCACTACAGAAGCGGCTGGACGAAGTTCTACATCCTGCGATGGGCAGGAGGGTCAGACTCTAGATGATCCTGATGGTCTCTTCTGCCCCAGAAGTCTGCGGTTTAGTCCTGGGACCCTCAATCCCAGACCACAGTCAGAGGGGGCAGGTGGATGTTTTCCGAGCATTGTCTGAGGACTCGAGCCATCTCACACGCAAACACCACTTTGAGTATTGGGGAGAGGATCAGTGTTTGTAAACTCACCCTGTCCTTGTGAAAGGGGAAGGGGCTACACGCCCACACCTGGTTAATCCCGGTGCGGGTGAGCCAAAGACCTGGGCGGATAGTGGAAAGCAGGTAGATGCACTCAGGGCTCCGGGACCTGCAGTATTTCCAAAGGCAGCAGTTTTCATGCAGCAACATCGGCATTTGCACACACGGGAGGTGTGGACCAACAAAGGGGTGTTGCAGTTTGGAAGGCCTGCAGAGAATTTGCCCCACAGCTGCCTCGTTAACGCCCAATGAGTTCACACACCAGGATTAACGTTTTTGTGGTGTACGCCAAAAGGAATCAGGGATTTAGGCCGTGATTTCAATGACTTGCCGTGGTAACCATGCCATGAGCCACAACAACAAGGTGCGTGCGGGACAAGGACTGTTTGCATGAGTGCTGCAGGGGGTGAGCATGCCCACATTTGGGAGAGCCGGCCCCGGGCTAATGCTGGATAGGGGGATCCCAGCCCAGAGGCCTGGGTCGATCTGCTTCAGTTTACCCCATCTAGAGCTGGGCTAACAACAATAAGGTTGGGTTGCTAGCAGTTCCAAACAGGTTTTCAAAAATTGTTAACTGAAACATTTTAATTCAATTTCAAACTTTTTTTTTTTTTTACATTTTTGCGTTTTCTAAATAAAATTTTGGGGGGGGGGGGATTAAACAAAATGGGGGGGAGGAAATTCCAAAACCAAAAGTCATTTCAACCCCCAAAACTGAAATCTTTCTTTCTGAAAACGTCAAAATGTTTCATTTCAAGATTTTGGAATTGTTTTTAGGGCGATTGGGTTTTGTTCGACTTTTTTTTACTGGAAATATTTGCGGAAATCGACCCAAGTTCACAAAATGTTTCAGTTGACTGGGATCTGCAAGTTTCAACGGTCAAAAATTTCAGATGAAAAGTTTTGCCCAGTTCTACTCCCAACTGTGTGGTCATTGCTCAGTTTTTGTAGAACAGCCTGGTGGAGGAAGCTGTTTGTTATATGAACCCCATACGAACTCGGTCTCTGTGCAATCACGTGGTTCATGTATTTCCCACCAGGATTTGGCCACTTGAGGCTATTCTTCAAAGTATTGTGCTGTCGACTATTTCTGCAATGACAGCCCAGAATGAGTAGTCAGCGGGGACCGAAACTGTGACCTCTGCACAGGCCTCTACTGCTTGAGCTCAAGGAGCAGATATTTTGCACTTGGCTGGCAGTAGTGGATTCAACCCTGTCTGCGTGATCTAGCCGCTAAAGGGTGACAAAGAGGCATTTGGGAATGACAGCCCCACATGAGTGGACTGTGAACTTTAGCACACCTGTGTGCATGCCATTCCCAAACTTGCACTCCTGCACAGGGGCCAGATTCAAAACCAGTATCCATAGAGGATGTCTTGTTCAGCTGCCTGCTCCAAACCTGTGACAATACCCAGCATCAGGGGGTAGCCGTGTTAGTCTGTATCCACAAAAACAACGAGGAGTCCGGTGGCACCTCAAAGACTAACAGAAGAAGTGGGGTTTTTTAGCCACGAAAGCTTATGCCCGAATAAATCTGTTCGTCTTTAAGGTGCCACCGAATGCCCAGCAGTATGCAAGGGCCTTTAGTTCTCTTTTCTCTGCGGCCCTCTTTTTGATCTGCACCTCTGTTAGGGTCAGGACAGTGGTTCTGGTCTGGTTACTACTTGGGGGGAAATTGTCCTGCTCCTTTTTGAACGGTTGAAGCCTTGGCTGCTGTTTGCCTTTGGTCTGATTTCTGTCAATACATGGCATCAGAGACTGTGCCCTTCCCTCCCCCTCAAAGAACAGGAGCTGAGCTGTACACGCGGTGGGAGGGGACGACACACCTCAGTTACTTAGGCTCCGAGACTCTTCACCACGTTGTTCCCCCCCCCCCCCAGTGTAGACGTACCTAACTTTGGAGTTAGGGTGCGTACACTCCAACGGCTAAAGCAGCACAAAGGCAGTGTTTCAGTGTAGACACTCACTACGGCCCCGGGACGGGGTCTCCCAGCAGCGTAGGCAATCCGTCTCCCCGAGAGGCGGCAGCTAGTTCAACACAAGAATTCTTCTGTCAGCCTAGCGCTGTCTACGCCGCGGGTTGGGCAACAGAGCTTCGTCTCTCGGGGGGGGGGGGGATTTTTCACACCCCTAAGAGACGTAGCTGTGCCATTGTACGTTCTAGGTGTAGACCTGCTCTAGCGGTAGACACCCAACTGTGAAAATTGTGTCTTAACCCTTCGGCGCCTAAGTGCCCCGTCCGGAAAAGGTGGAGAACGAGACTTCCCTACCTCACAGGGGTGTTGTGAGGCTAAATTCACTCAGGTGCTCCAGTGAGGAGCACCTGGAAATGCCTGTGAATGAAGTTAGAGCAAAGCCGAGGAAGACCCTGAGGAAGGGAGGAGAGTGCCCAGCGCCGGTTCCAGCTCCCTGGCTGCACGCACATGGAATGCAGACTCTCTCATGCCTTGGCTTTTGCTGTGCATGTTTCAGAGAAGATCAGAGGAAGCTGCGTTCTGATGTGGGTGGATCCCTTCCGGGTATGCCCCAAATAACACCCAGGGAGTCAACAGCTGGGAATTACCTGGAGAAAAACTTGAAGTTCCACTTGATAGTCAATCACCTAACCAGCCTGTCATTCTGGATCGATCACATGGATACCGGGAGCCTGCCACGTAGAACAATTAAACAGGAAGGGCACGAGGCGGGGAATTCACCCCAGTGCAGAGACCCAGCACGAAGTCTGTGCAGCACTTAGACCCACAGGGCGTGCACACATGGGGGTACGGCCACAGGGGAGCGTAAGTGGTGCAGGCTTTGGCTAGCCGTCCGCAGAGCGGGCGAAGCTCACCCTAAACGTCTGGGCACGTGACTCGCTCAGATCAGGTATTTTAATTTATTTTTAAGACTGCTCGAGTTGCGTGAGGAAAGAGATTTCCTTGGAGGGGGTATGTCTGTGCGGCTCCCTGGCCTTACCTGTTACAGCTAAGATGGCAGCTCCGATTATCATGATGAGCGTCTGCAGAGCGTCAGTGTAGATCACAGCTGCCAGCCCCCCTGCACGAGACGGGAATGAGATACAGGGGTCTCAGTTGGCACAGGGCCAGGCTTTGTCGGTATGTCAACAATAAAGTGAACCATTCACCTGGAGGCGTGTCCGTCGGTTATTGATCCCTGCTGAGCAGGAGACCTGCATGGCAGGCCTGGAAGTGCTTCCACCAAGGTAAAACAGGAGGGCCAGCTCCGTTCACTGCTGTGCAACCAAGGGTTATGGGGCTGCCTATCTCCCCACGGGTGGGCTGGGGCCATGCACACTCCAGTTGCAGAGCGGGGAGCGTGAGGGTGTTGCGCTCCCCCACAAACATAGAGGACGGTGCAGAGGCGGCTGAGTGCCAGGCCTTGCCGTCAGGGCTGAGCAGGAGTCCCAAGCGCACGGGATAAAAAGGAAGGGGACGGGGCAGGGCGGGGTGGGTTCGTCTGGAAAGAGGAGCTGAAGCGAGAGCGCCATGTTCTCACGCTCCTGCGCAGAAGGCCATGCTGTGGCCACGCAGCGGCGCTCTCCTTAGCACAAGAGCCCAGTCCTCTCTCTCAGGCAGGGACCAGCTTTGTGTTCTGGGTTTGTACAGCTCCTAGCACAATAGGGTCTCGGTCCATTAGAGCCTCTTAGAACGGTCACAGAACGGGGCTGTCCGAACAGTAGCCGTGATTACTAGGTGTGTGCGCGCGTCCAGGCCTGGGGCGCATAGGTGCTACGGGGATACAAATAAATAATTCCTTGGCGCTTTGCCCTGTTTGTAACTAACCCAGCAACGGGGCTTCCTGCACTCGGCTGTGGACCCCATTCCAGCCAACGCATGAGCCCTGCTAAGAAATGGATCCCTCCTTTTCCTTCCTTTCATCCCCTTGCCCCCAAGTCTCCCGCCTCGTACTCTCCAAGCAATTCCACACCCTCCCCTGGTGTTCTCACCCATCAGCTCCTGGCACTCTTAGCCGGTCCCCCATTAACCATTGTCTAGCCCAGCGCTGTGCATTTAGCCCTTCCACACCCTCTTGACCAAGCAACCCCTTTATCCTTGTGGTTGATCCAAGCCTGCTCGCCTAGGGAGACGGGAATTCGGCCAGTGGAGAGAAGAGGCTTAAAACGTAGCTGAGCTGTAGCAAAGGGTTTGAAGCTATTGACTCACGTCTCATGGCAAAATTTCTGGGTTTCCCATAACCCGTAACATCCGATTCGATTACACGGATTTTAAGAGATGTTCTCTTGGTTCAATGGCTCAGTGACCCCACCCACTCTCTGAGCTCATAGAGTTAAATACCCAACACCAACATATGCTCTATGGACCGGAAAACATGCGGACACAATTTGTTGGGGACCAGAGAATCACAGTGACATCCGAATACAGCTTAGAGCAGGGGTGGGCAAACTTTTCGACCTGAGGGACACATCGGAGCATGGAAATTGTATGGTGGGCCATGAATGCTCATGAAATCGGGGGTTGGGGTGCGGGAGTGGGTGAGGGATCCGGCTGGGGATACGGGCTCTGGGGTGGGGCCCGAAATGATGAGTTCAAGGTGCAGGAGGGGGGCTCCGGATTGAGGTGCGGGGGGGGTGAGGGCTCTGGGGGTGGTGCTGGGGATGATGTGTTTGGGGTGCAGGAGGAGGCTCCAGCCTGGGACCAAGGGGTTCAGAGGGCAGGAGGGGGATCAGGGCTGGGGCAGGGGGTTGGGGTATGGGGGAGGGGTGTGAGGGCTCTGGCAGGGGGTGCAGGCTCCAGGGTGGGGCTGGGGATGAGGGGTTTGGGGTGCAGGAGGGGGTTCTGGACTGGGATCGAGGGGTTTGGAGGGCGGAAAGGGGGATCAGGGCTGTTGCAAGGGATTGGGGAGCAGGGTGGGCTCAGGGGTGCAGGCTCCGGGTGGTGCTTATTGCAAGCAGCTCCCAGAAGCATGTCTCCCTCCAGCTCTGAGATACAGCCAGGCGGCTCTGTGTGCTGCCCCTTCCATAGGTGCCACCCCCGCAGCTCCCATTGGCCAGGAACCGTGGCCAATGGGAGCTGCGGGGGCGGTGCCTGCGGATGTGTACTACGTAGGAGCCTGAGGAGGGTCATGCCGGCTGCTTCCTGGGAGTCGCATGAAGTGGGGCAAACCCCCGACCCTGCTGCCCGGCAGGAGCTGAGGGCCGGATTAAATGGTCTGACAGGCCAGATGAGGCCCGCAGGCCATAGTTTGCCCACCCCTGGTTTAGAGGTACTGGGCAGGAGTATTGCTTTGACTGACAGAAGAGAAGAGATTGAGCCAAACTGTCTGGGCTGGCGTGACTCCCCTGACATGGACAATGAAGGGAACCTCCTCTGATAGCTCAGTGGTTTGAGTATTGGCCTGCTAAACCCAGGGTTGTGAGTTCAATCCTTGAGGGGGCCATTTAGGGATCTGGGGCAAAAATTGGGGATTGGTCCTGCTTTGAGCAGGGGGTTGGACTAGATGGCCTCCTGAGGTCCCTTCCAACCCTGGTATTCTATGATTCTATGATAATAATTCAGGGGCCTGCCAAGGATATCGGACCCGGTGGTCTGTGCAGGGTGAGCGCCAGGAACTCATGAATTCTACTCCCAGCCCTGAGCCTCACTACCCGTGAATGAGTGGGGAAATCCCATTGGTCAGCCCACCAGTAAAACAGGGAGAACACTTGTTACTACCTCCCCTCCAGGCATGAATGAGCTGAGATTGGTGTTCTTTGCAGCCGAAGAGCACGACAGATTACGACACGCGGAGAAGTCGGTGGTGAAGTGCGTTCGCTAAGGCCCTTCAGATAAGGGGTTGGACCCTCTTAGGATGGTCACAATGTGGGGATGTCACAATGGTGGCCATTAATAATAGGTCCCCCCCCCCACCCCCGTGTGCGGACGTTTGCACCCGTTCGTATACACAAGAGAGAATTCAAGGCACATGTTGGAGAGGGCGGAAGTTACTGCACATTAGAACCTCACTCATGCAGCCCTCACCCCGGTCGTCCTGCTGACTTCCCTGGACCTACACAAAGGCTGCGTGATCAGGAGTGCAGCCGCAGAGGGCAGGGAATCCCGAGCCAATGAGCCCAGAGGTATTTCGGGAGCTAGGGGCAGAACGTAAGCGCTGTGTGCCCAGCAGAGTGCCGGCCTCGGAGTCCTTCCTGCTCCAACACTTCGCAGCTTACCAGCGATGGTGTAGAGAGCCGTGACCACCAGCATCAGGACGGTGGAGAGGTAGAGGTTCCAGCCCAGGCAAACTTGTACAAACAGGGCCCCCGAGTACAGATCTGTCTGCATGTGAAATAAAGAACACAGCGTTTGGGTGAGGCCCAGGGCTATGACCTGCCAACACCCGGAGAGGTGGGAATGGGGACAATCTACCCAGAGCTAACCTGGGTACCACAGAGCTTAGCACCTTCTTCCATACACCCAACTGGAGGTAAGTGCTTCCCCACATGGGCACTGCATGATGTGAGCTGGAGGTCTCAGCCCGCTTCAGCTGAGCACAGAACCACTGGTATTAACCCGGGGACTGACCTGCCCTTCCCACCCGAGTAGTGCCCTGCAGGGCCGTGCTGGGCAAGCAACGCCAAGGGAAGCTCCAAATGCCACTTCCCCGCGGTGGGCCCATTTGGAGAGAAATAGAGTAGGATAGTCGTCAGGGCTGGCAACCCAGCCTCTCTCGCTCTCACGCAGGAGTCTAATCCTTAACGAGGAGGCAGTGTGGTCTAGTGGCTAGCGCACTCGCGTGGCACTCAGGACACCTGGGTTCCGGTTCCCAGCTCTGGGGCTGGCCTGCTGGGGGCACCTTGGTCAAATCAGTTGACTGCTCCGTGCCTCAGTTTCCCCAGCTGTAAAACGAGGCTAATGATACCAAACGCCTGGGTGACGCACTTTCGGTTCTCTGGAGGACAAGTGCTATAGAAAAGCTCGGGAGTATTATCATCCCGCCAGGCGCTGGTATGCCCCCAGTCCCTTGAGAATGAAGGAGAGTTAAGGGTGGTCAGCACCTGCCAGGATCAGGCCTGTCACTGACCTATTTACTCCTCTTCCCTGCCCCACTGCTGACCCTACCGCTGAGAAGCCAGATGGTCACTGCAGAACTGGACCCAGCCAGACTCAGCATCTCCCCAGGGTATATAACTCCTCACTAGCATACTCTCCTCCTAGCACTACTTTCAGCCGAGGATCTCGAAGCACTCTAGAAACATTCACTCATTAAGCCTGACAGGCAGGTGAGCGCCAGGTGGGGAAATTGAGGCAGGGCCCGGCCAAGTGACTCAGCCAAGGTCACGCAGCAAGTCAGCAGAAGATTCAGGAGCAGAACCCGGGAGCCCCGAGTCCCCCATGCCACTGCCTCACATCTTTGTCGTTTCAGGCTAAGGGCAGGTCATCCTCTCAGAGCGGGAGCTCTCCCCTGGTGCTTTAGGGAGAGGAGACGACCCTGGTGGGGTCACTAGCTCAGCTACCTCGGAACTAGAGATGCTAATTCCCAGTTATGCTGAACCGCTGATAGGACGCACAATGGCACAGAGCCCCAACACCTTGGAGTCTCTCACCTGGGGCACGCCCATGCCTGGAAGGCAGCGAACTTGGCGCAGCACCAAGGAGAGGACGGACCAGGCGGACAAGAGGGGCGGGCTGCTCCCAGTCCCCGGGCCAGGCACTCAGTTCTGCCATGAAAGGCCATTAAGCTGCCTCATCTCTGCAACATCCACCATCGGGCCGGTCCCAAAGAGAGGCCGTGGTGGCTGGGGAGAGCCGGAGGCAGAGTGGAAGAGGGCACAGCCCCCAGGAGGAAATGGAGCCCAGGAAACACACAGGAGTTGTTCTCCCCCATGGAGGCAGGGTGCCGCAGGGGCTGTGCAGCATCCAGACCCCCCCATAGACCCTGAACCTAGAGACGGCTGGAGGGGAGCCCCCAAATCCAGAGCCAGCAGGAGCTTTGCGCCGCAGCTCAGCTCTTCCCCTCGGTTCCTGTTTTCTGTCTACTCAGCAAACTCATCTGCCGTCTCTGCCACCCTTCGGCAGGCCAGCGGGCACACGTGACACGTGCAGCAAGGGCGGAGGGCCGGTCTATCCCTCTCTGCTTGACTGGATTTGTTCCCTTGGCAGCCGCTGCCACCTTTGAAAAGCCTGCCAAGCCATTTCCCAGAGCCCCGCTCCCCGCCAGCGGGAGTGGGACGCTGACCCTGTCTGAGCTTTGGGCCATCCCCAGTGGGACGGTGGGCCACGAGCTGGGGCGTTCACATGGGCAAACGGCACTGGGCAGGGGGCGGGAATCTCTTGCCAAGCATACCACAGATAGGATCCACGCCAGGAGAGGAGCAAACAGGCTGAGTGCAAACACTAGAGGAATCACTAGGTCTGTATTTCTATAGCACCTCTTATCCAAGGATCTTAGAGCCAAAATAAGCTCAACCCCCCACAAAGCTAATTAAGGATTATATCCATTTGACAGATGGAGAAACTGAGGCACTCAGCGGCGATGGGCATTGCTTGCAGTTGGGCAGCAAAGAGTAGCAAAGTGAGGGATCGAACCCAGCAACCCTGACTCCCAGTCCCCTGCTCTAGCCACCACACCAGATTTGCAGCCGCCAGGGTTGGGTGTACGCTGAGATCAGCCAAAGGAGCCATTCTAACACACACCAGGGGTTCTGCGAGACCAGCTTCTGGAGCACAAGGAGGAGATGTTGCTATGAGATTGCAGCAAGATGCCTTGAGGAACCCCAGCCCTGCAGCTCTGCTAGGACACCTGGGAGAGGCCTGCCCACCCACATGGAGAGCTCTCTCCAGGGCACCGTCCAGCCGAGCCTCATTCATTTGTGGCATCACAGCTGGTCAGAAGACTGGACCATCACAAGTGGTTTCAGCATCACAGACCCTGCACTTGGCTGGACTCACAGGGGACTTGGCCGGACTCACAGGGGACTTGGCCCAACTCTCTAAATACCCAGCAGCGACGGGAAAGGGAACACAGGGGGCTGGCCCAGAGTTACACGGGTTCTCACAAACCACGCTGGGCTCAGCTCATTCCTGGCGTCACACTCTGTTCGAATCATGCGGCTCCATAGGACTTGGACGGAAGGACCCAAACAAATGGCCAACCATGGGAGACTTTCCATTGCCCAGCGGAGAGCATGCATGGAAAGATAAGTGGGAGGTTAGTTAAAAATGTAGGGCCAGATCCTCAGCTGGTGCAAATCAGCCCAACTCCACGGACACTCATTTACCCCAGCTAAGGATCTCAGCCCTTTTCGGGTGAAAGTCAGCCTGAGTTCTTAGGGCTGCCAGGCTGGTGCAGGATGTGTAGTTTATATCTCCTTGTGCCAGCCCCCAGTTAGTCAGGCTTCCAAAGCAGAGCCTTTCAGAGAGGTCACAGGAAGACCTGCTGACAAAGGGCGAGAGGTGGTTATTAGTAAAAGACCCTTTCCAGGATGAAACTTGGTCCCAGACCAGACTGGCCCTGGGAGGCAGCAAACAAGGGGCCAAGAGAACTGGCCTTTATTCCAGTCCCTGCTGGATGACCTTGGGCAAGTGAGTTTCCCTGTGAGTACAACATGGATAACCACACTCGCTCACCCAGCCTGAGAAAGCACTGAGATCGACAGAGGAAAGGGCTAAATATAATAATTCATACCCTAACCCCTCACACACTTTCTATAGCACCTTCCACGCCAGGATCTCAGCTTCTGGCCTGAGAGGGGCAGTGCCTTCTGTTTGGAGCAAGGGAAGGAGGAAGGAGAAGTTGTCCCAGAAATGCAGACAGGATGGTGGAAGGAGCAGGAAGAGCCCCAAGCTCCGCAGGTCACGGGGGATTGTAGCACCTTCCTCTGCAATACAGAACCCGGGTGCAGGAGTCATTCCTTCGCCAGCAGGATCCCCCCAACATGCCTGCAGTATTTCAGTGGGAGCTGGACTGGCCCAACAGACGTTACTGGAAGAGTCCCAGATTAACAAGGGACTTGACAAGTTCAGGAGAAGAGGAGGACTTGGTAAGACTCAGCCCCATGGGAGCTTCACGAATGCAGCCTGTGGATATTCTGCGAGCTGGTGGGACGCCTGCCAATTTAATCAGGAGGGTCCCGGCTACACATGGTGCTGGGGTGCAGTCCAATCCACGCAGCAGAGCTGCGTCATGCTCAGCTCAGCAAAGCGGGGCATCCACGTTCTCCATGGGATTAGCGGCTGGGCTGTGCGGGTGGAACCGAGGGCAAGATCTAGCTCATCAAGCTCAAGGCCAAGGCTTCTCTGAGGGCGAGGTGCAAACCGCAGCCACGTGGGCCCAGCCTCACACTGGGTGACGAGAATGAACCAGCCCTGTCTAACATTCCCAGGAGCCAGCCAGCCAGGACACGGGAGGGACCCGCGCTGTTCTCTAATCTTCCAAAGAGTGTCCACAGCACGTTCTGCCGAGCTGCATGGAATCAGCCCCCTGGCTGGACCTGCCAGGCTCCATCCCTGCTGGAGATATGTGAGCTGTTGCTGCTCTCGGTGCCTAAGACACAGACCCCGCACCGGTGCCCAGCTCAAGCAATTGGGCTTTGCATTGCGGATCTCTCTCTGCAGCATCCCAAGGGCATGGGGGTAAGCAAGAAGGAATCCTCCCATCAGTCTGCCAAGGAGTCCCACCATGGCCATTACTGCAGCCTTCTACAGCAGCCAAGAGCCTCAGGGAAGGGAACCATGATTGTCCCCTAACTGAACAAAACATTTGACTCTTTTTAACGAAGAGCTGTGCAGTTCGTAATTAATGACTGTATGATGTAACGCCCAGGCTGGGGCCAGAACTTCAGCTGACGTCCACCGAGCTGTGCTGGAGTCAATCACGCTCTGCTGATTTACACCAGATGAGGCTGTGGCCCATTTATGGTCAGTGTTTTAGTTAATGTTCTAGCTAGGTTATGAATTTGCCTCCATTTTGGCCAGGCCATCTCTAAAGGAGAGGCCAGGTTAGTACCTAGGGTCCATTAAGATCTTGGATTCTCTGCTGCTGCTGGCAAGGGGGGGTGGCACTGAATACTGGCTGCGCTTGATGTGGGCACCTTTCTACAGAGAACACATGGCTGAAGCCGCAACTAAGCCCTAATAGGACTTTGGGTCAGCTATCTTATCCAGCCCCCCAGGAATGGCACCAGATGCCAGCATCATCTCCTGGACTAGGCAATTCCACTGCAATGGTCAGAGACCAGCAGAAACTCATCAATAACAATAATAATGATACCCAGGGCTGTGCTCCACCCTGAGACTCTAAGGGGGAAGGCTTGGGATGCCGGTCACGCTCCCCTAAGCTACTAGTCCCAGCACAAGGTATTATTAATTTAGGGGGTCATTCTCCATTGGTAGGAGCATGAAGAACCATCAGCTTCCGCCAACCACAGTTCCATCCCAGCATGGAGCTGGGATTAAAAGGGGCCATTGTCCGTCACATTCCCTGGAGCTCCCAATGTTCTTCTCCAGAATGATTTACCGTCTTTCATGTCAGCACTTGCCAGCTTCTAAGCTGCCATTCCTGGGAACGACCCCACCCCAGCAAGCCTCCACTTTTCCCCCCTCGCCCGGCTGGTAGGACCCATCCTTGGAGAGCAGATTTCATAACTGTTCCTCCTAGGTTCCTTAAGGTCTCACAATGTTTGCTGCCAGCTACACTTGGTGCAAATGCCTTTAATTCCTGGCTCTGAAGAGGCCATGGCATCTCCGCCTGCTTTGTAATTTTGCTAGGGTGGCAAACAATGAGAGAACATGTGACTTGTTAATAAGACGTCCCAAAGACAAAAACAAGCTCATTAAAAGCAGGCCTGAACCATCCACGAGACAAGTCAATTCCATTGTAAAAGCAGGGCAAAGCCTTTGAAGTCAGGCCCTACGGCCTTGGCAGGAGGCTTGCCATTCCCTGCACCCATGAGTGACCTCACTTGGAAGCTGGCTCTTACCCAATGCTGTCAGCACTGCACAAGAGAGAAAACAGGCGCAAGGCAGGGTTTTGATTTAATGGGGTGAACCCTGTGACCCTGGTGAAGCCAGGACGTCGCTGGAATGCAGCAGCTAGGGACCATACATGATCTTTAAAGCAGGCTGATACCCACAGTGTGCTGCCCAGCCCAGATAGGGTGCTCCAGTATATTCTTCTAGGATGCCATCTACTAGCTGGGGACAAAGACCCCTGGGAAGCCCATCCTGAGTGCTTGAAGTCTAACACCCCACTTGAGTTGGCAGTAGGATTTGAACCTGCCACACTGCAGCACGAAGAGCATCAGCTTCTACCGCTTGAGCTAAAAGACAATCCCTTGGATGGTGAAGTAGCAGCAGCCTTATATATCTCTTAGGTCAGGGGTGTTCAACCTCTTTTCATTTGTAGACCCCTAAAAAGTTTCAAATGAAGGTGCAGCCCCCTTTGGAAATCTCGGAGATAGTCTGCGTACCCCCGGGGTCCATGGACCCCAGGTTGAAAACCACGGTCTTCGGTGGACCAGCCACTAGGGGGAGACAAAGACACACTCTTAGTGGGCGTGACACTGGTTTTGATCGCAGCGCTCAGCAGGGCTCACTTCCCCACACAGACGCTGTGCCAGAATAAGAGCTGTGGGCCCATATGTGGTAGGTACAAGAGCACGAGGGGCTGTTTTGCTGGGAAAAGGGAGTGCTGGGGACACTGCTTCTCAGCTTTGCGGTGCAGGGTGTTCCAGACGTATGCACGAGAACAGCACGTGCTAGCTAGGAAAATCACTATAGAGCTCTTGACCTTCATGCTCAGGGCACCAGCTGGGGCAGGAAGAAATTTCCCCCGTGGGATAGAATTGCTTAGCTGGGTGCATTGTAGGTTAGCTGGGTGCATTCCTCTAAAGCATTGCTTAGCTGGGTGCATTCCTCTAAAGCATCCCGCAGCAGTCCATGTAGGACACTGGATCAGTTTGTCCCTGTGTGCTTGCAAACATTCATCCCAACGTACGGCTGGCAACAACTATTGGATCCAAATGCACCAGGAATGGAGCCCGTGTGACGGGCAGGATTGAACTGGGGACCTCTGGAGCTTAGTGCATGAGCCTCTACCGCATGAGCTAAAAGCCAACTGGCTGTTAGCTAAGGCTGTAGAGCAGACTCATTAATCTCTCTCTCTCTCTAAGTGGTCTTGGTGCCACTAGATGGGACAGACCCCCACACCCAGGAGGTGGGCGGGTTACACAAGCAGCCAGTGTAATCTCCTGGTCTAGGTGAGTTCCTTTATAAATGCATTCTGCGTGAGCCAGAGACCAGCTGAGACTCACCAGAAATCACAATGCCCAACCGTGGTGGAATGCAGGGACAATAGATCTTTGAGGAGCTAAAGCTTTAGCAAAGAAGAGACACATGGTGGGGAGCGACTCTCAGGGCTTGAGACACCAAGCCCAGGCGTGGAGAGAAACACCAGAATAACAGCAAAGCTTTCAAGATATAATCTGTGCCCGGCAGGGAGAACACAATGAGTGACTTGAAGGTGCAAAGTTCATCTTCTTTGGAATCCTCCAGCCTGTGCCATGCAGGTCAGACCAGATGATCGCAACCGTCCTTTCTGACCTTCACATCCAGGAATGAATGTGTAGGTCAACAGCCATTACAAGCTGCACAATTAGATATTTGCGATCCAAATCCAAGGGAAGCCAGGCAAATCAAAGAAGCATCCTAGCAACTAGCTAGGCCCCCAGTGGGAAAGAGGACCAGGGAAGAGAGGGCAACTCTGCCACTCTGTCACACAGTGCTAGCTGTCAAATAATGGGGATTCCATACTTGCATTTCTTCAACGTTACTCCTGATGCCGGCTGATTTTCAGCCCACGACAGACATTAGTGGGCAGAAGCTGAACCTCTGAAAACAGCTGTTTCCCATGGGAAAGGCCGAATGGCTGTGTCAGATAAAGGCAGGATCAAATTAACTCAGATATCCCAGTCTTACAAGCTGAAGTACCTCCTGTATTTCACGTGGCCCTCAGAGTTTGCCACACCACAGCTCTGAAACAGGCCACACGTTTTCAGACTCAGGCTGTGATCCCTCACAATACACGTGCAGCTGTGGGCCACTCTGCAGAACTGTCAGGTCCCAAACTATGGTGTGCCCCCCACCCCCACCCCGGGGCACAAGGAAAACATATGTTCAGCTCCCAGAACCAGGGAAACAGCACACCTGGAGATCTGCCTGACAGGTCACAACAGGACTTGAAGGTGCTCGGCTCCCATGGCAAACGAGTCCTTCCAAGGCTATCACGCCTCTGCCCGATTCAAGAACTTCGGCATGTGGAGCCAGTTCTCACTGGGATGCGCAGTAGGCTAGCACACGAACCTCTCGTCCCTCCAGGCCAGGACTCCCTACCAAAGGCCTGTCTGTTATCATGACTATATCCAGCTCCGCCATCAGTCCGCCTAGAGCAGCGGTCCCCAGACTTTTGAGGGTTGCGCCCCTGTCTGCGCCTCCTCGCCCCGGCCCCCCACCAGGAGATGGAGGACAAGGGTAAGGGGGCCGCAGCTGGGGGGGCTCTGGGGCCGAGGCTGGGGCTGCTGGAAGCAAATCCAGGGAATGAACCTTTTTGGAGGAAAGCCGCGGCAGTGTTGGGAAATGCCACGTGGGCAGAGAATGGGGCAGCAGTCACCACCCAGCTCGGAGTGGCAGAACACACAGAGCTAGGGTTGCCAGTTTTGGGTGGACATATCCCTGGAGGTTTCATCACATGACATCATTTTAATTAAAGATTAATCTTTAATGCCTGGAGACTCCAGGACAAGCCTGGAGGGTTGGCAACACTACACAGACCAGGCACAAGCGTGAACTGGTTGTGAGCGCCCTCTGGTGGGGCAATAGCTACATTTCACTATTAACATCCCTTGGTACAGTGCTTCACAGATCCTGCAAGGTTGTGTTACCACGAGCGAGTTGCTTCTTGTTTCACCTGTGCACATGCCAAGACCTCGTCAGATCCAGGCATTAGATCATCCAATCCCTATCCCAGCAGGCCATGCAGGATTGTCCCCCTAGAGCAGTGGTTCCCAAACTTTAACAACCTGTGAACCCCTTTCACTAAAATGTCAAGTCTCGTGAACCCCCTCCTAAAAATGAATATTTCCAGGGATTTTCTCCTTTCCCAGAGTATAAATTATAAAAGCAGTGATCCTGGAAATATAACATTTGTTTTTATGACATGCTTATTACACACTATTATTATTATTAATCATTACAGTATTTTTATTACATTATGAAAAAGGCAACACTCTTCCAAGAGCTCACTTTCGTAGCTTGTATCACTTGGAATAAGCCTGTTATAAGACCAGGCTCCTAGGTTTCATCAGGGAATGAAATCAGATGTGAAACAGCATGAAGGGATTTAAGAAGCCAACTCACAGTCCCTCCTACACAAGCGTTCAGGTCTTGAGCAGTCCAGGCAAATAACACACGTTGCAACAAAGCTGAAACTTGTTCTTCATAATAATTTAAAAAACACCACTAGCTGCCTATCGAATTTTAAAAACAGCAAAAAATATCCACCTCCCTTTCCAGGTCTTATAAGGAGTCTTCAAGTTTAAATCTCCTCAGTGTGATAGATATGCTTGCTTTGATCTGCTTAGCGCTTGGAAGTCCAGGGGCTCCGGGCTGCCCGCCCCGGGCTGCCCAAGGTCCCTAGGGACAGCTCTGACCACCATGAGAGACTTTCGTCCCCGAGAACCCCCTGTAATGTTTCGTGAACCCCAGTTTGGGAACCACTGCCCTACAGCACATTTCTTCCTCCATTCTGCACCTGGGCTATTTGTTTCCTCTCTGGGGGGGTGCAGGATGGATGTGGCTCAGATCTGGGTCACCCCTCACTGCCTGCAGTCCCAGGTCACTCTGCAGTAAGGTTGCCAACCTTCCAGGATCGACCTAGAGTCTCCAGGAATGAAAGATTATGTCAGGAATACATCCAACCAAAACAGGCAACTCTACTCTGCACCTTAGGCCTGGCCCCTGGGTGCAATGCTCCAGGCTGATGTCATTGGATTACAGGTCAGTTTACACCCAAGAAACTCACAACACATCGAGCAGCCCAGGAGGATGAAGAGAGGAAGTTCTGTGAGGGTCTAGAAACCCTGAATAAGGCCAGGACTCAGCTATACCCACCCTGTGGGAATCAGACACTTCCTGCAGGTGTTGGGACCCTCCAGTGGAATGCAATAAAGCTCCCTCTCCCTGCAACTCAATTTTATGGGAGGATTCCAAAACCCCAGGGCAAGGATCTTGTTCTTAATTAAACTCTACAGGTATTTAGATTAATTCCCACTGAGCCCTGTTGGTTTCTTCCCTACTACATTTGACATTCACAGCTACATTTTTCCACCAGACGAGCAGGAAGCATCGCTGCTTGAGAAGTGACAGGCAAGGGAGAGGGGGATTCAGTTCCCCAGTCCCATTTCCCTCTTTGCTGAGGCTGCCAAGAATGGGCAAGTTAGCGCTGAGCATGTTGTGGGTTCGGCATCGTGATCTCTATCCGTCAGTCTCTCCACAGCATCACAAATGTGCCTCTCATTTGGAAGACAAAGTGTCCTAGTTATTAGCACTGAGCGTCTTCTAAGGGCTGGTCATCACTACAGGGCTAGGTCAAAGTATGACGCGAGTGTTGCCCCAACCCAAACTCTGTCCACACACAAAAATCTCTAGCTCGTGTTAAGTGGTGCTTTGAGCTCAAGCTAGCTGGCCCATGAAGATGGATTGAAGCTCAGAGTGCGTCTGACTCAAGATTAGTGGTCCCCAAACTGCGGTACGTGTCCCGCTGGGGGCACGTGAGACATCTCTGGGAGGTACGCGGGAGGAAATGTGTAATGGTGGATTTATTATTTTATTTATTGTATTTTCATAATAGGCGACTCAAGACGATGCTTTACAATTCTGTGAGAATTGGTTATATAAAATACGGTAGTTAATTTACTTCAAGATGTACCAATGAGAACACAGAGACACGCAGACGCTGACATATGGAGCCCTCCCATCCAATCACTGTATAGCGCGGGTTCAGGGGCCCAGCACCCGTCCAATCTGAACTCAGAACTTAGGGGGTGGGATTCGATAATATACACAGCACACTATCACTATATGCGTACGCACCTAACAGTGAAATATGGACCGATGGCTCAAGACAGGAAGCGTGAAGAAGAACATACAACGTGTCAGTGATGAGAGGGGTAGGGGTACGGGGCCGCTGGTAGATTTGGAAGGCAGGACGCAACAAGAAACGTTTGGGAACCTCTGCTCCAGAGCTAGCGATGCGGTGGGGACACAGCACCTTGAGGTAGAACTCCTCAGCCGCTAAGCCAATCATTCTGCTCATCCCATCGCCCAGAGGAGCCAGAGGAGTGTGGTGCCAGGCTAGTTACTCCCATTCCCGCTGGGCTCACTCCAGTGCAGTAACTCGAGTGGAGCGCTTCAGTGTAGCCACTCGCTTAGTGACGAGAGCAGCTCTGCCAGCAGTTAACGTGTCTCTCCGAGATGCAGTAGTTAGGTCCACAAAAGAATTCTTCCATCAACCTAGCGCTGTCTACATCAGCTGGGTCGACTTAACTTTTTAGTGTAGACCTGGCCTAATTGTTGGTGTACAGACAACCCCCCACTGGTTCCCAACTCTTCTAACTCCTGCGTGTTCAGCTCTGCGTCCTCCATGACCTCCAACAGCTGCTTTTATAGCGTCCCCTGGGCTCCCTCCCAGAGCCTTGCTCTCCCTCAGAGGCCTGAGTACAGAGTTAACTCTCTACTGGCTGGAAATCAAATCCCTAAACACCATCAAAGCAGCCAAACCCCTCCTGGACAGGTTTGACTGTTTGCATGGCTTTTGCCCAGGTGTTCAGTGACAGAGAGCGCCAGACAGATGCCTTCTAGGACACCCAGTGTTTCAGAGCCCTCAGTGCAATACAGAGTCCTGGCTACTCACCGATATTTTGGTGAAGATGGAGAGCAGGAGTGACAGGACTGAGAGGTACATCCGGATTCTCTCCCCTCCAAACCGTCTCTGGAGATACTCCGGCATGGTGACAATCTGAGAGGTAGAGATGAGGTACGACCCAGGGTCACTGCATGGCATGGCAGCCCCCTGCCAAAGGCAGCTGCAGCCCAAGTCAGAATGGGGAAACACCAGCATGGCTAATGGGAGCTCTGTGCCTGAGGGACCGAGTGACACCTCCCCTTGCCGAACGGAGCCCAGGAATGGCTGCACTCCCTCTTAACCCAGAGCGGGACGGGGAAGGGGGCTTTGTGGGGAGCCTAGCAGCCTCAGGCAAACATAGCTTTCACCTCCACAAAGGACACATGCCACCCAGCATGCAGGCACACGCTGCACTCCAAAGGACGCCAGCAGGCAGGTGATGGGTCTAGGAGTGGGGCTTGGTGCCAGGCAGGGAGGGAGATAGCTAGGACCAAGCCCTCTGGCTTCTCGTAGGGCCCTACACAAAGCCAGTCTGTCTAGGGTCTTATACCCCTTGCCAAAGCTATAAAAGCCCCTCAGCCTCTAAGATCCTGAAATGAACCAATGAGTCTAGGAACTGAGCTCGGCTTACAAGTGGGAGGCCTGATTTCACTGCAGGCACCACTACAGAGTCATTGTTAGTATCAATATAATCAGAAATAGGAACATGGCTAATACCACCTCAGTGAGGAATCACCGTTTGCAACCAAGGAACCATGCCACATGTGCACACGCACATACCCCACTGCTCTCCCCTGGGTGGAATCAGAACCGCCCAGGTGTGTGTCATGGACCCCATCCTGCAGGCTGGTGGGGTCTATTTCACACAGGATTGGGCAAAGACAGCAGAGTTCACCCAGGGTTAGGGTTTCCACAGATCCTGCCCTGAGTCGCAGCCAGTCAGTGACAGTATCTGGTAATGGCTATGAAAGTGGGGCTGTCCGGCTGTGTCTGGTAGACTCCGACGGTACTTACCCCCGAGGAGATGTAGACTGGTACAAACACCCAGGCCAACGCCAGCAGGACATAAGTAGCCTACGGAGAAGCAGAGGCACAGCACAGTCTGATAAATCACTGTTCTGTCCGCAGCAGGGCCTCCAGCTTAATATTAGCAATGTCACTGGGTCCCATGCAGGAGGCCCAAGCTGGGCCCAGCCCTGCCCTGAGATGCACACTCTGATCTCCATGGGCTCCGTGGAGCATGGGTGTGTCTGAGGGTGGGATACAGAACTCCCCTATGGACACTCCCCATCTCAGCACTTAGCACCTGGCATTGCCGACTCCCCAGATGACCAGAGATTTCATTTTAACGCCTTACTTTAATGCAGAGCCCAACCCCCTTCTGGAGAAATGCTTGGAAAACCAGGGAGCCTGTTTCTGGTCTATCAATTTGCCATAACATCCGCGGTCGGGACATCTGCAGGGGTTGGACTTGGGATCTCTGGATCTGGAAGCATGAGCTCCTAGGGCATGAACTAAAGCACCAAGTACATCAGTAGGCTCCTGAACATCTATATGTGGTCCCGCCTATAATGGGATACAGAGAGCTTAGCATGGCTTACACATATTTCCCCGTCAGCCCTAACGGGGTTATGTCCATGCCCCATTAGCTGGGTAAGGCTTTGTCTGTCCCTGCTGGCTCCAGTGACTGATTAGCTTAATAAGGCAAAGTGACTCACATTCCATTCAAAGCCAGCGACTGCAATTCCCCCAGCAGCTCCAGTCCCAGCCAGTCCAATAAAGAGCCCTGATCCTTCACTGCTGGCAAAGAGGGAGGCTCCAATCTGCAGGCCAAAAGCGAGGAGGCGCCATGAGCAGGCACAGTTTAGCTAGGCAACAACATCTTTGCTACGTATCCCATAGGGCTAGCCTGCCTGCTTGCTTATATATCTTCCCTTATGGGCTTGATTGTTTGTTTTAATAGATTTATGGATTTGGGCTACAGCATTTTTGGCCATACCGCAAGGACCCTACAGGCCACATCCTGTATGTTGAGCTAAAGCAAGTTAGCATACATGTGTTCGCGGCCTTTAGCCTAGGAAAGTGAGGATGAGTTAAAGCAAGTTAGACTTTTGGCATAGATAGATGGCTACCTAAGTTATGGCCTCTTTAAGCTCAGCAAGTACACCACAAAGAACGTGGAAATAACCGGTTAGGTCAGAAATGAGAGATGTGAGGATGAGCTAATGGTCATTAATAGGTATGAACATGCCAGCCTAGAGTGTAAGCATACCCCGATATTTTGTGGGTGAGGAGATTAAGTTTGGACACGGAAGGTGGGCACATAGTGGTCAGGCTCAATAACACAAGCAAACCATCATGTTAATTAGTTGATTAGTTTTAGCTTCTATAGTCTTTCAGCTCTCTAGCTTCTCCTTAGTTCTGCACCTCCCAATCAAGAATTGAGGAACTTGGACCATCAGACTCTCTTGGCATGCCAAAGGCGAGGCTGATCCTTCGTCTCTTACCACCAGGTTACCAAGGAAGGGTGAGTGTTAATCTAGGAAGTTTTATGGTGTATAATACCACATGTATCTCTAGGACAATATTATTTCCTTTGTCATTCTGATTGATTACTTTTCCATTTGATTATTATTCCATTTATCTCCAGAAAAATCTGCAAGGCTGAATTTGGTTCTCAGCTGAGTCATACATCCATGATTCTGGGACAAGAACCTTATTATCTTCTGATCAGATCAATAGGTGAGCCTGTAACCCATATTACATAAACAAGAATATGAATCCCCTAAAAATCAGGCAACAGCAAGTACCTGCTTTTTGAAGCAGAACAGAGTGGCTCCATCTATGCTGCCAAAGGAACCCGTGTTAGCTGAACAGGTTTCAAACGAGGTTCACCTGGATGGCAAAGAGCAGGCTGCAGCGCCCAGCAGACTGCAAGGAGCCAGCTTGGCCACGAGGCGTCTCCACGTAAGCTGGAGGGGCTGATCCACCAGCCGAAGAAGACAAAGCCGTGCTCCAAACAAGGGCACCATTCCAGCTCCTTTGCTCAGGGCTTTGCTCTATTGCCTTAGAAGCAAGGATCCAAAACAACACACAGCCACTCAAGCAATCTCATTGCCCCTCAGGGTCTCATCTAGCCCTTGTGTCCAGATCTTCCCTTCCTCAGAGCCCAGACAGCTCCTAGGAGCATCTGCTCCTCTGCCTAAGAGCCAGGAAAACTTGTATGATTTCCTGTAGTCAGCAGGCCTGGGATGTGCAATTACAGCTTCCAGTTTTAAAGGGCCCATGGGCTAGAAGAGGCGCCCTGGGAAGTGCTCATTCACAAGGCTGCTAACCGAATTTCTTGTTGTTGGGAGGCATTTGGGAGCCCAGGGCTTTCTTTTCCTCATTCTTTTCCTCTTTTCCACTTGTCAGAGAATCACATGTCGTTGCATTTGCCACAGTGCAGAAATGCCATTACTGGGCAATGCTGCCCAGACCTGAGCCGTAAGGAAGGGGAACGGGGAAGGGGATCAGCTAACCTGCACTTCTAGACAAGAACGAACTGCAGAATGAATATATTGGTTGTAACAAATCTGGGGCCACCTATGACTTTGCGGGAGTCACCACACTGCTGTCATAACCAGGCACGGCTGCTTGGAAATAGCAGGGACAGAATTCAGATCCTGCTGCTCCAAATGGCCCTACCCAAGCTTAGACTGGGCTACGGGGAAATCTCATAGGAGACCATGGGGCTTGGATCCCCCCAAGCCATCCGAGCAGTGGTAGGTTAAGCACAGATCCCATTGATCTGGGGTCTGAGTCCTGGTTGGCAGGACCCAACAGATCACAGATCTTCAGAGGGGCAGCAGCAAAGAGGGACCCCACCACTGGAGAAATGAGACGTAGCTCCAAGTCAGGCAGGGGCGGGCTGATGCTGGCTGCCTCCTGGGTGGGAATCCAGTGTGTTCCTGTGTTATGCATCATGGGGCATGATCTGAGATGCCTGGTGATTCATCGCAAGGTGTTTGAACTGAGTGTATTACAAGAGATACCCCATGTGGCAAGCCAGGTACTGAGGCAGCTACACCCAGCAGAAGATTGCAACTCCCTGATATATGAAGAGTGATAAGATTAGCTCCATCTCCCTGGGCACTGGAGGTGTTGGTGGGTTGATACAGCATGGGCCACCACTGCTCCAGAGACCCCGCTTCCCTCCTTTTCATAGGGGCAATGGCTCTGCAACAGACCTCCAAGAGTGAGACCCGACTGCTGGGAACTGTCCTGCATAAAGGGACAGAAGAGAAGCTAGAGCAAGGGAGAGAGAGAGAGAGATGGCATCTACTTACAGGCCACCACGCCATGCTCCTGCCAGCAAGGAAGTAGCCACTGAGCGTGTTTCTATTCACCCTGCATGAGGACTGAGAAGAAAAGGAGATCAGCATGGAAAGAAAGCAGCCCTGCTCTCGTAAACCCATCCTGGAGAGCAACCAAGGGGCAGGAGCCTTTGGATGGCTAGCAAGAGCCATGTGACGGAGGGATGATTATAACACCACCACCTAGCTCTTATCTAGAGCTATTCATAAGTACATTGCAAAGAGCTTTACACACAAGGGCAGCATCATTATCCCTATTTTACAGATGGGAAAACTGAGGAAAAACGCTAGAGCAGGCTCTGGAACCCAGGTCTCCTGAGTCCAAGTCGAGTGCACGAGCTACTAGGCCATAGGACTATATGACAGCTGTGGCAGCTCCTTGAGCAGGATAGAGCCAATCAGGCAAGAGTGGCCATGGAATCATAGAGGACTGTCATATTCAGCCTCAGTGCTGAGCAGAAAGACTTGGCCTGGATGTACCACCATCCTACCATGGATGTACTCAGCCCTGCTCACATCCAATGGCTGGAGGCCAACAGAGGCTGAGAACCCTGCCTGGGCAGAGGTTTGATTCAACACCCCGGAAAGTCAACAGGAGTCCTCCTATGGACTGAAACGGATGTTAGAGCGGGCCCCTAATACTACCACAACTAACAGAGCTTCTCCTTTAGCTCAAGTGGGAGAGGGGTGTGCTTTCATGAGCCATAGATCCTCCTACTGAGGGCATGTGTGTGTGTGTGGATTGATTAACAAACATATCAGACCCCAGACAGGTAGAACAGGCTGTTCAATTTGTTCTCATACAGGAGACACTGTTCTGCTCTAACTTGGCCTCACCTCGTGTCTCGCTGAACAGTTAGCATCATAAAAATAGAAACAATTATTTCCCGTTAAGGATTATGTAGGGGCGGTAAAAACATTTGCAAATGCATCTGTGTCTGTTAAAGTAGGATCTATTGGACAGACTCCCTCTGGCCACACCTGCCATGTGTCCTGGCCTTCTTAAGACTCAGCCATGCAAGGCGCTGAGTACTCTGGCCCCAGTCCTGCAAAACACTTAAACACATGCTTCACTTTAAACACACAAGTCCAGTGAACATCTTTCAGACAGCATTTCTCAATGAGCGCAATTAGAAATAAAGCTTCTTTTTCACATGTTCTGAAAGCTGCAAGATTCAAATTCTAGTTGGACTGACTCAGCCCTTTCTATGCAGATAAACCGAGCTTTCTGCAGTTTGCTGGGGTCTCTCAGAGAAGATTGGAGAAACCAAGACATTTTTAGTAAGAGTAGCTTTCCCTGGGCCAAAATTTCCTCTCTCCACCCTGTTGTGCTGCAGGATAAGTAGGAGCAGGCTGATTATCAAGGTGCTCAGCCACCCCTGAAAGTCATTTGGAGCTGAAGGTGCTCAGCCCCTCTGATAATCAAGCTGCCCCTCTCTGCGATCCACCGGAGTGGTCTGGGGCCCAATCCGGCAGCCCCTACTCACATAAGGAGCCCTTTTTCATTGTTTGAGGACTACTAAGTTGCAGGATCAGGAGTGTAGACCCTTATCTTGCAATCCAAGCCAGGCAGGTGGACCCAATTACAGGATCAGGGCCTTAGTTTGCAAAGCACTTTGGGAACCTTTGGGATGGAGTGAGTGGAACCTAAGTGTCCACAGCACCTCGCAGGCTCAAGTCCAGAAAGGCACGTTGCTAAGGTGCAATAGCAAAATAAAGCAATTAACTAATGAGGATTTCAAAAACAAGGCTCCCGATCCTTTCAGATGGCACCTGAGAAACCTGTCCTGAGAGAGAAGACAGAAATTGCAAAGATTTAAGTACATAACAGGAAAATTAATTAAACAAAAACCCTCTTACCCATATCCCCACAGCCACGTTCAAGGCAAAATAAGCCACGATGACAATAACGTCAGCAACATTGAACGGCTGCAGAGGGGTAACTGATCCAGCAGTGGAATTGTCGCCCATCATCCCGCTGCTCCCTGCCCAGCCCCAGAGAAAGCAGCAGAGTGTCAGAGAGACAATCACTGACTCAGTAACTGATTAGCTGCTTGTGGGAATTGATCATTAAACAAGCCGGAGCTGGGATTTTTGCTTTGCGAAGTAGTTTGTGTGGACAGACGGGTTGTCAAAGTACAGCCTGGCTTCTGCCTCCCTCCCCCTTTTTGCTAACATATGGCCCCTCAGAGCTCCAGGAAGCCAAAGCCAAGTCCAGGGAGTTAGGCAGTTGTTGAGCTGTGAACATGATTTCTGGCTATCTGCAATCAACAGAACGTAAACTGGCTCCACTTATGTCCACTTGAATTGCGATGCCCTGAGAGCGATAATCTTGGAGGCATGTTCCTCAGGTATTTAACCATGGGCTTTACTTTGCTGTTTCTCAAGGCAGAGCAAGATTTAGTCATTCTCTCCTTCTTCACGGTTTCCAAGGGGAGGAGGAAAGCTTATGTGAAAGAACAAAGGAGGTATTACAAGCAGCAATGACCTTATCTAAACGTGCCCTACTTTAGCTTTAGATCACTGGATCTCACATTGTGGTCCCGTTGACATACAGAATGAAACATTTTGGGCTGCTATGGGGAGCCGTAGGTCTCTGAGAGCATCTCACACAAAGCGATCCACAGAACAATAAAGTTTGAAACACAAAGTAGATAGAAAGGTTCCTGGCCAGAAGAGCAATGACACTAGAACAACCATCAAGCGTTTTGTCGAAGACTCATTTCTCAATGGGAACGTTTCTGCTGATGAGATAATCCCCTCCAGGGTATGATTGTGGGAGAATAAGTGTGCTAAGGCCAACATTTTCAAATTTCGGTGCCAACAGCTAAGCCCCTAAATAAATAGGCTGAATGTTATGGGGGTGGAGAACCTCTAGTTTGAAAACATTGCTCTGTGTTCTGGGACCACACATTTCCCTCCAGCATTACATTCTGTGGTTGTAAGATTTACCATGGGAGTAATTTTGATATCACAAAGGGCTAAAAGGTGAAACCAGCAGCTGCAAAGACAACTTCTCTTCGCTCACAACACCCTGGCAATTGGCCATGGTAGGAAAGCAATACCACACATATTTCATGTGTGTCATAATTTCACTTGAAGATGACAAGGCCCGGAAGTCAAACTCTGTGGATTCCTTTGTCATAAAAGAGGGACAGCCAAAACAAAGCCAAGGGACCAGACACCCTAACAGATTCCTGAAGTCCAGTCTCCAGCCATCTTCAATTCTACTACAGAGCTGCAGCTTGAAGACACTATAAATGCCAGACACACACACACACCACTCCGTCTCCATTCTGCTCAGAGAGCAGATCAACTAGATTTCTGTGCCTCTTCTCCACTCCAGCTACTTTCCCCCAAGAGGATGGGGCTCCAAATACCAGTTGCTGTATTAAAAGGACCAGTCTTTCCATTTGATTCACCTTGAGCCTCATAAATGCATACAGTATTTTTCACTTCCTCCCCTGAACTGTTGACTACCGCATTGCTGTGCACAGGAATTACTCAGATAGGTGACTATAGTTTAGTGCTGAGGAATGCCCATAGATAGGGCTGCAAGATTATTAAGAGAAATGCTTGCTTTCCTAAATGTGTAATAACACTTATTAATCAAACTGTTTTATGCTTTGAATGCTTAGCCAACATACTCCGTTTTATTTAAGATAGTGCTATACATTATAATCACATATTTTAGGGTTTAATTAATAAAATGTAGAGCAGTTACTCATCTGAACAGATTATCAACCTGTCTTTCCAACATTTTGACATAGTCACTGAAGTCCCTAGGGTATTTGTGTCTCACTTCTGTAAATGTTTGTGTGCGTGCTCTTCCTGTTGGACTAAATTTTAACAGGCCATACCCTTGCTGGCCAATTACTATATAACCTGCATTAATACA
Organism: Caretta caretta; assembly: GCF_965140235.1. Lineage (NCBI taxonomy): Eukaryota > Metazoa > Chordata > Testudines > Cheloniidae > Caretta > Caretta caretta. The sequence goes on from NC_134215.1 coordinate 7,068,685, forward strand.
CTTGGAGCCCATGTAAGTGTTACTATGTCAACTTGGTGTAACTAGTAACACCGCTAAATTGCTTAATAATCTATTTTTGTTAAAGTATAACCCAGGTACAATGCTGTATTTTGACATCTGCCAAATATTTCTGGACAGGAAATACAGAAGGTAACAACCTTATGAAAGATAACCTCACAGGGTTATCACTGATTGCAGTAATATTTGACACAAAGGGATTTCCAAGTTTAAAAGCAAATAGAATTTGGCTTTATATTGCATCTCATCTACTCAGTATACCTTACAAGGCAAAAGGCGATGGACTGACTGCTTGCAAATACAGAATTCTGACCTCAGCAAAGGCTCATTCATGCCCTTTGATGTTAGGAACGCATCTCTCTCTTTGCTGGAGTGAAACAGTGACAGCAAAGATGATCTTTCACTTCTCTCTGGCGCTGCCAAAGATTGTTTGCAGCCATTTGCAAGGCATAATAAATTAGAGATTGACCTGCAACAAAACCCCAGATTCCAAACTCATTCTTCCTCTTACTGGTCAAAACAAGTCCCTAGATGCAAATACAACTAACTTGGGAGCTCAAAATCCAGATCCAAATCCAAAATTTACCACCGCAGGTAAATCTATCATAGGAGGGCTGGTAGCACCACCTATTAGGATTGCCTGACACTTCCCATTATAAATCCCTATTTTTGGTTGGTTGGAAAGATTAGATTTTTATCACCAAATGTTGATAAATGTCAAGTTCACTGTAAACACACAAACCAATGAAAAAATCTCTTCTTAGATAACCTTCATAATTAAATGACAGGCAAAGAAAGAAAAATGATGCCTGAGAACTTATTAGTGAGTTTAAGGATATAGTTACTTTGTATATTTTGATGTGATGTTGACAATTTGTGTTTTAACAGTTCTAAAGCTTGAACTTTTTGAATCTCAATGTCTACTGTCATTATTGTCTGACCCGAATGGTCTGATCTCCCCGTAATTTCCCACAACTGCGAAAACTCAGATCAATAAAATTAGGAAAAAATGCTTTAAAATAAACAGGTATCTGTGGACATTATAAAACAATAAAAACTAAATTCTGATACTAATAATTTGGGCTGATATTTTCCATGACTGTTTTTTGTAAGTTTCAGCCATAGCAGTTCAGCTGTTTGAGAACAAGGCTAGGGATGTTTATATTTTGCCCATGGTAAAAAATTCTTGAGAGCTTTTCTTTCAAATGTTCTAGCATTCCTGTGCTTTGGAGCAGGGGCCTGAAGTTCGGTAAGGAGTGACCTTTATGTCACGGATGTGCCTTTTCCATCCCCATGAAAACCCACCTAAATTTGGCCAAGTTATAAGCTTTTTTAAAAAAAAATGCAGTTTGTACATACTCAGTAGAGACTTTAACAAGTCTCTGAAGATTGTCCTCACTGAGCATGTTCAAGCCTCTTACAACGCCTGTGTGTGACAGGACTGAGCATGCTCCATCCCTTGGGGAAAAAAGACAGTATGTGATCATATAATTAGTGACTATTATAATGCTTACCCACAAGGGGGCTTAATTAAGATTGCACAGGCAACCTTCATTCTGGCATTTCCTAACTTTTGAATACTTACCTTTCTAACTTGAATTATCTTGCAATGTAGTTTATTCCTGTGTAACTATAGACAAGAGTTTGAGCTGGGAACACATATGCAAAACTGGATCAAGTTTTCAAAGAGGTTATGGTCTTAATTCCCTCCTTGCCAGAACCAGTGGGGTCCTTTAAGCTCCATGACTCTCATACATTGTCTAAACTGACTGTGTATAAACTCTCCATTATCTTCTCTCCAGAGTATGCCAAACTTACTCAAGGTTCCTGGTACCAGCACAATTCAAGGGCTTGGTGATTTAAGCAGTGGTAGAGGCCTGTGTTTCTATTCCATAACATAAATGGCCTGAAACCTAAGATCGAACCCAGTGCTGTTGCTTTGCGTGCCTGTCTCTGGTCCAACCCTCCTAGCACACTTGCAGGCTGGAAAAAACCCAAGGAAGCACTATTTTATTGCTTTTGACATGACTCATCCCTAATGAAGCAGAACAATATTTATTTGCCATTGCCTGTAAACAGCATTCAAAAAGCGTACTCAGCAAATGAATGGCTCCAGACTGATCTAACGAAGCATGTGTGAAAAACACACGTGTGGGTAATGGATGTTAAGGAAGGTCAAGCCTTCCAAGTTACAAACAGTTTGGTCAACAGCAAGACACGGAGCAGAAATTGATACCATGATAGTGAATAATAAATAATGTACATATTTATGATAGATGAGCCCTGTCTACTTGTCTGTAAAGTGCCTCGCACACCTCTGTTGCCAAATAAAACTACATACTATTGTTTGTCTATACAATTAGTGAAGTACGGCAGTTCAACCAAAAAGTGGTAAAATATTTGTTTCCTTCCTCCCCACCCCCTTTGTTCTTTTACAGTAAAGCAGCAACAATATAAAGCCAATTACCTTCCCTAACGTGTATGCTCGCTCAGCTTATATTAGTAAGGAAAATGTACCAAACCTTACAACTTTGTTCAACATCACACCACCCGCAAATGGCAATTTTTGATAGGGCCACATTCTAAAATGCAAGTAACTTCTGAATAAACATTTTTAAAAAAGCTCACACAAAACAAATCTTTATTCTTTGTTGCAGAAAATAAATACAGGTGCATATTTCATATGCTTTTCTATAAAAGCACTTCTACAAAATGTCACTTAACTGCATACAACAGTACAACCTTTTTGGCTTTTAAAATGCAAATATTATACAGTCACTTCATTTTATCAACTTTTTAAAGCACTTGTAGCAAGCAGCTTTGGGGAAGGAATGTTTAGTTTATGAGCTAAATTCTTGCTTCAAGTGTGTGTTTTCCACACATAGTGCAACTAACCTAAAAGCAACGAGAACAACTTTTTTTTTTTCTTTTTGGAAAACTTTTGGGTCTTTTTCAAAAACTGCAAAGAAAAATAGCTCTTGAAATCTGGTCTACCTTCAAATTTAAACCGAGAAAAACAACAAAACAGAAATGACTCCATTGAAATATTAAGGTAAGCATGATGCTTCACAGCTTGTTTTCTATACAATTCCAGTTTGGCCCTTGGTATTTCTTTAGAATAAAAAGAAAAGATTAATCATCTAGTCCTATATTTCTGAAAAGGTAAGACATGGACTCCCCGTTATGGATTCTGCGAATGGCTTCGGAGAGGATCATACTGATATCCACTGTCTTAATTTTGGGACACTGGAGTTTTTGTATTTCATGTGGAATCGTGTTGGTTACAACAACCTAGAGAGAGAAAAAGAGAGAAACTGTCACAGTACAAATGATTTTTCCCTGATCTTTTCCCTTCAGTTTCTGATCTGCACCCTATCACATCAGCGTCTGAAAAGGCAAGTTCTTCCCTCCAGATCCCGAGAAAGTTAAATGGTTGATGCAAAGCAGGATCTCCTTTTGTGACTGTTTATGGACAGGATCATAGCCTTGTGAAAGGTTATTCATTGTGTTGGATGCCTACCTACTCACCTATCTATGAATGCTAAAGAAACAGTCCTTCCTTGCCTTTATCCTGTCAAACACACACAAGGGGATGCACTCACTACTCTTCACTTAAGGAGAATCTCCATATGTTGACAATCCTTTACTTAGGGTCTTATTATTATGCTGCACCCATCACTGAAGTATTCATGAAGACTTTAAAAAATGGAATAATTATATGTTAAAACCTTAATCTGTACTGAAAAGTGAAGCCAGGAACAAACAGCCACAGTATTGTTCCTGAAATTTGTAATTGATATTGTAATTAGTAAAAATCAATATTAAATATTTTAGGAGCCAAGCCAGTGGGGATTTTAAAGTTGGCTGAATTTTCTGAAAAGTTTTCATCATTTTGGTTTGCTTCTGAACTTTGAAGCTAGCCCATCCTGCCCACACTTACTTCATCAATAGCAGACTCTTCTATCAACCTGGGAGCATCTGAAGACAGCAGGCCGTGGGTCGCCATTACAAAAATCTTGTATGCTCCCCTTTCCTTGAGCGTCTCTGCTGCAGCGAGGAAGCTGTCAACATCATCTATAATGTCATCCTGTCAAAATAGGACCAGGCCAATGAAGACTCCACACTTCCTTAAACAGGCCATGCAACAGAGGCAGACAGATCTAGTGTAATTCTACTGGTGTCAAGGAAGTAGATTTCTCTAGTCTACATACAAACCATATTATTAATTTACTGATAGTAACCCTTACTATCCTATTTGGGGGCTCAAGGAACAGAGTGTGAGAGAGGAGAATTGCCATGGCTCTAAATATGACACCAAAGACTCCCCTATAGAAAAAGTTACTCCAAACATTAAGATCTCAAATTAATAACGTTTTATATTAAAACCCCAAAGAATAATGCAATTTCTCCAGCGTCCTTTAAGACAACATCAGCCTTTATGTCATTGGCACGTCTAGATCTGCAGTGTTAACATTCATGAAACTTTGTTTCTCTGAAATGATGCAACAGAGTCCAGCTACCAGGCTTTCACCTTACGAAAACTCTCTTGGACAGAGTTTCAGGCGACCCATTCAGTAGACACTATCAGGGCCAGATCCTGCTTTTCTGTGTCTATCATTGTGTATTTTGGAAAATTAATTGCAGTATTCTTCACTAAAGCACAAGAGGATTTTTAAAACCTATACAGCAAGATTCAGTCATGTAACCAGGAGGGTGCATGAGGGAAGAAACCAAGCATTTAATAAAATCCCAGAATGTATTTACTAATAAAACAGTAATAAATATTCCCATAGGACAGTTAAAAACCTGGAATAATTTTTTATTTTTGAACTTTGAAATTCAACAAGGGATAAAACATTTGATTTTAAAAAGATGTGGAAAGACTTCAGTTAAAAGATAAAATGGCCATTAATTCAAGATGATGTACAGGGACCCCAAAACTTACAGTCATTATGAAAAGCTTTTCCAAATCACCTCAATCATTACCCAAAGTTTAGTTAATATGGCAAAGAAACTGGTCCATCCTTTCTTCCATTTTATTCTGACACATGCTCTTTAGTCCTTTAACATCTTGAATGCAGCCCTGTTAACATCTATTAGCTGTGGAAGATCATTTCTAACCAGCCCTTTTTTCTTCACTCTGCCTTCCCCAACACACTGACATCCTCCTGGCTTTTAATACAGGAGCAATGCCCTAAGAGTCTATTAAAGTACAAGGATTGGATTAACGGGTCAGTTTCAGAAGTTCCACCAGAAGTTTTCATCAGTAAATTACACTGGAAGAGAGAGTTGGCACCATCATCAAGAACTAAAACAGCACTTAAGTATTTTATTAAAAAATAAAAAGATTTCAGAGAGATAGAAGGGAGTGATCCATTTTACTTTTAAACTCCCTCAAATGTCAACCTGTGTGTAATTGTTATTAAAAATTCTCTTGGTCATTTAAATTATGAAAGTGGAAAGAAAATTGAAATTAATGGCCTTAAATGCAATTTTTCCATTAAGACTGAGCAGCTTGCCATTTTGCTCAGCTGATGAGCCACTACACACAATTACACCAATATTCTGAGCACAAGCTTCAGAGAAATCCAATGTATTTTAGCAACATCTTCTACTCAATTATCTTCAAGTTCTTTACTAACCTTAATTAACCTCTCTATTCATGTAAAGTAAGCTGCTAAACTCATTTTATTGAAGGGGCACAGAAATATTAAGTCCATAATCAAGGAGATTTATACTGCAATTTCGGATGCTCTCAGTTAATAGAGCCTGTCAAGGATATTAGGAAACCTCAGAGTCAACCTAAATGTCTTCCTTATGCGCTTAGAATGTTCGTGTAGTGAGCAAACATCCAAACAATTCATGTTTTTGCACTAGTTAAAAGTTTTAAATGCCAAATGCCAACAGCTCAGCATTTAATAATGACCCTTCAACTAGACACTGGCAAGATTTGTGGAAGGCCATTTCAAGCTTATTAAAAAGAGAGAGAACTAGAGTGTGATGGGATTTTTAAAAAAATAACCAAACAAGTTGTTTTCAAAGATTTCACTTATATTTGGAAATCAGGAAATTAATTTTTGAGATTGAAAACCAAGATAGGATCTTCCACTGAATTCTTGCCCTGTGTATCCTTAATTTAAGGCTAGAGTGACCCCAAGCTCTCTTACATGTCAGGAGTTTGACAATTTTAGCTTAGATACAATAGGAAAACCTTCAAAATTAGCCCTACTTTAAAGGATACCCACAAATATACACACACATTCCGAAATTCAAAGCTATCAGAGTTTTGATCCAAAACATCCACTCACCACAATGATGGCTATTCTTCCTCCTACATCTCCAACAACTGTGATGGGTGGTTTTTCCTTTGGAATCAGCACTGATTAAAGGATAAAAAAAGAAGAAAAATTGCACATGCTAAAATGAATGAGGAAATTCTTGCTTTGCACTAGACATCGTTTCTCATTTTTTCCATAGATAAAAGCAAAGCAGCAACTGTCTCTACCATCATTGCTCTGCTTCCTTGGGCAGCAGAGTCTCACGCCCAGAGCACTGAGTCTTTCCACATAGGATATTAACTATAAATATTTAGGCCTCGATTCTGCAAGTTACTCTGTATGAGTAAACACCTGCACAGAATCCCTTTGAAATCAGTGGGGTTCCAGATGGGCACAGTGATCCACCCATAAAATAACTTGCAGGACTGGTGCCTTAAAGGCACATGTTTGCTGTCTGCTAACTCAAGCCATTAAGTCTTGTATGCAGTGCAATTTGTACAGTAAAATTTAAGAATGACATTCAGTTCCTAGGGAGGAACGGGGATTTCTGGGCTCAACAATGGTGTAAAATGCGTATGAAAAAACGGTTACTTTCCTGCACAGTAATTGTTGTTCTCTGAGATGCGTTGGCCACATAATCAGTCCACTGTAGGTGCGTGCGTGCCCAATACACTGGAATCAGAGACTTTTGCCAGCAGTATCACTAGGTAGTGCCTGCGTCCCCGCTGTCCTCTTGCTCAGAGCCGAAGGGGACATGGCTGCCACCTCCCTTTCCATTCCTTCGTATCCCCATCCAATACCCAAAGCAGCGGGGAACGTGGGATGGCCATGGAATGTATATGTGCATGACATCTCAAAGAACAACAGTTACTGTACAGATAAGTAACTTTTTTCTCCTTAGAGTGATTGTGCATATATTCATTCCAATGTAGGTCACTCATAAACTGTTCTCGTAGAGGAAGTGCGACTTCAGATTACTTGGAGACTGCAGCACTGACTGGCTGAAATTCACACTGTCCCAGGAACCCTGAGTGAGAGCATGGTGTTTGGAAAAGTTATGTACTCATGTCTATGTAGCAGCCTTGCAAATGTCCACTATTGGTATGTTACTCAGGAAGGCTGATGAAGTGGAACAAGCCCTAGTTCAAAGGGCCATTATTCTCAGAGGAGACGCAACCTTTACTAGATCATAGCAAAGCTTGATACAGTCAGACATCCAGTGAGATATATGATAAGATTAAAGGGCAGCCAGTTACAGCCTATCAGAAAAGGCTACAAAGAGTCTTGGAGATGACTCAAAAGACTGTTCAGGCTATATAAAAGGATAGAACCCTTTGAACATCCAAAATATGAAGCCTCTCCTCAGCTTTGCTACAGTGAGGCTTTGGAAAACATACTGGAAGAAGAATAGGTTTGTTGAGGTGGAGTGCAAATTCTACCTTAGGCATAAACTTACAGTGTGGCCTAAGAGAAACCTTGTCTTTGTGAAAGAAGGGTCCTGCTAACACCACCTGAACCTCTGACGTGCTTCTCACAGACACATTCGCTATCAAAAACACGGTATTGACTGATGGCAATTACAAGGAATTTGTTGCTAGAGGTTTGAAGAAGGAACCCATTAAACAGGACAAAACTAAATTCAGGTCCCATGAGTATATGTGTAAACGAGGCCTTTTAAAACCCTAGACACAAAGGATGCGAAAAAACCAAAACTCATCTACTGGAAGTTGTATCAGGAGATGGAGCCCAGATACACCCTTATAAAACAGATGGAGAGATCGGAAGATTTCAAATGTCCCTTTTAGCTCCATGATCACCCTCAGAATTAGGAGGATGGAGGAAACATATATGAGAAGACCTGACCAAAGGAGAAGGAAGGTGTCTGTCAAAGAACCTGGACTGTGACCTCTTCTGGAGCAAAACTTCCTGCATTTGTTGTTCAGGGTGGTTGCAAAGACTGTGCTAGCGTCAGTGCTTCCCAACCACACCCTGACTCGGCAGCAGAGAATTTGTTTTAAGCACCTTTTTATGAGAAAAGAAGTGCAGCCTATCAGTCTCACACTAGGACTTTAGGTCGAATTTAGCAGCGTTAAATCGATTTAAACCTGCACCCGTCCACACAATGAAGCCCTTTATTTCGACTTAAAGGGCTCTTAAAATCGATTTCCTTACTCCACCCCTGACAAGTGGATTAGCGCTTAAATCGACGTTGCCGGCTCGAATTTGGGGTACTGTGGACACAATTCGATGGTATTGGCCTCCGGGAGCTATCCCAGAGTGCTCCATTCTGACCGCTCTGGACAGCACTCTCAACTCAGATGCACTGGCCAGGTAGACAGGAAAAGAACCGCGAACTTTTGAATCTCATTTCCTGTTTGGCCAGCGTGGCAAGCTGCAGGTGACCATGCAGAGCTCATCAGCACAGGTGACCATGATGGAGTCCCAGAATCGCAAAAGAGCTCCAGCATGGACCGAACGGGAGGTACGGGATCTGATCGCTGTTTGGGGAGAGGAATCCGTGCTATCAGAACTCCGTTCCAGTTTTCGAAATGCCAAAACCTTTCTGAAAATCTCCCAGGACATGAAGGACAGAGGCCATAACAGGGACCCGAAGCAGTGCCGCGTGAAACTGAAGGAGCTGAGGCAAGCCTACCAGAAAACCAGAGAGGCGAACAGCCGCTCTGGGTCAGAGCCCCAAACATGCCGCTTCTATGATGAGCGGCATGCCATTTTAGGGGGTTCAGCCACCACTACCCCAGCCGTGTTGTTTGACTCCTTCAATGGAGATGGAGGCAATACGGAAGTAGGTTTTGGGGACGAAGAAGATGATGAGGAGGAGGAGGTTGTAGATAGCTCACAGCAAGCAAGTGGAGAAACCGGTTTTCCCGACAGCCAGGAACTGTTTCTCACCCTAGACCTGGAGCCAGTACCCCCCGAACCCACCCAAGGCTGCCTCCTGGACTCAGCAGGTGGAGAAGGGACCTCTGGTGAGTGTACCTTTTAAAATGCTATACATGGTTTAAAAGCAAGCATGTGAAAGGATTACTTTGCCCTGGCATTTGCGGTTCTGCCTTTGCAAAAGGTTTCTGGGGAGGGCAGCCTTATTTCGTCCTTCATGGTAGGACACTTTACCACTCCAGGCCAGTAACACGTACTCGGCAATCACTGTAGAACAAAGCATTGCAGTGTATGTTTGCTGGCATTCAACCAAAATCCGTTCACGTGGTGGGAGGAGGCAAAATGCGACCTTGTAACGAAAGCACATGTGCTATGTATGTAATGTTAACAGCAAGGTTTACCCTGAAAGAGTGTAGCGACTGTTTTATAAAATGTGTCTTTTTAAATACCGCTGTCCCTTTTTTTTTCTCCACCAGCTGCATGTGTTTCAATGATCACAGGATCTTCTCCTTCCCAGAGGCTAGTGAAGCTTAGAAAGAAAAAAAAACGCACTCGCGATGAAATGTTCTCCGAGCTCATGCTGTCCTCCCACACTGACAGAGCACAGACGAATGCGTGGAGGCAAATAATGTCAGAGTGAAGGAAAGCACAAAATGACCGGGAGGAGAGGTGGAGGGCTGAAGAGAGTAAGTGGTGGGCTGAAGAGAGTAAGTGGCGGGCTGAAGACAGGGCTGAAGCTCAAAGGTGGTGGCAGCGTGATGAGAGGAGGCAGGATTCAATGCTGAGGCTGCTGCAGGACCAAACCAGTATGCTCCAGTGTATGGTTGAGCTGCAGCAAAGGCAGCTGGAGCACAGACTGCCACTGCAGCCCCTCTGTAACCAACCGCCCTCCTCCCCAAGTTCCATAGCCTCCACACCCAGACGCCCAAGAACGCGGTGGGGGGGCCTCCGGCCAACCAGCCACTCCACCACAGAGGATTGCCCCAAAAAAAGAAGGCTGTCATTCAATAAATTTTAAAGTTGTAAACTTTTAAAGTGCTGTGCTTAAAGTGCTGTGTGGCATTTTCCTTCCCTCCTGCACCACCCCTCCTGGGATACCTTGGTAGTCATCCCCCTATTTGTGTGATGAATGAATAACGAATGCATGACTGTGAAGCAGCAATGACTTTATTGGCTCTGCAAGCAATGATTAAAGGGAGGAGGGGACGGTGGTTAGCTTGCAGGGAAGTAGAGTGAACCAAGGGGTGGGGGGGTTAATCAAGGAGAAACAAACAGAACTTTCACACCGTAGCCTGGCCAGTCATGAAACTGGTTTTCAAAGCTTCTCTGATGCGTACCGCGCCCTCCTGTGCTCTTCTAACCGCCCTGGTGTCTGGCTGCGCGTAACCAGCAGCCAGGCGATTTGCCTCAACCTCCCACCCCGCCATAAACGTCTCCCCCTTACTCTCACAGATATTGTGGAGCACACAGCAAGCAGTAATAACAGTGGGAATATTGGTTTCGCTGAGGTCTAAGCGAGTCAGTAAACTGCGCCAGCGCGCCTTTAAACGTCCAAATGCACATTCTACCACCATTCTGCACTTGCTCAGCCTGTAGTTGAACAGCTCCTGACCACTGTCCAGGCTGCCTGTGTACGGCTTCATGAGCCATGGCATTAAGGGGTAGGCTGGGTCCCCAAGGATACATATAGGCATTTCAACATCCCCAACAGTTATTTTCTGGTCTGGGAATAAAGTCCCTTCCTGCAGCTTTTGAAACAGACCAGAGTTCCTGAAGATGCGAGCATCATGCACCTTTCCCGGCCATCCCACGTTGATGTTGGTGAAACGTCCCTTGTGATCCACCAGAGCTTGCAGCACTATCGAAAAGTACCCCTTGCGGTTTATGTACTCGCCGGCTTGGTGCTCCGGTGCCAAGATAGGGATATGGGTTCCGTCTATAGCCCCACCACAGTTAGGGAATCCCATTGCAGCAAAGCCATCCACTATGACCTGCACATTTCCCAGGGTCACTACCCTTGATATCAGCAGATCTTTGATTGCGTGGGCTACTTGCATCACAGCAGCCCCCACAGTAGATTTGCCCACTCCAAATTGATTCCCAACTGACCGGTAGCTGTCTGGCATTGCAAGCTTCCACAGGGCTATCGCCACTCGCTTCTCAACTGTGAGGGCTGCTCTCATCTTGGTATTCATGCGCTTCAGGGCAGGGGAAAGCAAGTCACAAAGTTCCATGAAAGTGCCCTTACGCATGCGAAAGTTTCGTAGCCACTGGGAATCGTCCCAGACCTGCAACACTATGCGGTCCCACCAGTCTGTGCTTGTTTCCCGAGCCCAGAATCGGCGTTCCACAGCATGAACCTGCCCCATTAGCACCATGATGCATGCATTGTCAGGGCCCATGCTTTCAGAGAAATCTGTGTCCATGTCCTGATCACTCACGGGATCGTGCTGACGTCGCCTCCTCGCCCGGTATCGCGTTGCCATGTTCTGGTGCTGCATATACTGCTGAATAATGCGTGTGGTGGTTAATGTGCTCCTAATTGCCAAAGTGAGCTGAGCGGGCTCCATGCTTGCCATGGTATGGCGTCCGCACAGAAAAAAGGCGCGGAACGATTGTCTGCCATTGCTCTGACGGAGGGAGGGGCGACTGACGACACGGCTTACAGGGTTGGCTTCAGTGAGCTAAAATCAACAAAGGGGGTGCCTGTACATCAAGGAGTATTTCAGGCAGGACTGCACGGAGGGTTCCAATAAGAAATGGTGCACCTAAGTTATCGTTGTTATTGGAACAAGGAGGTTAGCCTGGCCTCTGATTGATACATGGCTAGATTTACCTCACTGCACCTTCTCTGTGAGTGACTGCAGTGTGACCTAGAGGAATGAGTCCCCTAGACAGGGGAGGAGGCAAATGAGTACAAAACAAATCTGGTCTATTTCTTGTTTTGACCCACTCCATCTATCTTTTACATCTTTGGCTGGCAGCAGACGGTGCAGAAGGACTGCATGCCATCCACATCTCATGGCTGCTCGGCAGAAGATGGTACAGTACGACTGCTAGCCATCCCCATCTCTTGCCTGCCTGGCAGAAGATGGTGCAATACGACTGCTAGCAATCCTCATCTCTTGCCTGCCTGGCAGAAGATGGTACAGTACGACTGCTAGCAGTCCGTATCGCCTGCCCGCTCACCATAAGACGGTTCAATAGGACTGACTGCAGGACTAAAGAGAATGACCTGGTCAAGTCACTCCAAATTTAGTCCCTGCGACCATGTCTGCCCAGGCGCTCCCAGCCGACGCGGCCAGGAGCACCTCGGACACGACGAGGACGACTACCAATCGTATTGCACCGTCTGCTGCCAGAAGGCAATGGGTTGCTGCTACTGTGCAGCAAAGCCGTACCGCGTCTGCCAGCACCCAGGAGACATAGGGTGACAGTTACCTGAGCAGGCTCCATGCTTGCTGTGGTATGGCGTCTGCACAGGTAACTCAGGAAAAAAGGCGCGAAATGATTGTCTGCCCTTGCTTTCACGGAGGGAGGGAGGGAACGGGGGCCTGACGACACGTACCCAGAACCACCCGCGACAATGTTTTAGCCCCATCAGAGTGCTCCATTGTGACTGCTCTGGACAGCACTCTCAGATGCCCGATTGTTTGCCATTGTTCTGACGCTGGGAGGGGCGCTTACAGGGTTGGCTTCAGGGAGCTAAAATCAACAAAGGGGGTGGCTTTACATCAAGGAGTATTTCAGGCAGGACTTCACGGAGGGTTCCAATAAGAAATGGTGCACCTAAGTTATTGTCCTTATTGGAGCAAGAAGGTTAGCCTGGCCTCTGATTGATACATGGCTAGATTTACCTCGCTGCACCTTCTCTGTAAGTGACTGCAGTGTGATCTAGAAGAATGAGTCCCCTAGACAGGGCGGGGGGGGGGAAGCAAATGAGTACAAAACAAATCTGGTCTATTTCTTGTTTTGATCCACTCCATCTATCTTTTGCATCTTTGGCTGGCAGCAGACGGTGCAAAAGGACTGCATGCCATCCACATCTCATGGCTGCTCGGCAGAAGATGGTACAGTATGACTGCTAGCAGTCCGTATCGCCTGCCCGCTCACCATAAGACGGTTCAATAGGACTGACTGCAGGACTAAAGAGAATGACCTGGTCAAGTCACTCCAAATTTAGTCCCTGTGCCCATGTCTGCCCAGGCGCTCCTGATCGACCTCACAGAGGCGACCAGGAGCACCTCAGACATGACGATGACGGCTACCAGTCGTACTGTACCGTCTGCTGCCACAAGGCAAGGGGTTGCTGCTACTGTGTAGCAATGCCGTACCACGTCTGCCAGCACCCAGGAGACATAGGGTGATGGTTACCTGAGCGGGCTCCATGCTTGCCATGGTATGGCGTCTGCACAGGTAACTCAGGAAAAAAGGCGCGAAATGATTGTCTGCCCTTGCTTTCACGGGGGGAGGGAGGGAACGGGGGGCTGACGATATGTACCCAGAACCACCCGCGACAATGTTTTAGCCCCGTCAGGCATTGGGATCTCAACCCAGAATTCCAATGGGCAGCGGAGACTGCGGGAACTGTGGGATAGCTACCCACAGTGCAACGCTCTGGAAGTCGACGCTTGCCTCGGTACTGTGGAAGCGCTCCGCCGAGTTAATGCACTTAATGCACTTAGAGCATTTTCTGTGGGGACACACACACTCGAATTTATAAAACCGATTTCTAAAAAACCGACTTCTATAAATTCGACCTTATTCCGTAGTGTAGACATACCCTCAGAAGGCTTTGAGCACGTCGAGGAGGCCATAGGCAAGGAAGATGATCTCACACAAAGACTGCTTTGGAGCAGAGGCTGCTGAAGGGGCAATCCCTGGGAAGCAATACTCTGCTCTCTCGTGGTCAGGGTCAGGCTCTAAAGAGGGATGCATTGCCTGTTCCATAAGAGGAACCATAAGGTGGAAATCCCCTTCTCAGTCCTCCTGGGGAATGAGGTACAGATAGGACATTTGTCCCTCACATACCACTCACCTAAATGAATTAAACAACTTTTGTGCCTATCTGTGACAGGGATAACAGACCTGCACATGGCACACTGCTGTGGAGAAATCACCTGGATTTAAACCAAAATAACCCCTGAAAGACTATAAACTAACTAATTGAACTAACTACACATACAGAAGAAAAACGTGTCTAAGGTGGATAACCACAGGTCAAGAGCAACGGGGGAGCTCCAACTCTCATCACAAGCGATAAGAAGGAACTGAGAGGGAAGTGGTGGACACACCCCTTTTATGCCCTCAGCTCTGAGCATAAGGACAGCAGGGGCACATGCACCACTTAGGAGTACTGCTGGCAAAAGTCTCCAACTCAAGTGCAGTACTAAAGTGGACTGTATATGTGCGCAATCACTCGAAGGAGAACTTTATCAACCCGCACCACCCCACCCACACACACAAAATCAATACAATATGAGATGTTAAGACATTTTACTTGTTTCCTTCCAATGAACTGCTAACAGAAAAGTCCCCATCTAACGACCAAGTATGCATGAAGCATGCGTTCATTAATAAAGCACAAGACTACTTGTTAGGACTCCATACCTAGTCATCATTTGTACAGTGTAAATGTAAAGTGACCTGCAAACGCTTTCCCTTCTGGATTCTCTCACAAAGACTTGCAAGGCACCTTGCAAAAGTCTCTGCCTCAGTTTCCCTATCTGTAAAATTGAGTTAATTAAGCCTCCCAGCATCCTGTGTTTTAATGTCTATAAAATGTTGTAAGAGCCTCAGATGAAAGAGGCTGAAGTAGTACAAAGCATCATAAAGCAATATTTCCACACAGCATCACTTGCCCTTTTCTTTAGCAGCTTGGTTCAGTTGAAATGTTAGCACCTTTGCATTCTCTTCAAAGTTCTTTTCTGGATGTCTGACAAGGTGTAAAGAGGGCTATATTTCTGATACAGGCACCTAATGCTAATGCATACTGACAGATCTCCAACTTCTAAATGGCCATCAATCCTATGCTGTGGTGAGCAGCATTTCTGGAAGCAATGACCCTGACAAGAAAAGCAAGTGCCACCTTCAGAAGAGTGGGCTCAGTGTGGCAAGAACCAAGAGCCCTGCGGTGACTGAAAACCATGCTAACTTTTAAAGCTGGCAGTTTTAAATAAGGCTGCTGCTTTGCCTTAATTTATACCACTCGCCCTATTGCAAAGCAGCATGGTATGTTCTTATGACAATTACCCATCCTTCACACAGGGATCACAAGAATTGGGAAGACTACAAGAAGGAATTGCTACATTTGAGACAGAACAAACTGATATATAAAGGACAAACAGATGTATAAATAAAGCTTTCAACAATTACAGGATCATACAGTCAAACGTACTCTAATCATATCTGGGATCTTTACTTTTGCCATTTTCTGCTCTGTACATTTATATTTCCCTAAAACTTTTAAATCTCACTGACAGCAGTGACACCTGTTGGTGAATAAGTTTACAGTCTGTCCTTTTGCTAAATCATTCTCAGGTCCAACAACTAGCTGACATTAAAGGTTGTTAAGGAGTAAAATTTATCCCACAAAAGCAAGAAAATTCAAAGTTTTTTAAAAAACTGACATCCTTCATCTACTCAGTGCATTTTCATTTTTATTTCCCACAATTACAAAGGGAAGGGGAAAACACAAGCTGAAATAAAAATACAAATGTTAAAGTTAAACCTTATCACAGTGCTGGTTATATTTGTTGTAATTTTGAAGACACTAATTGCTACTCCATAGTTAAAGTTCCATTCTGAGATTAGTTTAAAACGGAACATACGTTTCTGTTTTTCCTCTATATGAGGTGGCCTTTCAGTGTGAAATTTCAATGTTAAAAAGCAAAAGGGCATAAATACTGTCATTTTTATCCACAGATGTATTTCAGACCAACTTCAATCTTACTTTTTTGACAACTGGTATATTTTTTTTTAAAATTGGTCTATCTACACAAAATTAAGAGAAGAATATTTACTAGATCTGTTACGTAAGATTTTTTGCTTTTGTTTTTTTAATACATTTTTAGCACTAAGGTCATTTTTTTGCCACTGTTCATCGTAACAGAAAGCTTATACACAGTAGGTGACCAATTGACAAAGTCTTCAGCATACACAAAATCCTCTGCACAGATAAAAATCTTTTTTATCAGAAGCTATAATTTTTCTATCAGTTTTTAAGTGCCAAGAAAGCATAGCTGTTAATGGAGAAAGTTGTATGCAATGTTGTAGCCATGTCAGTTGCAGGATATTAGAGATAAGGTGTGTGAGGTAACATCTTTTATTGGACCAAATTCTGTTCGGGAGAGAGACAAGCTTTCGAGCTTACACAGAGGTCTTCTTCAGGCCTGAAGCTCGAAAGCTTGTCTCTCTCACCAACAGAAGTTGGTCCAATGAAAAATATTACCTCACCCACCTTGTCCCTCTAATGGATAACGTTGTCATTAACCACTGCTCTAGTACGTTTCCAGGAACAACACGCCCTGGAGATCCACCAGCAACACCTTTCTCACAATCTTGCCCCTCCACCCCAACTAAAACATTAAAAAGCCTAGGAAATTAATACACAAAAAATGTTGTGGAACTGTTACAGTTGCTACACACACCATATGACAAAACTACTTCAGCAAAGAAATGAAAAGTTAAGCCACACCACTTTACAGTACATGCCTTCTACTCTTCAATCCACAGGGATGCACCTAACCACTACCACAGCTACCATACACACAACCATAACTGTACCCCAATATGGACGGCAGCCTTTATCACACACCTCATTTATTAAACTGCTACTCTAACAAATATCCACAACTGGTAAGTACTGGGAGGAGTTACTTTAGCAGAAAGGTGTGTGCAGAAAGAAGAGCTGAAGCGCAGAATTACGGATGTGGTCTGGGGTGTTCTCTTGCTTTTGTGGTTTTGAGTCTAATGCATGGTGTATATGTAGAAACCCTACCTGTTACACACAATTTTTATATGAAATTAGCTTATAAACAACAATATGGAGCACTCCTTGGGATTAATTCTTTTCAGCCAGCAATCTTTTTAGCCAGGAAAATATCCATCTCAGCTGTTTAGTTTTCTCTGCACTGTGTGGCAGAGAACAGATACTCTTGTATGAAAAATTTCATTTAATTATATTTGACTCTTACATAGCATTTTAATGAAATGAATCATGAGTGGAACCTGAAGTAAATCACTTGCCCCAGATCATACAGCAGGTCAGTGGCAGACAGGAATAGAATCCAGGTTTCCTGACTCAGAGTTCAATGCTCTATCTGCTGGACCATGCTACTTTCCTAAATTGATGTATTTACCTCAAGTGGAGAAGGGAAGGGAGAAGAGTTTTTTTGGGGGGAGGTTTATATACTGTTAACACAAATGAAATATTTAAATAAATCAAACCTAAACAGCCTTACAGTAATGTGTAAGATATGAGGTAATGAAATGATGAGGCAGAGGAACTCACTTGTCTATTTACCCAGGTCAGTGCAGGTATTGCAAACTCATACAGGACACACAGTCAGACCTAAAGAAGAGCTCTGTGTAAGATCGAAAGCTTGTCTCTCTCAACAACAGAAGTTGGTCCAATAAAAGATACCTTACCCGCCTTGTCACTCAGCCACACAGTTTTGCACTGCTGCAAATCATAGGCACCATAGGAAAAAAGGTATCTGTAGTAATTCTTTGCTAGTGTATTTCTGACAGCCACCCCTTTTTAACATCCTCAAATGGGTTAGAAAAATCCAAAATATAAGCAGTTACACACACACAAACTTACTTACTGGGTATCTCCAAACTGGGATGAATAGCAGCTACACTTTTGGCTGTAGGAGGTGAATGTCGACCATCCACCAGGTCAGATTCAGCATCTTGAGCTTCCCCATGAATCACAGCAATTCCTAGCCTCAAGCGCTCAGCGAATGACTGTGCCCTGCAGGAAAGAATACATTAAAGTTAAAATAACCCAAACACTCAACACAAGCCTATTTTTAACTTCTGAAATAGAGGAAAAATTGAATGATTCCTACAACTGAGGAAAAGAAAGCAGGGACTACTTCTAGAAGACACCTTCTAATCACTGGGTTTAGAAAAGCTTGATAGTCCTGACAGCATTTGCACTGGTCTTGCCAAAGTGTTTCAAGCCTTTGCAAGTAATAGAACAAGTGTTAATCATTAAGTTCAGATTACCATCTTGCTTCTTCCATTTTTCAGCTGCAACATGAATTAAAAATCAACTGTTAAAATCATATAAGATTATTGTCTTACACTCTTCTACTTCACTTCTGGCATGAGTTTAAAGGTGCCACAGCGCTATGACCCAATGTTGCTAGAAATTAACGCTGTATACCATTTGAAAACTAGGGATCTCAAGTGAGCTTTTCCAACTGTATACATCCCTCATTTCTAGTCCTGCGGAAGCCTGAGATCTTGGGCCTTAAAACTGACACTGGTCTCTCAGACTAGCAGGGTTTTTGACAGTGGTCCACAACTGACTGCAGCAGATTCAAGACCTCAGATTAATTTGCATTCCCTGGGTAAAAACTTTTTCAAATGGGAATAAATACCCAATTTAAAATTAAGTATACGAACATAAGAGGTGGACTAAACCGCACAGAATAACCTAGACAGTCTGGTTTGCAACTGTGGATATCCTACAGGAATAACAAAACTCAAGTAATCAGCTATTTAACCTATTGCCGGATCACTGGTTGCAAGTCAAAACCAGAGTTTTAGTAAACTTCCAAAACGAAAAAAATCCCTTACCATACACCATTTCTTCAATTGCAATCTTGAATTACGTAAAGGGTCAATATCAAGGAGTTTAGGGTACAAATTTAGATGTGTTAAAAATAAAGTTTTCAATTAAATTTTAAAATATCAGTGAACTGTTTGATTGCACAGGGGAAGAAAAGAAGGGAAATATAATTTTTCCTGCAGTATTAGCATCTCAAATGCTGAGTGGAGGAGGATAGCAAGTGAAAAACTAGAACTGACAAGTCCAGTTTCATCGTACAAGCCAAGTGAAGTGCAATAAATAAGGAAAGAGCATCACTGGCAAGCTAGGTTAGATTTAAGAGTCTTTCACTTACAATCTTTGGAGTTAATAAGGATTTTTTTAAAGAAATATTTAAATACAGCATATGATTTTATTCCAACCACCTGCTTTTTTAATTAAAAATTCCAATTCAACAAACAAGAGTTTTACAAAGTCTAACTGGCAAAATCAGGACACCACACTAAACTGAATAAAGCTCAGGCTGTATGCAAAATGACTTTTACCTGACTTGTGCAATGAGACCAGAAACTGAACAAACATTCTGAATGAAAAGAGACTAAGCCATCTCCTGTCAAAGATAGGCATTCAAAAGAAAAACTGTTTGAAGCTGACATTTGTCTTCCTTGGTTATTTTTTGTCAAGAATTTATCTCCCCTGCCCAAACAATTTATTTTCTTACAGAACACTTCAGCTCTCTCAGATTTACAAATGACTACTTAAGAAACAGTTGTAGGAACCAACATTTTGACTAACAGTTGCCTTCAATATTTTCTAGGCCATACTAATTAGGCCAAATTTTCAGCCACAGATGCACATACAGAAACAGGAGTACATGCAACCCCTCATATTTTCCTGTGCAAACCTGTGAATTGTGGATTTAGGTTCTCTATTTGCGTGCACAACTAACTGACATGCATGAGCAAATGCAAGGACTTATATTTGCATTTTGGAAGGTATGTATAAATATGTCCCAATAATATATCTAGGGAACGGGGGAAGAGGATGCAGACACCCACGCAGGAACTAGTTGCCTCAAGAGAAACAAAAAGGCAGACCTCCCACCTTTCCTCAACACCAGACACTGGAGCCAGCCAGTTCAAGAGAAAATAGGCATCATGTATCTCCTTAAGGAGTATAGCTGATATACTCTACACCTGCATGCCCAAAAGCTCTGAAAGACCTTGTGCTTCCTTGATGCACAATGGCTACAGGAGCAACCATAACAGAAAGGCAGCTCTGCCCAGCCTCCAACACAAACCTGTGACTAACAGGCATGATTAAGCCACATGAAACACTAAGGGATCACTTTACTCATCACCAAAATGCAAGCAGTTCTGGAATGGAAGGCCAAAGACTAGACTGTCTTCAGGACAGAAAAATAATCTTTTATCCAATTGCACTGTTATAGCTTCACAGATTTAGATGCATACTTACAATTCAGATAATTAAGACATCAAATTGATGCCAGAAACAGAATTAATATTTCACTGTGCTCATGGGCCTTTATGTATGATTCACTACAGGCAATAAGGAGGTATTCCCAGAACAATAAAGACACTCTAACATTCAATAAAAAAGATCCTGCTAATATTATTGTCAACAAGAGTATGCAGCTAAGAGCTTATATGAAAAACAGTAAAATTCAGAAGTTGAATTACAAGACAGGGATGCAACTGGGGGCCAGAATGATTATTTATAAACAACTTCTATTTTAAAAAAATAAAGTGCACCCGCTTATATAGCATCAGTCACATGGAAGGCAGATTAAAGAGGTATTGAATACAAGTAGTGGAATATTTAGTTCATATGAAGAATACTGTTAGATAAAAAACATGAAAGAGTTTTTCCTAGTACTCTGCTACCAGTTAGAAACTGTTCTGATTTATTACAAAACAAACCTTTCCTACTAACAAAGTCATAATACCTGATATAAAAGTCTTGGTAACACTTCCATAAGTAATCAGTTGTGACTGCAAAAAAGCCACCCTTAATTCTTACACTATCATCCAACTCCTTATCAGCTGCTTAAAGGAGTGAAATTCCATCAGAGAGCAGAGGGATAGATAGCCATAAATAAACAAAACCAGAAATCAAGGATGATTACTTAACAAGCATGTTAACGTGATAAAATACTAATCTCAGTGAGAAGAGAAAGCTTGCCCTGGACCCTGCACACTTCAGCCAGACTAGAGAATAAACTCTCTATATTTAGGATTTGGCCAGTCACTTTCTAAATCATGATCACATTAAGCAACCATTTTGGACCAAAGTTGTCATATTTGCCTTGCCATTGTTCTTCGTCCACAGTTGAAATTTTAAACAATGGATATTTAAATATAAATACATATTTAAATGTAATAAATATTCCTAACATATTTTTAGAATGCTAAACACTCTTTGTTCTTCCGTTGTTGGATTCACTTTTTCATGCTTTAAATTTTTAAAAGACCCTCTAAAACAGCAATGAAGTTATAATAAAACTGGAAGAAGCTGAAGGCCATATCTTAAATATTACAACAAAGGTACTGAGATAATTTCACGAACATTCAACTGACTGCTTGCAATATTTAAAAAAAGAAGAAGAAAACAGAATGTCTGAGAAACAGCACTGTGCGTTAGGTAGTGGATCAGTTATTTTTGTCCATACTTTAGTAATCAGAAAAATATTTCATTCTACAGATTTGGCAGAAGATGGAGAAGCGATGTTTTTAGCCTGCCAACCTTGACAGTGTTCCTTTATTTATACTACTATGCTTCTATTTATCCCCCTCACGTTGACTTCAAGTCCCACATTAGAACAGAGATTCAGATGTAATAAACATATAGAAACAGTTTCTATATATTCATACATACACATACAGCTCCACACATACACACACATTGGTAAAATTTCAAATATTTTAAATAAAGCTTCACTGAAAATGAGTCATTAAGGCCACAATGATTTTCCAAGTAGTCTATGCCCACATGGATCCAATGTTAACTGCACAGTGCTGTAAATTATTAGTATCGGCAATACTGACTACTGAAACAATATGGAAAGTTTCATGTATAAATAAATTGGTTATCTGAGTCCTTCATTTTGAGTCTCTCATTTCATATGCCAGTGCCCTGAATTTAATGCTAAAATCAGGAACTGCGTTAGTTACATATTCCTTGCTCCAATCAAAGAGAGTAGATCTTACTCACCTCTTTGCAGATGCAGGCGATTTGGCCACAATCACAGCATTCCTGTAATCTGGGATCTGTAGCAAACAACAGAGATCAACTATGTCATATCTTTTATGGAAATTTAAGCTCATTAAATGCCACATATAATTTTAAGAATTTTAAAAAATATCTGAAGTATCAAATACTTCAAGTTTAAGCAAATAACACTAGCTTTGAATGCCTAGATTTTACAACCTTAAAAATGTTCTTTTAATGTTGTTTTCTGTGTGTAATTTCCTACATTTTTAAAAACAAACTGAAAAAAACCTCAAATTCCATCATGTGGCATCATACCGACACCCATATGGATCATCAGCAGGGGTGCGCAGACCACTACCACTTGATCAAACAAAATAACTGATAGCAGTAGTAGGTTGTCATCATAGTGGACCAGCACTAAAGGGGGATGGGAATCTTAACGAGAGGGTTTCACAGTTATTTGCTGACAACAGAGGAATGGTGAGACTCAGGAATCTATTTCAGGTTCTGGAGGGGAGCGTGATCTAGTGGGCACAAATTCTTCTGTTCACTTCTCCCAAGCATGACTACTCTAACTTGCCCCAGTCTGGTCTCTTCCCACCCTTGGCTTCTCATGCGAGTTCCACTCTCCACACTTAGCCAGTTCCAGTTCCGCCCATTTGCGGTCTCTTTCTTCCCCCTCTCCCCATATCCCTGTTCTCCATCCCCACGGGCTCCCTCCTCAGGCTCCTTGTCCAATCTCAGTATTCTTACCCCCACCCATGGCTCCTTGTTCCAGTATCTTTCCCCAGCCAGTCCTGGTTCCCCCCCCAGTCATTGAGAGCACAGAGGCTCCCTGCCCCACAGTTCAGGTGCCCAGACACCTTTGCAAGGAAAGTCCTCCTCAGCCCCAAGCTAGAACATGTGGATGGGTGGGAAGCGTAGACATGGTATATCTTGACTTTAGTAAAGCTTTTGATACCGTCTCGCACGACCTTCTCGTAAATAAACTACAGAAATGCAACCTAGATAGAACTACTATAAGGTGGGCACAAAACTGGTTGGAAAACCATTCCCAGAGAGTAGTTATCAGTGGTTCACAGTCATGCTGGAAGGACACGATGAGTGGGGTCTCACAGGGATCAGTTCTGGGTCCGGTTCTGTTCAATATCTTCATCAATGATTTAGATAATGGCATAGAGAGTACCCTTATAAAGTCTGTGGATGATAATAAGCTGGGAGGGGTTGCAAGTGCTTTGGAGGACAGGAGTAAAATTCAAAATGATCTGGACAAACTAGAGAAATGGTCTGAAGTCAATAAGATGAAATTCAGTAAGGACTCCACTGCAAAGTACTCCACTTAAGAATGAACAATCAGCTGCACTCATACAAAATGACTGTCTAGAAAGGAGTACTGTGGAAAGGGATCTGGAGTTCATTGTGGATCACAAGTACCTGCCGGTACGTCCCTCAGCCCGCGCCCGCTTCCCGCAGCCCCCACTGGCCTGCAGCGGCAAACCACGGCCAGTGGGAGCCGCGATCAGCTGAACCTGTGGATGAGGCAGGTAAACAAACCGGCCCGGCCCACCAGGGGCTTTCCCTGAACAAGCAGCGTTCCAAATTTGGGAAACACTGGTCTAGATAATACTTAGTCCTGCCATTAGTGCAAGGGACTGGACTAGATGATCTCTCAAGGTGCCTTCCAGTCCTATGATTCTGTGCCCAGTGCAAGCAGAATTTTTGTGGAATTTAGCGGCTAAAATCCAAGAAGCCTCTACTAAATATATTTAAATTGATTTTTCAAAGGCTTACATTACAACTTGGCCAAATTTGGGTGGATTTTCATGGCACAGCAAAAGGCACATCCCTGACACCAAGGCCATCCCTTGCCACATGTCAAATTCCTGCTCCAAAGCATGGGGTGCTAGATAAAAGGTATCAAGGTTTTAATATGGGCAAAACAATGTATTTTTCCCTAGCCTTGTTTCTGAAACAATGATCCATTTTGGCTAAAAACTTCCAAATTATTCAGCTTGAGGCAGACACCCAGCATTGAAAATGTTAACCCAAACAGTTAAGTTTGGCAAAGTTCTAAGCAACAGAAGGCAGGGTCTGACAACGGGAAGCGTCAGGCAACATTAAAATAAATGAGACTACTAGCCCTGCTTATAATACAAGAAATATGACCAGGAAAAAAAAGTGCTGAAGTTTCCCTTTCCCCCCCCATGTAATTGTGCTCCTTTAAAGACCATGTAAAATTAGATAGGCCATATGAAAGAGGCATACAGTGCAAGATACGGACAAGGTAGGGCATGCCATTTAACATATTGAAGGCTTTATTTCTGTTCAAACAGGACTGTCTCACTTTTAACTGCCAAATCTCCAAACGTGATTTCCATTACTTAGTTCATGCAAAAGCAAAGTCAACAACCTGGAACTGTTCAACAATGCCCTTCAAAACTTAAAATATGGGCACTGGCAACTCCTAGCGGCAGAGAATTATGATAAGTCACTAGCATCTAATGTGCACACTGTACAGTGTGTGAAGGTGATATGAAGTGTTCACTAAATAAGCATGCTCAGACATATACACAAACATGAAGCCCATGAAGGCTTTATGCCACATAGTATCCAACTAATGGGTATCTTGGGGTGAAGAAAATCCAATTTCATCTTCGATTCTCAAAGGATCTGGGTGGGAAATTATCATGGAATGGGCACCAGCAGCTCTCAACCTTTACAATTTGGTTTAATGACAGGTTTCAGAGTAGCAGCTGTGTAAGTCTGTATTCGCAAAAAGAAAAGGAGTACTTGTGGCACCTTAGAGACTAACAAATTTATTTGTGCATAAGCTTTTGTGAGCTACATGCATCCGATGAAGTGAGCTGTAGCTCATGAAAGCTTATGCTCAAATAAATTTGTTAGTCTCTAAGGTGCCACAAGTACTCCTTTTCAATTTGGTTTAAGTTCTTTGTAAATAATCTCCATTCTTTGCAAGTTGAACTTATTTCACACTAGTCAATACATCCTATTAAAGATACCAACAAACATTTAGCATGCTGTAGTATTCAAAATGCATGACATCCAGAGCATATTTGGTAAATATGAAATGCAGATGATGTATTAAGTTATTCCATATCAGCGTTACATGGCAATTTTATGAAGAGATACACATATAACATAGGCCTCTGGATTGGCTAGAAGGCACCAAGTTTGCCCAAATCCTGGGAAACTAAGTATGTAAGGTCCTTTTAGTTAGCTTACTTTCCTGTAAGTCATTCTATGAAGCAGAGAAAAGATTAAGGAAGTGAAATAAGAAAAACCCCTTCTAAATATCCACCTGCCTAAGGAGTTTGCCAGCTTCCAAAAATCTGCAGATGAGTTTTATACTATTGCCATCTTAGCTAGAGAGAATTTTCTAATGCCAAACATATATAACCAGCTAACTATTGGCTGAGAAAAAATCACTGCCATAAATTTGCCAACTTCCCCACACCAGTTTAAAATAACGTCATAACAAAAGTGCATCATGGAGTTTTTAGTACAGACGAAAGCTATACCTATATAAAACAATCCCCTGGGTTGAAGAGTGCCCTCCATTTGACAGGTAGCCATGTGTCCGTTTTAGGGTGGGAAGCATTCATGTTCTTCCAAAGCACTGGGCATTAACCAATGACAGAAGCATGATGTTACAATAAATATTTTTTACTAAAACAGCATTTGACATCCACAAGTCTCTTGGCACTTTATAAAAGAGAGCAATATCATTTTACAGGTGGAGAAACTGGGGTACAGAAGTTCAGGTTCCCAAGATCCCACACTCTTAAGTAGGTAGCAGATCAAGGTCTCTTGACTACAGGTCATCTGTTCTCACCATTAGACAATGCTGCCTAGGTGACCTCGAATCTGATCTATTATAATTTTATTAAAATGTCCTCAATTAACATTTGCACAATGCTCTGTACATTTACACTTTCACAATTAAAGATCCCTACTCCCAACTTTTTATTTTGGTGTCTATAGAGTGGGAAGAATGTTGATGACAAGAGTAGAAAAAACAAAAAACCTACCATTTTAAAACTCTCAAAAAAATGAGATTCCACCTCTCTTCAACAGACTTTTTAAAAAATTACTAAATTTCACTTGATAGTATCTTTACTGATGTTCTAAACCCAACAAATGTAGGGATAACCTGAAATACAACATTGAAATGAAAACTCTCATACACATTAGTAGGCCTTGCTCACCTCTTCTTGAATGTACTGAAGCAAGAATGGAGACGCTCTCAAATTATCAACTGGAATATTAAAGAACCCCTGTATTTCCTTCTGATGTAAATCCATTGTAATAAGGTGAGTTAGACCTTTGAAAAGAGAGTAACATTTAAAAGCCACTGTATGAAAAACAAGCAGGACAAACCTAAATATTGTCTGTAGATACCAAATTTACTCCTCCTGTAGTTTTCACTAAAGGCTGTTTAGAACATGAATATTCTGTTGCACTAGAACAAAATAATATTATGTTTTTTATTGCAGTATACATCGGAAATAAATTTCCCATTAAGATTATGGGGTATCAAATAAATAGGAGTACTTTGCATTTATATGGTACCTTTTACCAAAGTCCTCAGAGCAATTTACAAAAATTAACTAGAATTCTCAACACCCCCATACCAGAGATAAGTGCCACCTTCTTTCCACATTTCAAGAAATTAAGGCAGAGACTCAGTCATTTGCCTACAGTCACACAGTAAGATTGTGACAGTGCTAAGATTACAACTCAGAACTCCTGACTCCCAATCCCAAATTCTAATTACTCCCACACTTCTTCCCACGAAATGAGAATCAATATTTAATTAAACCTACAAGACCAGACTGCACAATTACACAGCATATCTATGAAGTGTTCATTATAACCATCCACGTGCTCCCAGGACAGGTGCCATGGGAAAAAGCAGGCAGGTGATTGCCCTGGAGGAACCAGGGGAGTTTATTCCATTCTCAGATGCCACCTTAAAAGTAGGTGTAAGTGGGATCACCCAACAGAGAGGCAAGAGAGAAATTGACAGAAATACAACTGCCCAAGAGAGTTAGGAAGGGAGAGAAGGGACCCAGCAGCAGTATCACAGGAAAGGAACCCCACCTTCCAGGATAGTAGGAATTCCAGCAGATTTATCTCACCAACTCAGCTTGGCATGGACTCTGCAATGGATGTTACAAAGACGTGCTCGTTTTTAATGCAGCGTTTCACTCACCACTTTGTATTGCTTTTACACTGGATTTTCCTCTCTAGGGTTTAAAATTTCCTCTTGCTAAAAATCTTTACAGCTATTTCTTATTGAAGTTCCCAGTTTAATGCACACAGCTGTCTAGAAGTTAAATATGACATCAGAAGCCCACCATGCCCTGATTATTTCACAACATCCTGCATTCTTACCAGCTTTGCACATCATCGAAGCCAGTAATTTAGAGACAATGGAGCCCCTTTTCCTCATCTTGCACTGCTTGCTGTATGGGAAGTAGGGAATCACTCCAATAATGCTTTTGGCACAGGAGGTTTTACAAGCATACACCATGATCAGGAGTTCCATGATCGTAGTATTCACATCCCTGGAATGAGAAGTTTCTAGTTCTGTATCCACGCATAAATATCCTTTAGCTGAATTCAGTGTGATACCTACATCTGCTTCAAGGGACTTGAAGAAAAACTGGCAATTGAAATATCCCTATAAGGAATCCAAATATGCACCCTAGGGAGGCCACTGCACTTGACATACTATTTTAATTTCTCACTAGGACTATACTTCATAATTTCTTCTCCCATTGCCTGTTCAACAACCTCATTGTTTAGAAAGACATTTTCAGGACCATATCAGCACAACATGTTGCTGCAATAAGGCCTACATTGTAATTTGTCTCCCACATCTTTGCACCACAAAATAAAAACTGAATGAATATATTTTCACTACGGACAGGACTAACAGTTTTAGATTCCCACAATACATTCTCCTATTATTTTGGCCAAAAATAGGCCTTGGCCAACACTAGGCTTTAAATATTTAGCAACTAACATCCTATCTCCTGTCTCTAAACAAAAAGATTTAGTGGTATATATTAACATGGAAGGACTGATCAGGCAAACCAGCCCCATCATTTCTGCTGCTGTCAGAAACTAGAAGTATGCCTTTGAATTGTAGAGCTCTGTATGTTCTTGAGAACATACAATTATTATGTTGCTTAATGAGTCACATGAGCCATTTGCTTTGAAGAGAGCGCTCCCACTTTAAAAGCATTAAGTGGTGCTGCACTCAGGGTAGTCGATCACAACAAGATTTTAAAGAGAACAAAGTAAGGAACAGAGTGTACATTGCAAAAGAATGCAGAAACCCATAGAGCAAAATCCAGATTCATCTGAATATAAACAAAGTAAATGGTCAGATTATAAGTCCCACATACACACCTTTTAAATCACAGAGACCAACTGGCCCATCTGTGAATCTCTCATATGTACAAAAAAAGAAAACCTAAGACAAAAGAATTCTTAAAGATAAACCATGTCAGAAACTACTCTAGTTTCTTTAGAATATGTGTTAGTTGTTACTCACTTTGAAACTGTTTGGATGATAAAGACATCTTTTCCTCTCACAGACTCTTGAATCTGCACCCTTGTTTCTGCCAAGAAGAGAAACATACAAAGATTTAAGAAACATACAACAGGACTTCATGGAATTACTCCACGAGGTCGTCATACACTATAGACAAATCTAAAAAATAAATAATTTCTCCATCTTCAAACTGAAAGAGAATAGCCATATTGAAGACAATATTCATGGTCAAATTTACAGACTTGTGTGCATTAGGTGCACAACTCCCACTAATGATAACATGAGTCATGTGGTAAGTTCCCACATGAGGACTTGAAAATGTATCCTTTTGTATCTAAGGAAGGTGATGGTGGTGGCTACATACATGAACCCTCTGACCAATAATATTGCATGACAATACCAGCATTTAATGAGGATGAAGGAACAATATAAAAAAACTAATTGGAGAGAGATAACATACAAGAGTGTGTGTGAGAGAGAGATGTATGCTAGTGATCACATACATAAACAGGTGGTCTGGAAGAGTGACAGTCCTCAGAAGGCAGCAAGACAAGAGGTGAAAGTTCACGTGTATGAGAGAACACAAACGTTAGAAAGTGCTGCTTCACTTTTCTGTAAATAAATTCTAAGGAGGGTTAGGTAATATACTGTCTCCCACAGAGGCAGAACGAGAGGTTTATTTAACCATTAAATGCTCACCTCTGTTTGGCTCCTGATAAACCTGAACTTTGCCCATCTCTACTCCCAACCGTCTGAAGAAAGAGAAAAGCAAGAATCAGTACATTACACCCAAGGGAATGGAGACCAGAATAAAGAAGAAGCCCAACCCAATGTTCATAACACTGTACAAATCTATACTTCATAAATCACAGGACAAATGTTTTACTATGAGATTTCTCACAACTCTACATTTTACAAGAGTTACATTACTGGTCGATCTAAGCCTGTCCACAAATAAAAACAATGTTAAAAAAAAATGAACAAGAACATTAAAATAATTCCAAATTATGAAATTATGCAACAAGTTTCTCATCATCATCTACATGGTGTCACAGATGTGCATGAGGCTTTACAAGACTGAGTTTAAATAGGTCCTTTCCCAGGGAAATTTCCAATCGAGACTGGATGAGAGATGAAATGGGGGCAAGAGCAGACAAAGCTATAGTTAATAAGCTTTTGAAGGTTAAACTATGGTTTAATATGTCTGTATTAGCATAGAAAAGCCAATTACTAAAAAGGAACCAATTGCATGAATGATGCACAAATATCCCCACATCCAAACACTGTGTAACCTCAGCCCTCCCTCAGCACCCTTCTTGTCTGTTCTTCCTAGGTCACGTCTAATTTAGACTGTAGGGAAGTGACCTGCCATGTCTGATATTTCTAAAAGCATCTTGCACACCTATGGTCATGAAGTATGATCTAGATTTATTCAAGACATAATAGCTCTACCAAAGCTATTAGCGCACTTTATACTAAAAATCCTCAATATCTAAATAAATTTGTACTGAGCAGAAAAGACAAGCCTTGATAACTAACAAAGCCATAGTACATATGGAATGAGAAAACAAAGGATTTTTCTAACATAAAGGATTATTTATCACTATCCAAATAAAAACCTTTGTAAGTTATGTCTCCTAAACAATATTAATGTGGCCTTTCACAGTTTGCAAATGAACAGGCCAAGCATAAATGTTTTCTTTGTTATTTGGTGAATAAATTACATAGTGAATAAATTACACCGTATCTTTTCAAAATTCAGCTACTGTAAAGGTTTTAGGTGAGGTACTGACACTGACTACCTACCGCTGGAAATTGTGTTTTCTAATTTGCATGTCCCACAGTAATGAAAAAAGGCTTGTCAGGGTCCATATTACCCTACATGTAGTTGTTAAATGCTATGGATGCCAGGACAAGGTGATTCAACAACAAACCTCTCCCAGCTTGCTATACTGAGCGTCACGATTAACGCCTTTATTACATGTAATACAGTCTGCCCTGGGGCACAGTTCCCTAATTAGTTCTTTAAAATGATAGCTTAAAACAGACATCTATAATATTTATTTTCAGAGATGCAAGTTTAGTTGATTAGGAACAAAGATTTATTGTACTGACTGTGTACCTTGTAGGTAACTTTATTTTTCCAAACAATGGAGCAGTTTTACTAAGTAACTTTACAAAATATTCTTATCTGCTGAAGACTGATCTCTACTCCCAACCCACCTGGACCAATGTCCTACACTGCTGTGATGGCAGCACAGACTAACCACTGGATATTACTTACTCAGCAATTCTCCTTGATAGTTCCGTGCATGATGAATTGGAATTAGCTGAAAACAGCACCAGCCCACCCTTTGTTATATTCATGATGGCTCCTATTTCAGTTGATGCCACACAAAACATCAAAACCTACTTTGTTTTTCCACTTCTAAAATACTGCAAAAAAATAAAAGACATATTAAGCATTACAATATTTACTTTAGAAACAAGTTTCCTTTGGATATGGGCTGCAGACTAATTCATCCTCCTGGATCCTCATACAGAATTGTTTAGTAAAAACAAAGTAAGAACAATACTACAGAGATGAAATCCTTACAACACTCCTTTGTGCTACATAAGCATTACTCTTTTTAAAGATCTGGGCACCCAGCAACAAACCACAAGGAGTGTGAGTGGAGCCAGTCTTCTCTACCTCGTCTTGTCCTCAGCACTCATGGTAGCATCTAGCAGAAAGGCACCAAGAATGGTTTCTTCAAACTCCCGTCAGATCATATCACAAATTCTACAAAATTTTTAATCTTCCTCAGTTTACAGCTGACAGGGCAGATCGTTAGCCTACCATTTTTATCTGCTTGTCTAATTAACTTTCTGCCATTGTCATTCACCAGCTGGGAGAAAAAACAAAAATTAAGTGATTTTTCCAAGATTATACCATCAAATTGATGATAGGACTGTTATTAGAATGGAGTTCCCAGTTCTGTGCTAAATCCACTACAACAGCCTCTATATGTATATACTACACATGCACTGTATATGTTTGCTTATTTTGCAATAAATTATAAACTTACAAATAAGGGTTGAACTTAAGGAAGAGTCCAATAAAGTTGGCAGATGTAACTAATGCCCTCTTGTACAATGCATCCACTTGGTCACGTAGCTGCTGTCATTCTTCGACGCTAGAATTGCTCCTATGGAAACACCACAGAGAAAACAAACATCAAGAGACAATTTAGACACTTTTATTCAATAAAGGCATACACACACACACACACAAAATCAATGAATCACATCAGAGTTTCTCCATACTCTTTATTCCAGTTTGTAATATCACATTTTCATGCCACAAGGTAATAGAACACTTAAGTGACAGCATCATGCTGAACAGCAGCCACCATTGTAGACATAAAATAAGTACCATCTTAATTAACAAAGTGCTAAAAACTCAGCAACTTGCTTTTTTAATATATAAATACTCCAATACTTTCAACTTACTCAAAGAACTGAACATATCAATACCAGCAGCATAACTCAAACAAAGGACAGGTTTCAGAGTGGTAGCCGTGTTAGTCCGTATCAGCAAAAACAACGAGGCCTCATGGCACCTTTGGGTATATCTACATTACGAAATTAGGCCGATTTTACAGAAGTCAATTTTTAGAAATCTATTTTCTACAGTTGATTGTGTATGTCCCCACTAAGTGCATTAAGTCGGCGGAGTGCGTCCTCAATACTGTGGCTAGCATCGACTTACGGAGCGGTGCACTGTGGGAAGCTATCCCACAGTTCCTGCAGTCTCTGCTGCCCATTGGAATTCTGGGTTAAGCTCCCAACGCCCGATGGGGCAAAAACACTGTTAAGGGTGGTTTTGGGTACATGTCATCAGTCGCCCCTCCCTTCCTCCCGCCCTTGTTTTGCGCCTTTTTTCCTGGGTTACCCATGCAGACACCATACCATGGCAAGCATGGAGACCGCTCAGTTCACCGTTACTGTTGTGAGCATTGTAAACACCTCGCGCATTATCCTGGATTATGTGCAGAACCGGGCTAAGAGCCACCAGCACAAGGACGATTGTGATGAGGACATGGACACGGACGTTCCTGAAAGCACAGGCTGTGGAAATTGGGACATCATGCCAGCAGTGGGGCTGGTTGATACAGTGGAAAGCCGATTCTGGGCCCGGCAACCAAGCACAGACTGGTGAGACCGCATAGTGTTGCGGGTATGGATGATTCACAGTGGCTGCGAAACTTTTGCATACATAAGGACACTTTCTTTGAACTTTGTGAGTTGCTTTCCCCCACCCCAAAGTGCAGGAATACCAAGATGAGAGCTGCCCTGACAGCTGAGAAGCGAGGGGCGATAGCCCTGTGGAAGCTTGCAACGCCTGACTGCTACCAGTCAGTCGGGAATCAATTTGGAGTGGGCAAGTCTACTGTGGGGACTGCTGTGATCCAAGTAGCCAATGCAATCACTGACATTCTGTTATCAAGGGTAGTGACTCTGGGAAATGTGCAGGTCATACTGGATGGCTTTGCTGCAATGGGATTCCCTAACTGTGGTGGGGCGACAGACGGAACACATATTCCTATCTTGGCACCAGACCACCTTGCCAACCAGTACGTAACCCGCAAGGGGTACTTCTCAATGGTGCTGCAAGCACTGGTGGATCACAAGGGACGTTTCACCAACATCAACGTGGGATGGCCAGGAAAGGTGCATGACGCTCGCATCTTTAGTAACTCTGGGCTCTTCGAGCAGTTGCAAAAAGGACTTACTTCCCAGACCAGAAAATTACCATAGGGAATGTTGAAATATCAATAGTTATCCTTGGGGACCCAGCCTAGTCCTTGCTCCCATGGTTCATGAAGCCGTACACAGCCTGGACTGTAGTAAGGAGCAGTTCAACTGTAGGCTAAGCAAATGCAGAATGGTGATAGAATGTACCTTTGGATATTTACAAGCTCGCTGGCGCTGTTTGCGGACTAGGTTAGACCTCAGCGCAACCAACATTCCCATTGTTACTGCTGCTTGCTGTGTGTTCCATAATATCTGTGAGAGTAAGGAGGAGACGTTTATGGTGGGGTGGGAGGTTGAGACAAATTGCCTGACGGCCGATTTTGAGCAGCCAGACACCAGGGCGATTAGAAGAGCACAGCTAGGCACGCTGTGTATCAGAAAGGCTTTGAAAACCAGTTTCATGACTGGCCAGGCTACAGCATGACAGTTGTGTGTGTTTCTCCTTGCTGCAAACCCGCCCCCTTTGTTGATTTTAATTCCCTGTAAGCCAACCACCCTCCCCCTCTTCGATCGCACCTGGCAAAGGAAATAAAGTAACTATTGTTTTGATACCATGCATTCTTTCTTTATTAATTAAAAAAAAAAAAGAGTGAGATAACTGACAAGGTAACCCAGGTGGGGTGACGTGCGGGAGGAGGGAAGGACAAGGCCACATTTGATTTGAAGTGTGGCTACACTAAGCAAACTGTCTGAATGACAGCCTTCTGTTGCTTGGGCCATCCTCTGGAGTAGAGTGGCTGGGTGCCCGGAGCCTCTCCCCCCACGCCGCGCGTTCTTAGGCGTCTGGGTGAGGAGGATATAGAACTTCGGGAGGAGAGCAGGCGGTTATACAATGGATGCAGCAGGGTCTGTGCTCTTTTTGCCTTTCCTGCAGCTCCAACAGACACTTCATCATGTCCATTTGCTCCCCCATTAGCCTCAGCATCGCTTCCTGCCTCTGCTCTTCGCGCTCACTTAATGCTTTCCTGGCCTCTGCCACTGAATGCTTCCATGCATTAAGCTGTGCCCTATCACTGCGGGAGGACTGTATGAGCTCAGAAAACATGTCATTGCAAGTGCGTTTTTTTCACCTTCTAATCTGCGATAACCTCAGGGACGGAGATGATAGGGGGAGCATAGAAATATTTGCACCTGGGGGGGAGATAAAAAGGGAGAGTAAAATTTACGATGATACATTTCTGAGAACAAAAGGGAGACTCTTCCATAGTGAATCAAGCAATTGGCAGCAGACAGCACATGCGCTTTAGGTACAAGATCGCATTTTGCCTTTTATATCGAGCGCCTGCCAGTATGGTGACACATCACAAACGGCTGGGCATCAGAATTCGGCTTCCAGGCAGCCATGGTAAGCCTTTTGGTACATGGGGTTGGCTTCTTATGCCTTCATAACATGTGGGAATGGTTTCAAACTGCAGCGCCATCCTTTCCCATAGCAAGCAATGCCGGCTGGGTTTCATATTTAAAAGAAGGGGCTGCGGTTTTTGGGTGGATGTGCAGCACACACCTCCCCCCACCCCGCCGCGTGGCTATTCTCCGGGATGATCCCCTCACTCCTCCCCCCACCCCGCCGCGTGGCTATTCTCCGGGATGATCCCTTTTAGCCAAGGGCAAACAACCCAGCATGAATGGAGTCCTTTTACTGTTCCCTTACAAAAATTCTCCTATTTCAACCAGGTGACCATGAATGATCTCACTCCCCTGAGGCTAACACAGAAAGAAAGACCAAACATTGCTTGAATGCGACCAAAACCCAGAACCATTCGCTGCCATGCTTTGTGCTGCAATGATTCCATACTACTTGCTACTGGCTTGGCATGGTAAAGTGTCCTACCATGGAGAACGAAATAAGGCAGCCCTCCCCAGAACCCTTCTGCAAAGGCTTTCAGAGTACCTCCAGGAGAGCTTCATGGAGATATCCCTGGAGGATTCCCACTCCATCCCAGACACGTTAACAGACTTTTCCAGTAACTGTACTGGCTGCAAATGCATCCCAATTCTTCAGGGCAAATCAAACATTAAACACTATTGCTTTTAAACACCGTACTGTAGTTACAAATGTGCACTCACCAGAGCTGCCTTCTCCGGCTTCATGGTCAGGGATCCCGCCTTGGGAGGGTATTGGCTCCAGGGTGATGAAAAGGTCCTGGCTGCCAGGGAAAACGGATTCACTGCTTGCCTGCTGCACATTCTCCTCCTCTTCCTCATCCACAAAATCCTCCTCCCTGTTGCGTGAGAATCCCCCTTGCAGATGTCCACAGACAGTGGTGGGGTAGTAGTAGGGTCCCCCCCAGAATACCATGCAGCTGATGATAGAAGCAGCATGTATGGGGCTCCGACCCGGAGCGACCGTTTGCCTCCTTTGTCTTTTGGTAGGCTTGCCTGAGCTCCTTAACTTTCACGCAGCACTGCCGTGTGTCCCTATTGTAGCCTCTCTCCACCATGCCGTGTGCAAGTTTGGCATACAGTGGAGTCACATCTTATGCGGGGGTTAGGTTCTAAAGTCAGCATGTAAGGCGAAAATCACATATAGTCAAAAAGAGAGAGAGACGGAAGAATGAAAGAATAAAAAAGGGAGAAAGACAACTTCAACGTCGTTATGCACAAACCGGAGTGCCTCAGAATGGCCAGGAGCATTGTCTATGATCAGCAACACTTTAAAGTCAAGTCCTTTCTCTTCGAGGTACCACTTGACCTCCAGAATAAAACACTTGTGGAACAAATCCAGAAATAATGCTGCTCTCACCCAAGCCTTTTTATTTGATTGCCATAACACAGGCAAGAGATTTTTGTTCTTGCCTTTTAGGGCACAGGGATTTGCAGCCCTGTAGAGCAAGCCTGGCTTTATTAAATGCCCAGCCACATTGCCACAAAACAACACAGTCACACGGTCCCTAGCTGCTTTGAAGCCAGGGGCTTGTGTTTCTGATTTCGAAGTGTAAGTGCAGTTGGGCATTTTTTACCAGAGAGCCCAATCTCATCGGCATTAAAAACTTTTTCCGGAAGATAGCCCTTTTCTTCTATGATTTTCTTTAATTGTTCGGGGTAGGCTTTTGCTGCCTCTTCATTGGCAGATGCAGCTTCACCAGTAGTCTGCACGTTTTTGAGGTTGAAGTGGTTCCTAAAACTGTTAAGCCAACCTTGGCTGGCTTTGAATTCCTTCTCATCAGAAGGCTGTCCCTCTTTGGTGGGAGGTTTGAACAGCACGTAGAGGCCGAGAGCCTTTTCTCGCAACGTGTTGCCATCGATAGGCGCACGTTTACAGTTCATGTCTTCCAGCCATAAGTTTAATGCCTTTTCAGTCTTCACTAAAGTCTTATCACGCACCTGGCTCATCACCTTAGCAGTTATTGACAGGTTTCAGAGTAACAGCCGTGTTAGTCTGTATTCGCAAAAAGAAAAGGAGTACTTGTGGCACCTTAGAGACTAACCAATTTATTTGAGCATGAGCTTTCGTGAGCTACAGCTCACTTCATCGGATGCATACTGTGGATGAAGTGAGCTGTAGCTCACGAAAGCTCATGCTCAAATAAATTGGTTAGTCTCTAAGGTGCCACAAGTACTCCTTTTCTTTCAGCAGTTATTGGAGCACTTGGCGCCACGGCTTGACGAATTTCTCTCTCTCAAATCTTGATGGCACGGATGCTAGATTTGTTATAGCCATATTTATGTGCCACGTTGGAGACCAACATACCGACTCTTAGTAAATCCAACACAGCCAGTTTTTCCTCCAGCATTGGAACAGATCATCCGGTGCTCAACCGAAGAAACAGTGAAGTAGTTGGCTTGCGTTTGGGGGCCCATGTTGTATGAAAAATAAGTATCTTTAAACACTAGAATCACACTCAGAGCTACAAGATGCTTACTGGATCGGCGGGCAGCAATTGATCCAGCAGGGGTCGATTTATCGCGTCTAGACTAGACACGATAAATCGACCCCTGAGCGCTCTCCCATCGACTCCTGTACAGTACTCCACTGCCGCAAGTTATTGTTATTTTTCTTTTTTTTTGCCGAGCTCGTATAGTTGAATTCGCATAAGTTAAATCCACGTATGATGCGACTCCACTATATATATTAGCATTTCCTCTTTTTGATCGGAGTTTGGCCTGCACAGATTCTTCTCCCCATACAGCAATCAGATCCAGTGTCTCCCGTTCAGTCCATGCTGGAGCTCATTTGCGATTCTGGGGTGACTGCATGGGCATGGTCACCTGAGCTGCTGAGCTCGCCGCACTGACCAAACAGGAAATGAAATTCAAAATTTCCAGGGGCTTTTCCTGTGTACCTGGCTCGTGCATCGGAGTTCAAAGTGCTGTCCAGAGCAGTCACATTGGAGCACTCTGGGATAGCTTCCGGAGGCCAATACCGTCGAATTGCGTCTGCACTACCCCAAATGTGACCCAGCAAGGTCGATTTTTGCACTACCCCCTCGCTGTGGAGGAGTACAGAAGTCGGTTTTAAGAGCCTTTTAGGTCGACGGAACATTCATTTTAAAATCAACCTAACCCAGCTAAATTCAACTTAACCCCTTAGTGTAGACCAGGGCTTAGAGACCAACAAATTTATTTGGGCATAAGCCTTAGGCCAATGTCTCCATCTCACAAATGTTTCCCAAACAGAGATTGCAAGCATCTAGCAAAGGTACAGAATCCATTTTAGGACTGTTAGTACACCCTCTTATTAAGTACTCTAAAACAGCATCTACAAAAATGACTGTGTATTAGTCACATTTATGGAAGCAGCTGTTGGATTCAAACACGGGACAGCTATATTAAAGCTGTTTTACCAGCCTTTGCAACTAGACCTACTCTTACTCAGTTTGTCCAGGATGCAGAAGCTATATTTGGCTCATCAGCAGTTGAGAGCCAAGAAGAGGATGGGTATTTCCTACAAATAAAACACTCCACCACTGTGCAGCACTCTGCTCAGTTCCTGTGAACCAAAAAATGGCTCATGATACCACAGAAGCTTTTAATAGGGAGAGGTTGCAACAGGTACAACAGTAGAGCAGACCCCAGGAGTGTGCCTCAATTCTAACCTTCAAAAACCACCTATACAGCTAATAAAACAGATCAGACCCCAGGTCCTTGCCCTCTGCTTAGTCTATCAACAAGGAAAACTATCAGGCTATGTCTACACCAGCACTTTTGTCAGTACATCGTACGTCACTCACGGCATGCCCCTCCCAGTGACATAAGTTACACCAACAAAAGAGTCAGTGTGGACAGTCCTATGTCAGCAGGAGCTTCATAGTTTGGGGGTTCTCTATAAAATGAGCCTAAAAACAATAATACTTAATATTTGTGCTATGCTTTTCAAACTTTGGCCCTGTTCTTATCCACTTTTCATAGATGGGGAAACCCAGGCAGAAGAGTTAAGAGATTTTTTCCCCAAGATTATGAGTTCCTGGCTTCCAATTTATAGTTCAGATCACATCTCACTTTTCAGTGAGACAGGAACATTTTCATGAGTGATTTTGAAGCTCCAGTTCTGCAGGTCAGTAGGGTATACTGCAGAGGTAACAACTGGGCTACAGTAGAGGAGCAAATGATAGGTATATGCATAATACAAGCTCCAGGATGGTAAATCCAGAGGTAACATTGACCTGGTCATCCTAAAACAGGTGTTGGGGTTACCGCCAGCTCATTAGGCAAAACGATGAGTAAAGTTGGTCCTGCTTCGAGCAGGGGGTTGGACTAGATGACCTTCTGGGGTCCCTTCCAACCCTTATATTCTATGATTCTATGATTCTAAGTCATGGCCTCAAAACAAGTGCATATCTATGCATACACATAGCTCAATGGCTTTGTCCAGACTGACCTTCCAAGTTTGGATCAAGTTTGAGAAAAGAACATTTACCCCAGATTGTCTTCCCAGCACCATCATACCCTCCCCACCTCTCCCAAGCCCCCAATTCCTATTGTGTTGCTTTGGCTATGAAGTCACATACCACAGCCACTCAGGTACATAAGGAAAATAACATTGTTGGATTGAATCCCAGTGAAAACTGGCCCCAATTCACAAAAGATTCTAGACCCCTAGGATTTCAGGGCCCTTTGATAGAAAGAAGGGAATGGAGACAGAAAACACCCAAATATATCACAGCTTCCAGGGCATAAAGGAGATGAGCCATTGCCACCAGGTTCCGCCCTCGTTGCTCCTACATACAGGATGATGGACAGAGATGAACTTCCCACTCCCACCTCACCCACCCCAGAGGAAGGCTGGAGATTAGTCCCTCCCCTCATACACACACTTCCCCTCCCCATTTGCAGTTGGAAATATTTATATTAGGCTAGAACCCAAAGGTCCCAGTTGGGATTGGGAACCCATTGCGTACAAATACACAAAGGAAACTATCTTCCCTGGGGGGCTTACAATTTATTTCCTATGCTAGGAAAGGAAACTCCCCCACCACAGGATTTCCCCTTGGGAGAAAGATAATGGTGATGAACCCACCCCCCACCCCACCCCTCTTGCCCCGTGGAGGAGCAGAGCCGGAGGGGGGGGGGGAAGGGAACAGCAATGAACCCATCCCCCACCTTACCTGCCCTGAGGGGGGGAGGGAACAGCAATGAACCCATCCCCCACCTTACCTGCCCTGAGGGGGGGAGGGAACAGCAATGAACCCATCCCCCACCTTACCTGCCCTGAGGGGGGGGATAGCAATGAACTCATTCCGCACCCCACCCCTCCTTGCCCTGATGCTTGGGGGGGACAGGACAGCAATAAACCCATCCCCCACCCCACCCCACCCCTCTTGCCCTGAGGAGCGGGGGGTGGGGAAGGGAGGAGGTGGAATAGCAATGAACCCATCCCCCACCTTACCGGCCCGGGGGGGGGGGGGGGGAATCGCAATGAACCCACGCCCCGAGGCGGGGACAGACTAGACCCAGCCGCCCCAGCGGTGCCCACCTCCCCGAGGCAGGGCGTACGTGATGGTGGCCCCCCTCCCACGCCAGAGGATGGAGCGCGCCCCCGGCGGAGAGGGCGGCGTGGCCGAGCCCCTTACCTGCCGTTCAGCGCCACTCCGGCCCCCCCAGCTGCCGGGAGAAGGCGGCGGCCCAGCCGGCCGGCGGAGGGAGGGGAGGCGGCGGCTTGGCTCAGCCCCTCGCCGTCCGGCTGCAAAATGGCGGCGCCGTGCGCGGGGGAGGGGCAGGGGCAGCCGCGAGGCGCGCTACTCCCCTCAGCGCCCGGGTCGGGGGGTGGGCGGCCGCAGGGCGATGCTCCCCTCAGCGTCCCCCAGCTCCTCGGGGTGGGGGGGTGTCTGTGGGGCACTACTGCCCTCAGCTCCTCGGGGTGGGGGGGGGTGTCTGTGGGGCACTACTGCCCTCAGCTCCTCGGGGTGTCTGTGGGGTACTACTGCCCTTAGCTCCTCGGGGTGGGGGGGTGTCTGTGGGGCACTACTGCCCTTAACTCCTTGGGGTGGGGGGGTGTCTGTGGGGCACTACTGCCCTTAACTCCTTGGGGTGGGGGGGTGTCTGTGGGGCACTGCTGCCCTCAGCGTCCCCCAGCTCCTCGGATGGGGGGGTGTCTGTGGGGCACTACTGCCCTTAGCTCCTCGGGGTGGGGGGTGTCTGTGAGGCACTACTGCCCTCAGCGTCCGCCCAGCTCCTGGGGGGGGGGGTGTCTGTGGGGCGGAGACACATGTTGAGGTGTGAGGTGGTATAGGAGCAGTGACAGGGTCCATGTGCAGGGGTAGATAGACGGGGGGGTCCCTGAGCTGTGACTGCCTGGGGAGAAGAGGTGGGTGATAGTAGATGGGTGTAAATAAGGGGGTGAAGGGCTTGTGCAGGGGGCAGATTTGAATAGGAGTCGGGGAGTGGATGGCAACAGAGGTAGCCGTAAGGGGCCAGGAGTCAGGGTAGAATCGATTGCACAAGGAGGGCAGTGTGTTGGAGGAACATTACACTGAATGGAAGAGCAAGTGTAGGAGAAACCAAAGTTGTGTATGGTACAACCCCCTGCGCAGTGATGGGCCAAATAATACCACTATTACAAACCATTTCCTGGAAATAAGAAGCCTCCTCTCTAAGTCACACTTTGGCAAGTCAAAAACACAGGGCCTAGAATCATAGGATTAGAAGGGATTGCAAGGGTCATCTAGTCTGACCCCCTGCCAACATGCAGGATTTGTTGCATCTAAACCAATGAATTTCAACCTTTTTTCATTTGTGTACCCCTAAAATTTCAAATGGAGGTGCAGGCACCTTTGGAAATCTTAGCCATAGTCTGCGGACCCCCAGGGGTCCACAGACAGTTTGAAAACCACTGGTATAAGTCATCTAAGGCTATGTCAACACAACAGACCTTACAGCTGCGGTGTGGCTGTAAGGTCTCCTGTGTAGCTGTTCTTTGCTGGCAGGAGAGAGCTCTGCTGCTGGAGTAATTAAATCACCCCCCTAGCAGCGTTAGCTATGTCAGCAAGAGAGCCTCTCCTGCCCACATAGCACTGTCCACACCAGCACTTTTGTCAGTGAAACTTATGTCAGCCAAGGGGTGGTTTTTTCACACCCCAACACCCCAATTTTCC
This sequence comes from Caretta caretta, assembly GCF_965140235.1. Lineage (NCBI taxonomy): Eukaryota > Metazoa > Chordata > Testudines > Cheloniidae > Caretta > Caretta caretta. The sequence goes on from NC_134215.1 coordinate 7,110,802, forward strand.
ACTGCATGCGTCCGATGAAGTGAGCTGTAGCTCATGAAAGCTTATGCTCAAATAAATTTGTTAGTCTCTAAGGTGCCACAAGTCCTCCTTTTTGCAGTTCCTTCAGCTTTTGTTTATATGGCTTGCATTTCACCCGTTTGATCATCTTTGTCACTCGCCTCTGGATCTTTCCAGTTTCTTTAGATTCTTTCTATACATTGGTGATCAAAATTGGACACAGTACTCTGGCGGAGGCCTAACCAGCGCCGACTAGAGTTGTACTATCACCTGCCGTGACTTGTATGCTATGCCTCTGTTAATGCAACCCAAAATTTTGTTTGCTTTTTTTTGCAACAGCATCACATTGCTGACTCATGTTGAGGTAGTGATCCACTACAACTCCCAGATCCTTCTGAGCAGTCAGCTGCTGCCAAGTCAGTTATCCCCCATTCTGTATTTGTGCATTTGGTTTTTCTTCCCTAGGTGTAGCACCTTCCATTTGTCTTTGTTGAATTTCATTTTATTGTCTGTCTCCAATTCATCAAGATCCCTCTGAATTTTAGCTCTATCCTTCAAAGTGTTTGGCAATGCCCCCATCTTTATGTCATCTGCAAATTTGCCTGCCTGATTCGCTATAGCCTAGTACTGCCTTTACGCTGCTCTGGTTGCACAAAGAGGCCCTAAACCTGATGGATCCAACCCATGGAAAATATCCTGGAGCAGAGGAAATTTTAATGTGGCATAGTCCACATCAAGCAAGCATAACACACCTACATTACCTGCCTTCACCATCCCAGCATAGAGGATATGGTAGGGGCATGAGTAGGGAAAGAGGCTGTGGATGGAACACTACTGCGCTCTGGCTATTCTCAGCTCAAGAATGGTACTTTGCCCCCCACCCCAGTCTTTTTTAGTCACTTACACACAACATAGAATCATGTATCAGAGGGGTAGCTGTGTTAGTCTGTATCCACAAAAACAATAAGGAGTTTGGTGGCACCTTAAAGACTAACAGATTTATTTGGGCATAAGCTTTTGTGGGTAAAAATCCATTTCTTATGCCCAAATAAATCTGTTAGTCTTTAAGGTGCCACCGCACATAACACAGAATCATAGAACTGGGAGGGACCTCAAGAGGTCATCGAGTTCAGTCCTGTGCACTCATGGCAAATCAAACACAATTGCACTTAATTTTGAGTTTCTTAGCAGGACCTCCTGCATTCTTTATCTAACATTGGCTGAAAAGGTAGTCAAAATCCCCAGCTGCTTTGCAGAAAGAGGCAGAGTTAGCCACTCTGTCTTTAAGGCTCTGTGTTTATCACAGCCATGATTTCAATGATTTTCAGATTTTTTTTTTTTTTATAAAAGTCATGGTCTTTGTCATCCTGCATAGCCTGTAAATAAGTAAGACTGCTATAAATTTTCACACATTTGGATTTGTATCTTATATGAGGGATGGTTCTCAGTTTTTAAATTAGTTTAAAACTTTTTATTGTAAAATGGAGGATACGTTAGTTTTTTCAGTTTCGCATGATAAACAATGTTAATTATAATCTGTGCCACAATTTTAGCTTTTTTAAAAACCAAAATTTTGCCATGACAAAGCTGTTGTTTTTTCCATGACAAGCAGCCAACCTCTATTTTTCATTGTGTGGCTGCATATATCGTTACTTTACAGGGCTCCTAGGCAGATATTCATATCAGTAGTGAACCCTCCCCCTCTCCTTCATCCTTCTGAGAGCCTAACATAAAAGGGGAAGGGAAGTCAAGTGATATCCATTGCCTCCTGTCAGGCAAGTGGTCCTGCATTCAGTTTCATATCTTTAAATTTCAGTTTTCACTAGCATGAGCTGGATTATTTATTTTTGGTCTGCATATAGCACTTATCACTCTAGTTTCTCATGATTGCTCATTTCACTTAGATTTCATAACCTTTGCTTATATTTTTAAAACTTACTTCCTTTCATCAACCAGTTTATCATCTCTCTTCATATTCTGGTAAAACTGAATGGAGCTTATTGATCCATTTAACATGGGAGCACAGAACAGATTCCAGATGGGAAAATGTCATTTTTTTTCTCCACATGTTCACGCAGAACTAAAGCATTTATTTCTGTGTGAACAAAATAAGTTACATACTGTGGGCCTGATTCAGTCACACATTTTCTATTCAAGTAACTCTGTTTATTTCTGTGGAGTTACTTCTGATTTACACTGGTAAGTGAAAGGAAAAAATCAAGCCCTGTAAATGTATTTCTCTGTAACCTGATAGGCGTTTCCCAAGCTCACTAAGCCCTCCATTTCTTTAACTATTTTTCAGCTTCTTGGGTTGACTGCCTCCCTGATGCAGCATTGATTTCGCACCTAGCAGGAGCATCCACTGTAGCACCTCACTTCTAGCTGGCAGGGCAGGTCTGAAATTTATTTCAGAAATGATGGCAATAAAATGTCTTGGAGCATTTGACCATTGACACAATTGGCAGCTTTCCCTAGAAACATTTAGCTACCTTAGGACACCCAGAATCTACTGGTTGAGGGTCTGATCTGGATTGCATTGCCCCAGTTCCCTGACATTATTGTTATAGGTCCAGGCAAAGATAGCAGCATTGTCCTACCACAGGGCTGGGAACCAAGAACATCTGACTTCTGATCCCTGCTCTGACTCTAACTGCTTTCTGTCACTTTAAGCAAGTCACTTTACCTCTCTCTGTGCCTCCTTTTGCAAATCTGTAAAATGGGAATAATTAACTCCTAGGGAGAAGAGGATTAGTTAATTTTACAATGTGCTATACAAGTGCTAAGAATTACTAATACACCTGTGCCAAAGGATCAGGCATGAGCATGGTTCTTTTTGTTTTTGTATTTTATAAAATATAATTATTCAGTTAACAGTCATTTGAAGGCCTATGCAAGATATCTCAGTTGGGACGCAGCCCTTGGTGTAACCCTACTACAGTTCATACTGACTCAAGTAGGGAAGTTTCCTTTTGGCAGTTGTGGCAGAACTGGTGCCCCCTGAAGTCCCTATTTGTTTGATTCGTGGGAGCAGTAACATGCACCAGGATGGGGGATTCTGCTAATTGGTTAAGTCACCTCTAGAACCTGGCCATAACATAGACACAACAGTTCCCTTCTAACACCTGTCGTCTAGTCCACAGTATCACCAACCCCAAATGTTCAAAAATCATGAGTCAGGCTCACCAATAATCAGGAGATTGGCTTCAAAGTCATGAGATTTATGTACAAATAATAAAGTTGTTGGTGGTCTTATTTGCCTTCTCTTTTTGAGCCTTAAGGGTGAACTAAGGTCACATTTTGAAGCTTTCTTCACAGCCACATGGGCTAGACATTTACTATTTCTTAAAGAAAAGAATGAAGGCTGAAATCAGCATACCTCCACTTGACTCCAGGAGCTGGGGCTTTAAGGAAAACAATAATTTTCATAAGACTCATGACAAAATCATGAGAGTTGGCAACACTGAGTCCAATACTTCCCCCTCCCCTGGCTACTGTCACCCAGCTGTCTTCCACCCAGCAAAGCTCAGCTGCATGTCTTTAAAGCTTGTTTATTAAGCAATCTTTTGATTAAGACTGTTGGCAAGAATGGAATACTACTCGAGAACCACAGACGTACTCAGATACTACGGCAATGGAGCCATATAAATAGGATTCGTCTTCCCCTGTAAACTGGAGTTCAACAATGCATAAACGCAGCCTCCATTACAATGCATTGTCTCCTAGAGCCTGTAAGAGTGCTCTGCACTGCTCAGATACTTTCACACGGATGGTAGTTTTCAAAAACCACCATCTCTGCTATGAGCCACTATCAGCCTCTCCCTCTTCGCTGCCTTGTAAGTAATGGACAAGAAGAGCTGTTCCCAAGTCAGTGTAGTGGGAGAGATGGACAGTAGCCAGCAAAGGAGGCAGAACATATCAATGAAGCTATAAATACTGTTACAAGTCTAAGGGGGAGTGCAGCCAATGGTGCAATTTCCTTTTTCCCTCCCCATACTTGAAAACATTGTGGGAAACAACATTTCCCACATTCTGATTCTTGACAACAGCCTGGTTCGCTAGACGCATGGAGCAGGTCTTATCTATGCTATGTTAAGTGTCATGTAAACATTATATAAATATTTTGTCAACAACTACTGCCTTATGGTGACATAATAGCCTAAGAGAAATAGGCACCCCAGCTATTTGTTACAGTCTAGTTTCTTCAGGGTTGGGTGGCTTTTCACTGACAACAAACCTTTCAATCGTTGTTTTCCTGTTTGCAGGAGTTCTCAGCTTTAGGGTTAGTCTGAACTGACAAACAGATTTACCATGTTTGCAGGAATTAAAATGGCAGCATATGTTATGGGCACTTGGCTATTCCCCCCCATCAGGTTTCAAGTGTTCGTGAGGGATGAGGAGCTTGATAGAGTATCTAGTCTCTAACTAGAAACAGATCATTGTGCATGCACGCAGATACTCACAATGTAAGTCTCACATCTAGAACGAGAGCTGGGAGAGAGAAAAGATGTGTTATAAGTGTTGCCTTAAAAGTACAACCTTTAGTGGCTTCTGTTTCCCTCTGAACTGACTGATACTTCCACCTGCCCAGCCCCAATTCTGTGATTTAGGGAGTCCTGTCATTTTGCAAAATTTTTTAGTAACATTCGTTCAATTTGCTATTTTACAGCCACTTGTTGCACTCAAACTCATTTACAAAAGAGGGAAGTTCAGCTGGGCAGATTCACTGGAGTTATCGCATTTTAGAATAGGGAAACTGAAAAGCTGAGTACTAGTAGTCAAATATCCAGGCACCACTTAGCACTTAATTTGTGTCCTGCAGTGCCTTACAGCCACTGCTTCACTAAAAATGAGAGCAGGCAGAGGTGGGCAAACTTTTTGGCCCAAGGGCCACATCTGGGTATGGAAATTGTATGGCGGGCCATGAATGCTCGTGAAATTGGGGGTTGAGGTATGGGAGGGGGTGAGGACTCCAGCGGGGGGTGCGGGCTTTGGGGGGTGCCAGAAATGAGGAATTTGGGGTGCGGTAGAGGGCTCCGGGCTGGGATAGGGGGTTGGGGTACAGGTGGCGGGATGAGGGCTCTGGCTGATGGGGTGGGCTCTGGGGTGCAGGAGGGTGGCACAGGGATCAGGGCTGGGGTAGGGGCACTGGAGAGGGTCAGGGGTGCAGGCTCTGGGCGGTGCTTACCTCAAGCAGCTCCTGGGAGTAGCGGCATGTCCCTGCTCCTGTTCTACATGGAGGCACAGCCAGGTGGTTCGGCGTGCTGCCCGGTCCGCAGGCGCCGCCCCTGCAGCTCCCATTGGCCTATGGGAGCTGCAGGGGCGGTGCTTGGGGTGCTGGCAGTGTATGGAGCCCCCTGGCTGCCCCTACACATAGGAGCCAGAGAGCGGACTGCTGCTGCTTCCGGGAGATGTGCGGAGCAGGGCAAGCCCTGGGCCCTGTTCCCAGGGAGGAGCTCGAGGGCCGGATTAACACGTCTGAAGGGTCGGATGCAGCCCCCGAGCCATAGTTTTCCCACCCCTGGATTAGAGGGTTCAGTCAGTGTTATGCCCTGAGTAGGCATTTGGTCAGTAACAGTAAGATTTTCTTTCATAGGCGTTGGCATGGAACAGGCTGTAATTACTGATGGATATGCTAATCCAGAACAGGTTTGTATCTCAGCACAGCAAGAATCTATACAGGGGCACGAAATTCACACAACACAGAAAAAAATTCTGTTCATAGCATATGTAGTTGCACAAGAGGCAGGGTGGGGAAAGCAGAGCATCATTTACTGTACATCTGGCTCCAGGATGGGTCAGGGCAACCTGCAGGAATTGCGTTACTGGCTGCACTTGTCTGATCCTTATCAGAGCAGTCCGCATATGTTTTGGCCTCACCACTGAGCAGCAGGCCACACTTCCTGAGGCCATGATGCACTGGCAGGGTAAATAGACCCCTTCCCTGCTGCTTTTGAACACCGGGTGGGAATCCAACCCTTCGCTGCGCAAAGAGGAAGTGGAGCCGTTTCCATTCATCAGCTTAGCACAGGTCAAGCTCTGCCTCTAAGATTGCTGGGGCAAGGTCAACAATAGTCAGTACCCTGTGATATGCAAACAGAGCCGGCCTTCCGACTAACTAGTCCTTCTCTAGTCCAGCAGTTCTCAACCAGGGTTCTGGGGCCCCTGGGGGAGAGGGGGGAGGGCTGCCGAAATCAACCAGAGGGCAGGGCCAGCGTTAGACTCCCTGGGACTCAGGGTAGAAAGCTGTGGTGTGGGGCTACGGACAGGTGCCCGGCTTGCTACCCCTTAACGCCAGCCCCGGCTTTGAATCTCCTGGGTAGGCAGAAACCCAGGTGCTGTGGCACAGGTGGGCCATGGAGGTTTTTGTAGCATGTTGGGCGGGGGCTCAGAAAGAAAAAGAACCCTGGGCTAGGCTGGCTCATCTTCAAGTCTCGACCACATCTCACTCATGACAGGAAACTGTAAGTCTACATTTCCTGCCAAATCAGCAGGCTCTAAAATATGCTCCCCTTTCAGCTATTCTCCGAGCGCCTGCATACGATGCTTTGTTTGAACTCAGAGCTGGGCTACTCAACCAGTCCATTTCCCAACCTAGCAAGGAGACACTTATTTAAAAGATTGACTGACCTGGAAAGTCTCATAGGAGGCAGCCTCCTATCTCCATTGCCGGGCGGGGGGGGGGGGGGGGAGGAGGAGGGAGGGTATTAGGTTTCACAAGAGGTTCCTCATGTCTGAGTCACCAAACAGCTTGAACTTCCTCCCCTGTCACATTGCCTCCCTTCTCCTTCGCTTCCCTGGCCCTTCCTGTTCCATGACATTCAGCCAGAGCACCTTGTTCTCACCTTCAAGGCTCTGTGTAACTCCTCCCCTGCTTTCATCTTGGCTCTCAGTTCCTCTTATACCCTCTCTGGCTTCCTCTTACCTGTTCTGTGTCCCCCTCTACGCTTAGCTTCATTCCTTTCATGGATAGTCTCCGAAACTCATGAAGGAAATGCCCTCTCTCTCCTCCAAACCCACTTTTCACCATGCCTCCTTGATGGGTCTCCTCACTGATGCTCACACCTGCACAGTACCCTCATGCATCATCTTTGCCAGAGCTAGACTGGAAGCACTTGGGGCTAAAGACCCTGACTTAAGAGGTGTAGCACATCGTATACATTTGTGTCACTATAGCGCCATGATACATAAATAATAACCAACTGATGCTAAGAATATGTTTCACACTCCAACTTAGACCAGGCCTTAGCTTACCGGAAATCCCCTCACACCCTTCTCTTAGGTCCTGTCTTCATTACAGGAAGAGACCCACTTACCCTACAGTTATCCCCCATCATGGTTATAATACCATTCTATTTTACAGTGTATGCCAGAGTGCTGGAGCTCTGCTCCGTCTTAGATTTTAGCACGGTTTAGGAAGACGGTTAGGCTCTGCCTGCAGTGCAAGATGTAGCTGTGTTTTAAATATGTCAGGACATAACTACGTTGTAACTGGACTCTTCGAGCCGTGCTTTTTTGCAACACAGGTCCAAAATCTACACTCACTAGAGCCTGGCTTTGTAACAACATTCCTCCAGGTCTACAGTGGCCAATGAAACCGCAGTTGTTACCCTGCCCTCAAGAACCACACTCAAACATGGCTCAAGCTAACATAATTCCTGCCTAGGGGCTCACCATACACGTCTGACTCTACAGTGACCCTTCCGACAAGAGTCACCGTGCAGCTATCTCCCTCACCAAGCTGCTTTTAATACTCTATTTGCCTTACTCAGTTCACCAAACGCTAACAGCTTTGCCAGATCCACCTCTCTGCTGCTAATCCATACTAAGGGGTCTTGCCTATTAAAACCCTAATTTATTCTTCCCATCCCCTGCAGAGGCTCATCCCTCACTCAGACCATTCCTAGCAATACTGCTTGCTTGTAGCCTCCTACAAGCCCCTTGAGCGATTTTACACAGAGATTTAACCCTCCACTTTGATCAAATGAGCTGTGCTTTCATAGGCCACCCAGGGAGCTGCCTCGTCACAGGAACCAATCAGATTTTCATATCGGTGGGGAGAGCAGATTTAACACATTTTTCAGCTACTGCAAACAGTCAGGAGGAGCTCTCAGCCCTTTCTGAGAACACCTCCTTCTTCCCCTCCCCCCACCTGATTAAATTTAAAATCACCTTGAAAGTACAAGTGTATCAGTGGGAAGAAGAGGGGGGTCTATTGCCTGGACTCACTGGTCAGCTTTGAAGGAGTTTTATGGTTTTGGGGACTATTTTATGCTTTTTTCATAATTAACCTTTTCCAATAAGAGAGTGACAACTAAAGTGGACATGGAAGAAAATCAGTGGTCTTCCTTTGGTTTCAAATGAGAGACCCTGTGATAGTGAGAGGGTCTGACATGGGAGGACTCCGCACAAGGGAAGATTTATGTTGGGACTGATCCTGTCTCCAGCTTCAGCTGCATTGATGTTACTGGGGTGTTCGGTTGCGTAAGGCCTATGGGATCAGACTATGACAGCACCTGTTCTGTCTCCAGAGAGTTCATTAACAGAGCCATGACGGTGAGCAGTTAATTACTTTTGTTAAAAAAAATCGTTAGTGCCCTTCCTGTGTGTGGGACACTGGCCTCAGGAGAGGGCAGTATATAATGGACAAGGGAGGGGACATGAGGGTGCTCAGCACCTATGAACAATCCTGGCACGTGGATATTATCACTGGTACGCTGTGCAGAACACGTGGTTTTTTGGAAGTTATTTAAAGATGGGGCACCTGGCAGGCATTATGGGGAAGCTTTCTGGGGCATACAGGGAGGCCTGAAAGAAGGCACCAAGTTCAGGGTGGGATGAATTGACAAAGAGGTCTGTAAGGAGGCATGTTTAGGCAGAGGACAGAGTGAGTGGGGGTTAATGAGGGCAAGAAAGGAGGTGGGTCAAGTGGGGACATAGAACTGGTAGGTAGAATTCCAGGATTCTATTCCTGACTCTGTGTGACCTTGGAGCATTAAAAAACCTTTCTGTGCCTCAGTTTACCCTTAAGATTTTAGTCTGCCATAGGATTTTCTATAATGCCTAACATTAACATCTAAGTTCCCGGGGGTAATAATACCTACCACACAGGGGTATTGTAGGGCTTGATTTACTAACATTTGCACGCTGTTTAGAGACACACTGTATTTTCTTTCTTTCTGGGCACTATTGCATTACAAATAATAACTAAGCCTCATGACACCCCTGAGATGTGCTGCAGGGTACGTATTATCCCCATTTTACAGGTATGGAAACCGAGGCACAGAGCTGTTGAGTCCTACATTTTCATATTTGGGCAACAAAATTAGGCACCTGAATAAGTAGCCTGAATTTCAAAGGCACTGGGCACCTGCTGCTCCCACTGAAATTAATACAAATCTAGGCAATTAATTTTAGGTACCCACGGCTGCACAGTTTGACTGAAGCCATTTTCTCTCTGTCAGCCAGAGTCTGTGGTTCATAAAGGCTGCTTTCTGGTTGTGCCACTCCGTGGGACAAAGGGCTGTTGTGGGGGGCACCCAGAACCCTGCTGCCTAAATGCCCTCTGAAGTCTGCTCCCTTTTATGATGGGGACTCGGTCAGTGCCCAGAGGCCTTGGGATTGGGGCCTCCTCCTCTGGATTTCTGCCAAACGTAGTTTAGCTGGTCCAGAGAATCATCAGAAGTGCCAAGGTCTGTGCTGTGAGAGCCACTCCTCTATAGGAATTACATGGACTTTGCAAACATAAGTAAAAAGCAGAGAGGTCAAAGGCTGGTCTGAACAACCTTGATACTGCAGTTCACCTCTGGGAATAAGTAAATACCCCCTCAGCTGCATGCTGCCGAACAAACAGTGCCCTAGTTGGGTGCAGTTTGATCTGGAGAACAGACAGCAATTTCTGGCAAAGGTCAACTCTCTCTGGTAAGCCCTGCAAGCGCTTACCGGAGTGCTTGACTTTGTGAACAGTCCCACTGAGTTCAGTGTGGTAGCTGTGTTCGTCTGTGTCAGCAAAAACAACGAGGAGTCCTTGTGGCCAAACAATTGTGTTAGTCTCTAAGGTGCCCCAAGGACTCCTCGTTGTTTTTACTGAGTTCAATGGAATTACTCACATGCCTAAAGTTAAGCACCTATGTGGCACTGGAATGATCAATGTCTACATTAATTCTGTTAAATACTGCATGGGCCAATGGACCCCTACTGGCTCCCTACATGTATGTGAATAGGGTGACCAGATGTCCCAGTTTTATAGGGACAGTACCGTTTTTGGGGACTTTTTCTTATACAGGTGCCTATTACCCCTCACCCCTGTCCCGTTTTTTCACAGTTGCTGTCTGGTCACCCTATATGTGAGTGACAGTTCTCATTCCATACAGCCACACAATGTGTTCATATGTATGCGAACCGTACTGACAAGCAGGGGGAGCAGAGCAGATATAATTTATGCTCTTAGCTGGGCTTTTTTTTCTCACTTGGATTAACAGACTGGTATTGAACACTGGGTTTTCCAAACCTGCTAGGTGAAGGGCAAGGCAGCAGAGGACAAGTTACACAAGGACAGAAAGAAGAGAATGACAGTCTCCTATAACAGGTTTCAGAGTAACAGCCATGTTAGTCTGTGTTCGCAAAAAGAAAAGGAGTACTTGTGGCACCTTAGAGACTAGCCAATTTATTTGAGCATAAGCTTTCGTGAGCTACAGCTCACTTCATCGGACGCATACTGCGGGAAGTACAGAAGATCTTTTTATACACACAAACCATGAAAAAATGGGTGTTTACCACTACAAAACATTTTCTCTCCCCCCACCCCACTCTCCTATAACAGCATCTCACTCTACGCTGAAATGCCTTTCCTGATCACACAGGTTTTCTCTTCTAAAAAAATAAACCTGGCCAAAGACTGATTACTCCTGCTGAACAAAACCAAATCCTCATCCGGAACAGCTTCCAATCTGACGCTCAAGCAGATACAGCCCGGAGGCATACGGGGGGTATTATTTCATCATTCTCAACCAACTGGTTTTCCAATGTATTAAAAGCACTGAGATCGACTCATAAGGTAGGAACCCAGTCTTGCAATTGGATCCACATGCACAGATCCCTGAGCCCAGGCTGGAGCCCCATTTACTTCAGTTTTGGCCCTAACTCCAGTGGTCTCTGAATTCCGGATTGTTTGGCTGTTTTGGTTAGTTGTCCCATTGCCCCAGGGGAACTAGCATGGTCAGTTGTGATCATTGAGTATTTCCGTGTATTTTAGCACACGGTGACACGGCAGTAATTAGATCCACAGGCTGTGTGTTTTGAAATGTTTTTATTGATTTTTAACATTCATTACGTGAAGTACAAACTGTCAGGTCTCAGCTATTTGAGAGACAGTAAAATGTCGAACATTGAGAGCTGCCAGTCAGAAAAATGTGTATTTTATATCAAACTTGAGTAACAGGGCACAGCTATTAGTCCATGTCCCAGTATATCGTGGGAGGAAAATTATATAGTTTTACTACCTAGAGTCCTGATCCTGCAAAAACACATCACCTTACTCACATGAGTTGTCCCATTAACTCAAAAGGGATTACTCCTGGGAGTAAAGTTATGCTGTCATTACACCCACTGAAGGCAAGGGAAGCCTTTCTATCGACTTCAGTACATTTTGGAGCAAGCCCCATACACAATAGCATCAACGAGGATAAGGACACAATGTGAAGAGGATCAATAACCCTTGTGGATCCTACAGTGTCTTCCAGCCACCTTTTTGCTGAGCAGGTTATTTTCTCCTAAGCCTCTCGTTCACTAGGACCAGTGCACCAGACATGAAAAAGGATCTTCACATCTGCTGGTCTAACTTATTTGTAATCAGGATTTATCAGAATAGCTTCCCCCTTTCTCCTCTTGTGTGTGCACATATATATTTATAGGAGCAGCAATGCACCATGTTACCATTTAGTGGTGCTCAAGCATTTTGGAACCTCTGCAAAGAGCAGTTTGCAGCACATATGGCAACTGCTACAGCTATGCTCCTGCCACCTGATGGAAGTCAGGTGAAGTCAATGAGGCTACACAGCTGTAAATATAAGTGGGGTTTGGCCCTGGGTGTGTTGCATCAGAATCCACAAGGTCACCCCTGAGGTTACCCTGAATAGAAGACATTTGTTAAATGAGTCACTGTGGAGAGGATCCTAATATTTCTTTATGGGAAACCCTAGAAAGATAAGGAAGGTGCCGGGAGACCTGTCAGCGGATCAACAAAATAACGTAGTGCACAAGCCATTAGGCCTAAAGGGTTTGCTCTTCAGGTGCTGGATGTTTATACAGAAGGTGAGCAACGCTGAACTGATTACTGGTACGGTTTGACTGCTAGTAAAGGAAACCTGAATGGCATCTTAATCTTTTAAACATGGATATTGTGGAACACATTTTGCTAAGCACATATTAGGTTTTTTCCAAGGGAACGCTGCAGCGGGTATCAGTCAAGGCAGGGCAATAAAACAGACAAGCTACATCTCGAAATAACGGGCCAAGTGCAGACTGGATTTAACCCGGCTGGCATTAAATTCTCTGGGCCACATTCAGTGCTTATGTTTCAAGTTAAAAATGAGCAGAATGGCACAAACAGAGTAATTTGCACTGATCTGGTCCTCCGTGGGTGTGTCAAAATGAGTGCGACTTACACTGAGGGAAATGAAAAAGGTGGAAATAGCAGGAAAAGCAACAAATAGGAGAGTGTAAAGTGTACATGGCAGGGAGTTGTTACTTTATTTAACAACCCTCTGTCAGTTGCTTTTCATTCTACAGCCCCACTCCATCCAGCTGTTTCACCTCCTTGGTGTGTAAGTCACCCTGGGTTTTGCACATCCAAACTGGAGCAAATCACACTTCTTTATCACCCAGAGCCCATTTCTGCCTTCAGTGACACAATACGACTCTGATTGAAATCCACAGGAACTGCACTGGCAGAGGACAGAACTGGGTCTCCTGTAACTTAACACTAAAATTTGGGCCATTAGCTACTGATTAAACCCCTGGAATTTCTGCTTCAGAAGTGGCTCTGGATTTTCTCTTGCTGGCCAGGGTGTTCAGGATGGAGTCCTCACTGAAGGCCCCCTCGAAGGCAGAGAGAATGGACTGTCGGAACTTCTCCTTGAAGTCCTGCCCCACAAAGACATAGAGGATGGGGTTGATACAGCTGTTGAAGAAGGCAAGACTGGAAACCAAGGGGATCCCTATGTAAAGGGCCATTTTCAGCTCCTGATTGGAAGAGTTTTTAGACATTTCAAGCAAGCAGAAGACATGGTACGGAAAATAGCAGAGGAAAAACGACACTGTGACAGCAACAATGATCCTGAAAGGCTTAGTGGATCTGGCTAGATGGCTCCTTTTCATCCTGACAACAATGATGCTGTAGCAGACGAGGATCACGGTGAAGGGGATGAGGAACCCACATAAGAATCTGGTTACGATCATAGCTTTGTGCCTCATTTTCCACAGCCGCCGTGTCTCCTCAGATTTATAGTCATCAGACAGGGCAAAGTTATTGTAACAGCTGGTAACGTTCTTCGAATTAGTAGCAGTGTCTCGAAAAACAAGATACGGAGAGCTGATGATGAAGGCTAGGACCCATGTGACCAGGGCAATGTTGGAAGCCAACTTTGGTGTCCGGTGGTTACGAGACCACACAGGGCAGATCACCGAAATGCATCGGTCTATGCTGATCACCATTAGGAGGAAGACGCTAGCAAACATATTGAGGAAGGCAATGGTGCTGTTCAGTTTGCACAGGAGCTTCCCAAATGGCCAGTGAAAGCCCAGGGCAGTGTAGGCAATGCTGAAGGGCAGAAAAAAGGTGAAGATGAAATCGGCAACAGCCAGGTTTAGAAACCACACGGCATTAACTGTCTTCTTCATCTTGAAGCCAGCGATCCAGATGACAAGGCCATTGCCTGTCACCCCCAGCAGACACGCAATGCTGTAGACCACCATGGAAAGGATATGCATGCTCTTTTGGAGGCCAGAGAAGTAACTGGACACAGTGGAGTTTTCATGCTGAGTGGTGGAGCTGGTCGAGAACAGTGAAGAGGAAGAGATGTTCTCCATCACCATCTGGGCTCCTGAAACTAGACAAGCACACTTCTGCTAGTATTTGCATCACTGGCACTTGCCAGGCAATCAGTGTGAGGTGAGAATCTTTGCCAACAACAGCGCACCAACAACCCATCAGACCCTGAATCTGGGAAATAACTAACATTTAGTATTGACAATGCTTATCTAGAGCTTTTCATCTGAGATTCTCAACAACAGTTTACAAAGGCAGACCTACGTTACAGATGGGGAAAGTGAGGCATAAGGCATTTGAGTACCTTGGTCCAGATCCCAGCAAGACAGGGTCACAGCTAGGAGTAGGGAAGAGCTGTGTGTGAATATCAGAGGGCGGAAACTGGTCCTAAATGAGCCCTGTATCTGGTGCCTGATTTTGTCCAGCAGTTAAAGTAAGATATTCAGGCGTAAGCCCAGCCGCCTTTGGAGCACCTCAGAGTCCCACTACTATAAATGGAAACTCTGAAATCCGTCAAGACAAAAATAATTGATGCAAAGACTCCAGAATGCCTAGAAAGCACAATACCCAACTCACAGGGAGAATCGCACCGGGATGCTTTTCTCCTCTAACAGAAAAAAGAAAAGGAGGACTCTTGGCACCTTAGAGACTAACAAATTTATTTGAGCATAAGCCTTTGTGAGCTACAGCTCACTTCATCGGATGCATTCAGTGGAAAATACAATGGGGAGATTTATACACACAGAAAACATGAAACAATGGGTGTCACAATACACACTGTAACAAGAGAGTGATCACTTAAGGTGAGCTATTACCAACAGGAGAGAAGGGGGGGAGGGGGGAGAACCTTTTGTAGTGATAATCAAGGTGGGCCATTTCCACACAGTTTGTCCAGCAGTTGACAAGAAAGTCTGAGGAACAGCGGGGGGGGGGGGGGTAGGGGGGTGAAGGGGGGGAATAAACATGGGAAAATAGTTTTACTTTGTGTAATGACACATCCACTCCCAGTCTCTATTCAAGCCTAAGTTAATTGTATCCAGTTTGCAAATTAATTCCAATTCAGCAGTCTGTCGTTGGAGTCTGTTTTTGAAGTTTTTTTGTTGAAGAATTGCAACTTTTAGGTCTGTAATCGAGTGACCAAAGAGAGTGGACTGTTCTCCAACTGGTTTTTGAATGTTATAATTCTTGACGTCTGATTTGTGTCCATTTATTCTTTTACGTAGAGACTGTCCAGTTTGACCAATGTACATGGCAGAGGGGCATTGCTGGCACATGATGGCATATATCACATTGGTAGATGTGCAGGTGAACGAGCCTCTGATAGCGTGGCTGATGTGATTAGGCCCTATGATGATGTTCCCTGAATAGATATGTGGACACAGTTGGCAACAGTTCAGCCACTGAATGCGTCCGATGAAGTGAGCTGTAGCTCACGAAAGCTTATGCTCAAATAAATTGGTTAGTCTCTAAGGTGCCACAAGTCCTCCTGTTCTTTTTGCGAATACAGACTAACACGGCTGCTACTCTGAAAGTAGCAAAAAAGAAGAAAGCCACACACAAAAAGTCTCTATTTCCCTCCAAGCACAGTTGCCAACTTTCTGTTGCCAACTTGCTGTTACCTGGTGCTTTATGATTGAATTCTGTTTCAGCAAGGTGCCTTTTGGGATACATTTTAAGTATAATAATTTATTATAATCTAGTAGGACAGATTTTCTCCCATTTACAAGCAAATCCCCCTTTGAAGTCCCAGCCACCTCCTGCTTTTTTCACGGCCTCTCACCCCCATTTAATTCCTGGCACTCGGATTCACTTGGGAGCACTCACCGCTGCCGTATACTTCTCACCGCTTCTCTGCTCTCAGCTTCTGGGCACAGCGAGCAGTGCAGCCGCTGGGCTTATGGTCAAGAAGCTTCTGAGACAGTGAGTGGCTCTGAGAATGATTCAGGTTCGCTTGTTTGGTCTTTCCATGGCCTGAATTCATGGGGAATTTACGGGGTATCATTTATTCCAACCTCTTGTTCCTCAATTTACAGGGAGTAGAATTTAACCCGTTGGCATCTCTGGCCATAGCCTGTCCTGAGATGTTGTCCTAAGCAATCACTGTGGTTGGCAGAATGAAAGACGTCTCAAAGGTGCAGCTGTGAAAATGTGCCAAGTGACCCAACCCCAAGTGGAAGCTGTAATGCTGGGGACATGTGGCCCAAATTCACTATTGTATTAGGATCACAAGTCAAAGAGAATTCCCCAAGAGGATCACAAAGGGACAGATGCCTTGAGAGACCCTCTGAGGTGGGCACAATCTGCCCAGAATGAGGCTTCACATTGTATTTGGGGGTTGATCCTCAGTGTCTATTTGTGTCCCGGGGTAAGATTGCCCCATAGTGCTGAAGAAGTTTTCCACATCAGGGGAAGTTTTTCCTCCTGGCTTTTTAATTTGTACTGAGAACAGGAGGGAACCTGCTCTTACTGTTTTCGATCTCGCTCTGTCCTCTGCCATGTGATACGCACGGGCGCCTGCAGAAGTTGTGCCCCCTTCTAGGAGTCATTAATTCAAAATTACATCCTTAATGTTGTGTGTCCGCTTCCCTCTTGGCTGATACACTGGGGACTGAACCATTGACCTGCACAGCTATACAGCATGGGCAACTGCAGCTTGAGCTACAGAGCAACCATTGCACCTGGGCTGTGCAGTGCCGATCCGAGCCCACTGGGGGCCCTAAACGAGCATATCCCCCCACCCCACAAACTAATAATTAATAGGAGGTGGGGGGCAGGTGCTTGAGCTGCTCAGGGCCCTAAGCAGTTGCTTAGCCTGCTTATGCCTAGCGCCAGCTCTGGCTGTAATGACTCCTAGTCTCTGTGGACTGGCACAGGTGAGGGGGAGTCTGTAACAAACACTCACCAGTGGGTCACCGTTGCAGTAACGCAGGTGCCTACTGGGGGGAAGGCGAAGCCATGCACTGCGAGGACCCGGATAGTAAAGAGCTCTGGGTGTGAGCCAGGCTCCCAGAGGCAAAGCGCTCTCCCTTCCTCAGCCCGCTCCTGGCAGCTGGTGGCAGACCCCCCTTGCCTCCCTCCGGGGGCGGATTTCCCCCGCTCCTGCCGGCGGCCATGCTCCCCTCCCGCTGGGCATCGGGCCCCTCGTGCTCCCTCCCACCCACGAGCTGCACCGACCACCCACGTGCTGCTCTGGGACAGGTAAGACCCAGCTGGCCGGCGAGCTCGGCCTGGGCCAATAGCGTGGGGCAGAGGGCGGGACGGATCGCACTCGTGCCTCCGATTGGTTGAGGCGATTCCGAGGGTTCCATGCGCGGGGACCGGCGGCAGCTCGAGCGAGGCGGGGCGGGTCTGAACGTTCCAGTCCCGGGGCTGCCCTAGGTGCGAGTGGATCGAGTCTGCTGCCGCCCCTGGCGCGCCGGGAGCCTGGTAAGGGCGGTGGGTTCCCGTCGGGGCTGTAAGTCTAGAGTAGCCCCTGGGCCAGGTTCACTGGGATCCGGGTAAATTTCTGCCGGGGGCGACCTCAGTTAGCTTTAGCTCCAGCACGTGGGTTTGGGGGGGGGGCGCTGTCTCTCGCCCCATCTGCTGAACGGTATGGGCTTTGTGCCTTGGCTGGGCTGAGCTGAGCTGAAAGGAGTTTAGCAGCAGCTGCCTCTGCCTTTTGCATTGGGGGCTGGGAAAGCAACAGGAAGTTGGAGCCAGGATCTTGATGCTACTATTTTGGGGATCCCTAGAATCATAAAATATCAGGGTTGGAAGAGACCTCAGGATCTAGTCCGACCCCCAGCTCAAAGCAAGGCCAACACCAACTAAATCATCCCAGCCAGGGCTTTATCAAGCCGGGTCTTAAAAACCTCTAAGGATGGAGATTCCACCACCTCCCTAGGTAACCCATTACAGAATGCCTGCCTGTCTCTTGTATGCCCCTAGCATCTCGCTGGCTGGGGTGGCAGAACTGAAGTTGGAGGTAACATAGCAGAGGCTGAAGCAAAATCACTGTTGAGAAGGAAAGTGATTTCCTCCCTCTTTTGCAGCAGGACACACAGATCTGGGGTTGTTGGGAAAGTGGGTTTCAAATGCAATCTAAATTTCCTCTTAAATCAGTGACTGAAAGTAGTTAAAGTTCTTGAAGTGGGAGGAAATAGTTTCTACACTCCCCTTCTATCTAAAACAATCTTTTCTCTGAGGCCTACTGCAGATGCATAGGAAAATTATAATTATTTTACTGATTGTAATATTTTATAATTTGAATGGTAGCTGTCTCCAGCCAAAATGTATAACACAGACGCTAGCTGAAGGGCACAAAGTGAACTACATAGTGCTTTTCCTGAAGCATCAGGTGTTGGCTACTGCCAAAGTTGAGATACAGGATCTGATGGACCGGTGGGTCAGATATGATCCTTGGATCAGGGACTGTATCTTGTTTCCTGTATAGCACTGAATAAATGATAAGCTCTTAACAGATAGCATGGTCCAGTGGTTAGGGCCCTAGAATGGGAGGGAGGGAGACACTCAATTCTGTACACCGGCTTCCATTTCTGCCACTTTCTTTGTGAATTTTGGCAATTTGCTTAACCTTGGTTTCCCCATCGGTGAAGTGGAGAGAACAGTACTTGTCCACCCACCTTCTGTAAAGTACTTGGGAATATACCAGTGAAAAATGCTATACAAGAGCTTATTTATTCATTAATGATGATCTGGTCTGGCAGGAGCTGGGATATCAGCCGGGATGGAATGGCCAATCCTAACTTTTCCACTCTAAGCAACATCTCATTCTGACTCCATTTTTGCAATTCAGCATTTCTGATATGCAGAATTTACAGTGCCACAAAGAGGTAACAGCAGATTCATGGGGAAATGAAGGTACATTTAGAATTGCAGTGGGGAGGAGCTCTTCTAACCAGCTGTTCCTTTCCAAGCCAGGGCAGACAGATTTCCAAATGGACTTTAGTTATTTGGCATGAGCAAACAAATGCGATTGCCTAATTAGCTGTACATGACCTTTCACTAGCTTTGAGGAGTTAATGTTTAAAAGGAGTTTTTGTTTTTGACTAAGACAGAGGCTGTTCTGTCCCTTCATGACTCGTTGAGAGTTTATGCTTGTTAGCTTATGATCTCCATAGAAGTCACAGTGATGGACTTCGATTAGTGGATGCTTAGCTTTTTGCATTGGTCAGGCCTGATTGTCATGTTTACTGTAAATATGGAGGTTGGCATGGATCTAGTGTTCCACAGTGCTACTCAAAGTGGTGGTCCACAGACCGGTGCTGGTCCACGAGCCAGCGGCTGCCAGTCTGTGCACACATTGGAAAAAAAACCTGCCAGTCCCCCACATCAGATAGCTTGAGAAGCGCAGCACATGCTCTGGGCCTTCGACCTGCTCTGCAACCTGTATTCATATTGATCAGGGCCTTGCTCATATGAGAAATCCTGTGGTCTCATATGGGACTACTCCTGCACGCAAGATGCTACTTGTAAATAAGGGTGCCAGAGACATTTATCAGACATGCTGAATTTAATATCTCTTGTATGTATCAAGCAGACTGTCCCTTTAAGTAGAGCAGCTATTAAAAAACAACATACCTCTATCCAAAAATGTATTTACCAACTACTGTTACAAGTAGTTCTTAAAATTTCTAGAACTAAGAGTTTGGAGGAAAAACAATGCTTTTCTCTCTTCAGTGTGATTTTAATCACACCGAGTGCTGGCAAATGCCCAGTTTTGCTATTTCCTGTGTAGAGTCAGGTCAACAGTTTCCCCGGTTGTATGTGTGGATCTCTGACCCAGGAACAAGCGAAAGAAAAAACAGCTAAAATAAAGTGATTGTAGAACCACAGCAATTGCCAGGGGCAGGGATAGTCCTGAAATGACACACTTTAAAAAGAAAAAAAAAAAAAGGACTAGATTTTAAATGGATGGGGTCTCTAAGAAATGTAGGGTTTTCATTATCAGCTTGGTCCAAACCGCACTAAAATACTTTCTTTCCATGGATTTGGATCAGGCCCTGTATTCATAGATTTACTGGGTCTTATAATTTATAAAACTTAATTCACTGCAGGCTGCAAACTGGAACATCAGATCACAGCCTGGGAAGGAATCTATTTAAAAACAATACAGGAGTGCTACAGGGAGCGTTCACCTCTGGTGGGTGGCTGTTTTTAACAGTGCTCTACAAACTGTCCCACTCTGTTCGTTTTCAGACCACGTTACACCAAGCAAGCAACCGCCCCCGGCATGGCTCACTTAACCAATGTCAATGGAGAGCTCCCCAGTGCTGAACTCTGGGTGTCCCATAACAAGATGGTCGTGGAGCCACTTGATGCCAGTGACCCAGAGGTGAGAAGGCTTTTTTCCAGTTTTTGTGGTGGGGAAAGGGTTGCGTGTGTTTTGGCCGAGGGGAAACCCAAGCAATCGCAGCAGGAGATCTTGATTCATCCTCCCAGCTCTGGGACCCATGCAGCCAAAGGGATGTTGATCTTCCTGAGGCAATAACTCGGGGTGGCAGGTCAGTCCAAGTTTGGTCATCCAGTCCTGGGTTGCCACTTGCCTCCACTCACCTCATTTCCCATTCCCTCTGCCACATGCTGCAGCCCCAAGGGGGGTGGCAAAGGAGAATGCTTGGTAGCTCTCCTCACCAGTGTCTGGGAGCATCACCTCCATGGTGTTCCCAGCCCCTGCTGCCGTGAGTCTGAAGGTCCCTCAAAACCCAACACTCCCACATGGTGGCCTATAGCTGTGCCACATAATAGGTCTATTCAGTGTCTCATCCCAGATTTCTCAGGCCCAGGGTCTCTTTCCTCTGTGGGATCGGATATTATTTATATGGAAATGAGCATAGCTGTGGCCGTTGCATCTAGCACATTGTTACATGACAATGGAGCAAACGAGAAGGGGCGATCTATAGCCATTAGAAATTTAGATGAGCTGTTACGTTGTCTGTTTCTTTCTTCCAGCCAATTTTCACTGCCATAGTGCCTTGCTCTGTTCAATTTACATGTTCCTCCAAGTGCTCATTTTTGGGAAACATCTAACATGCAGGCTAATGTGTCCTTAATTTCATCGTGTTAGGCCTAGGTTATTCCCCCTGGCACCGCCCTAAATAACTTCTCCCGATCCTGCATATTTACATCTTTCCAGTATTTGTAGATTTGTCTCCCCCTTGTCTACATTCCCTTAGCCAAGTTCTATTTTTAACTGCAGAGAGTCAGCCTCCCTCCCCTGGTCTCTCCTTGCTCTTCTCTGCACTCGCTCCAGTTTGTCAGTATCTTTCTGATAGAATGATGCCCAGAACTGAGTCCAGGGTTCCAAGTTCAGAGCCACAGGAGAAAGGATTCTTGCCTCCTTTGTCCATGGCGGGATGTGTCTGTATTTTTCCATTCTACCATCTGTTGCTTTTTTGCCTTAGAGAGAGTGCCTCCCAGCATCTGATGCTCTGTACAGAACTGATAAGGATGGGGCTTCTTCTCTCTTAAAGGTGTACGACCTCATCAAGAAAGAGAAGCAGCGCCAGAGGCTTGGGTTGGAGCTGATTGCGTCCGAGAACTTCGCAAGTCGAGCGGTTCTGGAGGCCTTGGGCTCCTGCATGAACAATAAATACTCGGAAGGGTACCCGGGACAGAGGTGTGGAATGTGGGGGAGATTCACATCCAAAGGGTGTTCTCTGTGGGTGGGAGAAAGTCCAACCCTCCCTGGATTGGCTCACTGTCCTCGAGGAAGTGATTGCTGCTCCATTACGGGTCCAAGCAGCCACCGGCTGTAAATTGTTTCTTTCCCAAGGCAGGAACAGACGCACTGCACTTCGCTCCTTGTAGAGTGAGGCCAACGTGGGCTGTCGCCCTGCAGCTTCCCACCGTTCCTGCTAGGACTGTCACTGCCGAGCCTGAGGAGCATCAGGCGGATCCTCTACAGACCCCTGGGGGAGTGAAGAGGGGTCCGGTTAGCTCTTACTCTGCCACTGGCATCAGGGATGGAAACTTGTGGCATCGCTGATGTGGTAAGACTCCTGCTTTTCTCGTCCGTGTCGTAGGTACTACGGCGGGACAGAGTTTGTGGATGAGCTGGAGATCCTCTGCCAGAAGAGAGCTCTGGAGGCTTACAGGCTGGACCCACAGAAATGGGGGGTCAATGTCCAGCCATACTCAGGTAACAAAGCCCAGATCCTCCCTGGGAGTAGGAGAAAGGGGATGGCAGAGCCATTGGGACCCCTGCATTCCCTAACTTGGTCATCTCTCCCTGGGCTGGGTAGAAGTGTGAGTGCTCAACAGAGGGGACTGCTTTAAAAACCCCTTCCCAAGGTCACAGCCCGGACTCTTCCCCCCCCCCCCCACCTCCGAGAGCAGCGGTACCAAGTGCTCTGTGTGCTCAGGGGGCTGCCTTTCGTTGTAGGCTCCCCCGCTAACTTTGCGGTGTACACGGCCCTGGTGGAGCCCCATGGCAGGATCATGGGTCTGGACTTGCCTGATGGGGGGCACCTGACACATGGCTTCATGACGGACAAGAAGAAAATCTCAGCTACCTCAATCTTCTTTGAATCCATGCCCTACAAGGTAAGGGGACGCCACCCGGCTGATTGTGGGGAGATCAGTGGAGGCTAGCAATTGTCACCCCTCTTCCATGCAAGCGACTTATGCTGGCTTCATGCTCTGCCTGAGGTACTGGGATTTCTTAGTGTGCCCCGTATTAGCAAAGAGAGGGTGTGCTATGATGGTGGATACCGAAGGGTTAAATAGTCTTCCTAAGACAAATGGTGATGCTGGAGGCTGATGGGCCACAGCACGAACACTCAGGGCCTGATCCAGGGCCCATTGAAGGTGGGCGGGGGGGGGGGGGGGGGACACACGTGTCTTTCTATTGGCTTCGATAGACATTAGCTCAGGGCCTTAACCCTCCAGAGCTCTAATGGCCTATCCAGCGTGTGCCGGCTCTACTGAGCCCTGAATAGGGCTCCGGTCTCAAGTTGGAGGAAGGAGGCATGCAGCGTTCCAACTCTGTGGCCATTGTCCCAAAGCGGAAATAGAACAGAAGCTGGGCCAGACTCTGATGGGTGGGTTAAGCCAGTGTTTGCACTAAGAACCCAGCTGACATGGGTGAAAACTTCTGCTGCAATTGCCCAAACTTCTCCCAGTAGCTTCCTCAGTGAGTTGGAGCTGCATCAGCAATGACTGCAGGATTATTTCAGCAGAGATGGAGCCCCTGATGAAACCAGCACTCACCTGGGTGGAAGTACGAATTAGCCAGGATCTTGCTAAGCTCACATTTATATTCCAATCACAAGGGCTGTGTGAGCTGAGCCTCCGCCCAGGACTCAAGAGATCTGATTTCTGTTGCCAGCTCCGCCAGTGATTCAATGGGTGACCCTGGGTTAGTCACTTCAATACCTCAGTTTCCCTATCAAATGGGAACAGTGATATTTACCTTTCACAGGTTGGTTCCCAAACTGTGTTAACGTCTTTGACCTGCTCTGTAAAGGTTCCCTCTTATTAAACATGGCAAATTCTCTAGCTGGTGTGGTATTAGGGCTGCCATATTGAGCCTGAATGCCCATTTTGTTACTGTTCAATAACAAATAGTAATAGTTACTAGGCTATTAATGACTGACCTTGGGCTCTGTGTTCTCAGAGAACAGATGGGGGCCAGTTGCTCCCTCCCGCACTTGGTAACGACTTGCTGGGTGAAGTCACGGGGTCCAACAGCTGACTCGACCTGTGGTTCTTTAATGGAGGATGCCAGGGAGATCAGACCATGGCTGTGCAGAAAGCCAAGCAGGAGATTCTCTGACAACCCCAGGGAGCAGGGAATAGCCACTGCAGACCCGTCATGGAGCCACCGTCATTAACCCTTTAACTCTACGAGGGCTTCACGGGAGAGCTGGGGTGGGCAGTGCTGCAGAGCGAGATGTAGCTGTCTCTCCTCTAAGGCTAGAGAGACATCACATGGTGCTTACCCTTCATGTCTCTTCTTGTTGCTCCCTTACCAGGTCAGTCCCAACACTGGCTATATCGACTACGACCAGCTGGAGGAGAACGCCCGTTTATTCCACCCAAAGTTGATCATAGCAGGTAAGCGGCTGGGGAAGGAAAAGCAGCTGTCGGAGGCTCTGGGCAGCAGGTAGAATCTGTTCAAAATCCTTTCCTCTAGGCTATTGAAAGATCCCAGCCACAGGGCTTAGTCACTGGCTAGACACTCGGGAGCAGTGTGGCAAATTTCAGCAAACACGCAGCATCCTGCCTTATGTTCCGAGCTGCCTCTGTCCTGATACTGCGGCGACTTGGGGAGGGGGCCTTGTAGTTAGAACAGGGGACTAGGAATCAAGATTCCTGTGTTCTGCCACCACCAGCGCATTGCGTGGCCACCAGCAAGTCACTCACCCCTCTCTTCCCATCTTCAGGCTCCGCAGGGATGCACTGGTTTGGATCAGTGAGCCCAAGGACTCTGGGAGGCAGTTCAGCAGCTGCTATGTTGGTGACCCAGTGTCTGTCTCTCCCTAATGGGCAGTCAGGCTTTTCCTGCCACTTGTCTCACCCTGGCCTCTTACAGCCAAATCCTGGGCCCCTGCCATGGTCTGGCTCCTGGACTTCGAAATATTTCCTCCGTGTGGTCTTGTGCTAGGAGAGCTGCCTGACTAATTACCCAGGCTTTGGGTGGGTTGTACAGCCATGCTGCCGCGGCTACGCCACCATTGATGCATAAGTTAGCTCCATTAGAACTAACTCAGGGGTGTCAATCACACAGTAGACACACCCTGAGGCTGGTGTTTTCTCCTGGCCTAGGCGTCAGCTGTTACTCGCGTAACCTGGACTACGCCCGCATGAGGAAGATCGCGGATGAGAACGGAGCTTACCTCCTGGCCGACATGGCCCACATCAGCGGCTTGGTGGCAGCCGGTGTGGTGCCGTCACCATTTGAACACTGTGACGTTGTGTCGACCACGACTCACAAGACGCTGAGAGGCTGCCGGGCCGGCATGATCTTCTATAGGAAAGGTTTGGGTCATGGAGCGAGCAGAGGATGAAAGGCTCCGGGTTGGGCCGGGTGGGCCATTGGGGACCTTTGAGCTAGTGTGGAATAGGAGCCAAGGCTGGTGCCTCTTCCCTCTGGCTGGCAGGAACCATGGAAGCAAAGCTTGCAGCTTTCAGAGAAGGGGAAAAAGGGCTTGTCCTTCCCATTGCTGTATTAGATCCCCAAACGGATATAACGAAGTCCCAGGCTGCATGTGGTTAGTGATGCTCCCAGGGTGGAGCTGGACAGATTTATCATCACCCTCTCGCAAAGCTTCTCAGTCTGGGTTCCTCGGCTCTGCCCAGCCAGGCTTCCCTCTCTGCTCTCTCTTCCCTCCACCCTGAGCCTGGCTTTGCCAATGAATCCCAGTTTGCCATTCCCTTGAGATCTCTTCCATGCTGCCCCCTGCCTGGCCCTCCCTGCCTAGGCCAGCTCAGTTCCCTGTACGGGGCTGGGTCAGGGGCAGCAAGGATTGAACAGGGGGCTGTGGATTTTAAGGCTTGAGCCTCTATTGCCTGAGCTAAAAGATCTACCTTCGTCCGGCAAGGCTGTCGCAGGCTCATCAGCCTCAGGCTGTGGACCCCGTCACCCCTTAAAGGGGCCAGAGCACCAAAGAGTGGGTTACACATTCACCTTTCCTCATTCAAATCCCTCCTCAGCTCACTCCTTCTGCCAAGCCCACCACCCTCCTCTCCCACTCCTGCCTACCACCAAGCTGGTGCCCACCTATTCTGGTGCGCTTTGAGTTTGCAAGTTCCACAGGCCATAGCAGGCTCTGCACAGCTCCAAGCACACTGCTGGGGCGCAGTGTTGTGCTGTCCTGACTCCAGTCACGACAGAATTAAAACGAGACTGATTAAACCCACCCAGGTATAGAACATGGGGGAAGTCGCATGAAGAACAACGAGTGAGCTGGGCCCCATAGACAGTGACCATCCCCCTTCCCTCCTAGGAGCTCGCAGCGTGGATCCCAAGACTGGCAAGGAAATTCCATACAACCTGGAAAGCCCCATCAACCAGGCCGTCTTCCCAGGGCTTCAGGGAGGGCCTCACAACCATGCCATTGCAGGTAGGGGCCCCGGAGGGCTGCTCAGTGGCTGAACTTTAGCGCTGCACCACCACGCAGGGCTGGGGGGTTTCTAGTTCCAGCCAAAATTGCAGGGCTTGAAGCAGGAGAAAATGCACTTTTTGCTTAACAGTGCTCCCTGCAGCTGACGGCCAAAGGGATATTTGGCTCCATGTGGGAGTCCCAGCTGGGTCACACAAGCTGGGGAGGCAGGGCCCAGTGCAGGGTCCCATGGATGAAGTGTTAAGGATGAGTTTGCAGCCCCCCTGGGACCAGCACCCAGACAAGAGTTTGGAGCCGCCCTGCTGCCCAGTATTCTGCTGGTCTCTAGTACTGCCTCTTACCTTGTACCATCTGGGAGCTAAAACTCCAGTATTGAAGGTGATCAAGGCTGCTGGCAGTGCATGGGGATATGAAGGTCAAGGGCTGGCAACCCAGGGCTGACCTTACTTCCATAGGCAGGCCTCAGCATGAGAGAGGGGAGCCCGGACTTCCTGTCATTCTGGGTCAGATTCCTCTCTGCCTCTTTCCTCAGCTGTACCATGGTCCCACAGTTCGGAGGGAGGGAGGATTAGTCAGTTTGCAGCGAGCTTTGAGATCCTCTGATAGCCAGCACTGAAGAACAGCAGAGTATCATCCTCTGGCTGGAACCCTTCTCCCCTGGCCGAACCCCTCCTGTTAATCAGCAAGAGCAGCTTTTTCTCTGTGGATTCCCACATTCCTCTCCCTATTGATAGAAATAGGCAGCAGGTGATTTTCCTCGAATTGGGAGAGTCCAGATCCACGTCTTGGTATTCAGTGCTGAGGTGGGGGAAAGATACCACACATTCGAACCCTCTGGCCACTGCGCTGGAGAAATCTGAAATCCCACTGTAGAAACATCCCCCGGCTATGGGCCCGTGACTCTGACGCATCAGACCATTGGGCATCAGCTAGTGAGATTTTGGCAGCTGTATAATGGAATTAAATTCCACCGTGGGGTTCACAAGCCCTTGTGCCTCTCACTAGAACTCGTCGTAAGACACAGCTAGCGTAAACGTGGACTGTGCAGCACTGACGGCCAACAGGCGCTTTGTGTGGCGAAGAACAGCTCTGGGACATTGCATTGCTGTGTCTTTAAAGCCTTCTAGCTGTTATTCTAGGCCTGGCTTGGGAAGGATCGTTCCTCAGCTTTCCAGGCCAGGGTTTCGTTGTCAATGCTCCAGGTCACTGCTGAGCCCAGGCACGGAGCAGCCTGGCTTCTTGATGCTAGCATAGAGACGTAACGCTTTTCCTTTCTGCCCAGGAATCGCTGTCACTTTGAAGCAAGCCATGACCCCGGAATTCAAAGCCTATCAACGGCAGGTTGTCGCAAACTGCCAGGCACTGTCTGCCACTATGATCGCACTGGGCTACCATGTCGTCACTGGTAAGGATGACTACTAGGCATCCACTGCATTTCCTCCTGAAAATGAGGCCGTTTCTGTTGCCTAGGGCCCGATCCCAACCCTAGTGAAGGCCACAGACTCCCGCTGACTCCGGCTCAGGCTGGATTGGGATGGTTATAGAAAGGGCCGGAGCTCTGTTATAACACAGCCTTTTAGGATACAAGTGCAGGTAGATCTTCCTCCGGCCACCCATCTGGGGAGAGTTTGAGCGCAGAGCTTGGCATGCAGAAATGATACAGGCGTCTAATACGTTGTTGTGGCCCGAGCCATAGACACAGCAGCAAACCTCAAGCCAATAAGGAGGACACAGTAGCTACTAGGCCTGTTTCCTTTAGACTCCGGATAGTTCCTGTTCTCCTAGCCCTCCCTGTGCTGGAGCACTTCCCTGCCCCATGGCAGGCTGCTCCACCACCCTGTGGCCCAACTCTTGCTCCCCGCAGTCCCGGGCAGCACTGTGGTTGTAACGGCAATGGTCAGTGGGAGTAGGACTGAGCCTAAGCGCTTAACTTCCAATATCCCAGCCTCAGCGCCTTGACTTCCAACGCACTAGATTGTGTCCATTTCACGTCCTTGTATTCCTCTCCCAGGTGGGTCTGACAACCACTTGATCCTCGTGGACCTGCGCAACAGAGGGACAGATGGCGGGAAGGCTGAGCGGGTGCTGGAAGTCTGTTCCATCGCCTGTAACAAGAACACCTGTCCTGGTGAGGAGGTCCTCTCTCAACTGACTGCTTAGCCAAGTTTGTAGTTTCACACAGGTTGCAGCCTGCTTCAGGGCAGCACCCAGAGAGCTGGGGTTGCTCAGGATCCCTGGGGAAACGGGGCCACTTTGCTAAGTGCCAAAAGACAGATTTAGGAGCCTTATCTTTAGGGCTGCAGATCTGAGCGTCTTGGCTGACAATTGAGTGTTGCTGGCTTGGCAAGCTGTGTTTGGCCCCCGAGTGGCCACACTTAGAACTGTTTTAATCAGTGAGGGGAAGAGACTTCATTGAAGGAAGAGGTAGGGTCAAGCCAAACAAACCTCCTCTCACTTGAGAAACCTGCCCTTGGTGGCGGGGCCAGATCTCTGCTCTGGGGTAAGATCCCAAGAGGAGGAAGGTCTGAGGCAGGCAAGGTTTCCTACAGCGTAAGGACTGAAAAGGGGCCGGTGGCTCTGTTCTCTGTGTGTTCTGCTGAAGGCTGGAGACCCACCAAGGACAGCACCGGGGAATGTTTCTTCAGTATGACTAGGTTTTCCTTTCCCAGCGTTAACCCCTCACCTCCCTGTGCCCTTGGGGTTCTCACTTGTGGGCTTGTTCTCTGGTAAGCACTTTGGGTAGATTTACTCTGAAGTATTGTTGGTAAAGCTAAGATTTAGTCCTGGGTACTTTTAGTAAAAGTCATGGACAGGTCACTGGTAATAAACATTCACAGCCAGTGACTTTTACTATAAATACCCATGATGACTAAACCTCTGCTCCTGGGGCCCTGCTGTTCTGGGTGGCCCCTGCTCTAGGGGTGGGGGCTGACTGCCCCTGCTGGCCCGTTGCTCCAAGTCACCTAGGGACTGCTCTCCCGACAGCCCTCAGGGCTGCCCCCAGGACATGCTTGGGCATTCCCCGCGATTGCTGCCCTGGCTGCCCCTGGACTGTGGCTGCTCAGGCCGTCCCTGGGGACGGCTGTACCGGCCGCTGCTCAGGCCATCCCTGGGGCCGCCCAAGCAGTGGCTGGCCCCAGGGAGGGTCCTGGGGTCAGCTGCACCTGCAGAGGTCGTGGAAAGTCTTGGAATCCGTGACTTTCCACAATCTCCATGACAGAATCGCAGCCTTAATTTCTGGATGAGCCAGCTTCACACTGATGCGTTTGGTCTGTGGCCGCAGACCGTGCCGCAGTTCCATGCCTAGGACCAGTTCAGGAAGCTGAATTCAACTCTTCTTCTCTGCCTCCTGACCTTGGAAACACCCGGCCCCTCAAGTTCCACACCCGGCAGGGGTAATTTAGGCTTTACTCTAAGTTCTCTGGTGCATGTGCCAGGGGGGCATTAAACCAGCACATGCCTAGCTCCTCTGCAGACAATCCCATATTAGAGTACTTGTTTGCCTGCTGACCTCACCCCAATTACCCCTCTGCCCTCCGCTGCATTGCGCTACACTCCACCCCTGAAGTGGCTGCATTTCCATGCTGGAGCTGCCTGTATAAAAGGGACTACATAACCATGTACTATTTAAGCAGGTGCTCTTGCTCTCTCCATGTCTGATCAGTGTGTCAAACCAGTGGGATTGGGGGAAGCCTGTAGGTGCAGGAGCTTTGTAGGCTGGAAGCAGGGGCAGGCTTCTCTCCCAGCCTCCATGCTGCTGACAGCGAGTCTTAGAATGCAGCGGGGAGACTCACCTCACGGCCTTGCTGGCTGGAGACATTTCCTGTGGGGAGCATGGGGGCTGCTCTTCCTTTCCTTCTTAAGCTCTGGTTCATGCTGGGGCTGAAAGGGAATTGGCACTGGCTGATCAGGACCTGGCTTGCTGTTCCCACCAACCCAACGACAGTTAAATGTACCTCTTCACTGTTGCTTCCAGGCGATTGGCAAGGTCACGGCCAAGTCTTGGGGCTGTAAACCTAGAGGCCAGTGGCTTTCCTGTTTCGCCATGCAGCCTCCTTATGAGAGCTGGGCAGAGAGGCGCATGTGGAAAACCCCAAACCAAGCCAGAGAGAGCTCTAAGATGAAGGATCCCACCCTCCTGCCTCTCCCCCCGAAATAACTCCAGCTAAGACCACTGGTCATGGGACTAAGCTTGCTCCTTCCAGTAGTGCTTGTGGGAGCATGGTTCTCCTGACAGAGTCCTTTTGACACAGGTGACAAGAGTGCCTTGCGCCCAAGCGGCCTGAGGCTTGGGACACCAGCTTTGACCTCCCGGGGATTCCGGGAAGAGGACTTCCAAAAAGTAGCTCATTTCATCCACAAAGGTAAGGCTGAGGCTGCTGCGCTTGGCTGAGCAAGGAGGAGCTGTGGCTCCAGCAGGTTCCAGAGCAAAGGTTTCTGCTGTAGAGGCCTAAGCCAGCTCCTCTTGTGACTCTGCTGATTACACTGGGAGTTGGACCACGCCCTGGGTGAACACTAGATTTCAGTGTGGCTCTACTGAACTGAAGGATCCTGGCCAGTCCCTGTGCTGTGTCCACTCCTAATCTAACTTGCCCATTTTCCAACTCCAAGGAGCTTTCCGAACGGTTGGTGCCACAGACTCCCCTTTGGGCCTGTAGTAACCTGGCTCTAATGGTGGCTGCTGTGATGCACTCAGGCCTGCTCTCTGGGCGTCACCCCGTGGTGGGAACAACCACACTTCCGCTGAGAGCAGCGGATCCCATGCAGGCTAGGCCCAGCGTCCTCCTGACTCCTCCCAGTTGCATTTGCTAGAAGAAGGCGTCTTCAGCCCACCAGCATGGTGCACGGCAGCAGGGCTGGCAGAGCTTTATGGGAGCAGGATACAGCCTGCGCCATGCATTCAGACCCAGTCTCCCCTCCAGTGGCAGGGGCTGGAGAGCTAACGGGTTTGCGTTCCGTGGGCTACAGGGAGGGAACGACTGTCAGTCTGAGCCGCCCTCTGGCAGCATTAACCAATCGTCCACACAGGGATAGAGCTGACGCTGAGGATTCAGAACGACATGAGCCCCAAAGCGACGCTGAAGGAATTCAAGGAGAGGCTGGTGAGCGATGGGAAGTACCAGGCGGGTCTCAAGTCTCTGAAAGAGGAGGTGGAGACCTTTGCTGCTGCCTTCCCACTCCCTGGCCTGCCTGTCCTTTAAAACAAGGCAGCAGCTGCACCCAATCCAGAGCTACCAGAGAGCTCTGGGGAAGCAAACTGGGATTGCGGTGCATCCACATCCACTAGGAAAGCATCTGTTGCCATCTGACAAGCCAAGGGAACTAAGCGAAATGTCACTCCCCCCGCCCCCACTTCTGTTAACCTCCTCTCTCCTCCTCTTTGTAATTTGTTCCCACAAGGCAGATGGCTTTTAAAAAAATTTAATTTTTTACCCACCTCTCCCCCTAGGCTACCCCTGTAGGGCGCTGCCCCACACTTGTGGGCACGACCAAGGGGCTGGTAAGCCTCCCTTTAGGAAAGGGGTCCTTTTCTAGTAACTGTGAACAGTGCAGCACTTAACCCTTTTCAAAGGATTGAAATTGGCACCTGATATTTAATAAATCAGCTGCTTTTGTAATGAGGACAAACAGGATAGCTCTAAAGTCCAATTTCTGACAGATCTGCAAAAGGTGCTGATGCATCCCCACCTCCCACTGGAGTCAAGGGGGGCTGCAGATGCTCAACTTATAGCTAGCATACTTCCAAACTACTGATTAATGGAATGCATGAACAGGCATTGCTCTGAGCCAGGGATCTATGCTATATTTTAAAGAGAGTCTCAGCAACATAAGCTGTTATATTCAGATTTCCCATGGGAGCCACTTAACATACAGTCACATTTTGTATTTAAAGGTTGCAGTAGGAAAGCATCAGACTTTACTACCTTAAAATATGTCTTGCTAGTTTCAGAATAGCTAATTCAGCCTTCCACAATCCCCCTCTCCATGGGAGAGAAACTCTGACAAGCAAGTCTCCATTGTAATCATGATTGGCAAACATACTAGTCCAGGTGCAGTTTTGCAAGACTGAGCTACTGAAAGAAACACGTTTCTGGTGCTTTTATGGCTCCAAAGCACACACCACAGACTTCTCCTATTCATCAACGTTTTCAATATTTCAAGCTACCACGTCCGGTCAGTTTTTCAAACATCTGAGCCCAAAGCTTCGTTAGGACCATTTTTTAATAAGCACAGTCAGATTAGAATGTAACCACAATGTATGACAAGAATAAGCTTTAAAAAATACAACCAACTTTTTCTGAATTTCAAAAATATCTGAACCCAAATAAATAATTTTTTTAAAAGTACATTTCTCCTACGATTCATTTGGTGTTAACATCGGTTAAGCTCTTGTGCAGCCACACCTACATCACTACACACATTACAATATGCAGCTTGGATTTCTTCCAGGTGACACTCGGTCTAGCTATTGATGCAGGTGCTCTGTACCCAGGTACAGACAAGGAACTTGACATGCAGTAATAAGATATGATGCTTTAAAATAAGACGAGAATTCATCACAGCCTACTCACCGCTCTCAAAGACAGGTCTTAGCCCAGCCCCATTCATCTACTGACCTACCCTGCCCAGAGGCCAGATACCCTGTGCTTCTGCCTTCCAGCTAAAATGCATCTCTCACAACCAGTATGTAATAGGTTTATGATTTCTCAAGCTATGGTAGCAGGTTCTAGGCTCTCATTTTAAAACGTCTTGGCAGTCCAGTCTTTTCTCTGTCGCTGGCTGGCTAAGGCTACGTCTACACTTAAGACACTACAGTGGCAAAGCTATAGTGATTCAGTGTAGACACTACTCAAATGGGAGGGGTTCTCCCATTGCTGTAGCTAATCTACCTCCCTGAGAGGCAGTAGCTAGGTCGACGGAAGAATTCTTCTGTCGACCAAGTAATTTTTCACACCCCTGAGACGAAGCTATGCCAATGTAAGCCCTTGCGTAGCACTAATCACTCGGGGTCCAGTGGACTACAGGAGCTCTGTATTTCAGGACCAGCCTCCTTCGCAGCTCACTGAATTTCCAGTTCTAACACTTGTTCTAGCTTTTCACTGGGACGGTTGGCTTTTGTAACTGCTGTAACCCAACAGCAGCCCCCTGCCATCCATTTGGGGCCCAAGGCTCCCAGGCACTGAGTCTGAACATGAGTTGGGCACTCAGTATCTTGCACAATCAGGCTTTCTGACCACACTGAGTCCGCTGCCTAATGAAAACCGAGAACATCATGCAATGCACAGTCCTCAGTCAGTCCTACAGGCTTTCAAACCCCAGCCACATGTCCAACCCCTTAAAAAGTGATCTATTACTATTGCCATAGCACAGGCAGAGCTTCCCTCTTCTAGTTTAAAGGCAAAACAGCTCTTGAGCTGCTTAGAAATGATTGCTACTGGCTTAAGGTAAATCTGAGCACTATTCTCGGAGAAACAGAGCTGGTAGAGAATTAACATCACCTCCCTCCGTATGGCTGACCATCCTAATTGTTGTATCTGAAAGCATGAGGCTAGGGTAATTAAGAGTGCAAGCCAACAATACATCTTCAAACACGGGAAGTTAGAGGACAGTAATTGCAACCTGCTGTCCTGGCTAGTCATGGAAGGCCACGGGAGACCTTTGCTCTGATGAATTCTCATGTGGGGCTTACAAACCACGTCTCCCTGACACAGACAACACAAAAATAGGAAGTGGACCCACAGCCAGCCATGCAACGTGTCGTGGGGTGCATGCTGGTGGCACTCACAGAAACACAATACGACACTGGGTCTGCAGGCTTTCAGAGGGAGAGACCTCATTTAGTAATGTACAGCAGCAGCCACTAGCCAGCAGGGTCTGGTACCACGCCCGGTCTAAAGAGTGTGGCTGACTCTCAATAGGCACTGGTGTCTTACCTTGGCCTTTTCAGCGTAAACCAGTTACTAACATGCATGTCAGGATCAGCAGTGGGGACCATTAGTATTACGGTCCTAATTAACGAATGGTTCCTGATAGCTGAAGGTATTGAGGCAACATGGTTAAGGACCAGGTAAAGTCTTAAAGTGCCTAAGCAAGGATTCTTACAATACGGTAAGTCCATAGACTCTGAAAGTTTTCAATCAAGAGAGGCAACTTCTAAGAGTTGTCTCAACTTTCCAACCACCGTCAGCCAGTTCAGGCTTCCCCCCTCACTGTGGATGAAAGGAAAAGGGAATCACAAGCAACAAGGATCTACCAATTCAGGTTTAAGATCCACTCCAGCTGTGCCTACCTACTTTCAGTGGAACAGCCTCTGTTTCCTGAAGTGTGTTTATCTGCACTGCTCGCTCAACGTTAAAACAAATAAAAGTTGCGTGTAGCATAGGGGTCTCTCTTAATCAGGAACAAAAGGGGCCGGTCAAATGGTCCAGGATCACCCCCAAAGTGGGGGAAGATTCTGAAATTAAGAAGAATTGCATTGCGATAGGTAGCTCAGAGGAGCGAGACTGGTGGAAGCCCAACTGTTGCTAACCCCACCTTGCAGAACATTAGACCCCGATGCAGTTTTGCACATAGAGAAAAATGAGAATCTTCATTCACCACCTTAGGAGTCTGATTAAACAAAGTACAGATGAAGGCTGCTGTAACTAGAAAGTCCCATAATATTGTATCCTGCAATCATCACCAGTCCTGCTCCACTGCTCTGAGCTGTCAGCTAGGGAGAGACAAAAGTCTCCCAGGACTTAAGTATGTCTTACCCTCCTCACTCCCGATTAGCGTCAGGTTATTTTTCAGTACAAAGATGAGGTCTTGAGATGAATATATTTCCACTCAGTCAATTAATAGGCAGAGAGGTTACGACAATCATATTACCTGCATTATTCACTTAAGATCCCAGCTGTTCTTTTTCTACTTGGAATCTTGTCTAGGCTTGAGGTTATTAAGACACATCCTTGATTTAACAAGCAGTGGCTTCAGTCACCTAGTACATTACAGTGTTTTTATACAAGCATAAAAATAGCTTTCACTTAGCAGACCCAGTTCACATGCAGTAGCTGCATACAGGCAGTCACATTTAGAATCTGAAAAAGAGAAGTTCTTTAAACACGCTTTTCAAATGTGCAAACCATTCTTCAGTGTGGTGTGCAGAAACATGTAAAGCTGACGTGACACATGCATACACTGCTCAACCCTTCAGCAAAAGGCTACTTTGCACTGGCTCCTGACGGCATGCTAAAAATCACAAGTAACCACCAACTTTAGTGAGCCTGTGGTAACTCACTATTTCCTGTTTGACCTGGTCTCACTGTAAGCCATCAGTTGTGATAGTAACACTTAAAACAGTCGTCCCTCCCCATTGCTTCCCCCTGGCCTGCTTCAGTACAGTCTCAAAGACGTTTCTGTGTGTGACGAGGAGTCAGTGTTACAGCACTATGGATGCTAGGAACATTCAGTGCAATATTCCTCTAAGGAGCCTCTCTTTGTTTGGGATGCATGTTACATAATAGCGCAGCCATCGCGTCAAGTTTCAATGGAATCTAAAATACACTAACAAACCCAACACTCTGCATTGCAGCTTCCTCTGGTACATTAGAGAAATATACATTCAATTTCAGCACTGTCTCACATAATCACATTAGACAGAGGTTTAAAAAACACACACACATACACACACAATTCAGCTACTCTAGTAAAACCTATGTTCCCCCCGAATCAGATGAGAACAGTGCTAAAAAGAAATAAAACCAAGGGGATCTTTTCCACCAAGACTTTTCTCTCACGTAAAAGAACTTGGGGGGCTGGCATTGGATGTACTGCGGTACTCTCTAGCCAAGGGGTGGCAATGGAAGAGATGCATGACGGAAGCAGAGCATGAATCCTTCAGCACCCACCATAAAAACAATATGAAGGTTCTGGCACAGTTTGCAATGTGGGTGGAGCTTTGAAAGTCCTCAATATCCAACAAATAGGCTCAGTG
The DNA here is from genome assembly GCF_965140235.1 of Caretta caretta. NCBI lineage: Eukaryota > Metazoa > Chordata > Testudines > Cheloniidae > Caretta > Caretta caretta. Next base: position 7,146,884 of record NC_134215.1, read on the forward strand.
AAATGCAGTACTGCATGCGGCATCCAGAACTACCCAATGGATGCTATGGGAGAGGTAGTAGAGAAGTTGCAAAGGCATGGCGTTAAAAATAAACAAACTTGGAGTGGTGAGACAGAGCCAGCAGCAGCACTTGCTGCCGCCATGCCTACACTCATTTTCCTATCCAATGCAAATCTAGCCCCCGACACAAAACTACAAAAGATAAAACATTCATTCCAGATCTCTCCTGAGTGCCTGCCCTAAGAGGCTCCTTGTCCCCATTCCTCCCTTTGCGTGCAGCTTCAGATGAGTTGCACTATTCGTTCTCTAAACTCTGAGAGAGCAACCAACAGGGGCCCTTATTGCTATTCAACTAGCATATTTCCTTCAAGGTTACACCACAGCAGTGCTGCAAAGTCTTAGCAAGCTTTAAAGACTTGTAGGTCTCCTTCCCCATCCCCAGGTCATCAAGAAAAGAGTATGCTGCAAATTAACAAGGCACAGTGCTCTACATTCACACTGAAGGGGGAGCCTCCGTGCAGTCTGAAGACACAGAAGGACTCCTTACACTTTTTCGTCTTCCAAAGCTGAGAAGTCAACAGAAGAATACATGCTTCGATCTCTAGCTCATAGGCTCAGCAACAATCAATTCCATGAACCATTAACAAGCACAGACAATGCAAAGGGGCACTGTAAATTATTTCATGTGGGCGGGTAATTTTTAGCCTCCATCATGCTTGGAAGCTTTAATATATAGAGATCAATATCACCCCCACACTTGGGCAAATGCATTTTGCTGTATATATAAAACAGTCGAAACCCCCAGGGCTCATACTTTACTCCTGTCTATGCACTAGCAACGCTGATGTCGCCAGGAAAATGCAAAGTTTTACCTTGAACATACAAGTTACCATGCACTGAGGGGACTGGACACTACTCGTCAGATGTCACCCCACAAGGATAGCCGACTTCTCCCACCCTCACTGCGTCATGAACATGAAAGGAATGGTGTTCTCAGTAAGGTTTTTAAAAGTTGACAGTGTCCCTTTAACATATAAAGATGGAGTGGCCAATATTTTTAGATCTCGTTTCTTTGCTGGGGTACAACACATCCAGTTCTCAGCTGCTGGGAGTCTCACAGAAATCAGGTTCCTTCAGACACAATGTTTTCTACACAGCAGACTCTTGCTTGCAAATATGTTGACTGCTTTGCATTCTTCCCGATATATCAGTTATTTGTAAATAGCCAAGTCAAGCACAGATGATCTTCATCAAAATCAGAGTCCATAGAAGGGCAGCCCAGATGATACTAAATTTTGTACAAAAAGCTGGGAACGTAGTCATATCTGAGCACAGGGTTAATAGCCCTGACAGGTTCCTGAATGTACTGCAATTTCAGCAGCTCTGCTAGGTACTGTACCACTTTGACATCTTCATTCACAAGTCCCAGATGAAGTTTCAGAAAGTTCATCCTGCGAGACACAATGGATTCCTCTGTTTCTGTCTCGTTGATGGGAAGGTGCAAGTGATGGCAGAAGGCATACAGGAAGGCCTTAGAACACAGCTGAGTTAGAATACTTTGGACGTGCATATAGTAGGTGCTGCCTCGTTTGATCTGAGTGCGGTGATCAGCAAGCATGGGCACCAGGGTTCCTTTATAAAGGGGGCAGCGTAGAGTCTTACTGTCTGCATCCAGAATGCTTATGTACCGGCTGTATCGACTCAAGGAGTGCAGCATATTAACACCAGCAGGGGAAACCACTCTGCAAAAGAGAAGAGAGATACAGCATACTAAGGAACACAAGGGAAGCTGTGAAACACTGACAGATGATACAAAGACACGATGTTTGTACAAACTAGATTGAAAGGTTTCATAAACTACAGCACGATCATCTTTAAGAGTAAACTTGTCACTTGGATTTGGTAGCAGAGATCGAACGTAGAGGAGCCTTTAAAGGTGTCCACAGTGAACCTTGGCTTACACTGAAATACTCCTGTGGGAATTCTGCGCCAAAAAATTAAAAATTCTGCACCAAAAAAAAAAAAATGATGTGTACAATATTTTAAAATTCTGTAAATTGTATTTGTCAATAAATAAATGTGACTCCAGCATGGCAGTGGGGAGCACATGCCACTGGCTGCACTGACGTGGAAGATCACCCTGAAGTCCCCACCTCCCGCAGTATAAGGACTTGGCCGTGAGGCTGCACCTGACCCTGATACAGTGCAAGGGCTGGGCCTGCCCCAGAAACATCTCGGGGCCCTGCCCCTCTGTGCCAGGCACACCTGTTGTGGGTGGGCAGGCTCAGCCCAGCAGGATCCAAGTGTGGAGAGGTTTAGTGGGGGGGATCCAGGTGTGGGGTGAGCGGTTTCTATGTGGGGCAGTCTGGGTGCAGGTGGCTCCGTGGGAGATCTGGATGCACAGGGGCTCATTGTGGGGTTCCGGGTGCAGGGGCAATTGGGACTCTGCAGGGGATCCGGGTGAAGGTGGTTGGGGCTCGACGGGGGGGTCTGGGTGCTGGCGGAGTGGGGCTTGATGGGGTGGCGGTCCAGGTGCAGCTGGTTGGGGCTCAGTGGGGTGTGGGGCTCATCAGAGGGGTCCAGCTGTAGGGTGGTAGGGCTTGTCAGGTTCAGGGTTCGATGGGCTGCTTAACGGGGAAGCCCCAGCTGCTGCCAAGGGGATACCGCATGCCGAGCTCCTGCTGCCCACCCATGATTCCCCTATTCCCTTTTCTTCTCCATCCCTCTCCCCTCACTCCTACATTCCTCTGCCCCTGTCCTGTTCCACCCCCCCGCCTTCCTTCCCACTGCCTCTTTCCCCCACCCCCTCGATCCCCCCTTCCCTCATTTCCCCCACCTCAGGCACTCACTGCTGCACAAGAAACAGGAAGGCTCCCAGCACAGAAAAGAATTGCAAAACTAGCACTAGGACCCAGGAGACAGCGTTCAGCTGCAGAGTCAGCGGAGCAGAGATGTAGCCTCCTTCCTTCAGCTGGGCAGCTCTGCACTTGCAGAAATGGGAGGGGGCAGGGGGAGGATAACCCTGCATGCCTCGCCTCTGTTGAGGGGGGGCAATCCCCCCAAAAAACCCTGCACCTATGGTAGTCCCCCTTCCCCAGGCAGCTTTTTGGAAGGGAAACACAGGAATTCTGCGGGGAGCGGGAGAGGTGGTAGATAGGAAGTCAAGTCACTACTATCCAGGGGCATGCAAGAACTAAGAAGAAATTGCTGGTGAATAGACGCAAATACTGCTACAACCGTTCCCTACTGGAAGTGAAGGAATAGCCTTTAGGGGTCCCCTTTCCAACAGTGCCCCCTGTCCCCCAGAATTATTTTTACTAGATAGTTGCTTTGATATTGATGAAACTCTACTTGTAGAGAAACTTTTTGTAAACAATCCTTAGACAAGAGAGTTCCACTACAGAGTCCGGGCCTTTCTCGCCGAGATGCAAAGTCAAAGGACATTCACAACAAGCAGTCACCTAACAAGGACTAACAAGTGTATGTGATTTAACCAAGATAATCATAACCCTAAGACAACTCTGCCCAGTGCTCCCAATTCTGCATGGTTAAGGTCACCTTGTCGGGAGAGGCGCACCCCAACCTCATACCAGAGGAAAGAGTTGCTGATCTGTAACAGGGGGTACTAGCCATCCCTCCAAACTCTAATCTCAACCCAGACACAAAAGCCAGAGCACAGTAGTAACTGGTAGCACAGTTAAAGAACTGTCATTTTGACTTACATGGATGTTTGAATAAATGTACCATTCAAGATGATTTAATAATTCAGAGCTTCTGGGTAAAGCAAAAAAAGCACAAACAATTCACCAGGCAGATTTCTGCATTTTGATTTTTTTTTATGCTAAAAAACTGCCTATTCTAGTGGAAATTATTGTAACTAAACTCTTAGCATTATAAACTTTGATCTATATTCTCTGTGGGCAAGAGTGACAGTGCAAACTTTCTAGAACACAGCTTCATTCTATAAAGGTAGGAAATGCAGCAGGCAAGAGCACTGTTGTATAGCTGGTTTTATATTGTAGCAAACAAAGTAATACCGTACGTTTTAAGAAGCGAATAATCAGATTTTAGAAATATCTTACAGCCCCAGGGAAACCCTCTTCCAGTGCTGCTTTTCCACAGAATATCTTCACCTACAGCTGAAGTTGCCCAATAAGCCAAACTGTCGTTTGAACCTTGCAGCACATGGAGCAATTTGTGCCTGTCATGCCAGTGCGGTTTCATCCTAAACACATTCCACTGTATTTAGACATCACCACAGGGCTCAGAACAGGACTTCTGCATCTCTCCCCATCACCTAACCCTAACCTAGGTTAGGTTGCTAATACACTGATACAAGCAGGCCACTTTCCCTCTAACTCAAACAACTGCTGTTGGTCAGATGTTCTAGCCTTTCATTTAATCGAAAGCACATTTCTAAATAAAAACGTAATGGAAAACTAAAGACCCAAAGGAGGACGGTTTAAAACAAACTTCAGCTAGAAGAAAAGCAAACTTTTACCCAAGAGGTTCCGACCCCTCTAGTGGGAACACAAGAACAATTCAAAGGGACACCTTAAAGTATTATGGCCCTGCTCCAGCAAAGCACTGGACCAATACACTTGCTTGAGTGCTTTGCTGGATGGGGCGGGTCTTTGGTATTTTAGCTGAATGATTTCCCATTGACTTTCAAAGGAATCTGATAGCTAACACCCAACAGAATGCACTGGAAGTTTAACACTTAAAAGGATTTCTAGGAAGGAAAGTATTGGAGGAAATACCACCCTTTACACCCGTGGTCCCCAAACTGTGGGGTGTGCCACCGTAGTGGGGCACAGAGGAACATTCTGGGGGGGGTGCAGCAGGTTCGGGCCAGCCCCTACAGGGGGCGGGGAGGGAGCGCCAACCAGCTCCAGCCCCAGCCCCAGCTTCAGCTCCTGGCCCCCACTGCTCCCGGCCCCTGGGTGGGGTGTGACATAAAAAGTTTGGGGACCACTGCCTTATACAGACACACATGTACACCTAACAAACAGAATGTGTAGCAACAAACCCCACCAAATGAAAGTGACTACAGAGGCGGGAGGGTTTGCTTACAGTATCAATTCCCCTTCAATACTTCCTTTTTTAATGTAAGAGGTCTCAAAAAAGGAACTATTCGCTTGGACCTCTTAACATTAATCAGCCCACGAATCTACTGTTTGAAGGAGATCTCTGTTAGTTTACCTCTGCAGTCCGATCAGCTTCCACTTCTGAAAATCCATGATATTCAAAGGGGAAGTGACCCAGTGCTTCACAGGCTTGGCATACACCCCACAATTAGGAACAAAGATGGAGAGAGCAGTCACAAGTTTCTTTACCATTGCTTCATCTTCCCCCAGCACTATTAGTGTCCTTCCACTGAGCAGAGAATATATTGCAGGGTGAGCAAAGGGATATTGCCTAATGAACTTCAAGGCATTCTGGCCAGCTTTTTTTTTGTGCCTTTCATTAAAGTGACTGAGAGGATGAGCAGGAGAAGGAGTCTTATCAGAACACGTGGATGCTGCACTGCTCACATAGCTTGTGGAGTCTGAGTAGTCATCCAGGCTAATTCTACTGGCCTCTTTACTGCTTAAGTAATGCGTATCAAGTTCATATGAAAGGAGTCCTCCTGAGACGTCATCATGTGAAGAACAGTCTGTGAAGTTCACATGAAATCCCTGATCCACCTGCCGAAATGGCTGTGGTGGAATACTGACCACACCATCATCATCAAAATGTTTATGTGCGAGGTCAGGTAGAGGCTCTAAAAAGTTTGGAGACTCTTTCCCAATACAACAGGCAGAATCAACTGGCAATAATTTCTCCTGTTCAGAATTGCCTTCCATCTCTTCAACGTTAGACGGATTTAAACTTGGGCTGACGTGAATACCTCGGCCTTCATCATCTGCATAAGATTCTTCATTAATGGCACTTGGGTAGCTTGCTTTAAAATCTTCAGGGATTAAAGATTCCGAAGGACACAAGCTGAGGACTTCAATGCTGTCCTCACTGATGGTCCTTCTGCCGACTGCCTTGCTCCTGACCACTTGTGGACTTGGGTGGATAGGCAAACTTGCCTGGCTCTCAGATTTTGTCAGAATAGCAGCAGACTTTTCTGTTCCCAAAACCTCAATGCTTTCACCGCTACTAATACTCCCTTTAATGTCTGCATCAAGGTATTCCAAATTCTCCTGGTCAAAACCAATAGGTTCAGTCACTCCTGGTTCTTGGGAATCTTCAATCTCCTGCTCCATCTTGATAGGTACAGACTCCACACTAGATTTGTAAGATTCCAAGCTGATTAACACTTTAGGAATTGGAGATTCTTCCAAACACTTCGTGTTGACAGTGTCTTGATTAGATCCCTGGCAACCACTGTACTGTTTTTCAGCTGGTTTTTCATCTAAAACAGACTTATCTTCAAAAAGAAAGTTAGTTATACTTTGCTGCTTTAAAAGGTCTTTACAGATCTGATTTGTCAAAAGGTAGCACACATCACCTCTAAATGTTTTCTCTATTTGATTTAACTGATCAAGAGTTTGGGTGAAAAAATAAACATCACAGAGTTCCTCCAAGGTTTTCAGCTTCTTGTCAAAACATTTGGCAGATTTTGCTTTGATGAGTTTAGGGGTGTAAGATGGCATCCGTGCATAAAGATGCATTTCACCAGGCTCATCAGGGTTAGCGGTAGTAGAGTCTTGATCAAAGCTTGCGTTAGCTTGATCCAATTCACACTCTGGCTCATATGGATGGAAATCAGAATTCTTCAGTTTTCTATAAGGATATGACCTGATTTGCTTTAACAGGTCTTGATGCTCAATAATGGACTTTTCAACACTTGCCAGTTCATTAGCTTTCTCAATGGCTTGGGTTGTATAAAATCCTTTGTCATTGGCTTTCTTCTGTATCTCTGTTTCATTGTGCAGTACAGTCCTGGTGTAATCAAGGTCTTTCAGTTTCTTTTCAAGTTCATTGGCAAAAGCTTTCCTGTTACCAGTCTTTAAGCACTCTGATGCTTTGGAGAACTCCGTAGAGAGCTCCTGAAACTGATGCATGATTTTGTGCTCGTCAGTTGAAATGTACGCCATGCAGAAAGGCCTCACAAAGCCTCTAGCTTCAAGGTCATAAAGAGTTAAATGATGCACATAAGCAAAAGCCCCTTCCTTGGAATCTCCCAACACCACTTTGGAATCCTCCACAAAGTTTAGCTTTGGGTAGGAGCATCCAGGAGGGTGCCCCACAAAGGAGGCTTGATAATCCACAGACATGATCCGGAGGGAAAAATAGTTCAGATCAAAAGTGCCAGAAACTTTGGCATCATCCGGGATGGTCAACAAAGGCTGCGGGCCCACTTGCTCTGAGAACTCAGAGATGAGAATGAAGTCCTTGGTGAACTTGGAGCCTGAAAACTTGGACCAGGGGTTGGCACCATGGTTAGCAAAGGGGAAAAGTGGCACAGAGTACTCCTCGGGCAGGGATGGTTCATTGTATGACTCCTCTTCAAACTCTTCCTCTTTGGTAAAAGCCACCACATCAGGGGCGCTGATCATATTTATAGGTGGAATGAAAGGACATGGAAAAGGGAACCCTTCCCCCAACCCAAAAAATGAAAAGATCAACCAGAACCCATCAAGAGAAGGATCCCTTCTGTCACTAAAGGAACTGCCTCCTTTCCCAAACCCTGTCCAGGGCTAAGGGCCTCCCACCTCAAGGTCTCTGGGGGGTGGAGCAGGAGGGGAGGGAGTCAGCCCTCCTCATCCAAGGTGCCTGGCAAGTTAGTTCCCCATCTCTTTTGGTTCTCAGTCCCCGGGATCAACTATTCCTCAGCCCCAGCCACGCACTCAGCACCCCTAGAGATCAGCTTCACGCCGTTTTCCAGGTACCCCTAATTCCCGCAGTCCTGGGGACTCAGTCTCAGCCTCTCCCCCCACCCCAGGTTCTCAGTCACGAGCCCAAAGGACCGGGTCCCCCACGCCCCGGGATGCCGGGGGCGGGCCCCCCCAGCCAGCTCCTCGCTCACGCTGGCGGCCTCCCGCCCAGGGCCGGTTCTCTCCCCAGTTCGGACACGGGCAGGGGCCGGCTCTTGCCCCGCCAGCTCGGGCCCTCCTTGCAGGCACGGAGGGCGGGCTGCTCCCCCGGCCCGGGGCCTCCTCCACGCCAGGCGCTAGCGCCAGCCGAGCCGCCCCGGCCCGCTTCCCCCGGGCTGGCGCTCGAACCAGGAACCGCCACTTCCCTCACAGGCCCCCCGGCCCGGCAGCCATCTTCCGATCACATGACCGTCCGGGCTGTGACCCCTGACCCGGAAATGGTTTCGGTTTTTGTGTGTGCGCCTGCGGGTTGCTCTGTGTAGTGTTGCCAGTGTAACCCTCCAGACGTTATTGAAAGCGTCGGCGGCGCCTCGCGGGCGGGAGCAGAAGCGAATCACCGTTTTCAAAATCGAAATGGCGCCGCGGGGCCTCTTGGGAGTTGTAGTTCTCGCCCGCAGCAAGCGGCGGTGTCACTTTGCGGCAAGGCGTAAAAATAGGTAAACGGCGCCCTTTCCCTCTGTCGTCACGACAGTGTGGACTGCGGCGGCGGAGTGGAATTCGGCGGGGAGGAGGGAAGGCGAAGCGTTGGCGGGAATCGCGGCGCCCGACACCTCAGCACGGCGGGGAGCTGAGCCCCTGGCATTAGGCTGAGGGGGGAGGGAGAGGGGGATCCCCTGCCATTGGGCTGAGGGGGATCCCCTGCCATTGGGCTGAGGGGGGAGGGGCAGGGAGAGGGGGATCCCCTACCATTGGGCTGAGGGGGGAAGGACAGGGAGAGGGGGAGCCCCTGCCATTGGGCTGAGGGGGGAGGGGCAGGGAGGAGGGGGAGCCCCTGCCATTGGGCTGAGGGGGAGCCCTTGCCATTGGGCTGGCTGGGGGGCTCAAGGAGGAGGGGGCGCCCCTGCTATTGGGCTGAGGGGGGAGGGGGAGCCCCTGCCATTGGGCTGAGGGGGGAGGGGCAGGGAGAGGGGGAGCCCCTGCCATTAGGCTGAGGGGGGAGGGGCAGGGAGAGGGGGAGCCCCTGCCATTGGGCTGAGGGGGGAGGGGCAGGGAGGAGGGGGAGCCCCTGCCATTGGGCTGAGGGGGAGCCCTTGCCATTGGGCTGGCTGGGGGGCTCAAGGAGGAGGGGGCGCCCCTGCTATTGGGCTGAGGGGGGAGGGGGAGCCCTTGCCATTGGGCTGAGAGGGGGAGGGTTCAGGAGGTTGAGTCTAGTGGGGAAAGGACATGGGTGATGGGGTAAATACTGCATTGTTTTTGGGGAGGGGACTGGAAATCTCTTGTAGCTCAGATATACATGCTGAGTTAGCATCTGCTTTAAGTTTTAAAAACACGTGAGGTGGAATTTACAGTGAGTTGCCGGCAGACATCAGTGAGGAAGCTTGAGGGTCTCTAAGTTCTGCCCCATCAAAATCACGCTGGGGTCCTTTAGAGTGGTTGCTCGCCTCCTGGAGGTGGCATCCTTACCTAAGACTTTTACTGATACCTGTTGGGTATCTGATTGCGGGAAAGTGGCAGCAGTGTGAGGAAACGGCAACATGTCTTGGCAAGTTGGGAGCTGCCCTCAGCTCTCAAAATGAACTTTCAGGCCAGGCTTTTTGCCCGCTGTGGGGTCAGGTTGTTGTCTCAGTCCTGGAGTCTCTTCTCCCAGGCTGCAGAGGATATGACATTTCGAAAGATTCAGAAGGTCCTTTGTGTGGCAGAGAAAAATGATGCTGCCAGAGGAATTGCAGATATTCTCTCCAATAGCAGAATGAGGCGGGTAAGAGAGTAAAAGCAACGGTTTCTTTTTGGGTCACTTTCTAATTGGGCTTTGTTTCTCCAGCTACATAAACAACTTGTTAGGTGGTACTTGCCAATCATTCAGTTGTTTCTGGGTTAATTCATTTTGTCTTAGAATAGATATAATGTAGTGGGGCTGCCCTATAGAGTCTAAATACGACTACTGAGACTATTTAAAGCTGATATTATTTTTATGTGATCACATTAAAATGCAAGGCTTGCATTGTCTGCCTGAGCTCCCATTAGAGCCAGGAAATATGCAAGCTGCATCCTCATTTTAGTGCCAATTTAAATCAGCCCTGACCTGCAGCACCCTGTTTTGTTAGAACCGGGGGCCACTCTGCAGAGCTCTACTAGCTTGTGCTATTCCAGTCTCTGGCCTTTCCCAAACAGATTCCTACTGAAGATGAACTGTGCCAGGTTAGGTGAGGTGGACAAATGCATATTGGACAAGATGAGGCTGACAACACCAGACTCATTTCCCCTTGTGACAGAAGCAATGTTGGAATTCTGTTCTTTAGTCCTAATCTTGGTTTCCCGACGCACAGAAAAATGGACTGTGTCTTGTCTGTTTGCAGTGAGGTACTGCCTTGGTGAATTTTCTGCTGTCATTCCTAACTTGCAGTCTGTTGAATATGTGAGAAATATTAGAACCTGAAACAGCCACGGGCATCTTCTGCCATTTAATGCAATTGGTTTAGCAGGTCAAAAATGCTGCTTCTTGCAATGCTGTTATTGCTTATCAAATTCCAGTGGCTTAAGTTTTTAACGCAGTGAATATGATTTAATGGTCAGAGCAGAGACCTCAATGTTCTGTTCCAGCTCTGCCATTGATATAAGGCAACACCTTCCTTTGTCCCCTTCCTGAGCAAGCTATATCCCTCTATACCAATATTCCAGTCATGCGCATTATCCCACCTCTGTGATGCCAACTATGTCATCGTTGTGTTTATTAACTGGCATTGCAATTTCCTGCTTATTCCCCACATTTCTCATATTAACATACAGATATCTAAGATACTGATTTGATTTCCCCTGTATGTTCTCTTGTCTCTCCCTCATCCCTGCTATAACAGCCCATGCTCCCGCCAGATCTGACCCTCTTCACAGGTCTCCATGTTTTTGACTTACCTATGGCCTTTTGTCATCTGCCTCTGTCGAACTTAGTTTAGAACCCTCCTCGCTAGGTTAGCCACTCTGTATCCAAATATGCTCTTCCCTTTCCTTGATAGATGGACCCCATCTCTGCTTAGCAGTCCTTCTTCCCGGAACAGCATCCCGTGGTCAAGGAAGCCATTGTTATGTGACAATGGTCAATTCACGTAACCTCTCAGTACCTCAATCTACCCTTATGTAAAATAGGTCTAATATCCTTGTGGCAGGGTGCTGGGAGGCTTAATGTTTATAAAAGTGCAGGCAGATCCTAGGTTGAAAGATATAATAGAAGTAAAAAAAAATTGATTACTTGAGAATTGATGGTCTGACTCAATCTAGATAACGACATGCTTCCAAAGAAGATAATGTGAAATGTTTGGGCCCAATCTAGAAGCCTCTACAAACCTTGATAAGTGGAGGATACACTCGGAACAGTGTGTGCTAAATTATGTGTCGTTTTTGTAGGCTGATAGTTCATTGGGAACTTGGAATATTTTTCAGTCTTCATCCAAAGAGTTAAATCTCAGCTGTGCCACTGGCTAACTGAGCGACTTGTTCAATACAATCTCCTTGCACCTGTTTTCAATCTTGCATATCTCTCAGGGGTGTTGTACAGTGCTCTGACGCTGTAAAGCACCATTAAGTGTCAAATGTTTCTATAAATGGCCGGTATCCTTTCCATCCAGCCTGCCTTTCCTCAAGATCTTATTTAAGTCACTGAAAAATGATTGCACACCTGAACACCAGCAGCCTGTTTTTCATTTGCCACGTATTTCCATGGTTTCTGCTATAACTGTTGTTTGTGAACGTTGATTTGGGTCGTTGGTTTTTTTTGTGGGGGAGCAATTTTTTAAACATCTTTTCCATTTTTTGCCTAGAGAGAAGGGTTTTCCAAATTCAACAAGATCTATGAATATGACTATCATATGTTTGGCCAGGTAGGGTTCCATCTTTTCTTCATAACGCTCTATAACCCTTCTGGTTTAGGGAAACACAAAATGCTGATTGATTATCTAATGAAAACATTAACCAAAATGGGACAGAATTATGTATTCAGTAATGGAAATATCTGTGCAAGGAATGTGTATATGAAGAATGACCAAATTACTGTGAAACTGAGATCTCAAGTTTTCATTTGAACATGTAGGGGAAATGTCTTTCCCACTATTAGTGTTGTGCTGTCCTTATCTCCTACAGATATAGTAAGGTTCAGTGGTTAAGGGCCTGGTCTAAGAGTCAGGAGATCTGACTTCTATGTCTGGCTCTGCCACTGATCTCCAGTGTGGCCTGAAGGCACTTTACATCTCTTTGCCCTGGTTTTCCCATCTGTAAAATAGCATTCTGATATCCACCGATGAAAAGCTCTGCATACATGCTATTAAGTCAAGGAGGCATTTTCCGTCTGATCACTCATATATTCAGAATTCCAGGATTATATATATGATAATGTGTGAACAATGCTCAGCTGTGGCTGGAAGGGAAAACTATTATGTCAGTAGAAGCAAGGCAGATATAATTGACTAGAAACTGATGTGTCTGATCCATCAAATGAAAGCGATGTGTCTGGAGCTCATGGACACCAACATAAGCAGGCTTTAGCAAAACAGAAGCAACTGTTAGAAACTAATTGTCTTGATCTGTTTCCTACAGAATGTTACTGTGGCGATGACCTCTGTTTCGGGACATTTACTGGCTCATGACTTTAAGATGCCATTTCGCAAATGGTTAGTACCACTGATCTGAGAGAGCTGGTGACATGATGCTTGTCATCTTTTTTTATGCTGAGATGTGCAGTGCAATGAGCCTTTCAAGGTCAGCATGTGGAACGTAATTTATGACAATTAATGAACTGGCTAATGTGTATGTGTAGCAGTGATAAGGACAGTAATACTGCCACTGTAACCACCATTCTGGCACTTCATCAGTACACCAATAAGAGACAGAAATTACCAGGTAATCTCTTGTGAATGTTTTGATTTATTTTGTACGTTAAGTCGTGCTGTTTATCATCTCTTCCCCAGGCATAGCTGCAACCCACTTGTACTCTTTGAAGCTGAAATTGAGAAATACTGCCCTGAAAACTTTGTGGATATTAAGGTATGTGCTTGTAAAAGGCTACCTGATACTCAAATATTAGTGACATGTTTCACAAATATTGGTGCAGACAGAGAGAGGACTGGACCTCTGTCCATAACCTTTAGCTCTCTGGGACTGTAGCCAACATAAATATTTTCACTCACATTCTTCAGTCTATACATGCTGTCTGCCTTTGAACTTAGTTTCCTAGCCTAAGCACAATTAGTCAGTCAGGTCAAAGGACTGATTTATTTAAAGTAGAATCCACTCTGTAGGAATCAAGGTATTAATGGCCCCAGTTCCATCTAGATTACATTGGAAAGTCCTGTGTTTAATAAAACTTATTAAGGGACACAATCCAGATTTAGATAATGACTATTTCTGAATAAAATGGATGCAGATAAATGAGTATTTACTATAGTCATCAAAACCTGTTTGCTCACTTACTAGCCTCGTGAGATACAAATCTTGTTCTCATAAATGGCCATGTGGAGCTTCTCTCATACAACGTTACTCCAGCACCCATTTACAACCAAGAAATTAGTACAATACCTGAACGCTCCCCTAATTAGCTTAGGGAAAATTAATGAGGTCCTACTCTTTCTGATGTGTTTTGTATGAATAAAATTATATTTTAGCTGAAAATCTGCAGAGCAGCCAATGCAGTTAATTTCAGCTATATGCACAACAGAGAGGAAAAAGCACACAAATGGTGGTCTCGTGTACACATACATCTCTGCAGTCAGTAAGGTTAAAATAAAATACAGCAGCATTACTCTGCGATGTACCTGGAGGAATGGGATATGTTGCATGTAATAAAATGGAAAATCAGAACAATTCACTATAATAAATTTGTCGCTATGGATATGCATTCCATTTCAAGATCAAGTTAGACTGTTGACGTTGCTGTTGGTGAGTCACTCCTGGACTAAATTAGATGGCATGATAAGTGACCTGCTGTGTCTCATGCTGTGCCATTCCCTCATCTCAGAAAACCCTAGAACGAGAAGCCCAGCAGTGCCAGGCTCTGGTGATCTGGACCGACTGCGATCGAGAAGGAGAGAACATTGGTTTTGAAATAATCCATGTTTGCAAAGCTGGTGGGTGGAGGACTTACTGTTTCATTCTTTGAAATGCTGACTAAAAACATACCTTGTTCAGTAATGTAACTCCAAAGGCTGCTGCTGAATGTTTGCAGTAGATCCAAGTAGAATGCACTGGCTGTGGTGTTGACTGTACCAGGGATGTGTTAATGTAACACATCACCAGCAACCGGGCTACATTTACAGTCCATTGATTTTAATGGCGTCTTGGTGGGTGGAGGCAGCACAACTGGTATGGACAGGGTTAACGTTAGTGAGGGTTTTTTGTCCAACACATTTATTGCTGTCATAGCCAAAATATACAGTTTAAGTTGGACAGAACTTGCAGTCAAGGTGTAAAAGCTCGTCTTGGCTCTCTGTGGTACTGGTGGGTATCAGAAGTGAACACAGAATTTTCTCAGCTGTATTGTAAATACATCTTTCTACCCATACAGTGAAATTCCATCTAGGCTTGCTTAATTGTCACTGGGCCTGTTCACTTCCCAGATGATGTAAAGAGATGAGACGGGGAGTGTGAATGTAGTCACATTAAGATGACCCAGCAGGAGTAACTTAGGTTCTACTCTCTCCAAAGAAGTCAATGAGCTTCTCCCTCTGTCCCTCTCTCTCACTGCTAGAGGCCTTGTAAGCACTTTTCCATTTATGTTATAACTCTAGGCCAGTTTTGGAAGCTGCAGACTGCACTTGTGAGTGCAGAAGGGTGTCATTGGAAACCATCATCTGGATCCTTTTGACGGCAAAGATATAAAAATGGCCCACACTTACTAGATGTGTGTGGTTTTTTGTTGTTTTTTTACTAGATTTACAAGAGTGAAATCAGTGAAACTTACTAGGACATTATAAAGCTTCAGTGGTCTACAAAGGACTTTATTTTTGGATTCCAGATCAGCCTATATATATCGTCTAACTTGAATGGCGTTACTTTGAAAGCTTAAACTGGTTCTGGTTCTACTACCGATAGTTTTAAAGGAAATCACTGAGTATTCAGTCTCTGCCATTGGGTTGAAAATCATGTTTAATCCCTCTTTCTGGTTGACAGTGAAGCCAAGCCTTCAGGTGTTCCGAGCCCGCTTTTCCGAGATCACTCCTCGTGCCATAAGAGGAGCCTGCGAGAACCTCGTCCAACCTGATCAGAACATTAGTGATGCTGTGGATGTCAGACAGGAGCTGGACCTTAGGATAGGTACGAAGCTAGGGTGGGCAGTAGCTAAGTGTTTGCTGCTCTCTAAATCTCTCTTTTAAGGGATTCTGTAAAATTGCCCGGGCAGGTAATTGATTTCCGGGAGCGTTCATTGCCTTGCTATCAATATATAGCTCAACAAAGTGGAGGGGTTAAAGTATCTAAACTCCTCTAGGTTATCGTGTTAGTTCCAGGATAAAGAGCGGGCATCAACCTCTCATTGTTTATTCTTCCAAAGCACAGCAGGTGATAGTGGTTCAAAACATCCGTTTGCATATCCCTGTGACATGAGACAGAAATTTGCAAATGGATCATGCCTTCACTCAGTTGTTTCCAATAAAATAGTTGCTCTTTGAAGGAGCTGTTAGGTTCTTAACTATTTATGTAACACTTGCTGGGCCTCTGCATTTCGTGTTAGTTGAGTAACAGAAACCAAACTTGCAGGTAGTGTGATTACTTTTTAAAATTATTATCCCAACTTTAAAATCCCTTTTTTGTTTTCTTCCAGGTGCTGCCTTCACCAGATTCCAGACCTTGAGGCTCCAGAAGCTCTTCCCCGACGTTTTAGCTGAGCAGTTGATCAGCTATGGTAGCTGTCAGTTCCCAACTCTGGGATTTGTGGTAGAAAGATTTAAAGCCATCCAGGCCTTTGTTCCCGAGGCCTTCTATAAAATTAAAGGTATGTTCTGGGACAATAGTGCAGTGCTCTCAGTGTCTGACAGGGTTCAGCGCTTTTGAAAAGGAAACGAAACATAGCTTTACTGAAAAACATGAATGAGGGAGATGCTTTTGTGTAATACACAAACATTGCTACAGATGTGTTGTTGTTTTTTTTTTCCCCCTTCCCTTGCCGTGGTCATTGAGCAGTTTGGAAGGTTTCCCAAAAGTATGCAAGTTTTCTATGGCCCTCTTTCCTTACCCGTCTAGCCAGTGCAGTCTTACTTTGTACCATCTCTCTGATGTAGTGACCTCCTTTTCAATGCAGTGGCCCATGAACATGAGGACGGCATGGTAGACTTCAACTGGAAGAGGAACCGACTCTTTAACCACACAGCATGCCTTGTCCTCTACCACATGTGTATGGAGGTAGGAAACCTTGTCAAACATATAGGGTCCAGCATCAAACAAGCATTTCTACCTCTTTCCTTCTGGTTGGCAAAAGCATTAGACAGCAGCTGATGCCTCATGGGAACCTTTGAACAGCACTCCATATAGACACTTCAGTTTGATTTTCCTTTCTGCGTGCTCTGTGCTTAGGATCCAGTGGCCACTGTTGTCGAGATTGGGAGCAAACCGAAGAGCAAATGGAGGCCCCTGGCACTAGACACTGTGGTATGTTTGATATGATGATGCTAAAAAGTTGTTTTTTTTTTTAAAAGGAGCATTGAAAATGAGTTTGAGTGACTGTTCAGGTTTGTGCGGCAAATATTCCCATTCTTCTCTGTCTCTTTATGACACAGGAACTCGAGAAGCTGGCTTCCCGCAAGCTAAAAATAAATGCCAAAGAAACCATGAAAATAGCAGAAAAGCTCTACACTCAAGGGTAAGAATTCCAGACCTGGATGTGCTGGAATTAAATACCTTTTACAGAATAGCAGACCTTTAATCAAAAATGGGACAAGCCCACAAGAGGAACGGTGACTGGTTAGCATCCAGTGTGGTTATTCGTTTTTCTTTTTGTCTCTAAGGTACATAAGCTATCCCCGAACTGAGACCAACATTTTCCCCAAAGACCTAAACCTCACCTCTTTGGTGCAACAGCAGACCCAAGACCCCAACTGGGGAGCCTTTGCACAGGGGATTCTAGACCGGGGTGGGCCAACCCCTCGGAATGGGACCAAATCTGATCAGGCTCACCCTCCCATTCACCCCACTAAATATACATGTAACCTGCAGGTGAGTCTAACACAGAGCGGAGTTGAGTCACTAGCACGATTTCTGCTATTGACAATGCACCTTATCAGTGACTGGGTATCATGGTGATTATAACAGACAGGGGCTTGCTGTGCATATATTAGCAAATTGAATTAGACTTTCCATATCTTCAAAGGTGGGTTTATCTCTTGAAAGAGCCTTTCTAAAATATGCTGTCCTGATCATAAATGTTTCTGCACAGAAACCTGGCTGGAAAATACTAGGTGCTATAGAAAATCGAAGCTGGAAATATGCACCTCTTACCCACTTCCAAGCTTTGACTTTTGAAGTCCACATCAGATTTTCAGTGGAGGTTCTCTTTGCTTATCCTAAAACTGTTCACTGCCCCTAGTTACATTTCCTCATTAGTCCCAACACAGAGGAGATGCTGCTTTCAGTGCATACTGGACCTTTTCCTTATAGACACTTTTTTTTAAAAGGCATAGGGACCTAAACCACTTGACAACCTGAAGCAAGTGATGTTTTAAAGTTATGCTTTGTGTTGGGGGGGGGAGTAATTATTATAACACTAAGGTCCCTTTCACGGAAAGATCTTCATTCTTAACAGAGGTGTACAAGTACCTATTAGGTGTATTTTATGGGTGGGAAAACGAAAGCACAGAGGCTAAATGACTTGCCTAACAAGGTTAGTGGTATAGCTAGGAATAGAACCCATGTCTCTTGACTCTTAATCTCTTGCTCTGATCTGTACTTCTACTGGATTCCTCTTGATGTCTTCACTTCTGGTCCCAAGGGACTTGTGTTCTGAAAGAGGGCTCTTAAACCTATATTTGTGTGAGTGTGGTGTCCTTTATTTGGAGAAGACTCCTGACCCTCTTCTCTTCATGTGCGGTCTTAGGGGAATGAACAGCGACTGTATGAATTCATTGTGCGTCACTTTTTGGCTTGCTGCTCTCAGGATGCCAAGGGACAAGAAACAACTGTGGAGATTGACATTGCTAATGAGCGATTTGTTGCTCATGGACTAATGATCCTGGCCAGAAACTATCTGGATGTCTATCCTTATGAGAAGTGGAGTGACAAGGTAACCATCTTGATCAAAGTGTATGGGAGATGGTAAATTGGGGAGGAGTCATTACAAGATGCAACTGGGTTTAATGTTACTCAGTAGTTAAGCTTGCCTTGGCTCCATGCTGATGTGTAAACACTTAAGGGCCAAATTCTGCTGTCAGATTACCTGCAGAACTTCCATTGAGAACTCCCTTGTTCCAATTGTTGTTCTACCCTGAGGTTCATCTCTCACCTGAAGACCTGCAGCTCATTTTGGCAGTTTTGATTGCTCAATTCCCTTCCCCCTCCCTCATTTGACCTCCCGAGGAAGGGACCATGTCACGGGTCTGCATGAGGACCTGATTGTTTTTTTGCAAACTTGGTGCTTTCCCTTCACTTGCCAAAAGAGGTCACTGTTGAACAATGCTGGGCCCACTTTTTCTTCCCAGACATTGAGTATGCTACGCTCAAAATCTGGAGTAAAAGCTGTTAAGAAAGTTGAACAGCAGTATAACCAAGTGGCTGTGCTTGACCAGTTCGTTGGGAAGACAAGGTTGTTGAGAGAGGAATGTCTCCATTCTAATTCTTTAAGTGAGCAGTCTGTGCTTCAGGGTCTAAGGACAAATTTGGTTACTGATGTTTCAGAGCAGAACAGTTGTATGGCTGAATGCTTAAGGATGTAGGGGAAAGCAAGCAAACTCTCACCCTCAAACTCTTTGGATTTGTGTGGTATCTCTTTAAGACCGAGTCCAGCCTTGGAATTGGTAGCAGTTATGAATCTAAAAGCTGGTGAACAGGCTCCTGTCTGTGTTCCCCAGGTAATGAGACATGAGTCTCCTGCAGAACAGTACAATGCAGTACCCCTAGACCCACGCCTGCTTTGGATTTTTAAATTCTATTAAACAAATGTTGCAGAAGGTTGTTTCATTGGAGTTTGTACTTCTCTCTGTCCTTCAGGTTCTCCCAGTGTATGAGAGAGGGTCTCGCTTTCAGCCCACCACAGTCGAGATGGTGGATGGGGAGACCAGCCCACCCCAACTCCTCACGGAAGCTGATCTCATTTCACTCATGGAGAAACATGGCATCGGTCAGTATCTGCATCATATGGGACTGTGTGACCTCATGCTGTCTTTAGCAGAATGGAGTTGGTATACCTCTTCCCCCTTTCGTGGTCCTCTGTTAAATCTGTAGCTGTAATGGTCTCTCTCTTCCACCAGGTGGAGAATTCTCTAAATACAGCTGATACAAGATAAAAGACATTGTGTGGACACTTGCATTCCCAAAGTAATGGAAGGGGGAAGATCTAAAGGCCAAGTCTGGAGTCTATATAGGACTCTGCAGATTGCAGTTTAGCTCACTGGAGATACAACTTTACTTCCCATCTCAGTCTGTTTAGGGCCCAGTTGTGCCCTCCCAGGCTCCCTTACAATTGGCATTGGAGTCAGTGGGGGTTGAGGGCAGCATGGGCCTGCACTTGCCCATTGTGATAAATTTGCGCCTGTATTTAGCATCCCAAGTCGCTACATTAGTAAATATCAGCTTGTAGAGCCCCGATGGTTTGTTCATGCCAGCTATTAAATGACTGCACAATGACTTTCAGGGACTGATGCCACTCACGCCGAGCACATCGAGACCATCAAGTCACGGATGTACGTGGGGCTTACTCCAGATCAGAGGTTCCTTCCGGGGCACCTGGGCATGGGGCTGGTAGAAGGTAAGGATGTTGATTGTAATTAGGAGGGCAAATGCCTTTGCTATCCCTTCCTTTCACTTAAAGCAAGGTATCGTTCCTCAGGCTACGATTCCATGGGCTACGAGATGTCAAAACCTGACCTTCGTGCTGAGCTGGAGGCTGATCTGAAGCTGATTTGTGAGGGGAAGAAGGACAAATTTGTGGTGCTGAGGCAGCAGATTGAGAAGTACCAGAAAGTCTTCACTGAAGCCATGGCCAAAGCCAACAAGTGAGTATCAGGAAACCCCACGCTTTGTCTCTGCAGTCTCCCAGAACAGGAGCCAGGAAAGTAGAGGACTTAGCTTCATGTCTGGGGCTCTGATCACGTCAGAGCTTATTTCCATGACGTGCATAGGTGTTTCCAACAGGAGGCATGGAGTCTGAATGCTGATGCTGTGTGCCTGGTGGGCAGCTTTGGAGCTGGTGTCGGAAGGTGCCAGTCTGTGCTGACCTCTGGAGTTGCACCCACACCATGACTGAAATGGACGCATTTTTGTCCTCATGACGTTCCTAAATGGACTTATTGTGAAGTTCGCTAGAGCCCAGCTGCAGGAGCAGCTACTCGCCCACCATCTCCGTCGTATGGAAAATGGGAGCAAATGTAAATGCTCCTGGCAGAGGGAACCAATGCGACTGTGTGTGGTTCTTTCCAGGTTGGATCAGGCTTTATCTCAGTATTTCGGAGAAGTAAGGGCACTTGAGCAGCAAGAGGAGATCTACCCAGCAATGCCCGTTTCCATTCGGAAATGTCCACAGTGCAACAGTGACATGGTCCTGAAGAGCAAGAAGAATGGCGGGTCAGTGATCTCTGTTAAGCTGACGACAGCTCGGTGTGTTGATGTTGTGTGGCTCCCTTGTAGCTCAGTGTAGGGTAGAGCACTCACCCAGCCCTTCTCCCCCTCACAGGGCATCTGAACTACAATGACAAGGGGTGTGGTTATGCCACTGCCCTGTGCCTCCAGGGCCCTGGGCATAAGGCCAAAGTTCAGATGCCATGAACGGTAAGAGCTGTGCATACCCAGTTGAGCCGCAATTCTGGAAGCACATGATAGTTTTTATAAAACAGCCTATTTATGCTTGTCTTTAACAGTGGGTTGCTGATCCTTGTCCCATAAGGTGTGTAGCTGCAGGTGGAATGGCTGATGAGTTCTCTTGATTCTTCTTCTTCCTCATACTAACCCTTTACTCCTCCACAGCTTTTATCTGGGCTGCATGAACTATCCTAACTGTAAAGCAGCTGTGTGGTTTCCTGAATCTGTGCTGGAAGTCAGCAAGGATGACAGTGTTTGCGCTGTGTGTAAACCCCATCCGGTTCATAGGTGAGTATCATTCGTTACATACAGACACACACAACTGCCCTGTCCCGTGATGGTCTGAGGAGGATGATTCATCTGGCTATGGTCGCTTTAAAAGCAACATTGACTGGCCTCCAAAGCAGTGCAGTCCATTCCTCCTAGACTGGAAGAATGATGGGTGCAGCACCAGACCAGGAGGGCAGGTAGAATAGAATAAGCATGGTGGGACCTCCATGTCTTTGCTGGAACCTTGAGAATCAAGAGGGGGAGAACTCTGATCTGAGATACGGATTTTTTCATTTAGGCTGAAATTTAAGTTCAAGCGAGGTAGTGTTCCACCCCTGCTGCCACTGGAATTTGTTGGCTGTATTGGAGGTTGCGATGAGATGTTGAGAGAGATCTTGGACCTGAAATATTTACAAGGACCATCCAGACCGGTACAGTCAGTCAACCGGCCAGCTAACTACCTACAAGTCAACCAGTCCCTTAACCGCATGGCCAGCTATGAGAATGGTCACATGAGGCCTACCACAAACCCTGGTGTAGCAAGGGCACCCAGAGCTGCTAGTCATCCAGCTCCTGCTGCTGCTGAGAACAATGCAGTGGTGTGCAACTGTAGGGAGGAGGCAGCATTGCTCACGGTGCGTAAAGAAGGGCCCAACCAGGGCAGGCAGTTCTATAAATGCAGTGCCGGCAGCTGCAACTTCTTCCTCTGGGCCGATCAACAATCAGATGATGGAAACAGCGTAACCCACAGGAGCTTTGCTGCACCCCCCGATTCCTTGGGTGAAAGGCCTCCAGGAAGCTTCAGGAGCCTTGGAGGAGGAAGAGGTCTGGGCCGCTATGGAAGCAATGGTTTTGACTCGGGAGGAGGGGGCAGTGGCACGATGTGTAAGTGCGATCAGCCGGCCATCACACGCACAGTCCAAAAGGAGGGACCCAATAAAGGGCGTCAGTTCCACACCTGCCCAAAGCCGAGAGAGCAGCAGTGCGGCTTCTTCCAGTGGGTGGATGAAAACGTGGCCCCAGGTGAGGATGGGCTTGTGCTCGGAGTTGGGGTTTGGGTGGGATGTAATGGCTGGGGGCTGTGTGTTAAAGCTGAACTGAAGGGAGATATTGGGCACCCCTCAGGCACATTCTTCAAAAACTTCAGATAAAAACAGGAAAAGGACTGCAGAGCTACAGAACTTGGCAGAGGGACTCGGGCTGCTGTAAGGTAACTCGTCTGAAATGCATTAGATTTGTCCTTTAAAGAACTGTCCATTTAGTCTAAAAATCTTACCTGGTTCTTTGTAACAATAAGGAAACTCAGAATTCTGTCTTAAATTGCTGTCCCTTTGACTGAGCTAGAGCAGGGTATGTGACAGGTACCCCGATACAATTTAGCCCGGAACAGATTTATTCAGGTAACGGGACTTCTCACGGCTGGCTGTGGTAAGCTGCGTGGGTATTCATTTCAAAGGCACAGTTCAAGGCACAGAGCTCTTGACCTTTCCTAACCTTCATAGGTTGGGGAATGTGCTGCCAGCTGGAAATACCTGTTTTCAGGAAATCTGTTTCTGAGTGGATGAGAACTTGAAAAGGGAGTGGGCATCAATTTGGTGCTTCTGTGCCCTCTGCTGGCACTGGAGCTGCACTTCATCCCACCACCTCTGTTTAAGCTCCATTAAATGTGGATCATCCTCCCTCTTGTATTTCTACTTAATGGGAAGAGCTAAAACTGCCAGGTAGGGCAGCATCAAACCTTCCTCAGAGGGACAACTGAGGGAATCAAATGTTAAAGGGATACAGTTGGCTATTTTTAAAACTTTAAATCCTATCTGGAATCCTTTTATTCCTTTTTTATTTTTTTTAAAAGGGTTTTTTTTCTGGTTCCCTTTTATTCTTAATGGTCTCTTCAGCAACAGAGAAACTGACCGTTCTAAAGGGGGGAATGGTGAAAGTGACTATTCCTGGAGTGCTGGCAAATTACAAAGTAGGAGGAGCTGAAAAAAGATGTTTGTACAACTCATTTCAATTATAGTAGGTACAGAAAGGTTTTTTTTTTAAAAAAGGGACTCAAGTATTTAATGTGACCCTTAAATATCCAATTTTTTTTTAAGCAAACTTAGGGGGGAAAAGTGAAATTAGCTGAAGTCAAGTCAACTGTATTATTTTTGCTGTTTACAGTTTGGACTTTGTATAGTTTAAACTAATTACTGAGGTAGCTTCCCATTTTGATCTCGTGCACTAGCCCAGAGCTGCAAGATGCTGCCCGAGAGCATATAAATCCAAACAGAACAGATGCATCTTTAATTTCTTGAACACTTTTGAGTAGTGGGATTAATAAAACATTTAAATGGACCCAAATTCCCTGGCCATGTCCCCTGCATCTGGACTTGTCATTCTTCCCCTATTTCTGTGGCTCACATGGTGTTAAACTGCTTAGAACCAACTGTCTGTCTCTCTCTCTCTGTAGGAACTGCTGGAGCCTTCTCTTCAAACCAATTCAGGAGCGACGGGCACTTAAGAGGGTCAGGAAGCAAAGCTAAAAGACCAAGTAATCTCTCTTCTGAAAAAGGACCTACTCCCAAGAGACAACGGACCTGTGGCATTTGCCACCAGCTTGGTCACACCAGGAAGACATGTCCTCAGGACCACTGAGGAAGGACAGTAGATGGGATGCTCTTGTAGGAAACGCTGAAAAAGCCAGTCCTGAACTGCTCCAGGAGTGGCTGGCTGTAGAGATGCAGTGGATTTTAAAAGTAGAATGTCTCTGGGGCTTGTGTTCAAACCACTTTCTGGAAATGTGGCTAAAGCAGGTCTGCTCTTGGTGGTGACCAGCACACTCCACTATGCCTTGGGAAGTTTCATTCTTACTTATTCAGACACTGGGCTATCTTCTAAAGGAGACTCAACTACTGCTGCCATTCCTTGGTCTAGTATTCTGTGGGCTATTTTGTAAACACAGGCAACGTGTTTAGAAACCCAAAAGACTAGGTCCCTTCTCAGATAATGCTTTGGACAAAAATACAGCTGGTTGCTGGGGAGTGAGAGAGGCTTTTCCCAGAGCTGCAAACCCCAAATCTCTCCACAGCCACTATTCTCCAAGGCCCTTCTGTCTAGGAAATAGTGGGGGGCTAAAAGGAGTAGCACTGAAGGAATTGGGAGGAAACCTTTTACACACACTGCTGGAGCAGCTGGTGTGGTTTGTTTGAAGACCAGGGAGCAGTTAGGGATGATGCTGTCCAGGAAACCATCTCTGTTGATGGTTGTGAAACAGTTTCTTGCTTTTCACAGGGTGGGATTTGATATTTTAAGTTACCCTTCCAGCTTAGGGTTAGTCAGTCAGTATTTCCTTACACCCCTGACTCTTGCCTCCAAAGGAGAATTAACAGCAGAGAAAGTAAAGCCTCAATCCCTTGCCCTGGAGAGGGAGCTTAGTGCAAGTGCTCAAACCTGAGAACCTTCACATAGGCTGATACTGAATTTAGAATCCAGCTACTCCTTGGACACTGTGAGCAAGGGAACTTAATGAAGCTGCTAGCTAATGCAAATTGTTTTGGTCAGATTGAAGTGCCTTTTAATAAAAAGGAGAACTCTTTATTTTACTTAAGCTCTGTGTTTTAAATTATGAAGGAATGGTGTCACTATCTCCCCCCTCCTTACTGCCTCTTGCCTAAATAAGTTGACCGTAGGCTCAGCTGAAAACTCTCTTCCTAAAAGCAGCTGTTTCCACCACTCCCCACCTCAGCTATTCACAGGAACAATGTGGCCACTTGCTGGGCAGTAAATCCAGGGAGCTTTATTTAGAAGTGATCTACAAAAGGAAAAAAGCCTGATCTTGTTCCCTGCTGGCTGCTTTATTGTGTTTTCCACAGTCTAAAGCATTAAACAAAATGACATTAACAAGCAGTTGAAAGTTGAATGAAAGGGGATTCTGAGTCAAACTATTCTTTCTTCCTTCCTCCAAACTGTTAAAAGGTGTTAAGTTTATTAGTCTGTACGTAATCACCTGCAAAACAAGAGTTGACTTGATATTGCTCAGGAAAGTAGGAGTTCAGGCTGCCTTTACACTAGGTTTATATACCCTTTTCTGCTGTGATGTATAAAGTCCTTTGGCATTCAACATGCAGCTTGCCTGTACCTCTGAAGACTCCCTCTACCCCCTCTGGTAGCTAGTGGATCTGTTTAGAAGAGAGCCTTGATTTCCCTTTCCTTAGCAGGCACTGCAAATGAAGCTCTAGAAATACAGAAACAGGAATCCCTTTGTTAGTACAGAGTAGAGGCAGAAGGTTCAGCAGACAGGAAGGAAAAAAGCAAAAATACTTGCTAGACGTGACTTGAGTCAGAGAAGCTGATCTGATCAGTTATAGGTAGACCTGGTTGCATTATGCTCACCCAGGAACTGGGGAGTAACTCTACTGAAACCCATGGAGTTCATCCTCAGAGAGCCAGTCCCATTTTAAAATGCTTGGGAATGAGGGCAGGGGAAGTGTCCTTCCTCAAACTGAATTATAGCAACTTCCCCACCTTCAGACAACTTTGCAGTAATTCTCCTGGGATCAGGGCAAAATACAAAGGAAGGTCAACAGAAATACCATGTAACATTCTATTTTACTTCTCTGTCCCTCACTCCTACTGTTAGGAGCAGCTGTGGCCTAAAAATACATCCCCGACCTGCTGGCTAAAATCAAAGGATTAAAAGAGGCTTTGTAGGGCAAGCGTTGAGCTGGCTGAACACTGTAGCAGAACTTTAGTCATCACTGTTATAACTACGGTAGCAGTAAGCTGGCTGCAGTCTATTCACCCACAGAAGCAAGCCTCTGCTGCTTATTGCCACACAGCTAAAACACGCTCAGCATGATCTCTTATCAGTTTCACCGCACAACACAAAGTGTGGTTTAAAGACAGTGTCCCCATTTGGCCAGCCAAGTACTTCAATTGTCAGAGCACTATACACGCATTCAGCTAAAGGGAACGTAAGAGCGAGCGCAGACCGTTTTGAAACCCTAGTAGCACGTACAGGAATCTTGTTCTCCAGGAAAACTAAGGCAGCAAGAAATGCCTTTTACGCTACAGCTCATCATGAAGTAGAATTAAAGGCCTGAGTCCCTCAATTCAAACTGCCGTTTCCTGAGTGAAATCTCCCCTCAGGGTGAAATCTGTGAAGGGGCTGGGGGAGAGTGATAGAGTTGTACTATCTTTAAAGCAGCAGGGAGTCATCCTCTGGTAGCGAGGGCCATAAGTACCCAGATAGGCAGAGCCAATGCTGTTATCCAACACAAGACACCCATTCCGCAGTGAGGTTTTATTCTCGTCACTAACATGGTTTAGTGCCTACAGATCAAGTAGTCTTCAGATTAGAGGAAATCACAGTGCATTGAGAAATAGATTATTCTCCCCCCCACAAAACACCATCTCTGCAGAGAAAACTAAACACCAGTAGATACTCACATTAAAAGGCTGCAGGTTTATTTTCTACCCATAGTGTGCAAAACAGGCATGGTTCTTAATTCACGAGAACAGTCAGAAAATGTATTTTTAGTATTTGAAATAGAGCTGGTACCAAAGTAAATCTGTGAGCAGCAATACAAAACCAACTCCTTCTTAACAGGAAAACAAACATAAAACCACTTCAGCTCTTGCTAACAGGAAGCCTTCTGCTTAAAGCATCGTCCCCATCCTGCCCCTTTCTGGGGTAAGCGGAGTCTTACTGGTGACCTAGAAGGGGCAGGATCGCTAGATAGCAGCAACATATGCATAAAAACAGTTGAATCTGAAAAGCTGGAGTGGGGACTGTCAACATGATTCATTTTTAAAGCAGAGGGGAACTTGGGGACGACAGCAGTAGCTACAGCATTGTCCTAACTTGCAGCCAGGCTACCATCTTGTGTGTGTCCAGTTGTAGCAAGATTCAGGATCACTTAGTTCCATCTATACCGAAAGGCTTTGTGGAAACAACCCTGTAGGACCCATCTCTCTCCCTCAATCATCACCACCCTTAATCCCGCTGTGGAGCTCCCGCTGAAGTTTGTAGCAAAAAGTGCATAAGGAGGGAGAGTGAAAACATAAAAAAAAAAGACTCACAATCGCGTCCTGAACCCCTATTATTGGAGCTCACGTTAACGGAATGAGCAACACCGGTTAGATTTAGCTTGTCCTGTGGGGCAGCTGCACTCGTAACACTGAAAGTGCGTCAGGAAAAAGCAGATGGGAGCTGACTGGCTATGGCAATATCCCATGGTGCATGATCAGTTGATACTGATTCTCTCCTCAGGCCTGTCCCTTCATGCTGCCAACATCCTGGGTTTGCAAATACATACCAGGTTCCAACACAGCCCCCCAAGAAGTTGAGAGCCTGGCTCTTTAAGAGTGAATCTTGTGCTCGTGAAAGGGGCTGGACTGAGAGCCCTGAAGACAAGTCCAGTTTATACACAGCCAAGGTACAGGACAAGCAGTGGCAGTGTAAGGTTCGCCTTGGTCTGCAGGGCCTATCTCCAGGAACAAGGGGTAATTCAGTTCAGTTTCCAGGCCCATTCAGTCCTGGGCCTCATCGTGCCAACTGTGATGGCAGTTTGGTAGGGACACTAGTTCACTAGGAACTGGAGGGAGACCAAACTCACTTCACCCAGGCCTCACCACTCAATAGATGGTACCTGACTTCTTGAGACTACAGCCATGGGCTGGATTGGAAGTGGCGAGACCTGGTGGTGATAGGCTCCAGATCCCATTTCCCATCCCTTTACTCAGGCACCTTGTGTCGAAAAAGTGAATACTTCGTTCACTAAGTGCAAGGATTTCACCTGGTAGCGACTAGGAAGTGAGAAGCTTTGCAATCCACTCATCTTGGAGAAGTGGATGCAGAGAAGCACAAAAAACCTACAATCAGGATCTCCCAGGCTCACAATTCATTTATCGACACATTCCTGCAACAAGAGGTCTGGCTGAGATACAGCACTGTAGAGTGCATACCCCATCTCATCTATCTCCTCTTCCAGCAGCTCGCAGAACAAGTTAATCTGACTGTTGAAATAGCAGGGGAGGAAGCCTGTCTCCAGGTAGCCAACCAACGATTCGAGCACGTGCTGGAACCTCGCAGCCAGGGCTTCCTCTGCCCAGTCTGATTCAGCTTCACTCAGGTGGAGAAGGACATGAGTCAGGTGGCTGCCAGTCAGTTTGCTCAAGAAGGGATGGTTTTTACAGACGCCTTTTAGGATTTTGAGGCAGCACCGCCTGGCTCCAGAGTCTGCAGCATCCAGATCTTTAAGCTTGGAGACCTCAGACCTATAAAAGCTTTGTCGCCAGAGGTTTCCCACGAGTCCTTTTGGAGGCATGGCAAGAAGAACCTTATCCCCAGCTTCTGTCACTGGGCAGAGGGTTATGTTCAGCTGGGTCTCGTAATGCGTAACCTCCAACTTCAGCTCCTCAGAAGCCACCACGGGTCTGATGAGGCACTCCAACATGCTGCCGATGGCAGGCCAGTTGACGGAGGCCACCAGCATTTTATGAAGCACCTCATTGAGCACGTTGGAGGAGAGGTACCCGCCTACTATGAATCTGTCCCAAGGGCTGCTCCCACGAGGGAAGTACTCCAGGTCAGTCCGCCTGATCATCCAGAACTGGGGGTCTTGTACAATGGTGTCCTCGCCTGGGATGAGGCTCCAGAGCGTGGTTTCAAATACCAAGGGCAGCATGAAGCAGACATGGTCAGCAGCAACAACCTGGAGGTCGTCGCAGAGGGAACCACTGAGGAACATGCTGCCGAAGGGCAGTTCTGGGCACTTGTTTTGCAGGAAGCTCTGCAGTTCAATGCAGATGTCCTTTGCCAGCTGCTTACCCAGGGCCACGTCCGTCTCTGGGATGGTGACATGGTTTCTGTAGTAAGAGAGGAGTTTCTCCTGGAACGTGAGACAAAGCAGAGTCCTGGATTCTTCTTGGGGAGTCTCCGGGGAGGTGGGATGGCCATGAGGCTCAGCGGCTGGGAAGGGAATAAAGAGATGTATTAGAGAGTCAATGCTTCCAGAGGGGGCACTGTAAGTACAAAAAATAATGATCACCATCATCGGAGCTGGAGACCAAATCTGTACTCAGAACAGCAACAGCATGAGCAAGGGCAGTGCCAGCTTCCCCCATGCCAGCTGCATCCGACACGTCTCATTCCTGACCTGGAAGGATCATCAAGGCTTTAGCTTGATATCCAGGGTCATCCAATCCTTGGCCTCTCAGCTGAGACTGCCAGCAAAGTACCAGTGAATGCTCTGCAGTTACACAGCACCTTTCACTCAAAGATCACAACTAAGCCCTACGACCATGCCGGGACAGGGATTACCCTCATATGTCAGACTGAAAAGCCACAGTAGGAAAGACTTCGTGACTTGCCCTGGGTCATCGATTCAGTGCCAAAGCTGGAAATGAGACCCAGGTCTCCTGACTCAATCTGGTCCTTTAGAGACTCAGGGTACGTCTGCCTGCCGTAAGAGACATGCAGCTGGCTTGGGCCAGGCTGACTCGGGCCAGGCTGACTCGGGCTCACGCTACGGGGCTACAGAATTGCAGTGTAGACACTTGGGCTCAGCCCGGAGCCTGGGCTCTGGGACCCCCAGAGGGAGGACGGTCTCTGAGCCCGAACCTCTACCCTGCAATTTTATAGTCCCAGGAGCCTGGGTCAGTTGGCCCAGCACAGATGTCCCCTCAAGTTCCACAATGGGGGCTCTCTACCCTGGTGGCTTTGATTCAGGCACACCCCATTAGAAACTGGATAAAACCACCACAAAAGCTCTTGGGGGCAGTCACTGTCAGTTCTGTGTTCGTACAGCACCTAGCACAATGGGGACCTGGTCTGTGACTGGGCTTCTCCAGGCTACAATACTACAAGTGAGTGAGGGATAGCTCAGTGGTTTGAGCATTGGCCTGCTAAACCCAGGGTTGTGAGTTCAATCCTTCAAGGAGCCATCTAGGGCAAAAATTGGGGACTGCCCCTGCTTTAAGCAGGGGGTTGGACTAGATGACCTTCTGAAGTCCCTTCCAACCCTGATATTCTATGAATAAGTAATTTATGGAAGCCAATGACAGAAGCAGTGACTTGCAATCACTGCCAGATGGGCTGGCTTTGAACAGGCACCTAGATGAGAAGAGCTCCACATTCCATGACCACCATCCGCTTGATGCCTCAGAGTATCTTAGTATCTACACCGACTACCTGGCTGATGCTCCAAGCAGTCTAGACCAGCATCCCACAATCCGGCCAGCTCTCTCATTTCTGGATTAAAATACGCCCCATCTGGTCTAGATGGCAAGGAGACTCAGGAGTGAATGTAACCATCTCTCCCCTGCTAAAGTGATGTGGAACCAGCTGTGAACTGTGCCATCCGCCACCCACTAGCCAGCCAGCTGTGTGGAACACACTGGGCCAAATTAATCACTGGTGTAACACCCCGATGCCAAACAAGAAGCCCATGGAGACGAGTCAGCGTGGCTAGCCGAAAAGGGTAGGCAAGGACTGGTCCATGACAGGAGACAGGATGAGTTCCCCAGGAGCCAGAGGATGGAGGAGTTCTCGTATGGTCGTGTAGTGTGACTTAGGGAACAACAATCAGTACGAAAACAAGAGGTTGCCTAATGGCAACAACATGCAGTGAACACCTAGGACAGGTGTTTTAACCCTGTCTAGAACTTGGACACTAGGAGTAAGGAGACGCAGCATTGATCCTGACCTTGGGCAGGAAGGGTCGCAGATGGGGACAGCAGAGACTTGCTAAGATCTGCCCGGCTTTGCTTCTTTGGAGGCTTTGGCACCGCCTTAATCAAGCTCAGATCTTGCCAGCTCTCCTCGATGGACTTCTGCTCTGCCTTAGCATCGTCCTCGTCGGGCGAGCTGGTGGCTCGGTCTATCAGCTGTGGGAGCAAATGCAAGAATGAAGGTTCACAGCTGCGTCACTGCTCTTACCAGTGGTCATCTCCGACGGACTCACCCCAGCTCTGCTGCCAAAGCATCCATCCGTCCAGAAGTGGATTGCTCTAGAACAGTTTTATTTAGTTTTCATGCAAGTTTTTACTGCCCATGAACTACTCTCAGCTGCCAGCACTACAGAACAAAGAGTATGGACGGCAAGCAGCAATGCAGCGCCCCGTACACTGCCCCACACCGGATGCAGAGGGAGCATGTCTAGACACGCAGAGGGTAACATGAGGACATGTATCATAGATTAATGGGTTGTGTAGACTGATGGGCTTGTTTCAGAGCTCAGCTGTTCTTCCCACTTGTGAATGTTACAGGGGATTTGCTGTGTCTTAGTCTAACTATAAGACATTAGAATTTCCACACCAGACGAACAGAGACGTTAGACAAATCAGAGAGCGCTTCTGTCGGCGGTGAACATGTAGATACAGCACAGTCTTTCCTCTCCCTTTGAATCCTCGCTCCTTATTCTTAATCAGAGTGGATTAAAAAAATGGATTAAAAAAAATCAGATTTTCCTTAGTTTAAATGAAAACAAGGATGATTTTTTTTAAAATAAATCAATTTAAAACTAAATTTGAAATTGGCAACCTATGTTAAGGCCTAAACTTCTTATGATCATTTAAATTAAACACCATAAATAATATTAAGCAGTACATATTTGCTGCCAAGTTTTAAAAAAGGTCAATTCACTGCACTGATGGAAGTCTCTGGCCTAGAGCCAGAGTCTGATGAAGTGCTAAACCACTTTTGACAGCAGTAGCCTCTTCTACAGACTCAGAGAAAATATTTTCTTTATTTCAGTTTATTCAATTAGTTCAGTTCAATGATTAGTTCATTCAAAGATGAGCCACCAACTGGAGCTGAAAAACCAGGAGAGCTTCAATCTATGGATGAAAACTAGGTGTGAGGACCTAAAATCTTGAAGGATGCAGTGGCCAGAAATAATCAGTTCAAGTCACTAACTACAGTTAATACTTCTTTTGTTTAATACATCACTTAATTTTAAATGCAAAATATGTATCCAGCACATTTACGGTAGTTTTAATTCATAAAAATTTAAATGCTGGTTTTGTGCATTTTAACTGAATTTGTATGTCAATCCAAATGGGATTGGAATTTGACCCAAACAACAAGTAAAAAGATTAATCTACTAAAGATGGAATGCATCATTCACCACTTTCTAACATACAAAATCTAAGTTATGCTATAGAATTGCTTAAATCAGTGGTCCCCAACCTTTCTTGTGGGAATAGCAATATGCTATTCCCACAAGACCGTGGTGGGCGCCGGACACCCCGCTGCCGAATTGCCGTTGCCAAGAAACGGCAACGCTTCTCGGCGGCGGGGTGTCCTGTGGGCGCACAAAAATGCCCCGGAGGGCGCCACGGCACCCGCGGGCACCACGTTGGGGACCCCTGGCTTAAATAAATGTGTATAGATACAATGTATCCTCCTGGTTAGCAAAAAAAAACCCACTAAATATACCTAAACTGTAACTGCTAAATTTAGTTGCAAATCAACGTAAAAACACACAGTTAGCAGCCAATGAGAATCAACTTTTCTTTAGGGAAATAACTAGACAGTACAAATGCAAACCATCATTAAAATCAGTCATTTAAATCTCTTTGATTGAAAACAATTCACCCTGTTCTAAATGAGAAAAATCTTGCGGTCCTGTTTTTTTGTTTGTTTGTTGAGGAAACCAAACGGTTTTCTTCCTTTTAACAGAAAGCCAAATCGCCTTCATAGGCAGAGTTCAGCAATATTTCAGCATCCCAGGCTGGGAAGAATGATGGAGACAAGTCGCTTTCTCTCCCTTGCCCCTTGTAGTAATGCTCCTCCCTCAAAAAATACACATAACAGGCTCTGTGATCTTTGATCACATAGATATCACATGCAGAGCTTCTACTGGCCCAGATCACAGACTCTACTTAGATGAGGCCAAAGACTGTTTGGAAAGAGAGACACATACAGAAGGTCTGCTGCATTGATGTAGCTAGGGTGGTTTTGGGAAGGATGCATTGCAAGGTCTTAATCCCTTGCAATCTGGGAGTGTCGCTCTTTTGTTAATAAGGGACAGCTACTTAAGTTCTTAAGTCCCAATGCAGAAGTCACAGCTCGACAAGTGTGAACAGGACATTAGTCACTAGTCATGTTCCAGAGGGAACCCAGGCTTACCCGTTTCACCACCAGAGTTGCGATGGCCAGCACAGCAGCACCCCCCACCCCAAGCACCAGCCTGGCGTTGGCCAACAGGAAGTCAACAGCACTGCCCAGCCCGTTGTCGTCCCGCCTCTTCCCCCTTTTATGAACCAGCTCAGCCATGTTCAACCTGCAGAGGAGAAAGAAATATGCAAGGTGAGGAGCCCAGGCTGGGGTCCAAGGTGGCTTTGTGGAACCATTTGAGGGTACTGAAAATCAGGGACATTTTTCACACAAGAGCATCTACTAGTTTGTGGAACAGCCTCCCCAGGGAAGGGACGGATGGTCATTAGCTGGGACATTTCATAGAATCATAGAAGATTAGGGTTGGAAGAGACCTCGGGAGGTCATCTAGTCCAACCCTCTGCTCAAAGCAGGACCAATCCCCAACTAAATCATCCCAGCCAGGGCTTTGTCAAGCCAGGCCTTAAAAAACTCCAAGGGTGGAGATTCCACCACCTCCCTAGGTAACCCATTCCAGTGCTTCACCACTCTCCTAGTGAAACAGTTTTTCCTAATATCCAACCTAGACCTACCCCAGTGCAACTTGAGACCATTGCTCTTTGTTCTGTCATCTGCCACCACTGAGACCAGCTGAGCTCCATCCTCTTTGGAACCCCCCTTCAGGTGGTTGAAGGCTGCTATCAAATCCCCCCTCACTCTTCTCTTGTACAGACTAAATAAGCCCAGTTCCCTCAGCCTCTCCTTGTACGTCGTGTGCCCCAGTCCCCTAATCATTTTCGCTGCCCTCCGCTGGACTCTCTCCAATTTGTCCACATCCTTTCTGTAGTGCGGGGCCAAAACCTGGATGCAATACTCCAGATGTGGCCTCACCGTGCCAAATAGAAGGGAATAATCATGTCCCTCGATCTGCTGGCAATGCTCCTACTAATTCAGCCCAATATGCCGTTTGCCTTCTTGGCAACGAGGGCACACTGCTGACTCCAATGTAGCTTCCTGTCCACTGTAATCCCCAGTGCAGCCAAATCGAGACTAGAGAAAGAAGGGAACAGACGCAGTAGATCTCTTTAGTCTTTGATAGCCTCTTCATACTCACCTTCCTGGGTCTACATAATCGCACCTCCATCTCCCCTCGGCCTTATCAACACCTTCTTACCACTCTCAGCTCCATGCCCTCCCCCTGCCAAACCTGGAATTGCCCCCAAGTTGCTATAACAGCCCCAATAACCAGCACTTGGTGATCAGAGGAGAAGTCCTCCATTTAACATGTATCTGCTACAGTGAGAACATTGAGTCCTTCCTCTACAGGTTACTGAACCCAGCCCTGAAAACGTGACAGGGACGGGAGGAGAGATAATTAAACAAAGATGGATGTTAACGGATGTCCTCCCCTGTTTCTCTTACACAGAGAAAGGGAGATATTTGGTGCAACAGGATTTTCAGACTCTTGTAATGGAAACTTAACTGAGACTCACATTCAGTTTCTAGACAACATCTTTGCTCTAGGACGGTAGTTAGAGCAGGGGGCTGGGATAGGAGTCCAGAGCACTAGTGACTCATTGCAGTACCACGATCAAGTCCCGGGCCCCCTGTGACTCTGTTTACCCAGAGGTATGTTGTAAAGTGCTTTTCAAGCTACAGATGTAAGGAAGCAGGCATAACAGAGTATCATTATAAAGCATTGGCTGAAGCCCCGACAGGATTCCCTTAAAGATACAGTGCAGGGGATTGTCTAAGATTGCTCAAGCAGCTTAAAGTCCATTCAAGATAAAGGCACCTCGCACTGCCCTTCACGTGGAGATTCTGCTTCCTTCAGCCAGTGAACAAAACAAGGCTGAAGCTCCTCCAGCAGCATTGGCAATCAAGCAGCTGCCTTGTCCTATTTCCACCATGCCTTATGTCCATCCTCTTAGTTTAACGTTGCAATCCTCCCCTTTCCAAGCTGCAGGGCCACACGGGCATTATTTTCACCCCACAGCCAGCATTGGAGACCACTGCGCACATCCCTTCACAGGCCGAGCCCTACTCCTTTCCTACTGCTGCTTCGCCGCAACCAAATTATTAGATCCTGCAACACTGGGAGCGTACAATTCTGCTGGTGAACTCCACAGCGTAGACCTCCCCTCCCCTGTAGTTTGAAGCCCACACAGCGTCTGTGTCCATTGCTCACAGGGCAGGCACAGCTCATGAGTAATGATCCCACAACGGCTCAGTTTCACTGTGTCACTATGGGAACAGGAGAGATGCAAATCAACAGTTTATGGGTGGCTGGGATCTCAGGCTATTCAGGGCTCAAAATCTAGTTCCCCGCCGCAGTTCCTGCTTCAGAACACACGCACCACAGGGCAGCGCGCCTACTGGCAAAGCGGGCGCTCCGGTGCCAAGCCCCTCATATCAGCATGCACCGCCCTCACCAGCAGGCAGTCACCGAATGCCAAGCGGGGCTGGATCAAGGAATCAACAAGGCTATGAACACGTAGCAGGCTCACCAAGGTAACCGGCTTAAAGAGCAGAAATGAGTCTATTAGTCCCTCAAATATACGGTGTTTATGGGAGCAGGCAGCATGTCCCTGAATACGCTGGACGGAGCTTGTTTTCTACAGAGAAGAAACAAGATCGCGGCCCCCTGCGTTTGGCACAGAATGTCCCCCTCTCTGTCTGGAGATGATCTGTCACAAGCTACAGGTGGCTGCCCTGAAGCATTAACCTGCAATTAACTAGCACGCCCCATGCAAAACAAAGTTAATATTAAGCCCCAGCATCGCTCCAGCAGGCAAGTACCCCCCACTCCCCCAATCTGCCTGCTTGCAGATAAAACAGGCACAGCAAGCTGAGTGGCTCAAATGCACACAACCACGGAAGCTGCAGAGCTAGCTACACAAGCCAGCCTTCCTGCTCCAGCCACTAGACTGCACTTCCGCTGGGAACAGCACAACCCAACCCTGGTGGGTGGCTGCCCACAGCAGGACTGACAAGTGCAGACAGTTTAAGACACCAGAGCAGGGGTCTCCAGGGCTGGGGGGGACGACATGCCACCTCTGTTAGCTCACAGCCCCACACCACCTGGGGGGAGGGATAGCTCAGTGGTTTGAGCATTGGCCTGCTAAACCCAGGGTTGTGAGTTCAATCCCTGAGGGGGCCATTTAGGGATCTGGGGCAGAAATTGGGGATTGGTCCTGCTTTGAGCAGGGGGTTGGACTAGATGACCTTCTGAGGTCCCTTCCAACCCTGATATTCTATGATGCTATGATTTAGCCTCGCTGCTGTCACTCGGCTGGGCTGCCATTTTCAGCCACCCCCCCCCCCTCCCAGCCAGAGCAGCGCCCCATTCACAGCCTGGGGTGCGGAGAACTACACAGGGGAGGGGTGAAAGGGTCACACCGCATTCCCCAGCCCCACTACGCAGCTGGAGGCAGAGTCACCCCCCACAACACCCACCCCGTAGGGCACGATGCGGTTTGGCCCCTCAGCTGTGGGCTCCTGTCCCCGCAGGGTGGGGGAGAGCGGGCCCAAGGCGAGCAAGAGGCCAAAGCTGCCCCAGGCCGCGAGCGCTGGCGCAGCGGCCAAGCCAGGCTGGAGGCGCTCGCCTAGGGGGATCGGCCCGGCCTGGGAGCCGACGGGGATCAACGCCCGGTCCCAGGCGGGATCGGACGCAGGCGGCCAGAAACACCCAGCCCAGGCGGGCGGGAAGCAGGGAAGCGCCCCCCTTTCCCCTGCGGTACGCGGACGCACCCTGTCCCCTACATCGGCCCGACCTACGCAGCTGCGGAGCAGGGACTCTGCTCCCGCCCCACGTGCCCTTGCTGTGTAAACCGACGGGTAGCGCTCACACAGCGGTCTAGATCTCCCCCGCCCTCTTTCTCCTCCCCGGGTCTAGATCACGGGGCTCCGCTCTAGATCCACACACCCCACACGTCTCCTTGAGCCCTGCCCCCGGGCAACGCGCGCCCGCGCTCACCTTGCGCAGCGAGCCCCGCTAGGTCAGGGCATGTCGAGGCGGATCCCGGCAGGGCCCGAGCCCCGGGGGCTGGAACACACCTCGGCCGGCCCCACGGTTAGGGCAGCGGCCGCTTCTTCTGCGGCCGCCCCGCCGCGAACGTTAGCGACAGCGAGATTCTGTCGGGCCGGGGCGCACCAATGGGAGCGCCCGCCCGTTGTCTCAGCGTTCCGAAACGGAACGACCGGGTGGGTTGTTGCCAATCGAACCCCGCCCCTCGCCCCCTGCTCCGGGCTCGTCACACGTGGGCGGATCCCGGCAGCTCTTCGCCTTAAAGGCACAGCGGGGCCAGGAAGAGCCTTCCAGCGGGCGCAGGGGTTGGGGACATGGGGCTGGGCGGGGGGCCGGGCTCAGCTCTAGCACAAGCACATGGTCCTACATACCGAGCTGACCGAGACTCTGGGGGGAAGCGCTGAAAACCCGCCCCGGGAGACACCCCCCACCCCGCCGCCACGCACTAGCATCCCTCACTCCTAAATTAGGGTTGCCACCTATGCTGGTGTTCCCAGGATCGTCCCTTTTTTGAGGTCGCTGTCCCGGGAGCGGGAGATCTGTAAAGGGTGTTCAGCCCACGCCGCCACCTGTCGACCTTCATGGGCTCAGGATCCTCCCGGGTGTCCTGGCTTTTGGGGAGCTCAGAGGTGGCAACCGTGGCTTGCCCCAGTCTTGGACCAAAAGGAGCCCACTGTGCTGGGTTGTGGTACAAACAACCAAAAGAGGTCCCTGCCCCACAGGATCTGAGGCAAGAGGCAGCAAGTGGCCGCAGACAAAAGGGATGGGGGGAGCACAATGAGGCCATTAGCATTGTTTTATTATTAATATTTGTTAGTTATTATCAATAGCCTGTCTCCTTTTGCCCACAAAGGCAGCCAGCATGTCGTGCAGACAATTAAATACACCGAAATCAATGAAAACAATGAGGGGTCCGGTGGTACCTTAAAGATGAACAGATTTATTTGGGCATAAGCTTTTGTGGGTAACCCCCCCCCCCACTTCCGGGCACTGCACAGCTACGTGAGCAGAGCTGAAGTAAGACCATAAGGGCTGAGGCCCTACCTGCTCCATGTTGATGTTGAAGAGAGGACTAGACTGGACGGGACTGGGACTCTGCAGACCTAGGTTCTAGTCCTAGCTGGGTATCTTTGGGAAAGCACCTTGGCTCAGTTCCCCCTTTTGTGAAATGGGGCTAATGATGCTGCCCTTGTTTGTAAAGCACTTTGAGATCTGCTCGATATTATTTTCCTAGCAGTCGACGTTCGTCCCAGCATCCTTCACAAATACACCCCCTCTCCTTCACCGATTGCTGCCCTTCCCCCCGGAAATGGCGGCGTTTCAGGAGTTTGGGGAGCGTTTTGGATCTTTCACGAGGACAGGAGCTATAATAAAAATGAACAAAGCACTCCTAATGGCTGCAAACAACAGGTGTGCTCAGTAAGGCCGTAATGCTAGTAACGTGTCTTTAAAACATTCCACATCACACATGAAAACACTAACAAGTCAGGTTGCCTCACAAACATCCTCTTCGCACCATCACTGTTACAGGAGGCTAGGCCGGGATACGTGAGGGTATGAAAAATGATCTAAAAATCGTGCTTGGAGGAGCACAGCTAGGAGAGTTCTCAGCAGTAGGTGAGAATGAACCGCAAAGGAGAATGGGGACAGATTTCCCCACAGGGACCAAACAAAGGGGGCTTTGCACCAAATTGTGTGTCTGCACAAGACAGGCAGCTGCAATCACTTCTCCCCCTGGGGTGTGTGTTTAAAAGCAGGCTTCTCTAAGTCTGGGAAATTTGGTAGCGCCCTTGTTAATGAAGGGGTTAAAAGAGGGAGAGCCCGGCCTCCATCAAGTTTGGCTGTAGTGTGCGAAGGGCCAGCCCCTGCTTCCTTTAGGGCTGTGTCAATGTAACACACCCTGCCAAGAGGATCAGCCAGCCCCACTGGCTGCAGCTGAGAGGAATAATGGCTGCCACTGGAGTGCTCCCCTTTATCAGGGGGGTGGATCTGAGTGGGAATGACTTCAAGGTAAATCAGGGCCCCCCTTGAACTGGCCTGGGTGGGGGGAGGGGAGTTTAATTCTGGGGCTGGGCTGTGGGCAAAGCCCAGGGCTGGGAGACAGACAGGGAGGTGGCTGGGCAGCTCCCAGAGTCTAGGCCCTGCCTGCTTCCTGCATGGCTAATTTTAGACAGTTGCTCACCCCTGTGGCTGCACCGTGGGGCCTGAGATCATGCTTTGAGCTACTGCGGTGGGTTTTTATCCTCCAGAGACCTCCCCCAGGGATTGGAGCTGTGCGTGCCTCTGTTGAGCTGATTTTTGAGAGAGGAGGAGAGGCTGTGTTTAGTTGTTAGAGATGCCTGGCAATTTCAGAGCCCCTTTTTGGGGCCTGGAGGGGGAGGAGATATGAATGGATCCCATGGCAGGCTGAAAAGCACGATGTACTGTCATGTTGGTTCAGCTCTATGCTGTTATTAATGGCTGCATTGATGAGACTTGGCGTTTGCCTAGCATTTTTAAACCAGGGCTCCATGCACTGAAATGAATTAAGTCTCCTCATGATCCCTGTAAAGGGGGCAAGTTTGTAAAACAGCGGTTCTCAACTGGGGGCCGCGAGCAGGTTCCAGGGGGTTTGCCAAGCAGGGCCGGCGTTAGACTTGCTGTGGCCCAAGCCAAAGCCCCACCATATGGAGCTGAAGCCCGGGTCCTTGAGCCCTGCCCCCCGGGGCTGCAGCTGAAGCCTGAGCAACTTAGCTTCATGGGGCCCCTTGTGGCGTGGGGCCCGGAGCAATTGCCTGGCTTGCTACCCCCTAACGCTGGCCCTGGCTTTTATATGCAGAAAACCAGTTGTTGCGACACAGATGGGCCGTG
This sequence comes from Caretta caretta, assembly GCF_965140235.1. Lineage (NCBI taxonomy): Eukaryota > Metazoa > Chordata > Testudines > Cheloniidae > Caretta > Caretta caretta. The sequence goes on from NC_134215.1 coordinate 7,187,121, forward strand.
GAGTTTTTATAACATGTCCGGGGGGTTCTGGGGCACAGAAAGAAGAAGGGTGAGAACCTCTGATGCATCCCAGAGAGATGAAGTGACTTGCCCACGGCCACGCTGGCAGAATTGGGAATGGAACCCAGGCACTGTTGTTCCCAGTGCCCTGCTCTAATCCCCCAATCTTGTTTCCTCCTTGGTAATGCTGCTCTTCTGAGTTATATTTCTCCGACCAGGGGTTAAGATGCTGCTGGGTGCTGCTAGTCCTTTGGCTTTGCTCGCAAGTCAACCCTGTTTCCCTGGGCCCATTACTTGTCCTTGGCCACGGGTGATTTTGCTTGCGTACATGAGACATAAACGACTCCCCCCAGCTTTGCCCCAGTGGTGTGACATGATGATATTTGGTGCATGCATAATTTGACTGTGCTACTAAGGAGCTTGACCCCTGGGATGAACCAGTGTGCTACATTTATACTGATTCCTACCCTGCGTGAAACTGTAACCAGGCCGGGCAGATAATGAGCTCACGCTGGCCCATGCCAGTCGCCGCATCTGAGGAGCGGGATTGCTGCTCTGCTGGCCCTTGATGGGGCCCACAGAGACTTTACCTCCTCCAAGGTTAAAATTCAGGAGCTTCCTTTGCGATTACCTCCCCCACACACACACAACAACTGAGCCCTCCCATTCCAGTGTTGGCATACCTGACCTGGAAGGTAGTTAAACAAAATAATAGCCACTTAGGCCCTGATCGTCCCAGCGGTTCCATGCAGGTTCCCGTTGGTATGACTGGGGACGGGCGCAGGGGTCTGTCCTGTGAGGTGGCTGGCAGGGTTGAGGCCTCCGCCTGTTGCTGGAAACCAACTGCTAAGCCAGCCTGTAAAATGCAGTTGCACAATCTGGGTTAAGCAGTTTGCACATTAGAGAGGCCTTTTGTTGCAGGTACGAGCCTCTGCCCCTCCCCTCCCAGGATGGGGCTCTGGAGGCTGGGTTGTTCTTTAGAAAGCAAATCCTCTTCCTGACAGAGGTGGCAACATGCCTGCTAAGGCCATGATGCTTCAGGGACCGAAACTCATGCATGACGTGTCACTCGTGGGAGCAGCTCCCTCGAAGCCAGTGAGCAGGCTCTTGTAGAATGAAGTTACCCGTATGCTTGGGCTGCTGCAGAATCAGGGTCAGCTGGTGTCCGTTCATGGGATTTATGCTGCCTCCAAGCCCTGTCATCTTGCGTAACCTGCCTGACCATTTCTCCATTCACACTCTGCCATGGAGATGTTCCCCTCCTCTGTGTCAATTCCCAGGGCAGATCCTAGCTGGGCAAGTGTGCACTGGGATAGTTTCTCTAAAACCTGTAGACCAGGCACCTGTAGCCACCAGTGCTCTAAGCTAAGAGGGCAACCGTGATCCTCGGCTGCATAAGCAGGGAAATAAATCATAAGCAGGGTGGTGGAGGGGAGGGGTCGAGAGCCGCACAGGAGGGACAGCAGGGGGCTGTTGAGGGTGCAGGTCCCAGGGTAAGAATCCCATGAGGGGGCTGCAGGATGTTTGGGGGAGGGGGGAGCAGGGGCTGAGAGCCCTTGAGGTGTGGACAGCGGGGTGCGGCTCGGAGTCCTGTCCAGCTGTCCCTGTGACGATCCGATGTGTCAGCCTCATGGTAACTGCGATGTCCGAGTGCATTTCATTGGGGGTTTGTTACAATAAGGCATACACTGTCAGAACGGCCTGTCGCCTTGGTATGTTTGACAGGGATCTTGGCAAAGAGGCCTGGGTTGGTTTCACACCTGGGGTGTGGTGGAGGGTGTTAAGAGCACAGAGGCTGTTTCATCTCAGGTGGATGAGAAACCTGGCAATACCCATTTCTCTGTAGATCGGATGCCGCAACATGACTTTCTCTCCCCCTCTCCTCTCAGGGTGGCTATTTTCCTGACCACGTGAAGGCCATGACCAGCTTGCGATGGCTGAAGCTGAACAGGACGGGCCTGTGCTACCTGCCGGAGGAGCTCTCTTCCCTCCAGAAACTGGTAAGAGCTGTGCAGAAACCTGCCAGCCCTCTCTGCTGCACAGACGCTCCTCTTGGGAAGCTGGGCTTTGGGGTGGGGGTGTGAGTTGTAATGCAGGTGATCACATGGAGCCGTTGAGCACCAGTAAACGGAGCTGGCAGGCTTCAAACGGAAAGTGCCATGGGCAGGCAGTCCCACCCAAAAGCTTCCCCTACAATCATCCCCATCATAATACGTAGTTTTTAACTCGTACTTTTCATTTATACCGTCTCAAAGAGCTTTGCAAAGGAGGTCAGTGTGATTATCCCCATTTTACAGCTGGGGAAACCGAGGCACGGGGAGGTGCTGTGACTTGTCCAAGCTCACCCAACAGGCCAGTGGCCAAGCCAGGAATAAAACCCGTGCGGCTTGGTCTGGTGCCCAGGCGTGCGTACACACACACTTTAAGGGTGACCCACAAAGGATCTTCAAAACCTGGGCTTGCGTCTTTTCTTTAGCCAAAGTGCTCATTAGATGTTGGAATGAAACCAAGAGAGGAGTCCCCCTGTGCGAGGCGCTGCACGGTCCTTCTCTCGCTCTGCTGGTGGGCTTTCACTATCTTGTGATAAAAGGAATGTGGTGGATTCACCATCCCTTGAAGTCTTTTAAGTCCAGACTGCGCATCTTTCTAAAAGATAACTTCTGACTGAGCTACAAGAGGTGGGCTTGATGCGTGAACTGCTCTGTGGTATTGTGTGGCCTGTGTTCTAACTAGATAATTCCAAGGCCTTGGAATCTGTGTCATAACTTCACTAGTTCTCCACAGAGCCTTCTTTAGTAGACAAGATCTGAATATCTAGTGGTGTGGGCAAAGGCAGCTCCTTTCCAGCCTGCTTCCTACATTATAAAGAAGCAAAAATGGACTCAAATCCCAATTATTTTTTTCTTTTTTTCAAATCACCTTTAATGGAATCCCGTCAGGTTAAAACTCTCACTTCTAACCATGCCCCCAGTAACTCCCATGACCTGTGTGACTGATGCTGTCCTAGATGTTAGTCTAGCGGCTGCGTACGTGGCTTGACCTCGCTCAAGTGACTAGTCTTAGGGATGTCGATGCGATGACACACAGGGGTCAAGTTAAACTTGCTCATCAGTGTTTGCAAGAGGGAAGCTTTTGCTGATTAAAGTGGAGTGAATGTCTTTAAACCAAATTCACCAGTCCTTTGATTTCTGTTTGAACTATTTTTAGTTTGGTTACAGTCAATTTCACTTTTGTTCTTTGCCTATTCAGTTTGTAGTCAGCTTCACTTAGAGGTTCCCCTGCGGTATCTTTATACCTAGTTTTTAAATAGTGCTTTTCGTCCATGGAGCTCAAAGAGCTTTACAGAGGAGGTGCTTCTCTATCCAAGGCATTTATCTTAGCCGCCACCCCCCCACAGTCTTTTAATGTATTTATCCTCACATAGCTTAGTGGTTTGAGCATTGGTCTACTAAACCCAGGGTTGTGAGTTCAATCCTTGAGGGATTTAGGGATCTCAGGCAAAAATTGGGGATTGGTCCTGCTTTGAGCAGGGGGTTGGACTAGATGACCTCTTGAGGTCCCTTCCAACTCTGATATTCTATGATTTATATTAACACCGCTGGTGGTAGGGAATCTGGTAAACTGAGGCACAGAGACTGTGATGTGCCCAAGACTGCTCAGGAAGTCTGTGGAATAGCAGGGAATTGAAAGAACCTGGATCTTCTGAGTCCTGTTGAGGCCACCCTGCCACTCAGCAAACTGCTGCAATGTTCAGGATGCAGCAGGGCGAATATTTAAAAAATAAATAAATCCCAGTTTCTATTGGAATGATAAAAGCAAATGCTGGGAACTCTTCTCTAGCATCAACCTGCCTAGTGGTGTCTAGGGCCTTTAAAAACAATGTTTTTCAAAATAAACCGGACTGTTTGGGACTTGAATGAAGGAGCCTGCCTGTGTTCGGAGCATGTCAGTAGTAGACAGTCCCTGCCCCAAAGAGCTGGACAGTCTAAAGAGACAAGGGGCCCCCCAAGACAGGGTAAGGGGCAGAAGGCTCAAGCAGAGTGAACGGCAGCAAACGGCATGGCAGTTCCATGGTTTCTTTTCATTGTGTTTGTAACCAGGCGTTTGTTCTTTGCTTTCCAAACAGGAGCACCTGTCTGTGAGTCACAACAACCTCACCACGCTCCACGGAGAGCTCTCCGGCCTGCCATGCCTCCGGGTGAGTAACCCGTGCCGCGTCCCTCTGTCGCCCAGCACCCTGCTGCCCCAGGGGAGAGCGCTTCTCTGCAGATGCCCAGCAGCCAGCCCCTAGCTGCTGGCATCTCCTCTCCCACTGATCAACATGAACCCGCCCCGGACGTGTCTATTGGACAGATCCCAGATTGGAAGCCCAGGCTCCCTTGCCAAGCCTGGGCCCAGCTGGGCCGATGGAAGAGCTTGGAGAGCTCCCCAGGGCTTCACGTGGCACCCGTCCAAACAGGGCCAGCGAGCTCTTCAATGTGACCTTGCCCCACTCTAGAGGCTGAATCCTCTAGCTGCATGGAAATGCTCCAGGGCTGCCTCAGCAGGGGGGCTGGTCTTGGCTGCAGTTACTGGCTTGTCCTGCATGCAGGCGTCCTGCGCTGCATCTCCTTTCGCAGTTCCAAGAGCGAGCGCCGATGCCTCCCCGGGGCCTGTGAGTGGCCGCTGTAGCCGGTCCGCCTCGCGCAGGGGAGGAGGGATTGGCTGCTCCGTAGCCGGATTCTCCCCACCCTCTGGTTGGCGAATGTTTTGGATCTGCTGCAAACCCTGAAGGAGAGCTTAGTCCACAAAGATACACACACACACCCCCCAAATGCTTTGGTAACTTCCTGAACCACTTGCTGTTCTGTAACCCGGCCGGCTTCCTGGCTGCGGCTCCATCAAGGGGCTGGCACCCTGGGCCGCTCTCGGGCAGAGCGCCTGGCTGCCGGGGCTGCATGCCTTTTAAAGCGTCTTCTTGCCGGGGTCAGCAGAGCGATGCTGGGGCTAAATGGTTATCCCCCCGCCAGCTACCAGGGGAGAGGGGCTCTGCCTTCTGGGGCTCCCCGCCTGCAGAGGTCCGTTTCGGTGCCCATGTCGATACTGTCAGCATATGTAAGGCTTTAACCTCCAGATGGGGGTGTCACGTTACACTTGGAAACCCCTGTTAGCTAGTGGTGACGGGATGGATCACTTGATTCCCCTGTTCTGTTCATTGCCTCTGGGGCATCTGGCACTAGCCACTGTCGGAAGACAGGACACTGGGCTAGACGGACCTTTGGTCTGACCCAATACGGCCGCTCTTATGTGGCCCAGCATGGGGCACCTGTGGAGATGCAGCCTGGGGCTCTTCCCTGGGGGGCGGGTGCCGGTGCCCTTCTCTGGGGGGTGGGGGAGGCTGGACACCCTTAACACTCATTGGCACTGCTGGGAGCTGACAGGATTGGGCCATTGGTCTGGTCAAAGTTTTGTTTGGTGGTGGGTCGGAGGAGATCCCTGGATGTAGCGCTGTGGCTGAGAGGCTGAATGTGCTGGTATCCACCCCCCTCCCCCAAGCTACGGCTTCCCTTCCATATGGCAGGAGCTTTTCTGTTCTCTCCTCTGATCCCACCCAGCTTCTCTTCTGTCCCCGTTAGCCCTCCCTTCCACATGCTGCCTCCCTCTGCTAATCCTCCTCCTTTCTGCCCAGTGGGACCTGCTCACGTCTGGTCGGTCTTTGCCCCCGCTCCGACGCGGGTGCTGAGTCAGGGGCTTGGGAGGGCCCGGGCCGTGCCTGGATCCAGAGCCTTGACAATAAATCTCTCTTCCCCTTTTAAGGCAATTGTGGCTCGAGCGAACAGCCTGAAGAATTCAGGAGTTCCTGATGACATTTTCCAGCTCGATGACCTCTCGGTGCTGGTATGTGCTCCCTGTTCGCTCCGGTTCCCTCCTTGCTCTCCTAACCCAATCAGTGCAGTGCAACTAAAGAAGCAGAGAGATTCCAACAGCATCAGTGGGGAGGGGAAGGAAGTCCTAAACCAGCATGCTCAATCAACCCAAAAGAGAGGTAGCATTGTCTAGTGATTAGAGCAAAGGGTGAGAGCCCGGACTGCAGGGTTAAATTCCTGCCTCTGCCACTGACGTGCTGTGTGACCTCTGCCAAGTCTCTTTGCCTGTCTGCGCCACTTTTTAAAATGGGGATTGTACCCATCTTTCTGAATGGCTTTGAGGCACGCTTTGTTTTAAGGGCACATTCATGAATGGCTTAACGCTATACAGGCTCAATAAATCGGTGTTTTAACAAATGGCTCCTCGGTTGTTAAAGTCCAATAGCAGCAAAGGTCACTTATAAACGATGGCTTAGAACTATCTCTAACCCCACGTACTTATGTGCTTCTCCCCACCTATAGCGGGGCGAAGCAGCGTTTGATTTTTAATTTATTTTACAGTTTCAATGAAGAATAATCAATGTTTGTTTTTAAGCATTTTTTAGATTATCAATTTAAATGATCTCAATTGTGTGAAATTATGGGGGGGGGGGGGTGTCGGACAGAGATTAGCCAATGACCGTAGATGTTGAGATTCAAAAAGCTAAAGCCTTAGAACCATGAAAACACAAATTGTTAACGTCCCAGGTCAATATATATAATATATAAGAAAATTTCCTTCGATCAAACTCCAGGTTCTCGAGCAACACTTTTCTGACTTTGCCTATCTGTACATTTTGACTGTTGGAAATATTTTCCCGGTCGTTGGTGTGTGTGTGCGGTGAAATCTACGTTTACCGATACTTTCCAGTACTATCTAATCCTTCCACGCCTGCCTAATACCACATTCTACCTGATTGTTTGCAACATGCTTCTAACATCTATTAATCCTTGATTAACCCTTTACAAATGTACCCGTGCCGCAAAGTGTGACTGTTTGAGATTCCTGGATGTAAAGGCACCATCCTGTTTACTGAGGGTGAGCCTGTTAAAAAGTGCCTAACTCCCATTGACTCTCCATGGGAATTGGGAGTGTAACTTTCTTTGGCAGGTTTCACGGTCCTGGCCCTTATTAATAAAACCTGGCTGTTGTCAATAGGCCACACGCTCCCCAAGGAATCCAGCCACGTATACTATAATGGCTTTGTTCTTGGATCTTCTTTTTAAAGGGACAGGCTGTTAACTTCGGGGCAAGGCTCTTCCTATGGGTCTGTACAAGACCTAACATGATGTAGCCCAGATCCTGATTGGGACCTTAGGTTATCAGTGTATGTATTATGGTAATGCCCAGTTTGACCTCTGATCAGGACCTTAGGGCATTACTGTAATGCACTTTACCATAACACACATCATAACCTGCTTGACCTCTAAATTCATCTCCATTTTAAAGCTGATCTAGTCTGCTCAGGAATATCCTTGGGGATTCCTAATCCTTCTTTAGTAAACACTATACTCTAGCTGAGAAATAAGTAAACGTCAGATAAGCAGCCATCGTTTTGGTGTGAGACCCCAATGCACATGAGCTCCCCCAGGTAGTTGGCAGCTGCCGACTCAATTAGCGGCACTGATGCCCCTCTGAAGGGAACCGACGAAGGACAGCTGCCTCTGGCTGCCGCTGTGTTGGAAATGGCACAGTAAGGGGTGTCCCTGTGGTCCGCTGGGCAGGTCGCACAAACCGCGGCTAGGTTAAAAAGACTGGAGGCTGCGTCCTGGCTTCGGATGTACACACAGATATATCAGCAGTGTGGCCCTGGAGATCCTTGCGGTGGTGGGAGGGGGCTGATTTTGGCTGGGGGGGATGGGGCTGTTGCTGGGTGGGCCGCTCCGTGCCAGCTGGGATGGAGGGGTTCTCCTGACAGCTCTCTTGCTTCCCTGCCCCCAGGACCTGAGCTACAACCAGCTCACAGAGTGTCCCCGGGAGCTGGAGAATGCCAAGAACATGCTGGTGCTCAATCTCGGCCACAACAGGTGGGTCTGGCTGCTCCGGGGTTCCAGCCAAGGCTGCGTGCAGGGGTTTCCTGGGCAGGGACCCCTGGCTCACCAGGCGTGGATTTCCCTGTCAAACCCCCCTCTCCGGATCTAGGGGAGGCCTGCGCCTCTGGGGGCTGGGGACGTGTGAGAGAAGGGAGGCAGAACTGACGCGAGGGGCGCTTGGAGCAGCTGGTAAAGATCACTGTGCGCTTGTCCCATGCTGCTCGGCTCCTCCACGTAAACGCCTTCCCGCCCCGGGCCGGGGAAATCCTCGGTGTCCCTGTCGGAACCCGGGAGATCCCCGTTCTGTGCGTCGCCGCCAGGATCGTGCCCCCGGCTGTGTTGGGTAACTAGGCTGGGTCACCTCAGCGTTCCCTGTTGTGCCGGGGAGGGAGCTGAGAGCTCTGTTGTCTCTGAGTGGGGATCTGAGCACCTGGGCGTGTGTCTGCACCCAATTGGCGGGGGGCGGGGGCGGGGGGTGACTGCTGCAGGTGGAGACCTGAGCGAGCGCCGATAACCACAGCAGTGAGGCTGCACGACCCAGCCCAGGACCCTGGCTATGTTCTCGAGCAGCTGGCCCGTGCTGCTTCCCTGGCCGAAGCTCAAAGCCAGCCTGGGGACATCTCCACGTGCTGCGGACACGTCTGATAGGGTGTGTCGACACGGCAATCTCTCCATACCCGTCCCAGCATGGGGTGGTGCAGCTCTTCCTCCCCCTCTCCTGGCTGGTAAACCGAGCGCGGCTCATCTTTCTTCTCCAGCATCGATAACATCCCCAACCAGCTGTTCATCAACCTGACGGACCTGCTGTACCTGGACCTGAGCGAGAACACTCTGGAGAGCCTGCCCCCGCAGATGAGACGGCTGGTGCACCTGCAGACCCTGATCCTGAACAACAACCCGCTGCTGCACGCCCAGCTCAGGTAGGGGGGTGTCCCGCTGCGCTGCCGGGCGGGGGTGCAGGCTGCCGGCGCTGTTGGGGGCGGGTCGCACTCAGGAGAGGTCCCCTTTGGCTGGACGCTCTTCTAGCCGCTCTCCTGGGCCTGGCTGGGAAGAGCCTTGTCCGGCCGCGGGTCCAGTTTCTTGCCTGGTTTCTGGTTGCATCGGCCTGGGGAGGTAAAGTAGCCACCAAAAGACAACCAGAAAGGCTTTCTCCCCAATAAACGCCTGAGAACCCAGCCTGGGGGGCCCCTTTGCTCCTTCTCCAGCGAGCCCTTTTAGAAGGGACATGGTCAGCCTTTTGGGGCCTGATCCAGAGCCCCCCAGGACATCAATGGAAACCCCACCCACAGCCCTTCCGAAGCTTTGGATCCGGCCTTTAAGTCTTTAAATAAGACCAGTTTCTTGGACCTCATGGTGCCAGCCACAGCCCTAAAGACGGGTCATCTCTCTCTGCATGGCTCTGGCAGGCACAGGTCCTGTCCCCCGCCTGCCGTGAACGAGCAGCTCGGCCTCTAGGAAGGAAGGGCTGATCCGGCTCCCACGGCCCAGTCCCCCCTTGGCCTCCAGCCGGGTGCAGGGATGGCTCTTGTGGAATGGGCTCATGTCCCTGGGGAGCTGGGCTGAAACCCAGCGAAGCTGAGACCAGGTTTAAACTAGTCCTGGTGTGGACGTGCTGCATCTTGCCTCCTCTTGAACCAGAGCTTGGGGTCCTGCTCTCCTCCCGTCCGGGATCTCCCCTCCAGTCCCTGGCTCAGCCCAGCAGTGGATCTCCCCTCACTGCTTCTCTCTCTCTCTTTCCATGTAAAGGCAGCTCCCTGCAATGACGGCTCTGCAGACCCTGCACCTGAGGAACACGCAGCGCACGCAGAGCAATCTGCCCACCAGCCTGGAAGGCCTGACCAACCTCGCAGGTGAGCTGCCCGTTGAGTTTCGCCCCAGAGTCCGGGGCTGAGGGGGCATGTGTGGGGACAAGGTGGGCATGGGGAAACAGCACCTCTCCGAGCCTCCTTCCCACTGCTGCCGTGCAACAGGGCCAGTCCAGCGACGAGTGCAGCCCGGGAGGCCCTGCATTCGGAGAAAGGTGTCCCACTCCCAGCAAGCCTTTGGCTGAGCTCACGCCACCCGCATGGCGGCTTGTGTCCGCACACAGTGGCTGTCCCCAGCATTGTGTGAGCCAGCCGGGTGCATCTCCCAGGACCAGGCCTGGCTGAACCCGTCACCCACAGCGGCATCTTCCCTGATGGCAACCCACAACTGTTGCATCGTCCCTGGTCCAGCTGCTCCTCCTCCCCCCTCCATCCCACAATGCAGTGCCTTGTGTCTGGGGAAATTACCCAGAAGCCCCTGTTCCCAGTCCCAGCGTGGGCAGCCCATGGCATAGATTCTCCTGCAGTCCCAGAGCGCCCTGGGACAGCCACCTAGTTAAGGTTCCTCTTGTGAGCACGAGCCACATGGCTGGGTGGGGCAAGCCGTTGCAAGGATGATGGAGGCAATCGCCTTGTGTGGCTGTTGGCCCCCAAAATGGTCCTGACCCCACTGGCCAGGCTCCTATTGGTGGAGATGGTCCAGGCTCTGACCCCGGGAAGAGTGCAGCTGTTAGATGGGCTGCCTGCCCCATCCCTGTGAAAGTGGATGCATTTAGGCCGGGACCTGCTATATTATCCTGGCATCATGTCCATGCACTCACAATTACTGTGTAACCCAGCCAGAGCCCTGGGTTGTCCGTGCCCGTCAGCTGACTTGGGCCCAGTCCGGTGGGTGGCTGCCCTTCCCTTCTGCTCTTCTTCCCCAGACGTGGACCTGGCGTGCAACGAGCTGAGCCGGGTCCCTGAGTGCCTCTACACCCTCTCCAGCCTGCGCCGTCTCAATCTGAGCAGCAACCAGATCTCCGAGCTCTCCCTCTGCATCGACCAGTGGACCCAGCTGGAGACCCTCAATCTGTCGCGGAACCAGCTCACCTCGCTGCCCGTACGTAGCGATCTCCCCCGAGACGACAGCAGGGAGCTGCCTGGCTTCCCACGGCCAAGCTCAGGGCACAGTCTCCGTGGGACGGGCCTGGTGGCTTTCTCTGGACCTTGGTCCTTGGCTTGTGAAGCTGTGAATGCCACAGCGGCATCACAGACCCGAGGGGCTGGTCCCAGCATCCCGCTGGCTCCCCATCCTCTGACTCAACAGGCCGGTGCTTTCCTTGCTGGTTCAGGCCAAGCTAAGAGCTCCTAGGGCCCCCTTCCCATAGCTTCAGCGCCCCTTGTGGTCTGTAATGGGTTTATCCTCACAGAACCCCTGGCAGGCAGATGATGGTGTTATCCCCATGGTACAGTTGGGGAAACTGAGGCATGGAGCGGCTAAGTGACTTGTCCAAGCAGCTGGCGGGATGCCCTGGATAGTAGCCCCTGCAGAGCCCAGGGGCCCAGGCTACAGCCTCCCCCTGATCTGTGGTGCGTGTGTCTCTCCGTCCCCAGTCTGCCATCTGCAAGCTGATCAAGCTGAAGAAGCTCTACCTGAACTCCAACAAGCTGGACTTTGACGGCATTCCCTCTGGCATTGGCAAACTGACCAGCCTGGAGGAGTTCATGGCAGCCAACAACAACCTGGAGCTGATCCCCGAGAGCCTGTGCAGGTGAGCGACCCGCCTGCCGCCCTGGCCTGGGGAGACAGAAGCGGGATCCCCACCCCCCGCAGCCTGGGGCAGAGTCTCCCCCAGGTGGCTGCTGTGTGGGGATAGGGAAGGAAGCCGTTTGCTCGCTTTGGATCCGAGCGGCAAGGCCGGCTGGTCCTCTCCATCCCTGTGCGCCTTCTGGCTGCCGGTTACCCACCCGCCCCAAACACCGCAAAGGGCTGGTCTGCCCAAGAGGCTGATACCCGCAGCCATCGCTGACCTTGGTGGGGACTCAGGACCTCCGACATCAGCCCTGCTATGTGCAGAGCTCACCTGCTGCTAACAGCGTCCGCAGCCTGGCTGCGAAAGACCCCGCCCCACCCCCTGCGAGCTCACAGCCCCCTCCGAAGCCCGGCCAGGGTGGATCCCTTGCGCTGAGCGCTCGTGACTCAGTCTGGCTTCTCCAGGGCAGTCCCTCTCGGTGCAGATCTCTGAGCTGCCGCCCCCTTCCCTGGCATGTCTGGGGCGGAGGGGAGGGAGAGGCTGGTGGGTGCGTTCTGCAGAGGGGAAGGAAGGGTTCCGCATTTCTTGCGGTCCAAGCTGGGCCTGAGCGTAGAGCAGCATCCGGGTGGGACGGGACAGATGGACGACATGCGGAGCAGGGAAAATGGAAGAACTCGGCTCGGGCTGAGCCGGCGTCCCCTCCACGTCCTGCGTCCCTCCTTCCTCCCCTTCTGGGCTCTGGCTCTCCCGCCTGGGAGCAGGACTTTCTGGCTGTAGTTGATCTCCTGGTCCCCCCCTGCCCTGCAGCTCATCAGCGCAGCGTGTCTCGGGGGTGGGGGCCAGGCCTCTCCTAGCGTCTTGTCTGCCCCTCCAGGTGCACGAAGCTGAAGAAGCTGGTGCTCAACAAGAATCGCCTGGTCACCCTGCCAGAGACTATTCATTTCCTGACAGACGTCGAGGTGAGGCCATGGAGGGACGGGCCTCTGTGCTTTGCTGGCGCCCTCTGGGCAGATGTCCCAGGCCCCATCCTTCCGTGGGAGCCGGTCCCTGGGGGGATCCATGCATCCCAGGGCAGTGTGGGCTGGTGTGCGAGCGGAGGGCAAGGCTCCGCTCTGGACCCCTCTGCGGAGGCTCACCCCACCAGCAGTGCCAGCCTGTGCTCCCCACCCCAGATGGGCTGGGTCTGACACAGGGCAGCGGGGAGGCTCTCTACGCCCCTGGCCAGCCATGTGGTGACCTGAGTTAATGTACTGGGTTGGGATAATCCCACTGCACAAAGGTAGGAAACTGGGAGCCTAAACCCATTGAGGACGTGGGCCAGAGGCTCTAAGGGGTAAGACCTCAAGCCATGCAGCAAGGCAGTGGGACTAAACTAAGGCACTGTGGGGCTTGAGCTCCATGCCCAGTCCTACTGATCGTGCTGCCCCTCGCCCTGGCTCAGCACATCCCTGGCAGGAGCTGCTCCTATAGAGCCAGCTGAGAGCCCTTTGCTCCCTCTGCCTCCCGGCGGTTCGGTCTGGGGCGCCCAGCCAGGCCTAGTGAGCTGGTGCCATGCTGAAGGGGGTTATGCCGTGCAGCACGAGTGAGTGGGGAGATCCTGGATCACCCCTGCCTGGCGCAGAATCCCTGCCCGCCGGGCCTGCACTGGGGGTGGTGGAGAAGCCCCACGCCAACGACCGGTGCGTTCGGCGAGGGTCCGTTTCCGGGGTTGTCTGATCTGTTCTGAATGGTGCTTGGCTGTCCATGGGCTCTCCTGGCTGGATTAAGCCTGGGCCCCTGGACGTGGTTTTCGTGTTGGCAGGGGAGGGCGTGGCATCCCAACCCCCAGCACCTGGGAAACAAGTCACGTTCGCCCTGCTGAACTGTAGCCTTGCACCATCAGACACTGACCCTAAACCCTGATGGGGCACGGGAGGATCCCCGCCCCCCACCAATGCCCCCTGAGCTCTCCAGGGCGAAGCGAGAACCAGCTGGTGCCCAGATCGCTCATGTGGCTGGTGTTGGATGACCTCTCTTTCCCATGCCCCTGCAGATCCTGGACGTCCGGGAGAACCCCAACCTAGTGATGCCCCCCAAGCCGGTGGACAAAACCTCTGAGTGGTACAACATCGACTTCTCCCTGCAGAACCAGCTGCGCCTGGCTGGCGCCTCGCCCGCCACCGTGGCCGCAGCTGCAGCAGGTGAACCAAGGGGCAGTGGGGGGTGTGGCAATGTCGCATCCAGCTGAAGCCTGGCTCCTGGGGAGCTGGGAGGACTGGGAATCCCAGACGCTGGCAGCCGAGTCCCAGAACCCGAGGGCTCCTGGCCATGCGGTGGCATGTCTCTGCTGCCGTGGGGCCGGCACTGCCAGGCGATTCCCGCCTCGGGCTGAGAGCGCCCCGCGGGGTAGGGTCTCCCAGCCAGCCAGTTGCCTAGAGTAGGTGTTGGTGATTTCTGGGCTGTGATCACACACGTTGCCCGTGTTCCCAGGGAGCGGCGCGAAGGACCCCACGGCCCGCAAGACGCGGCTTCGCAAGCGCAAGGACTCCGCCGCGCAGGACGATCAGGCCAAGCAGGTGCTGAAGGGGATGTCGGATGTGGCTGAAGAGAAGAACAAGAAACTGGAGGTAGGAAGGGGTGGGGTGGGGAGGCGGGTGCCGTCTGTCTGTCTATTACACACACCCCTTTCTCCACCTCGGCTCCCTCCCTCCCACAGCCCACGTGCGTCCACCCCCTTCCCGAGGCCAGTGCCGGCGCTCAGTGCCTCTGCTCGTCCGGCCCTGGCTCTCTCCCGATGAGCACCCAGAAATGGGGGCACCCGCCGGTAGAGGCCGCTCTTGAGAACGCAGGCCTCGCTGTCTTGCCCCCGGCCACGGGGGAGAGTCCACGTCATAGCCGGGATCAGAACTCACAGCCTCGTGTATGGTGTGAGCGTGGGGGTTCAGAACAAGGGCGTCCGTCTGCAGAAGGCACTCTGCCTGCCAGGCGTAAGGACTGACCAGGCCTTCCTGGGCAGCTGGGCTCGGGACTGTCCCGACCCAGCCACTCCCTGGGTGACTGAGTCAAAGCTGCTGGCGTCACTCCCGTGAGCCCTGGTGGAACCGACGCAGCGGGCTGGATCCCGCTTCTGCCTTGCGCGTGGCCGGCCAAGCTCCGGGCAGGAGCCTCGATTGCTGGGGACGGCGCCGGAGGCCTGGCGTGAATGTCGGGTCCCAGCCCCAGTTTGCTCCTGGGAAGATTCTCAGTGTCTAGGGACACTGTGTGGGGTCGAACATGGCCCAAGGTTTAGGCCTAGGGCTGTGAGTGGAGAGAAGCCAGGCCGCTCCTCACTGCCCTCTCGTCCCCCGCACCCGACAGGAGAACGGGGACATGAAATACACGGACCCGAAGACACGCCGCTGGGACCAGAGCCTGGAGAAGCCCCAGCTCAACTACTCGGAGTTCTTCACGGAGGATGTGGGGCAGATCCCCGGTGTCTCCGTCTGGCAGATCGAGAACTTCGTGCCCACCCTGGTGGACGAGGCCTTCAACGGGAAGTTCTACGAAGCTGACTGCTACATTGTGCTGAAGGTACCGGCGCTGCCCTGCCCTGCCCCCATGCCTTCCTGCCGGGTGCCTGGAGCGTGACCCAGGGCCTTGAGCCCCCAATCCCCTGGGGAAAGTGAGCATGGAGCAGCGCGGTGACTCGCCTGAGGTCAGGCAGGACTGAATTGGGAATAGGGCCCAGGAGTCCTGGCTCACAGTCCCCCCCCCACCCCCCCGCCCAACCACTAGGCCACGCTCCCTCCCAGGTGCAGATAGTACACAGGTCTGCAGGGGGTCCTGATCTCCTGCTCTAGCCATGCTCCCTCCCTAGGTTCAAAGGGTTTCCTGTCAAGAGGTTTAATACTGTGGGCGGAAGATAAGACCAGGCAAAATCTGAGGTCCCAGCCTCTCGGGGCGAGTGACAGTCTGAAGGGAATCAAAGAATATCAGGGTTGGAAGGGACCTCAGGAGGTCATCTAGTCCAACCCCCTGCTCAAAGCAGGACCAACCCCAACTAAATCATCCCAGCCAGGGCTTTGTCAAGCCTGACCTTAAAAATATCTAAGGAAGGAGATTCCACCACCTCCCTAGGTAACGCATTCCAGTGTTTCACCACCCTCTTAGTGAAAAAGTTTTTCCTAATATCCAACCTAAACCTCCCCCACTGCAACTTGAGACCATCACTCCTTGTCCTGTCATCCGCTACCACTGAGAATAGTCTAGATCCATCCTCTTTGGAACCCCCTTTCAGGTAGTTGAAAGCAGCTATCAAATCCCCCCTCATTCTTCTCTTCCGCAGACTAAACAATCCCAGTTCCCTCAGCCTCTCCTCATAACTCATGTGTTCCAGCCCCCTAATCATTTTTGTTGCCCTCCGCTGGATGTTTTCCAATTTTTCCACATCCTTCTTGTAGTGTGGGGCCCAAAACTGGACACAGTACTCCAGATGAGGCCTCACCAATGTTGAATAGAGGGGAACGATCACGTCCCTCGATCTGCTGGCAATGCCCCTACTTATACATCCCAAAATGCCATTGGCCTTCTTGGCAACAAGGGCACACTGCTGACTCATATCCAGCTTCTCGTCCACGGTAACCCCTAGGTCCTTTTCTGCAGAACTGCTGCCGAGCCATTTGGTCCCTAGTCTGTAGCGGTGCATTGGATTCTTCAGTCCTAAGTGCAGGACTCTGCACTTGTCCTTGTTGAACCTCATCAGATTTCTTTTGGCCCAATCCTCTAATTTGTCTAGGTCCCTCTGTATCCTATCCCTACCCTCCAGCATACCTACCTCTCCTCCCAGTTCAGTGTTATCTGCAAACTTGCTGAGGGTGCAATCCACACCATCCTCCAGATCATTTATGAAGATACTGAACAAAACCAGCCCAAGGACCGACCCTTGGGGCACTCCGCTTGATACCAGGAATGGTTCCCTCATCCCAGTCACCCCTACGTGGGCTCCAGCTTCCTCCCATGCTGGGGGCCCCATGCTGTGCCAGGCTGCAGGGAGCCTCCCAGGGTCATGTGGGTAGGTGGGGCTCCTGTGGGTGGCCCAGAGAGCAGGGAAAGCTCCCCCCCCCCCCCCCCCGAAGTGACCCACTTGGCTTCCTCCAGCCCCATCGACGGCTCTGCCTGTTGGCGTTTCCCCGCAGACATTCCTGGACGACAACGGCTCCTTGACCTGGGAGATCTACTACTGGATCGGGCAGGAGGCCACGCTGGACAAGAAGGCCAGTGCGGCCATTCACGCCGTCAACCTGCGCAACTACCTGGGGGCTGAGTGCCGCACCGTCCGGGAGGAGATGGGGGATGAGAGCGAGGAATTCAGCCAGGTGCCTCCCCCCTCGACTGACCTGATGACCCTCCCTCCCTGCCTTCCTCCTCCCACCCCCATCTCTGCAGCTACCAGCTCCTCCGCACAACCCCATACAGACAATCCACCCCTGTAAAGACCCCCACCTTCCTTCTCCAGCTGTCCCAAGGCTGGAGAACTTGGCAGTTCCAGGTTCCCTGCGACAGGGCGCAGCCCCCTGCAGCCAGCCCTCGCCCTGGCGGGAGGGAGGCACAGAAGCCTTTTGCTGCGGGCTGGCCGGCTCCCAGCTGACCCCTTCTCCCCACCCCTAGGTGTTCGACCATGAGATCTCCTACATTGAGGGGGGCTCGGCCAGCGGCTTCTACACCGTCGAGGATGCACAGTACATCACCAGGTAGGGGGGCTGCGGGTTGGGGGTGCTACCGGCCACAGCCACCCTCTGCGGCGCCACGATTATGTGGCGTGCAGACACAGAGAAGCTGCCTGGCTCGGGCATGCCAGTCCTGGACACATGCCCAGAGGATGAGCTTCTCCAGGCCCTCTCTGCTCCCCTCGAGCAGGAGGCCTCATGAATAAAGCGGCTGTCACCATGGGTGCCACAGAAAGGTCTAAGCCCATCTGGAATCCGACAGAGCGCTTGAGGTGTTCTATTATCTTGTGGCAGTGAGTTCCAGAGGCCAAGCCACCCCTTGATCCATTCTGAGCGCTTTGCTGCCCAGTCCTGTGGGGCGCGCTGCCACCCTGGTGCCCCTGTGGGGGCAGGTTCTCCTCAGGCAGTGGGCTCTCTCGTGACCCCCCCCCCCTTGCGTGCCGCGTGTCCTTGCAGGCTGTATCGCGTCTACGGGAAGAAGAATATTAAGCTGGAGCCCGTGACGCTTAAGGCTGCTTCGCTGGACCCCCGGTGAGTGCGGAGGGGGATTGGGACGCTCTGCAGACACACGGCACCCAAGTCCGTGCCTGTGGGGCGCGGGGACTGGCCTGCCAGGATAGGTGAGGGGACCTACAGACCCCTGTCCAGGAGCGGAAGCTGCAGGGATCATAGTGATTTCGCTTGCCGGGACCGGAGCCTGCAGTGTTAACACCAGGGCGGCCAGCGGGAATGCCACGTCGGGCCCCGTGTGTGTCAGCAGAGGCTCTTGTCACCGCCCTGGGTTGGGGATATTCGGCTCCATTCCCTCCTCTGCACAGGCTCCCTGGGTGACCATGGGCAAGGGCCTCTCTCGGCCTGTCCCGTCTGGGCAGTGGGGCTGCGAGCTCTGCCCTGCCTCCCGCGGGCTCGGGGGTAAACACCTTCGTTGCTGGGAGGGGCTCGGGTGCTGCGGTGACGATGCAGACCCCTCCAGAGCTCGAATTGCCCGCCCCTGCCAGCAAACCAAGCCATTGCTGTGCTTGTCGGAGGCCACTGGCCCAGTCGCTCTCTCCTGTCCCCGCTGCCCCGAGCAGCTACCAACTTGGGGTCGGGGGTGTCTCTGCCACTGAGCCCCCCTCTCAGCTCTTGGATTCAGCCCTGCTTGGGGTCCGCGGTGCACCACACTGACCCCTCTTTTCCCCCACCCAGGTTCGTCTTCCTCCTGGACAACGGCCTTGAGATCTCCGTGTGGAGGGGGAGCCAGGCCACGCTGAGCAGCACCACCAAAGCCAGGTACCGTCCGCAGAGGGGCAGCTGGGGGGGCAAGGCAGGGATGGAGCCAGCGGACGCTGACACTGGGGGGCGCCGAGTGCGCTCTGCCCCCTTCCACAGCTCGCAGCCGCTGCTCCCGCTCCAGCAGCACCCGTCGGGGAGCAGGGTGATTGCCACACGTGCCAGCTGGCAGCTCGCCTGGCCGGACGGGGCAAAGCCTGCTCCAGAGCCGAGGGGATGTGTGAAAGGCACCCGCTGCCGCTCTGGCATCACAGGACATGGCTGCCACCTGCCCTCCCTTTTGCCATCATGGGCAGTCGCAGGGCATGGCATCCCCCTGGCCTCCCACCTGCCATCACGGGGCACGTGACCCCCTGCCATCGTGGGCCAGGTGGCCCTTCCCCCACACTCGCCTGCTGTCGCAGGCCAGGCCTGGTGCCCCCTGCTGCTCTGTGAGCCCCGCCTGGCCCCAGGAGCGCGGCTGGCCTGGAATCTAACTGGAGTCTCTCTGGCCTGCTCCTCTCCCCCGAATCGTCCCTCCCAGGCTCTTCGCTGAGAAGATCAACAAGAACGAGCGGAAAGGGAAGGCGGAGATCACGCTCCTGAGCCAGAGCCAGGAGCCGCCCGAGTTCTGGGAGGTGCTGGGGGGGCAGCCCGAGGAGATCAAGGCCAACGTCCCTGACGACTTCCAGCCAGCCAAGCCCAAGCTCTATAAGGTAGAGACCCCTTCCCGCTCCGCGTGCCCCCAGGGGGAGTCTCTCTGTGGCAGAGGGGTGCTCGTGCCCTGTGACTTGTCTCTGCCCACCCCCTCTCATCCCTCTCCTCTCTCCTCGGCTCAGGTCGGCCTGGGGCTGGGCTACCTGGAGCTGCCCCAGATCAACTACAAGCTCTCGGTGGAGCACCAGAAGCGGCCCAAGGTGGACCTGCTACCGGAGATGCGACTGGTATGGTGGGGCGGGGTGAGGCGGGCCAGAGGCGGAGGGGTCTGTTCCACCAGGCTGTGTGCCATAGGCCGCACCCGGCTGGGGAGGGGCTGTTGCCCGCTAAGGCCACAGGGGCTGGGTACGTGGATGGAGGATCTGAGATTTGCCGGCCCTCAACCGCCTCCTCCCCCTGCCCCTGTTCTCGCCAGGCTCTGGAGTGGGAAATGGTCGGGAGTTTGGGCCCTGCTTGAAAAACTTCTCCCTCTTGCTTCAGCAGTGGTCGGAGCCCCCAGGCAGGAGAGCCGTTCCCTGGGGCAAGGGCCCGGGCGGCCCCCACCCAAGCGGGAGAGCTGTTCCCCGGGGCGCGGCCCCGTTCTCCATCTCCAGCCCAGTGGGAGGTGGGGCCTGTCAGGAAACCCCCTCCGTTTTGGGGCGGGATGTGGGGAATCAGGGTGGGGATCTGAGCTCGGGCCCTACTCCCAGCTGGAGGATGCTGCCAGGGCCTGGCCCCGAGGAAGGGCGAGGGGCCGGGCAGCCCTCTCTGTGAGGGAGAGTTATCTGAAGGTGCTGGGCTGGCAGCCTGCTTAGCCCCCCCCAGGTCCTGCTTTGGGTGTGGGGGGGAGATCACAATAGGGGGCAGTCCCCCCTCCCCCCGCCCACTCAATCCCTCCTCTCCCGCTTGCCCTCCAGCTGCAGAGCCTGCTGGACACCAAGGCCGTGTACATCCTCGACTGCTGGTCCGACGTCTTCATCTGGGTGGGCAGGAAGTCCCCACGCCTGGTGCGGGCGGCGGCCCTCAAGCTGGGGCAGGAGTTGTGCAGCATGCTGCATCGGCCCAAGCACGCCATGGTCATCCGCAACCTGGAGGGCACCGAGTGCCAGGTACGGGGGCTGCTGGGGCCCGGGCTCGCCTTGCCCCACGGGGGTGGCCAGCGGAGCTGCGCTGGGACTGGCTGGGGAATTCGGGTCTGGCCAGCTGCCGCCCTGGAGTGGCCCGACCGGGCTGTGGGGTGGGAGAATCTGTCTCGCTTCCCTTCTAGCCGTGCTGGGAGCTGCCCTGCGGGGAGGCAGGGGGGCCGCGCCCCCCGGGAGAGGCTGAAGCGCCCCGTGCCGGCGTGTCTCTCCTCCCTCCCCCCGCAGGTGTTCAAGTCCAAGTTCAAGAACTGGGACGACGTGCTGAAGGTGGACTACACCCGCAACGCGGAGAGCGTGCTGCAGGCCAAGGGGCTGGCCGGCAAGGTGAAGAAAGACACCGAGAAGAAGGATCAGATGAAGGCTGACCTGACGGCGCTGTTCCTGCCCCGCCAGCCCCCCATGGCGCTGACGGAGGTATGACGCGGGGGTGGAGGGGTAAATGAAAGACCCCCAGGGGAGTCATCTGGGCCCGCCCTTCCTCCTGTCTGGGTAGGGATGGGCTGGGACCTTCTCTGCCAATGCAGCTGCCCTAGGCTTCCCCTCCTGAGTCCTTGGGCACCAGCATTGTGCCCCCTCCAACTGGCCATGGGGCAGCCAAGGCTGGGGTGGGAGAGAGAGAGGGTGTGGGCTGGTCCCACTGCATCTTGCTAAGTCAGTGGTTCCCAAACTGGGGTTCGCAGAACGTTACAGCGGGTTTGCCAGAAAAATGTCACTAAGGGCGGCCAGAGGACCCCGGGCATTGAAGGCAGCAGGTGGGACTGGTTGCAGGGCAGACAGCCCAAGCCCCAGGGAGAGCAGGGCCGGGCAGTTGGGGCTGGCAGCCCGAGCCCCGGCGGTCAGTGGGACCTGCAGCCCGAGCTCAGTGGAGCTCAGTTGACCGGTGGAAGCATTGGCCCCAGCCTCTGGGGCCCTGGATCTCCCCTTATTTGGGAGAGGGTGTGGGGAAAAGGACATTGCAACCCCCCCCCCCCACACACACACACACAATTCTCAGGACCAGGACTGGCCCCAGGGTCCCCTAGGCTGCCCTGCAGAGCGCGAACTGCCTCGCCAGCTTGCCACCCGTTGCAACATCCTCCTCAGTGTGCGCGTCTCTTGGCGTGGGGTGCAGGCAGAACAGCTGATGGAGGAATGGAACGAGGACCTGGACGGCATGGAGGGCTTTGTCCTGGAGGGCAAGAAATTTGCTCGCCTGCCCGAAGAGGAGTTCGGACACTTCCACACGCAGGATTGCTACGTCTTCCTGTGCAGGTAACACCCTCCCCTGCCTTCTCTGGGCAGCTCTTGTGCCCCCCGCCACCTCCTTTCTCAGCTGTAAGAGCCCCCGTCCCTCTGGGCTGATCCTCTACCATCGGCCCCCTAAGCTCCTGAGCAGGTGTGACATGGGGCTGGGAGAGCTCTGGGCTATGGTGGGACTGGGGCTGCCCTCCCCCCCCACATCACCGGGATTTCCCCCCCCCATGCCGGCAGGTACTGGGTGCCGGTGGAGTACGAGGACGAGGCAGAGGAGAAGAAGAAGAAGAAGAGTGGCGGCAAAGGGGACGGAGAGGGAGGGGAGGACGAGGAGGAGGAAGATGAGGAGGAGAAGCAGCCAGAGGAAGATTTCCAGTGCATCGTGTACTTCTGGCAGGGGCGCGAGGCCTCCAACATGGGCTGGCTCACCTTCACCTTCAGCCTGCAAAAGAAGTTCGAGAGCCTCTTCCCTGGCAAGCTGGAGGTGAGCTGGGAGCCTGATTTCCTCTGTCCCCAAGGGCCGCACCATGAGCTGGAAGCCTGAGCACCCCTCCGCTCTCAGGACCCAGACTAGGAGTCCCAAGGCCGCTGCCCTATATATGCCCTCCCACAGACTAGGAGTCCCCCTTCCATACAGCCCCATGGGCCATACCACGAGCTGGGCTGTAGCAGGTGAAATCCCATTCCCCAAGGCCATCTAGTCTCTCTGCTGCGTGGGGCACCCTACGGTGGGCAAGTGGGGACAGGACATTACTCGCCCTTCTCCCAGCTGCTGGGCTCAGCCTTGGTGCCAGCAGGTGCTCCCGTTGGCTGGGGCAGGCGATGCCGACCTTCCCTGGCTAACAGTGGAGGATCCAGCCTGGCTCCTGCAGGAGCCCGTGAGGGTGACGCAGGCCCAGCCCCGTCCAGCTGGGGGTCCAGGCAAGTGGCTGGAGCGTACAGCTGAGCCTTCATGGGGTCAGGTGTGCTCCTGCACTCACCTGCAGGGGGCAGCCTGAAGGCAGGGTCCCCTTTGCCCGTAGGTACCCAGGATGCTTTGCTAGCCGATGGCTCTCCGTCACTCGACGAGTCTGCACATGTCCCGGGGTCCCCTCTGCCGAGCATGAGCAAACTCCCTGGACGCCTCTAACGCCATCCCCTTGCACCCAGGTCGTGCGCATGACCCAGCAGCAGGAGAATCCCAAGTTCCTGTCTCACTTCAAGAGGAAGTTCATCATCCACAAGGGCAAGAGGAAGTCCAAGGACAACAACCTGCAGCCCAGCCTGTACCACGTCCGCACCAACGGGAGTGCCCTCTGCACCCGGTGAGAGCCAGAGGAGCTGCTCTGCTAACCGGAGCCGCACCCTCGGAGGGGTGGAATGGGCCGGCCGTGCTGGGGTTCGGGGGGGATCCAGGCTGGGGTGAGAACTCCTCCTCCTCTCATCCCTTGCAGGTGCATCCAGATCAACACCGACTCCTGCCTGCTGAACTCCGAGTTCTGCTTCATCCTGAAGGTGAGCATCCCTGGGGCTAGTGTGCTGACCCCCAGCGCTCCACTGTGGGCTCCCAGGGCTAGCACAGTCTCCAGCTGGGCCCGCTGCAGCGGCGGCTCATGCCACAGCCCAGGGTCCACACTGAGCGAGGACAAGGCGCCAAGAAGTGGGGTGGCTAAGGCCAAAAGTACCCCCCACTCCCTCTCTGCAGCTGGCTGTGCCGGTGGGGAGCCCGCTGCCCTCTCTTCTGGCACCACAGCATCCCCTTGTGGGCAAAAGGTGTAATTGCAGCGCCTCCCCAGCAGAGTGGATTGTTCTGCGGGGGACATGAATTGTGAGCTTTTTTGTTTTAAAAGGGGGGGCATGCCCCCAGCCCCCCCAGTTCCGGCACCCATGAGCAAGGCTGACGAGGTAGAGTCCTTGGAAGCTCCCTGCTGCCACCTCTCTTGTCTTGACCTTGCTCCAGCACATGCCGCTCATGGGCATCCTTCTCGTGGCTGGTCCGAGGAGGTGCCATGCATCCATGGCTGCCCTCGAAGGTGCTGGTTGCCTGACATGTCCTCCCCACAGATCATGGGCAAGGAGTGTCTAAGGGGGAAGAGGAATGGAAGCCTAGAGCTTGGGGGCGGAGGGAGTGGGGCAGGAACAGGACCCTGCATAGACTGGCTGGCAGAAGAACCTGGTCCGGATGCATGAAGCCACATTGGGGGTGACCTTGGGAGCATCAAGCTGCTCTAAACGCCTGGTTTAAGCCAAAGCAGACTCCATCTGCTCCCACGTCTCCTCTCCTTATGCCCGGGCTTCCCACCCAGCCCAAGGACTCTGCTTCTGCCACCCTGACCCACGCTCCCCTCCCCTAGGTGCCGTTCGAGAGCACCGACAACCAAGGCATCGTCTACACCTGGGTGGGCCGGGCCGCCGACCCTGAGGAGGCCAAGCTGGCCGAGGACATCATGAATCACATGTTTGACGACTCATACAGCAAGCAGGTGAGGCAGGGCGGAGCCCCTGTGAGCGTGGCCCAGTGGCTGGTTCTCAGTGGCTCTCCATGCCAGATGGGCAAGGCTGGTCTAGCCAGCGCCAGCCAGCCCCTGCCCTGGGGTGCAGCCAGGGAGAGCTCGGTCCTCTCCCTGCCTCTGATCCCAGAGCCCAAGGGGAGGAGACGACTCAGGATCCGACTGGAACCCTCCAGCCCCCGCGCAAGTGCACCCTGACCCCTCCGCTCTGTGTGCCAGGTGATAAATGAAGGGGAGGAGCCGGAGAACTTCTTCTGGGTTGGCATCGGGGGCCAGAAGGCCTACGACGAAGACGCCGACTACATGAAGTACTCACGGCTGTTCAGGTGCGTGCCGGCAGCTGCTGTCCCCGGGGCCCTGCAGGGAGGGAGCTGTCACCATGGGCAGAGCCTCCATTGGCTAGACAGGTCCCCGGCTGGCATATGTTCGCTGGGTGCCTGTTCCAAACTCGGGCTGGCACGTCTCCTGCTCAGCCTGCTCCTTAAGCCACCAGGGCTGTCTCTTACCAATTTGGGCTGGCCAAGTGGGGAGGAAACCCTAGGCACTGTGACATGCTGCCCACTGGACCGGTAGAGCTTGGGAAAACGTTCCCCAGGGCTTGGCTGAGACCTGACAAACTCATGGCCACTGGGGGCCTGTCCGCAGTCTGGTGCCCAGGATTTGCCTTGGACAGCCAGGCCGGCCCGGGGCAGGGCACACCCCCTCGCTAACTGCGGCTTGGCTCTCCACTGCAGGTGCTCCAACGAGAAGGGCTATTTCGCCGTGTCGGAGAAGTGCTCCGATTTCTGCCAGGATGACCTGGCGGATGACGACATCATGCTGCTGGACAACGGCCGGGAGGTGAGTTTCCAGGGCCTGGCGCCCCCCCCCCCCCGGTGCGGAGTGGGGAGGGGGCTGTAGTTATGATCGTCCTCAGTAACTCTTCTGCATCTGGCAGCTGGGCCGAGGCTCCCTGGTAGGGAACCTCTCGCTGGAACCCCAGAGAATCCGGTCTCTCCCCCAGACCCTTCCAGCTGGGCTCCCTGGCCCAGATCCTCCCACTTCCAGGAGGTGTTAGATGCCGTGTGAGGCCCTGCCCATGTGCTGCGGGGAATGAGCCAGGCCTGGGTGTTCTGCAGCGTATCTGCTCGTCCCGTTCTCTGACCAGTGCAGCCCTAACCCTGCTGTCTCTGCTGTTCCCTGCAGGTTTACATGTGGGTGGGAACCCAGACGAGCCAGGTGGAAATCAAGCTGAGCTTGAAAGCTTGCCAGGTAAGGGCCGGGCCCAGGGCCGGGGATTGCCCCGGAGCGTCTCTAAGAGCTTCCCTGGCTCTGAATGAAAGCCGCGGTGCAAGGAGGGGTGAGGGGAGACAGGCTCTGAGAGCCCCCTAATGGGTTGGGGGATTCTACTGTCCTGCACATGGTTCCTGGGGGGTGGCTCCAGCAGCTTGGCCCCTTCCCCTTGAAACGCTGCAGCATCTGCCCCTTGCCCTGACCCCCGTTGGGGCACGGGGCTATGCCTCCATCAGCCCCTGGGGCTGGAGTTTGGGCCCTGCTGGCACAGCGGAAGGCTTGGTGGTTGAGAGGCTGAAGCCCCCGGCTGCGAACCCAGCAGCCCTAGCTCCCTGGGGCCTCCTCCCAGTTCCTGCAATAGGAACGGAGCAGGGGCTGGCCTTGGGGGGCCAGTGCCTGAGGCTACCCCCCCCTTTCAGGTGTACATCCAGCACATGCGCTCGAAGGCGGCCGAGCACCCCCGGAAGCTGCGCCTGGTGCGGAAAGGCAACGAGCCCCATCCCTTCACCCGCTGCTTCCACGCCTGGGGCGTCTTCCGCAAGCCGCCCGCCTAAGGAGCCGCGGGGGAGCACCTGCCCTGCGAGGGCCGCCGGGCCATGGAGAGCACTGGCTCCCCCAGAGGAGGAACAGAAACCGCCTCTGCCCTCGATGGCGGTCTGCCCCACCCCTCCTCCCCGCTGCTTTGCTGCTGCCTCTCGCTCTGGGGCTGGTTCCTAGCCGTGGGGTCGGCCCCAGCCCATCCTGGAGCTGCCCGTCTCCCGGAGAGACGCCCCGCGTTGCTGAAGCTCCGTGACTAAAGCTGCCTGGCCTGTGTGGCTGGAGAGGGCTGCAAAGTTTGCACCTCACCTGCCCCTGAAGAGGCAAGGCCCAGCCCCACTCTGCTCTGGTACCAGCTTCTGGGGCCGAAGAGGGGCTCAGGGCAGGATCAGCCTGTCACACGGTGTAACAGACCAGGCGCTACGGCTGTAGGGGGCTGTTAAGGTTATTTCTTCCCCTGCCAATGCGTGAGGGGCTTTGGGTGCTTTCGGCCAGAAGGCAGGGGCAGAATTTGGGGCGCAGTGCCTCCAGGGAAAGGAGCCAAGCCGGGGCCAAGGGGGGAACTCAGCTCGATGCAGCAGAGGCTGGGTGCTCTTAGCTGACTCAGTGGCTCTGGAGAAGTGGCTGGAGCTTCCTGCGGAGGGAATGCAGGTCAACCTGGGGCCTAGAGCCAGCTCAGAGAGCATGGAGGGGAACCCTGACCCAGGCAGCGGGAGCAGTGGGTGCAAAGTTTATCATCCCCAAGGGTACACAAGCATCAGGAAAGCCCTAGCTCTCCAACGGGAGGCTGCAGCTGTTTAAAATCCCAGCCCACCTCCCCCCGAAGTAGCTGGCCCCTAGGAGAGCAGTGGCCTGGGGCTAGCCTGTACCTCACACTTTGTAAGTCCCCTGCCTGGCGTATGCTGCCTGCAGCAGCCTGGCTCTTTACCCTCATGCAACCAAGGCTGTGTGCTCAGCCTGCCAAAGGCACAAACCACAGTTTGGTACCAGCTGCCTATTGATTTTCAGTGGGCAGGAGGTGCCGTTCACCTCCCTTCACTCACCGCTTGTGCTCTAGGGCCTACGTGCCCATGGCCATGCCGCTGAGCCTGGCCTCTGAGATTGCTGAGGGGGGAGAGGAGTGTTGCAGACCCCCAGCCCAAGCCTTAAAGAACCCCAGTGCTGGCTGCTACTGCTCATTCTTCCTGAGAGCAGGAGCCAGCCTGGGGCTCTGAGGGCCGCAAAGAGGCAGGTGGGGGCTTTGCTGCTGTCATGCAGCATGGAGTCAGGCAGCCAGACTTGGGAGTGGCTCTAGCAGGGATGTGCAAACAGGATCCATCCAGGCAAGCACCAGCTGGCACCCATGAGTGTCCCCAGCACCTGCTGGCCTAGTCAGCAGTGCAGCTTCCCACCACCTGTCTCCTGCCCCATGCTGAGTCTTGAAGCCTGCTCTTGGGGTGGCCAGTGCAGGCCACTAGGGGGCACTGTAATACTACTGAGGACACCTGGGTTTTAGCACAGACCTTTCCGAGCAGTCCCTACCTGCTGCAGCTACTGGAACCAGCTGGCTGGATCCCCTGCGCTAGGACAGTGCCACTTGCAGAGCCGTAGGAGAGGGTTTAAATGCCATCCCCCCCCACCACCTCTTTGCACTCAAGGTCGAGAAGCACATTTTGCACTCAGAGCCCCCCCTCACAGTGACTGTAAGCGCCGGCTCTGTGCCAGGATGCTGCGTTCTGTATCATATCAATAAAGATTGCACTTCACCAAGCCTGGCCACGCACTCCAGTTTAACTTGTGGAAATGGTTTAAAGACTTCAAGTTACAGAGAATCCACCATGTGCTGAGGCCATCAGTAACTCAGCCAGAGGTCAGGGGACTGTTACAGGAGTGGGATCAGGGCTCTGGGACCTGCACAGTGCAACAGGTTACACCAGATCAAGGGTGGGGAGTGGGGGCTGCAGCTTGCCCCGCTCCAGCCAGTGAGCCACTCTGTGTGGCTCCCAGAAGCAGTGGCATGTCCCACCTCCATCTCCTATGCACAGGGGGCAGCCAGGGGGCTCTGCTCTGCACACTGCCCCCACCCCAAGCACCACCTCCATGGGCCAAGAACCAATGGGAGCTGCAGGGGTGATGCCTGCGGACAGGACAGCACACAACACAGAGGTGCCTGACTGCACCTCCACAGAGGAGCTGAACAGGGGGTGGGGATGGCTTGCCTTTCAACCGCTTCCCTTTCTCCACAGCACAGGGCTACTAGAAGGTTTGGCCACAATCCAAGGCTGCTGCTTACCTGGGCATGTGGTTTTCTGTTTTAACCTGGGGGGTGTGCCGCATTGGGGGCTGCAGAGGGCCCTGCCTCTTCTTCCTCTGAGTGCAAACAGCAGCCTCGTGTGTGCAGGGCACATGCTCAGCCCCACGCTGGGCAGTGGAAAGGACCATGCATGCAGGCTCTGGCTAGGAGCCCTGCATCACCCCAGCTGCTATGGCTTTAGCCAAGCCAGACAAACCCCTCCCCACTCCCCTTTGAAAGCAGTTGGTTTCCCTACTCGCCCCCACCCCGCCCAGCATAGAAGGGGCTGTGCGTTAACCTCACCCCAGGGCTGCCCCAATGGCCATCCCAGCACCCGGCCTTTGGCGCCCAGGTTAGCGATGGACCATCTGTTCAGAGCAGGAAGATGAAGCGCAAGGGAAAGAGGAGCCAGGTGGTGAACAGCCAGGACCAGCCTGGTGGGGGCAGGGACCAACACCCAGGTCCTAGGGCTTGTAGGTACAGAGGGGAAGGGGAGGAGGCAGCTTCCTGCCCCAGTAGGAGGCACTGCATGTCCCGGGCTGTGCTCTGGGGGGAGGGGGGCCAGCTGCCTCCTCCGGGAGTGAATTTTGCCTGGAGAACAGGCAAAGTTTAACCTTCTCCTCTCCTAGCACCAGGTACCTTGTGCTGCCAGGCTCCGGCCCAGGCTCGGCTGCTCCCTGGGCAGATCCCAGCCTCCTGGCTGGAGTGCAGCGACCCTTGAGCACAGGGCTTCTGCTGCCCGACCCCCCCACCCCCAGATCCCGCTTGTAGAGGGAGGGAAACGCTCAGATGGGTGGGAGCAGGGACAGGCACAGCCAAAGCTAAGAGATATTAAATGCTTTATTTTCAATATTAAAAACCAGTATTTCATAACTAGACAATGCTAAATTCATCTTACCAAAAAGACACAGGGGGGACGTTCTACTGCGGCCACTAGAATCCCACAGGGCTGGGTTAGACTGCAGGGGACCCCATGGCACATGGCGACTACATTTCTCCCCCCCTCCTGCCCCCAACCCCCTCCCCAGATCTAGTACCAAAACAGCTGTACAAAGTATCAGTTCCAGCAGCAAAGGTCGAGTGTAGAAAAATACTGTTCGCACACAGAGCCGGGTGGGGTCCAGAGAGTTTGTGCCATTCAGATTCTTCCTCTGCCCCCAGCCCAGCCAGTTCCTTCAAAGACTCAAAGTATCAGCCGCTGGCCAACCGAGCCCCCATCCCACCCCCGACACGCTGTTGAGTAACAGAGTTCGCTCTCTTGGTACCAGGCTCAGGGACATGCACCTCCCAAAGAGCCGCAGAGAGAACCGGGGTGGGCCCAGAGCTGGTTTGGCACCAGGGGCCATGTGACAAGGCAGCCAGGTGCCATTCCCAGGCCGGCCGAGGGGAGATGGGCATTTGCTCGCACTGGTAAGAGGTGGGGCTGATGACCCATAAAGGCATGGTGAGGGGGCTGCAGGGGGATGTCCCCATCCCAGCCCTTGTAACTCCTACAACAGCTCAGGTACCAGGGCTTTCAGGCCTCCGGGAGTCAGGGCCCAACAGGCCCTTTGGCACTTTGGAAAGCAACCTGGATCAGGCACTGAGGGGGTATGGCATTCGCTCTATCCCGGGCCTGCCTTGGTCTCCAGCTCCAGGCCTCCAGCCCTTGCAAGGTGGGGGGGAACAAGTGCGCACCCTGGACACAAGAGAGCTCGGCGGCTAAAGCTTGGTTCCACCAACAGGTGACCTGGCTGCGAGATTCCCCCCTCCCAGTGGGAAGAACAGAGCGCAGCAGGGGATATTCCCTAGCCACGAATGGAGAGCTCAAAGCAGAGAGATGGCAGCCAACCCAGATTTTAGCCCTGGGCCTGGCTTGTTCAGTTCCGCTTTCTCCTTCCCAGCCCCGCGGGGAGAGGCTTTGCCAGAACGCTCCGAAGGCTGGAGCTTTCAGCCCCAGGAGAGCCCAAGCCAGCTGGCCCCTTCGGTGCCAGAAGTCACCTTCCAATCCAGTTTAGAGACAGGAATCCCGAGCGGCCACCGTGCTTTGCTCTACACCCCTGCTCAGAGCAACTAAGGAAACTAATACTGCTGGAAACGAGACCGACCCCTCAACAGCTGCTCAGCGTGAGCTCTTCAGAGCTGTCTCTGGGCCTCCCCCCAGCCCTCAATTTTAGGTTTGACCAAGTCAAAACAAACCATCTTCAACATTCACCGAGCCACCCCCCGCCCCATCCAAAAGCCTTGTCCCACCCGTGCAGCGGCGCTGAAGGGAAAACAGGATCCTAAGGAAATGGATTAAAATATCCCCGCTGAAACGGGCCGGTCTGCCAGGAACAAGCCTTTTGATCGACAGGCACCTGTACTTCCGCTGCCTGGGAATGAACGTCCCTGACCGGCAGCCACCTTTCAGCCCAGTGGACAGGGAAGTTTCAAACGCCACATGGGGTTAAAAGCGTAACTTGGGCCAGGGGCTGTCGGGTGGCCCCTGTTAAAAGCAGGCTGCGTGGGAAGCCACTTCAGAGGAGGCTTTGCCCCGAAGCGGCAGGAGTTGGCTGGACCCCTGTCTTATTGCAAAGCCTGGTTGAAACCAGAGGAAGGCACCCCTCTTCCAGCAGAACTCAGGCCCCATCTCACACCGGGCTGAGGCGGTGAGCAGCCCGTAAATTCACAACTGCACAGAAATGGCCTTAGTGCAGGCCGGCAAACGTCTCAGGCCGTTTTCATCCAGAGGCGTCGGAAACCAAAGTGCGTAATCGCTGGGACTGGTTTCCAGAGGTGGTGAGCTCAAGAGACAGCTGCTCAGCACCGCAATGAAGGGGCGGGAAGAGTCTACAGCCCCTTGTTTTGGCATCTGCCCCTTAGGCACGCCTGTTTGAAGGCACTGGCCTTGGGTCACCCACACCTGGATCAGCATGGCAGGGTCCCATCTTGGGCGAGCCGTGCCTGGTGCTGACTGACACTGCCCCGGTCTCCTTCATTTAAAGGTGTTCCAAGGGGGACGGGGGGGGACGGGGGAACCCAGCTGGAGCCAGCTGTGAAGATGGAAGATGAAGGCCCCTAGAGGCAACCAGGCCCCTAAAATAAAGGCTGCTAACCCAGAGCAGGAACTTGGCTCTCCTGCCCCCCAGGAGGAGGGAAAGGTGCTAGGAAGGGAGCTGGACCCTAGCGTGGCTGATTCACCTCCAGTGCCAGTGAGACGCTCTGGAGTTTATTTGGGGGGCCGGGGGGAGAAATGCCGTCAACACCACTGAGGAATCAATATCAATCCGGTATTGAGCAAGAGGGCCCCCTAGTGGCAGACGGGTGTTAAGGCGAGTCCAGCCAGCGCTCACAGACTTACCGTCTGCAGCAGGCCAGCCGGTTCCGAGGAAAGTCGAAGTATTGGAAAAGCTGCTCCCCCAGGCCAAGCAGTGTCCCTATCCCCCCGCCCCCCACCCCAGACCAGAGTCCTTCTGGGAGCTCAGCAGAGGAGAAGGGGAAAACACAACCCCAACCCAGACCGTGTCCAACTCTCCCCCCAGGCGTCCGTGTGAGGCCGCGCTCCAGCAATGGGGTCCCTGGAGATGGATGCATTCCCTCCCGGTCTAGGCCAGGCGGAAGCAGTGATCTCACCCCGCAGCCCCAGGTCCGGTTTTTGCTTTGGGGGGGTGGGGGGCGAGAGCTGTAGTGTTGCACTGCGCTGGGCCCGCTGGCGGAAGGCGGCTCGGCTCGGCGGAGAGAGAACCTTCGAACCGGGGCGGAGCGGTGGGGGGTGGCGTCAGGCTCCAGCTTCCCGGCCGGATGTTAGAGAGGAGGCGAGTTTAAGTTACGCGGAGGGTCTCTGGGGAGAAGTGGAGCCGACAGCTTGGCTCAGTCAAGTCTCGTGTCCGTGGAATCCAGGGGCGGGAGACGAGCCGGCACGGTCCCTGCAGAGAGCACGTGCAAATCAGTACAGCACCCCAGGCGTGATACTCCAGGGCACTCCTGTCCATTACACTACTAGCCCGGGTGCAGTACAAGGCTCTCCAGCTGAGCCCTGTCTTGCAGGGCTCCACAGAACCAGGCCGGAGGCTCCCCCAGAGCGCACCATCCCCCTCCCTGCAGGAGCACGTGCTGCCCGTTATTAAACCTAGAAGATCCCCTGGGGGCCAGCCATTAAATTAACACACTGCCTTTAACAACGCACTGCCCAGCTGCCTTTATTAAAAGAGGAAATGATGCAAGACACAATTGCAGCAGCTCCCTAAACTACATTAAGGCCCTAAATGGAGCACTGCAAACTGCCCCATGGGGGCAGCAGAGGCCCCTTGGGAGGAGGGATACCTGGAACTGGGTGCAACATCTCAGCACACTTGGGGACCTGCATTGCTCCCATTTCACAGCTGGGGAAACGGGACCGAAGTCTGGCCAGGAACAGGACCCAGGAATCCTGATTCCAAGCCCCATGCTCAATCCACTAGCCTGCAGCAGCCCCGAGGGGGCCAGTGAGC
This sequence comes from Caretta caretta, assembly GCF_965140235.1. Taxonomy (NCBI): domain Eukaryota; kingdom Metazoa; phylum Chordata; order Testudines; family Cheloniidae; genus Caretta; species Caretta caretta. Next base: position 7,219,608 of record NC_134215.1, read on the forward strand.
AAGTATGGGGGGAGGGGTTGACTCACAGGTGCACAGAGCAGATCAGGCGTTTCCTAATGGAAACGCTGAACGCCAGCGATCCCCAAGGGACGGGAATTCTGCCTCTCGACCCGCTCTGTCACTGCAGTCATTTATCCAGGCCAGTCCTGCTGACCCGGGCCCCTACAGATCCCATGCTGCAGCCCGGACACGTGGTAGGGGGTTGGGGAAGGCTGGGGGGCCCCCGCCTCATGGCAAGCACCCCTGCATCAGCGCATGGGAACAGAGCAGGATTTCAGCTTGGAGGGGCGACTCGGTGATCTGGAGCACAGGCCTCCCCAGACTGGAGCAGAGCCGCCGGCCATCTGGCCCAGCGCCCTGTCTGACAGCATCAGGCAGACGAGGGGTAACCTGCCCCCAACCCTCAGTAGAGTAGGGGAGGCTATCGCTTCCCACAGGCTGCACCAGAAGTCACCCCTTACCCGGCTAACAATTGTGGGGGGGAACAAATCCATGGCCTTTACACGGACATTAGCCGACCCCTCACCTCTACCACACTGAGGGCAGTAAGCATGACCCCCATTTTAGAGGGGGAAACTGAGGCAGGGCAGTTTAACAACTGGCTCCAGGATACAGAAGGAATCTGAGCATGGACTGGGAAGCAGGAGTTGCAGCCCAGCCCTGTGCTCAGGCCACACCTCTAAGTATTGCGGTGTGCATGAGGCCCTCTGCTGGATGGAATCAGGAGCGCTCAACTCATGGTCATAGTCCCTATACTGACAGATTCTCCCTTAGAAGAGGTGGCTGGAGCCTCAGAGTTCTAGCCTTGCCACTGCCTTGCTGCTCCCTCCAGCAGTTTGGGGCCTGGGGGTTTTAAGGGCAGCCCCCAGCCCATCCAGAGCCCAGCGCAGCCCGGCTCTGCTGGTCAGCCACTGGGGTCTGGCGCAGCCTCGCTCTGCATGGGGGCGGGGGAGGAGTCTCCCAGCTGCCAGCGCCTGGCGCAGGTTGGCGGGCAGCTCTCCCGAGGGCAGGCCAGGCCGGGCACACAATGGAGCCATTCACCAGGCTCACGGGGGCACCAGGCTGGGGACACCGACTCCGCTCCCGTGTCCATCGTCTGGGTAGGAGCCTCCCTAGCTGCAGTGCAGACGCTGGGGCCCGGCTTCCTACAGGGGGTTCCACCGCTAGGCAGCGCCATGTGCCCAGCTAACCGGGCCCCGCACCCCAAGGAGATCCAGTACAGCTGCCTCCCAGGGGCAACCGCACAGCCTCACCCGAAGCCCAGCAGAGCCCGGCCCAGGTTCCCTGGCCACGGGTGCTGGAGGGGGACAGACAGCCAGGCTCCACAGCGAGCAGAACAAGCCAGGCGCGGGGCTCCAGCGGCCCGGTGGAACAGGCACCACCAGCAGAGGCTCCCTGAGCGAGCTCTCACCAGGGCCTAGGGATTCAGGGCGCGGGAGAGCGTGGCACCAGGTTCCACTGCACCAAGCCCTGCCACGCTCGCAGAGCAAGAACCCCCTGCCTCCCCGCACACCTCATTTAATCAGGATCCCCGGAGAGTGGGCCTCCTCCTCACTCACGTTCCTCAGGTTCCTCTCCGCTTCCTCCGAGGAGCTGGAAGACAGACTCGCTGACACAGACCGTTCCGGTCCCAAGCACGGTCAGGAGCTGGCCCAGAGACGCCCCCCAGCCGCTGGGCCAGCACGGCCGAGCGAAGAGCTCCTGGGCTCCGGACACCCCCCAGCCTCCCGGACGTTAAGGGCAAGCCAAGATGATCCATTGCTCCCGCTTGGCAGGGGATGCTGGTCGAATCACCCATCTGCATGTGCCCCACCAGAGTAGGACAACGCAGGCCCGCATCCGAGGCCAAACGTGGGACGCGCCAAGCGGCTTCCCCGCGAACGGAGACAGCTGGGTCTGGGGGACGGAGTCCAGCTGCTTGGGAAGGTCCCCGCCCCCAGTCGCTCCCGTGGACGCCCGATGGAGAGGCCGACTGGGCAGGATCGCTGAGCTGCCCGCAGAGATGAGCTCTCCAGGTCTTGGCTGCGCACTGAAGCCTCTCATCTTAAGGAGCGAGGCTCCCGCAGCACTGCGTGCAGACAGCGAACTAGCTCACGAGCGGGTCTAAGGCCAGCCGTGTTGTTGGCCAGGGCTGATTCCAGGCTGTGGTACGCACAGAGCGACCCTGGCTGGGGCAGGAGGCCGTCCAGCATTGCACAAGCCCAGCCCCATGGGGGGAGGGAGGGAGATGTGCACACATGCGCTGGGACCCCCTCGACCGGCCTTATCTCACAGGCTCTCCATGCGCCTGGCCAAGGGGCTCCCAGCAGAGAGGCTGCATTATCCGTACAGCCCGGGTTTGACCAGGGTGCGGGACCCTTATAGCTAGGGACCGGGGAGGTGGGCCCTGGGGAAGAGACCAGGGTGAAAATCCTCTGCCACCCTCAAGGCGCAGCATGGCTAGTGGTTTCACCACCTCTCCCATCCAACACTGCAGAGAGCTCTGGCCTCAGGGTGGGCAGCTCTGTGCATGCACAGCGCCCCCCGGAGGAGCGCAGGCGTCATCTCACCGGATTCCAGTCAAGCAGCTTACGATAATCAAGTGCGCGCTTCGATCCCTCGGCACGGCCGGGCGGGGCTGCGTGCAGGGAAGGTGAACAAAGCCACTGGAGCCTGGCAGACGGGGAACTCCTCTATCTCGTAAACATCCCCCAGCCTAGATGGTGACTATGCCCAAGGAGCAACAACGGCACAGCTGATGCTGCCAGGCCCCAGAGCGGAGCCCTCCAGCCGAGAACACTCAGGCTCGTGGCACCAGTGACTTCCCAGAGCCCAAACTTACGCCAGGAAATCTTTCACTTCCTCCACAGTGATGTCCCCGGTGGTGTCCAGGGGGCTCTCCGGGCTGTTCGGCGAGTCGGTGGGCGCCAGGGAGAAGGCAGCCTGGGGTTCCTCAGGCGTCCCTGGAGGAGAACACACGCAGCACTGGGGTTGGTTCCAGAACACACCTCATGGTGCCAGCCCAGCTAGAGGGCAGGCCGGGCATCTGCACCCCAGGCCAGCAGAGCAAGGAGCTGACGGCTCCCCTGGACAACACCCCCTGCCCTCAGAGACAGCACATCTGGAGCCGTGCCAATGATGCCCGTGCCTCTTCCTTTGCCAGGAGCGTCCCGACTGCCAGCACCCATGGGACGAGCCTTCCTGGGGGACCCAAACTGTCCCAGCAGCTGTTCGGACCCGGGGCAGGGAGGTCCCCGGTCCACAAGACGGGGTGTGCTTTGGGCCAAGTGGGACGGCTCACTCTGCCAGGCTGCACTCCGGCCTCCTGGCTATCAGCAGGGCACCCAGTTGCCAGCCTGTCGGAGGGGTCCACTTTGGCAGAGGGTCTTTGGGCTGGAGATGCTGCATGCACTGGAGAGGGGAAGATATCCACCACCCAGCAACACTTCATCCCACCACAGGCCAGGGAGAGACCCCGTCCCCTTAGGCAGCTAGAGTCCACGGTCTTCCCAGGGGCTTTAGGAAGGAGAAGAGCAGCCTTGCAGCGAAAAGCACAAGGACCCTCCTCTGCCATGATCCCCACAGATCTTAGCCGAGTCCCAACCCCCCCATGCCTCGGTTTCCCCATCTGTATCACCGGGCAGCAGAGGCCTGGCCGGCTGGGAAGGCCAGCTCTGCCAGCAGTACACCAAGCCCCTCGGCGGAAGGCCAGAGCGGTTCAGAGAGTCAGAGCCGTTTCCTTACGGGTGCCATCGCCGGGGGAGCCGTTCGCCTCAGAGCCCTGCAGCACGGGAGTCCCGTTAGCCTGCGTCAGTTTCGGTGTCCCGGTGAAACTGGGGCTGACGAGCAAGAAAAGAGCGTTATTTCTGTCACCGCCAGTTCCCAGCCTGCTGGGGGGAGGGCAGCGAAGTGGGGAGAGGGGGCACTTTGCTGCAGGGGACCGAACTGCAGACGGGCCCACAGTCAACCCCAGCTCGACAGAGGGCAGGGCCTTTGGGATCTAGGGGCAGTTAGCCAGACCGGCCAGCTGCTCAGAGAGGCCATGACACTGGCAGCAGCCAGTTTGCTTCGGACCAGCGGTGCTGGGAGCCTGCTCACGCCCAGCATTCCCCACCAGCGACACCCTGCTTAAGGCAGCAGCAGCTTGCAGTTCCTGCAGCCCGGGCGGCCGGCTGGCCTACCTGAGACAGGTGGTGCCGTGGCGCCGGACGAGCTCCAGCGAGCAGAGCGGCTCCGTGATGTTCCGGGCGCTCAGGGAGAATCGCTCAAACTCGGAAGGCGAGATCAGGTAGAAGCCTGGGGAGAGGGAGCCCAGAGAGACTCAACAGCGGGTCCACTGCCCACTGGGACAGATTAACCAGGGCGGCTTACGCTCTCCTGGCGTCTCGATGTACCAGCAGGATCTCAGTGCACCAGCTCCCCCAAGAACTGCTCCCCAAAGCTGCCCCGGCTCAGCAGGGAGGAGATCAGGGCCCCACTGCACAGACGGAGAGTCCCTGCCAGCCAAGAGATGAGAGGGCAGCTCCCAGGTCCCAGCCCAGCGCTCTACCCACTGCGCAGCACCGATTCCCACACCAGGGTAGCCTGGAGCCAAGCGAATGGAGCCGAAGGAGCCCAAGCCAGGAATCCATGTCCCGGCCACCGCCAGTCCCACCAGCGCGGCGCGCTCACCTTGCCCGTGCTTGGTGAAGACACAGGAGGCGATGCCGCTGATGTCCTCCTTGCGGATGCAGTCGTAGTGGACCTGCGGCCGCAGGCCGGGCACCGTGAAGATGTGGATGTCCCCCAGGTTGGTGAGGCACGCCAAGCCGTTCTCAGTGTAGTCCTCGCACGCCAGGCTGGTGAAGCTCACCAGCGCCACCTTCCGCACCCGGCAGCCCTCGTGGGCCGTCAGCTTGAACTTGGTCTTGGCGCTGACTTTTGGCAGCGTGAACACCTGGGTCAAGGCGGAGAGCAAGCCGGCTCGAGAGCGGAGACCCGGTCCTGCCTCCCCACCCCACTGCTATGGGGCAAGGGACCCATGTTGTGTGTGGCCACAAGCTTCATAGGGGCCCTAACCACAGGCCGGCTGAGTCTTACTGGCAAGGATCAAGGCCGGTCAGGTGTACCAGGGCGCTAGCCATCAGCACCGGCAATGGCTGTGTGAGTATGCCATGTCCACGCCCTTCACTAGCCCACAGCCACCAGCCTAGAAGCCTAGAGAGCCCATGGCTGGCTTAAAGGGATCATTCTCCCAAGGGGGAGGCCGCTGCCCTGCTGGGTTAGGAAGTATATTCCCGAGAGCCAGGCCCAGCTCCAAGGGAGGTGTGGTCTGTGGAAAGGCCCGGGCCCTGGACACCCACTTCTTTTAGAGCTGAAATGCCCTGCACCAAAGCCGGGGCATTTCATCTCTGAAAAAGTCACAGCTGAGCCCTTGGCTCCTGCCACAACGTGGTTCCACCCAAGCCAGGATTTGCAATGTCCGCCCTCCCCCCTGCCAGACACCCCTTTCCCTCGGGAATGGGAATGTCCCCGCGGAAGAAGCCAGCAGGAGGCAGCGTCTCCCGCTACAGACGCCACCCGGGTCAGAGTAACGGCGGCAAAAGGCCGCAGCTCGGCAGGGTTCCCACGGCAGACAGCGCGGGACGCAGCCATCGGCCCCTCCCCTCTCTTACCTTGAACTGCTCCTCCGAGGCGATGAGCACAGAATGGCTGCCCTGCATGTCAGGGGCTTTGGCCAGGTCCCGGGACACCTCGTAGGGCTCCGGGAGAGGGTTCCCCCGCCCGTCCAGGACCGCGATCGACACCACCGGCGCCCTGTGCATCAGCTGGATCTCCTTGCCCAGCACCGCTTCCACCGAGCGCTCCGAGAACTTCTCCTGGGACGGGACCTCCAGGGCGTAAGCGAACACGGAGCCTGAGTTGGTCCCAGCCCACATGGTGGGCCCGTGGTGTGCGGCTGAGGAGCAGGGGGAAAGCAGCAGCATTAGCAGGGCTGCGCAGAGGTGCTGGGGGGCCTGGGCCCCCCCAAAAGCCAGACTACTGAGGGGTGGCCCCAGGGCGAGGAAGTATTGGAGACACCTCACCCCACAGCAGTGTTTTCTATCCCACGAGGCTGGGCCTGGCTCCCCATTCCGGACATTGCAACCGGGCACACGGGGTCACAGTGCCACTCAGCTTTGTACCGGGCCGTTCTGTTTGGGGGCCCTCGCAAATGGGGGACTCCGGAGCAAACTGCCTCCCCCCAGGCAGCCCTGAGTATTAGCACATCATCAACCCACACAAGAGCCCCAGAAGCAACCCGGGTCAAGCCGCGCTTTCTGAGCTCAGGGTCTTTAGCCCTGGCCAGTCTACCAACCAAAGGAAGAACTGCACAAGGCAGTGCTACCTGGGGAACTCTCTGCCACATGGTTTTACTGAAGTAAGCAGGGTTTAAAGACTAGACCTTTCTATGGAGTAGGAACTCTCTCTCTGCAATGCTACTAGACAGCATAGCTAGAAACGATATTAATCCTCATGTCTCAGGGTGTAAGGTGAGAACCAGACAAGGTTAGGAAGAAACTACCCCTACTTCTCAGTACAGTGCTGCACCAGCTGGGGATCGGGGTGTTGAACGCCTGCTTCTTGGGCATCTTGTATTCAGGGCTGGTGGAGACAGGGGGGTCCAGCCAGAGGAGCTGTAGGTCTAGCTCAGCATGGCAGGGCTTGTGCCAACAGGCCTCACAGGACTCCCTTCCTGGCTGCCCGGTTGTATTCCCACTCAGAGCTGCGGCCAGGCCTTACCGTCTCGGAGGAAGGTATCAGCGAAGTACAAGCAGCGTACCACCCCCGAGAGCGAGTCGTCGGCCGACCGGGGCTCGATCCGCCTCTGCACGGGGGTCATCTCCACGTCGATGGGGCCGGCCTGCTCGGCCAGCTGGGCATTGGCTTCCTGCACCTGGGGGAGGAGACACCAGTTCTGTGAACAGCCTGGATTCCAGGGGTCAACTTCCTCCCTCCGTCAGCTAGGGAGCAGCCCCGCAGGACAGCCCCTCCTGGGGTCCCCGAGGGAGAGCAGGGGACCCTCCGGGTTCTGGGAGTTAGTGCTAAGCTATGAGGCAGGGCAGGATAGTCAGGGCACTAGTCAGAGACGTGGAAGGTTCAATTCTCTCCTCTGCTACAGACTTCCTGTGGAAACTCGGGCAGGTCACTTAGCCGCTCCGGGTCTCAGTTTCCCTTTGCCCAGAAGACGTGCGTCAAAGAAAAGCATGAGCAGGGACTCTGCTTGGTTTATACATTAGAAACTCAGGCCCCACCGGCCCTGGGGGACGCTACTGAGTGGAGGCGGCAAGGAAGCAGCTGCAAGGGACAGGGAAGGGGCAGTTTTATTTTTAAACAGTCTGACGAACACCCTGCTCCGTTCACATCTCACCCCAGTGCTTCTTCGAATGCACTCGGGACAAAGGACGTCTGTGTCAAAGAGCCAACCCACCGCCCCGGCAGTTCAGGTACGAGAGGTCACCGCCCCCCTCCCGGGGACGCCCCCACCCCAGAGGGCAGGCGCAGGATGGGACAGTCCCCCACCGTGCCCCGCCCTGCGGTTACCTTGCTGGAGGAGCTGTTGGCAACGACTCTCTTCTTGCCGGAGACTCTGCTTTTGCGGATCCTGCGGAAGGACTGGCGCAGGGACTTCTTCAGAGACTTCACTCGGGAGAGGGGCCCCTCCATGGCCAGGGAGTCGTTGGGGTGGAGCGTGCACCTGTGGGGGCACGGACAGCTGCTCAGCGCCAGCCAGGGCCTCGCCGCGGTCTGGGGTGCAGGAGTGGGGAGCCCCGAGGACTGGCCATGTTCACAGAGGGGAGACTTGTTCCCGGCCTTCTCCCCAACCATGCCAATGCCTAGCTCTGCCCTAGCGGCTCGGCAGGGCCTGCCATGTAGACCCCCCGCGAATGTCACTTGGAACAGGCAGTTATCAGGTAACCCACAAACATGGGGAACTGGGACTAGAACCCTCCCACCTCAGCTTCTCCGAGGCCTCCTCAGTAAGGCCCCTCTGTGGGCTGTGCCCACCCGAGGGCACCTCTCAGCCACCCCATGACAGTAGGATCGGGCGTCCCCAGGCTAGCCCCTTTCATCCCAGAGCACTCAGTGACGTGGCTGTAGGGGGCTCAGCCCCGAGCAGCCTGGCTAGCGGATGCACCCTGGGTCCGGCTGGGACACCGTGTCTAGAACACGCTCCACAAGCGTTCGAGCCAGTCAGGACCCCCAGGCGCTCCCTGGTCAGCACCTGCTGCCCCCCTGTCAAGGAACTGCTCCATCGTGAGGGACCCTCTTCCTGGCCACGCTCCCACAACGGGGCACTGCCCCATGTGGCGCTCTGCCCCCCGGCTGCAGCAGGAGAAGGAACAGCCCTCCCAGTGCCGTCTGGAGAGGTTCCCAACACAAGGACGGAGCAGCGGCCACCGGGCGGGGGGAGATGGACAGCTCTGCCCTGGGGAGTGACAACGGGGGGCGTGGGCCCTGCCGCAGAGTCACCCCTCCCCCCCCAAGCAAGCCCAGACAGCCACACCCACTCTGCGGGAGGCAGGAGAGCGGCAGCAGAGGGGGGTGAAACCCCCAGGCACCTGCTGGTCTGTTCCAAGCCTCGTCAGCACAGTAATGGGTCGGGAGATCCCTCAGCCACAGCCTCTGCTCGGCCTAGAGTCAGGATACCTGGGCTCCCCCACTGGCAAGCAGGGACACTGCTGGCCTACCCAACCCCCCTTTGTTCCACTGCAGCGGTAAGGAGCCCAGAATAGCTCCGAAGGCAGGAGATCAGTACGAGCCGAGCACTGGACGACTGCTGGGGACCACCGGCGGCACGTGGACAAGCCAGCCGGAGGCTGCAGCATTGCACGGGACCATCCGCTGGCAAGCTGCGGCACCCGCTTCGCTGAGCCGAGTCCCCTAGGACTTAGGTGTGCATGGGAAAGGGACCAGCCTCACAAGGTTTAAACCTCCCTCCGCCCCACTCACGGGTCAACATGCCCCCCGCCAGCTCATATCTCAGCTTCTCCCAGTACAGCAACGGGCTGTGGCCACTACCCCCAGTCAAAGGCTAAAAGGTTCCCAGGGAGAATCCTTGGCCCTGCTCCTTGCAGGGGGGAGTAGAGGGCTGCTGTGGGACAGGACGGTGCCCCTCCCTGAGCACAGGGGAGAAAGGAGCCGAACCTCCCTAGAGCCCGGCCCTGCCCGTCTGCCATGGGAAGGAGCAACAGGGTTTGTCGTGTTTGTTCGCCACGCAGCTCGGTATCCCAGTGCCAGGACCGAGCTGGACGTGACGTGCTCCATGGCTGGAGCCGGTCCCCTGGGGAGGGTCCCCCTACCTGGCCAGCACCGGGTTGCGTCGGTAATAGTCGAAGAGCCCGAAGCCGTGGCTGGTGCCAAAGGCCACCAGGTTCCACTCGGCATGCAGGGTCACGGCGGTGACGGCAGCCGGCGGCATGCACTGCACCAGCATGCTGGGCTGGAAGCCTGGGCTGAAGGTCAGGGAGCCGTTCTTGGGGGTGAGTCGGTCATGCCCCTTCCAGGTGAAGCCCTCCCGGTCCTGCAGCAGGTCCACCGTGGCCACGTTGATCATGTGATTCGACTTCTCGTCGCTCAGCTCCATGACGAGCACCTGGCAAGAGGCAGACGTGGCACTGAGGGCCAGTTCCACCAAGGCATCTCCCCGCTACCGGCATCTCTCTCTCAGGGGAGAGCTCCTGGCCTCCAGCTGGGAGCCTGGTGCCCGTGACAGCAAGGCACCAGCAGCCCCGGGTCTGGCAGACAAGTGCAGGCCCGAGGCTCTTCCGAAGCACCCCTCAACTGCAGCACCCGCCCTTATCCCAAAGCCAATGCCCGCCCCGGCGCCAGTGCTCAGTGCCCCTGCCCTCCCTACCCCGTCCTGCCAAAGCGAGCTAGGGGTAGAGGATCAAGCAATGGAGTCTTAAGTGGCAGCTAGGCCAGGGAAACCTCTCCTCTAGGAAGCGACTGGTACATTCCTGCCAGCGGGGCTGGCTGGCCAGTGGGGCACAGCACGACAGCTGGTCCCTAACAAAGGAGTTTATCCCTGCTCAGATGGACCCCTGCAGCTGGATGGCTCCCCAGAAGCAGGAGACAGAGCAGACACTCCACAGCTGATGGGAAACGTACGAAGCTTCCCCTGCCAAGTCAAACCCACCCCCAGCAAGTCTGCCAAGCCCTGGGGAGATGCCACCAGCCAGGGGGTGCTGCCCTTCACCCTACAGGCCAGGTCACTGGGACAGCTGAGACACATGCCCTGGCATCAGCTCTCTAGTCCTGGGAGAACCGCTTTTAAGAGGCAGAGCACCTACAGCCAAGCAAGAGCATGGCCTGAGAATCCCACCCTCCCCACCAAATACTTGGGCTCTGCCCCTGGCCCCCGCACGCCCTTCCCCCTCCCCAAACTTTGCCCCTAAGCAAAGCCCAGCAACAGTACAGGGCTGACTGGCTGTTCCCCCAGAGCGTCGCCCCCCACAGCCGCCCTACCTGCCCCGCAGTCCCAGCCACCACCATCCGGGCCGTGTATTTACACAGTGCAATCTTCTGGATGCCCAGCCGCGGGTCGTCGCTGTACGGATCAAAGCAGCCAACCTGGATGATGGGAAAAGGGGGTCAGGGGCGCGAGAGGGCAGGACACCGCTTTCGTCCAGGGCTCCGGCAAGCCATTGCACACACTGACTCCTCCCAGTGCGGGCACACCCCCCTCAACCCCCTCCCTTCAATGGTCTCAGATCCTATCTTAACCCCCTGCCAGGACCGGCCCTTGCCAGGGGCCCCGATCTGTGACACTGGGCTGGATTATTGGACAGCTCCCTTCTATTTGCATTAGGGACGGGCCTGGACAGACACCCCAGGACTGACGCTCCCGTTGACAGGTGCAGATCTGATACAGGCACAGCTGACAGGCCAGCGATTCTAGTCCTTCACGAGATGGCCAAGAGCCAGCAGGGTTCCTCCAGCAACTAAACTTAAACCCACCTTACTCGCATGAGAGCCCTGCCCCAGCAACCCAGCCAAGGATGCCCAGGAACTAGTGAGATGCCCAGCGCTGCCCCAGACACAGGCAAGAAGCTGCGTGCACCATATCAGAGGTGGGATGGGAAAAGACTGATTCTTTGACACCTTTATCATAAGCATCTTCACGCTGGGGTGGGGGGGGGTGTGGGGAGCAGGCAAGCCCAGCTTTCACCATCAGCCTTGCCTCCTGACCACACTGGAGACATGGCCAGTGTCAGGCCATGCTGCAACTGCATTACGGGACAATGGGAGGTTTGTTACTAGCTGGTACCAGACGACCCCTTTCCAGCCCTGCCTACGGGGCCTGGGGGATCCATGCCTATGTGACTTGAGTGTGCTCTTCTCCAGGATGCTGACAGCAGGGGCTGCCCTCAGACTACTCTGGCCCCCTCCCCCAGAATCAGCACACACACAGGGGTATTGAGGGGACCCCAGGCGGTGCGGTCCTGCCGTAGCGCACAGATGCTGAGTCAGATGCAGACAGCAGAGCTGCAGTGGTTGGAGATTCCCCCGGGAGAAACCTCTCTCTATTCTGGTCCCTCATACCCAGAGAGCAAGCCTGGTACCAATGTGGCCAAGTGCAGCTCCAGCCAGAACGGTCTCTACCCCAGCAAGGGCTCCCAGCAGAGGAGCAGGGAAGGAACGTAGAATAGGGATCACCAGGTGGAGGAGATCCTTGGACGCCAGGGTTTCTAGCCAGCAGCAAAGATACATCCTGTTTGTCTAATGCTCATAAACACCTGGCGATGATCAAGCAACAGGACAACGCTGCCACTGCTGTAGGTCTAGAGAACTTAACCTTCCCTGGACATCCGCAGGACCGTCACTCGACAAACGGCTGGGAGGAGCTCACAGTCACCCATTCCCACGGGGCTTGGAGCACGACCAGCACAGATCTCCTGCAGGGACAGGGCTCGAATCTCATTCCTTCAGGGATCAGGGGGCCAGGCTGCACTCACTGAACTGCAGAGGGACTCCCGTGAATCAGCGTCACTCCAGATTTACACCAGTGTAAAAGCACAGCGGGCAGCATGGCTGGGCTCAGGGGCCGGGGCACGAGGAGACTGGGCCTTATACCAGGGCATGCACCTGCCTTTGAGCAGGGGAATGGTTATGACGGAGAGTGCCCCTTTAAAACCCAGCTGGCCAACCGTGGGGCACTGAGTCGGCCAACCGTGGGGCACCAAGTTGGCCAATCAACGCCTCAGCTGCTTCCCTGGTCCTCCCCAGGAAATTTTCAAGGCCAGGGGCTCTTGCCATGCAGACTCTGGGCTGCCATTCGTACCTCTGGGACCAAAGGGGTTTGCAGAAGAGCATCTGCCCCAAATCCCAGAGGCATCCTCATTCCTGCCTGTGCCCACGGGGCTGGAAGTAGGAGGCGGCACTTGGCAGCAGCACTGGCCTGGCCCACGTGGGAAGAGTCCGTCTGAGCCAGCCTGACCCTGCCCACACTCGTGGCATTTCCACAGCTGGCAAGAGGAGCGCTGGCAATTGAAGGCACAGAGCAGGTCCCGCCCGGACAGCAGCAGGGCATGCTCCCCACACAGCCTGTTCCGGCCCTGCTCAGAAGGCGAAAGCAGTTTATGGCCCATGGCCTGGCCTCTCTCCAGAGGCAGCAGAAGGGTCCCCTGGGGTGGGAGGTGGTCTGCGATGGCGGATGTGCAGAGCGAGTCTGGCTCTCTGGGCTCCCCATCAGATGGCAGCATCTTGTCACCCACTATGGCCCTGGGCTGCATCGAGCCACCCTGGCATGGGGGAGATTCTCCGATCCACGGGCCTCCCTCCCGGGAATCCTCAGCCAGCTGGGCCCGGGCTGTGACATGGCAGAACAGGGACACTCCTGGAGAGGCCCAATGGCTCCTGTGAAGGGGCCCCACACGGAGTTGCCAGCACTGCCCCGGGGATGGGCAGGGACCGAGGGTGGTACCTTGCGGAAGGGAGGCCACTCCTCCTCGCTGGCCTGGTTGAGGCTGTCATTGTGCTCACAGTCGGTCTGGAAGATGTTGGCCGTGCCCAGTTTGTACAGCGGCCGCAGGGACACTCCCGAGGCGTCCCAGAAGCGGACCGTGCCGTCCTCGTGCCTGGGGAGGGGGAGACGTGCCGCTCAGTGCAGAGAAGCTGGGAGAGCTGTCTGTCCCTTGCCCGGGGTCCTGACTCCCCACATACGACCAGCTAAGCTGCTCCATCCAGGCCAGCCCCTAGCCTTACAGGCTGCCACAATGCCCTGGCCTGCCCACTTCTGCAAGGGAGAGGTGTAAGAGGGGAACAGACTCTCCATCGCATCTGTTAGCACGGAACTAGTTTTGACTCCCGCCCAGTGGCTCTCCTGCTCCCCACAGGCATCAGGGCTGATCTCCGCCTGCTCCGATTTCGGACCCTCCTCCCTACCCCAGCCCAGAAGCTTAGGGAGCAGGCGGGAATGAGCTCAGGAGACCAGCATTCACGCCCAGCTGGCTCAGGAGGGTGGCGAGGTGAGGCAAAGATCTCCTTGGTCCACAGCACATCTGGATTCTGGACTCGGTCCTTGGGCCACAGACCAGGCGATCTGCCGCTGCGGCAATGCCCTCAGGACAGAGCCGTCGCAGAGCTGGATGGCTCCGGCAGGCCGGGGTCAGGAGGGAGGGACGTGGCTGCACAGCCGGCCCCACACTCAGCTTGGCTTAAGCCAGCTGCACCTCAGTAGCGCTAGACCTTCCCACAATTGTTAAGGGAAGCAGTTCCTCAGCAACAACTAGCCAAGCTGACATTTCCCTGCCGACGTCAGGGCTAGAAGCCACCCAACAATCACTCCGTGGCTTCGCGGCGGCTCGAGGTGGGCAACTGACAAGCCATAACCACAGGCCGCTAAGCCCTCGGAACAGCAAGGGGTGTTCTGCGGTCGGCTGTCCAGAGCACAGCTTCCGGCTGCTTTCGGCTCCCCGTCCAGGCGTTCTGTGCAACGGCCCAGCACAGCGATGGGAGCCAGCTCCCGAGGCAGGCTGGGAGCACATCAGCCACCACTACCCAGACGTGGCTCATCTGTAACGTATCAGCCCCTCCGATGCCCCATCCCCAGCCTGCCCCATCTAGCAGCGGGCGGAGCTGAGAGGGCAAGAGCAGATACGGCCAAATCTGCCCTTGCCAACTCCGCTCCAGGCCGGGCTCCCGGTCAGCAGGCCAGCGAGCCACCCAGGAGTCCTGAGGTGGGCATGCGTCCCAGCGGGACAGCAGGCTCCACACCCAGGATGACCATGTTAGTCTCAAATTTTCCTTCGCCCCCACCTCCCCTGCTCCAGCCTCAACATCTGCAGCCGCTAACAAGCCCTGCCTGCATGTTCGGAGGAGCTGGTGCAGCGCTCAGCCAACGATGCATTTGACAACACGTCGCCAACTTGGAGCCAGGATAAAACCAACACCAAAAGCGAGGAGAAGGAAAAATAAACAGAGTGACGCATCCTTGCCAGGCTCAACAGGGAGGACTGTTAGCTAGGCCACCCAACTGAGGAAGGGCTTCCCCCACCTCTCCCCTGGCATCCGTCCACACTCACACCTCTCGCCCGGCCTCCTGGCTTACATACCCCACTCTGCAATTCAGCAGCATCGAACCTAGGTCTCCCAGTCCCCTGCTCTAGCCACTACACAGTGCTACCCTTCTGCAGCAGCAGAGAACGCCCTTCAGGACCAACTTTGGCCATGACTTTCAGTCAGCCAGGGAGAGGTCTGCTCTTGGGGTCTCTGTTCAGCCAGACCTGAGCCCGGAAGAGGCCCACCCCACCACCCCCGAGATGTGGCTCTCTACGCTGGAGGAGGGCTGGCAGAATCCCTCGCTGGCTGCCTCTAGGGCACGACGCAAGCCCCAGCCATTTGAAGGCCCTGCCCCAGTCCCTTTGCTGCCCCTACTGGGCAGTCTGTGGGAGGGGTGGCTGCTAGACAGCCATGGGGCCAGCACCTGCCAGACAGCTGGATTCAGGTTGGGTAGTTCTGGGTTTCCCTGCTTTGTGCCAGTGTATTTATACCTCACGCCCGTCTTCACGAACATCCACACTGCAATTAAAACTCCCCCGCTGGCCCGTGCCAGCTGACTTGGGCTAAGGGGCGGTTTCATTGCCATGTAGACGTTCGGGCTAGGGCTGGAGCCCAGGCTCTAGGACCCTGCTGGGGGGGGGGCGGGTGTTGTTAAACTGCCCCTTGGCCCGAACCAGGTGGCATGGGCCAGCCATGGGTTTTTAATCCCAGTGGAGACGTACCCTTCGATACCCCCACACGCTGCTCCCTGGGACACCTGCCAGGGACCAAGACCCAGTGAAAACCCCAGCACTGGCCAGCTCTCCGGGAAAGATTAGCCATTCAAACGGCTGGTGGCCGAGCGGTACTTACCCCGTGAGAAGAAGGCCCCTCTGAGTGGGTTCTTGGGCTAAGTTTTTCCCTCCGCTGATCGGCCAGTTCTAGAAGACAGATTCCACCCACGCAGGGCGGGGGACGTTAAGCAACAGCCCGTTCCACAAGCCCACTGGGGCTCTCACCCACGCGCCCCCCTCCCGCCCTGCTGCTGGCATCCAAGCCAAATCGAGATGGGTTTGCACAGCCCAACGGGACGCTGCTCGAGGAGCCAGGAGATCCACGTGACAGCTCCCCACAGAGGCTCCCAGTGTCCTCAGCCAAGTCAGGCTCATTGTGCCAGTCGCTGTAAGGACCCCACCCACCTTCTGGCAAGACCCAGTTACAGCTCAGTGGCTTTTCTCCAGCAGGGGGCGTTCCCCTACCCCAGAAGAATGCCGGGGGCCCTGCTGCTCTCCAGCGCCGATGATTCGCTCCCACAGCTTCAGGGGGACGTTGGAGATGTGATAGGCGCAGGTGATGGCGGAGGAATGGAGGGGCGCCAGGTAGGGGGCAGGAACCGTAGGCCAGCCGGGCGTCTGCAGATCGAGGACCACCAGCTCCTCCTCCACCAGGACCACCAGGGCACTCGGGTTATCGAACTCTAGAAGGCAGAGCAGCGAGATATCAGGCTGGGGAGGGAGACCGAGACGCGCTCGGTTCCAAAGAGCGGGCCGCCTACCCTCCTCCGGCTCCGTGTGGTGCACGGTGAAGAAGTCGATCACGCGCGAAGTGAAGTCCAGGGTGACCAGGCTCTGGCCCTGCAGGATGCTGACGCAGTGCCGGTCCCCGTAGCTGGCCCGGGGCATGCCTCCGCTGAAGATGATGAAGTGATTTCTGCAGGCAGGGGAGAAGTAGCTGGCTATTGGCATGTTTGCTGCTAGGATTTCCCCCCACCCCACCCCACGGGCTGGGGCTGGAGACCTCACCGGCCCCTACGGAAATTCGGTGCCCCACAAAAACGCAATGGGAGTGGGGTGCCCAATCCCTTCAGGAAATCCCCAGCCAGACCCACCTCTGAGGGCAATAAGCCAAGGCTCTATGGGCCTGGTAGGACACCAGGTAGCAGGGCACTTTGGCCAGCCCCGGGACACCAACACACTCCGTTCTCCCGACGGGGCGTGTGATGCCCGAACATTAGCTGCCTGCACGGTACAAAGGGCGTCACCTCCAGGGAGAGTTCTGCTCGAAGGTGCTTGTGGATGGCATTTTGAATGCGGAGCTGCGCCCGGGAGGGCCTGGGTCAGGCACGCTCTGTTCCATTCAGAGGAAGGAGAGCACGCCGGGTTGGGGCACTAACCTAGGCACGGGGAGAGCCAGGTTTGACCCCTGCTCTACCCCAGGCTTCCTGTGCCATCTTGGGCAAGTCACTTGGTCTCTGGGACTCGGTTGCCTAGCTGTAGAATGGGGACATCAGCCCTACCTCCCAGGAGCGAGGAGGAGCCCACATGAAAAAGAGCGCGAGGCCCTCAGACATTATAGCAATGCGGCCACAAGCAGAGTGGTTGCATAAAGCTAACATGCCCCCAGGCCCCACGAATGAAGCCAGTTACCCCGAGCCCAGAGCCATTCCTCACACGAGCTTCCTGCCGGTGAAGGGACCATTCATGCTATTCCCTTGTTCCCGCTCTGCAGAGCAGCTTGGCCAGTTCTGCTGAGACGTCCTACATGCCCCCCACCACCCCACACAGACTGGGGGGGAGCTAGATGAACACAGCAGATGCAGGACACGGGCAGTGCTGCGCAGTGGAGCCCAGCCTGCCCCGAGGAAGAAGCAGATCACAGCAAGGCTGGTCGAATGGACGTTTCTCCAGAGCAAGGGAACGCCTGGATTAACGGAGACGTGACGAATGGAGCAACGACGCTCACTCTGGGTCTGCAGGCCCTCCCCCGCCGACTCAGAAGGCTGAGACGCTGGCATTGTACATGCCATGGCTACTTGGGCTGGATGTACGGCTTACATGGATTTGGGGTCAAGACAGGTCAGGAGCCAGACTTCCCTGCGTTGGAGTCCAGGGTTTTCGATTCAACCCCTCTACAAAACTTCAGACCCAGATTTGGATCCCGGAGCTCCGGCTTGCTTGGATCCGGGCTTTGGTTTAGGGCCTCCCTAGCTCCACCTTTCCAACCTTCCCCCTACTTGGGTCCTAACCCTCATCACAGCCAAGCAGCATGTCCCCTGCCCAGCATATCACCTGACTGCAGGTGAACGACTCCAGTAGCTTCCCCAGGGCCATGTGCTCTACAAACTGGCCACTAACTTCAGTTCCTGAGCAGCAAGTGGGTGGACCGAGCCCCCCTTCCTACTTTTAGGGGCTACCCCACTTCTGTCTTATTCAAGGGCACCGGGGGCCACCATTTAGCTAGTCCACAAGTTTACCTGCCAGCACTGAAAATGTGATTTGTCAGGTAGTGTCAGTTGTATTTAAGAATGTTTAAAACAGGAACTTGGGTGCCTGTCCTGAAAATAAAGTCTCCGGCTTCTATTAAGGGGCCCTCTAGTCATTCCCCCCCCATACCCCTCATTAATTCGAGCACTCCACCGCAGCCCGGTGGGACAGTCCCCCGCAGACACAGCCCTTTGCCACAGGGGCTGTGGCAGAGATAAGCACCCAGCTCAGAACCAAGGTCAGACCTCTGGGGAGGTGGCAAACATTCACCGGCGCCGGCAGGGGACATACCCAGATTCACAGGTCCTCCACAGGATTTTGTTGATGGCTTTACAGGGAAACGGACCTGGAATGAAGGAGGAGTCACCACATTAAAGCCATTCTCCCTGCTCAACACCAGCTCCTAGGAGGGGTCGCTGTCTTAGCCCCTGTAAATCAACCCACTCCCATTTGTATCCCAGCAGCTCCCCCAGCAGGCTTGAGTACATTTTCTCTCCTGTCCACCTCAGCTGGAGCCTGGTTGAAGCTCCCAGATATTCCTTTCGGTATCAGGATAGATGCTCAGCGCAGCACTCTGTGCTGACATACACAGCGTCTGGTTTCCCCTCCATTAGAGCAGCCTTCACAGCCCGACTTGGGCAAAGGACACAACCGTCACGAGCCGCTCCGGGCTAGTCTTTAACGTAGCTTTCAATCGAAAGTTCCCAGAGATTACTGAGCAGCACTTCCAGCAGCCTCTACGTAACCCTTCCCTAGCCTGCTAGAGTCCACAGGGGATACAAACTCAGGCCTCCCTCCCCACCTGCATGCCACGCAGATGGGGTAGGGTTCTGCCCACAGAAAGAGCTTCTGGGGAAACGCCCCGGGGTTGGTGATGCAGGCTTGCTCCATCCATCCAGGTAACAGGACAGTGGCCACCTCCCGAAGGAAGCTGGAGAGCCAAGTCATCCTAAGTTAGAGGGATCACTGTCCAGCCACAGTATGCGACTCCATCTCGCACCACGTAGGAGGCTAAACCTACTGCTTCATGTTCCCATCTCCAAGGGCCCAGAGGGGAGCCTCCATTGCCCTCTGTAGGGGGGCTGTTTTGGGGAACTCAACGCTGCTGGGATCCTCAAGATGTAGCTATAAGATCCACGGACACGTCAGAGCCCAAGTTAAAGCAGGGAGCCCTAGCAACTCAGACTTTGCTGGCAAGCCAGGTCTGCAGGCAGTTGTACGACACTTGCAGTAACCCTCTCCCAAGCCCTAGGCCATCAGGGGTCAGTTTCACAGAGCACCCTGTCGAGAACAGCACGACTGACCACGTGAGTTAACGGCTCAGTCAAGAGGCTCCTTGTGGCACCATATCTACCTCCCCTCCAACAAGGTATCGGGAGCAAGCGTGAAGTCAGAAGTGGTGTAATGACAAACTCTATTAGAAGGTAAAACTGCCCTTGGGCCCACTGCAAGAAGGCAAAGGAACAAGGCGGGTGGGTCCCGAGGCAAAGCAAACTCACCGTAGGGGATAGTTGACATAAGTGGCTGCAGAGTCTTATGGCAACTACTGTTGATGGACCACACCATGTAGCCTCCATCACTGTGCGAACTCACCACCGTCCTGCCGCTCCGCTCCCAGCCAAGGCTCTCCAGCTGCTGCAAGGAACAGATGTGGCCAATAAACCCAAGGTGGAGAGAGACACGGGGCTACAGGAAGCAGCTGTGCCATCTCATCCCCTCTATGCATACACAGCCTGGGCAGAATCTGGTTTTGCCAAAGGGACATGGGGAGCAAGGCACAACACTTCAGAACGGAGATGGAAGATCAGGTCAGTAATGGAGGTTTGGGGACCACTGCAATATTCCAGCTGTAAGTTAGAAGAGTTAAGTCAAACGCATTGAGTTCAGTTTGGCCACAGGTTGATGCCTGCGAGTCCTCCTGTCTCCCTGAGGAGGGAGCCTGGTTGCAAGTGTGATGGACTCTGCAAGCGTAGCCTCATTGAAGAGGCCAGCAGCATTCTTCCAACTCCGGGCCACCAGCTTCCAGCAGGTGAGTCACCAGGTATGGCAGAGCGCGGGAAGATGGCTTAGAGGGAAGCCACAGAAACTCATCAAGCGCAGATGGCTTGGCCAAAGCTCCCGTGTTCGTGCATAAGCGGGACACTCACGGGACAGCACACGGTGTTCTCGGCTCTCCATGAAACCCCATTCAAGGTACCTGATTGCCCAGGAAGAGGTGGTGGACATTTCTGGTGCTCTGGTCCCACATGATCATCAGCCCCCTGCTATAGCCAATCAGGATCTTGGAGGAGTCTTGAGGGTGTTCCTGCAGAGACTCCACTGGGCCAAGAGCCTTCCCACAGCGGTAGTCATCTGGCACGCTAGCATGGAAGCAAAGGGGTGGGGGAACACCAGGCTAGTTAACAGCCATGCAGCCAAGTACCTTGTTTTCTCCTCTCTAATCCCCCCCCAGCGCTGCGGGAGAGACCACGCAGTTCAGCTGTTCTGTAATGGGGAGGAAGAAGATGGTCCTCTCTCAGCCCTGGATCAGGATATTAACATCTCTGACAGCCAGTGGGGACAGAGACCGACCAGCCTCTTAACCATGGGCACAGAATCAGTAGCTCATCCCTCCAATGGGCCAGGAGGAATGCAGGCAGAGAAAAGCATGTTAGAGAGCCCCTTAAATCAAGGGACAGGCTTGAAACTGAACTTGAACTTCACTGATCATCTGTGCTGCACAAGGATACACCTAGCATGGCCAGTCCCCAGAGTCCTGCCCCAGCGGGCACTAGGCTCCATGTAAGACCTGGGATGGATTCTCCGCTTTGGTCTTTCGCAAGTCCTGCTCGGGAATCTGGGAGAGGATAGGGTATTGTAAAGGTGGAGAGGTACTAGATCACCGCTATGGGCAGTGACCTACATAGCTGCTACCCATCGGTCATGGGGCTGCGGCATCTCCAGAAACATCTCCGAGGGAGCAGCCTCGAGGCATCTCAGATCCACCTTAAGAAGCTGCTCAGCACAGCCCTCTGAAGAGCTGCAGACTCTCTACACTTGCCAGGCAACGTCCCAGCTTTACAGCTAACATTTAACAGGTACAACCGCAGCCAATGCAACCCTGGGTTGGATGCCTCTTTCCACTGCCCCCAGCCAGCAACCCGCCCCATCTGCCGTGTCTCTTGGTGCCCACAGCCATGAGCTGATCTCCACTGGCACCAGTTCTCCAGGCCAGCTCACCTCTGCATGATCTCCTCTTGATACAGGGTTTTATCCTCCAGCAGCGTTAAGCCAGAGAGCTCCAGGAAGTACACGCCACCCCCTTCCGTGCCCAGGCAGGCCACATCACAGGCAGATTTCAGCAGGATCACCGTCACCCGGGTAATGCTGGGAGGAGAGCTACCAGGAAGACAAGATTCAGACAATGAGAGCTGCGCCGGTTTACAGGCTGGACATTTACATGCGAAGTTGCAATGGCTCGTTTTGAGAGGACTTCCCATTCCCTCCCGGAGACGCACCGGCTGCACCATGGGTCAAAGAGGAGCGTGGGTTGTTTTCCTACAGCCAATATTGCGTGGGCTTATGTCACTCCCTTTTATGGACCCCCCAGGGCACGAGATGCCAGAGGGTCCCGAATGAGGAGCAGACTCATTCGGAGGAGAAGCTTGGCCACAAGCAGAGCCACGTCCGTTTGGACCCAAGCTGAGAGATGCAGAGCTCCCTCAATGCCTATGACTTTGGCTTCAGCTCCTGCCATCAGCACATCCTCCGATGACCCAGCCCTGCCCCAGCTACTGGGGCCCAGCAAGAAGGTAACAGACCCTAGACTGTGCACAGACATTCCACCGCAGTGAAGATGGACCGTGGCGCTCGGGAGTCTGGGGAAACGAAGCCAGGGAGACCTCATACCTGGGGGTTTATAACTGGTTTTCGACCCAACGTGGGCTATTGTAGGCCAAAGAGAAGCAAGCAGTTCTGTCTACACCCGATTAATAAGCGGTTTGGGACAGGTAAGTCACCACAGACACCTGGGAGAGGATCGCTACAGCCCTGGACAGCAATCGCCTGGTCACTTAGATTCTAGCTTGTGCGCTCTTTAAGCTCCCGCGCATTATGAAAGGAGAATCAGACAAAGCTCCCTGCTGTGCCAGGCTGGGGACCGCCTGGCTGTCAAGCCAGCAGAGGCAACGAGGCGAGGAAGGAGTCATGGAACCCAGTAGAAGTAGCCATTTGAGGGTCTAACAGAATCTCAGCATTGGGGCAATTCTCGCCGGGTGCCTGCTGTGCCCGGCCCCCAGCAGCCTCTGGAGTAAGTTAGCTGGTGCGGTTCTCCCCAGCCCACCCTCCATCACAGAAGCTGAGCCTATCTAGCCAAGCAGCCTCTTGCTCTCTATTAACACAAATCCTGCATGGGCATGAGGGTATTTTAAAAGGGGCGCTGGTCTTCGGCTTCTAGCACTGGGCCTGATTTTAAGAGGGGAATTCAGTGTACAGCAGCTGCAGCAGTGGCATGCAGAGAGAGACTCCAGCAATAAAATGACACGCTCCAACGGAGGGTGTGGGTCTGCATGTCAATTAGTCCTGAAGACCCCTCCTCTGCCATCAGCAGGATCGCGCTGGGACCTCGTGAACGAGGGCTGCTGGATGCAGTGCCAATGCAGGGGCAGCAGGGGGCAGCATTGGCTAGCATGGAAGGAAGCCAATAGGCCATTCTAGCCAAGCCCCATCAGTATCTGGGCTGACACAGTTGTTTATTGGAGATTTGGCATGCCACGGGGCGTGGAGTCCCCGCCTCCCTCGGAGGCACCAGCTCACGGAGTGAGCCTCCACAGCAGCAAATGGCACTCAGGGAAGTACCCTACGCATGGCCTAGAGCTCAAGAGACTTCCTTAACCTTTCCAGGCCGTTCAGTCTCAGACGTTGCCTTTTACAGTCATCTTCCATAGCGGGCGAGCAGCATCTCTGACCTGGGATTTGTAACCCTACACATCCCACCTCATTAGTCCTCTTCAACCGGGCACTGCTGCAGCAGCTGGTTCTCTGACTGCAACGCTTCACCCCCACCTCACCCCCAAACAGCCTTCCCTCGTGGGATTTGGAACCAGGAATTAAGCTGTCTCCATGGAGCCTGCTCAGCTCACTGGAAACGGGAATGAGACAGGCCTACTGCCAAGATCAGTCATTCCAAGTTGTCCATTATATAAGCATTATCAATAGCTGGGCCAGTTTCTATACCCTGCTTCTAAGTACGTGGGGTCACTTGTACCGCTCTCCTTAGGAGATCTCATTGTCCAGGTAAGTGATCAGTTAACCTTTGCTCCTAGTTTGTATTGTTCTTGAAAATCTGAGATCTAAATAAAGCTGGCCCCAGGCAATGATCCAGGCAGTCTCTGTAAACCCAGATGCTGCACTGGCAGGTTATGGAATTACAGTACTGAGAGGTAAATAGGAACAAGCAGGTATTTGTACCTACACTAGAATCCTGGAAGAGCCACATTTGTAAAGCGATTCTCACATGCTTTGTGTGCTGCAAGTTTCCACAGCCCTCTTCACTGGGCTTTCCACCCAGATAATGAATAATGCCACGGCCTGCACTCCATGGTGCAAACCGGCACAAGAACAAAGCCTTCATTTAAGGAGACAGTTACACAGGAACAGGATCTTGCATCTTCCAGAGCTAGCCAGCATTAAAGGGACACAAAATTTACCCCTTGACTTTTAATACTGTGATCCTCTCAGATGAGTAGCTGTAGGTGCAAAATGCATCATTTGAGCATGCAATTGTTGCAACCGAATGCTCGAATGAGTAACTCTTTGCCCTGAGCATCTGCACAAGTTCCACACAAAGGGATTACTTTCAGAGATGCTGAGCATCCACCAATTCTGAAAATTGGACAGAAGGGCGTTGGGAGTCCTGGCACCTGGTGTTTTTAAGAAAACACCTTTCCTTGCTGGCATTTAATTTTAGAATTCAAAAAAAAAAAAAAAAAATCAACTTTTTTGAAAATTTTACCCTTCAATTTTTGCTCTTCTTCATTTAGTGCCCAGAAACAAAGGGTCTAATGAATTCTGCTCTGGTTATCGCAGGTTGTGCAGCAGTTTGAGGCTTGCTGAAGTTTGGGAAAATGTCTTCCATTATCTTTCCAAAAGATTGCAGAAGCATATCCACCAACAGCAGGCACTGCAAAATTTAACTCCCGACAGCGTCCATTTAAAAAAAGGAACGAGTGCTACCTACCTAGAAGAAAGAAAAGGAGGACTTGTGACACCTTAGAGGCTAACAAATTTATTTGAACATTGGATGCATCTGAATCACTGAATGCATCCAATGAAGTGAGTTGCAGCTCACGAAAGCTTATGGTCAAATAAATTGGTTAGTCTCTAAGGTGCCACAAGCCCTCCTTTTCTTTTTGCGAATACAGACTAACACGGCTGCTACTCTGAAACCTACCTAGAAGAGTTATCATCAACTTTAGCAGAGTTTATTTGGGCTACATTCAGAACTGAAGAGCAAGATCTGCAGTTGGAGGAGTCCTTAAAATGAACTCAAACCATGTTTGGTTTATACTGATGATTGGCCAAAAAGATCCATCCCATCCCATGAGAATTAGGCTTGTTTGGTCATTCCCCACCCTTGTAAGTAAAAAGAGGCCAAGCAGATTTAAATAATTTTTATAAAGAATAAACTATTGCATCTGGCAACGCTGGAGCCAAATTTCACCCCAGCACAGAGATTTGAGAATAAACTCTGGCAGACCTTTCGCGAGAGCTGCACTGCTATCCTGGCTGCTTGCTCGGGAGGGTTTTTGTTTAAATTTAAAGACAAGAACTTGCAGAGTCCAGCAAGAGCTGAACTCAGACATCAATGCATTGCCCTGTCAGTTACTCATCCATACTTCCTTTCCCCATTTATAAGCAGCAGTGTCTGCAGAGCCAACCCTAATCTCAGCTAACAGGCTCCGTCTATTTTCTCCACCATTGCAACCATTCCCATGGCAACCGATTGATAGGCAAACTATACCGCTGTGTACAAAAGGGAAAGCTTTGCAAGCCACAGAGCCAGGATAGAGATTCCCAGAGGGGAGAAGGAATGAAACTGCATCTTGGGCAAAGTGATTGAACCAGATGGATAAAATTAAACTGGGGGGGGGGGGGGTGCAGCCTTTTCAATACCCTTTGGCTGTTTCCACCGAGTGGCACGAACAGGGCACGGACTGGAATTTCGATTCAGTTCAAATAGCCCAAGACTTTTTACGCTGAAATCCGGGCTGTCTGGACAGCCTCACAAGGCAGAGCGATTAAAGATTTCACAGCTGGCGTTCCAAGCCCGTGAGGAGTGCTTTAAAGCAGCGCTCCGCGGCTCTACCACCTGTCCCAAAAGGAGCAAGGCACACATCAGTGGTTTCTGCCTCAAGCTACTCCTGGGTAAGGTGGCTCCGTTTGCACTGCAGCTGGCGAGTTACTGGCCCTGCAAACGCAACCTGGGATCCGAGAGGCCCATGCCGAGCTCTGTCTTGTTCGCCCATCACCACCAGCAAGACTCTGGCAGGTCAAATCCGGCCCGTGGGTTCCCCAGGGCATGCGAGCTTCAAACTGGTGCCGGAACTTCCTCGGAGGGTTTTGTTTTTTGGTGGGTTTTTTTTGTTTTTTTTTCGGGGTGGGGGGGGCGGCATTTGGATGATGCACAAAGCAGAACAGAACCCAGCTCCCTCAGAACTGAGCCGACTGCAGCACTGCCAGCAGCAAGGGGCGGTCATGGTCATGGAGCCAACAGGACACTGGCAATGCTGGGGGAGGAGCCGCACAAAGCAGCGGGGGCCCCACCTACGGACCGGCACAACCTGAGCCATGGCAGGGCCCGGATGGATTGCCGGGTCAGCGAATCAGGGGAATGCACAATTCAATCCTAGGAGCACTCGGTACCCAGCAGAGCCCAGGACCAGCCCCTGCTACAGTGAAGCCCCAACTCCCCAGATCAGCGTGAAAGAGGCAGTGAGTACTTAGTGCTGTCGAACCCTGGTCGGCCCGGGAGGATGAAGCTGCGGGTCTCCTCCAAGTGCGAATAGCCATCCTTCTGGTCAATCTCCCACAGGTGCAGGGTGTTGTCATCCAGCAAGGACAGCAGCCGACCCTGGGAGAGACACCAACACACAAGGAAACAAAGGATGTCACGGGATTACGAGTTAAGCCTCCCCCCCACCCCCACAGCAAGGCCCCTGCTCCGGCAGTGAGCATGCTGGACTTGGCCACACCAGCCCATGCATCTGGACTAGGACATTGGGGTGCAGGTACCTTTATAACCATCCCAATGACACAGCCTTGCATCCACTTACTGGCTCATTGGCCAGACCCACCCACCCCAAAGCAGTTGCTAAAAAGTCTTCCAAGGCCCTGCCCAGCAGAGCTATTGGAAAGGGGCAGGAGGTCTCAATAGGGGGATCAGCGGGTCAGGAGGAGTCCTTGGGAGTTAGAGACGTTGGCCTGCCGCCTTCCTTGCCAGAGAATGACCAGGAGTCTGGCTAGTTCAGAGGATGGGCTGCTGCACCCTGGTGACAGCAGGACATGGGTTACTCTCCTCCAGAGGCAACTGCACCTGACTGAAGGGAGACGCGAGGTGACGAGAACCAAAGCAGCAACGTACCTGTCCAGGCAAAAAGTGTATCTGCGTGACGGCAGCAGTCTCCTTGTGCAAGCCAGTGAACTCCACTCCTGGAGCGCCATATCTGGCACGGGCTGAGAGTCAAGGAGGCAACGAGGGGACAGAGACAACCCCGTACTGACCCCCCTGCCCTCCACCCCAAAACTGACTCTGCCAGCATCCGGGTAACTCTGCCTTTTAGCGCACTAGCAAGTAAGACCAAGGTTAAAAACTGGGAACTAAACACTTAAGACCCAGCTATGTCCATTTTGGTGGCATCTTGCTTGCCACCCAGGTATCCATGCACCTACGCTGGTAGCTGGCCAGGAGATTTTAAAAGCCTGGCACTGCCATTCTGTGGGTAGGCATTCCGCCGGATTGGTCAACCTCCCCCAAAGCACTTGAATGAGGCATCAAGGTTTACGAGGTCCTCAGACACCTCCAGAGAGTTTCACACCATCATCTGCCTGCCTGGTCTAGGCACACCTACTCCTGCCCCAGCCCAGTGCAGCTGGACTGCACGACACACACAAGGGGTGGTGCCCACCAGAAGATGGGTCCCAGCAACCCTTTTTGGGGAGCTCAATGGGCAACAGGAGAGGGACTGGTTATACCCAGTAGTGGATGTACTGGGAGGGGAGGCTAGGAACTAACTGCGCTTTCCACGCCTGGGTTGGGTAGGGCAATACAGAACAGGGTTAGACTTGTGAAAGCAACACATCAGCTCCCACAGCTGCTCCACTCCAGCACCTCCGTCCAGGATGCTCAGAAAGAACTTTAGGGTCTGTCTACACTGCAGTTAGACACCCACAGCTGGCCCATGCCGGCTGACTCAGGCTCGCAGGGCTCAGGGGCTGTTTAACTGTGGTGTGATGTTTGGGGTCAGGCTGGAGCCCAGGCTCTGGGACGCCCACAAGATGGGAGGGTCCCAAAGCTCAGACTGCAGCCGAAGCCCAAACATCTACACAGCTGTTAAACAGCCCCTCCGCCCGATTTGGCTGGCATGGGTCAGCTGCAGGTGTCTAACTACATATCTGGGGGTGGAGGGCCACATGTAGGTGGGATGTGAGGCCCCCCGCACCGATGAAGCCAAAAAGGTACTAATTCTGTCAGCAGGATTAGAGTGCAGGAATTCCTGATCCCCTCACACAAAGCCCCCTGGTAAGACCGGCTCAAACAAAGTCCCACACTGCAGCTGACAGCCTGTGGCATCCATATTGGCTCTGTGGGCACACAGCAGGCCCAGTCTTCTGCAAGGAGTCAGGCTGGCAGGAGGGGTTCTTGGGGCAACCACAGATCAAGGTCCGCAGACAACAGCCGATGCAGTCCAGCAATGTGGCAGTTCCACCCCACTGTCCTGGTCGTGGCTAGGCGGGGCAGGGGCTGCCCACCCCCACCCCATTAGGCAGCATGTTTACCTGTTGCAGACAGGCAGAATAGGGCTGCCCAAGGACAGGGTTCATGCTCCGCGCTGGTCTGGGCAGGGTGAGTCTAGACAGCACTGTCATAGCCCAGACACCCCACACTCTGGCACAGCCAGCAGCTGTTCTGGCAGCTTGCCAGATATCCCAGGGCTGTTCTTCATTTCCATAAGGCAGAGCTGGTTTCCACAGTCCTGATCTTTAGAGAGGCTGCTCATGTCAAGGCCTGCAGCCTTCCCAGGATCCCCCCTCCATAGCGGGGGGACCTCCAGGGTCTGCACTGGAGAGCTCAGCCTTCCATGGACAGCCATCTGCAGAGGTTGGAGTTCACACATGAGTCTGACTGTAAAGGTGCATGACTGTTTGCATCCTTCACCCTCAGCCCCACTGCTTCACAGCAGCCAGTGTAAGCACTCTACCTTTCTTCTCTGGGATTTGCATCTGCTAGAACGGTAGCTCAATTTGTCTCACTGCAGCCAAGGGGAGGAAGCTCCTTTTAACATCCTTGGGGACGACAGGCAGCTGGAACCCAACGAGCACTTCTTAGGGGGCTCACTAGCTCAAAAGCCAGCATGCTGGGGAACTGTACCTATCCAGGTGGGGAGGGGCTGGGGCAGATGCCTTTGTCATCAGTCTGCCTGGAAAGCCCTGCCCAGCTCGGTTTCTGCACCTTGCAAGAGGTTAATAGGGTGGAGGAGATCAGCTCATGGGCCCACAGCGCTGCATTCTACATCCTCGCAGCATCCAACTTGCTAGTAAAATCCACCCAGCTGGTAACTCAGGAGACCAGAGTCGGCTAGCCCCAGAGCAGGTGCCAGGACCTGGAAGCAATGCCAGATAGGCCATGCTGCCCTGGTATGCCTCTAGCGAGGCCAGCTCTCTGGACAAGTGAGTATTTCAGCCTTTAGACCCATTCAGTCCTTACCTGCGCTGCCAAGGAAGTGTCAGCTGCCAGACCGTCACAGACCTGCCCATGCTCTGGGGTGAGTTTGGATAAGTCGACCCCTGCCTCAGGTCGGCTAAGACTGAGCCTCTCAGGGAGGCTGTCCCATTGCTCACAATGGATCTCCCGGGAGCACTGCAGGCGGCTTAGGTATAGAGAAAGTTGCATTGAGACTATTCTGCCCCCTCCCTCCCCCCACTTCTAATGAAGGCTCAGTGCACTGAGAGAGCCCCAGGACACCTGGGTTCTACTGGTCTCCATCACATTCTTCTGGAGCCCCCGGTCACAGCTGGCCATGTGCCACAATCCCATAGTACCTCAGCTCCTGGAAAGGAACAGGCTGCCCCCTCGCTACGCAGCAAGAAGCGGGACTGGGAGCCATCGCCGGCCTTTGTATTCATGACGAGATTCCAGGCTGCAGGGACAAACGTCCACCCTCCTGGCAGGCAGGGTGGAGCGTAGAGGTTAGCAAAAATTCTGCACTGCAGCCTGGGGCAGGACAGAAGGGCCAGCCCCACACAGCCAAACCTTCCTCCTCGTCTGCAAAAATCGGCTTTCAGCCTCATCACCTGGGGGCTACTGGCAGGGTTATTTCATAGTTAAGCTGGGGCCCTGTTGAACCGCTGCAGGAGGCAGTGGCCGCCTCCAGGCTGTTTTCCTGGACGGATAGTTCATGCAAAAGCACCTCCCGGGCGGTCCAGTCAGTCCTTCGGGGAGACTGCTTTGCCAGGGCGCACCTTCCACTTAGTCCTCTCCTGGGCCATCAGGGATTGGCAGGAGGAAACTGCAGCGTGAGGGCAGCACAGATGAGCCAGCATGGCGGGTGGACAGCGCAGACAATGTGACTGAGATGCCTGACTTATAAGCCCTGCTCCCCCCGTTACTGCTGCTCTTCCTAGCGGGTAGACGTCGCACTGAGCCGCTGTTTTTAAAGTAAATAATTCCTAGATCCCAGAAAGATATCCTCTCTTGGTTTAAAAGTGGCCTCTGATGGAGAATCCATCCTGACTGCTGGCAAATTCATTCTAATGGTTAATTACCCGTAGTTAAAAATTTACGTCTTATTTCCAAGCTGAATTTGTCTAGCTTCAACTTCCAGCCACTGGAGCATGTTATACCTTTCTCTGATAGACTGAGAAGCCCACCGTCAAGTATTTCCCCCATCAAGTCACCCCTTAACCTTCTCTTTGTTAAGCTAACCAGATTGAACTCCTTATGTCACTGTAAGACATGCTTTCTAACCCCTTCATTATGCCCACAACTCATCTCTGAACAATTTATCAACATCATTCTTGAATTGCAGTCACCAGAACTGGACATAAGATTCCAGCCGCAGTCGAGCCAGTGCCAAATACAGAGGTAAAATAACCTTCTCCTCCTCAAGATTCCCGTTTACACATCCAAGGATTGCATTAGCCCCTTTTTGCCACAGCATCGCACTGGGAGCTCATGTTCAGCTCATTATCCATCACAACCCCCAAATCTTTCAGTCTCCGCTTCCCGGAACAGAGCCCGCCTCCCCATTCTGTAAGCACGACTTACATTCTTTGTTCCTAGATGTACACATTCAGCCACATTGTTTGTGCCCATCTTAACAAGCAATCCAGAGGACTCTGTATCAGCCATCTGTCCTCTTCCTTATTTACCATTCCACCAATTCTGGGGTCATCTACAAACTTTATCAGTGATGATTTTATGTCTTCTTCCAGATCACAGATAAATGTTAAATAGCAGGGGGTCAAGCGCCAATGCCCGCGGGACCCCACTAGAAACACAACCTCTCAATGCTGATTCCCCATTTAGAGTTAGATTTTTGAGACTTATCAGCCAGCTTTTAACCCATTTAAAATGTGCCATGTTAATTTTACATCATTTTAGTTTTTAATCAAAAGGTCATGCAGTACCAAGTCAAATGCCTTACAGAAGTGGATTAAATCATTACCTTTATCAACCAAACTTGTAATCTAAAAAAGATATCTATTTATCAAGCTAATGTAACAATTTATTTTCCATAAACTCAAGTTAATTGGAATTAGTTATATTATCCTCCTTTAAATTATTTATTAAATTCCATATCAGCCACTCCATTATCTTGCCCAGGTTTGATGTCAGACTGACACCATAATTAGCTGGATCATACCATTTACCCTTTTTAAATAGTGACACAACTTTAGCTTTCTTTCAGTCTTACCCGTGTTCCAGCACTTACTGAAACTCATCATTAATGGTCCTGCAAGCTCCTCAGCCAGCTCTTTTAAAACTCATGGATGCAAGTTATCTGGACCTGGTGATTTAAAAATGTCTAATTTTCATAGTTACTGTTTAACTTCCTCAAGAGATCTAGTGGAAAGGAAAGTGTTATATGATATGACTACATCATCTGTATTTGGGGAAAAACAGAACAGAAATATTAAACATCTGCCTTTTCTATATAATTGCCAATTCTACCATTTTCATCTAACAATTGACAATGCTTAGGATTCTTTTTTGTTCCCAATATATTTTAAAAACTCCTCCTTATTGTCCTTATCGCTGCTGGCCATAGAGTTCTACTCGTGTCCTTTTGCCTCCCTTATCAATTTTCTACAATTCCCTGCTTCCGATTTATATTCATTTCTATCAACTTTCCCTTTCTTTCCCTTTAAACCAGGTCAGGTGGTGGTGGTGTTTTTTTAAACCGGTACAGCCTTCTTCCTCAATTGTGAGATTAAGGAAGCTGTTGACTAAGTAGCCAGAAGACAGACTGCTATTCCATTCACTGCAATGAGCCTGTAGAAGTCTGTTTTGGGTATTTAGACTGCGAGCTCTTTGGGACAGGCACTCACTATGTATGTGCAGCGCCCAGCACAATGAGGTCCCATTTTCAGTTGGACCAGAGATACAAACAGACCAGTACCTACAGAAGCCATTATAAGGGGTGCTGTGCTAACAGAGCGAACCTACAGTTTGCAGCAGGGACACTCCAGGATTATCATCAAACGTTGCAGTCTCTCTAAAGGGCTAAGGGGAACAGTAGCCCACATGGCTCCCAGAGGATCACCAAGACATAAGCAATCGCTCTGTCCTGGGAGAGAACTATTGAGTAACCAAACTGCCTTTTGTTGCCAGCAGAGGCTTAAAGTTTAATCCCAGAAAATTTGCTCCCCTTCCAATCTGAATTAAGAGATCCCATGACGGTCTGTCACTTGTTTCCAGGGACATTTCTTGCAGGCTTTAGCGGAGAGCAGCTTCAATGTCTCTCCCTTGCAATTCTCCTCTCTCCGTAGGAGCAAAGCACCCTGTAAGGAGTCCCCTACTTCTCCTGATGCCTCCTTTCTTTTCTTTTTGGTTTACCATGGCCTCCCAGAGCTGTATTCTCTGGAATCCCTCACTAGAGGGTCACCAAGCAACCAACTGCCTGCTTGCCCGTTGCTCAGAGCAACCACCTCTTCTAACTCCAGACTCCACGCTATGCTTATTCAGCAACTCTCCAGCGCTCATTTCCTGTCCCAGAAAAACAAAAAGAACTTCTGAAAACACAAGGAAAGGGAACGTGAGCAGAAAAAACCAGTGCATCCGAGATGGGGATGCAGCAGCTGGAGGATCTGGGCTCCTTCCTCGCTCAAGGGCCAGGAGTGCCTTCTTTGCTATGAGGGTCCCCCTCTAGAAGTTTGGGCGTGGGTACAGATCAACTCAGGGCCATAGAACCTGGGGTACAGCTGATATGGGAAAGCCACACCCCTTGAAGAGGATCATGGTATTGCAGAGGCTTAGTACAACACAGAATTTCAAGTGTAAATATCCCCAGTGCTTGGAGGAAGATTCGGACAGATCTTCACCAGAGACACTTTCCTCAGACAAGATTCGAACTAGGTCGACTCAGTGAGTCTGATGTGGGTTTATACAGGGATGGAGGGGACTTGAGCCTCCCCCTTTGAAGTTGACCAAAGGGAAGGGACAGGCTGGAGTTACAGGCCGCGTTTGGATTCGTTCCTCGGACCATCTGCACTGTCATGCGATAGTCCTGATTCTGTAAAGCAGCAGCTGCCGTGTCCGCAATGCAGCAGGAGCATGGGGAGGAAAGAGGGTGACATGATGAATTTAACTCACTTTCATAAACTCGTTTCACTGCCCAATTAAAATCCCAAACCGCTGGCGCTCCCGAGATGGGCAATCCGATAGGCTGGGTATGTCTGCAATTAGCTTTGCTCCTTTGGGCACAGATAATGGCATTAGCGCTCATGCTCTCTAGGACCCTGAACTTTCCCATGGGTTCATTCTTCCAGCTCTCCTGCTGCAGAGGCCAAGCTGCAGTCTACCTGCGCAGTCAGCTGCCGGAGCCATGCTACTGCAGACGCAGGAAGGCAGATTAAGAGGGATTAGTGGCACAGGACCAGCCTGGGCTGGCAGGTCTGGGTTCAAATCCTACCACTAGGGTGATAGGATCAGCTATGGTCCTGGGAGACATTAGCCCACGTGATACCACAACTCAGCCCCATCAGTGCTACCTCAGCCCATTGCAGGACAGGGCTGAAATACACTGACACAGCCCTGCCTCCTACAAGGCCAGGCTACAGCAAGACACCTGAGATCAGGGGTGGGCAAACTACAGCCCCGGGCCGCATCCGGCCCATCAGACATTTTAATCCGGCCCTCAAGCTCCTGTTGGGGAGTGGAGTTGGGGCTTGCCTGGCTCCCGGAAGCGGCAGTATGTTCCCGCTCCGGCTCCTACGCGTAGGAGCAGCCAGGGGGTCCGCACGCTGCCCCTGCCCTAAGTGCTGTCCCTGCAGCTCCCATTGGCCGGGAACCACGGCCAATGGGAACTACGGGATCAGCGCCACGCACAGAGTCGCCTGGCCGCACCTCCACATAGAAGCCGGAGTGGGGACATACCGCTGCTTCCAGGAGCTGCTGGAGGTAAGCGCCACCCAGAGCCTGCACCCCTGACCTCCTCCCAGGCCCCAACCCCCTGTCCTGATCCCCCTCCCGCCCTCTGAAGCCCTCGATCCCAGCCCAGAGCACCCTCCTACACCCCAAGCCCCTCATCCCTAGCCAAACCCCAGGGCCCTCACCCCCAACCGGAGCCCTCACCCCCACCCCCACCTTCTGCCCCAGCCCAGAGCCCCCTCCTGCACCCTGAACTCATTTCTGGCCCCACCCCAGAGCCTGCATCCCCAGCCGGATCACCCCCCTGCCGCACCCCGACTTCATGAGCATTCATGGCCCGCCATACAATTTCCATACACAGATGTGGCCTTCACGCCAAAAAGTTTGCCCAGCCCTGCCTTAGATCCTTATTCTCATGTCCACTGAATTCACATCCCTCCTTGGGTAGATGGGAGCAACACAGCACTAACCCTGGACCAGTCACCGCCAGCAGAGGCTCCGAGCCCCAGTGCAGAACAGATTACTTCCCAGGTCACAGCCACACACTATGGTCCCAGCCAGTTCCACACACGAGTTTAGCCAACCAGAGACGCCAGCGCCCTGCTCAGGAATCTGACAAACAGTTTAGGTTTTGCTCCGTTCCTGATCACGGCCACTCAGGGCCGAGCTCAGCTGAAAAGCCCATTGTACCACGCTCCGAGCTTGTGGTGCTGCTAGGCTTATTAGCCTTGAAGTCTGGGCTCTACCCTGCCAGCCAGAATGTTTGGGGACAAGGGACTCCCTAGATTGACTGAACTCGGGTTTGTGTTGGTTATGAAGCCCTAGACGGCTCCAGGCAGATTGCTGGGGCAGCCTAGAGGCCAAGCCTGCCAGCTTATGCAGGCCTAGTAACGGAGATTGCTTCTCAGAGCCGCCAGGACTGCTGCAAGTGTTCAAGACTGCTACAAGACTGAACAGGAAACCCACCGGCCCCTCCCGACATCAGCCCGATAGGAAGGATGAGAGCGAGCATCCATCACTCCATTTCTCAGTGACCAAGTGCTGGTACCTTCACAAGCCTGGAGAGGGTGAAGGTCAACATTGACAAGAGCACCATCCTTCACCCTACAGGCAGGTCCTTCAGGTCAGAGCTGGGACATGTTGAAGCTACGTGTGAGGAAGGGGAAGCCTGTCCTGCACTGGGACAGCAAATGAGCCACTGTACACTTAGCCTGACTGAGTCACGGACCCCCCCATGGCACAGACTGGGCATGGAAGCAGAGGGAAAGTGAGAGATTCCCACCAAACTTGCCAAAGCGACTCCCCCAGCTCCCAGGAAGACAAGAGCTTGGCTGCCTCCCTGGCACATGCCATCTCCAGCCCTCCCAGTTCAGCACCTCTAATCAGCACTGGATTCCCATTCCCTGACACTGGGCTATTTCCAGGAACACACCCCACCCGCCGGGCACTCCATCTGCCAGTGGGCAGAATGGAGGATGGCGCAAACCAGCAGCACAACCGTGGGCTGGCAAAAGGGACTCGAGGCTGAAGGCTCGGATGGCTGGGAGAGTCAGTGGAAATTAAGAAAAGGAGTACTTGTGGCACCTTAGAGACTAACCAATTTATTTGAGCATGAGCTTTCGTGAGCTACAGCTCACTTCATCAGATGCATACCGTGGAAACTGCAGCAGACTTTATATATACACAGAGAATATGAAACAATACCTCCTCCCACCCCACTGTCCTGCTGGTAATAGCTTATCTAAAGTGATCATCAGGTGGGCCATTTCCAGCACAAATCCAGGGTGGGGGGGTGGGGGGTGGAGGGTGAGAAAACCTGGATTTGTGCTGGAAATGGCCCACCTGATGATCACTTTAGATAAGCTATTACCAGCAGGACAGTGGGGTGGGAGGAGGTATTGTTTCATATTCTCTGTGTATATATAAAGTCTGCTGCAGTTTCCACGGTATGCATCTGATGAAGTGAGCTGTAGCTCACGAAAGCTCATGCTCAAATAAATTGGTTAGTCTCTAAGGTGCCACAAGTACTCCTTTTCTTTTTGCAAATACAGACTAACACGGCTGCTACTCTGAAACCTGTCATTATGCAAGTGGAAATTAAGAGACTGGCCCATGCAGAGTTAGAGAAACTCCCGTGTATCACTGAACAGGGGTCATTCCCGGCCAGGGGCAGGGCCGGGGCCCTGCGGATGGGACTTGAAAGCAGGGGCCAAAGTCAAGGTCAATGCTGCAGAGTTTGTCCTGCTTTAGGGAAGCTGCACTTTGCCTTCAGCAGAGAACCGGCTTCGCCTAGCAAGCTCCCAGAGGGGCGAGGAGCTTCGTTCTAAGCTCCTCCTTCGTTCTAAGCTGGTGCCGACATGCTGCCTCTGGCAGAGAAGCATCTTGTCACCCTGGGGACACAGGCACTCCACCCACTGGCACTGCTGCAAGCCATGGGCAGCCTGGCACCCATCATGGGGAAGATGTGCT
The DNA here is from genome assembly GCF_965140235.1 of Caretta caretta. NCBI lineage: Eukaryota > Metazoa > Chordata > Testudines > Cheloniidae > Caretta > Caretta caretta. The sequence goes on from NC_134215.1 coordinate 7,255,668, forward strand.
CGTTGACTGTCAGCATGCAGCAGGCCCACAACGCATCCCCAGCATCCCCTTCCCCCACAGCCACCAGCCCCACACAGCGCCTTGTGTTCCACACGTCACATAAAGCCATCAGCTCTTCTGACAGCAACAGGGGCCCAGCTGATCAGTTCTGCTTGGAATCAGATGCCCCTTTGTAAACAAGAGGAATGAAGACTTGATTCAGTGCACTAGAAAGGAGGCTGTCACTGACCTGGGACAGATCCCCAGGACAAATTCACTAGGTCTCTCTACTGACCATTTTCAATGACAAGCGGCTGCTTCTGGCCAGTTCTACAGTAGTCCATCTCCAGCAGCCCTGGGCTCCTAGCTCCCACGCAAGGGAAGGAAGCTGCTTTTGCCAACAAGTGTCAGACACTGCTCAGACAGAGTGAGGAGCAGATGGGAGGAGGGAAATCTCATTGCCTTAAGCAATTCCCTCTAGCTCTTCCTTTCAGAGCAACTCTAAAGATGGCTATCCCAGACAGGGGCCGCACAGAGCCAGGCTCAGCACTACGGCTATAGCCAGGAGCACTGGACAGCTCAGCACCTTACCCCACCCAATGAGGTCACTGAGGCTTCAGCGGTGCATCCCAAGGACAGCTGAATTCGGGCTCTGGCTCTGATGGGAGCGGTCCCTCATCTGAGAATGCCCTGCCGTGCAACCCCAGGAGTTCAGACCATCTCTGCTGCCCAGGGCTGAGGTGGCTGCAGTGAGGTACAGGCTGCTTCATATGCCCCTAATGGTCTACAGCGCTGCATGGAGACCCGGCTTGCATGGATGGGGCAGTTATCAGCGGTGCCCCGAGATGGGTGCACGAGGGTCCTATGCTCAACGCAGCGACTTTGGAGAGAGGACAGTGGGAGCTGGAATCAAGATGCCGAAGAGTATGCCACTACCTTAGATGCTGCTGCAGGAGGTGAATTATTTCAAGTTAGAGGGGGGAAAGGGGCCACATCTCAGTGTCCCACATGGCTAACAACTGGCCTAACAGAGGTACAAGCACTAATGGGTCCCGAAAGCAGCCGCCTCCCCCACCGCCCCAACTCGCCCCCTCTTTTAGCTCAGTTTTGATCAGCCTTGTTTTACTTTGCAAGCAAAGCAGCCCCAGCCTCTCACTGTAAGTGCATCCTCCACTCCTCCCGTGCCCAAGGCCAACTGGTTCTGCAAAGAAAATACTGACAAACCTGTCAGAGTTACGGAGTGCTTGACCCTCAGAATTTGGTTTCCTGCATCCAATCACCGAGCTTAGAGGCTAGCAAGACTCTAAGGCGGTGGGGCAAGAGAGATGTCCAACAGCGCATCGGGGCACCTTTTCAGCTGGCCTGGGGAGTTCCCAGAGGCCTGGAAGCGTCATCACGGCCTAGGGTCAATCAGAGGAAGGTTAGCGACTCCTTTCCCTTCTCCGTGATTGCACAGGATAGCCTTCCCATGCATGAAGCTCTCAGCAAGGGCTTCTTTCACCATCGCAGGTGGACCCTGTGGAATCAGCTGCTGTCAGGAGTGTTCCTAGAGACCTTCTCCCTAAGCCTCGGAATTTCGATACACTGCCTGTGACTTGAAGGTTTAATCGACGGGGCGGGACAGAGGAGAGAAGAGACTGGATTCACCTACTATTTAGCGTTAATTCAGCTGCCTATTCCCACCCCACCCCTCCCGTGGCAGGCTGGAGGCTGCTGAGCTCAGGTTTTAGCTCCTCCGAAGCGCTTCCTGCGGAGAGAGGCGGGATCCCCACAAGGCTCAAAAACAGACACTACAGAATGGCAAGAACGCATGCCCTTGGCTGAGCCGTATGCACTGGTTAGGTTCTTGTAGGCAGAACCCCGGGTCACCGTGACAGCAACCTGTCGAGTCCCGAGGATCAAGAGACTCCAGCCACGTCTACACTACAACAGCAGCATGGCTACTGTGCACTAGCTAGCACACACAACGGCGAGGGAAGGGGCTGGCCCCTTTGCTGTAGTAACTCCACCTCCCCATGCCGAAGACGACAGCGGCTTTAATGAGCCTGGCCGCAGCTGGAAAGCCAGGATGACTGGTTTTCAATAAGCTGCCTATACCTAGTAATTAACCACTCAGTGAGAGGAAACAGCCCTGCAACTCCCACTGCTTCACTGAAGGGTGAGGGGAAGGAAAGTAGTCCCAAGACCTGGAATAGAGGAAAAGGGGGGCATTCAGATTCCCCCACTCAATGCAGTTTTGTGCGTGGGTTTCAAAGCTGATTAGCAGCCAGAGAGCAAGGAGGAGCAGCTTTGATTTTTGAAAGAGGGTTGGGCCAGTAAATGTTTAGTGGCCCAGAGCTCAAGCACTTCCCAATTCCCTTAACCTGTCACACCAAGCCCTTCCGACTCATCCAAGCAGCTGTCGTGGATGGAATACAGACGCCTGGAGTCAGGAAGTTCCCTGGCTGGACGCTTAAGCCTGCTGCAAGGCAAAGTGCTCCAGGTAAATTAGTGGGCTGAGCCCAGATTCCTCCTCCCTGCCACCCTCTTCTCGCTCATGAACTGCTGGAGAGCCAGTCACCCCTGGGTACGCGCTGCAAAGGACCCCAGAATGCTAAGCAAGTGCCTAGTCCCCCAACAAGGATCTCTGCCTCCTACCCACAGGAGAGTCCTGCACAAGGAGCTAGTCCAAGCGCTGCAGGCTTGGGCTGACTTGCAATGGGATAAATATGCTCCATCTGGGATCACCTCTGCAAAGCTCCCAGCTTCTAGCGGCAAGCGGCCAGAGCCAGACGGGAACCCCAAAGTGCACAGCCAACCTAGTACAGCCGAAGTATGGTAAAGCATTCCATTCTTGGGGGGGTGGGTCACCGCCCTGGCCCTTTGTCGCAGCGTCCTGCTCTCAAGCAAGATCAAGCAAGTCTGGTAGGTTTCACCTCCTGCCTCCCTGGGAGTTTGATACAAGGTGCGTTGGCTGGTGACGCAATAGAAGCACGTGTAGCACAGCTGTAGGCATGTGTGTTTTGGGAACAGTGACTGGTGCAGCCATTTCGTTACGGTAAATACCCAGAACGGCGTAGCAAGATCCCACGCTCGTTCCAGCCAGGCTGGGGGACCACAGCATTGCACAGGAATTGGAACGAGTCCACTCCGCTGGCAGAGACACATCAGACTGGCAGGCTGCTGGTCCCGAGATGGCATAACACTGGTCAGGAGCAGGGATGCAGCAACATCTCAGCACTGCCTCAGTCACACCTTCTGCCCATGGGGGAGGCCAGGGTCACCTTGCACTGGAAGAGCCAGAGTTAAGCAAAGCGTATAATGCCTACCTGACAGCCAGGCTCTAACCCGCACCAGCCATCACTCCCAGGAGTCAGTCATGCATGAGTGGGTGCCCCACATGGCAGACTGGGAAGCACAGGCAGGTTCCTAGAACAGCTGCCAGCTCGGTCAGCAGCTTGGTACAATTCAGGAGGTTGCACGTAGCGTCAGATTCACAGATTGTAATGCCAGAAAGGACCAGCATGGTCATCTCGGCTCACCTCCGGAATAACACAAGCCACAGAACTTCCCCAAAATAATTCCTAGAGCAGATCTGAGAAAAGACATCCTATCTTGATTTTAAAAATGGTCAGTGATGGAGAATCCACCACGACCCTTGCTGAGTTGCTCCGAAGAATGAATTACTCACTGTTAAAATTTTACATCTTCTTTCCAGTTTGAACGTGTCTAGCTTCAACTTCCAGCTATTGGAGCAGGTTAGACTTTTCTCTGCTAGATGGAAGAGCCCATTATTAAATATTTGTTCCCCATGTAGATACTTATAGACAAATCAAATCACCCTTTAAACCTTCTCTTTGTTAAACTAAATAGATTGAGCTCCTTGAGTCTGTCACTATAAGGCATGCTTTTCTAGTCCTTGCATCATTTTTCATGGCTCTTTTCTGAACCCTCTCCAATTTATCAACATCCTTCATTAATTGTGGACACCAGATCTGAACACGGTATTCCAACAGTGGTCGCACCCGTGCCAAATAGAGATAAAATAACCGTTCTACCCTACTCGCAATTCCTCAGTTTATGGATCCAAGGATTGCATTAGCCCTTTTCACCAGTGTCACATAGAGTCTGTGTTCATTTGATTATCCACCATGACTCCAAGTCTTTTGCAGAGTCACTGCTTCCCAGAAAAAACAACGAGGAGTCCTTGTAACACCTTAGAGACTAACAAATTTATTTGGGCATAAGCTTTCATGGGCTAGAACCCACTTAATAGATGCATGGAATTTTTCACTCCATGCATCTGATGAAGCGGGTTCTAGCCCATGAAAGCTTATGCCCAAATAAATTTGTTAGTCTCTACGGTGCCACAAGGACTCCTCGTTGTTTTTGCTGATACAAATTAACACGGCTACCACTCTGAAACCTGCTTCCCAGGAGAGATTCCCCCACCATCCTGTAAGCATGGCCTGCATTCTTTGATGTATAACTTTGGCCATATTAAAATGCATATTATTTGCTTGCACTCAGCTTACCAAACGATCCAGATTGCTCTGTTTCAGTTTCTTGTCCTCTTCATTTACCACTCCCCCAATTTTTGGGTGATTTGGGAACTTGAGTGATGATTTTATGTTGTTTTCTTCCAGGTCATTGATAAAGGTGTTAAACACAGTAGGACCAAGCAAGCCCCAATGCCTGCAGGACCCGACTAGAAACACAACCACTTGATCACTCCCCATTTACAGTTACATTGACACCTACCAGTTATCTAGTTTTTAAATCCACTTAACGTGTGCCATGTTAATTTTATATCATTCTTTAATCAAAATGTCATGTGACACCAAGTCAAATGCCTTACAGAACTCTAAGTATATTACAGCAACACTATTGCCTTTATCAACCAAACGTGATTCCTTTTTTACAAGTTTGGTTGACAGGAGCCATTTCCTATCAATCCACATTATTAATAAAAGGCGGGTAACTAATTCCAATCAGAGTCCCATATCAACCACTCCTTTATCTTGCCCAGGATCCATGTCAAACTGCCAAGCCTAGAATTATCCAGATCATCCTGTTTACCCTTTTTAAATATTGGCACAAAATTATCTTTCTTCCATTCTCCTGGAACTTCCCATTTTCCAAAAACTTATTAAAAACAAAACCCAAAATTAACAGTCCAATGAGCTCCTCAGCCAGTTCTTTTAAAACTCTTGGATGAAAGGTATCTGGACCTGGTGATTTAAATATGTCTAACTTTAGTAGCTGCTGTTTAACATCCTCCAGAGGTACTAACAGCACCAAAAGGAAAGTGTTATATGGTACAACCACATTTGTCCCCCAACCCCGCCCTAGTACAGAACAGAAATATTTATTGAACACTTCTGCCTTTTCTGCACTATTGCTGATTCTACCATTTCCATCTAGTAATTGACCAATACCTTTGTTTGGATTCTTTTTGTTGCTAGCATACTTTAAAAACTCCCCTTTACCATCCTTATCTCTGCTGGCCATAGATTTCTTCTCGTGTCGCTCTGTAGAAAATTCATAAGGAAAGCAATTTCTAGCTTCTGATTTCTATTTGTTACTATCAGCTTCCCCTTTCTTCTATGACCCGTGATCAGTTCCTCTTATCTATCAAGACAGGGTTTAATATACAGCTTCCCTATGTTGGATGCAATATTGTAATTTAGGAAATTGTCATCTCTAATATTTGGAAATATTAAGTAACCCACACCTTCACACTAAGCTTTATGGTCAGGAAGGTGTGGAAAAGCCAGACCTGAAAAGCAGGCTGCAAAGTTTTAAACAGAAACAGCCCTTCTCAAAGGGAACCAGCCAGCCACTAGCCTGAATAGATGCAGCTCTCTGCAGCATTTTGCAAGCATCTCTGCAACGGGGAAGAGACCAGGCTCCATGAAAAGCCAGGCTGTGGGCTCCAAGAACAGCAGGCACCATAATTAAACTTCTCTTTCCTCCTCTCAGTCTCTCCCCTCCATCAGGAAGGCAGCAATAAATTAGTGCAACCCCTGCAATGCCATCTACATAAATCACCAGCAGTCACCCACTAGTGCCACAACACAGGGCCAGACTTAGCCCCGCTGGATGGGTTTCTGGACGAGATGCAGTTGCCAGAGGCCCCAAGCAGAAGGGTGTTTGAGGTTGCTCAGCTAGGGGAGGAAGCTGCTAGGAAAAGGCTTATGTTGCTCATTTTACAGTGTCTGAGCAAGGCAAATTCACAACAGACCTGCCACGGCTTTAAAAGTCTTGTTCTTGGAGGAACATTTTAAATGCAAGGCTACCTGGCAACTGGATTTGCCACGCGGGCACATGCTCTCCAGGATGGAGAGTATGGAGAGGTTTTAACCAGCTGGTGCAGAAACCCAAAGATAAAAGCCAAAACACGCAGGCTTCATTAGGGATTTTGCAGCTCAAGTGTAGGCTTGTCAGAGGGAGCTGCAAAATAAATAAAGTCCTGGACCGTTTAGAGTTCCGGACACAAGTATTCCCTCCTCCATCCACCCTGCTACTGCACGAAGCGAGTGCAAGAAAACTCGAAAGTGAAACCCACCAGTCTATTGTCAGTATACCAGCCAAACAAGATGCCAAAAGACATTCTGCTTAAGTCAATCTCTTTCAGTGCCGTTTTAAAAGGTGCTTTAGTAACAGATAAGGCAGCATAGGAAAGACTAGCTCAGTTTGACAGGTTTCAGAGTAGCAGCCGTGTTAGTCTGTATTCGCAAAAAGAACAGGAGTACTTGTGGCACCTTAGAGACTAACCAATTTATTTGAGCAGTTTGATAGTGTTCCTTCTCTAAAGGCATTTCCTCACTTGTTTATCTGACCTCATTTCCGGGGCTCAATTCACAGCATCCAAATGCCTAACCACACAGGAAAATACAATTGGCAGAAAACAATTTACAGAGAAGCCTAATGCAAGCAGTGGATTATTTTTTTTTTTTTTTAAACCCAACAGTTTGCATAATCTACTATCTGGCATTTTATCACTTATCAAGAAATCCTCTGCTGTGATAAACTCAGGGAGTCAATGAATGGAGAATTTGCTATACTGCAAGTGTGTCAAATGCTTAAGTATTATGCATTTGACATCATCTGTATCTTTTATAGAGAGAAGCCTGTAAAGCTAGTAATTTATAAAGGCTTAGGCAATGTACTTGTGTTATGTGCTAATTCGATATACACCATCTCGCTTTCAGTCTCTCTAACAGGACGGCACCAGATGCAAGGTGACTGCCCCTCTGCTCAAACTAGTTATCGTAAGCCTCATTATAAAAATCTGCCTATGCGCTCGTTAAGATCCTGCTGACTCCTACATGAATCTTGGCTGGAGCTGCGAGCAGTGCACCAGCGTTAACCAAAAGCTACGTTTCAGTTGGAAGCTTACAAAAAATTCCCCCCCAATAAAGACCCTGCACGTTAGCAGGAGACATGATCTCTTCAAGGGAGACTGCTCACTCCACAAAGGCAGCCTTACAGTAAGGGGATGCTTGGAGTGGATGCTTCCAGACTACCACAGCTGGAAGTCCTATAGACGCCACAACAGCTATTAGAGGTTGCCAATGGGAGGAGTTTAATGAGTCCCACGCTGGCAGTTAGCCTATCTGCACTCAGGATCACCGAAGAGCCTTCTGTAGCAGGAACTGGTGAGCTCCCTGCACAGACAGGAAACTACTAATGCCCTAGTTGGGAAGGTGACATTACAGGGAAAAGGCTGCTAGGGTTCCAGGACCAGAATTGAAGCCATGTGAGAGGAATAAAAATCCGGAAGTAATTTGATCCTCAAAAGGCAGCAATCCCATAGCAGCACCTAAAGGAGCATTTGCGGTCTGAACTCGACAGCATTCTGTCCAGCCACTAGGATGAACGTTAGAGAACCTTTGGCACCTACTTTCCAACGCAGCCAGGGACAGTAACTAGGGCCACAAGGATTTCGCTCAGCAGTGCCGGAGAGCAGTGCCCTCCATCCACAGAGCTGGTACAGAATCAGTGCAGGCTTCCCACAGGAGCGTACTGGCATAACACCACACCAGGAACCCCAATGGCGAGAGATACATACTTGTGCCGGAGCGCAAGCGAAGCGCTCGTTAAAAGTGACACGATCAGGGAGATTGCCTTATGCTCTCATTATAAACAAGGTGGATTGCTCTGCTTTTCAGCCGCCATGCTGGCTACTAGTTGCACTTCCCCCAGTTTGGTTGAATGTTGTTTCCAGATTCTCGTGCGCATCCCTGCTTTGTTTAGAACTTTGGCTCCGTCATTCCAGCGTTTTAAGTCTTAGGTTTCTTTTGTAAAGTTTGGTCAAAATCAAGGTCCCTCAGATACACAGGAGAATGGAGCAGGGACTACAATGAGCAAGAGCTATTCGAGGCCAGTTAAGAGCAAATCTGGTATATAATAGCTTCTCCACAGGAGACTGCAGTTTCTTTCTGCAGACATCTAGAGAGCAGTGAGCCAACAGTCAGCTGTCACTTGACCATCTGCACAGCTCTATTCCACTGGACCATGGACGCTGGCAACAATTGTGCTGGAGCAGGAGGGTTGCGGACTCCCTCCAAAGCCAGGCCGAGCACATCAGAGAGAAGACCGTTGCATAACGAAAGCTTTCCATTGGCTACTGCCGCACAACAACACACACACACACACACACCACGCTTTTCACACCTTAAAACCAAAACACATTGAGAGTCTCATTTACTTTTGCACGTCACCCAGCTTAAGTAGGTAAAACAGACGGGTCGGTTTCACTTTTACTACTATATGCAGTTCCAGCGGCTCATCTGAAAGCCCAGGGCCAGGGCATACAGAAACACAAAACACTTTTCATGGTAACTGTGTCTGGGGAAAGTTTCCGTGTTCAGTATTCTCTTTTGTCAAGGGCAGGCCCACACGCATCCTGCCAGTACTGTAATGTCTGGGGGGAGAGTGAAGAGTTAACAATAGCAATGCCTAAAAAAAGACCCACTCAGTACTATAGCTAAGCAGTAATACAGGGAATTTAAAGCTTTTAACATTCCTGGGGTAGATCCTTTGAATTCACCATGCACAAGTGCCCCACAGATCCGTGTACACGAAGAGGTGAGCTATTAGCTCTCCTCCCTTCCCCACAGGGTCAACATTACCCACAGCAGTGCTCGTTTGCATCACGCCGTGGTTTCCGCAGCTGCTGTTCTACATTTCACAGCAACCCTGGAGCCAGTTGTAGGAGTTTAAAGACAAGCTCAAAACAGTGTGAGAGCCGCCTGCCACGCTGCTGCTAATTCTCCAGAGCTGTGTGAAGTGCTGAAACCACACCCCCAGAGCGGCCCTTTTTTTACTGCGAGGGTTTGCACTAGCTTTCCCCCCCCTCCTGCATTCACCCACCATTTCATTTTTCCCTCGGGCAGCTTCAGTGGCAGCAGCTCAAGAGCGAGCCTCCCTATACCCTGGGTAAGTTGAGCCATAGTGGGTACGACCACCAGCGCCCTTTCTACACTGGCACGGACAGCGGAGAAGTTAAGTTACATGCTACCGTAGAGAAAACCTGCACTCAAATATAGGGGGTTCTGACAGATAACCAGGATGCCTAGGGACCACCTCAGATCAGGACTATTCAGCAAGTGCCAAGTATTCTTGCTGGACCAAGCCAGCGACACCTGCTTTCAACAATAATATTTATCCACTGAAGCTGAATTAGCAGTAAGATGCCAGCCAGTGAGCTGAGCCTCCCAGACAAGCCCAGGTGTGATCTCCGGTAACGGGGTGCAATAGGCGTACGATACCCAGAAGAGCTGGGAAAAAAGATGTCATTCCTCCTCTCTCCCCCACCAGTCAGGGTTATGAGGGGTTAACATCAGACCTGTGACAAGGGCCAGTGTTTGCCATTCCACTAGTTACTGCTAGTGAGCCACATGGAGCACCTGACGTAGGTTTAGCCCTCGGCTACAGGAATGCCGTGGTGTGTCACCAGATCAGGAGGCAGCCAGACATGAGGGCATCCATCAAAGGTCTGCTTCTGTCCTCACAAGCAGGCTTGGACAGGTCACTAACAGGTACCGCTGACTGAGGTGACTGAAGTCTAACCTCCCTGTGCCGATGGACACAGCTGCATTGTTCACTTGGCTACACAAGGCTAAGAAGTCCTCCAGAACCTCTATCTACACCACTGCAGTCCCAGAAGGAGAGCCGTCCTCTGTAAACCGCCCCTGGAGAAGGGAAATGCCCTTGTGCACTGGAACGACAGGCTTCCTTAATTGCCCACGGCAGCTCTATACAAGGTTCAGATGGATATCCAGATTCACTGGAATTTAGCAGCCTCCTGACAACACCTCAAGCCACTGGGGGTAGAAACCAGCCTTGCCCAGGCCCCAATAGGAAGAGGCTGATTTAACCTCTCTCTGTCTCCACGTAGGGTTGGAGAGTCATCCATAGGACCCCCATAGAGGGCTTTCTCTCCGAGTGCTGAAGTCACTGCTGCATGGCCTTGGGCAGAACACTTAGCCCTAGTGCCTTCAATCCTTGGATGCCAGCGATGAAGCGTTGATCCAGACACCCATTCCCCAACCGCGACCGGGGGAGACTTCGTTGCCTCTCTCTGCAGAAAGAGCTTAACAGTCATCCAGGGGAAGGACTGTGTGTTTAGTAACTGACAGAAGCCGTACTGTACCATTGTCTGTTGTCAGTAGATATCCCCACACTGTTGATCTGAACTTGTCTACAGAGAATCCTACAGATCACAGCCTATTTTGAGGCAAAGTTGTCTGGCCACAAAGGCGTAAATTTTCACAGCAGCGTGCAGGGCTTCAGCTGCACAAGATTTTGCTAAATCAGTGGTTTTCAATCTTTTCATTTGCAAACCCCTAAAAATTTTCAAATGGAGGCATGGACCCCTTCGGGAACCTTAGGCAGTCTGCAGACCTCCCAGGGATCCACAGACCACAGGCTGAAAGTCAGTGTGCTAGAGAATTAAAGTCACATGGCCGAGGCAGCACACCCCAACTACAGTTTGCTCCTTTCGCATGCAACAGCCACCAGAGTTTATTCAGCAGGCAAATTAAGGAGCTAGACAATCTATGGCCTCTCCAACAAGCACTGGGATGCAATTAGCTTGCCCAGTTCCAGCCCTTCACTGGAACCCTGCTGGAAGATGTAGAACAGGGGCTGGCAGCCTTCGGCACGTGGCCCGTCAGGGTAATCCGCTGGCGGGCCGCGAGACATTTTGTTTACGTTGGACCGTCGGCAGGCACAGCCCCCCGAAGCTCCCAGTGGCCGCAGTTCGCCATTCCCGGCCACTGGGAGCTGCGCCTGCGGACTGACCAACGTAAACAAAATGTCCCGTGGCCCGCCAGCGGATTACCCTGGCGGGCCGAAGGTTGCCAACCCCTGATGTAGAACAAGCCCTTGGAGGAGTCTGTGGCGGGGCGGCTGCCGCTTTCTAAAGCGGAGTTGCTGTGGGAGGAGGGGAATCCGGAACCCAGGTCTCCTAGGGAGCCAGTCCAAGTGAAAACCAGGCCCCTGCATTTCAGCATACGCAGCTCGTTGCTTTGGCAGACCCAGGAGGAACAGATGGTTTTGGAACCAAATCGGCCAATTAAACAGCAACAAGTCACCAGGACCAGATGGGATTCACCCAACAGTTCTGAAGGCACTCAAATATGAAATTGAAGAACTACTAACTGTGGTATGTAACCTATTGCTTAAATCGGCCTCTGTACCAGATAACTGGAGGAGAGCAAACGTAATGCAGATTTAAGAAAAGAAAAAAAAAGGCAATTACAAGCCAGTAAACCTATCGGTACTAAGAAATTGACTGAAACTATAATAAAGGACAGAATTATCAGACGTAAGATAACCACAATTTGTTGGACAAGAGTTTTTGTAAAGGGAAATCATGCCTCACCAATCTATTAGAATTCTTTGATGGGGTCAAACATGTGGACAAGGGTGATCCAGCGGATATGATGTACTTGGACTTTCAGAAAGCCTTTGACAAGGTCCTCCACCAAAGGCTCTTAAACAAAAAGTAAGCAGTCATGGGATATGAGTGAAGGCCCCCTTATGGATCAGTAACTGGTTAAAAGATAGGAAAAAAGGGTAGGAATAAATGGTCAGTTTTCACAGTGGAGAGAGGTAAATAGCTGCATCCCCCAAGGATCTGAACTGGGACCAGTGGTGGTCAACAGATTCATAAATGATCTGGAAAGAGGCGTAGACAGGGAGGTGGTAACGTTTGCAGATGATAACTATCTTGAGTAATTTTGTATGTCCAAAGCTGACTGCTAGGAGTTACAAAAGGGCTCTCTCAAAACTGGGCAACAAAATGGCAGACGAAATTGACTGTTGCTAATTGCAAAGTAATACACATGGGATTATTTTTTTCCAAGACTATACATACAAAATGATGGGGTCCAAGTCAGCTGTTACCACACGAGAAAGATCTTTGAGTCATGGTGGAGAGTTCTCTGAAAACGTCTGCTCAGTATGCAGCGGCAGTCAAAACAGGGAACGGGATGTTCGGAACCATTAAGAAAGGGACAGACAAACTATTACATAAAATGCCACTGTATAAATCCAAGGGACACTGATGCTTTGAATACTGCAGGCAGACCTGGTCGCCCCCTCACAACTGGAAAAGGTACAGAGAAGGGCAACAAAAACGATCAGGGGGATGGAACAGCTTCCGTAGGAGGAGAGACTGAAGAGCCTGGGACCATTCAGCTTGGAACAGACACAACTGTGGGGAGGAGGGGGGAAGGGGCTGAGATAGAGGTCTATAAAATCATGACTGGGGTGGAGAAAGCAAACAGGGAAGCATTATCTTCCCCTTCACAACACGGGAAGCAGGGGTCCCAATTCAATTGATAAGCAGCAGGTTTAAAACAAAAGGGAAGGAAACAGACAGTGCAGCCTGTTAGTTAGGATCCTGCTTCCGCCAGTGGCTCTGAGCTAGCAGGTGCTGACCCTCCCGGACCGAGCTCTTGCTCCCGTGGAGAAGTGGGCTTGGAGATCGGGAGAAAGGGGAACGGGAAGCCACTCACTTTGTCTAAGTTATCCACTGCCACTGGTTCAGTCTTACCCAACTGAGGCTATTCCTTGCTGGGTACAATCCACCCAGCCGATGTTAAAGCAGCTCTAGCCAGCCCCGTCAAAAGCAATAGCTTCAGATACAGGCTACATGACCTGGCAACGCTGGCTTTCCTCAGGCAGTGAAGAGAGGCGCTTCTACGCTGCTATCATAACCAGGATGGAGCGAGAGGAAAAGGCACTGTTACTGTGCATCACCCCACAGGGGTGCACGGCACAGAACAGAGACAGTCCCTGCCCCAAGGCGCTTACCATCCCGATGGCTATTTGCATGCCAGTCGGGCAACTGCCACCAGTACACGTATGGTTAACGTGGACCAGCCCAAGTACAACTCCTGAGGAAGGGAACGTTTTATTCCCCCATCAAGTAAGGAACAACTCAGGCCAGGCCAGGCCAGAGTTTCTACAGAGCTAAACTCTACCTGTACAAGCATCTGTGCTCCTAGGTCAGTTTTGTATAACTGGGGCATGGGATGGGGGAGGGAGTTGCCAGGGCAGCAGATTGGTGCCAACACACACACACACACACACAGAGTCTGTTGTGCCTGTCAACTAAGCTCTCCGCTGCGGGGACAAACAGAGCCATCTTCTGGGCTGCGTGGCCAGTGACATCGCAGCTGGGCCGGCATTCAGACCTGGTGAACAATGGGAAAAAATGCCAGCTTTGTGCTAGGACGCTGAATAAAGGGAGCCCCTCTCGGGTGCGCACACAGCGCCTGGCTCTTCGATTTCCTCCCCCCCCACGTGCAGAGCAGCCACATGGACACAGCCACCAGCAGCGACGCCGGGAGGAGATTCTACAGCCAGGACAGGGCCAGCTCTGCACCTCGCCCTGTCCGGCACGTCCGACCGATTTCCGACAAACGCCCCCTCGCATTCTTGCGGAGCGGAGCCCGGAGAACAGGGCCTCAAAACCCCTGGGACAAATTGATTCCTGGCCTGCAGCCAGCGAGCCCTCTGAAGTCTCCCCACACAGCTAGCAACAAAGGACGCTCTCTGCCAGGCCTCGCAGAACTTGCCAGCTCCCCTCTCCTCTGAGTGCCTTTGGCTACGTGGAGCAGATTGGTTAAGGATGCCCTGGATACAATGGGGCAGCTCCTCCCGCCTACCACAGCTCAAGACAGACGCTCAATTCAGGGGCAGCCAGTTGGCCTTTCCCAGCTCCGAGGCTCCTTTCCCAAAGGGTTCCCTATAAGGCTGCGTCCTGATTCCCTGAAAACGCCAGCCCAAGTCACTAGGCTGCTGTCCAGGGCATACTGGTCCATTACTGGGGCTCCCAGACAACAGTAATAAAAACAAACGCAGAGCGGCATCTCGCCGAGATGCGCTGGTAGACCGCATGCAGACACCCCATTTCTAAGCCTGGGGTTTGGGCCCATGTCTTGCCTCTAGAGAGGAGTCTTTTCTCTGCACTGGAGAAAAAAAACAAACCAAAACAGCTTATTTGCTAAGAAGTGTTGTCCGAGCCCGAGCGGGCCTCAGCATTTAACTGATTGCAGTTTAAGCTGGTCATACATGTATTTTTTCAGAGAGAAATCCAGCTCCTAAGTGGACATATACTCGTACGTTCCATGCATGGACACATTTATTATTTGTATCAGTGTAGCATTTATGAGACCGCCATGGGTCAGCACCCCACTGTCCTAGGCCCTGTACAAACAGAACAAAAAAACCCCCACAGTTCCTGTCCCAAAGTCCTGCCAATCTATGTAGAACCCAGAGCTCCAGCTCAGTACCTTATCCACCAGATCTTGCTGTCTAATAACTCTGCCCTATTTGATCAGGGGGGAGGGACCCCTACAGCTTCTAGTAGGCCCACTTGGCAGGCGAGGGTCCCCATTCAAGGCTTACGTTCCTCACTGATTGTTTGCAGAGGTGGAAGAACAAAAAAGGCAAACACCAGTCAAGGAGCTTTAAACACCAAACACCTGGCACCCCAGACAGCAGCTGGCCCAGTGTGTGTCCACCAGCCCTGCTCTCCCCAGCCACCTATGCAATTTGCCATCCTCAACCTGCAGTTTGTGTTCCTTAAATAAACCCCTAGGCTGAAGGTTTGTTGGAGGAGGAGGAGGAAGAAACACACACATCTGCTCCTTCTCCCCAGCCTGCATCACTGCTCAATCCCGACTTGCCATTGGCAAGAGGAAATGAATGGTATCACGGCATCGCGAAGAGAGCTGGAGGCAAGCGGCGAGGAAGCCTCCAGCAGAGGAGGAGCGCGAGCGTGAACGCTCTCCCTATTGCAAGCCACCAGCAGGATCCGGGAATGTCAGTGTCCCCGGGGCACCGCTCCATGGTGAGCTATGACACCATGTCTACTAGGAGCGGAGGAGGACTCCCTTCATAACTCACATTCCATATTTTTTGAAGATTGAGCAAGTTCAGCTGTTTCCTTCCCCACCCTTTGGGAACGAGGAGTTGGATTTATCCTCTACTCGGCCGTCCAACACACACTCACACAGAGTCAGACAGCCCAGCTGCTGCAGAGATCCATCTCGGCACTGGATTTGGCTCTCCATGAAGAGATCCCTGATGCTCAGGACAAGCTATAACCAGGTCATGCTAATGGAGCAGGCTTGTGCTTGAAGTGAGGGGCCGCAGAGAGGCGTTTGGTTTGCCACGCTTGAAGGAGATCCAAGAGCTTTAGCGAAGCTGCCCCTTTGGCTCACAGGGACACTGTTTTACCCCGTCCATTAAAGGCAGAAAGTAGCAGCATGGTGGGAAAGCCACTTCCACCACAGTTGTAGACAGATGCGCTAGCCTAGCAGGAGGAGAGGACAGCATGGCACAGCTCGGGCGAGGCGAGGCTCGGCTCACTGGTATCAGATGCGAGGCTGCCTTTTGGTCACTGCCTCCACATCTGCCCCTACCCACAAACTCGTTTCTAGAACCACTTTGCCAAGCCAAGGCCCATATGCGGCCACTGGGCTATTTATCAGAGGGCCGGTTGCGATGCACTGAGTCGGAAATATCACCCGCCCTGCTAGATGAGGAAAAAGCTATGCTCCTGCTGAGAGCTGGAGGATCAACTCTGAGTCACTGCTCCGCACAGGCAGCTGATTGCAGAGGCTGGAATCTTGGCAAGACCTATTTTCAGCAACACCCATGCAGGGAGAGGGCGGGCGCTCCCACCCGCGCACCCTCTCTGGAGCACAAGCAGCCTTCCCCACCCCAACCTCAAACTTGGCCCATGCAGCCATGACTTCACTTCCCACCCCCAAGGTGTGGTGACTAACCCTTATGGAACAACACCCCTGGGAAGGAGGTAAAACAGGGATGATGGTGTTAACAGATGGGGAAACTAGAGGCACAAGCGAGGACCCATGAATGAAGGGATCTGTCAGAGATAGGAGGTCCTGGGCTCCAGTTCTGTGCTCCAACCACTACCTCCAATGTAGACAGCTGGAGAGGTAGTAGGTTAAGATCTACACCCTCTCCACACATATGCCTTACCCAGATACTGGCTGTCCTCCCACCCACCTCGAGC
Organism: Caretta caretta; assembly: GCF_965140235.1. Classification (NCBI taxonomy): domain Eukaryota; kingdom Metazoa; phylum Chordata; order Testudines; family Cheloniidae; genus Caretta; species Caretta caretta. Next base: position 7,272,190 of record NC_134215.1, read on the forward strand.
CACTCTGCTCCATCCCCATCCCCTCCACGCTCACCTGCCAAAAAAGGTGGGAACAGAACAGCACCCATGTTTTCCAAGTTTTAGATATGTATAAACAACCCACACCCACAAGAAGCCAGGTAGTAGCAAACTCACATGTACAGCAAGAACACACCCATTCGCAGTGGGTTACAATGCTCAAGACACAGCCTAGCCATGCTTCCAGGAGGGCTATGCAGAGTCCTTCAGAGCTACATGCTCTGCAGCCTTCGGCCCTGGGCGGGCACAGAAGGGAAGCAGTTAATCCAGGCCTTAAGCTTGGTTGCAATCATGGCTGCGAGATTTTGCAGAGACAAGAAAAGTAACTGAAAGTTCTGTGCCATAAGCCTGACTTTTCACTCTCCTCTGGACAATGCAGTCAGCCAGGGGCCGAGCCCCAGGACATCCGCTGGGAAGCTCACGCTACTCGAAGCTATTTCATGGGACAAGAAACCACGCTGTCCCAACCAACACAACAGGCTTTCAGCCAGAGATTCCAGTTTTCAAAGCTGCAGATGAGCTACTGTGTCGAGATCAGCTGCCATACTGATCCTGGAACCGCAGTGGGCTGGGCTGAAATACAGCCCAAGCGTAGAATGGTCCCAACACCTTCCCAAGCCCGTAAGGAATGCTTCTGTCTGCGCCAAGGCTGGATCACCGCCCCCCAGGTCCCAGCTGCTTGGCCAGCAAGGTATTTTGAGACACCATATGAAATGCTTAGTTAGCACCTACCAAGGGGAACAGAGCAGACCAAGCCAGCGTCCACAATTAGCCAAAGAGTTTGAATGAGACCAACACAACCCCGGAGCCATGTGCAGCAGCCATATCAGGCCCGTGCGTAGCTGGACGGTGGCCCACGAGCTACAGCAAGTTTGCCCCCCAGCTGGCAGGAGGCGACCTTACCTTCCGCCCTTCTCCAGAGAATCCCACGAGAGAGTGGCCCAGAAAGGATACATTTTCACAGCTCCCGATTTGGTGCCAACGGCCATAATTCGCAGCTTGGGGTCGTAGGCCAGAGAGCTCGGCTGGTTGGGGAACCCATGTTCCACAGTCTAGGAGGAAGACGAAGAAATGGGACAGCGTCACACGCCACGGAGTTCAGCGGTGCGAGACTGACTCGCTATGAGCCTGCGGAGACGGTGGCAGCTCAGGGCCCATCCCAAAGCCTTCGCCCGGAGCTGCCTCCACGGGCTTGGACAGCGCGCGCACAAAAGACATTCCGTGGCATCCCTATTTACGGGGCCCACGAAGATCTCGCAATTTACGTGCCACCCTTCCCTGCAATGCTGGGGAGAAGGGGGAGGGCCTCATGCTCACTTGCTGCTCGGAGACCGACTCCCCCTTGAGCACCTGCCTGAAAGTCTTTTTACTAGGGTATGGCAGCGGTGCCAGGCAGTTCTGTTGCCCCATTGCCCCAGTGGGCTGGGCAAGGGCCACATGGACTACAGCCTCACCTAACATTCCGAGCCCTTGGCCAAGCCTGAGCCGTGGCATTGTCTGAAAACGGCCAGATGTCTCCTTCCCCACTCCTCAGAGAGGGACCTGTGTTGTGACGACCCCTACAGGGCTCAGCCAAGGATCAGGGCCCACTACGTGGGAAGCAGGCCTTGCCCCAGACACAGACTGGCAGGACCATGACAGGGAGACAGTAGGTCCAATCTCCCCACAGCTTGTAACCTGCAGCCAAATTTAAGAGCCACGGCTCAAGACTCCTTGCAGCTACCGAGTCCCGGGACGTCCCTGGTGGGGAGGGGGGGGCGCTAATCACTGTGCGTCCCACTGACTTCATCGAGGCCTTTTGAACGGCCTGCATGCGCCGTAACCGGGAGGCAGCACCAGATTCGCCGCGGCTCCGGCCCCAGCCTGATCTTTGCAGCGGGGATTCCCAGCACTGGATAGACAGCACCACTCCTTAGACAGCTGGCAGTCTTCTATTGCTGGCCACAGCTTCCTTTCAGGAAGGTTAATAAGAGTCGACGCAGCCCACACAGTGCAGGTGCAGCCTCCCTTCGCGTCGCTCCCACCCCAGCGGCCTCCTGGAAGGCCATGGTTTTAGGAGAAGTGGAAGGGAGGAAGAAGAGAAAAGACTAATCAGGCTTGGCTGGAAGAGCCGCCTGGAGCAACCGCTCCCTCCCACCTCCCCTGAGCAGTCCCAGCAGCGCTCCATCCAAGGACTGGGTTTTTGTTTTGTTTTTTTCAGGACCAACATGCAAGCATCCGAATTCCAGCTCTCTCTCTCAAGTGTCAGGGTCAATCTGAGCACAGTACAGGAAGAGAATGAATCTTAGATCTCACTCAGCAAACACTCCCCGCTTCCCCTCACAGCCGCTTGGCAATCAGTGTGCAGCTCTGAACGCGACCACCCAGGGAATATATTCCTTACCCACAGAATGGAGTCCCCTGCAGCCAAGCAGAGGTGGGCAGTGGGATATGGGCCTTCTACTAGGTACCCGCAACCAGAGCTAGGGGACAGCCCAGCATAAGGGCTGGCTAAAGGGAGGACTCCTCTTAGCAACTGGATCTAGATTATTGGATGAACTTCAGTCACCTGCCAACTCAGAGAAACAGAGGATGTTTTTACATCAAAAGTGTTCATAACGGACAAGTTATCCAGGAAGCGATGTCAGCAAGAGACCCTATTACAGGCGCAGCATACAGACCGGTTAATTCCTCCTATCCCAAGTGAAGGAAGCTCATTCTGCCTCCAGCACCCCTTTCCCTAATGCTCACGGGCAGGACCCATCTCACCAAGCAGGGGCATTTAATACTTGGCATTTCCAAGGCACCTCACACAGAAGGCTCTCCCCAGTGCTTCGCAACTGTCTCTAGGACTAAGGCCATGCCTATACGTACAGTGACACTGCAGCCAGCTATGCCACTGCGGTGCGTCTGGTGAAGACACTCTATGCCGATGGGAGAGAGCTCTCCTGTGGGCATAAAAAACCCACCTTCGCAAGTGGCAGACGCTGTCCCACCGACATGGTGCCATGCACACGAACACTTATGTCGGTGGAACTTACATCGCTCGGGGGTGGTGGCATAGTCACACCCGAGTGACATACGTTTTGCTGACATAGTTTGTAGCGTAGACATAGCCATATCACCACCATATGGCCTGTAGGATCTTCCCAACTGCACCTTCCACACACAGACTCAACTCTTGCGTCCACTTAGCAGATCTTAACAGCCTGCTTCCTCGTGGAACATCTGTCACCCACAGCAGCCAAGTGCCCCTTTTAAAGCAAAAGTATTTTCTCCAACAGTACGTAGCGGGGAGTTAGATGAGGACCAGACTAGAGGATGCTCTTGTACAAAAGAAAGGCCAGAAACATTTTTTTTGGTAAACTTACAGTCCAAGGACAACTAAATTTTTAAATACACGATCAGATTATAACAAGGCAGCTTGAGAGGTAGTGGGAGAAGTTTACCAGAAACCTGTCAGAGGATGGCTTGGCAAAAACCCTTGAGAAATCAGTGATCAGCCCCATCTTAAACACACCACTTGTTCTGAAGACCATGCACTGCACAGACACCAGCTGCAGCACAAGCAACTAGGTTCCCCAAAATCTCAGCCCCACATGGTTACTCTGCAAAGTAGCAACACAGAACAGACTCGGGATCTCGTCATGGTAAGTACGAATCGTAAAACCGCTGATTTGCTAGTGGCTGCTGGGCCTATTCTGGCATTTAGAGACCCACAAATCTCCTTACGTGCAGGATATTCTGAAACAGCACCACACACAAGGTTAGTGGAAAGACTGAAATGCCATGGGAACAACTTAATGCTCTAGCCCGATGAAGGCCAGGTTTGGGGACTGGGTCTGTATGCCAGCAGGGGCTTCACACCCTGGACAAAGGGATACCTTGTCACCTTGCTCTTGAGGATGCACTGGACGTGATATCGCCAAAATTCTCCTGGGAACAGGGCTGGGGCCAGCACTAAAGTTTGCCATGTTCTCAAGTGGAGAGTTCCAGTGAACAGCAGTCAGGCAAAGGCGATCCAGGGAGTAGGACACATGTGCCCTCTCTCCCACCCTAAAAGATAGCAATCAGATAGCTTCGAAAGACTTGGGTGCCAATGTTACTCCTCCTGTGGGACACATGTGTACAGCTAGCCTGTCATCACCAAGCCAGACAGCTCTAGGCTCCCTGCTGTCAAGCCACCCAGATTTCTTAAACTAAGTAGGGCAGGGCCTGGTGACTGCTTGGATGACACCAAGGAAAACAGATTCTGCAGCATCGGCTATTAACATGGTTTCTGCTGCTAGTGCTCAGAGTCAGTACTGCACCCACTGTCCCTAGTGCTGGCCTACGCTGAAGACACAGTCCATGGGAGGAAGAAGGGGACAGGAGTTGTATCCTCTGCAAGCCAGAGGAGTCACCGAGTATGAAGCAAGGGTTTGGAATGCAGGCTCCTTGGAGCTAGACTAGAGCCAGCAGACCCGCCATTCAGCCCCAGGGCACTGTACAAACCACACTCCCTCTGCACCTTCCATCCAAGGGTCTCTAGTGCTTTGCAGCTATCAGTTCGCCCCCAGCCCCTCTGGGATGTGGGTCTCCATTCTGTAAATGAGGATACACCAAAGACGGGCTAAGTGATCTATCTTGCTTTAAGATTAAACTCGATAAGTTTATGGAGGAGATGGTATGATGGGATAACATGGTTTTGGTAATTAAATATTCATGGTAAATAGGCCCAATGGCCTGTGATGGGTTTTTAGATGGGGTAAGATCCAAGTTACCCGGGAAAGAATTTTCTGTAGTATCTGGCTGATGAATCTTGCCCATATGCTCAGGGTTTAGCTGATCGCCATATTTGGGGTCGGGAAGGAATTTTCCTCCAGGGCAGATTGGAAGGCCCTGGAGGTTTTTCGCCTTCCTCTGTAGCATGGGGCACGGGTCACTTGCTGGAGGATTCTCTGCTCCTTGAGGTCTTCAAACTACAATTTGAGGACTTCAATAGCACAGATATAGGTGTGAGGTCTTTTTTAGGAGTGGTGGGTGAAATTCTGTGGCCTGCATTGTGCAGGAGGTCAGACTAGATGATCATAATGGTCCCTTCTGGCCTAAATATCTATGAATCTATGACTTGCCAAAGGTCTCAAAGCGAGTAAGTGGCTGAGCCAGGACAGTCTTTGCTTTAACTACTCAACTGTTTTGCCAGAAGAGGAGCTCAAACACATGGGCTGGAGGTAGCCAGTGTAGGACACCAACGAGCTACTCATAAGTAGCGAGTGACATTTACAGCCCTCAACACCCTTTCTCACAGGGGAAGCATCACCCACCGTCTAGGTCGGGAACAGCGGCGTAGAGAGGAGGTTGACGTGCCCAAGGTCATAGGACAGCATGAGTGCAAGGAATTCAACCCAGCTCTCCCAAGTCCCTTGCACAAGGAAATAATTCATTGTTCCCAACAAGACACGGCACAGTCACAAGGGGTGAATGGAAGGGAAACATTCACAATTCTCCTACATCAAGGGCTATGGGATCCCCTGAGCCCACACAGGACAGAAAGGATTTGGTATCACCACTGAAATAAAATGGGTATGCAGTTCCCTCTGTAACCAGAGGCTTCACCTCCAACTCCCCTGGAGGGGAATGGCGCACAGTGGTTAGGACCCAGAAGACCCAGGTTCAACTCCTTGCTCTGCTACAGACTTCCTGTACAACCTTGGGCAAGTCACTTAGCCTGTGCACCACCTATAAAATGACAGGTTTCAGAGGAGCAGCCGTGTTAGTCTGTATCCGGAAAAAGAAAAGGAGGACTTGTGGCACCTTAGAGACTAACAAACAAAGCTTATGCTCAAATAAATTTATTAGTCTCTAAGGTGCCACAAGTCCTTTTCTTTTTACCTATAAAATGGTCATTAATATTTCCCTACGTGCAAGGACAGATGCACAGAAGACTGCAAGGTGCTCATATATTATGGGAATGGGGATCATATAAGCCCTTAAGACACATCACTGCATAGAGCAGGGGTGGGCAAACTTTTTGGCCTGATGGCCACATCTGGGTATAGAAATTGTATGGCTGGCCATGAATGCTCACAAAATTGGGGTTGGGGTGCAAGGGGGGTGAGGGCTCCGCCTGGGAGTGCAGGCTCTGGGGTGGGGATGAGGGGTTTGGGGTGCAGGAGGGTGCTCCATGCTGGGATCGAGGGGTTCAGAGGGCAGGAGGGGGCTCAGGGCTGGGGCATGGGGAACAGGGGGAGTTAGGACTCCAGTTGGGGTGCATGCTCTGGGGTAGGGCTGGGATGCAGGAGGGTGCTCCAGGCTGGGATTGAGGGGTTTGGAGGGTGGGAAGGGAATCAGGGCTGGGGCAGGGGGTTGTGGCACTGGAATGGGTCAGGGGTGCAGACTCCAGGCAGCACTTACCTCAAGCGGCTCCCAGAAGTAGCGGCACGTCCCCTCTCTGGCTCCTACACGGAGGTGCAGCCAGGCGGCTCCGTGTGCTGCCCCGTCCGCAGGCACCGCCCCTGCAGCTCCTGGCCAATGGGACCTGCAGGGGAAGCTCCTACGCGTAGGAGCCGGAGTGGGGCCATGCCACTGCTTCCAGAAGCCGTGCGGAGCAGCCCCAGACCCTGCTCCCCAGCAGGAACTTAAAGGCCAGATTAAAACAGCTGGAGGGCTGGATCCAGCCCACTGGCCGTAGTTTGCCCACCTCTGCCATAGAGTATTCCCAGACAATCAACCTGCCGGGCCAGGAGACAACCTTTCCCTTTCAACCTAAAGCAGGACATACTGCAGATGCATATAGTACTTCCTTATGTTTCTCTGAGCTACAACGAGCGGCAGATTAGTATCTTGCCCCCTACCACACACACCTTGACGTTAGCCATCTCTCATTTTATGTTTCCCCCAGCTCCCAAAATCCAATGCTCCCACCTCTCAAACCGCCTCCCACTGGGAGCTGAAGATTTGGTTTATTACGAGCCATCAGCAGCAAACACACTTTATTTTTATCTCACGCTCCAGCTGCTCCGAGCTCTTCCCTTGCACGGGTGTGCTCTTTTTGGATGGGTTTCCACAGACCAATTAAGTGAGCTAGGTATGGCAGGTGCACGGCTGTTTAACAGACATCTGCATGTCTCACCCTGGTTTAATTACTCAAATCTCAGATCACTGTCCTGGGATAACTAGGAACCCAGGAAGCAGCCAATGGGTGGGGCCTGCTGCCTCATTTCCAGCTACAGAATTCCTTACAGAAGCTAATTAATTAGCTCTTCCCCATTTTCCTACAGACACGATTCCCAGCCCACCCTGTTTGGAAGATGAGTTCATGGCAGCCACTCAGATGGCTACTCCCCACTCCAGCCAGAGGAACAATAATGATAGGGAGGGAACATCAGCTGCATCTGGTACTGAACTCAGACATCAAGGCAGGAGACAGGGCTGCTACATTAAATTCCTGGCCCTGTCACAGATCTGTACATGACCTGAGGAGGGTGTGTGGACCTGTTTGGCCCTCTGAGTGGCGATGGTGTTTCCTCAGCTGGAGGAAACTAGAGTGCTTTGAAGCCCTCCAACCAGGAGAAACTATGAACATTCCAATTAATAAAGAACTTGTCGAGGCCAAGCACGCAGTTGGGATTGTCCCCACCCGGCTGGCCATTCCCATCTGGCCAGGGATTCGTCATTGTCAGAGGGCCAGCGGGTCAGATTTTCTGTGCTGTCAGCCAGCTTGCAAACAGTCCTCTCGTTCCATTTTTCTCAATCTTTTTGATACCTGGGACCTGTTTGCTGCCTTCCTAAACGGTGTCAGGGAGATCTCAGGAAGCAGCGCTGGTCCACAGCCCGGTCATAGAGAAACACTGCTCTAGTTGGTCATTGAGCCACTAAGGGGACACAACACTGAACCAAGGGTACAATACTTTGTGCATCTTTCTAGGGAGCTTAGGAAGAACCATCAGGAGGGCTAAATATTCGAGCACTTTACACATCTGGAGAATACCGCAGCACCAGGACAATCCATGACAAGTCTGGAGAGAGCTTACCAAAGCTCACAGGCCCATCCTGCTCAAGCAGATCCAGTTCTCACTGTACTTGTCACCACGACACCCAAGGAGAGTCCGATTATAACTACTCCAAATATTACAGCAGGAGTCGGGGGGGGGGCCTCACGCCTGTAATTAGCATGGCCTCCCCCATTCCCCTTGTCTGGTTTCATACAAAGCCTTTCAGGGAAAGAGCTATTTCCTCTTGTCTGGTTGCATTCCACAGTTTGTGTTCCTCTGCCTAGTTCTTTGTGGTCGCTTTTACAGCCAACAACTGACAAACTAGAGTCTTGGCACAGGGCTGCTGCCATCACCAGGCCCCACTTGGACAAGATGCAGTGCATTCTTCTGGTCAGGAGTTACCCATCTGCTTGAAAACGAGGCATTGCATTTCTAGCTGCTTTGGAGCTGGGTTACTTTGAAAGAGGATCTTCAGAAATTCATAACTGGCCAGAACAATCATATCTCCCCTTGGAAAAGAGACAGCTAAGGGGAGATATGATTGAGGTCTATAAAATCATGACTGGTGTAGAGAAAGTAGATACTGTAACTACTTCTCATAACACAAGAACTAGGGGGTCACCGAATGAAATTAATAGGCAGCAGGTTTAAAACAAACAAAAGGAAGTATTTCTTCACACAATGCACAGTCAACCTGTGGAACTCCTTACCAGAGGATGTTGTGAAGGCCAAGACCATAACAGGGTTCAAAAAAGAACTAGATAAAATCATGGAGGAGAGAGTCCATCAATGGCTATTAGCCAGGATGGGCAGGAATGGTGTCCCTAGCCTCTGTTTGCCAGAAGCTGGGAATGGGTGACAGGGGATGGATCACTTGATGACTACCTGTTCTGTTCATTCCCCCAGGGCACCTGACATTGGTCACTGTCAGAAGACAGGATACTGGATTAGATGGACCCTTGCTCTGACCCAGTAGGGTCATTCTTATGGGTTTTTTTTTTAACAATTTTTCAGAACCAGAACGGAGATGAAGAGACAATAAGTTCTGACAACAGATCCCTTTAAAGTACCTGCTTACAAGTGGCCATCACTCCATCCTCAAGACATTCCTTCTTCCATAACCCACGCACCATTCTCTAGACTAGCGAGTGCACCAGGATGAGCGGCCACCTCAGAGTCATGCCGACCCTTTTCATTCTGTTGCCATTTAACAGGATAAAGAGCTAGTACCCCATAGTCAGCCCTCCTTTAGAGGAGCACCATTGCTGATTAAGCCATCTGGAATATAGGTTCAAAAATATAGCAGAAAATAGCTATAGGGCTCAAGTCACTTGCTCCTCACCCCGGTGTGATGGAACAACACTGGGGAGTCAGATTACATCACTCATGACTTTGTGGGAGCACGGCCATGAGTATGACCTAGGGCAACAAGAAGGACCAAAGCAGATCAATAGGTCCGATGGGAGGGAGGTGAGCTCCCATCTCATCAATGACAAGCTAGAGGATCTACAAACCCCCCCCGCCCCCCGATACCACACAAACTGAGACACCCAGTGCCACCAACTCCCTCCCCAGGTGTCGGCATCTGTAGTTTTACTGAGCCCAAGCTCTGGTGAGTTACAGATTTCCAGGAGCTGTCAAGCACCCCAAGGGGACTGAGCCGGTCTTGTGTTTTGACGAGGCTAAAAGAGTTGAGCCACTGGGCCGTGCAGAAACACAGCTTCTTTGGGAAGATCACTGGTCCTACAGCTGGAACCAGGATCTGTCACTGCCCGTGAGATGCTCTTCTCCCCACGGATCAGGGGCCCACCCCCCAACTGGTATTGGAAGGGTAGGTCTGCAGTCAGACAACTCTGCACTTCTCGGAGACAGCGAGAGGAAGAGGAGAGCTGTAGGCATGGTGCATGTGAGTGCCAGCAAGGAGCCGTGGGTGCCAGCGGAACGGCTATCAGAGGTACCTGCCACTCCAGTGCCCGGTCTCGTGCACGGGCTGCCTGAGTGATGCAGCGAGCGTGAGAGTCGGTGACCTCGAGGGATCAGATTCAGAGGCAGCGCATTTTACTTGTTAACTGACAGGTCTCCAGGGTGAAAGGTTAGTGAATTAATCCTGCTACAAGCCTCCACTATTAACACGCCCCCTCCCCAACATCTTCCTTCTGCCACTAAATCCACAGAGAGCTTTCAAACTCCTCGTCGGAGCGACAGCTTAATGAGCTATTCTCTATGACCCAAACCCATATTACAGCACATCCCCTCCCTCCCGGCCACGCCAGACGACGTCCCCAGGAGCTGTATCTGGCACGCAAGCTCTAGGCCTAGTTACAGCAGATACAAGTCAGATTTCAGGCAAGCTGAGAAGGTGGGGGCGGGGGGGACGTCTTAATAGAAGTCAGGTGGACGATCCTATCCCGAAGCGCTCAGCAGATCAGAACACAGCTCAGAGCTGCTCTCCTCACCAAGTTCCTGCTGCAGCACAGAGACCCCAGCCACGTACAAGTCCTGCACCCCCAGCAAGCCCGCAGAGCGACCTTGCTCTCACCATGCCTCCCCAGCACAGGACAAAACCACTGCCCAAGCACAGGAGTAACTGCCCGGGGACTCAAGAACGGCACCATGCTCCCCCACCCCTGCAGCTTGCAACAGCCTTGAACATCTCTGGTTGAATACCAAGGTAAAAATCACACCCCCAATCCTGCAAACGCTCCTCCTGAGACGAGCCAGGCAGTAAGTGCTATGACCAGAATCGTCCGCAGGATCAGGTCCCGTGTCACCGATTACAGAGGCCTGCCTATACCACGGGCGAGGCAAATGGCCACACGACCCAGGGCCAGCCGCGCTACAGCTGTCTGTACACAGCATGGGTTGAGTCAGCACTTCAGCGTGCATGTGGAACGGGACCACATCAGTGGCCCCCCCTCAGCCAGGGTTGGGAAATATTTAGCCATCTGCTTCCACCAGCCATCCCAGAAGGCGAGCAGGCCCCTGGAAACGGGGAGGAGACTTACCTTCCTTCGTCAAGCACCTCGAGATCTACTGATCAGCGTTATGTCATAGCTAGGTGGTATTCCGTCCACCGTGGACAGGGCCGGCTGGCGTCCAACGTGTGACGGGGCCATAACATGTTATTAGCCACACGTGCTCCCAACCAGACTATCCATTTGTACTCATCTCTTACTTGATAGAGGGAGACAAGTTACTCAAAAGTGAAGGAACGTCTCTTTGCCCTGTAGTTTCGCAGAGCAGGCTGCAGTCGGCCTCCTGCAGAGGTGGCATTAAGCCGATGGGAGAGCTTTCTCCTGTGGGCTTAGAGCAGGGGTTCTCAAACTGGGGGTCGGGACCCCTCAGGGGATCGCGAGGTTATTTCATGGCGGGGTCGCGAGCAGTCAGCCTCCACCCAAACCCCGCTTTGCCTCCAATATTGATAATGGTGTTAAATATATAAACAAGTGTTTTTAATTTATACGGGGGCGGGGGGTTGCAGTCAGAGGCTTGCTGTGTGAAAGGGGTCACCAGTACAAAACTTTGAGGACCACTGGCTTAGAGCATCCTCACAGCAGCGCACCTACACCACTGTATCTTTGTAGCCCTTATTCAAACTGAACAAAGGTCTCCGTGCCCTACGGTTTCCACAGAGAAAGCCGCATTGGGCCTCCCAACTAGACATGAGCAAGTTGATTTTTCAGTCGGGTGGCAGAATCGAACAAAGTTTTCCTTTGGGTCAAACCCAGCCTGGAACGTTTGGGTTTTTCAGCAAACCAAACATTGTTTGGGTTGAGCGAAATGTTTTGTTTGACCCAAAAAAGCCACCACGTCTACCCTTAAAAAAAATTAAACCAATCTACTTCCATTTCTACATACCAGTGTTTCAGAGAGAAAAGTTAAACGCTTGGCTGGCAAAGTATCAAAATGAACTGTTGTGATTTTCTTTTTTTTAATTCAGCCAAAACTATTCAAATTCACAAATAGTTTCAGTTGCCTGGAGCGTTTGGGGGCAAATAAGCTATTTGACTGAAAAGTTTCACCCGACTCTATTTCCAACCCTTTAAAGCTGCAAGAAGAACAAGAAGAGCAAGAGTGCCCATGCCTAGTTTGCATTTAGCAATAACCCTAATCCAGGCACCCGAGGTCAGCAACACCAATGCGGCTCCGAAGCACAGCGCCTGGGTTTGCTCCAACTGAGCCAATTGGCATTTGCCTCAATTACAAGTGAGAGTAACCCTCACGTAGCTCTTCCAGCACAGCCCTGTTCACGTCCTTGCCTGCACTTCGGGGTCAGTACTGGCGCAGCTGTTCCATGGGCAAAGTTGGAATTATTCCCATCTGCAGCCTTACCATGAATACAAAGGTTCTGTAAACACAAACTGATGTCAGGGCTGCAGGAGGGGATGATATAAACTCACTGATTGTCCAAGCAGTTTAGGATGGGTGCCCGAGCTCGGCCTCAGAGCCATCTGGATTCCTTTACAGATGTCTGCAAGCGTTGATGAGTCCAGGCCTCTCTCTCTAATGCTCTGGGCCCAGCCCGGAGAGAAACTTGCCACCGCTGACAGCCCTTCTTCCCTTTTTAAGCCCAGCACTTGCAAGGAGCCTCAGGAAGGAGACAGCCTCAGTGAGGGACAGATCTGGAGGTTGTAACTCTCAGCCAGGATTTTGCAGCCCTTAATCCAGTGACATCCAGTTCAAAACCCTAACCATGAAGTGACCTCCTAGGGTTTGTAGCTTAACCTGCTTGGGGAGGGGACTAATGGGGCTCCATGTACAGGCAATGCAGACATCTGTATCCTCAAGGACTGGTCAAAGTTCAGGACATCACAGACCATCATGTGAGTAATTCAGAT